>NC_142076.1:3337500-4573000 GCF_059756535.1 Pantherophis guttatus
TTTTCCAGCTCTTGTCAGAAAAGAATGCCATATTCTAAGAATATTCATTCCACGATTTCTTGGCTTCTCTTTCACAGAAAAGTCCCTCTCCTTTTATACACTTGCTGATTTTTAAAAAATGCTCTTCAAACATTTATGTGTAAAAGAACCATTAAGCCGTATCATTTCCTACATTTGCCCGTCCCTTGATCCCAGAAGCATTAGCCTCATCTGAGAAACAGAAGACTGGAAGAAGCCAGATGTAGGTCTTGGTTACCAAGACAGCAGAAGAAAAGACCATGCAAGACCATACTACTACTACTACTACTACTACTATTATTATTATTCTTTTATTCATTAAACATGAAAGTCAGTCAACTGAACATTAAAAAATGTATCACAAATTCAATTGACTGGTACTAATGGTTGATACGGGTTGCTGCCAGCGTCCTAGGTATCAACCAAGTACCTTCTTAAGATGTACGATGTTCCGAGTAGCGCAGTTTTTTGCAGTTCCGCTGGTGTTATTATTAATAGTAATTATTATTAATGTCAGTGTCCCAGCACTGACATATATAAGGAGAGGAGAAGCTTGAACTTTTGCCTACTTAATCCCTTTGAAGATTCTGTCTCCTCGGAGATGGGAGGAGGGAGACATTCCTGTGATCTGACGGAGAAGGGATGAGGAAAGTGGCTTGGAAGATAGTCAATGAGACGCAGAGAATTGGGGATCGGAAAGGGAGGGATTGGGGGGCAAAGGTCAGTACTGACCGCAAAAGAGCCAGGGACAGATCGCTATGCTCAATAAAGAGAAAATTTCCTCAAAGATCGGCAGTTTGGAAATTCATTTATTTTGAGATAGCATTGAAACCTGACAAATAATATATTATAGTTATATTCTATTCTATATTCTATATTCTATTATTATAATATATTATAATATGTTATAATTATAATTAATATAATTATTACTACTACTACTACGGTTGGTCACACAGTCAGCCAGATGTTTCAACTGGATTTGGCATTTTTGCACACCTATTGAGTCCTTCCCAAAGACCCAGGATAGGCAGATGCTGATAGCACTAAAGGTATCATCACAGGATATAAGCTGTTCCAAGTAAAGCTGCCTTTTATTTAGTTTGGGTAAATATTTCATTTCGGTTCTTTTTATTGTTTTTATTGTTTTTATTGTTTTAATTGTATTATATTTTTTAATTATAAGCCTCCCAGAGACATTGATTGAGATAGGCAGCTATAGAAATTGAATAAATTAAATTAATTTTTTTTGCGATTGGCTGATAAGAGACTTTTTAAATTATTTTATCACACCTTTTTAAATACATAGTCGCTTGGTAGAGAGAGCGGCAGCATAAAAATTTAATAGACTTCTCCCTTCTTTCCCTTTGCCCCTCAACAATCACCCTGTGAGGTGGGTTGGGCTGAGAGAGAGGGGCTATCCCAAAGTCACCCACTTAGGCAGCTTTCAAACTAGAGCTCCCTGCCTCTTGGTTTCCAGGCCAGCGCCTGAATGCTACCTGAAACTGGCTCTTAGCTAAACTTAGTTCAATATATGCTCAGTATATTCATGCCCACCACTTAACTAGGAGCATATCAATCAGTGGTGAGTTTCAAATTTTTTTTACTACCGGTTCTGTGGGTGTGGCTTGGTGGGCGTGGCATGGCTTGGTGGGTGTGGCTTGGTGGGCATGGCAGGGGAAGGTTACTGCAAAATCCCCATTTCCTCCCGATCAGCTGGGACTTGGGAAGCAGAGAATAGATGGGGGCGGGGCCAGTCAGAATTTTTACTACCTGTTCTCCAAACTACTCAAAATTTCCGCTACCGGTTCTCCAGAACTGGTCAGAACCTGCTGAAACCCACCTCTGATATCAATTTTTATTTATGCCGATTATGTCACATGTCTGTGACAGACTTTTGTTTAACTTTTGTTCTCCTTTTCAGTCATGGAGTTTGGTCCATTTTGTTACACTTTATACAAAGTTTTACGATTTCTTATTAATACCTCACTTGATTCAGTGCAACATACGGCACGATGAATCATTTCTTAGACATTAACTTTCCAACAATATTTTGTCTCTTCCGTCAGCCTAAGGTCAGCCTATATGTTCTGAAAAGGTTAGGAGAGACCCAGAACCTGCACCAGGTACCAAATTTCCTCTCCTGAAGATCTACTTTCTCTCAAGATTTCTGAAGAGCCCCATTTCCTGTCCTGATGCCTGCCTGGGGCCAAGGAGCTGCTGGAGACAATCTCTGGGAACTTCCACAAAGTTGGCAATGCTGGCTGGGAATTCTGGGATTTCTTCTTTTCTTTTCTTTTTTCTTGATTTTTCTATTAAATACATTTCTTAGTGCTTTAGAAATACTGTGTTGTCTGGGTATTTAATTTGCTTAACAATACAAATTACATTCTTAATCTCCACCCCGTTTTCCCAACCATTGGTAAAATAAATTCCATGTTTGATAATATTCTAGGTCCTCCTTCTGCTTAATTTTCAATGTCAGTCTATCCATTTCTGCACAATCTGGTATCTTCTTAACTATTTCTTCATCTCACAGCATATCTTCATTTTTCCAGTATTGTGCGAAAATAATCCTCGCTTTAAGACATGTAATATTAAATACATACTTTTCTTATCAGGTTTTTCTGATATTATATCTGGGGGTTTCTTATAAGGCAGGGGTCTCCAACCTTGGCAACTTTAAGGCTTGTGGACTTCAATTCCCAGAGTTCCTCAGCCAGCTGACTGAGGAAATCTGGGAATTGAAGTCCACAAGCCTTAAAGTTGCCAAGGTTGGAGACCCCTGTTATAGGGTAGCAGGCAAAGAAGCATCATCTAGACCAGTGTTTCCAAACCTTGGCAATTTTAAGACATATGAATTCCCCAGCCAACAGAGCAGAGCTTGTTTTGAGATACACCGATCAAGACCGGAGAACTCCAACTGTGGCAACTTTAAGACCTGTGGACTTCAACTCCCACAATTCCCCACAGTATAGCTTGTTTGAGATCCCCCTGGTCTAGATGAAAACGCAAGTCCAGATTCTGTCCGTCTGTTCCCATTCTAACCTGGAGTTTGGGAATCTGCCCTTCATCCTTGCATGACCCCTTCCCCGTTGCTGGTCTTAGCTTCCCTCCCCATCCAATTATAAAGGCCTCTCCTCCCACTACCATCCTGGGATAATTGGTCATACCAACCGCTGGAGGAAGTTTCTCTCTGCAATCCAAGGCATGCCTTTGGGAGGTGGTTAAGCAAACTGCCAATTATCCAGACAGGTTGCCTTCCTCAAGGATCACAGCAAATCTCGGTGCCAAAGAGAAGGTGGCAAGATGACAGCAAGTGGCAAGGTGACTGGCAGGGAATGTCCTCCCAGACAGGGAAGGAGCTGGCAGCCTTGATATGGAAGCTGAGAGCAGGGATGCTAGTTCGGCCCTGCTATCTTAACAGAAAAACAGAGTTGGAAGGGACCTTGGAGGTCTTCTAGTCCAACCCCCCCTGCTCAAGGCAAGAGCCTTATACCATCTTGGTCAAATGGATGTCCAACCTCTTTTTGAAAACCTCCCAAAGGTGCTTTTTTTCAAGAGGCAACTGGATTTTCTGGTTTTTCTTTGAAGACATTTCGCTTCTCATCCAAGAAGCTTCATCAGCTCTGACTGGATGGTGGGTTGCATTCACACACAGCCTAAATGGATGCAAATGACCAGCGCTGCCTGCAAGGAATATAAATCCTTCTGTTAAGGATATTGTTGTTGTGTTACCAACCAGCAGAGTGTAGAGCACAGAGAAACGTTGCTGAGAGCAATGAATAAGAGATGTGCAAACTGGTTTGTCAAAAGTTTACTTTATAGTGAAAAAACAATCTCATAGTCTTTAAATCAATCCAAGTCTTTGCCAGTTAAATCAGTCCAGTGATACAAATATCGTCTTACCGCACAAACAGTAGTTGGTTAGAATAACAAACTCACTCTGGTTCACAAACCACGATGGTAGCAGATCCATCCAACGATGATAGCACAAAGGATAGCACTCCTCACACAATGGTAGCTAATCATCAACTGAATACTTTACAGTACCTTTCTTAAATACGTTTACAACCAGTGTAATTACAGCATGACTCAGCATTACAATGAATCAGCAGGAAAACTTTAAAGTCACACAATACATATTCATATTAAAGTCACAGAACACATATATTGCCTGGACAACTTGTTAGGCTCAAACCATATCTTAACACCTTCCATTCCCCACCATCCAGTCAGAACTGATGAATCTTCTTGGATGAGAAGTGAAACGTCTTCAAAGAAAAACCAGAAAGTCCAGTTGCCTCCTGAAAAAAGCATCTTTAGGATGCTTTTGACCTTAATGGCTGAGAATCTCCATAGACTCCAGTGATGAAGCACCCACAGCTTCTGGAGACAGGCCATTCCACTGGTGAATTGTTCTCACTTTCAGGAAATACCTACTTAATTCTTGATTGGATCTCTCCTTGATTCGTTTCCTTATTTGTACAATTCAATCCCAGATTGCATTAATAGAGGGATAGAATCAAGGTCACATGAAGAGTTAGCACTGCTTTATAATGCCTTGGTAAGACCACACTTGGAATATTGCATCCAGTTGTAAGAAAGACGTTGAGACTCTGGAAAGAGTGCAGAGAAGAGCAACAAGGATGATTGAGAGGCTAAAGGCTAAAACATATAAAGAACAGTTGCAGGGATTGGGTATATCTAGTCTAATGAAAAGAAGAACTAGGGGAGACAGGATAGCAGTCTTTCAATATTTGAGGGGCTCCTACAAAGACGAGGGGGTCAAACTATTTTCCAAAGCACCAAAATACAAGATGGGAAACAATGGATGGAAATTAACCAAGGAGAGAGAAGCAACCAAGAACTAAGGAGAAATTTCCTAACGGTGAGAGCAATCAGCTAATGAAATAATTTGCCTTCAGAAGTTGTAGGTGCTCCATTGCTTTCAAAAAGAGACTGCACAATCATTTATGTGAAATGGTATAGGGTCTCCTGCTTGAGCAGGGGGTTGGACTAGAAGACCTCTAAGGTCCCTTCCAACGCTTATTTTTCTATGTTCTACACATACAGGACAATGATAGGCTGGGATTCAATTGTACAAAGGAGGAGGGAGGGAGGGAGGGAGGGAGGGAAAGAAGGAGGGAAGGAAGGAAGGAAGGAAGGAAGGAAGGAAGGAAGGAAGGAAGGAAGGAAGGAAGGGCAATAGCAATAGCCCTTAGATTTATATACCGCTTCACAGTGCTTTACAGCCCTCTCTAAGCAGTTTAGAGAGTCAGCCTCTTGCCCCCAACAATCTGGGTCCTCATTTTACCGACCTCGGAAGGATGGAAGGCTGAGTCAACCTTGAGTTGGTCAGGATCAAACTGCTGGCAGTCAGCAGAGTTGGCCTGCAATACTGCATTCTAACCACTGGGAGGGAGGGAGGGAGGGAGGGAGGGAGGAAGGAAGGAAGGAAGGAAGGAAGGAAGGAAGGAAGGAAGGAAGGAAGGAGGGAGGGAGGGAGGGAGGGAGGGAATTCCCCTGCTCCATCAAACAGCTGATTTCTGCAAGTTCTCTGCAGAAGTCTCATCACCCTTTGGAGCAATGCACACTCACCAACACACACAAACACAAGTGGAGAGGAAGGCAGCCATCTGCCACCCAGAGAGACAGCAAACAAGCCGTCTGCTGTGGGCAAACACTTGCCAGCCTCCGAGCCCAAATAGCTGTCAGAAAGGGCCTTTCTTCTTTCACACCCCCAGCGAGCGAGCGAGCGTGCAAGCAGACGGTTTCCTGCCACTTTGCCCCGCGAGTCACACCGTCCTTCCAGGAAAGAGCCAAGCGCTTGGGAAGAGGGTTTTCCCAAGAGGGGAGGAAAAGGCAAGGCGGCTCCTGTGACCCACTTGGCAGCCTGGCAGGGCCCTCGTGCCAACTGCTTCCCCCAAATCTGCAACAAGGTGAATTCTCATCCGTCTAAGTTACGTTGCACACTGCGGTGAACGTAGTTCTGCTTTTAAAGTGCAGCATGCCTTTTTGAAAGAATCTAACTTACCTAAGCAAGCACTCCAAGTCTTCCACACTCCAAGCGCCCCAAATCAGCACCCCAAGACCTGACTCCCTACATTACAGGTTGTATCCCTCCCCCTTTTCAGATGGATTGCCAGCTCTTCCTCTATGAAGCTGGTTACCTTCTGTTCCCCACCCCCATCCCTCCTGCACTTCATCATCCAAGAGATGGTGCTAATCAGACTGGCCTACTCCCTAAGGTTGTTGTGAGGATCCCTCAGAGACATTATAGTAGGCACACAATATAATAATGTTATTTGCATGATTCGGTCCTCTCTGTTTTGCAGACTGAATGTTCAGCACCGGCATTATGTTGGTGTACGTAAAAGGATGTTTTGATGACAGGAATTCAAAGAGGGAGGGAAACCATGATGGCGGAAGAAAGACGGCATTTCACATACGGCGTTTTTCCCTTGTGCGAGGGCTGCTCCTGGAGACCCGTCCACAGCTGCCCTCACCCCAGATCAGGGGTGAAATCCAGTAGGTTCTGACAGGTTCTGGAGAACCGGTAGCAGAAATTTTGAGCACTTCGGAGAACCGGTAGTGGAAGTTTTCAGTAGTTCATAGAACCGGCAAATACCACCTCTGGCTGGCCCCAGAGTGTGGTGGGAATGGGGATTTTGCAATATCCTTCCCCCAGGAGTGGGGAAGGAATGGGGATTTTGCAGTATCCTTCCCCTGCCCTGCCCACCAAGCCCACCAAGCCACGCCCATAGAACCAGTAGTAAAAAACATTGGATTTCACCACTGCCCCTGAGTCTTCGGAGATGGGCCGCATATAAATTTAATTAATTAAATTAAATTAAATTAAAAGCAGGCCAGAAGGCATGATAGGCTGTCCCTTTCCAAGGAATGAGGTTCCTGGTGGGCAACCTCTCCTTTGACAAGCTGCCTTGTGGGGGGGGGTGTCTTTCGGCTCCGTTTCCTTCTGGAAACCCCACCCCCTTCGGTCCATGCACAGAAAGCCCTACAAAGGATTGCAGCATCTTAAGGTGGATGCAATAAATGAAATATTCCTGCTACCCCATTAAACAACATTGGATGAAACCAACGGGGGGAGCCGGCATCTGGGTCTGATGAAAGCTGGGAAGTATGGAAATCGTTCAGTCGACAGCACAAGGGTACAACAAGACTCAGAGACACTCTGCACAAATGGGGCTATCTAGTGGCTTCTGCTTCTTGCAACTGTGGTGACAAGCAGACATGTGTACACCTGGCTTTTGGGTCCCCATCAGTGGACACTTGAGGATGTCGTGGCAGCGAGACAGCATGTGATTAAGGTTGCTCGTTTCTGGGCAAGATCTGTTTAATCAGTACATATTTGAATCTTGTATTTTATATTTTAAAATGTATGTCACAAATTATGCCTTTTAATTGCAATGTGTCGGACACGAATAAACAAACCCCATTAAAAATCCCACAATGATCTTGCAAGATGAAGAGGTACTCAGGAAGATACTAGATCAGTGATAGCTAACCTTTTTGCCGTCGCATGCCAAAAGTGTGGGGAGCGTGGAGGGGGGTTGTGCGCACGCGTGCCCACACCCATAATTCAATGCACAATCCCCCCATGCTCCTCCCGCTTTTAGCACGTGATGACATGGTGGGCCCATTTTTCACCCTCCCCAGGCTCCAGAGGCTTTCTGGGAGCCTGGGGAGAGCGAAAACTGCCTTCCCCCCCCCGGAGGCTGGAAACTGCTCGTTTCCCGACTTCCAGTGGGACCAGAAGGCCCGTTTTTCACCCTCCCCAGGCTCCAGAGGCTTTCTAGGAGTCTGGGGAGGGTGAAAATGCCCCCCCCCCCGGAGGCCCTCCGGGGGCTAGAAACGGCCCGTTTCCTGAGACTTCTGGTGGGCCTGGAAGGCCAAAAATCAGCTGGCTGGCACGTGCATGCATGCTGGAGCTGAGCTAGGGCAATGCTCATGTGCTCACAGATATGACTCCAAGTGCCACCTGTGGCATGCATGCCATAGGCTCACCATCAGAGTACTAGATTGTGCAGAAATGGATAGATTGACATTGAAAATTAATCAGAAAGAAGACGTAGAATATTATTAAACATGAACT
Organism: Pantherophis guttatus; assembly: GCF_059756535.1. Classification (NCBI taxonomy): domain Eukaryota; kingdom Metazoa; phylum Chordata; class Lepidosauria; order Squamata; family Colubridae; genus Pantherophis; species Pantherophis guttatus. The sequence goes on from NC_142076.1 coordinate 3,345,635, forward strand.
TTATTTTATCAATGGTTGGAAAAAAGGGGTGGAGATTAAGAACATAAATGTATATTGTTAATCAAATTAAATACCCAGACAACACGATGTTTATTAAGCACTAAGAAATGTATTTAATAGAAAATCAATTAAAAATGTTTAAATCCCACAATGATTACTTTCATCTCAAACGGAAGTATGATGGCGGAACGTGATGATCTACAGTGCGCTACGGTAACCGATGAAAAGGGGTTGCATTAGATGACCTCTTAAGATCCCTCTACAATTCTAGGATAATGGCTGGATCCCACGGCATGCTGAACTGGAAACTGTAATCTAGTTAGCATGTTGTGGGAACTCACCCGTAGTTGGAAGGCCCCAAAGCAACCACTTTTGTATTCAGGGGGGAAGTGGTGGTGTGTAATGGGGGGGGGAGCTCCCTCGGCTGCCAGCATGCAGAACCTCTTTCCAAAGCCCCATTCAGGATGCTCTGGATCAGTCAGGGAAGTAAATCTTTCCCTCAGGAAAGAGAGGACAAATGCAACGGAAATAGCTGCCTTGCCAAGTAATTGAAAGCAGTAAGAACAGAACTCTGAAATGTATTTATTTATCTTTGGGTTGAATTTGCATAGCTGCCCCCTTGCCAGGAGATTCTGGCAAGGGTTGAAGACATCAAATACAAAGGAAAATGATGAAGCAGAGCAAACCCCCCCTCCCCCAACAGACACACACAAACTGCACTGGGGGTTGGGGGGTGGACATATGACTCATATAGTTAGATATAAATAGGCCAGGCCTGGGGAAAGCTCTCCAGGTCCTGATTAACAGACAGCAGGGCACGGTCAGCAAGGAAGGTTGGCAGATCTGCCTCCTGTCCCAATGAGCAATGACCTTCTCTTGGCTGCCTCAGTTTTCCTTTTGCAGGCACAACCCTGCCCTGGCTTTGGGACACCCACCACCTCGGTGTTTTTTGGGGGGTCAATGAAGAAGGCACCCTGTTCTGCAGGACCACTGGACTCCACATCGTCTTGCCCCCCCCCGAAACAAGTCTAAGGACCTTTCCTTCACTGATGATTTACTGACACATGACTTATACACCCCTTTTCCTCTGCCCTGTTAAGAACTCACCCTAGCAAAATTCCTGTAGGCAGACAGGTTGGGCTGGGAAAGAGAGACTGGACCCAGGAAACTCCAGGACTCAGCCTTGGAACTCCGGTTCCCATTTGACACTTCAACCAAAGCCACACCAGCCATCTGGAAAAGTCCAGCCTGGTGGCAGATGGAGAGTGGGCAAGATTCCCTACCGTTCAGGGTTGACATTGATTGATTGATTTGAAATATTTATATGGTTCCCCAACTCTGGGAGGGTCCCAATCAAAGAAGCAGCTGGTGGGGGATGGTATGCATCAAGCCACTCTGGCCACAAAGGGGCACACAGGCCATCTCCATCCCCATCCCCATGCTTGGTTGAATCCCATCTACAGGACTGAAAGGAGACGAAGATGGCAGGGCAGGGCTCAGGCAGACACCTGGAAAGTCAGTCTGGCGAGGCTTCCACTACCTGCTCTGGCTCTAGCCCCCAAACAGCCACAGCGGCTCTTCCCAGGACCTCCTGGCATGTCCCAAGCCCCACAGCTGAAAGGCTGGCAACTGGCCTTGGTCCTGAATCCTTCAAGATACCCCACTCACTCCTGAAATGTTGCTGAGAAAACTACAAAGACTTGTGACTCAAAGGCCCATATACATGAAGACCTAGCTCTCTGGAGAAGTCCATAGTAGTAGAGAAAAGAAGAGGAGGGGAGAGGAGAGGAGAGGAGAGGAGAGGAGAGGAGAGGAGAGGAGAGGAGAGGAGAGGAGAGGAGAGGAGAGGAAGGCAAAATAACAGAGTTGGAAGGGACCTTGGAGGTCTTCTACTCCAACCCTCTGCTAATACAGGAGACCTTACAGTATACCATTCCATTTTCGCTGGCAGAGGGCTAGCAAAACAAACTAAAAATAAAACAAAAGGAGAAATGCTTCCCCTTTTTATTTGAGCATGCAAGAAGGGACAGGAAAGGAGAAAGGGAAAGACAAAAAAAAAGAAGGGAAGATGGGAAGAGAGCAAGGAAGGAAAAAGAAGGAAAGGGGAAGGTAGAAGAAAGGAGAAGGAAGAGAGAAGGAAAAAAAGAAGAAAAGGGAGGGAGAGAGGGAGGGAAGGAAGGAAGGAAGGAAGATAGATTATAATGAGGGCAAGGGAGGGTCTCAGGGAAGTCCTGTTTTAGCACTTGGCCACCACAGGTGCCCCCGATACGAGTGACGTTGAGCTGGCCATGCCCCCTGGCCCCCTGAGGTCAAACCCAACCCTGATGCGGCCATCAATGAAATCGAGTTTGACACCCCTGAATTATACTGTGATGGGTTAGACTTTGACAGATCTAAAGGAACAGGTTGGGTTGAAACTCTACTTACATGGTCACTGAGAGGCAACACTGGTGTGATGGCACACAACAAAATCAGTTCAACCTTTTTCTCTCATTACAAATTCCAATTTGGTCCCATTATTTGAAGCGCTCCAAGGGCTCTGTCTAAAGCCTTGGCGATGGCATATCGTTCCTACAGCCTCAGATTAAACAAGCCTATTTTAAACTGTCCAAAAATCATTTACGTATCTGAAGTGCAGTGAGCTTTGCAAAATATTTGGCAAACCAAAAGTAGTGAACTCAAAATCCCGGGAGCGCACGACCCACAGAGTTCTCATTAAATCGGGCAAAAGAATCATCCAGCCTTGTGGAACGCTGTTCTTCAAAGCTTCCCATTTCTTCATTCAGGCTTGCTGGGCAAATTAAAGAGTGCTCTGACTCTGTCACAAAAGTAGAGTTGGCAAAAGGCTGCTTCCCCCCTGATTCTTGGAGCAAAATGGGGAAAAAAATAACTTGTCTGCAACACCGAGGCCTTTTTGAAACTAAACGCTCCATATGGCAACTCAGCTCCTCTGTTCTGCGCCTATGCGCCACTCCTCCATGGCTCTGCCAAAGTTGATGGACCTTTGCTAAGAACGAGGTACGACAAGCACAGTTTTTAGGGTGGCTGTGATGGGTTTGTTCTGGACTGAGAGGTTATCAGGGGAGCCAGTGAGGAGGGGAGGAAGACTCAACTTTTTAAGGACATCAGCTGTGCCTGACTGGCAGTGGTGAAATCCTCCGAAGTTTGCCACTGGTTCGCTGCATGTGCGCGCACAGTGTGTGCCAAACATGAGCTGTGCATGCGCATGTGCAGTGTGTGCCAAATGCATGCTTCATGTAGAAAAAGGAGGCTTAAGAAGGTAAGTAGAACAGCGAGGGAGGGAATAGCTGTGCCACATGACTTAGATTCGCTAGAAAGCAAGATTTCCTGCTTTCTAGCGAATATAAATTGCGTGGCATCGTCAGAAATACCAGTTCAGACGAACAGGTAGCATTTTTTTACTACCGATTCGCCTGAACCGGTGCAAACCGGTAGCTGGATGGGATGCCCGGCACATCTGGATCAGCAGTCTGGATCCTCAGAGCAGCCAACAAATTGCAGAAGGAAGCCCAACCATCTCTCCGCAGAGGGCCTTCAGAGGCAGCCCCTCAAGGCTAATGGATCCCCAGGACTTCCACAAGACTGGTTTAACCTTTCTTTCGTGTAAATCAGCAGCACGTTTTGTAGTAGCAAATTCCAAAACTGAATTACATATCATGTAAACAAAAAAAAATAATAATCTCTCTTTTGTCCTGATTCTTTCAGGATTCAATTTCATTCCACGACTTCTTAATTGTAGCATTTGGGGAAGGGGAAAACAGTCCCCTCACTTATCCATGGGATGCTTAATTTTGTACACCGCAATCATGTGATTTTCTGCCAGGTGCAAGTAACCAGGAACAGGAGTTTAGTTCAAAGGGCTGAAAGTTTATTCCATGCAACCTATACAGGTTGCAACAGTTCATTTAGTTTCGTTTCATTAAACAGAACATACCCAATTCCTGCAACCGTTCTTTGTATGTTTTAGCCTCCAGCCCCCTGATCATTCTTGTTGCTCTTCTTTACACTCTTTCCAGAGTCTCCGTATCTTTTTTATATTGTGGTGACCAGAACGGGATGCAGTATTCCAAGAGTGGCCTTAACCAAGGCATTATGAAATGATACAAACACTTCACATGAACTTGATTCCATCCCTCTGTTGTGTTCTATTTCTGGAGAAGAATTTCAGGTGGCCGTCCGCATCAAGCTGGAATCTGTTCCAGGGACCAGTAGCTGGATCTTCTAACCCAGGGATCCCCAAACTTGCCAGCTTTAAGACTTGTGGACTTCAATTCTGGGAGTTGAAGTCCACAAGTCTTAAAGCTGCCAAGTTTGAAGACCTCTGTTCTAACCCTTCTCTTGAAAGCCTCACTTACCCATTCCCATGATTACAATCGAAGAAGCAGCAATGTGAAAGACCAGAGTCTCCTCTCTCCCCCTCTGGGTGAGGAAGGGAGAGATGGGGGGGCGGAGATATAAATTCTAGCCCACTTGCAAAAGTCGTGGAAAGATTTAAAAGCCCAGCAGTCTGAACTCTAGAGCTCTAGAGAAACGTGGATTGATATGAAGAGCCATGATTTCCACATGCGTGCTTATTACGGTCATAATTTACAAGGCAGCCGTGAAGAATCCTACATCCTTCCAGAAAGTGAGACCCATCGTCCCCCAACCAAGCGTGCAGCAAAACCCGGGCAGGGACCAAGACCACCGCTTGTGACGAGGGGCAGCTGATGCTCTAAGATGTCACTTGGAGCAGCTGCACAGTGGTGCTCGTGGCCGCCGCCTCCTCCTCCTCATTGGCCAGACATCCTGAGCCTTTTGGCACATCCGGGGGACTGGCAGGCTTCCCTCCTAACTGTTTTGGCAGCAGAGAAGGATTTGGGGACGAGGGGGGGCAATAGGAGGCTCCTTGGTCAGCCAAAGGAGGCTGCTCAGTGGCTGACACAGAAACAGACGCAACCGGAGGCCGGAGAGGGAGGAGGAGGGGCCCCTCCCTCCCCAAGCTGCACACGCCATGAGCCATGTGGGGGAGGGAGGGGGAGAATCAGAGGCAGACCGGATCTTTCCAAGGCCAGCTCTCTCCAGTCAAAGGGTTGCATAACTCCGTCACAAATCTCACCACCTCCTGTCAACCTCTGCAGGCTCCCTCGGACGGATGGAGGGCCAGGTGGGGCAACCAGGTAACACCCAGGGCATAAGGAGGCTTGAGCAAGGGCTGGCCAAAGCCATCCCACTCCTGGCAATGACAGACCAATTGCTCCATCCCCCCCGGCTTGCCGACACGCTTCTGGTGGCCACCGAGGAGTTTTTTTTTTAATTTGATTTATATGCCGCCCTTCTCCGGAGACTCAGGGGGGCTTACAATGTGTTAAGCAATAGCCTTCATACTTTTGTATATTTATACAAAGTCAGCTTATTGCCCCCACAAACTGGGTCCTCATTTCACCTACCTTAGAAAGGATGGAAGGCTGAGTCAACCTTGATCCTGGTGAGATTGGAACTTACAGTAATTGCAGACAGCTGGTGTTAATCACAATGCTATCAGTCTGCTGAGCCACCAGGCCCGTTCAACTTGATTCCTGATCTATGATTTACACACCGGTTTGTAAATTGGTAAAAAGAAGAAGAAGAAGAAGAAGAAGAAGAAGAAGAAGAAGAAGAAGAAGAAGAAGAGACTGGACTGCCTATCTGTCAGGAATGGTGTAGGTATAGGGTTACCTGCTTGGGTGGGGGAGGGTTGGACTAGATGACCTACAAGGTCCCTTCCAACTCTGTTAATCTGTTAAAAACAACCACCGTTCGTCCTCTCTGTTTTGCTTTTCTGGAAATGGACAGCAGGCTCCTAGCGGCTCAGATATAAAGGACCCTGAGAGTCACGTGTGAATTATGAGCTTACGACGTTTCCAAAGTTTGTGCCTCTCACTTTTCTTGCCACAGTTGTTAAATAGTCTTCTCCTTCTCCTTCTTCCATATCCATCGGACATTGGCGATCATGTTGGCCATCCTATTTTTATCAACAGCCACACAAAAAAGGGCTGCTGAGTTTTGTCCAAACCGGTCCCTTAGATTTGGAAGCCATGATGTTCTTCTTCTGCCTGGACCTCGTTTGCCTTCAGTCTTTCCCTGGAAGGTTAAGTGAAGGATGCCATATTTTTCTAGGTGTCGCATCACATGCCCAAAATATTCTAACTTTCGCTTTTTTATGGATTTGATGATTTCTCTTGGCTTTCCCAGGCGGCTTATCACCTCATTTCTGATTTTGTCAACCCAACTTATAGGTAACAAACATCCGTCTGTAAATCCTTAAATTTGTTAAGTGAATCACTGCAATTGTTAAATTAGTAACATGGTTGTTCAGTTGAATTGTTGAAATTCGAGGACTATCTGTACAGATGATCCCCATTTCTTTATTTTGGGAGGTTCAAATCCAGGTGGAGCTCTAGGTCTGTGCTATCTCAATGCCTGGCTGATATTTGCACCATGATCAGGAGCTGCTGGCCTTCAAATGGTTGGAATTAAGGAGAAGTGAGACATGGCAGAATATCCAGAATGCAGATAATGACTGCATCCAAAATCAGAGACCAAAGTGTCACTTCAGATCAGCCTCTAACTGTCTCATCAGTTCCGTGGTGAAATCCTCTGCAGATTGCCACCGGTTCACTGCCCACGCATGCTCGGTGCGCTCCAAATGTGTGCATGTGTGGTGTGCGCCTAATACATGCATGTGCAGTGCGGACCAAAAGCACACTGCATGCAAACGCATGCGCAGTGCACATCAAACGCGTGGAAAAAGAAGGCTTAACAAGGTAAGTAGAACAGTGAGGATGGGGGAACATTTATATTTCCTAGAAAGCAGGAAATCCTGCTTTCTAGCGAAGCTCAATCGCGCAGCACATCTGATTGTCGGAAATACCGGTTCAGACAGCCCAAACCGGTGCAAACCGGTAGGATTTTACCTCTGCATCAGATCACTGCTGAACTCTGGAACTGCTGCTACCTACTGAGCTCTTCTTTTTCCTCACATGATTTCACTATTTCCCACATGCCTGGAGGTCTCCAGATTAGGCTCCTGTAATTCCCTCCATAAAGAGGCTCCCACCTGGGATCTATTGCACTGCAAACTGCAGGAGTGCAGTTGGCCAAGTTGGAGCGCTGGTAATTTCTGTTCATATCTCCCTGTGCAAATTCAACAGATGTTGCCCAGATGCTTGGCCCAGCATGGCTAGTGGAGAACTTTAGTTGTAGCTCAGGAGGTAGCTATTTTAAGCAATTGGCTGTCACCGTGAACAACTCTTCTTGTATTTCTTCTTAATGTTTCTTCTTGTGCTTCCGAGAACTAAGCGGCTCTTGGTTGTTGACCTAGCCAGCGTTTCTGCTCTGAAGACCGTCAGCTCCAAGGAAACCGCCACAGCTGGAGCTCCATTGGCTGCTTGTGGGCACAGCAGCGAGGCTCAAGGCTTTGCACACTGCGTAGGAAAGCTTTCCTGCATCTCTTGACGAGGGTCTTAAGTCCATCCCCTTTGCAGGAGAGGGAAGATGGACCTACCAACCAAGCTCCACCGAGCAGCTGGATCTGCAGGAAGCAGGGCCAAGCTCAGCACGCTTTTTCTGAGGCTCTGGTCATGTCAAGCACCTCTATAAAAGGAGACGTTGCGATGCTTATATGATTAGGCACTATGCAGTATAAACATTTCACTCAGTAAATAAACTCTGGAATGAAATGTACTTGGCAGCATAAGGAAGGTCCAACGGCACAAGTAGCAATGCACTAACAGACTAACAGAGTTGGAAAGCACCTTGTAGGTCATCTAGTCCAATACCACCACCACCACCCAAGCGGGAGATCCTACACCATCTCTGACAAATGGCAGTCCAGTCTCTTCTTGAGAGTTTCCAGTGATGAAGCTCCCACAACTTCCGAAGGCAACTTCTGTTCCATGGGTTGATTGTTCTCACTGTTAGAAAGCTTCTCCTTATGCCCAGGTTGAATCTCTCCTTGTCCTTGTCTGGCCTTCAGGTGCTTTGGAGAATAGCTTGACCCCCTCCTCTCTGTGGCAGCCCCTCAAATATTGGAAGACTACTCTCATGTCTCCCCTGGTCCTTCTCTTCACTAGACTAGCCGTGCCCAGTTCCTGCAATCGTTCATCGTATGTTTTAGCCTCCAGTCCCCTAATCATCCTGGTCAGGGGTGGGTTCTAAATTTTTTTACTACTGGTTCTGTGGGCGTGGCTTATTTTGTGGGTGTGGCTTGATGGTCATGTGACAATTCTTTAGGATTTAGCAGAGATACTGGTCTACCAGGCTTTTAACTGCTTGCAGAGCTGTACCGGTCTACCCATTTGTTTTTGGAGGCCCCGGTCTACCACCAAACTGCCTTTTAACACTGATCAGCTGTAGGGCGGCCCTTTGAAGCCCCCGGGCAAGAGTTTAAACAGTTTTTTTCCTTCTAGCCGATCAGCTGGGACTTGGGAGGCAGCAATAGATTGGGGGTGGGGCCAAATAAAAGGTAAGAATAACACGGAGGGGGGCGCGGAAGGGCCCAACTCCCAAAGAGAACCGGTTCGGTGATGTCATATCGTCACCACTACCGGCTCGTCCGAACCGGGCCAAACCAGGAGGAACCCACCACTGATCCTGGTTGCTCTTCTCTGCACTATCCACTAGTTTGAAGGAAGATTCAAGGAAGAGTCCCTGGAATACTCAGCCATTCAGCCCTCAGTTTGACCCTGGATTTATCTCGCCCCGTTCCAAGGTCTGCCAAAGTTGTGTTCTCCCTGAAAAAGAGCAGCTGTAGGGGAGGATTAATCAGTTGCTTGCCTCCAGAAGTTGCGCCCATCACTGGAGGTTTTTTAACAAGAGGCTGGGCAGCCATTTGTCCAGAATGGTACAAACAATCCTCAACTTACAATTGAGCCCAAAATTTATGTTGCTAAGTGAGAAATGTGTTGAGTGAGTTGCGCCCCATTTTACAATGTTTCTTGCCATGTTTGTTAAGTGAATCACTGCAGTTGTTAAGTGAATCTGGTTCCCCCCGTTGATTTTGCTTGTCAGAAGGTCACCAAAGGGGATCACATGACCCCGGGACACTGCAACCGGTCATAAATGTGAGTCAGTTGTCAAGCATCCGAATCACGTGATCCTGGGGACGCTGCAATGGTCATAAGTGTGAAAAACGGTCATAAATCACTTTTTCCGTGCCGTTGCAACTTTGAATAAATGTTGCCGTTGCAACTTTGAGTAACTGAAGTGTTGTTAAGTCGAGGACTACCAGTAGAGGGTGTTGTGCTTTGAGCAGGAGGTTGGACCAGAAGACCTCCAAGGCCCCTTCCAACTCCAATACTCTGTAAGACGCCCCAACCTCTCTGTTGCACAGAAAACAAGCAGGATGTTGAAAGGAAACCTCTCACAAGGACGAGGGCGTTTCACAGCTTTTAAAAACCCATTTCGGTGATGCACGACAGGAAAAAGCCAATAGTTGAAACTATATAGAACAGCAGCCGCCGCTTCCTCCCAACCTCTTTGTTTCCCAGCCATCCAAAATGAAAGAGACGGAACGACCATTTGAAAGACAGTGAGGTAAACAAGAGAAAAACACAGGAGAAGAAGGGCTCAAGCAAGGCTGGAAAAGGCTGTAGCCCTCAAAGGGGTCTTTTTTTTTTTTTTTTTTTTGTGGTCCTCGCAACCTCTCAACACTGCACATTTCAGGAATTTTGCACTGGGAGAAAGATAAGTATTACGATGAGCCATTAAGCATAGTTGAGAAGGAGGAGGAAGAAAAGGAGAAGGAGAAAAAGTAGTGGTAGTAAAATCTCTCCCTGCTTTGTCCCTGTTTGTTGGACACATTTAAACAGGTCACAAATTGCTAACCCTGGTCAGTTCAACTGGTCTTCCCTGGCCAGCCCTGCTTCCGGTTGCCAGGATGCCAACTTCTAGACTGGCCAGAAACCCTCTTTTGGGAGGAGTCTTCGATCCCCCCAGCTGGCTGGGGAATTGAAGTCCACTCATCTTTGAATTGCCAAGGCTGGCAAACACTGCCCTATGGGAACAGCTGATTAAGCTGGCTAAGACGCTGAGCTTGTCGATCGAAAGGTTGGCAGTTCAGTGGTTCGAATCCCTAGTGCCACGTAATGGGGTGAGCTCCGGTTCCTTGTCCCAGCTTCTACCAACCTAGCAGTTCGAAAGCAGGTAAAAAATGCGAGTAGAAAAATAGGGACTACTTTTGGTGGGAAGGGAACAGCGTTCTGTGCGCCTTTGGTGTTGAATCATGCCGGCCACATGACCATGGAGACGTCTTCAGACACCGCTGGCTCTTCGGCTTTGAAACGGAGATGAGCACCGCCCCCTAGAGTCAGGAGCGACTAGCACATATGTGTGAGTGGAACCCTTTACCTTTACAATATTGTGAGAATGTGTCTACCTGCCCGACCTTCCTTCCTTCAAACCCTCCTCAGTTTGCCCACCGCAGTGTCACCAGCACCCCTCCTGCAGCAGCAAGCATTTGCCATTGTTTGACACTGTGCCTCGAGGTGGGCTCAAGTCTCTGTTGCCCTCACTCAGGCTGACATCTCAAGGTGTTTGGCCTCAGCTGGCAGGAGGCGAAAGAAAGATAATGCTGAATAAAGCAAGATGTAGAAGGAGGTGAAGCATTGGTGCCTCCGGACCATGTTTATGGGAACAGGTCCGCTTCACAATTGAGGACGAGCAGTGCTCTATGAAAACCATGTCCCCATTTGCTCTCTTCAACGGGACGTTTTGAGGGTCGAGGCAGTACACCAGGGGTGAAATGCTCCCGGACAGGACCGGATCGCCCGATCCGGTAGCGATGGAGGCGGGTAGTTCGGAGAACCGGTAGCAAAAATCCCTGCGTTTCCCCGCCCCCCACCATGCCCAGCTGAGCCACACGATCATCAGAGGCTTTTTTTTCTTTTAAATGCCTCTGAAAATCCAAGCTGAGTTGCCTGATCGGTAGAGGCATTTAAAAGAAAAAAACCTCTGCCGATCAGGCAACTCAGCTGGAATCGTCAGAGCCTTTTGAAAGCATTTTTTACAACCTCTTCGCCGAAAAAAGTGGTTTTAAAAGTAAATAAAAAATAAAAAATTGGCCACGCCCACCCAGTCACATTACCTACCACCACCACCAAGCCACACCCATAGAACTGGTAGTAACAAATTTTAGATTTCACCGCTGCAGTACACTCTCCGGAGGCCAGGATGTCAATTCCCAGAATTCTTAGCCAAGCAACAAGACTGGGAATTATGGGAACTGAAGTTGTAGATTCGGAAGGATGTCCATGTTGATTGCTAGGGTTCAGTTGCTCCCAGTGGTGAAATCTGAACCGGTTTTATTACTGGAGCACACCATGCACGCCAAAAGGTGGCATGGGGTAAGTAGAACAGCGCGCGTGGGGGTGGGGTAATCAGCTGTGATGCACAATTTTTTTTTTACTTTTAAAAGCATTTCAGGTTGTAGAAAAAATGCTTTTAAAAGTAAAAAAAAAGGCTCTGACGATGGGCTCAGCTGGGATCGTCAGAGCTTTTTTTTACCTTTTAAAAGCATTTTTTAAAAGAAGCGGCAAGCGGGAGACCGGGCGATTGAATGGGCATGGGTGGGGGTGGGGCAGGAATTTTTGCTACTGGTTCTCCGAACCACCTGCCGTTATCACTACCGGATCGGCCGATTCTACCCAGGAGCATTTCACCCCTGGTTGCTCCCCTCCCCCTCCCTTACATGGGTCTTCTTTCAGGGCCTTGAGATGTTCAGGTCTTGGAACCCAAGGCTCAAGAATCCAATGCAAAGGCCCATTGAAGCTGTGGCTGGTGGAAACTCAGTGCCAGCTATGTCTTGCCTGGCAGTGGAGATGCTGCAAGAACAGGAGAAGTGCCATCCTTGAATCGGTGGCAACGATGGAGGCGCTGCCTTGGAGCCCACAATGGAAGCCTCTGAGAACATCTCGCTGCTCCTACAGTGGTGCCCCAAAGCCGGAGGAGGCATCATCAGAGTGGCCCGATCCATGGGAGAGAAAAGTAGGGCCATGCCCACCCAGATGAGGTCACCTTTCCCACACCAGACTCTCCCAGGGGTGAAATGCTCCCGGTTCAGACCGGATCGGGTGATCCAGTAGTGATTGTGGCAGGTGGTTCGGAGAACCGGTAGCGATGGCGGCATGAGGCTCCACCTACCCACCCGGATGTCATTACTTCCTGGTTTTAACCAGGAAGTAATGTTTTTTTTTACCCTCTGCGCATGCGCTTCTGCTGGTTTTGCGCATGCACAGAGGTCTGCACGCGCATGTGACGCACGCACTTCCAAACCAGAAAGGAAGGTATGTAGATTTCACCCCTGGATTCTCCCCTAGTTCTCTCCTTGCATCCAGGCTGGGTCGATCCAGGGACACAACAAAGCTTCCGAGACCTCTTCCACGTGGATCATGGGATACTTCTCCCCACCTCCTCACTCAATATCAATGGCTCCGCTGACAAGCAGCTGTCTCTGTGGCAGAATGCCAGAGGCACTGAGCCAGGAAGACTTTCTAATCTTGCCCACATGCACGCACACACACACACACACAAGTTAGCCCCTTCCTTGCCAATGAAGACAGGCTTACAACTCAACTTGAAGGTCCATCACCACCCCAGGACAGCAACCGGGATGTCAAACCGCCTGTCCTCCAAGACCTGAATCTGCCTGCCAGCACTCAGATCCAATGTTTTGTTCTGCAGATGGCATCCTTCCCCTCGGGCACCGCCGAGGAACCGGTGGAAATGAGGCAGGCTCCAGAAGAGCGCCAGAGGAAGGGAGCTGCCCGTCAACAGGGCAAAGAATGGGAAGGCAGCTTCCAGACTGAGGCAAATTAGGAAACCTCTATTCCAGAGGTCTTCAAACGTGGCAGCTTTAAGACTTGTGGACTTCAACTCCCAGAATTCTGCAAAGCCGGCTGGAGAATTTTCATGCAAACATACCCAGTCTCATATTTTCCAGCCCTTACACAATTTGAAAACCATTCAGCTTTCAAAATCTGCCCTTCTCCAAAGTTGGAACGCTGTTTTAAAATCAATAAATACACATTTCTGTATAAAAAAGTTTGCATATATGTGTGTGTGTATCTATATCTACTCTATATCTACCGTATCTATATCTCAGAGTATAAGACGCACCTACCTTTTTTGGTGAGGAAAAGAAGAAAAAGAAATCTCCCTCAGCCTCTGAGCAATTTTGCCTCGTTACAGCAAACAGCCTGCTTTATTTTCATTTTTGTTTTCAGCATAGCTTGATTAGCACAAGGGGGGAAAAAAATCTGCTCCCAGCAATTTACCTCCTTGCAGCAAGCAGCAGAGCCCTGCACAAATCAGCTGAGAGTCGGGAGGCCGATCCAATCAACTTGTGCTAATTAGGCTGTGCTGAAGCTGAAAGGAGCCGTTTCTTCTTGCTGCTTGCTGCAAGCAGGTAAACTGCTGCGAGGCAGAGGCCAAATGGTGGGGGCCAGTGGGTGGACGGGGCTACATTTGGTGTATAAGACGCACCTAAATTTTCACCCCCTTTTAATCCGAAAAATATGGTATATCTATATCTATATCTATATCTATATCTATATCTATATCTATATCTATATCTATATCTATCTATCTATCTATCTATCTATCTATCTATCTATCTATCTATCTATCTATCTATCTATCTGTTCTGTCCCCGTCCCACACGCACACACACCAACAGACGTCCAAGAGTTAAAAACCAAACCAGCCGACAAAATCCTTTTCCTTATGATAACGGAACTTGGCAGCAACCTAGTGGCTGCCTGCCAAGAGTTTATTACTCATGAAGGGAAGAGATAACTTCTCTCCGCTTCTGGTACATCAAAGTAAAACATTCAATAATTACAGAGTAAATCAAGTCCAAATATAATCCAGCAAAGCCTATAGCAAAAGTCCGGCAATGCAGAATGGCGTGGAAGCTTTCAGCTTTGTCCGTCACAAGGCTTGACTGCCCACCACACTCCCTTTTATACCCTGTGGGGTGTGGTCCAGTGACTCAGCCTAATCTCTGGCACGCCTTTTCTTCTGTTTCGCACGCTTATCTCTGCGACGCTGGCGTGGATCCAGCCAAGACTCATTACTCTCATGACTGTCCACCTGTGGCTGCGTGGACGTGCTTGGCCCCGGCCCTATCTCTTGCCCTTCGGCGGACACCGAAGGCATTGCCAAAGAGGAGGATCCTGGAGAGGGAGGCCTTGCCAACTCCTCTCCTTCACTCTCGGAGTCCTCTCCTGCCGATGACACAGGCTCAGGTAACGGAGCCACAACAGTATCTATCTATCCATCATCTTTTAATGACCCCATAAACCCATGAGGAGTGGAGTCTGGGGAACTGAATGGAGTGGAGTGTTTACTGGCTGGATGCCCTTCCTATCACCAATGTGGAGTTTTGTTCAGCAGATAAATTCTCATTGTGCCCACAGAGAGAAATATCTGCCTCTACCTAAGATCGAACTCACAGCCTCCTGATTGTGAGGCGTATGAAAGGGTGTACATTATGAGAGAGATTTTTTTTTTATTTTTTCGGTATTATGTTTCTCGTGCATGCTTTCCCAAACCTCAAATCTGCAGCACAGAACAAACCGATGATTGACAAAATGAGTGGCTCAGAAACCGAAAATGTCAATTATCCATTAGCTAGAGTTCAAATTCACTCCGCTATTAGATGGTCCAGAAAGAATCTATATTTCATCCTCCATTTCCCAGGAACAAAAATGACCCTCATTAGAATCTTCTGAGAAGGAATATAATAACAGATTACGGAGCATTCTGCTAATTAAAGGCACTAGATAAATGAATGATTGGACAATGATGACCACCGGAAATAGGCAAACGGCTGCTCCACTGGGCAAAATATCAATGGAGGGATATTGTTTCCCAACCATTTCAAGCAATTGTGTTTCCAAAAAGACCGTTATTAAAAGTGCCCATTGATGCTATATTTAGCTGCATTTTACGTCAGGCCTAGTTGAGTCTTAAAACAGGAATTGAAAAATGGGAACAGGGGGCTTGTCACACTGGTTTGTGATGAAGACATCGGCTACGGCAACGCTCCAGAAAAATTTGTGGTTAACAATCCTTGACTCTGGTTCAGTCTACCCAGTACAGGTAGTCCTCGACTTACGACCACAATCGAGCCTAAAATTTATGTTGCTAAGTGAGACAGTTACTAAGTTAAATTTTGTGTCAGCCCTGGAAGCCATCTTTTTCTCTGGATCTTCAGGGCTGCCACATTTACTGCTGTGGGGGATTGCATGGAGTGGGGAAGATACATAGTCATAATAACATTCTTTTCTCTGAGAGTCAAGGACGTCTTGCCCTGCACCTGGAGGGCTGGAACTGGGAGGCACCTCCAGTTGGGACGGTGCATTGATTGGACCATGTGATGGACATGTGGGTGCAGGGGAAGTTTCCTTTGGGTGGGGAAAACCTGGAAGCTTTCAGATTTTCCCAGGTGTGCCAATATGACATCTCTAATAAAATGGAATTTTGAGGAACTTCTAGCCTCAGAGTCTTCTTTCGTTGGGGGTGTTACTTGGAACCCTGATATTTTGTCCCATTCTACGACCTTTTTTGCCACAATAGTTGTGAATCACTGCAGTTAGGAAGATAGCAACATGGTTGTTAAGTGAATCTGACGTCCTCCATTGGCTTTTCTGGTCAGAAGGTTGCAAAATCATGTGACACTGCGACGGTCATAAATACAAGTAGTTCTCGACTTACAACAGTCCGTTCAGTGACCATTTGAAGTTACAACAGGACTGAAAAATGTGATTTAGGACCGTTTTTCTCAGTTATGACCTTTGCAGCCTCCCCATGATCAGGTGACGCTTGGCAACTGACTCATATTTATGACCGTTGCTGTGTCCCAAGCTCACGTGCTCCCCTTTTGCGACCTTCTGACCAGCAAAGTCAATAGGGAAGCCCGATTCATTCAACAACCAGGTGACTTACTTATCAACTGCACTGAGTCGCTTAACAACCGTGGCAAGAAAGGTTGTAAAATGGGGCAAATCTCACTTAACATACGTTTCACTTAGCAACAGAAATTTTGGGCTCAGTTGTGATTGTAAGTCAAAAATTACCTATCTGAGTCAGTAGCCAAGCGTCTGAATTTAGATCAGAGGTCTTCAAACTCGGCAGCTTTAAGACTTGTGGACTTCAACTCCCAGAATTCTCCAGCCAGCTATGCTATGCTGGCTGGAGAATTCTGGGAGTTGAAGTCCACAAGTCTTAAAGCTGCCGAGTTTGAAGACCTCTGATTTAGGTCATGTGACCACAGGTAGGCTGCAATGGTTGTTAAGCAGGGGTGAAATCCAGAAGGTTCTGACGGGTTCTGGCAAACTGGTAGCGGAAATTTTAAGTAGTTCAGAGAACCGGCAAATGCCATCTCTGGCTGGCCCCAGAATGGGGTGGGAATGGGGATTTTGCAGTATCCTTCCCCTGCCACGCCCACCAAGCCACGCCCACCAAGCCACACCATGCCCACCAAGCCACGCCCACAGAACCAGTAGTAAAAAAATTTGGATTTCACCACTGTTGTTAAGTATGAAGGAGCCTTGGTAGTACAGTGGTCTAAAGCACTCTGTTATTAAGACCAACTGCCTGCAATTACTGCAGGTTCGAATCTCGCCAGGCTCAAGGTTGACTCAGCCTTCCATCCTTTCTAAGGTAGGTAAATTGAGGACCCAGTTGTGGGGGCAATAAGATGACTTTGTATAAATATACAAAAGTATGAAGGCTATTGCTTAGCGCATTGTAAGCCGCCCTGAGTCTCCGGAGAAGGGCGGCATATAAATCAAATTAATAAATAAATAAATAAATAAAAAACCGGTCGTAAGTCCCTTCTATCGGTGCTGTTGTAAATTTGAATCATCACTAAATGAACTGTTGTAAGTTGAGGACTGCTTGCATTAAAATTTCAGATCCGTTGAGAATTTTTCAACATCCCACCCTACAATAAATGGAAAATAACGAAGCATCTTTCCCAACAAACTGGACTGTCCAACCAAACAAGGTAGAAAAGACCAAAAGGAGGCTGGCCGGAAAAGCTGGAATTTGCAATGTGCAGCAGTTGATGCAAATCCAGAGAAATCTGCATCCTTTTGCATCATTTATTCTCTTTCCACAAGACAGCAGAAGGAAAGCTGGGCCTTCGCCGCAAATTATTCTTAAACTAACCAAGATGAATGGCTCAATTTTCTCCAGTCCACAGCAGGAGGCCTAGGACTACAGGAGAAACTAAATGCCTTTTGTTCTTTGAAGGATGCTGAGATTTTTATAGAGGCTGATTTTTGTGGCTGAAAAATCTATTTCCTCTCCATAGCTTTGAACCTGAGTCTCCGTTGGAACTGACAGCAGAAATAAACAGACAATTGTGACTATATCCAGGAGTGGGGTGCTGGGGGTTTGGGAGAACTCTAGCTAAGGTTCTGTGCAGTTTGGAGAACCCCCAAATCCCAGTCCTGGCTGGCCCCGCCCCGTCCGCCTCGCCCCACCCCTCCCAGGAGTCCCCATGTGGCCCGTTTTGGATGCAGGTAAATTCAGGGTGTGCACGGAGGCTCAGGGAGGGCAAAAAGTGGGCCTACCGGGAGTTCGGGAACAGCCTCCAGAGCCTGGGGAGGCCATTTTTGCCCTCCCGGAGGCTCAAAGAAAGCCTCCGGAGCCCGGGGAGGACAAAATCGCCCTCCCCTCCCGCCGCCACCATGGCACAGGAGGCTGACTAGGCCACGCCTACCATGGCCACGCCCATCCAGCAACCAGGCAGAGAAACCCTTGCTAAAATTTTTGAAGCCTACCCCTGCCTATATCCATGGGTAGGGAGCAATATGGACCAAGTCTTCTGTACAAATCCAGTTTTGAGACTAACAGAATAACAGAGTTGGAACAGACCTGGGTGGGCTTCTAGTTCAACCCCTCTCAAGTAGGAGGACCTATAACCATTTCAAACAGATGGTTGTCCAGTTCCTTCTTAAAAGCCTCCAGTGATGGGTCACCCACAACTTCTGAAGGCAACTTGTTCCACTGGTTGATTGTTCTCACTGTCAGCAAATTTCTCCTTAGTTCTAGGTTGGTTCCTCTCCTTGTTCACTTTCCATCTATTGTTTCTTGTCCTGCCTTCTGGTGTTTTGGAAACTAGTTTGACCGCCTCATCTTTATGGCAGCCCCTCAAATATTGGAAGACGGTTATCATGTCGATCCTGCTTCTTCTTTTCATTAAACTCTGTAGACATACCCAATTCCTGCAACTGTTCTTCATATCTTTCAGCCTTTAATCATCTTTGTTGCTCTTCTTTGCACTCTTTCCAGAGTGTCAATATCTTTTGTATATTGTGGTGACCAAAATTACATGCAGGATTCCAAGTGTGGTCTTGCCAAGGCATTATAAAGCGGTAAAACAATAACAACAACATCAATGATCACAAAATATCGCACCCTGGCCATCGAAACTACGTGATTATGGAAGAAACATGTAACAGTGATACCCATTGTCATTGGGGCCCGTGGTACCATGTCCAAGAATTTTACGAAACACATCAAGAAATTGCAGCTTCCTGCAATAACACCAGCGGAATTGGAAAAAACTGCACTATTCGGAACATCATACATTTTAAGAAGGTACTTGGTTGATACCTAGGACGCTGGCAGCAACCCGTATCAACCATTAGCACCAGTCAGTGGTATTTATGATGCATTTTTAAATGTTCAGTTGACTCAGTGTCATGTTTAAATCACCATCATCATCATCATCCAAACTGCCGACTTTGCAATGACAAAGTTGAAACTGTTTCACATTTATTTATTTATTTATTTATTTATTTATTTATTTATTTATTTATTTATTTATTTATTTATTTATTTGTTCGATTTATATGCCGCCCTTTTCCGGAGACTCAGGGCGGCTTACAATGTATTAAGCAATAGCCTTCATACTTTTGTATATACCTGCTTAGTAGGGCTTTCGGGCCCCCCCAAGCGGTGTTCTTTTTTATACAAAGTCAGCTTATTGCCCCCACAATCCGGGTCCTCATTTTACCTACCTCGAAAGGATGGAAGGCTGAGTCAACCTTGAGCTTGGTGAGATTCGAACTTACAGTAATTGCAGGCAGCTGGCAGGTAAGTACTACTTTAACAGCACTTAGTCCACTGTGCCACCAAGGCTCTTAATATGTGAGTGCAGCAAAATTGTGCAAACTGATTACAAAGCTAGACATGACTGAGTTGCTAATTCATCACGCTAGATATCATGGTTATCGAGGGCCGAACTATACAGTTTATTGATATCGCTGTACCAGGAGACGCCAGAGTTGAAGAAAAAGAACTGGAAAAAGTCACGAAATATCATGATCTGGCTATCGAAACTACACGGCGACGGATGAAACATTTAACAGTGATACCCATTGTCATTGGGGCACGTGGTACCATGTCCAAGAATTTTACAAAACACATCAAGAAATTGCTTCCTGCAATAACACCAGCGGAACTGCAAAAAACTGCGCTACTTGGAACATCGTACATTTTAAGAAGGTACTTGGTTGATACCTAGGACGCTGGCAGCAACCCGTATCAACCATTAGCACCAGTCAGTGGTATTTATGATGCATTTTATGAATGTTCAGTTGACTGAGTTTCATGTTTAATGAAAAAAAGAGATAATAATAATAATAATAAACCACCTTACTCAGAACTGCCTATATACTCAGACATTAACAGGTCTCAGGATCTTAACTTGAACTGTTTTTACCAGTCCCAGACTGTGAATCGAATTGAAGATTAAGTCTTAAATCATAATGATAGATAGACCAGCTCCTTCCCAATCCACAGGATCCCTCAGCTGTTTCTAAGGTGCCTTTCAAACTTGGTCCTTTCAAAAGGCACCTGCTGCCAGCCCGGTGATGGATTTAGAGCCAACCGGTCGGACTGGCAGTCCAGCTGCCCAGTGAAGAAGGAAAGGCCAGAGAAGTGCCCAGGTGATTCTCAGCCGTGACAGAATCGGGAGGCAGGCAGCGAAACAGCCGTGTCTTAGCAGCAAGAACAGGTGTTTCCCTGGATATGAGACCTCGCTGACTGCCAAGCAGGCCCCATCTGGAAAGCACATCTGTCTGAAAGCTTCTCCGTGACTTGCAGATGCTCATAAAAGGCACCTTGCAGAATGCCTGGCTCAGGGCCGAGATGGTCAACAGCCATTGCATTCAGAGTCTAGACAAGGAAGATAGGAAAAGCAAAAGCAGGGGTTTGTCTATTGTGTGATTGCATGATTGTGTTTGTGTGTGTGTGTGTGCAGTTTTTACCAGGGGTGAAATCCATTTTTTTCCCCCTACCGGTTCTGTGGGCATGGCTTGGTGGGCGTGGCAGGGGAAGAATACTGCAAAATCTCCATTCCTACCCCACTCTGGGGCCAGCCAGAGGTGGTATATGCCGATTCTCCGAACTACTCAAAATTTCCGCTACCGGTTCTCCAGAACCTGTTAGAACCTGCTGGATTTCACCCCTGGTTTTTACCATACTTGGAAGTCATGGTAAAAATGGCCTAGGCTCCAAACTCCATGCCTCAAATCTGCACCATCAAACCACAGAATAGTTCGCGCACTAAAATAAGATATGATTCATTTAACCATAGTTTTTTTAATAAACCACGGCCTGTTAGGTTCAGACATAAGACTGTAAGCCAAGGTGCTCAAAGAGAATGCCTGGGCTAAGCTTTACCCAAAAAACCGTCTTATGGTTTAGCTTACTTTGTGAATAGCATCAGTGAATGATGGTTACAGCAGGGTGGCAGTGGGCAGATCCTGCCCACAAGCTTTCACAGGAAGCTCAGTTGCCAAACAAAAGCTGAACCAAAATGTTGGGTCATGGATCTTCATTTTGTATGGGAAGCTACTGTACGGAGAAGAAGCCATTCTGAAGATCTGGAAATGTCCATGGGAAGTAGAAAAAGGTAACCAAGAAGAATCTGGATAGTTAGCCCAGAACCACTGAGGCAGTACCAAGGAAATTAAAGCTGAAATGGGATAAAACCAGCAAAAGAAATGAAGGAAAAAGGATGGGTTTCTTGCATTATGGCAAGAGAAAAGATTCAGTACAATGCTCAAAATAATATAGCGAACTAGAAACAAAGAAAGGGCAGAATTCTTCCATTTCTATTTCATCTCAGTCTTCTCCAGCAAGGAGTTTGCACTCCCACCAGGTAGCTGGGAAGGCCAAGATAGACAGAAACATGATCTGACAATATCTGTTTACATTGAATGAGTCTTAATTTCTAGAGTCAGATTAATTACATCCTAGATATTAAAGGAATTAGTTTTGAGAAATCCTGATGGTGAGTAAAGTCCCACATGACCAAAGGAAGACAGAATCTGTCCCTATCTTTGAAGAGGGGAGAATGGATTGCAGATTAATCAAACCAACATTGGTTTATAGAAGATTCTAGAACAGGGATGGCTAACCTTTTTGCTGTCACGTGCCAAAAGCGGGGGGAGCACGGGGAGGTCACCCACATGCGTGCCCACACTCATAATTCAATGCGCCCTGCACATGCGCTCACCCCCCCCCCGCTTTTAACACGCGATGGCATGGTGGCCTGGTAGGCCCGTTTTTCACCCTCCCCGGGCTCCAAAGGCTTTCTAGGAGCCCGGGGAGGACGAAAACGGCCTTCCCCACCCCCCGGAGGTCTTCCGGAGGCTGAACACAGCCCATTTCCCAACTTCCAGTGGGACCGGAAGGCCCAAAAATCAGCTGGCCGGCGCACGCATGCACGCTGCAGCTGAGCTAGGGCAATGCTCGCATGCCCACTGATATGGCTCTGTGTGCCACCTGTGGCACCCATGCCATAGGTTCGCCATCATGGTTCTAGAACAAAGCCCAAAGAGGTTGGCTTTAAATTCCTTTAAAAGTACAGTAATCATCAGATTTATCAAAAGAGATCTTGCCAAATTAATTAATCATAACTTTGGCTTATTCCTCAAATAAAAAAAATATCCCAGCAGAAAGCAAATCGCCTCCATACTGAATCACAGAATCATAGGTCTGGAAGGGACCATGGAGGTCTTCTAGTCCAACCCCCTGCTCAAGCAGGAGACCCTAGACCAGTGATGGCTAACCTTTTTGTCGTCACGTGCCAAAAGCGGGGGGAGTGCCAGGGGGGCCATGTGCGTACGCATGCCCACACCAATAATTCAATGCATCCTGCCCCCCCATGCATGCGTGCGCAACCCCCCCTGCTCCCCCCACTTTTGGCATGTGATGGCACGGTGGGCTTGGTGGGCCCATTTTTCGCCCTCCCCAGGCTCCAGAGGCTTTTTTGGAGCCTGGGGAGGGCGAAAACGGCCTTCCCCACCCCCACCCCCCAGGAGGCCCTCTGGAGGCCGGAAACGGCGGAGGGCCTCCGGGGGGGGGGGAGGCCATTTTCATCCTCCCTAGGCTCCTAGAAAGCCTCTGCAGCCCAGGGAAAATGAAAAACGGCCATCCTCACCCCCCGCCCCCCCGATGCCCTCTGGAGGCCGGAGCCTGTTTCCTGACTTCCGGTAGGCCCGGAAGGCCCGAAAATCAGCTGGCAGGTGCCCACATGTGCGATGCAGCTGAACTAGGGCAACGCTCGCTTGCCCACCGATATGGCTCCGCATGCCACCTGTGGCACCCATGCCACAGGTTCGCCATCACAGCCCTAGACCATTCTGGACAAATGGCTGCCCAATCTCGTCTTTAAAACCTCCAGTGGTGAAGCACCCACAACATCCTAGGATACAGATGTAAAATTTTTCGCTGGTTGGAGAAATAAGGAAACAAAGGCATTTAATGAAATTTGCATCAAGATTTTGAGATCAGGATGTTTAGATAGATAGAATAACTTTACTGGCACTTTGAATGTACACTAATCGGCATACATTAAAATGAGATTTCGCTGCATACAGCTCTCAAAGGGTCATCACCCCCAATATACACTACGTAAATGTGTCTAAATACATACATACAAAATTATGCATATACCCACATATATTATATAGCACAGAGAAACAACACAGTCTAGTCCGGATGTATACATGTACACGGCGAGAAAAATGAATCTTGCAAACAGATGGCATATAGGGAACAAAGCTGTTACAGTATCTGATTGGTAGTCTTGCTAGAAATACTTCAAAACCTCCTCCCAGAAGGGAGCAAGAAGAAACGGGCCATGAAGTGGGTGTGTGGGGTCTCTAACAATGCTTCGAGCTCTAAGCCCATAGCGCTTATAAGCAGCACCCTGAATAACAGGAAGTGAGCTTCCTATGATCTTCTCAGCTGTCCTTACCACTCTCTGTAGGGACTTTCTATCTGAGGCGATGCTACCACCAAACCAAACAGGGATGATGTTTGATAACAACACTTAAAAAACTTATCTTGGGAGTAAATTTGGCCCCAAGGTAGAAACCAGGAGTTCCAGTCCTGCCTTAGGCAGCTGGGTGACTTTGGGCCAGTCACTCTCAAACAGATTCTACACTTGTGGAAAAACTGTAGGGAGAAAAAAATAACTTGAGAAAATTATTTAGGAATACAGTTAATCCTCAAGTGAAACATCCTTGCTAAGTGAAACATTTGTTAAATGTGTTTGCCTCATTTTACGATCTTTCTTGCCATAGTTGTTAAGTGAATCACTGCAGTTGTTAAATTAGTGAAACTGTTGTTAGGTGAATCTGGCTTCCCCATTGACTTTGCTTGGGGATGCTACAACGGTTATAAGTGTGAAAACTGGTTGTAAGTCACTTTTTAGTGCCGTTGTAACTTTGAACAAACTGTTCACTAAACGAACTGTTGTAAATCAAGGACCATCTGTATAACTTGGCCACAAACTGAGCATGAATCCCTCTGTGATTCAAGGCTAATGATCATCAATATAATAGTTGTGACCAGGCATGAAAAAGAAGCAAAAAAAAAAAAAAAGGATGGATGGATGGATGGGCTTTTAATATGGGCTTGGATGGGGGGTTGGACTAGATGACCTAAAAGGTCCCTTCCAACTCTGTTAATCTGTTAGATGGCAAATATGAACCCTTCCAAACACACCCTCCTAAAAATTTCAGCTTGGCACCTTAGGTAAAGTGCAAAAATTGTCAGGGGCACCAATATAAAACCAAGCTCTGAGCAACTCAAGGCTGGCATCAGTTCTGTACCTTCCTTCCCACCATATCCTGTTCCACAATTAAACCCATTTCCCTTTGGCTAATTAAGGCTGTTTGTCAGACATGGTCAGAAAAATAATTTCCCAGTATTCGTGGAGATTCTCAGGGGGTCAAATTATTCTCCAAAGCACCAGAAGGCAGGACAAGAAGCAACGGATGGAAACTAACCAAAGAGAGAAGCAACCTGGAATTAAGAAACTTCCTGACAGTGGGAACAATTAACCAATGGAACAGCTTGCCACCATAAATCGTGGGTGCTCCATCACTGGAGCTTTTTAAGAAGAGACTAGACAGTCACTTGTCTGAAATGGTATACAGTAGGTTCTCCTGCTTGAGCTCCTAGGAGACTGGACTAGAAGACCTCCAAGACCCCTTCCAGCTCTGTTCTATTCTGTTCTGTTTTATTCTTGTCTCAAAGGTGCTTTATTTTTTTACTTTTTTCTTCAAAACTGATGAAGCTTCTTGGATGAGAAGTGAAATGTTTTCTTCTTCTTCTGACCTCAAGGAAA
Source organism: Pantherophis guttatus (assembly GCF_059756535.1). Classification (NCBI taxonomy): domain Eukaryota; kingdom Metazoa; phylum Chordata; class Lepidosauria; order Squamata; family Colubridae; genus Pantherophis; species Pantherophis guttatus. The sequence continues at coordinate 3,370,335 of NC_142076.1, forward strand.
AAACAGTCCAGTTGCCTTTTGAAGAAAGGGGGGGGGAAGGATCTTTGAGCCAATTTCCTAATGCCCTGTTTTCCCGAAAATAAGACATCCCCTGATAATAAGTCCAATCGGGCTTTTGAGCACATGCGCTAAAATAAGCCTCCCCCTGAAAATAAGCCCTCCCCAAAAATATTTTTGTGCGCGTGCCTCCTGCTGGCCAGCTGATTTTTGCTGGCTCCCCCTGCAGCCCGTTTTTCAGGTCAGGAGGTTGCAGGGAGGCCTCCTAGGCCCTAAATGGGGTATGGGGAGGTTCGGCATGCCCCCCCTCCCGATGGCCCATTTTTGAGCCCAGGAGCAGGGGTGAAATGCTCCTGGTTCAAACCGGATCGCTCAATCCGGTAGCGATGGAGGCGAGTGGTTCGGAGAACCGGTAGCAAAAATCCCTTCCCCTCCCCCCCATGCCTAGCTGAGCTGCACATTCATCAGAGGCTTTTTTTTTTTTTTTACTTTTAAAAGCATTTTTTCTACAACCTCTTCGGCCGAAAAAATGCTTTTAAAAGTAAAAAAAAAAAGTCTCTGATGATCGTGTGGCTCAGCTGGGATTGTCAAAGGCTTTTAAAAGCATTTTTTCTGCAACCTCTTCAGATGTTGTAGAAAAAATGCTTTTAAAAGCCTCTGATGATCCAAGCTGAGTTGCCTGATCGGCAGAGGCATTTAAAAGAAAAAAAGCCTCTGCCAATCAGGCAACTCAGCTGGGATCATCAGTAAAAAAAAAAAAAAATGGCCACGCCCACCCAGTCACATTATCCCCCCCACCAAGCCACGCCCACAGAACCAGTAGTAACAAATTTTAGATTTCACCACTGCCCAGGAGGCTGCAGAGAGGCCTACTAGGCCCAAAATGGGGAGTGGGGGGATCGTGCGCAGATGCACAGGACCCCCCCGCATTGCATTATGGATGCCGGCACACATGCATGCTGTCCCACACACACACACGCTTGCTTTTGGCACAGAAAGAGAAAAAGGTTAGCCATCACTGGTATAGGGTTTCCTGCCGAAGCAGGGGGGTGGACTAGAAGACCTCCAAGGTCGCTTCCATCTCTGATATTCTGTTAATATAACAAAATTCCAATGCAATGGTTGCGGCCTCCATCTTGATTTTCTAAACCACATCTTGCTGATCACCATGCTAGTTCATGTTTCCCCTACGTTGTTCAAGAACTGGGCAGGTTCTTCAGATGGAAAGGCTAATGTCTCAAGCAAGTGATCTAAATGTCTTTCAGTTATTCTAATTGTAGTTCTCTGCATTTTTCCTTCTTTTTTTCATACCGAAGTAATTTACATCCACTTCAAAGCCATAAAGATTTACTGTTGTGGGCTGAGGGGGGGGGGTTCTTTCTTTTTACGGAAGCTGCAGCGTGCTAAGATTCTAGAACAGGAGTAGGTGCCTCTGTCTGGATACTTGGAATTACAATTCCCATAGTCCCTGACCGTGTCTATTTGAGGTTGATGGGAGATGAAGTCCAAAACACTGGAGAGGCCCCAAATAGAGCTCACTCAATAGAGTTTCTCAACCTGGGGAATTCTGGGAGTTGGAAGTCCACGCATCTTAAAGTTGCCAAGGTTGAAAAATTCTAACCACTCAGCTGGGTTTTTTTTTTTTTAATGACTGCCTTTCTACGCATCTTACCATTTTTAAAATCTTGCACAACGTATGACAACCAATAAAACTCCAAGCTAAAATGCACATACAGCTCCAAAAATAATACAAAGGCGCAGAAAACCCTGTCAGCGGGGTAAAATAATATTTTACATGAACCTTTAATGCAGCAATTAAGTCTGTGTTGCGGTGTTTGCACGATTCGCCGCTGCACGCTCGCTTCCAAGGGAAAGGCACTTCAGCTGCTGCAAAGCTATTATTAATTTACTTATTTATTAAACAAATTTATATAGCCCTCCAACGCGCATGCAGATGACTCTGGGTGGCTTACAACGTTTAAAAATCCACCACATTAAAAATAAAAGATAAAAAGATAACAAAAGCCTAGCCCACCCCCGAGATGCAGGAAGGAGATTTTGTCCCTAATAAAAATTGTATGAGCATTTCTGGCTGGGTTGGCATTCCTCAGAATAGAGTCCACCCACCTCCACCCTGCCACCCCACTGATCTGAGGTTTTCTCCAACCTTTTATGGGAGTTTGCTTTTCCACGTGGGCGCTCTGCCATATTAATGTAACCTACATTTCTGGGTCATTCCAGAAACAAGATTCAAACAAAGATAACTCCATAAAACACCATGCAGGGAGTCCTTGACATACATATGACCACAATTGAGCCCCCAAAATTTCAGTCGCTAAGCGAGACAGTTGTTAAATGAATTCTGTACCGTTTCACAACTTTTCTTGCCATGGTGGTTCACTGGATCACTGCAGTGGTTAACTTAGTAACACGGTTGTTAAGTGAATCTAGCTTCTTCATTGATTTTGCTGGTCAGATGGTGACGAAAGGGGTTCAATTAGCAATAGCAGTAGCACTTAGACTTATATACCGCTTTACAGTGCTTTACAGTCCTCTCTAAGCAGGTTACAGAGTCAGCCTCTTGCCCCCAACAATCTGGGTCCTCATTTTACTGATCTCGGAAGGAAGGAAGGCTGAGTCAACCTTGAGTTGGTCAGAATAGAACTGCTGGCAGTTGGCAGAATTAGCCTGCAATACTGCATTCTAGCCACTGCGCCAACAAGGAAGGAAGGAAGGAAGGAAGGAAGGAAGGAAGGAAGGAAGGAAGGAAGGAAGGAAGGAAGGAAGGGGCATAGCAATAGCACTTAGACTTATATGCCGCTTTACAGTGCTTTACAGCCCTCTCTAAGTGGTTTACAGAATCAGCCTCTTGCCCCCAACAATCTGGCTCCTCATTTTTACCAACCTTGGAAGGATGGAAGGCTGAGTCAACCTTAAGCCTGGTGAGATTCGATCTGCCGAACAGCTGGTAGCTGGCAGTCAACAGAAGTAACCTGCAGTACTACACTCTAGCCACTGCGCCACCAAAGCTGATAATGGCCCCATGACACTGTGACCGTCATAAATAGGAACTAGTTGCCAAGCATCCAAATTTTGATCACGTGACCGTGGGGATGCTGCAACAGTCGTTAAGTGTGAAAAATGGCCCCAAGTCCCTTTTTTTCAGTGACTTCAAATGGTCACTCCATGAAGCATTGTAAATTGAGGACTACCTGTATTCCCCATGCTGGCAGGCAGAAAATGGGAAAGGTGGAGGAGGAGGAATCCTGCAACGTTCTTAAGGCGGGACATTGATTTTCCTGCCTTGCAGGTCACTAACAGGACACAGACTTTTAGCTATGCAATTTGGGATGAAGACTCTTGGAATGGTGTGGGAATAGGAACGGATTTCCAGAGGGATAATACAGGTACCATTTGCACAACTTAGGTGACCCTGAGGACACTGATAAACCTCCAAGTGCTTCAACGACCCTCTAAAAGGATGCAGATGACCAGCTGTCTGCAAGGAGTATCAATCCTTCCATTCCCCACTGTCCTGTCAGAGCTGAAGAAGCTTCTTGGATGAGAAGCGAAACGTCTTCAAAAGAAAAAGAAAAAAACAAGAAAGTCCAGTTGCCTCCTAAAAAAGCACCTTTGGGACAACCAGGACCTGGATGACGGAGAATCTCTCCAGACTTTTAACAGGACATGTGTCTCACACACCAACTTCCGTCACCAGTATCTCCCTCAAAAAGAGGGGTACCAATACCAAGCCTTTTCTCTCACCTGAAGGCACAAATTTTGAGAGCACTTCTCTTGACATGCTTGCTAAATTATTGCAAGGGGATGGCCCACTTACAAAACTGCTGCGGGGGGGCGGGGGGGACAGGACACAGAACTAATTAGAAAATAATTAGTAAACAGGAACTTATCTGCCTCCCTCCCACTCACCCCTCCCCTCCCCTGAATATTGAGGTCCCCCATATAAAACTGGCTTGTAATCTTGGAGTCCTCCAGGACTTTCGGTCATGGCCAGGAGTGTCTCTGACATCATTTGCAACCATTTCTGGATTGGGAGTCTTTGCGCATAGTTACTCATACTTTGATCATCTCTTGGCTTGACTACTGCAAAGGGTTCTGCATGGCGCTGCCCTTGAAGACTTCTTCTTTCTTTCTTTATTTGATTTGTATACCGCCCTACTCCCGAAGGACTCAGGGCAGTGAACAGCCAAGCAATAAAATATATAAATACACAAAATTTAAAAACCAGATAAAATCAAATTAAATCATTTTAGACAGATTAAAACACCCCAATAATTTAAAAACAGATTAAAATTTACATATTAAAAGAGGGGGGAGATTAGGCCAAGCCCGCTTGATGGAATAAAAAGGTCTTCACAGCGCGGCAGAAGGTGCGCAGATCCGGGATCCTCCGTATCTCTGGGGGAGCTCATTCCAGACAGTAGGTGCCCCCACAGAGAAGGCTCTCCCCCTAGGGGCCGCCAGCCGACACTGTTTGGCTGACGGCACCCGGAGGAGTCCCTCTCTATGAGAGCGTACTGGCCAGTGGGAGGCTATTGGTGGTAGTAGGCGGTCCCGTAGATAACCAGGTCCTAAGCCATGGAGCGCTTTAAAGGTGGTAACCAAAACCTTGAAGCGCACCCGGAAGACCACCGGGAGCCAGTGCAGCTCGCGCAGGAGAGGTGTCACATGGGAGCGCCATGACGCTCCCATTACCACCCGCGCGGCCACACTCTGCGCCAGTTGGAGCCTCCGGGTGCTCCTCAAGGGGAGCCCCATGTAGAGAGCATTACAATAGTCCAGGCGGGAGGTGACGAGGGCATGAGTGACCATGTGTAACGAGTCCCGATCCAGAAAGGGACGCAACTGGTGAATCAGGCGAACCTGATAAAAAATCCTCCCGGTCACGGCCGTCAGGTGCTCTTCTAAAGACAGCCGTGAATCCAGGAGGACACCCAAGTTGCGAGCCCTCTCCGTGGGGGCCAATGAATCGCCCCCAATAGTCAATGATGGCGTCAACTGACTATATCGGGACGTCGGAAACCACAGCCACTCGGTCTTGGATGGGTTGAGCCTGAGCCTGTTCCTCCCCATCCAGATCCGTACGGCCTCCAGGCACCGGGACATCACTTCAAGGGCATCGTTGGGAAGTTGCAACTGGTATTCAGAAGTTGCAACTGGTCTACAACACAATGGTTTGAATAATTATGGATGCATCCTGATTCACCAGTGAATAGTTGATAGCTGCAAAATTCACCAGGTGTATTTCCAATGCAATAGATTTATATACTGCTTCACAATGTTTTACAGCCTTCTCTAAGCAGTTTACAGAGTCAGCATATAAATAGAATAGAATGAGATGGAAGGGACCTTGGAGGTCTTCTAGTCCAGCCCCCTGCTCAAGTAGGAAAACCTATACCATTTTAGATAAGTGACTGTCTAGTCTCTTCTTAAAAACATCCAGTGATGGAGCACCCACGATATTGCCCCAAACAATCTGGATCCTCATTTTACCGACCTTGGAAGGATGGAAGGCTGAGTTCAAAGTATTGGTTGTCAGTCAAGACACGATCTATTCCCAATAATATCTACTGATCCAGTAAGTTTGTCCCTCTTTTGAAGCCAATTTGAAACGCTCCTTCCATCAAACTGATTCCAAAAAGGACCTTCCACCAATTCTCAACCCAATTTCTTCCACCAGCCCTAGAATATTTGCAGATGTAAAGGAGCCTTGGAACACCTCCAGTCCTCAAATTGTAGAACATAGAATAACAGGATTGGAAGGGACCTTGGAGGTCTTCTAGCCCAACCCTCTGCTCGAGGAGGAGACCTTACGCCATTCCAGACAACTGGTTGTCAGGTTGCTCAGATCGTTTCTAATCTTCTTCAGAAATTGGGATGCCAAGAAGACAATGGATGTATAGATGCAGGGAGCCATCAGCCAAGCAGAGTCTGGATTGCTACCTTATCTGTTGACCTTATTTTAGCAGAGCCTGCACTGAGTAGGTGGTTAGACTAGATCGGGGGTCCTCAACCTCCAGGCCGCAGCCCACTACTAGGCCATGAACCATTCAGAACCGATCTGCAGAAGCAGCAGGCAAGCACATGCATACTTATACCTACTTGTGCAAGCAGCGAAACTATAGATCACGTGAGGTACTAATACCACTCTATAAAGCCTTAGTAAGACCACACCTAGAATACTGCATCCAGTTTTGGTCACCACACCATAAAAAAGATGTTGAGACTCTGGAAAAAGTGCAGAGAAGAGCAACCAGGATGATTAGGGGACTGGAGACTAAAACACATGAAGAACAGTTGCAGGAACTGGGCCTGGCTAGTCTAGTGAAGAGAAGGACCAGGGGAGACAATCATAGCAATGTTCCAATATTTGAGGGGCGGCCACAGAGAGGAGGGGTCAAGCTATTTTCCAAAGCCCCTGAAGGCCAGACAAGGAATAATGGATGGGAACTGAACAAGGAGAGATTCAACCTGGAATTAAGGAAAAACTTTCTGACAGTGAGAACAATCAACCCATGGAACAGAAGTTGCTGTCAGGTGTCAATATGTAATTTTCACGCCTATTGCCTCAGACTTTGCTTAATGTCAGGTGTGCCTCCGTTCAAAACTCAAGAAAGAAAAACCCCAACTCCATGTTTGTAGAGAAAGGTACTTTTACTGAGTATGAACTGAATGCTGCGAAAGAAAAGCAAAGTCTGAGGCAATAGGCGTGAAAATTACATATTGAAAGCATCCCCAAATCCCTCCCCCCCAGGACCCAGGTTGAGTGTCCAATCTACATCTTCCCAAGGTGTCATGTGGGGTGCTTCTTCAGATGGCCCCATCTATCTGGTATGCCGGAACGGTTGACCTTGACAACTATCAGCTCTCTCTGCAGCTGCTATGAAGACAGTGATAATTTTCCTCCCTTTTTCGAGACATCTCCACCAGCTCACTTCCCACCCCCCCACTCCCAAATACCAGCAATGTTCCCCTCCCCCCTCCTGTTACAATGGCAGCCGAAAGCAAGCAAGCATCATAGAGGCTGACAGTTGCCTTTGGAGGTTGTGAGAGCTTCATCCCTGGAGGCTTTAAAGAAGAGATTGGACTGCCATTTGTCAGAAATGGTGTAGGGCAGTGTTTCTCAACCTTGGAAGCTTGAAGATGGGTGGACTTCAACCCCCAGAATCCCCCAGCCAGCGCTGCTGGCTGGGGGATTCTGGGAGTTGAAGTCCACCCATCTTCAAGCTACCAAGGTTGAGAAACACTGGTGTAGGGTCTCCTGCTTGGGTGGGGGGGGTTGGACTAGATGACCTACCAGGTCCCTTCCAACTCTGTTAATCTAATCTAATCCCCTTCCCCACCCTGCAGGTCCACAAAGCTGGAAAGGTTGGGGGAACTCTGGATTAGATGACTTCTGAAAATATGAATTTATCCAATTACACATTAGCCCCCTCTAAGAACAAAAGAGTCGTCTTTAGGATCTGGATTTCCTGCCGATAAGCAAGATCCCTCAGCAACAAAAGGAACACTCCTTTCCTCCTTTGACCATATCTTTAAAGTTGCTGCCTGCTTACTTTAAATGCTGCCATTTGCCACCCGACACCTGAAGTTAGACCCACCAATCTACCCGTGTTTCCCCAAAAATAAGATCCTGTCTCATTATATGTATATGCATATGCATATGTATATGTATATGTATATGTATATGTATATGTATATGTATATGTATGTGAGTGTTTGCTGGCTGCCAGAAAAAAAAAAAAGCCTAGAAACTAGTGGATTGTGATTTCATGCTTGGCCTTATTTTCGAGGAGGTCTTATTATTTTGGGGCGTGTGGAGCAAGACGGGGATCCTCTTGCCGTCTTAACCTGATTTCCAGCTCTGTCTCCCTAACCAGAGGAAATGGCGGGGACCGGCTGCGCATGCATTTAAATTTTAATATTTTTGGGGAGGGCTTATTTGGGGGGGAGGGGGCTTATTTTAGCACATGCACTCAAAAGCCCAATTTTTACAGATGGCATTTGGATCCTAAAAAGTTGGCTTGAATGTATCTGAATTTGCAATCTAAATGTTGGAGATGTGATTGTGACGATGCTACTTATTATCACATATGGTGGACTTGTAAAAAAGTTAAAGCATTTTGGATTAAAATATGGTGGATTATCCAAAATATTCTTAAAAAGAAGATAAAGTTTACTCCACAATTGTTTTTGTTGTATATCTGTGGGTACCCAATCTGTGGGTATAATCACAGATTGTACAGTTATAGAGACTAAATTGATTTTAAATTTAATAACTGCAGCTAGACTTTTGGTGGCGCAATACTGGAAGAAGGAAGAATTGCCTACTATTGAAGAATAGACATTAAAAGTGGCAAATTTGGCAGAAATGGCGAAAATTTCAGCATACTTGAAAGATCATTCACAAGAAAGATATATATCGGAATGGAGAAGATGGATTGATTACATTCAAAACAAATATCGGACTAAAAAGTATCAAATAGTTTATGAATGAATAGAAAAGTTAAGAGTATGTATATTTAGTTAAGTAAAAGGCGAATTAAAGTGTCGAGGGGAGGATAGGAATCTGTAGTTAGTTAGCTTAGTTTAGCATATGATTGTTAATTGTTTTACCCTGTATTTTGTTCTGGGAAGTCGGGGGGGGGGGGGGAAAGGGGGGGGAAGGAAGGGAGGGGGGAGAAGGGGAAATATTTGAAAAAAATTTTTTTTTCTTTTTTGTAAAACTTTTTAATATAAAAAAAAAAAGCCCAATTGGGCTTATTATTAGGGGATGTCTTATTTTCGGGGAAACAGGATACCTGTAGCCTAAGAGCCTTTAGGCTGGCTTTGAACCTGAAGGCTTCAAGAGCCAGAAGGTCTCTCTGGGCAGGTTTACTCCTGCTCTGGCACCTAACTGCACGGATGACAACTTGCTCATACAACCGCCCCGGAGTCTCCTTAGTAACCCATCCGAGAGGCCTCGTCTGTCTACTGAGTGGGACGAAGTTGGCGGCGTCTCTTCTGCGGGGAGGTGCGCAGATGTGCTTGTGTACCTCATGACAATGTCGCAAAAGTGAGTCAGAGAGAAAGCCAGACCGGCAAACCTCAGCGGCAACAACCTGCCCACCTCATGCCGCTTTGCAACAAAACCACAACTTGAAAGGTTCCTTTGAGCCCTCGCAACTCTTGTCTCCCCAGCCTTCCTTAGCAACTTCCTGGCTTCGTTTGAAGCCATTCCTATTCATCAGTTTCCTCCCCAGCCCGAATCATGCACAGAAACCTTCTCGGCCCTCGATTGATTGCTGCTGATGAAGAATCTCTGACTTTTCTAAAACACTCAGAAACCGCTAAGACAACCCATTATGAACCACTCTTTTTAGCAAGCCATTTATTGGCACTATTTTTGGAGTGTGACTCAGAACTCAGGAGTTGGCAGGGCTGCCCAAAAAGGGTGGGTGATTCAGAGCCCACCGGGGCAGGACTCCCCCTCTGCACAGCCCCCTTTCACTTGAACGGACCCCAAAGAGGGCAGTTGCAGAAAGCAACAGAAGGACTTGCAGGATTCTCTGAAGCCTCGGATTCACACATACACCAGCCCCATCAGTCTCCTGGGGATTAGTGGAGAGTTGATTCTCTTCGAGTCAGACCCCTGGGGCCCCAAGTGTAAATGCCCTTAAATCCAACTTAAGCCTAGCTTGCCCAAGGACCCAGCTTGAATCACCCCAGCAATGCCCATCTTCACCCCAGTAATTGGCCAGAGCCAAGGTGGCGCAGTGGTTAGAATGCAGTACTGCGGGCTACTTCTGCTGATTGCCAGCTGCCTGCAATTTGGCAGTTCAAATCTCACCAGGCTCAAGGTTGACTCAGTCTTTCATTCTTTCCGAGGTGGGTAAAATGAGGACCCAGATGTTGGGGGCAATATGCTGACTCTGTAAACGGTTTAGAGAGGGCTATAAACCACTGTGGAGTGGTATATAAGTCTAAGTCTTCCTTCCTTCCTTCCTTTCCTTCCTTCCTTCCTTCCTTCCTTCCTTCCTTCCTTCCTTCCTTTCCTTCCTTCCCTTTCCTTTCCTTTCCTTTCCTTCCTTCCATGGTGCACAGTGGTTAGAATGCAGTATTGCAGGCTAACTCTGCCGATTGCCAGCAGTTCAATCCTGATTTTCTCAAGGTTGACTCGGCCTTCCATCCTTCCGAGGTGGGTAAAATGAGGGCCTGGATTGTTGGGGGCAAGAGGCTAACTCTGTAAACCACTTAGAGAGGGCTGTAAAAAGCATTGTGAAGTGGTATATAAGTCTAAGGGCTATTGCTATTCTCCCTGGAACCCTCCAGTGAAGTCTCCCTAAGGAGCTGGTTCTGGGGCTGAGCTGCTCTTGCCGTAACCAAGTTTTTTCATAACAAGGTGACTGGGATGGATCTTCCTGAAAGCAAAACAAATTGTCCCCGTTCTTCAGAAGCTGCAAGAACTCCGAACCGAATAGTCATTCCGCTTGCAAGGGGCTTCATCAAAGGGAATGGCCATGCTGATTGATCCAAAAGAGGGGTGAAAAAGGAACAACAAATGCATCTGACTGCTTTTCAAATCCAAGCATAGTTTCATCAGAAATCTCTTTCTCCTGTCCAGATCTCTGCTGTCAGGAAACATTTCCTGGGTGGCTTCCTTGCACAGGTGAGGAGGCAGCATCAAAACAACAATCTGCCATTCTTTCTATCTCTGCAGGCTGGGTCAAGCAAGCACTGGCCCCTACCTCACACGGCAAGAGAAGGACCCAGTGAAAATATTGAGCAAACCAAGATCAAGCAATGCCCCAACCTTGGTGCACCCAGCCAGCCTGCTTGGAGAGACTCTTCCAAAGGCTTTGCTGGTGGCTGTTGAGCAGTGGCCCTGAAAAATGATTGTCTTTAGGGAGAGCGTCTCATTGGAGCACCAGCATCATGGTATGAATGAAGACATCTGAACTCTTAAGTAGCCTCCCCAAAGGAAGCACTTCTTACTTTCCTCACCTGAGATAGACAGATTAACAGAGTTGAAAGGGGCTTTGTAGTCCCCTTCTAGTCCAACCCCCCGCCCAAGGAGACCCTACACCATTTCTGACAGAGGGCAGTCCAGTCTCTTCTTGAAAGCCTCCAGTGATGAAGCTCCCACAATTTCTGATTGCTCTCACTGTCAGAAAATTTCTCCTTATTTCCAGGTTGAATCTCTCCTTGGTCAGTTTCTATCTATTATTCCTTGTCTGACCTTTGGGTGTTTTGGAAAATAGCTTGACCCCTCCTCTCTGTGGCAGCCCCTCAAATATTGGAAGACTGCTATCCTGTCTCCCCGGGTCCTTCTCTTCACTATTCACACAGAATATAGATATTCTGTAAATAGATAACCTTCTGAGTTCCTCTATTAAAGGACAGAGGCAACCCATCTGGGCCTCTCTGTCACAATACAGGTAGGTGGAAAAGGGGGAGAGGGTGTCAGTAGAACCAGAAGGCCATGCATGCAGTCAAGGAAGCCAAGAGTTTGACCATCTAGGTTGGGAGTGGCTGAAGTTTTCAAAAGGGGAGAAAACTTCAGTCAACGCTGATGGATTACAGAAGTTTACAGTGAAATACCACTCTATAAAATCTTATAAAGCCTTAGTAAGACTAAGACCTAGAGTACTGCATCCAGGTTTGGTCACCACACTATAAAAAAGATGAGACTCTGGAAAGAGTGCAGAGAAGAGTAACCAGGATGATTAGGGGACTGGAGGCTAAAATATATGAAGAACGGTTGCAGGAACTGGGCATGGCTAGTCTAGTGAAGAGAAGGACCAGGGAAGATATGATAGCAGTCTTCCACTACTTGAGGGGCTGACACAGAGAGGAGTGGGTCAAGCTATTTTCCAAGGCACCTGAAGGCCAGACAAGGAATCATGGATAGAAACTGACCAAGGAGAGATTCAACCTGGAAATGAGGAGAAATTTTCTGACAGTGAGAACCATCAACCAATGGAACAGAAGTTGTGGGAGCTTCATCACTAGAGACTTTCAAGAAGAGACTGGACTGCCCTCTGTCAGAGATGGTGTAGGGTCTCCTGCTTGGGTGGGGGGTTGGACTAGATGACTTCCAAGGTCCCTTCCAACTGTTAATCAGTTAAATGCTAAAGTAGGTGGGAAGAAACCTTGGTCTAATTTTACTATTTATTTTGAAGAATTGCCAGTGTTCATTACAGCTAATCCTCAAGGACCAGAATTTCCATCATTAAGTGAGGCAGTGAAGTGAGATGCACCTGATTTTATGATCTTTTTGCCACAGTCATTAAGCGAATCGCTGCAGTTGTTTGAATCACGGGGATATTAAGTGAATCCTCCACTGACTTTCCCTATCAGGAACTGGCTGGAAAGGTTACAAATAGGGAATCACATGACTGTTGCCAAGCATCGGAATTTTGAACCCGTAGCCGTGAGGATGCTATGACGGTTGTAAGTGCGAGGAACAGTCAAAGGTCACTTTTTAATGCCATTATAACTTTGAACAATCGTTAAGTGAATATTAAGTTGAGGACTAGCTGTACGGAAAATATTTTAAGCATCAAAATAGAAATCAAATACATTAAAATTAAATAAACAAATGGAAATTAGCCACATCATGGAAAGTCCCAATTTTGCCTCCACATTTCCGGGATGTGATTCTGGCAGTGCCCTGGAACCTCTCAAAACAGAGATGAAGCTGCCTGTGTTGCATGACTGCAGGGAGCCCCAAGAGGGCTTCACCCCTTCTACCCAGGGGACAAAGAACATCTGGCAGGTTGGGATCATAAGGTGGGATCTGGCTGGCACCTAGTGGCTACCCTCCATTCCCTGGGCACTGCCACCCAGAGCCATCCTGCTTTGGTAACGGGCAGTTCAGCTTCTGTCCAGCGGAGTTCTTCCTCTGCCCGACCTCTGAGCTGTTCCTGGCTGGAGAATTGGACCAGCCAAGCAACACATGAGCAGCACATGGGTTCAACTGGTGAGCCAGCTCTCCTGCTGCTTCTCAGGGTGACTTTCCAGCACCTCACAGCCATCTTGCAGCTGCTCTGGAATCCGGAATCCTTGGGACACAGTGGCACAAAGCTTTGCCTGGCCCTCAATCAAGAAGGGCAATAGGATCAGAGGGGAAGAATCCCCAATCCTGCCTATCATTGCCCAGTAAATAAGGACAACCCCTCAGTCAGCCTCATACCTTAGCAGGATGGGGTCATCAGTGGGCACAGTCAGTGTTAGCCCAGCTTCCTTTTTAGGGACTGAGCATTGCGCCTTTCACATGGCCATGAGAAGAGCTCACACAGATTTGGGCCAGGCAATCTATTCTACTGTATATCTACCTCTCTAAAAACAGTCCAGCCCCCGCTCTCTGTCTCTCCTTGCTCTATTCTTATCATTAAACAAATTAAAATGTCATCTTGACAAAATCTGCAAGATCGCTAGGCAAATTTAAATACATGCTCTATATTTCCATGAACTGCAAGCAAAGCATAAACTCACAGACCAGTGTGAGTCAGATAATGACAACAAACTAAAGTAACTGATCCTACACTGTGCCTCTCAAATCTCAGGGCACAGCACTGGATGTGCACAGCACATACCGTAACTCCTGATGTTAAACATAAAATCTGACATCTCCCAGTGTGTAGAAAGCTAGCAGCTCAAGGAGCAAAGTTCACTCTGATATTTCCTCAGAGTGAAGTGCAGAGAAAGGAACGCAAAACGACAACTCTTCTCAGCGCCTTCCTGGAGGTGCACATGGTCTCTGTGGTGCCATGGCCTAGATGTTTCTGTCTGGCCACAGCAAGATGTTCCTGGCTTCCAGAGAAGGAAGGGAACAAACACACAATGCATGCCCTGTTTCCAAGGCTGACTAATCGCACCTCCCAGCCAGCATGGAACTTGGAGCATGGCAAGGAATTCGAGGCCTTGGAAAGAGACACGCCAGGCAGGCTCAATCCCTGAGGACTGTCTCAGAGGAGAGGACAGCCCTCAAGACAGGGCCCTCCGTGGCCCAGAAAGACCATCTCCCCACCAGGGCTCAAGGCTTGGTTAGGAGATCTCAAAGGAGACCACGGAGGTCAACCAGGGAACTGGGACCCGGCTCTAAATTGTTGACTCGCTTTATAAAACAGATGCAACACCATTCAACAATCAATTCAGAAAACCAACCTGATTCTACACAGACATCGAAATCCAATCCCACCACTCTGAGCTGTTTTTGAAAAGCCCAAACTTTCAGAAATGTCCAAACTTTACTCAGAGGCATTCAGTTCAATTTGATGGCTTAGTCTGACCTTAGAGTCTAGTGTCATAGGTATATAGGATCTCCTATTTGAGCAGGCTATTTGACTAGAAGACCTTCAAGGTCTATTCCCATGATGGCGAACCTATGGCACGGGTGCCACAGGTTGCTCGTGGAGCCATATCAGTGGGCACACGAGCTCAGCTCCGGCACACATGCATGCGCCGGCCAGCTGATTTTTGGGCCTTCTGGGCCCACCAGAAGTCAGGAAACACACTTTCTGGCCTCCGGAGGGCCTCTGAGGGGGTGGGGAAGGCCATTTTTGCCCTCCCCAGGCTCCTAAAAAGGTGCCTGGGGAGAACAAAGAATGGGCCTACCGGACCCACCGTGCCATCGCGTGCCAAAAGCGGGGAGAGCACGGGGGGGCATAGAATTATGGATGTGGGCACGCATGTGTGTGACCCCACCACGTTCCCCCCGCTTTTGGCACGTGATAGCAAAAAGGTTAGCCATCAGTGGTCTATTCTATTCTACTCTACTCTACTCTACTCTACTCTACTCTACTCTGCTCTGCTCTACTCTACTCTACTCTACTCTACTCTACTCTACTCTACTCTACTCTAATCTAATCTAATCTAATCTAATCTAATCTAATCTAATCTAATTTCCTTTCCATTCCTAATTCTAATTCTAATTCTAATTCTATTCTGATTTGCTTTGGAAAGTGGATTCAGTTTGGAGACCAACTGAACTGCTATTGAATCTCTAACTCAAAACTTTGGGCAGCTTCCTGATGACGCTGCTATGTTTTCATGCTTATCTGCCTCTGACCAAAGGAAGAAGGCAGGACCTCAATCAGCCTGAAGCAACATTCTCCATCTTGCAATCTGCACCTCTAACCTGTGCAGTTACTCAGCAGTGAAGAAACAGTCTACATTATTATGCAGTCAGAAACCCTCTCTTCCACTCTCTTGTGGTGTGCCTTGTTTTCACCAATGAGCAGTACGGCTACAAATTCCTGGATGGTATCACAGAGCAAGACTGGATTGCACTGGGCCTCTCTCTTCCCTCCCTCCACAGTGACCATTGTCTCCTCTGAGGTAGAGATCCATATTTATGGCCTCTGAGAAGAGCTGGACAAGGTGCAAGGACCTCCCGGGGGAAACACCGACTGGGGCTTTTTGTTTAAAGCAAAGGCAGGTAAGGCAGGGATGTATAAAATCACTAACCAGTGGAACAGCTTGGCCTTCAGAAATCGTGGCTGCTCCATCAGGTTTTTAAGAAGAAATCTTGCGTAGCTTTTTCTCTGGTAATGTT
Source organism: Pantherophis guttatus (assembly GCF_059756535.1). Classification (NCBI taxonomy): domain Eukaryota; kingdom Metazoa; phylum Chordata; class Lepidosauria; order Squamata; family Colubridae; genus Pantherophis; species Pantherophis guttatus. The sequence continues at coordinate 3,385,891 of NC_142076.1, forward strand.
GTACTACTAACTAGAGCATACAAAACATTTGCTAGACCAATTCTCGAATACAGCTCATCTGTCTGGAACCCACACTATATATTGGACATAAATACAACAGAGAGAGTCCAGAGATATTTTACAAGAAGAGTCCTCCATTCCTCTAACCGCAATAAAATACCTTATGCTACCAGACTCCAAATTTTGGCTTACTTAGAACTACGCCGACTTCAGTCTGACCTAAGCATAGTACATAAAATTATCTGCCACAATGTCCTTCCTGTCAATGACTACTTCAGCTTCAACCACAACAATACATGAGCAAATAATAGATACAAACTCAAGGTAAACCGTTCCAAATTCAATTGCAGAAAATACGACTTCAGCAACAGAGTGGTCAATGCCTGGAATGCACTACCTGACTCTCTAGTTTCTTCCCCAAACCCCCAAAACTTTAACCTTAAACTGTCTACTGTTGACCTCACCCCATTCCTAAGAGGTCTGTAAGGGGTGTGCATAAGTGCTCCAGCGTGCCTACCGTCCTTGTCCTAATATTCCTTTTTACTTACTCTTTTCATGTATTCAAATTAAGTTTATACTTTTACCTGTTATCTTATATATGCTTGACAAATAAACTTATGATTATGATTATGAAATTAGACAGTTGCTTATCTGAAATGGTATAGGTTCTCCTGCTTGAGCAGGGGGATAGACTAGAAGACCTCCAAGGTCCTATTCTATTCTATTCTATTCTATTCTATTCTATTCTATTCTATTCTATTCTATTCTATTCTATTCTATTCTATTCTATTCTATTCTATTCCATTCCATTCCATTCCATTCCATTCCACAAAGCACCAGAGGGCAGGACAAAAAACAATGGATGGAAACTGATCAAAGAAAGAAGCAACCTGAAATTAAGGAGAAACTGCCTAACAGTGAGGACAATTAACCTGTGGAACAGAAGTTGCCTTCAGAAGTTGTGAGTGCTCCAACACTGGAGATTTTTAAGAAGAGTCTAGAGACAGTCACTTATCTAGACGACCTCCAAAGTTCCTTCCAGCTTTATCCTAATTCTAAATCCTGCAAGGTGTGATAAGCTATCATTATCCATGCCCCAAGCATAGCTACCTGGACAAGATTACATCACGACTCAGGAGTACAATAAAACTCAGTAATGTGATAGAATAGAAACTAAATCTGTGACAGAGAGAACATTTGCTCCTTCTCTCCCAAGGTTAGAACTTTACATCAACCTAAACTTTATGTGAGGAATTTCAGTGAGGATTCCGCTGCAAGGACCCTAGAAGAAGCAGCGGCATCTCTGCTCTCTTTGGGTCTGTTTTCAGGCAATGGCTGCTCTACTTCAGCGTTTTTCAACCTCAGCAACTTTAAGATGTCTGTGTGGAGGAAGAAGCTGGCTGGGGAATTCTGGGGCTTAAAATCTGCCCATCTTAAAAGTTGCCAAGTTTGGAAAATAGTCTCTAGTTCAGGGGTCTCCAACCTTGGCGACTTTACGACTTGTGGACTTCAACTCCTAGAATTCCTCAGCCAGCATGCGCTGGCTGAGGAATTCTGGGAGTTGAAGTCCACAAGTCGGAAAGTCGCCAAAGCTGGAGACCCCTGCTCTAGTTGATTCCTTTTTGTTGGGTTGTCCTGATCTCTTTTGATTTTCCCAGAGGTCTTTGATCTAATGAAGAGAAGGACCAGGGGTGACATGATAGCATCTTCCAATATTTGAGGGTTGCCATAAATAAGAGGGAGTTATTCTCCTGTAGGGACTTAAAACCCACCCCTCTCCTAGAAAATGAAATATTTTAGGAAGTATTAAAAGGGCAGAATATTTCCCCTAAAAGAGAGGCAGAAACTCAACCCCCCCCCTTCATCAATGGGCCATTAAGGCCTGAGCCAGTCCATTCTACATAACAAAGACCTACCTTCTTCAGGTAGGGCATTTAATTGCCCTTCATTGCATTGCCTCTTCCCTTTTTTCACATAAGATCTCCAAGGCATGTGATCCTGTTCATCAATAAATCTTTCCAAGCAACTTCCATGAATCCTGTGTCTTTCCCCCCCACACTTGGAACTGAACCCAGAAGGATATTTCTTCTAACACTCCAAAACACCTGAAGGCAGGAGAAGAAGTAACAGATGAAACCTTATCAAGGAGAGATCTAGAACTAAGGAGAAATTTCCTCACAGTTACAACAATTAATCAGTGGAACACCTTGCCTCCAGAAGTTCTGGGTGCTCCATCACTGGAAATTTGCAAAGAGAGATTGGACAACCATTTGTCTAGAATGGTGCAGGGTCTCCTGCCTGAGCAGGGGTTTCGACTAGAAGACCTTCAAGGTCCCTTCCAACTCTTGTTATTCTGCATTTGGTACTATTGGAGATGGTACATGGCAGGATGTCATGGAAAATTAGAAGTTGGAGACCCTCTCTTGCAATGGTTCCCCAGTGAGGATTCCAGTCAAAGGAGGAGGAGGAGGAGGCGAGGTCAGCCTGGGGGATCTTCCTGGGTGAGGTGCCCAAGAGGCTGGGAGGGATGAGCTGGAGGTCTGGGTGAGGGATCTGGAGTGGTCCAATCTCAATCCTGGAAGCTTCACAGTCTGGATGGGAGAAACCTGGCTAAAACTTAACCACCCCAGCAAGATGGAGCTGCTCTTTGCCCCTCATCTCCAGCAGCCTCTTCTGATGTGGAGGGTTGGTTGAGGGGAGCAGGTCCATGGCCTGGGATTTCCTGGACTCAAAGCTGCTGCTTGTCTCTCCTGGAGATAAGATGGATTCTGCCACTTCTTCTGGTTGAAGCTCTAGTTGAAATCAAGCCCTTCCCATGAGGATTGGGGTGCCCTGAGATAGCTTCTGGGGTTGTGTAATGTGATTTGAATCTAACTTTATCCTCACTTTCATTTACTGCGGTATTTTAGAATGGCAGAGAATGGAGATGTGGCAGCTTGTACGTGAAATCAATATTTTCAGGCAACTTCCAGAGTTCCAGGAGGCCCATCTGGCCTACTAGCCCGGGGAGAGGGCTCTTGTTCTCCTATGTTTATTTTATTTATTTATCTGTTTATTTTGTCAAGCATGTATAAGATAACAGATATAAGTATAAACATGAGTATGAATACATGAAATGGATACGAATAAATGGGAACAGTAGGACAGGGACGGTAGGCAGGTTGGTGCAATTATGCACACCTCTTACAGACCTCTTAGGAATGGGGTGAGGTCAACAGTAGACAGTCTAGGGTTAAAGTTGTGGGGGTTTGTCTCCATGAGCTTCTGGTTGGCCACCGAGGAACCCTGAAGGCTCCTCGGATGCTTTCAAGGGCTGCACCCCCATTGAAAGGGAAAAGGGCTGAGGGTGACCAGCTAGGCTGATGGCGAGGAGGCCACCAAGACGCCCTCCCTGGCTTCCATTCCAGCCCTCTTCTCCCTGTGAAGTCCAGGAAGGCTTTCCTGTCCCTCCTTCTCTGCCTAACTCAGCATCCCACTGGTGATCCTTTTCGCCAGAAGCAGAGAAGGAAGAGAAACCAAGTTGCTTAGCAACGCAGGCTCCATGCCGCTCAACCCCAGCTCAGGGGACGGTGTGGCTGCCCTCCCTGGCACAGCAGGGGAGACAGGCATAGGATCAGCCTCTACTTGGGCTCCAACACCCCTGCGAGGTTGCCTTGATCCCGCTTAGGGCCAGGCCAAAAGCCCATCATCCAAGCAGCTTCGTCTACAGCAATGGGCAAGGGCCTGAAATACAAGATGGCCTCTGCCCCCAATTTTCAGGTGGGCAGAGTTTTGACTGTGCAATCCTTAACCTCTACCTACATTGTTCTCTGGTTTCCAACCTGCTCCTGTTCTCAGTAGATACAAAGACTTGGAAGAATATGCAAACCAGCCGAATTGCCAACATAAGAAATACAACCAGGCTCTCCAAATTCAAACATGGCATGAAGTCATCATTTATTTAGCCGTGGTTTACTGAAGAAGCTCCTGTAAACCCCTGGGATGTGTGTGTGCAAGGGGGGGGCTTCAGCCAGCCCCACCAATCCCGCATAGCTGCCCCCGAGAGGATCCAGCCCACCCCTGGGCCTTTCGAGACTCAACTCGCCTATTTTCCTGGTCCCGAGTAAATACAGAGAAAGGTTTTAATCTGCTCCTGATCCCGCTGCTGTTTTATTTTTATACTTGCTCCTGATTGGCAAACTCTTTTACTGTGTAGATTTTTATTTTTTTTCCCAATGAGCTGTGATGCCGCCTGGAGCGTATTTACATCAAAGATGCTCCGAATACAAGGAGTAACGGAAGGTATGTTCGTGTGCTCTCCGCAAAACCTTTACAAATTTTCACGCTTAACCAGATGTGGTGCTGAAAATAGCTTACAGCTAAACTGCACGTTACACTTCTTGCAAAGCGCGTAAACGCAGCTCCTCTCTGCCTTGAATCGCTCATGGTCCAGGGAGACTCTACTACGGAAGAGGAAGCGTCCACCCCCCTTTCTCTCCCCAAAGCCCCCCTTCCCCTCCAGCTGGCCAGCCCTGGGCTTCAGGAGCCAGAAACCCCTTTGGCCACCTCTGGATCTCAACCACTCTAGGGAGGCAGGAAGGTGGTTAAGATGAAAAGAGAAAATAAGCAGGCCGGGTGATTTTGGGCCAGTCCCTCTCTAACAGATTAACAGAGTTGGAAGGGACCTTGTAGGTCATCTAGTCCAACCCCCCACCCAAGCAGGAGACCCTGCACCATTTTGACAGATGGCAGTCCAGTTTCTTCTTGAAAGCTTCCAGGGATGAAGCTCCCACAACTTCCGAAGGAAACTTCTGTTCCACGGGTTGATTGTTCTCACTGCCAGAAAATTTCTCCTTATTTCCAGGCTGAATCTCTCCTAGATCACTTTCCATCCATTATTCCTTGTCTGGCCTTCAGGTGCCTTGGAAAATAGCTTGAGCCATTCCTTTCTCTGGCAGCCCCTCAAATATTGGAAGACTTGCTCTCCTGTCTCCCCTGGTCCTTCTCTTCACTAGACTAGCCAGGCCCAGTTCCTGCAACCGTTCTTCATATGCTTTAGCCTCCAGTCCCCTCATCATCTTTGTGGCTCTTCTCTGCACTTTTTCTAGTCTCAACATCTTTTTTATAGTGTGGTGACCAAAATTGGATGCAGTATTCCACACACACACACACATACCATATCCCCTCCCACCTGATTGTTTTAAGAAAGAGGAAGCATAATCCTGACAGGGAGTTCGGCCCTTTTAATGTTTAAAACAGACGTGCACAGATTTACATGGGAGTCACATTCCAACCACAGTACGTTCACAGGAGCATCGTGTTCCGACGCAGTCTATCTCAGTCTCAAATCCTGGTCATCAGAATCTGCCTGTGAGACAGGACTGGCCGGTTCATTTCATCTGCCCCTTCCCTCCAGGACACAGCCCCCTTCCCCACAAGAGAGATCACTAACTCCGAGGGGTGGGGGAAGAATCGGAAAATAGGACAAGCTGTTTCCAAGCAACTACCTATTTCAGAGAAGAGGCAGGACCAAAACAGGCTTGTAGTTTTTGTATGAAAATTACACCAGATGTAATTTTGGGTGCCCTCCAATAGGGCTGACTGCAATACCCATCATTCATAGCCAAACGTGGCCCACTGCCATGGCCATAAATGATGGGAGCTGTCCTCCAAGCCAGTGAGGCTAGCTAATGCTAATGATGTTATATTTATGAAGTGTTAGGTTTGATTATGTTATAGTTTGTAGGATGGTCATTCACCATCCCCTTCTCCTGCTTGCACCCTGGCCTTGGAAAGAGGTTCAGCCAGGTTTGCTCCCTCAAGGCATCCTCTGGGATCCCCCCTCTGTGCCAGCACCCTTTCTTTGCTGGAGAAGCTGCTGTTGTGGCCTGTCAGGCACCGGACCCTCCAGCAGCCAAATCAGACGAGGAGGATCTGGGATGGGAGTCACAGCCAGCATCAAGGCAACCTGAGAGCTCCGAGGGGGAAGAGGCAGTGGTGAAATCCTGCCGGTTCTGTCCAGCTCGTGCAAACCGGTAGCGCCAGCGGTGCGTGGTTTGGTGAACTGGTAGCACTAGCGGCGTGTGGTTCGGTGAACCGGTAGTGCCAGCGGCGCGTGGTTTGGCGAACAGGTAGTGGCAGCAGCGCAAGGCTCCACTCACCCACCCGGGTATTGTTATTTCCTGGTTTTAACCAGGAAGTAACTGTTTTTGACCCTCTGTGCATGGGCAGAAGTCTTTGCGCAAATACAGAGGGTCCAAAATTGGATGTGACAATGGCGCATGCACTTCCAAACCGGTAGGGAAGGTAAGTAGATTTCACCCCTGGGAAGAGGGAATGGAGTTGTCAGAGAGAGAGACTGAGGCAGAGCCTGGGCTGTCCGTCAGCCCTCAGATGGAGAATCAACAGCCAACAGGCCTGGATGAGGAAGAGGAGGGTCAGCTGGGTCCAGTGCCTGACATGCAGATGCACAGAAGGCAGAGGAGAGGAGAACAGTGGAAATCTATAGGCCGGTCCTTAGGATGAAAGAGCCACCGCTGCTAGCGAAGCCCACCCTAACTCTGGGGATAAAAGGCAGGGGGGCAGAGATGAATAGGTGTGGCAAACAACTATTCATCTCCCTGCCGGACAGACTTGTTAACCTGCAGTGAGAGAGAAACTTTTTGCCGGGGCTGCTGGTGCTCTTAATAAAGGAATCATTGAGTTAACTACAGAGGGTTTGCCATATTTGGGAGCCGGGTCAGAACAGCTGCTCTTCTGAAGTCTAGGTTTCATGAAACGTGGCTGCCAGCAGCCATTAAAGTGATCAAATGAAATCAGGGAAGCTGGAATTAATTGATCACGGTTAATCCGAGGGGGGGGGACTCTGCCAGCAGGACAGGTCTGGAAACCGAGGTGGGGTCCGTGGGAAGTGAAGGCTGAGTGGAAGCTGCTGAGAAAAAATGGACCAGGCTCAGCAGCTTTCCATGTGCCAACTCACTCGGAATCCGAGTGTAATGGGCACCCTGAAGGACAGCCGCTATGCGGTGAGCCTCTTTCTCTGCTCTTCTTGAAGATGCCACAGGCTGAATTGGGAAGGCTCTGCTCTCAGCTACCAAGGGCAGCTGTCTTCCCCAACCCAGGCTGCCTTTGCAGGTCCAGATTTCAAGTCCTAGTATGCTCAGTGGTCACCATGTTGCCAGGGGATTCTGGGAATTGATGTCCACTCAGCCCTAGATAGGCAGAAATGCCAGGAAGAAGCTGTGATGTTATACAGCCCCTCCCCCTTGCTCTAAACTGCCCTTATTGATGGTACTGCTGTGGTGTTTCTCAACCTTAATCACTGGAAGAGGTGTGGACTGCAACTCCCAGAATTCCCCAGCCAGCATGGCAAGCCTGGAGAATTCTGGGAGTCGAAGATCACACATCTGTATCTGTATCTTCCAGTGACCAAGGTCCCATTTTGGAGACAATTGTACCTTAGCAGATACAGATACAGATTAACAGAGTTGGAAGGGACCTTGTAGATCCGTGATGGCGAGCCTATGGCACGGGTGCCAGAGGTGGCACGCAGCACCCTCTCTGTTGGCACATGAGCCGTAGCCCCATTTCAGCTCTGCTGTGCATCGTGCGCGCCTCCCGCTGGCCAGCTGGTCTTCAGGTTTCTGCCACGCATGTATGGAGCGCATGGAGGGGTGTGTGTATGTGTGGGGGTGGGGCGCATGTAGGGGGCATGCATGCATGCACGGGGGAGGGGCTCATGCAGGGGGTCCATGCGCATTGGGCACTCGGTCCGGAAAAGGTTAGCCATCACTGTTGTAGGTCATCTACTCCAACCCTCTGCACAAGCAGGAGACCATATACCATTTCTGACAGGTGGCAGTCCAGTCTCTTCTTGAAAGCCTCCAGGGATGAAGCTCCCACAACTTCCGAAGGCAACTTCTGTTCCATTGGTTGATTGTTCTCACTGCCAGAAAATGTCTCCTTATTTCCAGGTTGAATCTCTCCTTGATCAGTTTCCATCCATTATTCCTTGTCTGGCCTTTGGGTGCCTTGGAAAATAGATCCCACCTCCAGCTCCAGGCCTTTATATTCATCCCCTTCAAAGTCATCCTAGCAAGACTGAAACAAATCAGCCACCCACAGTTGTTTTACTGATCTGACCACCCGTGTTTTGTACACTCGGTTTCTTTGGCTGATTGTGAGCTTCAACCAGAACCTCCCTTGCTCCTCCTCCCAGCTCCAACCCACATCAGAGGACAGGCCCTCATGGGAGCAGCCAACCTCCAACCTGACAGCAATTTCCCAATCTGGCACCCTCCGAATTTGCTGGAGTGCAAGTTCCCTAAATCCCCAGCCAATCTGCGTCAGCCACATCTGGAGCGCCCGGCTAGGAAAGCTGGCCCACGCTGACTCCCAGACAGATGGAGATTCTGGCCAGAATATCAACCCGCGGATCCAGCAGAAACAATGGGTGTTTCTTCCGCCGTGCCAGACTGCAGCTCCCTGAGGTCTCCTGCTACCACAGCAAAAACGAACCTGAAGTCATGGCAACAACAATCACCTGCTATTTCTCCCAGTGTGTGAGTATTTCCTGCCTTGCGATGGCAACTGGGTTCCCTTTATACAGGCACTTATGTAATCTGTTTTTTTACAGGCTTAATGACCTGGTGTGGTGAACGTGCCAATCAATTGTATCCGAGAAGGTAAGGAAATGAGACTTGGCTGAGGGTGAGGAAGAAGGAAGAAACTTTTTCCGCTTGTATTTCATGCAATCGGTGCCACACTTTCAAAATCAAAATGTGAAAGGAAACAGCTAGAGGTTAACTTCTCCTCTGAATTGGTCATGTAGGCCACGAAGGCAAAAATATACATCTGCAAAAGACCATGCAGGGCACATCTGCAGACACGTTCTTAAGACTTCTCCAACATATGCAAAAATCAGAAGATTGCAGCTTAAAACTGGGGAGAGGGGAACACCCAGAAATTTAACAGAATGAAAATGACAGATACATCCACCAATGGGCAAGATTGACTCTATTCTCTTTGCCATTTTGTTGCCCAAATTCAGTCCTTCTCTGGGTTTGCAGTCACTGAGTAAAACACAAACAGGCAGGAGCTAGATCAGACCAGCCATTCTGCAAACATTCTGAATGATTCTATGCCAACCAGAAAGAGGAAAAATTACCTCCAAAATCATATAAGAGGTTTTGCAACTTCACAGCTGTCCGATACGCAGGTTTTTATTTTGTTTAAAAAAAAAAAAGACTGCATGTGCATTCTACACAGACACTCCAACCTGAGTAGGAATCAAATGCTGAAAACTACATTTTCCTTTTTGTCATAATGTGCCCTTCATAGAAGAATAACCGAATAGCAGTAAAATGGAATTGGAAGGGACCTTGGAGGTCTTCTAGTCCAACCCTCTGCATGAGCAGGACTCCCTGTATCATTCTGGACAAATAATATTTAATTATTTTAAACTGTTTTTAAATTTTGTATGTTCTGTTTTTTACTTTGGCTGTTCACCGCCCTGAGTCCTGTTTGGAGAAGGGCGGTATAGAAATGGAAACAAATAAAATAAATAAATAAATAAATAAATAAATAAATAAATAAATAAATAAACAAACAAACAAACAGCTGTCCAATCTCTTCCTAAAAGACCTCCAGTGATGGAGAACGTCCAACTTCTGGAGGAAAGACATTCCACTGATATTCCACACTGGGAATGTTTAGTTTTGCAGCATGTACTGTAATTATCACAAGATTCCCAAATGTTTTTCAAAGCTGGTGGATGGATGGTCCCCAGAATGCATGGGGCTGAAATTTTCACATCTTTTCTTTGCATCTATAAAGCATTTTGCTGAATTTTGTCAGCCACAAGATCTTCTATGATCTGGCATTCTGGAGGTTGATCTCCCTCTTGGAAGCAAGCTCTAAAATGAGGCAGAACTGAAAAGAAAGAGATTGGCTATTTTCCAGACCTTGGAAACTTTCCCCCCACCCCACTCAACTTCAATTTGGGTCATTGCCCAGCTAGCCTAGTTAGACAATGGTGGGGCAGATGGGAATTGTAGTTCAAAACAACTGGAAACCTTGGAAGCAGGCATTCCCAACTGGATGGGCTCAGATGGTTGTCTGTAAGCATGCAATGGGTGCAGGCAGGACTCCTGAATGTGGTCCTCACCATGCAAAAACAGCTGCACCTGATCTGGCTCTTTGCAGAAGCCAAGACTTTGCACAGTCTTGCCAACCTGGCACTGCCAGGATCTATTAGGACTGTAGCTCCCAGAATTCCCAAGAAGCAATGACCCGGTTGCTAATACCCATCACCAAGAAGACAGTTAGTAGGAGCAGTATCTCTTAACCTTGGCAACTTTAAGATGAATGAACTTCAACTCCCAGAATTCTCCCACCTAGCAAGATTGCCACTAGAGCAGGGGTCTTCAGAACTTGGCACTTTAAAACTTGTGGACCTCAACTCCCAGAATTCTCCAGCCAGCCATATCTAAAAGCCTTAAAGTTGCCAAGTTTGGAGACCTCTGTCCTAGAGGTAGGTTCCTGCAGGAGTCATAGATGGAATGATCTCAAAGAACCATTTCTGTCTTCACCTTCTATGATTCCTCAAAGACCTGCTAGATGTTTCTCGACAGTTCCGAGACAGAATGTTGATTCTTTCTTCTCTAGCCTTCAGCAGCTGGAATGGAGAGCACCTTCTCTAGTCCAGGGAACTCTGGCCTGTCCTCCTTCTCTTCCTACTCCTCTAAAACGATCACTTAAATCAGAGGTCTTCAAACTTGGCAGCTTTAAGACTTGTGGACTTCAACTCCAAGAATTCTCCAGCCTGGAGAATTCTGGGAATTGAAGTCCACAAGTCTTAAAACTGCCAAGTTTGAAGACCTCTGATTTTAATATTGTGATTGGTATTAGAATTGCACATTTAAATATTGAACAATGAAATAATGAAGAGTAGTACTGTAATGCAAAGGGAATGTCTTTTAATATAATGGTCACAAGAATAAAAGTTAGAATAAAGAATAAAGACAGAAATAAGAGAAAGGAGGAATATTAGTATATACATTTTTATAAGTGTAACAATAAGAGAGAGGTTTAGAAATTGATGTATGTTTAAACAATATGAAATAATGGAAGATTATAATTTGATATCAATGTGTATTACTATTAGAAATATATAAGCTGGATGAAAGTGATAACTATGATTAATAATATTATTTTATTTGCTGAAATGTATGGCACCCAAGTGTCACACTGCTAATGCACTGATATGTATATGTAATATAAAATAAAATTTTTATTAAAAAATAGAATAAAATGATCACTTAAATATGAGCCAGCAGTGTGCAGTAGCAACCAAAAAAGCTAATACAATCCCTGGTTGTATAAACAGAGGCATAGCATCAAAATCACGTGAAGTATTAATGCCGCTTTATAAAACCTTAGCAAGACCACACCTGGAATCCTGCATTCAATTTTGTTCACGTTACAGAAAAGATGTTGAGACTCTGGAAAAAGTGCAAAGAAGAGCAACTAAGACGATTAAAGGCCTGGGGACTGAAACATATGAAGAATGATTGCATGAATTGGATATGATTAGTCTAGAGAAAAGAAAGACTAGAGGTGACATGATAGTAGTATTCCAGTAATTGAGAGGCTGCCACAAACAGGAGGAGGTCAACTTATTTTTCAAAATATCAGAAGGCAAGACAAGAAAAAATGGATGGAAACTAACCAAGGAGAGAAGCAACCTAGAACTAAGGAGAAACTTCCTAACAGAACAATCAACCAGTGGAATAGCTTTCTCTTCAAAAGTTATGGGTGCTCCATCAATGGAGGCTTTTAGGAAGAGACTGGACAGCCACTTGTCTGAAATAGTATAGGGTCTCCTGCTTGAGCAGGGGGCTGGACTAGAAGACCTCCAAGGTCCCTTCCAGCTCTATTCTGATTGACTGAAAAGCTATCCAAGGCAATGGCTATTACTGAGAGCAGCATCTTCTCATCCCTGGTTGCCTCTTCTCACACTGTGCTTTCAAGATTGCAAGCACCACATCAAAAGAAGGCAGCAGTGACTATGGATATAATTACTGAGAGCGCAAGGGTACAATTTTGTGCACTAACACAGACTTGGGTGGCATTAAAGTATTAAATCCTGGGCTAGGGTATTCCACAACAGCCTTGAGCTTGGGCAGCGATCAAACCACTCAGCTTGGCATCAGCTCTTATCAGAGTACCCACTTCATCCCCCCCAATTAAGATCTCCAACATGGAACATCCCTTGATCACTGCAGTTGCATCATGAATCCACTTTTGACTGAACCTGCTCTCCTAATCCCTTTCTCTCAGACGGCTCTGATCGCATCAGCACAGCCAGGAGGCTCAATTTGTACCAGTTAAAATTTTTTTGACATTGGACGACAGCCTTCTCCTAAGCAGACTGGATGATCCTGCTGTTCCCCCAGGATGGGGGGGTCGGCAACCTTAAACACTCAAAGAGCCACAAAGGTCCTAATTGGAAGTCCCCCATTCAATTCTGGAGCCGACCGGAAGTCTGGTTCCTCCACCATAGAGTCTCCTCCTAACGCAGCGTCTTATTCTCTCTACTTGTCCTAACCAAAAGCCCTATCAATTTTGGAGCCGACCGGCAACAGGGAGCCGCAGCAAAGAGATGAAAGAACCACATGCGGCTCCAGAGCTACGGGTTGCCGACCCGTGCCCCAGGAGCACTCGTTTCTCAATAGGGTGGTAGGGCCAGAAGAGGAAAGAAGGCCACACAACTGATCCCTCCCACTGGGCCATCAGAGGCATCCACCAAGGGTAGTAAACATCTCCATGTTCTCCTTAGGAAGCACGGGTGATGCTTGCAAAGTTCTGAGAAGGACACCAGATTCCTGGTCCTCGTTCTTACTACATTCTATTGCTTTTTTCCAGCTCTTGCTCTGGATCTGGGACACTTGACAATGACAGCGGAATGGTCCCACAGTCACCCACTTGCCACGGTTCTCGCCTGCTGAGAGGGATTCCCTTGGGATGGAGCCCCAGCTGTCCACCCCCAGGCCAGAGGTCAGCCCATTAGATGTCGTACTGCAGCTCGGGACTTTAGGCAGATCTCTCACTTAAAGCAAGCCCTTGTGTCATTCTGGCTGAAGTCAAAATGCTAAATATTTATCTGGCTCGTCTTTGATTTAAGACAGCTCAGGAGGTCTGAAGAAGGGGAAAAGGCCAGGCTGCAGGCTCCCTGGTAGGTAATTGTAGCCAGAAGAGGCTCCCTGGAGCAGGGGTCTCCAAGCTGGGCTTGGGGTTGAAATCCACAAGTCTTAAAGTTGCCCAGCTTGGAGACCCCTGCCCTGGAAGGGCCTGCAATCCCCTCCTCTCCTAGGGAAGGGCAGCCCGGCAGATGGGCAGAGCGATGGAAAACCGCCAGCTCTGCATTGCCTTGAAAAACAGCCAGATCTCTCGACAGCCCAGGAACTGCCAGCGTGCAGAACGAGAAGCCAGCATCGTTCAGCTGAGCTGACCAAACACATTTGAAAAGGAGAGAAAGCTCAGCCGATCCCCATTTGCCAAGAAACGTCCTCCTACCAATACTACCCCCGGTTGCGTCGTTGCATCTCCATCCCACCCTCCATCCCCCCACCCCACCCCCCGGGGCTACACACATCCCCTCAGCTGGAAAAATGCATGTAAAACAAGACGTCAAGAGATTATTATGCAAGCAGTGGAGTTATCAGCCTGACAACGCAGGTGTCCAGAACAGCTGGCCCATGCCTGAAATGCACAACTTCAAAACCCATGATGCAGCAAACGCGCCCTCGTCAAAATACAAATGCAAAAGGGGGAAACAGTTTCAAAACCCATCATGCTTGGTTGGTTCCCAACTTGGATAGTTTCAAACAGACCACGTCTAATCAGCCACTGTCCAAGACTTCCAAACCACGCTGCCCCATTGTGGCTTGAGGGTCTCGGATCTGATGTCCATTTTGTCCCCCGCCCTTCAGAAGCACCGTCACCCACAGACAATAAGGAGGAAAGCAGTTGCCCGCTGGCGATGGGCACCGTAGTCCAACACATCAACGTTCAAAACACCAAAAGGGCCATCTCCTCACCTTTGACCCTGAATAAGGGCGCATCATGCAGCTTTTCAAAACTTGCATCGGGCTCAGCTATTCCTGTTCAGTCAGCAAAGTCCACCACATTTTCAAGAATGCGCAAAATGCTCCCCAGCAAAACACAGAAAGGAAAACACATTTGCCTAATGAGGCAAACAGCCCAAGATTGCCTCTGAGCATGTACCGATTTCTGGACTTGGGAGACTTCATCTGCACGGAGTGAAAGAGGACGCTGGCTCTCAGGGGCTGATAAGCGAAGATGTTTCCATCGGACATCACTCTCCTTCTCGCACAGGCCTTGATCCACCAGCAGCAACGATGGGCCACTCTTGTGTGGGCTGCCCCCTGCCCGGCAGGATCTCTTCTGGCCTTGGAAAGCCATGGGTTCCAGAGGGTCTAGCAAAGGCAGGCCAGGCTTCCTGCTGGGGTTCAGGCCAGGGTGGAAACAGCCAGAGGGAGGGAGGGAGGGAGGGGTGCTGGGGGCCTGGGGCAAGGAGGGGTCTCTTTCTCACCCTTCTCCTCTGCTTGGCCAGGCACAAGCATCTCCCTTCAGCCTCTTCCTTGAACTTCCTGGAAGAACATTGTCAAGGGGAGCTTTACTTTCTGGTGAAATGGAAGAGAAACTCACCGACTCAGGGCAGCTCCGACAGCAGCTCTCACAGCTAAGCTGCTTTAGAAAGCTTTAAGCAGATTGCGGGCAGCTTTACAATAATTAAGGAGCAAGAATCAAAGAGCAAGTTGATGAGCAGGCGAGAGGTCCTCCAACTTTTGCGGCAAAGCTGCTGCTGGCAGTGCTAAGGGCCCCCACCCACCTACCCACCCACCCAGATGCCCTGGCGGGAAGTTTTTAAGAAGAGATTGGACAACGATTTGTCTGAAATGGTGTAAGCTTTCCTGCCTAAGCAGGGGGTTGGACTAGAAGACCTCCAAGGTCCCTTCCAATGCTGTCATTCTGCTAAATGGGAAAAGCACATCCATTCACCTGTGTTGTGACATCTTGCAGGTCACCTCACCAGTGACATCAAAGCACAGACATGGACGATGGCCCCACTGATTAGTAAGTGGAGGTTTCACTCTGGCCAAGGCAAATCCAAACGAAGCGAGTAATTCCTTCTGGTAGAGACACAGACACATTCCAGCATGAATGGCAGCGATCCAAAGCTACCTGCACGTATCGATGCTGAAAGATGTGGTGTTGCAAAGAAGGCTGAGGTCGCTCGGGGATAAATGTAGAAGAACAATACAGGTGAGTCATTTGGTGAGCCTGGCTGTTTTCTGGCCGACATTTCATTACCCAACTAGGTAACATCATCAGTGCCAGTAAGAAATTTTTTCACACATGGCATTCTTTTAAACCCCCACCCCACCCCACCGACACCTCTAACTTAGGTCTACAAAGGTCTGCCTGGGGCTTCTGGGTCACCCACTCTGACAGTTACAGGGAAGCCCCTCTCCAGGAATAACAAGAAGTGACAAGAAGTAATGGGTGGGAAGCTTGTTAAAGAGAGATTCAATCTAGAAGTAAGAAGAAATTTTCTGACAGTGTTGTAGGTACTCCATCACTGGAGGTTTTCAAGAAGAGACTGGGCAGCCAGTTGACTGGAATGGTATAGGGCCGTGATGGCGAACCAATGGCATGCGTGCCACAGGTGGCACGCGGAGCTATATCTGTGAGCATGTGAGCGTTGCCCTAGCTCAGCTCCAGCACGCATGTGCTCGCTGGCCAGCTGATTTTGGGCCTTCTGGGCCTACCGGAAGTCAGGAAATGGGACGTTTCCGGCCTACAGAGGGCCATGGAGGGGGTGGGGAAGGCTGTTTTCACCGTCCCCAGGCTCCAAGAAAGCCTCTGGAGCTTGGGGAGGGCGAAAAACAGGACTTCCAGGCCCACCAGTAACCTTTTTGCCGTCACGTGCCAAAAGCGGGAGGAGCACAAACACAGGGGTGGGTGGGTCATTGAATTATGGGTGTGGGCATGCATGCCTGTGACCCCCCCGCGTGACCCCTGCTTTTGGCACGCGACGACAAAAAGGTTAGCCATCACTGGTATAGGGCTTCCTGCCTTGAGCAGGCAGTTGAGCCAGAGGTGGGCGTCATATACTGTAACAACCAGTTCGCCCAGCAACCAGAAATGTGATCCACGCATGCATGCAGCATCACGAAACACGGCAATTCGCTTGCGCCTGCCTTCCACACATGCACGCGGCGTCAAAAACACAGTGATATAGGACGGGATTGCGCCCAGGCAGGTGGGCGGACCGACTCGCAGGTTGCAACTACTGGTTCACCTGAACTGGTCTGAACCGGCAGCAGCCCTCCACTGGGTTGGGCTAGAAGACTTCCAAGGTCCCTTCCATGAAACAGGAGAGTTGTGGTTGCATTTGAGGTCTGTGTACGAAGCTTTTAGGGGACAAAAATCCTCCAGAGGAGAGTGGGAGCACCATTTTAGACTCACTGATTTGATCAAAGCAGGTTTTATTAAACCTCACGAAAGCTTAGGCTTTTGGTTCTGAAAAGGCGCTTGCAAATTCCTCCTTATTTAGGGCCATCACTGACTACCACAGTTGCCCTCCTACAATTAAAGACGCAGGTAATCCCTTAAAATGCCCAAGGCCTCCTCCCCAAGCATGCCCTGACCCCATCCCTCTTTTTTAGAGGGGGCCCCCCAAATCAGTGGTGGATTCGCACCGGTTCTATAGTTCACACCTTTCTGGACTGGGACGCCTTGCGCACGGTCACTCACGCCCTCATCACTTCCCGTCTGGACTACTGTAACACTCTCTACATGGGGCTTCCCTTGAAGAGCACCCGGAGGCTCCAGCTGGTCCAGAATGCAGCTCCGCGGGTGATTATGGGGGCGACTCGATGCTCCCATGTAACACCGTTCCTGCGCGAGCTGCACTGGCTCCCGGTGGTCTTCCGGGTGCGATTCAAGGTGCTGGTCGCCACCTTTAAAGCGCTCCATGGCATAGGACCTGGGTACTTACGAGACCACCTTCTGCCTCCGATAACCTCCCATCGACCAGTCCGCTCCCACAGAGAGGGTCTCCTCACGGTGCCGTCGGTTAGACAGTGTCGACTGGCGACCCCCAAGGGGAGAGCCTCCTCTGTGGGGGCACCTGCCCTCTGGAACAAGCTGCCCCCGGAGATTCGTTGGATTCCCGACCTTTGTACCTTTCGCTGCGCCCTTAAAACACTATTCCATCAAGCAGGGCTGGCCTAAAATATTATTTTAATGGGTTATTTTATTTTAGATTATTGGCCAAAATATTTAATAATTTTAAATTGTTTTTAACTTTTATATTGTTGTTTTTTTATCTTGGCTGTACACCGCCCTGAGTCCTTCGGGAGAAGGGCGGTATAAAAATTTAATAAATAAATAAATAAACGGGTAGTAAAACCGGCGGGAGGCTCTGCTCCGCCCACTGACCCTGACGCAGAAGAGTGCGCGCGCGTACAGCCCTATTGCAAACCGGTAGTAAAGGTAAGTAGAACCCACCCCTGCTCCAAATATGCCTGGAGTGACCCTCTGGTTGGCATACCTTTGTCTTGGCGAAGCTCCCCGACAGGACCATGGTAGGGCTGGAATATGGGACCCTCACATGTGGCTCAGAGAGAGGCTTTGTCAGTGGCTGGGTAGCCAACACCAATCAAAAGCCTGGTGGAGATTCTGTAGGTAACTGACCCATTCTTTTATGTTCGGTTACTAATTTCTTTATTGCCGTTTTACGTGGCCCAATAGCAGACATGTTCTTAGCAGTCCACAAAATAAAGTTTAAAACCCTTGAATGCATAAACACAATTAAGCCATTTAAAATCAGAAAGAAATTAAAACAAGCCCAGTGGGGAAAGAATAATCAGCAACGTCGCATGGCAAACAGCGAAAGGCTCTGAAAATTGCAAACACATTTTAAAGTTTTCCGCATTCAGCGGCGAAATCACCCATGGCTGCATAATCAACTAAGCAGCCAGCAATGAGCCTTTGAGGAGGTGGGAATGCAAGTTCCAGCAGTCTTTGAGCTGCATCTCCAACATATTATTGTTGGGGTTATATCAGAGGTGGGTTTCAGCAGGTTCTGACCAGTTCTGGAGAACCGGTAGCGGAAATTTTGAGTAGTTTGGAGAACCGGTAAATACCACCTCTGGCTGGCCCGGCCCCCATCTATTCTCTGCCTCCCGAGTCCCAGCTGATCGGGAGGAAATGAGGAAGGAATGGAGATTTCACAGTATCCTTCCCCTGCCATGCCCACCAAGCCACACCCACCAAGCCATGCCACGCCCACCAAGCCACACCCACAGAACCGGTAGTAAAAAAATTTGAAACCCACCCCTGGGTTATATCTCACTTTTCTGCCTGAGTTTTTACAGCTGTTTCAAGCACCTAACAGTGAAAAATAAATTCTTCTTGGAGTCAAAACTCGACTTTTAGTGTCTTTGTAGAGATGCTGCGTTAGCATCTTTAAAAAAAAAAAACAACTCAAATCTTTATTGTCAATGCACAACATGTGTACAATGAGATTGGCTGAGCCTCCCTTAGTGCACCCCCCCAAACACAAATACGTCTCAATAACTCACTGTGAAAGAAAACCCCTAACCCAGTAAATCATATTAATGAACACACAATCCTCTATACATGTATGTGCATAACATTACATTATAATATATTGCACCAATATTAAATTGTTGCACGTTGTGCCGGCTAGGCAAGTCTATCATACTACGTATCTTGGCCACAGCCTGGCTGTCGTACCCTTCTTCCTCAGAATTTTTTGTTCACTTTTCAGTCCTGGTGAGAGGTAGGCCCTGGGATCTCCTGGTGGTCCACCATCCAAATACCTGACTTAGTTTTCTTCGGATCAGTGAAAGGTGACTGGATGCTGCTACCTAGCTGGGTAGCAGACAATAGCCATAGTCCAGTAAAGCAAAGATGGCTGAGGAATTCTGGGAATTGAAGTCCACAGGTCTTAAAGTTGCCAAGGTTAGAGACCCCTGCAGTAAAGCAGAAGAGAGTAGTAGGAAGATGCCTATTATGAAGGAGGAGGAGATTTCACAAGGTGGCTTTGGCACTGGAGGACCCACAGCCAGGAAGGAGTAGTTGCACATGCCTTTTAAGTGGGGGCCACAGCTAAGAAGGGCTCGTTCCTGAAGCTGATAAAAGGAGTTTAAAAAAAAAATAAAGGCGGAGCTGTTTTTAAGGAAGGTGACTCTGGAAGTGAGAACGCTCAATCAATGGAAAAAGCTTCCCTCCCGGAGTTTGAGTGCTCCATTGCTGGAGATTTTCAAGAAAAGATTGGACCGCCATGTGTCTGGAATGAAATAAGGATTCCTGCCTTGGGCAGGGGGTTGGACTAGAAGACCTCTAATGTCCCTTCTAGCCATGGGATTCTGTGATTCAGGAGGGCCTCGGAGGAAGTTCTCCTCCTTGTTTATCACCCAGTATATCTGAAGAACACAGCATATAGAATCCTCCCTCTGAGGAATACACCTGGGGATTTCTCCTTAGGCTACCCCACAACAACAACCCTGTAAGGTAGGCCAGGCTGTGAACCAGCAATCCCAAACTGCCAGTGGAGCTCACTTAACTGAGCGGAGAGCTCAACCTCTCCTCTTCCTGAAAGGGCCTCTGGCTAGAAGTAACAGTAACAGTAGAGTTGAAAGGAACCTTGGAGATCATCTAGTCCAACCCCCTGCTCACACAGGAGACCTGTACCAGGGATTCGAACCGCCGAACTGCCGACTTTTCTGATCGACAAGCTCAGTGTCTTTAGCCACTGAGCCACCTAGTCAGGCTGTCTGCATCCCTCTCAGTGAAGCCCCAGGATGGGAGGAGACCCCTCCAGGACAGGGACGGAGCAGGCTTTTGGGGAACACCGGAACCCCAAAAGCTCTTCTTGGCTGACTTCTCGAGCACAAATGCCGCCTTACAACCCCGGAGAAGCCCCAACCCCCGAAATATCTAATTTTATTGGGATGTGAAGGGCAAGAAAAGAGATGTACACTTGCAAACACACATATGTTTTTTGCCCTGAATATACTTTTTAATCAAGACTTTGCTGCTCACATTGTAACATGCAACCCAGTGGTGAAATCCAATTTTTTTTACTACCGGTTCTGTGGGCGTGGCAGAAGGATACTGCAAAATCCCCATTCCCTCCCTACTCTGGGGCCAGCCAAAGGTGGTATTTGCTGGTTCTCCAAACTACTCAAAATTTCCGCTACCGGTTCTCCAGAACCTCTCAGAACCTGCTGGATTTCATCCCTGAGGCAACTTCTCCCAAATGTTTCTTTGCCGGAATTACCCCCAGCGTGGCAAATTACCTGAGCTGCATTGCCAAGCAAATCAACCGATTAGCAAAGTCTTCGTTAACACCAAAAGGGAGCATAACGTATTTTTTAACAAAACAATCTCCAGAGACGATCCGAATTTTCAAAGCATTTCTTAGTCTATCTATCCGCTGCAAATTATAATGACTATCTCCTAGTCAAATTTCAAGTTTCAAATCAGAGTGAACTGGGGACATCCACCCTGGGAACTGTGGCAGAGCCTCCTAAGGGCTCAAAGGCTCAGGGAGTGCCGAAGGAATGCCCAAAGCCGGCAACGTTCCTTGTGGCTGGTGGGCACAGGCCCTGGTTTGCCAGGCTCTCTTCTCCAGCACCGGCTTCCTGAAAAGACACCATCTCCCCCCCCCCACTCCACCCCCAGACTGAGACACCCAGTTTGGCTCCGGCCCACCAGAGCTTCCCCTGGCCTCCACTAATGGCGGAGAAGGAAATTCCCCAGCTGTCACTGCCATGCCTTGGACTACAAAATCCATCATGCTTGGCTGGAAAGTTGTCCTCTTATAGATGCAGAAGGCTTTGGGCTAGGAAAGGGGGCCACAGAGTTCCTTCCTTCACCCGTATCTGCTGACCTGGAGGAAAACCCACTAGCTCACACCATATTTTTAGGAAAATCTCTCTAGCAAAAAGCAGTCCGCCTCCTTTCCAGCCCAACACAGCCTGAGTCCTCTTCTGTGGAGGGCAGGAGACACCGTCCATCAGCCCTGGAGTTCAACTGGGTCACAGAGGCCGAGCAAGTTGACAAGGTCTCCGTAGCTCTTCTCTCCAGCCCTGAACCTCACAAGCAATTTTCACAGTCCCCTTTGCTTCTGGGCAACGTTTCCAGAGTCTGGGGGCACGAGGGGAAAGATTGGATGGGACTTCACTGTCTGGAAAGTCCCAAAGGCAAGGATATCCTAAAGTCAAGCTCAACCCTAAACCATCCTATGAGCTGCCGCCTCTTCAAAAACTTTCCAATGTAGCCCAGAGCCCTGGGACTCCCTGAAGTCTCCCATCGATCCTGCTTGGGGGCCCTGAGGCTGCAGCCATCCCCCACAGGGGCCATTCACTAGTTCAGCTCCCCACAAGCTAGAAGTGGGCTTCTTCCCTTCCCAGCTCTGACCCCCAATGTGGCTCTACCTAGCATGCATGAAACAGCATGTCTGCCCTTAAGCCTGTGCGCAACAGGAGCACCATCAAATCCCAGGAATGGCCTGCAGGCTGAATTCACATGTTCCGTGTTTGAATGAAACCCTTCATATCCCATGCTGTCAAACCAGGCTTCCCACAGCACCTTCTGAGTTTCTTTCTGAGGGGGGCTTCCGAATCCTCCACAGACTGGCATGCAAAGGCAACAGGTGCTGTTCTATGGTGGGGGGGGGAAGGGGTCCAGGTTAGTGCTGCTTACAATCCCACAGGTCTCAGGTGCTCACAAAGATGCAACAGCTCAAGCATCAACTCTGAAAAGCGTTGGCTGGTGGCCCAGAGCTCCTGCTTCTTCCCCCTCCCCCCCAATCCTCAACACAGAACCACATGCTCACCCCCAAAGCCAGTGTGTCACTGGGACAGGAGAGACTTCTAGGAAAAAGAGTAGGAGAAAAACAGGAGCGGCCACTGCAGGAAAGAAGATGAAGCGCCCAGACAGACAGACTGCCAAGGGACCCACGAGCTCCATGCAAAGGCAACCATTCATTGGCATCAGTCTGGGAAAGCGTTTCTCCGGTTTGGCATTTTTAAGATGAGTAGAGTTCAACTCCCAGAATTCCTCAGCTTGGGGAATTCTGGGAGTTGAAGTCCACAATTCTTAAAGTTGCCAAGGTTGGAGACCCCTGATCTAGACTGTCTCTCAGTTTAGCTCTGAGGCTGTCCAACCGGCTGGCAGAAATGTCCCACAGTGGGCACTGCATTTTGAACTGGCCAGGAGGCCTCTCCTCTTCTCAGGATACGCCTGAGGTTTAAAACTGGGAAACTGACCACCTTCTGATGGAGGCTGGGCCCCAGTTCTTGTCTCCAGCAAGGCAGGGAAGTCCAGAACTAAAGTTTAAACCTCAGGCTCCCCAATTCTTTTTTTCTCCCAGACCTGAAAGACAACCAAAAATGGTCTCCATCGTTTACCCCCAGGGATTAGAAACACAGACTCTTCCAACGTGGCACCGGTGCTCAGCAGCGGCCTCCAGGTAGACTGGCTGGGCTCCCTTCATCCCCAACCAGCAGCCTTCTCTCCAGAACTCCCGAGCCAATCAGGCCGCTGCTGGGAATTCTAGGCATTGGAACTCACACACCTGAAGGGAGGCTGGAGAAGGCAGATGGGACCTGCAGTACTCCGGCTTGCCTGGAGGAGGGCTGGAAGGGAAGCAGCACTAACCCGTGGGGGTCAGTGAAGGACAGTGAGCAGAGAGGCCTGGCCGCAGGAGCAATGGCCGAGAGGAAGGCACCAGGCTGGAGAGGCAGCCAGATCGGAGAGGCCATCCTGGGAAGGATGCCCGCACCCTGTGCCAAGGCTTGCTTTGCTGGCCAAGCGGTCTCACGCTTGCAGAGCAGAGAAGGGAGAAGCACAGCAGAGAGCTGGCCCCGTCCCAGCTGCAGGCAGAGCCGGAGCCAGGGCTGGGTGCTCCTCCGTGCTGCATCCAGCCTTGGCACCGGGCCCCGATGCCCCTCGCTCTGCTCGGCCACCCCAGGCCTCTCCAGCCGGCCTCTGCCCCCTTAGTGACAGCCAAAGGCGGCACAATCAGGGCAGCTCCCGGGGGTGACTCTCTCTCTCTCTCCCCCCTCCGCCCAGTTGAAGAGACGGGCATCCACCTGTTCCAAGGGTGCCTTTCCACTCCCAGCCCCGATGCCAGCCTGCCGCCCGGAGGGGGTGGAGCAGCAGCGGGAGCAGCGCGTAAACGCGGCATTTCATTTCCCTCCGAGACCCGCAGCCGCTTCCCCGGGCCCGCCGCGTCAAGGGGCAGCGGGAGGTGGGGGCGCCGAACCGGGCACGTTCCGGACAGAGCCCGAAGAGCCCCGGCGGCGGCAAGAGGGCAGCGGCGCCTCGCCGGGCACCGGACGTCCAGCTGGCTCCGGCGACGGGGCTGGAGGAGGAGGAGGCGGCGGCGGCGGCGCGGGACTAGCCCGGCCGGACCTCCGGGGCTGGCGAGCAGGACGAGGCGGAGCCGCCCTCCCTCCCTCCTTCCCCGGTGGGGCGTCCCCCCCCGGCCCCCCGCGCGGGACAGCCGAGCCCGGCCTGGCATCCCCCGCCGCCCTCCCGCCGCCGCGCACTCACTGGCTTTGCCCGGCTTGGGCCTCTGCAGCAGCTTCTGCACCGCGCCGACGTCCTCCGCCTTCACCGCCTGCATCAGCTCCTGGTCCTTGCCCATGGCGAGCGGCGGCGGCGGCTGGGCTGGGCTGGGCTGCGGGGCTGGCCCGGGCGGGGTCCTCAGGGGCGGCTCATGCCCGGCCGCGCCCCAGCCGGCGGCGATGGGGGCTGCGGGAGGTGCCGGGCTCGGGGCGGGACGGGGCGGCGGCGGCGGCTCCTTTGCTGCAGCGGCTGCCGCGGTCGCGACGCGCAATGGAGACGCGCGGCCGGGGCGCAGCGCCTCGCCGGCGGGCGGGCGGGGACAAGTCGGCTGCCGGGCTCCGGCGGGGGCTCGCTCAGCACAGCCACCGCCGCCTCCTCCTCTGCAGCGGCGGCGGCGGCGGCGTCCTCACTCCTGGCCGCTCGGGCCGAGCCGGCTCCCCGCCGCGGCCGCGGCCGCCAAGAGCCTGGCCGGAGCCGGCGACGAGCCTTCCATGGCCGGCCGCGCCGGAGCTGCGCCTGGCTCGTCTCTCCCGCGCCGCTGCCGCGGTCCTGCTGAGGCGTCGCTCGGGAAGGAGGCGGCTCCCGCTTCGCGCGGCTCGGGCGGGGGGCGCCGGCCAAGCCCCCTCCCCGGAAGGCCCGAGCCCGGGCATCGGGGAGCCGCGCGGAGGAGCCGGGCGAGAGCGCCTCTACGGACGTGCAGAGCGCTCGGCGCGCCTAAGCCAGCCGTGCCGGCGGCGGAGCTGCTGGGCGGTGAAGGGCGGCCGAGGCCCTGCGGAGTCGGCGGGTCTGTGCTGCGACGGGAGGCCGCCGAACATGTGCAGAGGGCTTGGCGGCAGCTCCTGCGGCCGGAGCCCAAGCGAGGGCCAGAGCGGGACCTGTCCGGGCCGACAGGCGAGGCGCAACCGCGGAGCCTCCGAGGGCGCGCGGGAGGAAAGGGGGAGCCGAGCGGGGTCGTCGGGGAAGCCGGCCGGGACTGCCTGGAATGGAGCGAAGGGCTCCGAAGGGCAGCGGGACCTCGGGGTGATGGCGGGCTGGTTTGCCCGGGGAGGCGATTCCTGCAACCAGGACGGTTCCGAAGTGGGACGAGATGATGGAGGGCCAGGGACCACTGGGGGCCCCCTCGGCTCTCCCCGGGCTCCTCCAAAAAATCGGCCCAATCCCCCCCTCCCGCAGCGATCGTGGCAGCTGCTCAGCCCTGGCTGGCAGCTCCAAATCGCCCCATGGAAACCCCCCCCCAGCCCCTCGGATGCTCCCAAGCGCAGCCTCTGCTCAGCCGGCGGGCTCCCTGGTGGGTTTCCACAGCCTGCAAAACTCTCCAGTGGGAATTGCCTATCAGTCGGTGCCGTCGCGTTTTACCCACGGAACACCATGTGCGGACTTAGCCACTGGTGTTTTGGCGGTAAACCTTGTTTCAGACAAGCCGTGGTTTAGTGAATCCAGCCCTCTGGCTGCCTTTGGGGACCGGTGAGTCAACTTGCACTGAGCCCGGGAAGGACCTTTAGCTGTTGGTCTCTCCACTCAGCCCTGCAAGAGACAAGGTGATCTTGTGGGCTTTCCTCTTCCCCCATCCCTGCCCCCCATTTCTAAGACAGGGGGCTGAGAGTTCCAGAAAAACATTTTCAGTTTAACGGTGGGGGGGAAACATTGGTTGAAGTAACAGAGCCTCCATTTCTTGTCCTTTGGCTGGACTAGGATAAGTTTCCCTAAGAGAATAGAATAGAATAGAATAGAATAGAATAGAATAGAATAGAATAGAATAGAATAGAATAGAATAGAATAGAATAGAATAGAATAGAATAGAATTCTTTATTAGCAAAGTGTGATTGGACACACTAGGAATTTGTCTTGGTGGATACGCTCTCAGTGTACATAAAAGAAAAGATACATTTGTCAAGAATCGTAAGGTACAACACTTAATGATAGTCATCGGGTACAAACAAGCAATCAGGAAACAACATCAATCTAAATCGTAAGGATACAAGCAACAAAATTACAGTCATACAATCATAAGTGGGAGGAGGTGGGTGATAGGAACGATGAGAAGATTAATAGTAGTGCAGACTTAGTAAATAGTTTGACAGTGTTGAGGGAATGATTTGTGTAGCAGAGTGATATTCGCCAGCATCTCCCCACTTACCCCTGCCCCATGGTTGGAAGGAAGGAAGGAAGGATTATTGTGAAGCTGTGGGGGCTGGCAGTGGTTAAGTCCCACCTGTAAAGAAATTGTTTCTTTTTCCAAAAATCAGGGCAAGGTGGCCCAGATTGCCACTTTAAGCAGCGTTTCTCAACCTTGGTAGCTTTCCGATGGATGGATTTCAACTCGCAGAATTCCCCAGCTGGCTGGAGAATTCTGGGAGTTGAAGTCCACCCATCAGAAAGCTGCCAAGGTTGACAAATGCTGTTTAATGCAGGGGTCTCCAACCTTGGCAACTTTAAGCCTGGAGGACTTCAACTCCCAGAATTTTCCAGACGGCTTCTGGTATTTGAAGTCCTCCAGGTTTAAAGTTGTCAAAATTGGAGAGCCCTGGCTTAAAGTATCCTGCATAAGAAGAGCCATCAACAGGAGACTGATTCCCCATCTTAGAAGAGTCTCAGTTGGAGAATGAGAATTCTGTCCCATCAGTAAGCAATTTATTGGTTTGGGAAATGACCTTCAGTGGCTGATTTGCCCTTCCGTGGCACTCGGTCCTGTTCAGAATGGTCTCGTTTCTTTGAAGAAAGCAGAAGAGCTCCTTTGGCAAATGAATGCCAAGACCGACATCTGAAAAGCAAACATATCAGACGGGGGCACGTTTCCCAATTAGCGCATTTTATTAAAAGGCAGAAAGAAGCTTTGCCTTTGGATCCCATTTGGAAAAGGGACTCGGAGTTCTTCCAATGTTTTGCTGCCGTGGCTAACATGTCGCTCCCCCTACAATATCTGGAAACTGGGGCAGGAAGGCAGGCAGTGCACAGAGTCCTTCTCTGCCATGTAACATCCCCGCATTGTATTTCCCGACAGGTAATCCTTGACTTACAACCATTGGTATATTGATCAAAGTTAACAACAGGACTGAAAAAAGTGACTTATGATGATGTTTCACACTTAGGACTGTTGCAGCACCCCTGTGGTCATGTGATCAAAATTCAGATGCTGGAAACTGGCATGTATTTATGACGGTTGCAGTGTCAGGGTCATGTGATCACTTTTTGCAATTTTCTGACATGCAAGATCACGTGAGGTACTAATACCACTCTATAAAGCCTTAGTAAAACCACACCTGGAATACTACATCCAGTTTTGGTCACCACACTACAAAAATGATGTTGAGACACTGGAAATAGTGCAGAGAAGAACAACCAGGATGATGATGGGGCTGGAGGCTAAAACATACGAAGAACGGTTACAGGAACTGGGCATGACTAGACTAGTGAAGAGAAGGAGACAGGATAGCAGTCTTCCAATATTTGAGGGGCTGCCACAGAAAGGAGGGAGTCAAGCTGTTTTCTAAGGCACCCGAAGGCCAGACAAGGAATAATGGATGGAAACTAATCAAGGAGAGACTCAACCTGGAAATAAGGAGAAATTTCCTGACAGTGAGAACAACCAACCCATGGAACAGAAGTTGCCTTCAGAAGTTGTGGGAACTTCATCACTGGAAGCTTTCAAGAAGAGACTGGACTGCCATCTGTCAAAAATTGTGTAGTAAGGTCCCCTGCTTCGGTGGGGGGTTGGACTAGATGACCTGCAAGGTCCCTTCCAACTCTGTTAATCTGAATCTGTTACTCTGTTAAAAGTCAATGGGGAAGCCAGATTCACTTAACCATTGATTAACTTCAGAACTGCAGTGACTCCCACCGGCCAGAACTACCCTCCCACCGGCCAGTTCGCTCCCACAGAGAGGGTCTCCTCAGGGTGCCATCGGCCAAGTTATGTCGGCTGGGGACACCCAGGGGGAGGGCCTTCTCTGTGGGAGCCCCAGCCCTGTGGAATGAACTGCCCACGGAAGTGCGTAAGATCTCCGACCTCCGGGTATTTCGCTGTGCACTCAAGATCCTGTTGTTCCACCAGGCCGGGCTATCAACATAATAATTTTAAATTGGGTGTTTTAAATTTCTGGGGTTTTAAATTGAGCCGAATTATTTAATAATTTTAAATTGTTTTAATTGATGTTTGTCTTGTGCTTTTAATAGGCTGTGCACCACTCTGAGTCCTTCGGGAGAAGGGCAGTATAGAAATAAAATTATTCTTATTCTTGTCAATCGAAAGGTCAGCAGTTCAGCGGTTCGAATCCCTAGTGCCGCATAATGGGATGAGCTCCCGTGACTTGTCCCTTGTTCTGCAGACCTAGCAGTTCGAAAGCACGTAAAAAATGCAAGTAGTCAGTGGATCAACTTGCCTGCAGAAGTTGTGAATGCTCCAACACTGGAAGTTTTGAAGAAAAGATTGGATAAGCATTTGTCTGAAGTGATGTAGGTTTCCTGCCTAAGAAGGGGGTTGGACTAGAAGACCTCCAAGGTCCCTTCCAACTCTGTTATTCTGTTCTGTTCTATTGTATCTGCCTGCTAAGTGCAGGAATCCAAACTCCATCCAGCTTCTGCTTGAACAAAATCCACAAAAGCAATAGTGTAGTCCAACATTCAAGGACAACCTGCCATCTTCTCACCCAGAACATTCTAAGATGGAGTAAGGTTGCCTCCTAAGTGGCAACCTTCAAGTTATTAGGAAAGGTTCCTGGATCCTCTCTCAGCGATCTGTTGAAAACTCTGCTCTGCCCATCAGTCTTTCCATCTCAGCCAATTCCCTGACTGGTCTCCTTGCTGGACCCAGGGCCTGAGAGGAGGCTCTGAGTAGGAGTAGAACTTAAAACTTCCCTTGATCTAGGAACTATCAGCCTCAGTGGATTTCAAGTTCATGAAGAGAAAAGTGCGGCCTTTCTCAGATTTGTCCAACTAATGGTTCATCCTCAAGCCGTTTGAAGATCTTCTTGTTGAATAGGTGGGATGTGCACCCAGGACAGGCCTCAACTCCTTGGCATTGCCCATGCCCTGCACTGCCTTCTCCAAAGATATTCCTAAGAGCAGATGGGGCTTGGAAGGAAAGGGCCAACCTTTCCATCAGGGTCCAGGGAGGTGTGGGGAAAAGGCTGAGCAAGGAACGAGGCAAAACAAGGCTCAGCCACAAGAAATTCACAATCACTTATGAGAACAAACACCTCTGTTACTCTCTCATTCTCTCTCATTCTTTCTTTCTCTCATTCCCATTCTTTTTCTCATTCTCTTGTTCTTTTTTTCTTTCTCATTCTCTCTCTTTTTTCTCTCTCTCTCTCATTCTCTTTCTCTCTTTCTCCCTCACTCAACTATCCACAGGCACCCTAACAAAAATTGTGTGCAACTAATTTACTACAGGATGAGAGACAGATTGGTGTGGTAGTGAAGGCATCAGGCTAGAAATCAGGAGACTGAGTTGGGCACAAAGCCAGCTGGGTGACCTTGGACCAGTCACCCCCTTCCAGCCTAGGAAGGTGGCCATGGCAAACCCCTTCTGAAAAACCTTGCCAAAAAAGAATTGCAGAGATTTCTCCAGTCTCCAAGAATGAGACCTGATTGAACAGAAGAAGAAGAAAAAAATAACGGGATACCTCTTTGGCTGTAAGACCAAGAGACTGAGTTAGGGCCGCCATTTTGAGTATTGAACCCCTGTGGTCAGCTGGGCACAATTTCTTGCGGCCATTCCCTAACCCCACCGAATCCTCTCTGTTCTCCGGTTTACCTTTTTATTTCTGTTTTAAAGGGCTGCCTGACAGTAAGGTGGGGGGGGGATCCCAGAGGATTTCTTGGAAGGAAAGATGAGGGCTGGCGGTTTATTTATTTTTCATCAAAAGAATATTTTTTAAAAAAAATATTTAAAAGCACAGATTGGGGGTGAGGAGGAAGGAAGCTGGCAAATGCTATGGGGCCTGCTCTTTAATGGCAGGGGCTAGGCAGCTTTCAGCTGTGATGGAGGATACCGATGGGAATAAGCCAAACCATAATACATAATTTAAAAAAACAAACAAACATAAATATATAAATAATCATAAATAATTATAAATCTGCTTGTAAATCATGTGCTGCTTTGCTGAGTGTCTAGGCCAGTGACACTGAATACTGTGCAGTTACCATGAAGGGAAAAAGCATCTTGATTCGCCTGCGTATTGATTAGTAAACATGCACCTGAAAAAAATTATCCTAGGAATATTACTGGACATTTATTATCTAGCTACTAGGAGTTTTCAGAAGGTATTCCCCAGGGTCAGTGTCTGTGGAGATTCTCTATCATCCAGTTCATGGTTGTCCCAAGATGCTTTCTTTCAAAAGGCAACTGGACCTTCTTGTTTTGCATGAAGACATTTCGTTTCTCATCCAAGAAGCTTCTTTAGTTCTGATTGAACAATGGAGAATGGAAGGATTTCCTGAAAAATTGCAGACTACAGGATTCAGGTGACCCTGAGGGCACAGATAAGCCTCCAAATGGCCTCAACCACTCCCAGAGTCTAATGACCAGATGACCGCAAGGCATATCATCATCTTCTTCTTCGTCTTCTTCTTCGTCGTCGTCTTCTTGTGCCATATCCATCATTGGACGTTGGCGATCATGTTGGTGATCCTATTTTTATCAACAAAAGCACAAAAAAGTGCTGCTGAGTTTTGTCCAAACCCAGTCCCTTAGATTTTGAAGCCATTATGTTGTTCTTCTGCCTGGACCTCGTTTGCCTTCAATCTTTCTTTGGAGGATTAAGTGAAGTATACCGTATTTTTTCTGGGGGTCCTGCGGAATAATGGATGGAAACTGACCAAGGAGAGATTCAACCTAGAAATGAGGAGGAACTTTCTGACAGTGAGAACAATCAACCAATGGAACAGAAGTTGCCTTCAAAAGTTGTGGGAGCTTCATCACTTGAGACTTTCAAGAAACGATTGGACTGCCATTTGTCAGAAATGGTATAGGGTCTCCTGCTTGAGCAGGGGGTTGGACTAGATGACCTATAAGGTCCCTTCTAACTCTGTTAATCTGTTAAATCTGTTAAATTTACCCAAAATATTCTTTTGCTTTTTTATGGTTTTGAAGATTTCCCTTGGCTTTCCCAGGCGGTTTATCACCTCCTCATTTCTGAGTTTGTCGACCCAGTTTATACATAACAGCCGCCTGTAAATCCACATTTCAAATGCTTCTAGTCTCTTCAAGTGACTTTCTGTCAGAGACCAGCTCTCCCCTTCGTAGAGGAATACAAATCCTTCCATTTTCCTTGCTGCCCCTGTGGAAACTGGACCCCCAAACGGGTTTTTGTGTTCTATTTCCTAGGGTTCCTCCACCTCATCAACTTTAAGAAGGGTGGACTTCAATTCCAACTCCAACAGCTGGCTGGGGAACTCTGGGAGTTGAAGTCCACCCTTCTTTAAGTTGACGAGGTTGAGAGAAAAACTGCTCTATACGTTCGCTTGCTTTGAGGGCTCTTTTCTCTTCGCACGAGGGCTTCCTAAACCCAAGGAATGGCTACCTTATGGTCCAGGGAAAGCTGGCTGCAGGCCCAGGGCCAGAGGACCGATTCAGCCATAAGCATCTGCCACAGGGACTCGGCCTCATTTGGGCGGAAGGCAACTCTTCCCTGCAGGAGACAAAGCTGGCTGCCTTTGTGCCAAAGAGGCGCGTCTCCTTTCAGGAGAGGCTCTGCTCGTGCAAGAATGACCCAGATTCTTCACTGGGGGCCGAGTGCACATTTCTTCCGCTGAAAAGAACCAGCGTAGGAGTCGGAAGACTCTTCTCGCTTGGGGGGGGGAATCTGTAGGGCCTCCTCCCGCCTAGGTGGACTGGAAGAAAAGGGGGAATTACCTGCTCGGCTGTTCCTCTACCTGAACAAATATTACAGACTTGGAAGGGACTTTGGAGGTCTTCTAGTCTAACCCCCTGCTCAAGCAGGAAATCCTGCATCAAATGATTGTCCAATTTCTTCTTGAAAATCTCCACTGATGGAGCAGCCACAACTTCTGAAGGCAACTTCTGTTCCACTGGATAATTGTTCTCACTGTCAGGACATTTCTCTTTAGTTCTAGTTTTTTTATTATTCTATTTTATTTTTATTTATTTTTATATGCCGCCCTTCTCCGGAGACTCAGGGTGGCTTACAATGCGTTAAGCAATAGCCTTCATACTTTTGTATATTTTATACAAAGTCAGCTTATTGCCCCCACAAACTGGGTCCTCATTTTACCCACCTTAGAAAGGATGGAAGGCTGAGTCAACCTTGAGCCTGGTGAGATTTGAACTCGCAGTAATTGCATGCAGCTGGATATTAAATGCTGCCTTAGTAGGAGGCATTAGCCTCCTACGCCACTCAGGCACTCAGGTTGGAGATCTCTTTAATATGTTTCCATCTGTTACTTCTTGTCTTGCTTTCAGGTGCTTGGGAGAATAGGTTGACCCCTTCTCCTCTGTGGCAGCCCCTCAAATGTTGGAAGACTGCTATCGTGTCTCCCCTAGTCCTTCTTTCAATTAAATTAGACATATCCAATTCCTGCAACCGTTCTTCATGTTTGAGCCTCCAGGCCCCTAATCAACTTTGTTGTTCTTCTCTGCACTCTCTGTACTCTCAACATCTTTTTTTGACTATGGTAACATATGGAGGTCTCCTGCACTCCCAATGACTCCACCAACTATAATGGAAATGGTAATTTACTCAAAAACTTTAATTTTATCCGATTTTCAAGTACATTTGAATATTTTAAGGTAACTTCTTGGGCAGTAGCTCACCTTTACCTGCATTAAAACACGTGGTTTTTTTAAAATTCACAACATTCTGCGGTTGCCAGACCTTAAGTATTTTTTTACCAGGAAGGGAAAGGCAGGCTTGACTGATTAATTAGGTGCCCTGAAATTGATGCTAACCCTTAGCAACCACAGAGGCCGACTTTTTCAGGAGCAGGCTGATCTGTCCTCGACCTGAACTTTTAGGCATCCCGGTGAATTAATTGCGGTTGTAATTGAATCTATCCACCTTCCTGCTGGTCCTCCTCTTCTTTCCTTCCACCCTTCCTAGCTTTAGAGATTTCTCAAGGGAGCCAGGCTGGCACAGAATGTGTTTAAATATGAGAAGTTGAGCTATCATCATTGGTGCCTTGAGTGAGAATCTGGGTCATTTTGATCAATGATTCATAGGTTTGTTTTCTTGGTATTTTCTCCAAGATCAAAGGCGCTTCCCTCTCTCCTGCTTCTTTCAAGGCCAACCTTTGCTCCTACTGAATGGAGGGCCACAGGGACCACAACATGATTCTGACTCTCGGAGCCGCAAACACAGCCAGGAGGGGATCTGGGTGTCTGTTCCAGGGCTTAATTGCCAAGTGCTAATCTACAGCGCAGAGGCATTAAAATAAAAATTATGGTAGCTTTGGGGAAGCTTAAAACTAGGGAAGGGCCAGGCACCTTCACCATTCAGGAAGAGAAAATCCCAGGAGCTGAAAACAGCCACGGGAGCCAGGCACACCACTCTTGTGTCAATCAAGTCCTCTTCCGGCTTGTCCCAAGATGGCGGCGGTCGGCTGAGCTCCGCGAGGAGATGGAGAGGTCGCTGGTGTCAGGGGGTCTTCGGGAGCCGCTTTAACAATCTCCGGCTCCAGTCCCAATGAGGGGAATGCCCACCCTGCCTGCTGAGGGCTTTTTCGCCCTCCGGAATATCAGGGCAGGGCGGGACGCGCTGTTTGAAGCCGCCGCGGGAGATGTTTCCAGCTTGTCAGTGCCGGGAGGAGTGGAAGCCGGAGCGTTTCGGCGGCGGGCGGCGTTACTATGCGGCGGCGGCGGCTTGGAGGTGCCCTTCATCCCCTCACCCCTCACGGATCTCTGGGACGCTCTCTGGACGTTTTTCGGGGTCCTGGAGGCGCCATGGGGAGCCCAGGGTGCCGGTTACGAGCCGGCCGTGGCGGTGGTGGCGCCGGCGCCGGCGCCGGCGGAAGGCAATGGCAGCCACGGATCATCCAGCTGTGGAAAGAACTTGTAGCAGGTGGATGGGGGAATACGGACAGCCTTGCCTTGCCCTCAGGATTACCATCTGCTCTTTTTTGAGCCTTGACCGCTGTTATCCGGGGTTTGTTTGTCATCAGAGCTGAGACTGGGGATTTGGGGAGTTTTGGGACAGGAGAGGCGGGAGGCTGACCAGGGCTCTATTGGTCGCCTCGGGTGGCTTCTCTCCCCCCCCTTCTTCCCTCAGGTATGTGTGGGTGTTGGCCTTTGATGGCCACCCACCCTGGACTTGGACTGGGTTTTTTTGTCTGCTATCCCTACTTTCGCCCCAGAGAAGAACTTGTGCCTGTGGGATTATCAACATTGTTTCTAATAACTTTACAAATTGCTGGCTTCTTGTGCGACCCCAAACTGGAGGAGAACTGGGCAAAATGGTGTGCAGGTGCTGAGGGGGCTGTTTGTCATCCGCCAGATGAAAGGATGGACTATTGTGACTTTATTGTCAGTGTCATCTGCCCCAGTCACTGTGAGAGGGTGACTGGGATAATTATCCTCCAGACGTGGGGGGATGTCACTGGCCCCTTTCACTGTCGTGAGAGGGCAGTGAACCAGCTC
This sequence comes from Pantherophis guttatus, assembly GCF_059756535.1. NCBI lineage: Eukaryota > Metazoa > Chordata > Lepidosauria > Squamata > Colubridae > Pantherophis > Pantherophis guttatus. The sequence goes on from NC_142076.1 coordinate 3,420,152, forward strand.
CTGATATGAAGATCTACTTTGACCCAGTATTATTGGACGATCTGGTGAAGCCCTGACCAATTGACTCTCCATCTCTGTTTTTGTGCGATGTTTACGGCTGCTGACCTGCTTGCGCTGCGAGACTCCTCCCTCTCGCAGGTTTGGCCCTCCTCACTATCGAGGGCCTACCTTGATGACGGATTTTGGAATCCCGAGAGGTGGCATGCGGCGAGGAGTGGGTTGTGGGGTTTTTTAGGGAAATTTTTAGATAAGGTTTTAAAGGTTTCTGGGAGGGGGGTGGGTTCGGTGGGTTTGGGGGAGAACCTGTCAGGGAGGAGGCCAGAGCCGGCTGAAGAGCACGGCACTAGAGATGCGGGAACCGGGGTCAAGGTGGGGGTTAGAGCTTGTGTTATGGATGGTCATTACATCAGTACTGTGGGTGGGAGGGGCAGATATGGCGGGAGCAGGGGGCCACATCAGGCTGTGGGAGCACGTGCCCGCTGGCTCCAAGCGGTGGCGCGCTCCGGCCTCCAATGCTCCTCTCGTTCCCCAGGTTGCACAGACCCTCAGGCCCTGGGCCTTCGGCTGATGCTGTGCAACGCCCGGTCCGTGGTAAATAAAGCCCCCCTCATTTGTGATCTTGTTCAGGAGGGGGGAGCGGACCTGGCGGGTATTACGGAGACCTGGTTGGGCCAGGAGGGGGGGGGTTCCCCTCGTTGAGATGTGCCCACCCGGTTTCCGCGCATTCCATCAGCCGAGGACACAGGGGAGGGGCGGGGGGGTGGCGGTTGTCATTAGAGAAGGTCTTGGTCCGAGGGAGGTCACTGTTCCTCAGACGGCTGGTTGTGAGTCCCTCCTTGTGAAGTGGGGTCATGGGGTGCAGATGGGTGTGCTGGTTACGTACCTGGCTCCCTGCCACGTGACGGCAGCCCTGCCCGAGCTGCTCAACGTTATAGCCGCGGTGGCGGTTGACACCCCCAGGCTTATGGTCATGGGGGATTTTAACCTGCCATCCGTCGGTGAGGCGTCTGAGGTGGCTCGGGAGTTCATGGCTTCCATGACGGCCATGGACCTGACCCAGTTAGTTCATGGCCCTACTCACACGGGGGGAAACATGCTAGACCTGGTTTTTGTCTCTGGTCAGTGGTTGAGTGATCTTGAGATAGGGGATATAGTGATCGAGCCCTTGTCATGGTCAGATCACTCCCTCCTTCGCTTTGACCTTCGAACCGCCGCACCCCGCCGCAGGGAGGCGGAACCACTGAGGTGGTACCGCCCCAGGCGCCTGATGGATCCTGATAGGTTCCAGACGGAGCTTGGGCCATTTCCTGAGGCTCTGGCACACGGCTCGACTGAGGAGCTGGTGGCCGCCTGGGATAGGGCGGCCGCTGGAGCTTTGGATCGGGTCGTGCCTTTGCGGCCTCTGACCCGGCGTCGATCTCGCCTGGCTCCTTGGTTCACCGAGGAGCTGAGGGAGATGAAGCGCCGGAAAAGACGCCTGGAGAGTGGTTGGAGGGCCAGCCATTCTGAATCTGACCGAACACTGGTAAGGTCTCATATTAGGACCTACCTGGTGGCGATAAAAGGGGCGAAGTATAACTATTTTGCCACTCTTATTGCGTCATCAGATAATTGCCCGGCTGCCCTGTTTAGGGTGACCCGCTCCCTGCTCCACCAGGAAGCGCGGGAGGACCCCTTGGAGGGTAGAGCCGAGGATTTTGTACAGTATCTGTATGACAAAATCGCTCAGATTCGGGAACATCTGGACTCTGACTGGGTAGATTCAGCGGGGAGGACAGAGGCAGGTCTTGTGAGTATTATCTGGGAAGAGTTTGATTCTGTGACGCCCGAAGACGTGGACAGGATACTGGGCAGACTGAGCGCAGCCACATGTTTACTGGACCCGTGTCCCTCCTGGTTGGTGCTGGCCTCTCGGGAGGTTACACGAGGCTGGCTCCAGGGGATTATAAATGCTTCCTTGAGTGAGGGTGTCTTCCCTGCCGCCTTGAAAGAGGCGGTGGTGAGGCCTCTCCTCAAGAAACCTTCCCTGGACCCGGCAGTGTTGGCAAATTATCGTCCAGTCTCCAACCTTCGCTTCATTGCGAAGGTTGTTGAGAGTGTGGTAGCGCGACAGCTCCCCCAGTACCTGGATGAATCGTCGTATCTGGATCCGTTCCAGTCGGGCTTCAGGCCTGGGTACAGCACGGAAACGGCATTGGTCGCGTTGGTTGATGATCTCTGGAGGGCTCGGGACAGGGGTTGTTCCTCTGTCCTGGTCCTATTAGACCTCTCAGCGGCTTTTGATACCATCGACCATGGTATCATGCTGCACCGGCTAGAGGAGTTAGGGGTGGGGGGCACCGTCCTACGGTGGTTCTCCTCCTTTCTCTCTGACCGGTCGCAGTCTGTGTTGACAGGGGGGCAGAGGTCGACCCCGAGGCCCCTTGTATGTGGGGTGCCACAAGGGTCGGTCCTCTCGCCCCTTCTGTTCAACATTTATGTGAAGCCGCTGGGTGAGATCATCCGTGGTTTCGGGGTGAAGTACCACCAGTACGCTGACGATACTCAGCTGTACATCTCCACCCCGGACCACCCCAATGATGCCCTTGAAGTGATGTCCCGGTGCCTGGAGGCCGTGCGTATCTGGATGGGGAGAAACAGACTCAGGCTCAACCCATCCAAGACCGAGTGGCTGTGGTTTCCGATGTCCCGATATAGCCAGTTGGCGCCATCACTGACTATTGGGGGCGAGTCATTGCCCCCCACGGAGAGGGCTCGCAACTTGGGTGTCCTCCTGGACTCACGGCTGTCTTTAGAAGAGCATATGACGGCCGTGGCCAGGGGGACTTTTTATCAGGTCCGCCTGATTCGCCAGTTGCGTCCCTTTCTGGATCGGGACTCGTTAAATACGGTCACTCATGCTCTTGTCACTTCCCGCTTGGACTACTGCAATGCTCTCTACATGGGGCTCCCCTTAAGGAGCACCCGGAGGCTCCAGCTGGTCCAGAATGCGGCCGCGCGGGTGGTTATGGGAGCGATGTGGCGCTCCCATGTGACCCCCCTCCTGCGCGAGCTGCACTGGCTCCCGGTGGTCTTCCGGGTGCGCTTCAAGGTTTTGGTTACCACCTTTAGAGCGCTCCATGGCATCGGACCGGGGTATCTACGAGACCGCCTTCTGCTACCAATAGCCTCTCACCGACCAGTACGCTCCCATAGAGAGGGGCTCCTCAGGGTGCCGTCGGCCAAACAGTGTCGACTGGCGGCCCCCAGGGGGAGAGCCTTCTCTGTGGGGGCACCTACCATCTGGAACGAGCTCCCCCCAGAGATACGGAAGATCCCGGACCTGCGCACGTTTCGCCGTGCTCTCAAAACTTTTCTATTTCAGCAAGCTGGCCTGGCCTAACTCCCCTCTTTTAAATTCTTAAATTTTAAATTTTTTAATTCGTGATTTTATAAATTGGGTGTTTTAATCTGTGTTTCGGCCGAAATATTTAATAATTTTAAGGGATTTTTAATATTTGTATTGTCTGTATTTTATCTTGGCTGTTCACCGCCCTGAGTCCTTCGGGAATAGGGCGGTATAGAAATTTGATTAAATAAAAATAAAAAAATCAGCTGCTCCTGATCGGCAAATGGCAGCGGCAATGCAAGGCTGAAACGGATGTTGTTTCTGGGCCCAGATCAGCTCCTTATCAGAAAGTCAGCCGCTAAGCATGAAACCTCTCTCTGGCCCTCGCCTCTTGCGGGATTGCAGAGAAGCCGCAGAAATGCCTCATTTGAACCTTCCTGGCCTGCCAGGATGGAAACTAATCCCAACCCCAAAATATTTCTGCATTCTTGAGGTGGGGTGGCTTTGGAGGAACCTGCTTATTAGCTGTAGAAAAATGAGCTTTCAGCACAGACTTCGAATAGCCGAGTTCTATATGGACATCCGATTCCTTGGTTTAGGAACCATGCTGAGCCAAGTTTCATTAGTAAACCACGACTGGTTGAGTTTGCACAATCATGAGAGCCGAGCTCACACACAACACGGCTTTGCACAGTCCGTGAGCTTATCCTCACTTCAGACTGACACTAGATGGTTGACAGATTTTGTTCCCAATGGGACAATGTGTGTAGCTGTGTGTGACGTTATTCACCATTAGTCTCTGAATAGGTTGCTACCCCATGATTAATCTCAATGGTTGTGTAGCTTTTTTAAAAAAATCTAAAATTGTTGTTTTGACATTAGTATAACATAGTTTCTCAAGAGACCATCTTGAAGCTCTATGCAACCCCCTCCTCAAGAACTGTTCCTCCTTTGAACCAGGAGCTGAGCTGTCACCTCGGATCCTGCAACTCCCTTCCTGCTCGCTGAGCCCCAAAACTTCCCGGCTTTTGCCAACAAAGGAGCCCATCCTTATAAAAAATACTTTATTGTTCTCGGCACCACAGCAGCAACTCTCCTGTACAATGAACTCTTCAAGACGGCAACTAACTCCGAGTCCGCCTTATAAAACAGATCCGCTGGCAACCCCAGGGAAGGAACCCCACGGCTACCCTTCTGAGAAGGGGGAAACGGTCAGCTCCTCCTGCTTTCCTTGGCAGAGACCACCCCGGGGAGCCCAGATTCTCCCCCTCCTCCCTTGGGGAAAGCAGCGAGGGGGATCCACGCCTCACCATTACAGGAGCCAAGGACTTACATGCAGCTCAGGGGGCGCCAAACAGCAGCTCTGGGCCCCTTGCACACAGAATTTGACACCCAGCCAAGACGGGATTAGGAGAAAAGCCGTAGGCTTACCAGACCAAGGTGCACCTGCTCTGACCTGCACATCAGCAAAGAGAAGTATGGCAGGATCCAGGGAGCAGCAGGCCTCCCTGGAGGGGGTTTCCCGCCTGCCATGGCTACCTGTTAGCTCCACTCACCTCCGCAGGGCAGCTGCTGCATTCCCTCCCGGGCTGTTTCCTCACCTGCCCTTTTCAAAATGCCTGACCACTTCCACCTGGCAGCTTGTGGGGAGCTCGGTTACACGCCTGCCAATCGCTTGGACTGCCCAGGAAGCAACTGAGCCAGCACCACTGTGGGGAAGCAGCTGCAAGCAGGCAGAATGAGAGCCACCTTCAGCAGGAGGACTGGGTGGCAGAGTGGGGGACACCGTCTCTCTAGCGCCTTCCTCCCCCTCCCCAGAGACAAAGGGAGGGGTCTCACCAAGACACTGGGATGGGTGGCAAATGGGAAGTCCTTTGACCCACTCCCTGAGAAAACAAATTCACAGTCCACAATGACACTCGGGTTTTTTTTCACCACCAGGAAGACTTTAGCTTAGAGGTCTGCAAGGCAATTTGGAATGCCAAGAGACCCCGGGAGCTGCCAGATGGGGTTGGGGGCGGCAGCAAGACGTGGGGGTAGATGTTTTGCCCCCTTCCCCAGGGCTGCTTCCTTGATCTCATGTTCTGGAGAACTTGGGTTACCACCAAGGAACGAGTCTTTGGCCTGGTCCGCTGACTCTGAAGGGAGGGTCAAAGTCTCTCTCCTCCCCCAGTTTGTGGCCTCCCTTCCAAGATGCCACCATTGCACTATCCTGGCTACAGCTGAGCAAAAACGAAGAACCTTGTGACCAATGAACGACGAGAATGAATTTCAAGTTAAAAAGTTAAATCTACCCCTTTTTTCAGACAAGAGAAGGGACTTTCAAAGGAGGGTGCTGGAAAGATGGAAGTTCTCCTTCTCTTTCGTCCTTTTCAACGTCGTTCAGCAATGCCCCCACCTCCGTCTCTGTCAGAATGTGACGGTCGTTCCCCAGATCCCCCTGGCACTTTCTCCACCCAGCATGAAGGGGGGAAGGCCAGTCTACCAACAGTACCAATCCCGAGAGCACTAAACCACATTGAAAAGGAAGAAATAGAAAGGAATGGAAACCAGGACCAAAACTTTTCTGTCCGGAGAGCCCCCCATCAGAATTACTACTCCCTCTCCAAACAGGTCCACAGATTCACCATCGCTGGTGGGGAGGGGGGGATGTGCCAACCTGGGGGGAGGGGAAATTCATCAAAACTGCCTAGAAACGGATTTTGGTGGCCCAGCGCTAGAAGTGGCACTAAACCCTGTCCTGGAAGGAAGCCCCCACCCTCCTCCAGCCTCAAGTTCTTTCAAGTTTTTTAAAAAAACCAAGTTGGGCTGAACCACGAATGGGCCCCCCCTTTGTGCCTGGGAGGGGGCCCTTCCCTAGAGGGTCTTGGGCCGGGCATTCAGGCGGATGACTTCTTTGAAGTCGCGGACAAATTCGCGCAAGCGGTCCATGTGGGGATTGACGTTCTCCTCCATCCATTCCTCCACGGTGTCAGGGAAGTAGATGCTCTCCAGGTGTGAGCGCAGAGTCTGGATGATGGTCTCCCAGTCTTCGTGGACTCTGGGGAGAAAGAACAGGATACCTGGCTGAGGCTGGAGGGGGGAGGAAGGAGGCAGCAGCCAGCCAGAGGTGGGAGCCCAGCACCTGCGCCATTAAGAGCCCCTCGGCCTCTTAGAGCAAATATCTCCAACCTTGGCAGCTTTAAGATGTGTGGACTTCCAGAATTCCCCAGCCAGCCATCGCTCTGGGCATTCTACATATTCTCATACAGTAGGGATGCCAAACTCAAGGCCTGCGGGCCAAATACGGTCCACAGAGTGCTTAGATCTGGCCCATGGGGCCGCCCTGGAAACAGCGAAGGACCGGCCAGCAGTGCCTCTGCCAGCAAAAATGGAGCTCAGGAGGACCGCACGCGGCTGTTCCAGGCTTCGTTTTCAGCTGCGACAGCCTCCTGCAGCCCTCTGCCAGTGAAAAAGGAGCTTGGTTTTCGCTGGCAGAGGGCTGCAGGAGGCTGTAGCAGCCGAAAATGTGGCCCAGGAGCCCATTCTCGCTGGCAGAGTGTTTGGGCCACCACAGGCGCCGCCCACACAAGTGATGTCATGCTGGCCACGCCCCCTAGCCATGCCCATCCTGGCTCCCCGAGGTCAAACACAACCCTGATGCGGCCCTCAATGAAATCGAGTTTGACACCCCTGTCCTACAGTGACAGACTGGGTTTTTTTTAAAAATCTTCCAATATACCATATTTTTCCATGTATAAGACGATACTTTTTCTTGAAAATATTGACCTAAAAATGGAGGGGCGTCTTATACACAGGGGGGCCGAGAGGGAGAAACTAGCCTCACGAGCAAAACTTCCGATTGCAGAGACAAGCTAACAGGTTTCCTCCGATCGTGAGTGAGCCTTATGTCACTGACGTCAGCTGATGCTGCAAAGAGCATGTAGCCAGATGCAACAGGGAGCGGTAATGTCGGAGTGTTCTGAGCCCATAAAAATGTCAGAAAACAAAATAACAACAACAAAAAATACCGGTACCAATAAGTGAAAGTTTTACTCTGCAAAATAAATGTCTTCTATTAATGTTTAAAATATTGGTTTCTGAATTTTGGGTAAGAAATGCGGGGGGGGGGGGGCGTCCTATACATGAGGGCATCTTATAGACCAGGGGTCTGCAACATTAAACACTCAAAGAGCCATTTGGACCCATTTCCCACTGAAAAGAAAACACTGGGAGCCACAAAACCCTTCCCGTACCTGACTATTCCTTGAGCGGCCACAAAACTAGCATATGTAGTTGACTTAAATGTTATTTTTTCTTCTGAAACTTTTCTTTTCTTGGATTTATCCATGGTTGCCCTACTGGGGGTTTGAAAAGCTCAATAAATTGCGTGCCGGCAGGTGTTGCACATTGGCGGTTGTGACGCATATTTTGAGTGACAGGGAGCCGCAGCAGAGGGGTGAAAGAGCCACATGCGGCTCCAGAGCTGCAGGTTGCTGACCCCTGTTTTAGACAGAAAAATACGGTATTTGCCTTCCTTTCTTTTTCAATCCATTTCTAGAGCAGCTCTTGGAAGATGCAATTTCTCTGGAAAAGGAACTGAATTTGATAGGGAAGTTCCACTGAAGGGAAAGATTTGTGCCTTTTACACAAACATGGGAAGGGAAAAGAACTTTGATGGGGGAATGTTTTCTGGACACCCCCTCTGGGATCCAGTCCACTCACTTGAGCACTTTGCTGCCAAAACTTTCCATGTTTCGTGGGTTGCCGAACTGATGCTTGCGGTGATACGGGCTGAACCATCCCTTGATGGAGCTGCCATGTTCGAAGAGAGAGAAAAAGATTCAGTGAAGCTTGGACAGAATCCTTGCAGGTGAGACAAGAAAGTAAGTTAGAAGAGGAGACGACCCTGCCTGAGTCCCTGGGACTGGACAGCAGCCATAAAGTAACAGCAAGAGCAGTTAGACTTATATACCGCTTCACAGTCCTTTACAGCTCTCTCTGAGCTGTTTACAGAGTCAGCATCTTGCTCCCAACCATCTGGGTCCTCATTTTACCCACCTCAGAAGGATGGAAGGCTGAGTCAAACTGAATCTGGTCAAGATCAAACTCCAGACTGTGGGCAGAGTCAGCCTGCAATGCTGCATTCTAGCCACTGTGCCACCAGTGCTCGTAATCCTAGCCTTTGAAGGTTATGGCTCTCTGTACCTGTCCCTGCCACCCCAACTCTTGGCTGCCAGTAACAACAATAACTTACATGTGTGTGCACGCACACACCAATTTAAATAGAGTGGTTCAGTGTTTTTCAACCTTAGCTACTTTTAAGATGGGTGCACTTCAACTCCCAGAATTCCCCAAGTCAGTTCTGAAGAACTGAAGAAGCTTCTTGGGTTAGAAGCGAAAGGTTTTCAAGGAAAAAAAAAAACCCCAAGAAAATCCAGTTGCCTTTTGAAAAACACCTTTGGGATTTTACGACATTTGCAATTTTCTTCTTTTGCGACCTTTCGACAAGCAAAGTCAATGAGGAAGCCAGATTCTCTTAACAATCATGTTACTAATTTAACCAACTGCCACGATTTGCTTAACACAGTGAATGTGGCAAGAAAGGTCATAAAATGGGACAAAACTCACTTAACAACTGTCTCACTTAGCCACAGATATTTTGGGCTCAATTGTGGTCGTGAGACGAGGACTAGCTGAAAACAGAGCAGGAGGTCTAACCAGACAGAAGTAAAGTTCCTCTTAAGAACTTTGGATAGAACATTAGAAGCAGCTAAGAGATCTCTTCCAGCTGGGAGGGATGGCAGAACCAGGGGTGAAATGCTCCTTGTTTGGACCGGATGGCCTGATCCGGTAGCGATGGCGGCGGGTGGTTCGGAGAACCGGTAGCAAAAATCCCTGCCCCCCACATGCCCAGCTGAGCCGCACGATCATCAGAAGCTTTTTTTTTTTTTTACTTTTAAAAGCATTTTTTCTACAACCTCTTCCGACGAAAAAATGTTTTTAAAAGTAAAAAAAAAAGCCTCTGATGATTGCACGGCTCAGCTGGGATCCTCAGAGGCTTTTCAAAGCATTTTTTTCTGCAACCTCTTGGCCAAAGAAGTGGTAAAAAAAATGCTTTGAAAAGTCTCTGACGATCCCAGCTGAGTTGCCTGATCCGCAGAGGCTTTTCAAAGCATTAGAAAAAAGGCTTTGAAAAGTTTTTTTTTTTAAAAAGTTGGCCACGCTGACCCAGTCACATTAGCCCCCAAACAAAGCCACACCCACAGAACTGGTAATAACAAATTTTACATTTCACCCCTGGGCAGAACCTCTAACTTCTCTCTGATATTAAGAAGCCCACTGATGGAAACTGCACCCCACTTCCTTGCCCCCACAGAATCAGGGGCAGTTTAGCCTTGGAAGGCAGGGGGGGCAACCGGAAAGAGACTAAGGGGAACCTGGGGTCCATCCCACCTCCCTGGCCAAGCCACTGCTGTGAAGCACTGGGCTCCTCTTCCGCCAGCACCTACCTTTCATCCTCCAAGACTTTGCTGACCGAGTCCTTCAGCTGGCTGTCCACTTGCTCGACCATGCGGTAGAGATCGGAGCCCGGAAACGTGCCGGTTCCTTCACTGAGAAGACGCAAAGCGATTTTCAGGAGCAACTCTGGGACGCCAGGGGGTTGCCTTCCGTTCTCTCCAGTGCGGAAAGTGGCATTTTTACAGAGGCACTGAAGAAACACCTGCTCCCACCCCCTGCGGACCTGCCCAGACTCTTAGCCCAGCCATCATGGGCTCCCTTGGCTGGGGATGATGAGCTTTGGTGTACCCTTGGGCTAGGAATGGCTGACTTAAAGACAGACACCCCCCCATAACTAGCCTCAACCCTGGAAGAGCACAGCCCACCCCTGCACCTCGACCCCTTTTGTTGTACGCACCAGGTGTTCTTTTCAGGGTGCAGGTTCTGGAAGCCAAGGATGGCCAGGACTTTCTTTTTGGCAGAGTCAGTGAAACCTCCTGAGGAACAGAAGCAGCAGAGGGAGGGAGGGTGTTAAGTGGGGGCAAGTGAGGGAAAGACGCTGCCCCACTAGCCAGAGACTGCCCCGTCGCCTGCCTGGCCTAGGGAAGATGTGGCTGAAAGGTGTGCGGAGCCACAGCGGTGTAGTCCAGAGCAGGGGTCTCCAACCTTGGCAACTTTAAGACTGGTGGACTTCAACTCCCAGAATTCCTCAGCCAGCTCTCCAACCTGAGCAACTTTAAGACTGGTGGACTTCAACTCCCAGAATTCCTCAGCCTTGGTAGTACAGGGGTTTAAGGCACCCTGTTATTAAGCTGGTTATTAAGACCAGCTGCCTGCAATTACTGCAGGGTTCGAATCTCGCCAAGGCTCAAGGTTGACTCAGCCTTCCATCCTTTCTAAGGTAGGTAAATTGAGGACCCAGTTGTGGGGGCAATAAGCTGACTTTGTATAAATATACAAAAGTATGAAGGCTATTGCTTAGCACATTGTAAGCAGCCCTGAGTCTTCGGAGAAGGGCGGCATATAAATCAAATAAAAAAAAAAAAAGCCAGCTGGCTGAGGAATTATGGGAGTTGAAGTCCACCAGTCTTAAAGTTGCCAAGGTTGGAGATCCCTGGCCCAGAGAACATGTCTGTGTTGTCCCTGTACACGGACTTGTCTGCACACAGCACGGAACAGGTAGTCCTTGGCTTACAACAGTTCATTCAGTGACTCTTCAAAGTTGCAAAGGCACTGAAAAAACCGAAGTATGATCGTTTTCCCACATTTGCAGCATCATCACCATCATGTGATCAAAATTCAGATGCTTGGCAACTGACTCCTATTTGTGACGACTGCAGTGTCCCGGATTGTGCACGTGATTCTCTTTTGTGACCTTCAGACCAGCAAAGTTGATGGAGAAGTCAGATATACTTAACTGTAGGGATTCGTTTAATGACTGTGGCAAAAAAAATGTCGTAAAATGGGGCAGACGTTAATCTGCCCCGCTTAACAACACAAAATTTTGGGCTCCATTGTGATAGTAAATCGAGAACTATCTGTAATCTGCCCTTGATCTGACTGCCCACAACAACAAGCAGGAGGCAGGAAAGTGTGACCCTGGCCAAATGCAGGAGGGCAGGGAAGGCAGGCTGCAGGTGGGAGAGTCCAGTTTAAATGGCCCTTCACTGTTTGTGACTTAAGGGGCTTCCGAAGAGCACCAGGTTGGTGAAGCTGGAGGGAGGGGAGAGGCCCTTGTGCTGCCCCCAAGCAAAAGAGGAGAGGCCAAAACCACTCTGGGCCAGATCAGGGGTGAAATCCAGCAGGTTCTGGCAGGTTCTGGAGAACTGGTAGCGGAAATTTTGAGTAGTTCAGAGAACCGGCAAATACCACCTCTGGCTGGCCCCAGAGTGGAGTGAGAATGGAGATTTTACAATATCCTTCCCCCAGGAGTGGGGAGGGAATGGAGATTTTGCAGTATCCTTTCCCTGCCACGCCCACCAAGCCATGCCTACCAAGCCACACCACGCCCACCAAGCCACGCCCACAGAACCGGTAGTAAAAAATTTTGGATTTCACCACTGGCCCAGACCCATCCCCAGGGAGGAAACAAAGCCTTCCCACTCTTCAAAAAAAAAATTCAGGGGGTGGGGGGTAGGGAGACTACCTCTTCCATGGACTTTCGTCCAGCTAACTGCCCAGGTCTCTTTTGGGAGGCAGGGGGAGCCTCCTGGGCATCCGAGGAACCTGGCAGAGTCCTGGAAAGGGGTTTGCAATACCAATGGGTGCCTTTCGGATGTGCCACCCCCAAAACAGGCATGGGATTGTTTGACCTTGGAGAAGAATCTGACCGGTCCAGTTGCAGCTCTCCAGATCATCCCTCCTTGACCCATTCCACAAAGGCAGCCCCCTTCTGCCAGTTGTCTTGCCAGCTCTTTAATCTTTGCATCTGTAATCCTTGACCCAGATCGGACATCGCATGAAGCCACAACCTGCCTACGTGGAGCTAAGAGCTAAACTGACGTTGGCTGAGTTAACATGACAGAAAGAGGCAGGAAGCAGGTTGGGCAATTTTCTCTTTGGGCCCCGAGAGCTGCGATGGGGGTAGCTGGGGACACGGTCAAATTATCTGAACATCTGGCTAAGGGACCCCCTTCATCCCTTAAGCACCAAGGCACAACAAATGTGTAGGAAACCCCGGCCTGCTTACACCCAGGAATCCCTGCCTACCCAACCAGATTTTACAAACCAGAGTGGCTAAATTCATTCAGCAGGCTAACCCTAGCTCAAACCAGGCCTCCTGTGAGGAGCCAGGACGGTCGGTCAATCTCTTTAAATCTCTTTACAGCAGTGTTTCTCAACCTTGGAAGCTTGAAGATGGGCGGACTTCAACTCCCAGAATCCCTCAGCCAGCGCTGCTGGCTGGGGGATTCTGGGAGTTGAAGTCCATCCATCTTCAAGCTTCCAAGGTTGAGAAACACTGCTTTAGAGCCATCAAGTGGCCCTGCCTATCCTTCGTGTGACAGAGTCTGGAAATTAATTCTGTTACACACACACACACACACAGAAACAAAAATAGTTTTTAACTCTTCGTATGCTTGTAATGAAATTATTTAAAGAACCCCACAAGTACGACAAGAAGGAACATTTCTCCCAATCGAACAGAATTTAGGAAAAGCTTTTTCTAAGCAACAAAGATTCAAACGTTCCCCACAAAGGTACGGAGGGGGGCTCCCTCCATCCCCCCTTCTGGCAGGATATTCAGAGAGCAGCTGGAGGGGGAAGGACCCCCCCTCCCCAGAGGTGGCTCTGGCATCTGCGGAGGACAAGGCAGCTGTTCTTCAATTCACCACTTGGGGGCCCCAAAGTCCTGCCAGTTGGAGAGGCTGCCGGAGAACAGGTGTGTGGATCCCCCCCTCCCCTCCCCCCCCCAGTTCATGCAGCCAATGGTTTGCATCGCTATCTGCTCCGGTGGATCTCTGCAACCTAGAAATGCTACAAATGCTGCAAGCTGCAGGTTTGGCTTGCCATGCAGACATAGCAATAGCACTTAGACATATACTGCTTCACAGTGCTTTGCAGCCTTCTCTAAGCGGTTTAGAGTCAATGTCAGCCTCCGACTTTCTGCTTTGGCTGCTATAAGAAACGGGGGAGGGAAGAGCGGAGGGGGAGGGAAGCAAGCTGGTGGATTGAAGAAACGAAACCTAAGCACCGAAGTGGCTATCGGGTCAACCGTCATCGCGTTCCTGATTGATGACGATGCCAGACGTGTGTCCACCTGACCTCTGGGAGACCTTTGGATTGGGTGATTGATGATGGACAGTGGGAGGGGATGCTTTCTCTATGCAACTTTCGCGCCTATTGCTTTAGTTTCAGCTTTCCTTGATTGCGTTCATTTCATTTTCCAGTAAAAGTACATTACTCTATAAAATATGGAGTTTGGCTCATTCTTTCCTGGACTTTGAAGGAAGCAAGCCTGACAGTCAGCCGATGGCCCCCAACAATCTGGGTCCTCATTTTACCCATCTCGGAAGGATGGAAGGCTGAATCAATCTTGAGTCAACCAGGATTGAACTGCTGGCAGTGGGTAGAGTCAGCCTTCTATACTGCATTCTAACCACTGGCAAGCAAGCAAGCAAGCAAGCAAGCAAGCAAGCAAGCAAGGAAGCAAGGAAGGAAGGAAGGAAGGAAGGAAGGAAGGAAGGGAGGGAGGAATTTGGAAAGGAGGGAGGGGAAGAAAGGAAGGGAGTGAGGGAGGAATTTGGAAGGAAGGAAGGGAGAAATTTGGAAGGGAGGGAGGGAGGGAAGGAAGAAGAAAGGAAGGAAGGAAGGAAGGAAGGAAGGAATTTGGAAAGGAGGGAGGGGAAGGGAGGGAGGGAGAGAGGGAGGAATTTGGAAGGAAGGAAGAGAGGAAGAGAGGAATTTGGAAGAGAGGGAGGGAGGGAGGGAGGGAGGGAGGGAGGGAAGAAGGAAGGAAGGAAGGAAGGAAGGAAGGAAGGAAGGAAGGAAGGAAGGAAGGAAGGAAGGAAGGAAGGAAGGAAGGAAGGAAGGATCACAGCAATAGCACTTAGACTTATATACTGCTTCACAACGCTTTGCAGCCCTCTCTAAGTGGTTTACAGAATCAGCCTCTTGCCCCCAACAATCTGGGTCCTCATCTTACCCACCTCAGAAGGATAGAAGAAAGAAGAAGAAAGAAGAAGAAGAAAGAGGAAGAAATCCACTAGCCTTCAGTAAAGTCCTCCATGAAAAGCAATTAGGACAATTAAAGGCCTGGACACCAAAACATATGAAGAACGGTTGCAGGATTTGGGAATGGCTGGTCTAGAGAAAAGAAGGACTAGGGGGGACATGATAGCAGACTTCCAATATCTCAGGGGCTGCCACAAAGAAGAAGGAGTCAAGCTATTCTCCAAAGCACCTGAGGGCAGGACAAGAAACAATGGGTGGAAACTAATCAAGGAGAGAAGCAACCTGGAACAAAGGAAAAATTTCCTGACAGTGAGGACAATTAACCAGTGGAACAACTGGCCTCCAGAAGTTGGAGGGTTTTAAGAAGAGACTGGACAGTCACTTATCTGAAGTGGTATAGATTATCCTGCTTGAGCAGAGGGTTGGACTAGAACAGGGGTCTCCAACCTTGGCAACTTTAAGCCTGGTGGACTTCAAATTCCAGAATTCTGGGAGTTGGTCCTCCAGGCTTAAAGTTGCCAAGGTTGGAGACCCCTGGATTAGAAGACCCCCAAGGTCCAGCTGCATTCTGATTGATATAAACTCCTGCCCACCTTCCCCCTCCCCACAAACGCCCAGGCTCCCTTCTCACCGTTCACCAGGGTCTGCAAGCACATGGCCAGCGAGGGGATCCCAACGGGCAGCAGCTCACACAAAGCAGAGTAATGGTCATACCTGCACGGAGAATAGGAGGCGGTTGCTCCTTTGTGACCCACTAGATTCCCCCCATTTTTGCCTATCGGGGCAGTGGATCTCCTCCTCCTTGCTGGTAACGCAAAAAGCAAGAACGGGGGGGGGGGGCGGGGGGGAGAGAGAGGAGACCCCAAAGCTGCAGGAGGCCTCATCTTTCTTTTGGGTGGGGAATTTCTAAAGGCAAGAGGGGATGCTAAGACTGGGCCTTTCTTCTGGGGAAGGGCAGCGGCACAGCATCCGGACCCTCTCTCTCCAGTCCTCCCTGGGGAGCTAGGCAAGGCTGGGGGCTCCCAGTTCTGCCTCGTCCAGCGTTACTCTGGGAAGCAGAAAAGGAACCCTGCCCCATCTAAAGCCTTGGCAGAGGGCACGGCTGCCTGGGGATGAGTCTTGAAGCCAGCCTGGGGCGCTTCTTCTCCCCCAGGGGAAGCAGATCAGGGGTAAAATCTTACCGGTTCGGACCAGTTCGGGTGAACCGCTAGGGATTATGGGCAACAGTTCGCCAAACCAGTAGTAATTACCCCTCCTTGGCTCCACCTACGCCCGGCTGGTCACCACTCACCTCTTTCGGCCGCTCGATATTCCACAGAATTCAATGTTAAATGCAGCAGAGAGAATGCTAACTTTTCTCCCTCCATTCAGAATGGAGCTGCTGCAGCCTGTCCCTTTTAAGGTAGTCCCCAGGAGGGAGGGGGACGGGGGGGAGCAGCTGGAATGGAGCAGTTTTTGTGAAAGGCAGGAAAATGGGGAAGGGGATTTTCCTGCCTGTTATTCATTCCTCAATCTGAGCACAGACTGAGGGAAGGATGGTAGATAGGAATATTCTCCTCCCCATTTTCCTGCCATTCGCGACAAGGAGTGACTGGGAGGGGAGGGGCCGGTGAGGAACCCCTCGATATGAGTTGGCCATGCCCACCCAGTCACATGACCTCCCCCAACAAGCCACACCCACAGAACCGGTAGGGGAATTTTTTTAATTTCACCCCTGAAGCAGATGGAGGGCTGGGATTCCTGGGGGTGGAGGGCAAACAGCCACTTTCCTCCTGTAGACTCTCCACCCACCCACCCCTGACCGCCCATTCCACTTGCCTTTGCCAGCCGGTGAGCACGATGCCCTGGAAACGGATGGAGGGCGTCTTCTCCATGGACTGGATGACCTTCAGCCATCGCAGGTGGTTCTGCAGGTGAGTGTTTAAGGGGGTCCAGGCCTGGGCGGGGCCCGTGGTGCCTTTGAAGGCGCTCGCAAACCAGATGGTTGGGAAGCCGCACTCGGCGTACTTTTCAATGTACCTTCCTAGAGTAAGGACAGAGAGGGTCATCCATGCTCCACGGCAGCCCTGGGCTACTCAGAACCGAAGAGGTGCCCGGGAGCCCTCAGGGAGTTCACTTCTGGGGGGGGGCTGTGGGGTCCCGGGCAAAGCGACATCCGGCACTTCCCTTTCTCAGACATGCCAATTTCACAGGAACGCGATTGTGGGGATTAAAATTAGGGGGCTCCTCCCTGCATGCCAACTGGGACACAAGGGATCCTTTCAAGAAACAAAAATTGCCTTGTTTTATGAAGCTGCTTAACCTCCCTACACACCCTGCGAAGACATGACAGAAAAGAGACAATGGAAAGCCAACCTATTTGCTGCGTATCGAAGTCTGGAGCGTAAAACCACAGGACGGGAGACGCGTGTTTGGCAATGCCAGAATCTGAAAGACATCAGTCAGTCCTTGGGTGAGATTCACAGGTGACTTCTCCAAATCCATAACCCTGAATGAAGAACGAAAGCCCTGCAGCCGGGGATCGGGTGGGTGAGTTCACATCAAGGGGCCAACTTCCCTTTGCAGCTTCTCTCGGCACTGGGGTCTCTCCTCTGCCCACCCCATCTCCCCCCTGCTTCTCTTGAATGACTGAGCTGCTTCGTGCCCGTGATGGTCTCTCTCTCCTGCTCTTCTCTATGACCAGCCCTGTCCAGCCTCCCCCAATGTTTGGCTGACATAAGGGCAGCTCAGCCAATCACAGCCATGGACCTCACCCCACCGCCCAGGTGTGCAGGGACAGTCCCGAGGAAGACCGCTGCAAGACGGGCACGCTGATGCCAGTGACAGCCCAGGAAAGTCCCGGCGGATGGCACTGACCTTGGATGGCTGCGACGCCAACCTTCCGCAGCATGTCGTCCCAGAGCAGCACCTGCAGCCCCCACGGCTGGCTGACAATGAACTGCACCACCTCCCGAATGTGGTTCAGGTACATCTTCCCCGTATCGCCTCCGTTGCGACTCATCCAGTTCTTGGAATCCAGCCCTTCGCCCAAGTGGAAGACCTGCAGGGCCAAAGAGGTGTCTGAACAGTGCAGAGTGGCGAGGTGGGGCTGAGAGGGGAGGGGGGCTGTTTTCTCCAGCAGGCTCTGCCCTTTCATAGTGGCTGGAGCAACCATCCTAATCGATCGTTTTGAGATGGGATGAAAGGTGGAGGGGGTTCCACCTGCACCAGGGGTGGGCTTCAAAAATTTTAGCAAGGGGTTCTCTGCCCGGTTGCTGGGTGGGCGTGGCCACGGTGGGCGTGGCCTAGTCGGCCTCCTGCATCACATTGGTGTGTGTGTGTGTTTGCCCTCCCCGGGCTCGGGAGGCTTTCCTCGAGCCTCCGGGAAGGTGAAAACGGCCTCCCCAGGCTCCGGAGGCCCTCTGGAGGCCCGTTTCTGGCCTTCCCGAACTTCCGCCCTCCCCAGGCCTCCGCGCACTCCCTGCACTTACCTGCATCCAAAACAGGCCACATGAGGACTCCTGGGAGGGGAGGGGAGGGGAGGGGCGGGGCCAGCCAGGAGTGGGATTTGGGGGTTCTATGAACTGCACAGAATCTTAGCTAGAGGTTCTTCCAAACCCCTGTGAACCCCCAGCAGCCCACCCCTGACCTGTACTTGAGAAAGATGGGCTGTTGTCAACCCTGAAGCCATTTTGGAGCATCATCAGGGCTGCCACAGCTGGGCTGGTTGGAGCTGTGGGAACGGGAGGGAAAGAATAGAGATAGCTGGGGAGTTGTAGCCAAAATAAAATTCTTTCTTATGGAAACCAAGGACACTCTCACCAGGTGTTGGGAAGGCGTGGACTGGAACTAACTAACTGATACTTGGACTGTGACCCGATAGGACCATGTGATGGACATGTAAAGGGCGGGGGGGGGGAGAACATTTACTTTTAATTTGGGTGGGGAAAACCACAGGGCTTTAGAACTGTGCCAATATGCCATGTTGTTTGAGGAACACTCAGGCCTCAGAGTTTTGTTTGAGTTGGGTCTGTTACTTAGAACCCTGATAGCTGTTCCAGACAGAAGTTCCCAAATCAAAGCAGAAAAGCAACCTAGAACTAAGGAGAAATTTCTTAACAGTGAGAACCATTAACCAAACGGCTACCAAAAGGCATAGTGTATTCTCACTTCATACCCTCGTCTACAACCCAAGACCATGGCTACCAAGCCTCATCATGCTTCAGTTTCCTGTTCGGAAATGTCAAACAAGTCATTGAATAAATGCCTATCAATGCTTGGGGGAATGATTAACTTGGAAACACAGAAGTACAGATATACCCAACTGTTGTTTTTAATACATCGAAGAGGCTAATTTTAGTAAGAGGCAGGTCCATGTGTAACTTGGAACACTTTTCTAACTAATCACAGCTAACGCTAATAGCAGGCTGATAAATAAGCATGTCTTGGTTCCCAAATGTTTTCGAAATTGCTAAAGTTGCAAAAATTTTTTTAAAAAAGTAGGAATCAGCCCTTTAAAAGAAACTTTCTTAGAAATATGGAGTTTCCTCCTTTTTTTTTTTTTGTGACTCTGTTAAATCTGATTCTAACCTCCCAGAGAATGTTTTTGAATGATCTTCTGTAATGACAAAAGCAGATTCCATATATCCGCGTGTGCACAAAAGGAAGATCTGTTAGAATGCCAGCAAAACCTTGTCCGTGTGTGACACAGAACGGTGGAAAATGTTATGTGCTGCTTCGCTACGTGCCTAATTCCCCGAAGGGCTGCTGGAGAAAAACATCCCTTGAAAGCAAGAGGCAGAAAATCTGTCATTTAGTGGGCGAGAAAGAAGCAAGTTCTTTCTAAGGATCGTCAACGGGGAAAAGAGCTGGGAATAACAAAACAGAACAGAAGAGTTGGGAGGGAATTTGGAAGTCTTCTAGTCCAGGGTGGATAAATGTGGCTCTTTTACAACCTGTGGACTTCAACTCCCAGAATTCCTGAGACAGCTTGGCTGTCTCAGGAATTCTGGGAGTTGAAGTCCACAGGTTGTAAAAGAGCCACATTTGCCCGTCCCTGTTCTAGTCCAATACTCAGGCAGGAAATCCTATGTCATTTCAGACAGATGGATGTCTAACCTCCCCAAAGTTACCGTGTTTCCCCGAAAATAAGACAGGGTCCAAGGTCCGTCGGGACTTGAAGACTTGGCTTTTCAAACAAATAGGCTGAGACTGATTCCGGGCTTTATTATTTACTACTAATTAATTATTTGGATTAAATTATTTTATTCCACTTGTTTCTTAACTTGTGTTCGCCGCCCTGAGTCCTTCGGGAGAATGGCGGCATATAAATACATGTAATAAATGTATAAATAAATAAATAAGAGACAGAACTCCTGGCCCTCGCTGGATCAGCTGATCTGCGGGCCTCGGTTAAGGGGCCCAGCAGCCATGATGTGACCGGGGAAGGGAAGGGCTGCCTCCTGTGCTGGCCATGCCCACCCACTTCACTAGGGCTTATTTTTGGGATAGGGCTTATAATTAGGCCCACCCCATAAAAAAATCAGGCTAGGACTTATTTTCGGGGTAGGTCGTATTTTTGGGAAAACACAGTATTAACAGAGAGGAGGACGTGTCTTGTTGCCCTGAAAGGTTTAGCTGCTTTCAATCCATTTGAGATTCCCATGCACAACTGTGGCCCCAGGCAGGCTGGGATGAAGGATCTGAGGGGACGAGGGGGTAGGGAGCTCCGAATCAAATTAAAATAGATACATTTGAGTCCCACATACGTTTTCTGGAGTTACTGGAATATAAGACGCACTTTTTCCCCCCTAAAAGAGGGTGAAAATTTGGGTGCGTCTTATACACCGCATGTAGCCCCACCCACCAGCCGACCCCCACCCTTTGGCATCTGCCTTCCAGCAATTTGCCTCCTTGCAGCAAACAGCCTGTTTCAGTTTCAGCTTCAGCACAGAACTGATTAGCACAAGCAGCTGATTGTTGGTTGGATAGGCCTCCAGAACATCAGCTGTTTCAGGCTGCAGGGATTGCCATTGCCTATTGCTGCCTCCACGCGCCCCATTTTTGGCCTCAGCATCCCATTTTTGGCCTCTGTGTGCCCCATTTTCGGCCTCAGCGCGCATATTTTCCGCCCATTCTGATCCCTGCCACCCAGAACGGGCGGAAAATGGGGTACACAGAGGTTAGGTTATGGCAATCCCTGCAGCCTGAAACAACTGATAGTCGGGAGGCCGATCCAACCGACAATCAGCTGCTTGTGTTAATCAGGATGTGCTGAAGCTGAAACTGAAACAAGCTGTTTGCGGTTTCCTGCAAGGAGGCAAATTGCTGGGAGGCAGAGGCAGATTTCCCCCCCCCCTTGTTTTCCTCCCCCAAAAAAGGGTGTGTCTTATAATCCGTAGCTTAAACTTGCCACAGAAAATGTTGGCAACATGATCTTGAGGCATGAGGTTAACACAGAGAATAAGGTTGGGTTTGGGGCATCGACCGTACATTGCACCAACCAATGGGATCAAACTTTCATGCTTGCAGGGCCATTCTTTTAGCAACTCAAATGAATGGTAAACTGCTTCCTCCACCAAATTGTTTCTAGAGAAATACAGTTCCAAAGAGAGAGGGCAGCCGACTCTCTCCCTCTATGTACCTCATCAGCCCCGATGTGTACCCAACTGGAGTGGGGGTGCTTGCTGAGGACCTGGATGAGCAGGGCCTTCAGGAGGGCCAGGGTCTCTGGCAGGTGGGGGTTGAAGCTGTTGGGGAAACGCTCCACCTCGCGCAGATGCTGGTACTTCTCATGCTTCAAGATGAACTGCAAAAAAGAAAGAAAGAAAGAGCTGTTGGCCATGCCTTGAAGAAGTGGACCTGGGGATGAGGCCAGTATGGTGCTCATGGGAGACAAAGCTTGCATTCAAGGCTAGAAAAGATACCAGCCCACCATAAGATTGTTACTAATTTAATTTAAGTTGGTCTCATTTGAGACAACGATGAATCTGTATATAGACAGGAGGTTGAACAACTAGCTTTGTGGTGCAACCAGAACAATCTGGGGAGAACAGGTGTGTGGATCCCCTGACCCACTGTCCTGCCCCAGCTCCGGATTCCCGAGGATATAGACACACACCAACAGTCCTTATCAAATTTATTAAGTAGCAAGAATAAACCAAAGTCCAGCAAAGGTTGGCAACCAGCCCAGAAAGCAAGATAAGACTTTTCCAAAAATGCTCTGTTGATAATTACAAGTTGTTTCCAGCAAGAAACTTACTAACGGTGTGTGACTTAAGTAGGCTAAGGGAGTGGCCAATTATCCTCAAGCCTTACTCTTGAGGAGACCTCCTCCTCCTGAGTAGCCACTCCTGCCTTTTGGCAGCCCTGCGTGCCCGAGCATTGAGGAGAGGCTCCTCCACTTCACTCTCTCCACTGGAAGGAGCCTCTGGAGGTTCTGAAGGCCCTGGCTGAGTCTCTGCCTCTGGCACCACATCCTCTTCAGCCTCCTCGCTGTCCGACGTGAGCGCCGGCTGTGCAGGCTGCTGGTGCGACACCACACCAGCCTCCTCCTCGTTGGGATCAGCCACGATCCGTGCAGGCCGCTGGCGGGCCACAACACCCACCCAGTTCATGCAGCCAATGGTTTGCATCGCTATCTGCTCCGGTGGAACTCTGCAACCTAGAAATGCCACAAATGCTGCAAGCCGCAGGTTTGGCTTGCCATGCAGACATAGCAGACATAGGGGAGGGGTGGGCGGGGCCAGCCAGGAGTGGGATTTGGGGATTCTCCGAACTGCACAGAATCTTAGTTAGAGTTCTCCTGAACCCCTGCGAACCCCCAGCAGCCCACCCTGGGGTAGGCCTCCTCTTTGGTTTATAACTCTATTGGGCAGAATTCAAGGGTCTTCTAGCACCTTTTCCAACTAGCAAATTTTATTAAACAGCACATATGCTTTTTGTTGAGCCTATTTTACCTGCCCCCGCGGCCAGCGTATCTCGTAGATTTTATACAGTGTGATTTTCACTTCGGCCCTGAATGGCTCACAACTAATTCTGAGGAACAAGAGGTAGAGGGGAAAGACTACCAAATGAAAATCAGCACATGAAATCAGAGAATGTGACTTATAAAACCTACTGTCACAAAATCATGGCAATTTAAACAAACTGGGTTCAAACTGAGTTCAAGTTAGCCTGGTTTATATTTTGTAGCTGGGGCATATTATGCAAGCCCAGCCTATTCGGTTGAGTTGATGGTTGGATGGATTGCACAAAACCACAAAGAGGATTAATTCTGTCGACAACTTCAGTGTGTTGTTGAACTGCCAGAACAATTTGTTGGCCACGGCTGAGCCACAGCTGCGTGTCTCCCTTGTTTTAGCTGGAGCCCATTCAACTCAAGCCTCACGTGCAAACATCAAAGAATGGGACCACGGTATGTGTGCAAAACCAGAGAGGCCATTCCTCAAAAGTGCACGGGGGACAAATTAAAGACAGCCGGCAGCTCCCACCTCCACGTGCCCGAAAGTCTGCACTAACGGGATTATTTCCAATTTATTGAGGCCTGCCAGCTCCTGGATCTTTGAGATGTCTTCTTCGCTGTCAAGAGAAAAAAACAGCAGTCAGCACTGGATCCCAGCAGGGACGAGAGGCAAGGGAGGGGGCCTGCTAAGACGACCCAAAGGGACTGCTTTGCCCATCTCAATGAGAAGCTCTGGCCTCGGGCAGCACGTCAGAAACCCAATCTCCTGCTCCTGCACAAATCCATGAAAAGCTCAGGATATTCAAAGCGGCCCATGAATGTGGACCCAGGAAGGAAACGGGGGTGAAGGGAGGACAGGAGGGGGGGCACCACTTCCATTTGCAAAAGGGATACAGAAAGAGAGCCACTTGCTAACCACGGACAGGCCAGGTTTTGCTAAGGGGTCCTGCAGAGGTGAGCCAGTTTTTTTTTTAAAGAGAGGGGAGGGGAGACCCCATGCTCAGTGGCTACGATGCGGAGCTTGTCGATCAGAAAGATCGGCAGTTCGGCGGTTCGAATCCCTAGCACAGGTCTCCTGCCTGAGCAGGGGGTTGGACTACATGACCTCCGAGGTCCCTTCCAACTCTGTCACTGTTCTTATTTTGCTCTTTAAAATCCTTCTCAAATCCATAAAAAAAATACACACACATGCAGATCCCATCTCGAAATGCAGGCAGCCCTGAAAGGGTGCTGGCTGGATGCATGTGACATGCCCCCCCCCCATCACCTTGCAGTAAAGAACAAATAGATTCCTCCCCCACCCTTCACCCCCCTTGAATCAACCAAAGGAATGGCCTATTGGCTTTCTGGCTACTCATTAAGCCAACTCAGTGATTGCACAGACCATTGTGAAACGCCGATGCCCGCACACCGCTGAGAACATGGCAGATGAGCTCTGGGTTCCCCTTCTCCACCCCACCCCATCCCATTTCGGCTACTCTAGGCACACCGCACGAACCGTTTCTGAGCTTGAGGATCTTTACTTCTTTAGGGCAGGGGTCTCCAACCTTGGCAACTTTAAGACTTGTGGACTTCAACTCCCAGAGTTCTGAGGAACTCTGGGAGTTGAAGTCCACAAGTCTTAAAGTTGCCAAGGTTGGAGACCCCTGCCTTAGAGGGCTAGAGCCACACCTGGCCTAGCTCCTCCATCTCCCCCCAGCCCTTGCCAAAGCCCTCCAGTCAGCCTTACCTGTAAGCATAGGGAGACCTGAGGATCTCCAGTTCTCCCTTGAAGGGAAACATGTCTTCGTACTCGATCAGGACCCCGTTGGCCCCCATCTTGGAGAAGAGTGGGAAGATCTGTGCAGGAGGAGGACACACAAGGACTGTCAGAGCAGTTCAGCACCGGGGGTGGAGGATAGGTGGGGAGGAAGCAGAATCCAGCAGGGAGGGAAGAGGGGAGGTCGTTTCCGTTCACCCCCAGCAGGCGTGCCACAGGTGGCATGCAGAGCCCTCTCTGCTGGCACCCACGCCGTCGCCCCAAGTCAGATCTCCATGGTGTTTCTTTCGTGAGCTTGTTTCCCTGCAAACGACGCAATAGAAGCTGACGAGAGGGATGTTGGAGTCTTAGTGGACAACCAGCTAAATATGAGCCAGCAGTGTGCAGTGGCATCCAAAAAAGCCAATGAAATGCTAAGTTGCATTAACAGAGGGATACAATCAAGTGAAGTACTAATACCACTTGATAAAGCCTTAGTAAGACCACACCTAGAATACTGCATCCAGTTTTGGTCACCATACTATAAAAAAGATGTTGAGACTTTGGAAAGAGTGCAGAGAAGAGCAACCAAGATGATTAGGGGGCTGGAGGCTAAAACATATGAAAAACGGTTGCAGGAACTGGGCATGGCTAGTCTAGTGAAGAGAAGGACCAGGGGAGACAGGATAGCAGTCTTCCAATATTTGAGGGGCTGCCCCAGAGAGGAGTGGGGTCAAGCTATTTTCCAAGGCACCCGAAGGCCAGATAAGGAATAATGGATAGAAACTGATCAACGAGAGATTCAACCTGGAAATAAGGAGGAATTTTCTGACAGTGAGAACAATCAACCCATGGAACAGAAGTTGCCTTCAGAAGTTGTGGGAGCTTCATCACTGGAGGCTTTCTTACTTTACACTTAGGAAATTTCTCCTTAATTCCAGGTTGCTTCTCTCCTTGATTAGTTTCCATCCATTGCTTCTTGTCTTGCCTTCTGGTGCTTTGGAAAATAGGTGGATCTTCTTTGTGGCAGCTCAAATATTGGAACACTGCTATCCTATCACCCCTAGACTTTCTTTTCACTAGACTTTTGAGTAGCTGCATCACATTCCTGGCTCCTGCATTGGACCAGGACACTCGGATCCTTTCCACTGCCCTCAACCCAGCTCTTTCCTATCCCAAATGTGCACCTTACCATTTTCCTCTGCACATGCAGCATAGAACTTTTCAGAGGTAGGATTCAGAAATTTTAGCAACCAGTTCCCTGCCCAGTTGCTGGGTGGGCGTGGCCATGGTGGGTGTGGCCTACTCAGCTCCTGCACCGGAGGGAGGGGCGTTTTCACCCTCCCCAGACTCTGGGGGCTTTCCTCGAAAACGGCCTATCCCGGACTCTGGAGGCCGGAAACGGGCCCATTTTTGGACTTCTGGCAGGCCTGTTTTTCGCCCTCCCAGAGCCGCTGCGCAGGCCCTGCACATTCAAAACAGGCTGCGTGGAGACTCCTGGGAAGGAAAGGGCGGGGTGGGCAGGGTCACCCGGTCCTTGTAACTATCAGTTCGGTGAACCAGATTAAAATTAACATCTGGTTCGCGCGAACCAGTCCGAAGCGGATGAATCCCATCCCTGGAACGTTTCTCTGTTAAATTCCACCATATTTATTTCAGTTCATGGTTCAAGGCTGCCTAGATCAGTCTCTTCACTCTTTCATCTAGAGCAGCGTTTCTTAAACTTTTTCCTCTCAGAACCACTTCCCACCTTTTTAAAGGTTAGGAGAACCCAAAATCACTCCTTAAAGGTGAAACATTCATCTGATAAACAGACAAACCTGACTGGTACAGGAAGACTTGCTCACTCCAGGAAGGAATGAAACCAGATATGGACATGCTTAAACATGAGTCACCGTGAGTTTTCTCTTTTTCCTGCACTCTAACCACCTTGCTTGAAAGTGAGTTCTTGGGAATTAAAACAATTGCAATTGTTTCATAGCTCTACAGGTGTAGATCTTTCAGGTGTAAGATTTTTGTTTCCTTTAAAGACTGACATAACTAGATTATTATTATTATGGGAAGAGGCGTGTGTTTCTAAATGCATGTCTATCGTGAGGGTAGTGAATTAACAAAAAAAAAAAAATCCAAGCAAATTACACACACAAAGCTTTTTGTGTCACAAAGGGCCACAAAACAACTGTCTGTAGAACAAGTGGTTCTTAGAAAGGGGATGGCAAACCTATGACATGCGTGACAAGCCATGTTTTGATGACATAATAGTGCTCACCAACAGCTGACAACAATTATTCTTGAAAGCGCTACTCCAAAAATGACTTTGTTTTACTTGTATTTCATTTTTGTAATTATTTGACATTTCTTTATGTAATAGATAGCACCATATATGATTGAACTGTATTTTTTTAAAAATAAATAAATATGTAAAGAATTTGGGGGGGGGGTGTTGTTGGGGAGGTTACATACCAGAAGAGTCAAGTTAGACATTTTCTGATGTTTTGGCACACGGAGCCCAAAAGGTTCACCATCACTATCTTAGGTACTTGGAAATGAGGGTTAGATACAATCAGGGGTGAAATGCTCCCAGTTCGGACCGGATCGCCCGATCCGGTAGTGATGACGGCGGGTGGTTTGGAGAACTGGTAGCAAAAATCCCTGTCCCCACCCCCTATGCCCAGCTGAGCTGCACGATCATCAGAGGCTTTTTTTTTTAACTTTTAAAAGCATTTTTTCTACAACCTCTTAGGCCGAAAAAATGCTTTTAAAAGTAAAAAAAAAGCCTCTGATGATCGCGCGGCTCTGGAATCGTCAGAGGCTTTTAAAGGCATTTTTTTTTCTACAACCTCTTCGGCTGAAGAGGTTGTAGAAAAAAATGCTTTTAGAGGTGCAATGTATTAAGTCTGCTGAAGTAGGAAGTAACATTCTGTTCGTTGATTGGTTAAAGTAACGTTCTGTTTGTTGATTGGTTAAGCCGCCTGACAGCTGGCTTTATAACAGCTGTCAGGCAGAGTTCCAAGCAGTTTTAGTTATAGCTGTGGCAGTTAGCCCAGCTGTTGTTAATAAATGGTTAATTACATGATCTTCACATTGTCCATCGTCCTTGATCCAGCCAATACATTTCAAGAAGCCTCCGACGATCCCAGCTGAGTTGCCTGATCGTCAGAGGCTTTTAAAAGCATTTTTTTCTGCAACCTCTTAAGGTTGTAGAAAAAAAATGCTTTTAAAAGTAAAAAAAAAAAAAGTTGGCCACGCCCACCCAGTCACATTAACCCCCCACCACCAAGACACACCCACAGAACCGGTAGTAACAAATTTTACATTTCACCACTGGATACAATCCCACCTCCCTGGGGTCCCGCTCACATTGCAACTCACCTGCTCCAGGTAGGATACTTTAGGAGCTGCCCCTTTGAGGTCCAGATGGACCAACCGCATCTGCGTGGAGCTGAAGTCCCGGTGGGGCGGTTTCTTCAAATCTGGGCCAGAGGCTCCGGCCATTGCCTGGTGATCCGAATGCCCCAACGATCGAGCCTGGTTGTTGCCTGGCTGTTTCACATCCTGAGCTTTGCCCCAGAAGTGGCTTTCCCCACTAACTTCCCTGCGCTGGTCCAGTGTAAAGCTGCAACAAGGAACAGAGAGGAGGCTCAGGGCCAGGAAAAATACCCCAGGAGCAGGGGTGAAATGCTACCGGTTTGCATCGGTTCAGGCGAACCGGTAGTGATAAAAACTACCGGTTCGGGCAAACTGGTAGTAAAAAAAAGCTACCAGTTCCTAGTAGGAAATCCTGCTTTCTAGTGAATCTAAATTACGCGGCACAGCTGTTCCCCCCCTCTCGCTGTTCTACTTACTTTCCCAAGCTTCCTTTTTCCACGCGAAGCACGCATTGGCACATACTGCGCATGCGTGTGTGTGCAGCATGTGTTTCATGTGTAGTGTGCATGCGCATGCAATGTGCATTTGGTGCACATGCACATGCACGTAGTGCACATTTGGTGTGCACCGCACATGTGCAGCCAGCGAACCGGTGGCAAACCGGTCAGATTTCACCACTGCCCAGGAACCTGGGCTATTCAGAGTTGGGCAAGGACACAATTTAGGCAGCAGAAACCTCTTGCCATGTCCACAATGTGCAAACAGACCTGGCTAGATTGGAAAGAGTGTGCATACAGGTAAGTCCTCGACTTACGACTTCAATTGAACCCAAATTTCCCATTGCAACCTAAGAAAGTTAAGTGAGGTTTTTGCCCTATTTTACGATCTCTCTTGCCACAGTTGTTAAGTTACTAATATGGTTGTTAAGCGGATCTGGCTTCCTCCTTGACTTTGTCAGAGATCACAAAAGGTGATCCACATAACACTGAGACCGTCATAAATATACCTAAATTGCCGGCCTCTGAATTTTGATCACTTGATCATTGGGGATGCTGTAGCAGTTAAAAGTGTAAAAAGTGGTCATGTCACTTTTTCTAATGCCATTGTAACTTTGAAGGGTCACTAAACAAATGGTTGTAAGTCGAGGACTCTCTGTACTCCTCAGTTTCCTCGTAGCCATGCTGGGCAGGTAGACGCCAGGGTGGCGTTTCTAAAACTTGGCCGCTTGAAGAAGTGTGGACTTCAACTCCCAGAATTCCCCAGTCAGCCATGCTGGCTGGGGAATTCTGGAAGCTGAAGTCCACACCTCTTCAAGTTGACATGGTTGAGAAACATTGGGGCAGGGCAACGGAATACAGCACTCCCCAAATTCCTCTCTCTCCCTAGTACACAGAACACCCTTCCCCAAGCTGGTACCCCTGAGAGGGGTGGCCTTAACCTGGCAGAGGACTAGACCTCTCCCCTCATGGCAGAAATCAGGTTTGGGAAGATGCTGTTCCTCTTATAACTTGCCCTGCAACAACCCAAGTTCTCGTGGTTCCCTACCCATAATGTTGGAGACATGGTGGAAGACGGACAAGTTACCAGTGTGAAATGCCTAGCAGAAAGCAAGTCCTAGAAGGGGATCAGGGAAAGGAAAATGGTTCTGGAGTTGCAGCAGTGGTGGGTTTCTCCCGGTTCGGACCAGTTCGCAAGAACCGGTAGTAAAACCGATGGGGGGCCCCGCCCACCGCCCCAGATGTCATCATCAACTATCTGCATGCGATCCCATTGCGAACCGGTAGTAAAGATAAGTGGAACCCACCCCTGAGTTGGAGGTCTAGACCAGTGTGGAAAGGAAGCAGGGAGCCCTTGCAGGAGATCTCTGCCTCAGCAGACACCTCCGCCCCCCCAGGCAGGGAATAACAGAATAACAAAGTTAGAAGGGACCTTGGAAGTCTTCTAGTCCAACCCCCTGCTCAAGCAGGAGACCCTACTATACCATTTCTGACAAGTGGCTGTCCAGTCTCCTCTTGAAAGCCTCCAGTGATGGAGCACCCACAACTTCTGAAGGCAACTTCTGTTCCACTGGTTGATTGCTCTCACTGTCAGGAAATTTCTACTTGGTTCTAGGTTGGAAGGATCCTTCCTTAGGACCTCCCCAACGTTATGCAGACCCAAACCCAAAAGAGTTGTTTTTTTTAATCGTATGGCACATTCACATTTCATTTTAATTAAAAAAAAACCCCACAAGAGATTAAAAATATAAAATATGAAGTATAAAATCTAAAATATTATAAGCATACGTCTGGATAACAGATATAATTTTTTGCTTCATTTGTCACAACTAGGAAATCAGCCAAAAGGGAGACAATCTGTAAGGGCTGATAAAATTCATTCCACCCAGAGATCGCAGAGGCCGCAGGAAAAGTCGACGCCCTCCAACGCCCAGCACCAACCTGTCCCGGAAGAAGAACTTGATGCCAGCCAGTGCCACTGTCAGGAGGACCGCAAGACGCAGCAGGTTCAGCTTCTGGCTGCGGTGAAGCGCCATCCTGCCAAGGAGAAGGGGAGCAAAGGTGAAATCCCAAGGATTGACCAGGAGGCCCACTCAAGGTCAGCCAAGGATCCTGGCACAGAAATTAATCTTCCCCACCAGGCACTCTTTACAGATATATCTTGAACTGCAACTCCCATATGGGCGGGTGGATCACAGCCCACAGAGATGAAGTTGGGGCTGGCTGGCAAAGTCAAGAAAAGGCACCATCCCAAAGAGTGAACTACTGGATCTGATCCCTACTGGAGACCTGAGGACTGTGTGGGAGCTTCTCCACGACTTCTCTTACTTATTGATTTACTTACTTACATACTTACTTATTTATACTCTGTATTTATTATTTGTCTCTTGGACTGCAAGGCGATCAAACCGGTCAGTCCTAGAGGAGATCAACCCTGACTGCTCTTTAGAAGGCCAGGTCCTGAAGAGGAAACTCAAATGCTTTGGCCACTTAATGAGAAGGAAGGACTCCCTGGAGAAGAGCCTAATGCTGGGAACGACGGAGGGCAAAAGAAGAAGTGGACGGCAGAGAACGAGGTGGCTGGATGGAGTCACTGAAGCAGTTGGTATGAGCTTAAATGGACTCCAGAGGATGGTAGAGGACAGGAAGGCCTGGAGGAACGTGGTCCATGGGGTTGCGATGGGTCAGACACAACTTCCTGACTAACAACAATAATTTATTATTTTTACAAATAATCCAAGGCAGCAAACATATCTAATATATCTTCCTCCTTTTCCACCCACAACAATAATCCTATGAATTGGGTTGAGAGTATGACTCGCCCAAGGTCAACCAGCCAGCTTTCGTGGCTAAGATGGGAATAGAACTCACAGTCTCCCAGTTTCTAGCCTTCTGCCTTAACTACTATACCAGGCGTGTCAAATTCAAGGCCCATGGGTCAAATCCAGCCCGCAATGTGGTTGGATCCGGCCCATGGGGCCGTCCTGGTCTACCCAATGCAAAGAGGAAAGATTGGGCCAGCGTGGCTTCGGCCCAGTCTACCCAATGCGAAGAGGAAACATGCCAGCAGTTTGGGGAGTGGCGTCAAGTCAGCTGCATCCACCCAGTCGGCCACGCCCACCCCAACCCCCTGAAGTCAACCATAGCCCTGATGCGGCCCTCAATGAAACTGAGTTTGACACCCCTGCGCTAAACCAAACTGGTTCTCGTAAGTGTAGACATGCTGCTATTCCTGAGCTCCGAAATCTTCATTTGGTTGTGATTTTTGCTGGGAGCACCTAAAAGACCTCTAGGTACCTACATACCTGCACATGCATTTAATATCCTGCCTTTATTGTTTTTTTATATATATATACAATAGGTGGCAAACATATCCCAGCACGTCTTCCTCCTCCTATTTTCCCCACCGCAACAACCTGGTGAGGTGAATTGGGCTGAGAGGAAGTGACTGGCCCAAAGTCACCCAGCCGGCTTTCATGCCTAAGGCAGGACTAGAACTCACCACCTCCTCATTTGAGAGACCAGACCTCTCGTTTGATATTGCGTGAGCTTTGGCAGAAAAAATGCTGCAAAATATTACCGGTATATCCCGCTATTTTTATGGAAATATAAATAATAAGAGTGTTTCCTTGAGGTATTTAAGTCACTGCTGCTATTTTAAACATGTAGACCGTAATTGAATTATTTTTCATAAAGTGCTGTTTAGAATGATAATTTCTGGCCCAACCCCTACCCCTCACCCAGGTGGCTTAAGTCTGACTTCAGAGCTCAAACGAGCTTAATCCACAGGAAAAGAACTCTTAACTGCAAGACATAAACTAGAGCTATACTCTACAAATTTGGATGGTTAAGAAGGAACCTGACTTTGCTTTCTCCTGATTTACAAGTAAGTAGCAGTTTCAGCCTCCATTTTCTCCTCCTTACTGCATTCCAACCCCATCCTAGGTCAACAGATCTTAGCAACCAAACCACACAACAGAACATGAATCGATAACTGAGCACAAAGCAAACCCAGCTATTGAATCCATAATATCCGGAAGAGCAACGAGAGCCACAGTGGCAAATCAAAGCTCAAGATTTCAACCTGGGACTCAGAGGGGACGATGGGTACCAGAGTGAGCAGGAACTCTGAGATGCACCTTGCAGAGGCCGAGGGTGGGGGGGTTTCCGGCTGAACGGTGCCCACCATGCTTTTCCTAGCCAGGTTGTGCCTGAGTAATGCCTGGTGTTGAAACAGCTGCCAGCTGCAAAAGCCTGTGCCCTCCTTCCCTGACGATTTCCGGACTCGGGCAACTCCTCCTGCTTTGCCTCGTGAACTTTGCCAGCAGCAGAGCCTTCGCTGCCTCTGAATCTAGAGCGTGCCCAAAGTTTATCGTTGTTTGCTGAATTTATGAGTTTATCTAGTTAAGCGAAACAATCACCTTTTTTAAAAAGGTTTATTTAGTCACATTATCTCTGTTGTTTACAGTCTATTGTCAGTCTTGGATGGCAGTCCAAGTCAGTCAATTTCTATTCCAACTAATGGATCGATATTCAATCAATCTCAATTATACACGTTCTCCAAGACATTCCAGAAGCTTCAGATTGCAAAAACTTCTTTTCCCCAAATGGACAAATGCAATGGGATATTGTGATTATAGAAATATTATGCTATAATGGAAAATAGCAGTAATATCATGATAATCATATCATCCCATTTGGAGGTGGGTTTCAGCAGGTTCTGACCAGTTCTGGAGAACCGGTAGCGGAAATTTTGAGTAGTTCAGAGAACCAGTAGTAAAAATTATGACTGGCCCCGCCCCCATCTATTCTCTGCCTCCCGAGTCCCAGCTGATCGGGAGGAAATGGGGATTTTGCAGTATCCTTCCCCTGGAGTGGGGAGGGAATAGAGATTTTACAGTATCCTTCCCCTGCCATGCCCACCAAGCCACGCCCACAGAACCGGTAGTAAAAAAAAATTGAAACCCACCACTGATCCCATTGCATTTGTCCATTTGGGGGAGGGGGAGAAGAAACTGTTATGGAAAACATGAGCTTAGCCATTCTTCCGGAGGAGAACGCCGCATAAAAATCCTTTTCCTTCAGTCCTGAAACTGAAATGATCCCATGTGAGCCAGAACCTCCTCTTTGCAAAGCCAGGCTAAATCCAATTTAAACCCAGTTAACACTCCAAAACCCCGGAAGTGCCATGTTCAGGATGTCTCAGTGATGCAGGAACCAGCCATGTGCACAAAACAAAACATAGATTTGTTTTCAAAACCCCAAATAAAAACTGCATTTTGGAACTTCTGTCAAATAATTTCAGATAAGAGACTAAGGCAGAGGTCTTCAAACTTGGCAGCTTTAAGACTTGTCTGCTGGCTGGAGAATTCTGGAAGTTGAAGTCCACAAGTCTTAAAGCTGCCATGTTTGAAGACCTCTGGACTAAGGTCTTGCAGAAGAAAATCTCAGAATATTTGGATTTGGGCTGGAATGAAATCTCGGGAGGAATCCGAGAGTGATTTTACAGGTGGAGCAGTTTTAAGGTTGTATATGGTTGTTTTGCTGTTGACTGTGTAGTACAGTATTTCTCAGCCTTAGTAACTTGAATATAGCAATAGTACTTAAGACTTATCTACCAAAGAAAAGATAGAAGAGGAAAATATTAAACAATATTTACATAAGGCGAATTTACCTCAGATTCCAAAAGATGTTGAGATGATGTTAGAAGATAACAATGATGGAGTTGACAGAAGCAATTAAAAAACAAAAAAGTGGGAAAGCACCAGGTCCAGATGGATTACCGGCGGAATATTATAAGACTTTGCAGGAATCACTGAGTCTCCCATTACTAGAAATTATGAATGAAGTAATGCTACAGAAGAAAATACCCAACTCATGGTTAGAAGCATATATTACACTTATTCCAAAAGAAGATACCGACCTACAACAAGTCAAAAACTATAGGCCTATATCTTTGCTAAACTCAGACTATAAAATCTTCGCTACAATACTAGCAGAAAGACTTAAAAGATATTTAAATAATTTTATACACCCGGATCAAAATGGATTTCTGCCAAAAAGGCAGATTAGAGACAATTTGAGGATAATTTTGGATACATTGGAATATTATGATGCGCACCCAGAAAAGCAAATGGCTTTGATGTTTTTAGATGCACAGAAAGCCTTTGACAATGTGAACTGGCGATTTATGATACTACAATTGAAACAGATGGGCTTTGGAGAGAAATTTGTCCAAGCTATAGAAGCTATATATTATAAACAAACAGCAAAAATAATGATGAATGGAGAGCTGACAGAATTTATTGAAATACAAAAAGGAACGAGACAAGGTTGTCCATTGTCACCACTGTTATCTGTGTTAACATTAGAAGTACTAAACAGAAATATCAGAGAAGAAAAAGGAATAAAAGGAATGAAAATTCAAAATCAAGAATATAAATTGCAAGCATTTGCTGATGACCTGGTGTTTATCTTGGAAGAACCACTTCAATTTGTAAACAAATTGATAAACAAAATAGGAGATTTGGGGAAAGTGGCTGATTTGAAAATAAAGACAAAACGAAGATGTTAACAAAAAATATGTTAAAAAAACAGAAAGAAGAATTGGCGGAAGTATCAAGGATGCAGGTCACGAATAAGGTTAAATATTTGGGAATACATTTGACAGCAAGATGTGGTACTCTTAAGGAGAATAATTATGATAAGCTTAAACAACAGATAGCGACAGATCTAACAAAATGGGAGAATTTGCAGCTATCATTGATAGGGAGAATATCAACTATTAAAATGAATATACTGCCCAGACTTTTATATTTATTTCAGATAATTCCAATTAAATTGGGGAAAAAATATTTTGAAGATTTAAATAAAATGGTGTTAAAATATATATGGCAGGGCAAAAAGGCAAGGATAAAACTAAAATTGATGCAAGATGTTAGATCAAGAGAAGGTTTTGGTTTGCCGGATTGGGAATTATATTATCAAGCTTGTAACTTGATGTGGATTAAAGAATGGATAATGCTAAGGAATATTAGATTGTTGACTTTAGAAGGACATGATTTATTGTTGGGTTGGCATGCTTTTATGTGGTATAAAAGTACAAAAATACAGGGTTATTTCAGAAGGCATATGATATGAGAATCTTTGTTATTAAACTGGGAGAAGATCAAACAAACTATTTAAAAATACCAGTCTGGTTATCACCTATTGAAGCAGTCTCACACACAATAACATTTAGAAAGGAACAAATCGTTAGATATGGTGAATTATTAAATGAAAGAGGTGAACTTAAGTCAAAGCAAGAACTAGAAGAACAAGAGTTTGAAATGGATTGGTTTTCATATATGCAAATACAGTCTAGATATAATGAAGATTCTAAAATGGAGGGTTTTTATAGTAACTTGACAAACTTAGATAAAATCTTAACAGGTTCTGATGACCATGTAATTAAAAAATTGTACAGTCATTTATTAGAAGTAAAATTGGCAGAAGAACAAG
This sequence comes from Pantherophis guttatus, assembly GCF_059756535.1. NCBI lineage: Eukaryota > Metazoa > Chordata > Lepidosauria > Squamata > Colubridae > Pantherophis > Pantherophis guttatus. Next base: position 3,455,677 of record NC_142076.1, read on the forward strand.
TTAAAAAACAATGATTGCATGGGGGGAAAATGTGGGTCATGGGATTGAATTAGAGAAATGGGAAAAATTATGGTTGCAGAATTATAAAATGACAATGTCAACAGGATATAAGGAAAATTTGTATAAGATGTTTTACAGGTGGCATCTACCCCTGGCGAGAATAGCCAGAATGTACAAGAATAAATCGGAGAAATGTTGGAAGTATCATCAGACTCCGGGCTCATATTACCATATGTGGTGGACATGTGCAGAAGCTAAAAGATATTGGACTAAAATCCACAAATGGTTGGAAAAAATGACAAAGAAACATATTGACTTTAAACCAGAGATATTTTTGTTGGGGATTTTACCAGAAATATACAATAGAGAAATGAGATATTTAATTGTGAATGTTTTAACGGCGGCTAGAATTGTATTTGTTAGAAACTGGAAAGGAGAGAAGATACCCACGGATGACGATATTATCAAGAAAATTTTGGAGTGTGCTGAAATGAGTAAATTGACATTTGAAATTAGGGAACAAGAAGATAAACAATATTATTTGATATGGGATTTATTTTATCAATGGTTAGACAAGAAAGAATGGAAATGAAATATGAAATGGATAAGATAATAAAATATATAAAGGGTTTTTTTTCCCCTTATGAAGGATAATTTACTGTTAAATAATTGGTAAATGAGAATAATAATGTAATAAACTGTTAAATAAGAAAATGTTGGATAGAGGATTAAGCACAAAAGATTTGTAACCGATCATTACACTTTCTGTAATTGTAATGGATGATAATTGTTTTTTGTTTTAAGTTTTGTTTAAAAATAAAAAAAAATTCCAAAAAAAAAAACCTTATCTACCACTCCATAAAACTTTGCAGCACTCTCTGAATGGTTTACAACAGGGGTGTAAAACTCAAGGCCAGGACTGGATCCAGCCAACGTGGTGCTTAGATCTGGCCTACGGGGCCACCCTGGAAATAGTGAAAGGACCAGCCTGCGGTGTCTCTGCCAGCGAAAATGGAGCTCATGAGGGTTGCAGGAGGCCGCTGCAGCCGAAAACAGAGCTTGGGAGCCCGTTTTTGCTGGCAGAACGCTTGGGCCACCACTGGCACCCCAACATGAGTGACATCGAGCTGGCCATGCCCAACCTGGCCACCACCACCCTGTCTCCCGAGGTCAAACACAACCCTAATGCGGCCCTCAATGAAATCAAGTTTGACACACCTGGTTTACAATGTCACACATTATCCCCAACAATCTGGCTCCTCATTTTACTGACCTCGGAAGGATGGAAGGTTGGGTCAACCCTGAACAGGTCAGGATCAAGCTCCCGGCTGTGGGCAGAGTCAGCCTGCAATGCTGCATTCCAACCACTGCGCTATCACGGCTCTTACCCATGCTGGCTGGGGAATTCTGGGAGTTGAAGTACACCCATCTTGAAATTGCCAAGGCCGCTGTAGACTAGATATGCTTGCAAAACAAATACGCGCCTAGTACGGTTTCCGTCAATTCCCAGACTCTGCTGGGCATCATTTTTTGCTTTCCTTGGTTGCCAACCAGCTGAATACAAGAGGCAGCACCCCAAGCTTGTTTTTTTTTTTTTTGCACAGGTGGGCTCTCCAGTAGTAATCTGAGAAGTTGAACCAGCAATGGAAGACGGTGGCTGAGCTGTCAAGCTACCATAAACTTTTAGGGGGATACAGAAGATGGTCAATCTAAGGGCACTTTCTTTCTGTGGTCAACCAAGGATTTGTCATTTCTCTTATTAACAGATTAACAGGGTTGGAAAGGACCTTAGATGTCATCTAGTCTAGCCCCCTGCTTAAGCAGGAGACCCTACACCAGGGGTGAAATGCTCCCGGTTCGGACCAATCGCCCGATCCGGTAGCGATGGCGGTGGGTGGTTCAGAGAACCGGTAACAAAAATCCCTGCGCCCCTCCCACCATGCCCAGCTGAGCCACATGATCATCAGAGGCTTTTTTTTTTTACTTTTAAAAGCATTTTTCTACAACCTCTTCCAACGATAAAATGCTTTTAAAAGTAAAAAAAAAAGCCTCTGATGATCGCGCAGCTCAGCTGGGATCATCAGAGGCTTTTCAGAGCATTTTTTTCTGCAACCTCTTGGCCGAAGAGGTGGTAAAAAAAATGCTTTAAAAAGTCTCTGACGATCCCAGCTGAGTTGCCTGATCGGCAGAGAGGTATTTTTTAAAAAGCCTTTTTGACGATCCCAGATGACTTGCCTGATCGGCAGAGGCGAGGCAGAGGCTTTTCAAAGCATTAGAAAAAATGCTTTGAAAAGTTTTTTTTTTTAAAAAAAGTTGGCCATGCCCACCCAGTCATATTACACCCCCCCCACCAAGCCACGCCCACAGAACGGGTATTGAAATGAATTTTACATTTCACCCCTGCCCTACACCATTTATGACAGGTGGCAGTCCAGTCTCTTCTCGAAAGCCTCCTGTGATGAAGCTCCCACAATTTCCGAAGGCAACTTCTGTTCCCTGGATTGATTGTTCTCACTGTCAGAAAATTCCTCCTCATTTCCAGGATGAATCTCTCCTTGTTCAGTTTCCATCCATTCTTCCTTGTCTGGTCTTTGGGTGCTTTGGAAAATAGCTTGACCCCCTCCTCTCTGTGCTCATGTCGCTGTTTGGTTCTCATGGGCCTGAGAAAAGGTAAACTTCATAGGTGCTTTGGGCCAAGGCCAGTAGTGGGTTTCAAATTTTTTTACTACCGGTTCTGTGGGTGTGGCTTGGTGGGCGTGGCAGGGGAAGGATACTGTAAAATCTCCATTCCCTCCCCACTCCAGGGGAAGGTTACTGCAAAATCCCCATTTCCTCCCAATCAGCTGGGACTCGGGAGGCAGAGAATAGATGGGGGTGGGGCCAGTCAGAATTTTTACTACCGGTTCCCCGAACTACTCAAAATTTCCGCTACCGGTTCTCCAGAACTGGTCAGAACCTGCTGAAACCCACCTCTGGCCAAGGCCATCCTTGCTGAGATGAAAATAATGTGTTTTTATCTTGTTTACCAATGGGCTCAAGAAAGTTAGTCTTTTGCATGCGGTATCACTAGCCGGGCAAGGTGATCAGGTTTTGCTAATCCCAAAATATGAAGAAAAGAGGCATTTCCTGTTTTGCTACAACCAATGCAGGAAGGAAGAAATCACAATTAAGGCAGCCGATGATAGCTTAAGCAAACTTTTGAAGCAGCTGGGAGCCGTTTGCACAGCATCACAGATTTTGAAGGAATCTCAAAGGTCACTGAGTCCACACCCTCCTTGATGCATTTTGGACAGGTAGCTATGTTTGAAGACTGCCGGCAAAGAAGGGGACCACATAAGGCAGCCTATCACTGCACCTGTTGAAAGCTGCCTCCGTCAGGAAATCCTTTCCCCTGTTTTCAATTAACTAGTCCAGGGGTCAGCAGCCTGCGGCTCTGGAGCCGCATGTGGCTCTTTCACCCCTCTGTTGCGGCTCCCTGTCACTCAAAATATGCATCACAACCGCCAATGTGCAACCCCCACCAGCACGCCATTTATTGAGCTTTTCAACCCCCGGTAGACCAATCATGGATAAATTCAAGAAAAGAAAAGTTTCAGAAGAAAACAGAACGTTTCATTCAACTACATAGGCTAGTTTTGTGGCCGCTCAAAAAATAGCCAGGCACGGGTAGGGTTTTGTGGTTCCCGGTGTTTTCTTTTCTGTGGGAAAAGGGTCGAAATGGCTCTTTGTGTGTTTAAGGTTGCAGACCCCTGAACTAGTCCTTTCCCTGCAATTTCAACCTCCGGGTGGCATGTGGTGCAGCAAAGGGCTTGCTTTTTACTGGAACTGGAGTTAAACTGGCAAAGGGCATTTGCACCCTCTCGACTTGGTTGTGTTCCCTCTTTATTGTTGGTGGAGACAGCAGACAGAGCCCTGAATGCACCCCGAAGATCTTCAGTTCTAGGTTCCATAAGTGTCTCAGAAGGTCTCAGAAGGGAGGGGCAGCTACCCACCTTCTCCACCTGCTCTCTTGCACAGGAAATCTGTCCAAGGGAAGTTGGTGGGAATTTGGGCAGCTGGAGTAGCAGGCAGATCGACTCAAAGAATCGTAAGACTGGGGAGGGAGGGATCCTTGGAGGACTTCTATTTAGTCCAGGGGTCTCCAACCTTGGCAACTTTAAGACTTGTGGACTTCAACTCCCAGAATTTGAACTCTAGGAGTTGAAGTCCACAAGTCTTAAAGTTGCCAAGGTTGGAGACCCCTGTATCTAGTCCAACCCCCTGCTCCAGGCAGAAGTCCTTATAGCATGGCTGGACAAATGGCTGTCCAATCTTTCCTTGGAAGCCTCCAGTGATGGAGCACCCACAACTTTTGGGAGACAAATTGTTGCACTGATGAATCGTTCTCACTGCCAGGAAACTCCTCCTCATTTCCAGGTTGAATCTTCCTCTAAGGAGCTTCCATTCCTTGCCTCTTGTCCTGCCCTCAGATGCTGTGGAGAATAAATCTACCTCCTCTTCCCTGTTGACAGCCCCTCAAGTATTGGAAGATGCCAATCTTTCCTCTGGTTAAAGGGAGGCTCGGGGGGGGGGATGGGTTGGTGCCCAGGAAATGCACCCCTGCAATGCTGAGCAGCACCAAGTTCCTGCACCCTTTTTGGGTCCTACCTCCAGGTCTCCAGATCCCCTCTTCAAGATGAGTGCCCAAGCCCAGAAAGACCCCATTCAGGGGCCCTTCGCCCATGCATTGCAGGGCCCATGGTTCATTCCTGCCCCTCTGGACTGTGCCCATTTGGCCCCTTGCAGTGAGGGGGGAGCAGAGAGGGATCCCCTGGGAAGCTGAGTACATGAAAGTGCTCAACATCAGGAGAATCAATGAGCAGCCCAGACGGGGTCCACGTGTACCCAAAGGTGAACATGCATATAATGCCAAGCCAACTGATGATGTCTGATTGACATACACAATACACCACTATTTGCACATCACAGTGGCTGGATGAGCAGCACAACATAATAAACTGAGGACAAACCAGCTACATGATGGCTTTGCCCAATGTAAGGTAGTCCTTGACTTGCAACCATTCATTTAATGACCATTCAAAGTTACAACGGCACTGAATAAAATAACTTATGACCGGTCCTCAAAGTTATGAAGGTTACACCCTCCCCAGGGTCACTGGTGATCAAAATTCAGGCACTGGGCAGCTGGCATACATTTTGGGTGGTTGCAGCCTCCTGAGGTCACATGACTGCCATTGGAGAGCTTCGCATCCAGTTTCCAACAAGCAAAATCTAATGGGGGAAGCTTGGTTCACTCAATGACAACGTGATTCACTTAATGACTGCAGTGATTCAGTTAACAACTGTCAGCCACAACAGCCATGGCAAAAAGGTTGTAAAATCACTTAACCATTGTCTGACTTAGCAACAAAAATTTGGACCCCAATTATGGCTATCAATTCAAGTGCTACTGTGTTTTCCTGAAAATAAGACCCTGTCTTATATATTTTTTTTGAACCCTGAAATAAACGCTTGGCCTTATTGCCATGCGCTCAAAAGACCAATTGGGATTATTATCAGGGGATGTCTTATTTTGGGGAAAACGGGGCAGATAGATAGATAGATAGATAGATAGATAGATAGATAGATAGATAGATAGATAGATAGATAAGATAGATAGATAGAAGATAAGACAGTAGATAGATAGATAATGATATAGATAAATAGATAGTAGATAGAAGATAGAAGATAAATAGATAGATAATGATATAGACAGATAGAAAATAGACAGTAGATAGATATGATAGATGGGCTGGAAAGAGTTGGGCTCAGATCTGCTATGGCAACCTACTACTTGCTTCTCTTAGCCTCTTGTGCGAACTGGGCATGACGCGATTTGTCTGCAATTTGGCAGTTCGAATCTCACCAGGCTCAAGGCTGACTCAGCCTTCCATCCTTCCGAGGTGGGTCAAATGAGGACCCAGATTGTTGGGGGCAATAGGCTGACTCTGTAAACTGCTTAGAGAAGGCTGCAAAGCACTGTGAAGTGGTACATAAGTCTAAGTGCTATTGCTATTTGTTTATTTTGGTAGCCATGCTACTTAAACAGGTTTTGTAAAGCAAGTTTAGCATGTTTACTGTTGAGTCACATTAGAACATAGAATCACAGAGCTGGAAGGGTCCTCAGAGGTCTTCTAGTGCAACCCCCCCCCCTCAAGGCAGGAGACTCTGTACCATCCCAATAAAAAAATGGTTGTCCAGTCCATTTTTGAAAACCTCCAGTGATGGAGCACCTGTATAGGTGAATCAGCATCTGTTAAATCAGCCCCAGATCTTCAGAAATCACCCCATGTTGCCACCATGTTCATAGGTGCCCAGGGACTCTCCTCCAGGCCCAGATGGGTAGCCCCAAAAGCCAGTTCCGCCTTCTCCGTGCATCATGAAGGTTGGCCAGAAGCAGGCAAGGACCGGCAGGTGCACCAATCCTTGGCCCACATTGTGGTGCAACGCTTCAGCCCCGCAGCTGGAGAAGAGCCTTCCCCTCGGGCAGCGTTTCTGCTCCGCCAAGAGGAAAAGAGGCAGAAAGGAGGAAGAAAACCAGACTTCCCCGGGCGGGGAGAGCCGCAGAACCGGCTCCAAGCTTGCTTATACCGCATGGCCTATATTAAGGACTCCGGTCCCGTCCCCCCACACGCTAGCCAGGAACGGCTAAGGCCGGCTCGGGAGTTGCTGGTTCACCTGGGTAAAAGTCATCAGCTCCCGGGTTAACCGGTCGAGCAGGTGGGCGATGAGGATGCTGAGCATCCGACCCACAAGGAAGGGAGGGGAAAAGCCGCGGCTCCTGCGCGTCCTAGAAGACGTTTGAATGGCTCAGCAAAAGCAAATCCCTGCGGCCAGCGAAGCCCCGGGGGATCCGCAGGGGCGGCCCTTTCGGCGCACGCGGCCCCCTCCCCACCTGCCCCACCCCAAGAAGCCCACTCCGACCCGGGCTGGCCAAGGGAGCAAGCTCAGGCGGCCCTCACCCCACCCCACCCCATCCCCCGGCGCTGCCCAGGTGGCGCAGGGAGGGCGGCTCTAGACGCTCCAGGCGGCCGCGGGGGTGGGGAGGGGGCCGCCCCACGGGACCCTCCAACCACCACGGGATGCGGAGCCGCGGGCATCTCCCGAAAGGATCCCCCCCCTTTCCGGCGCCCACCTCCCGGGCGGCTCACCTGCAGCCGGCCGTGGAGAGCCGCAACCAGGGCGCCGCGCGGGGAACAGCCTAGCCTGCCAGCGTGCGCCAGGATCGCCAGCAGGGAGCCCGGGGGCGCCTAACGCCACGCAGAACGGCAAGTCCCAGAAAGAGGCGCCGCGGCGGCGGCGGTGCGAAAGGAGGAGGAGGAGGCCGCCGCCGCCGCCGAGCCTCTGCGCCGGTTCGCCTCCGGGGATTCCACCACCACGCCGCCCCCGCCTCCAGGGCCGTTAGAAGCCAGGGACGTGCCGCCTTCCCCGGGCTTCTCCGCGCAACTGGCCGCCCCCCGGCGCTTCTCCCCTTTGGCGGGCGCGCCCCTCGGATGCCCCGCTGATCAGCCTGCCAGCCCCCCTCGGGAGGACCCGGCCCGCCAACCGACGCCCCCGCGAATCCGCAGCCCTACCTGAGCCGGTGCAGGTGCAGCTCCGCTCCCCGGGCTCGGTCGGCGCTGCGGCGGGAGCCGGCTCGAGGGCGGAGCAGGCAGGCAGGCAGGCAGGCAGGCAGAAGCAGCCCCCGCCCCGCCCTGGAAGGCGGCACGAAGAGCCGCTAGTCCGGCAGAGTCCGCGCCCCCGGCTGGACTGGCTCGGAGGAGGAGGAGGAGGCGCGGGCTGGCTCGGCTGAGCCTCCCCGCCCAGCGGCAGTCTACCTTCCATGCGCAGCCCCCGAGCTCGACCTCTTCCAGGCTGAGCGGCCCCGGGGATCGGCTCCGTCCTGCCTTGGCCCAAAGCCCCCCGGCCCCAGGCTCGCCCCGTCAGCTGAGCCCCATGGAATCCAGCCGGGGGGAGCGCAGGATCGGGGCGAGCGGGCTGCCCCCAAGGCTGCCCCAGTCCAGGGAAGTCCACGCGGGATGGGCTAGCATGTCCAGACCCCGACCCCCTTCCGGGCAGCGACACGGGACCCTCCCCCGATTTGGCCGACCTCTTGCAGCCAGTCCGGTTCCTCCGTGAGTGCGGGGATATTTTATTATATGCATTCAGTAATATAAAAATATAGATGCCTAAAAGCGCTTTAAGCAACGTAGGAAATCGAATTCAAACTTGCAATGTAAAGAAATGCTTTGACCAGCACGGTTTCTCCTTCCCCTTCCATTGTCCCCAATCGATACTCGGATTATTTGCATTTTGCTTTGAAGATGTAGGTTACTGCTTCTATCCATTCAAGCTTTCCTGGCAGGGGAATTCTGGGAGTTGGAGTCCACAAGTCTTAAAGTCGCCAAGATTGGGGACCCTTACATTAAATCGTTGCCTCTTTTCCTTGTTGTGTCTCCTGTGTCTTTTTCTGAGAAGCTCCATTCGAAATGTTTAAACTTGGTTTTAACTTGGTTAAACTTCTGTTACCAATGTACACAGTCAGGTTTGTCATTGCTGCATTTTTTTTTTCTGATTTTGCTCTGGTATTGTGGCCAAAGATTTACTTTTCCCCAATATTGGGGAACATTTGTTCTCACCGCTATCAACATGTATCTTGGTAAACTGATTCCCTCAGAAAAACCCAGCTGGAGTGTGTGTATGTGTGTATGTGTAAATACACACTCACTCTCTCTCTCCCCTTCCCCCCTCTCCAGCCAGGGTTTTCATTTTGTCTCTAAAAGGAAGGTCCGTTCCAAATTGTCAAAGCTAAAAATACTATCATTGCCTTTTTATTATGAATGCACCTATCATAAACCTGCAGTTGTCTTGCATCTTTCTCAGTTTGATATGTATGTACGATTTCAGAAACACTATGTTCGGCTAACGCTGTAGTAAAACTTTTGACGGAGATGAGTGATTAAGAAATATGAACTATAGACCTACAAATTTAACAGAATTGGCTTTTCAATTATTTTAATTATTTTCAGTTGTGGGCAGGCCTGGAAGAAGGCTAATTTACAGATTGATGTCAAGGCAGCTACAGGTTGGGATTGCAGTAATTGGCCCGATGGATGAAGGAAAGCATGACTCTGCTGATTGTCTAGACTTCTCTGCTTCTTTTATTTATTTAATTTAATTTATTGAGTCCTCTTGGAGAAGGGTGGTATACAAATTAAATAAATAAATAAAAAATCTAATCTAGTGAAAAGGGCAAAGGGTGACATGATAGCCGTATTTCAATATATGTGAGGGGGCTGGTGAACAATCCGTTCCCAGGTTTCAGTTTTAGCTCTGGGGCAAAAGGAGAAACGTCACATCCTGAGGAGAAATGTGCTGAAGCAGGGGTCTTCAGTCTTGACAAGGTTAAGATTTGTGGACTTCAACTCCCAGAATTCCCCAGCCAGCACAGACCACAAGTTGTCAAGGTTGGACACTCCCATGCTGAAGGTTATATAAACAGAGGGATAGAATCAAAACCATGTGAAGCATTAGTACTACTTTATAAAGCCTTAGTAAGACCACAACTGGAATACTGCATCCAGTTTTGGTCACCGCATTACAAAAAAGATGTCTTTGGAAAATGTGCAAAGAAAAGCAGCTAAGATGATTAAAGGCCTGGAGACAAAAACATATGAAGAACGGTTGCAGGAATTGATTATGGCCAGTTTAGAGAAAAGAAGGACTAGGGGTGACATGGTAGCAGTCTTCCAGTATTTGAGGGGCTGCCACAAAGAAGAGGAGGGGGTCAACCTATTCTCCAAAGCACCAGAAGGCAGGGCAAGAAACAATGGATGGAAACTAACCAAGGAGAGAAGCAACCTGGAACTAAGAAGAAATTTCATAATGGTGAGAATAATCAATCAATGGAAGGGCTTGCCTTCAGAAGTTGTGGTTGCTCCATCACTGGAGGCTTTCAAAAGGAGACTGGACAATAATTTGTCTGAAATGACAAAGGGTCTCCTGCTCAAGCAGGAGGTTGGACTAGAAGACCTCCAAGGTCCCTTCCAACTCTGTTATCCTATGTTCTATGATCTCTCAGGGATTGCTTGGCGATGCAGCCCAAGAATGACACAGAACAATCCAGCCAGAGTTTAGTTCTTTCTTTGGTCGCACTAAGAGATAGAATCTTGCCAGATGAAAACTTTACTATGGGTAGTCCTCACTTAATGACCATCACTTAGTGACTGTTCAACATTACGATGGACACACACACACACCCTACTTATGACCTGGTTCTGAACTTCCAACAGCTGCACATATCCCTTGTGGTTACATGACACATTACAGCTGCCTGGCACCTGGCTTAACATTGACAGTCAGCGCTCCAATTGATTGCCATTCATATAACCTTATCCATCCCATATTGTTTTATCAAGAAGTAGGATGTGATCTACTTTGTCAAATGCCTTACTGAATTCAGTACCTCAGGACAGGACAAGAAGCAATGGGTGGAATCTCATCAGAGGGAGATCCAATCTGGAAAGAAGGAGGAATTTCCCAAGAGTAAGAATGATTAATCCACGGAACAACTTGCCTCCTGGAGTTGTGAGTACACCATCACTGGAGGTTTATAATAGACTGGATAACTATTTGTGCAGAATGGAAGAAGGAGTCCTGCCTTAGGCAGGAACTAGAAAACCTCCAAAGTCCTTCCCGCTCTGAGGCTCTATGATTCAAATATCAAACCCTTCATCTTTCTGACTTTAACCGGTAAGGCTGGTAATTAAGTATGCAAACTTTCTAGCTAATTAATCTGCAACTGGAATAGGAAGTTAGCTGAGAAAACAACTGCTGGCCTGATACCAAATCTCTTGATAAGGCTATCACCAATAAGGCTATGGTAGCCTTCCAGGAATTTTAGGGCAAGGATATGAGGCCCAAGAATGAAGGTTTTTCAAAGACACGGGGTCTCTCTAGCTAAACTAGCTATATCAATCCTCCATGAGAGCTCTTAGGATGCAGAGGGCACAGGATCTGTTTTTTTGTTTGTTTGAAAATACATGACTTCACTTTCTCTGTGGTCAAAATAGAGGCTGCAGCGTTACAGGGCCATATACAGTCAGGTCCAGAAATATTGGGACAGCAATACAATTCTAACATCTTTGGCTCTATACACCACCACAATGGAGTTGGAATGAAACAAACACAATGTGCTTTAACTGCAGACTGTCAGCTTTAATTTGAGGGTATGTACATCCAACTCAGGTGAACGGTGTAGGACTTACAGCAGTTTGCATATGTGCCTCCCACTTGTTAAGGGACCAAAGGTAATGGGACAATTGGCTTCTCAGCTGTTCCATGGCCAGGTGTGTGATATTCCCTCATTACCCCAATTACAATGTGCAGATAAAAGGCCCAGAGTTCATTTCAAGTGTGCTATTTGCATTTGGAATCTGTTGCTGTCAACTCTCAAGATGAGATCCAAAGAGCTGTCACTATCAGTGAAGCAAGCCATCATTAGGCTGAAGAAACAAAACAAACCCATCAGACAGATAGCAAGAACATTAGGCATGGCCAAAACAACTGTTTGGAACATTCTCAAAAAGAAGGAATATACCGGTGAGCTCAGCAACACCAGAAGACACAGGAGACCATGGAAAACAACTGTGGTGAATGACTGAAGAATTCTTTCCCTGGGGAAGAAAACACCCTTCACAACAGTTGGCCAGATCAAGAACACTCTCCAGGAGGTAGGTGTATGTGTGTCAAAGTCAACAATCAAGAAAAGACTTCAACAGAGTGAATACAGAGGGTTCACCACAAGATGTAAACCATTGGTGAGCCTCAAAAACAGGAAGGCCAGATTAGAGTTTGCCAAACAACATCTAACAAAGCCTTCACAGTTCTGGAACAAGATCTTATGGACAGATGAGACCAAGATCAACTTGTACCAGAGTGATGGGAAGAAAAGAGTATGGCGAAGGAAAGGAACTGCTCATGATCTTAAGCATACCACCTCATCAGTGAAGCATGGTGGTGGTAGTGTCATGGCATGGGCATGTATGGCTGCCAATGGAACTGGTTCTCCTGTATTTATTGATGATGTGACTGCTGACAAAAGCAGCAGGATGAATTCTGAAGTGTTTCGGGCAATATTACCTGCTCACATTCAGCCAAATGCTGCAGAACTCATTGGATGGCGCTTCACAGTGCAGATGGACAATGACCCAAAGCATACTGCAAAAGCAACCAAAGAGTTTTTGCAGGGACAGAAGTGGAATGTTATGCAATGGCCAAGTCAATCACCTGACCTGAATCCCATTGAGCATGCATTTCACTTGCTGAAGGGAAAATGCCTCAAGAACAAGCAGGAACTGAAGACAGTTGCAGTAGAGGCCTGGCAGAGCATCACCAGGGATGAAACCCAGCATCTGGTGATGTCTATGCGTTCCAGACTTCAGGCTGTGATTGACTGCAAAGGATTTGCAACCAAGTATTACGAAGGGAAAGTTTGATTTATGATTATTATTCTGTCCCATTACCTTTGGTCCCTTAACAAGTGGGAGGCACATATGCAAACTGCTGTAAGTCCTACACTGTTCACCTGAGTTGGATGTACATACCCTCAAATTAAAGCTGACAGTCTGCAGTTAAAGCACATTGTGTTTGTTTCATTCCAACTCCATTGTGGTGGTTTATAGAGCCAAAGATGTTAGAATTGTATCGATGTCCCAATATTTCTGGACCTGACTGTATATTTATTTATTTATTTATTTATTATATTTCTATACCGCCTTTCTCCCGTAGGACTCAAGGCGGTGTACAGTCAAGAAAAATATAGACACACAAACATCATAAAATTGCTAATTAAAATTATTAGTTTGGTCAATTAAATAAAACACAGAATTAGATCACATTTAAAAAATCATTCACATGTTCATATGTTTAGCCCCGCCTGTTGGAACATCAGGGTCTTGAGGGCACGGTGGAAAGCACGGAGATCAGGGATATTCCGTATCTCCGGGGGCAGTTCATTCCAAAGGGTTGGAGCCCCCACAGAGAAGGGCCTCCCCCTGGGAGTCGCCAGTCGACATAATTTGACTGACGGTACCCTGAGGAGACCCTCCCTGTGAGAACGAACTGGTCGGTGGGAGGCTATTGGTGGCAAAAGACGGTCTCATAGGTACCCAGGTCCTAAGCCATGGAGCGCTTTAAAGGTGATAACTAACACCTTGAATCGCACCCGGAAGACCACCGGGAGCCAGTGCAGCTCGCGTAGGAGAGGTGTTACATGGGTGTAACGAGCTGCGCCCATAATCACCCGCGCGGCTACGTTCTGGACCAGTTGGAGCCTCCGGGTGCTTTTCAAGGGGAGCCCCATGTAGAGAGCATTACAGTAGTCCATACGGGAGGTAACTAGGGCATGAGTGACCGTGCGCAAGGCTTCCCGATCCAGAAAGGGATGCAACTGGCGGATCAGGCAAACCTGATAAAAGGCACCCCTGGCCACGGCCGTCAAATGATCTTCTAAAGATAACCGTGAATCCAGGAGGACACCCAAGTTGCGGGCCCTCTTTGTGGAGAGCAAGATCTCATCCCCTATTGTCAGTGATGGTACCAGCTGACTATACGGGGACGCCGGAAGCCACAGCCACTCGGTCTTGGAGGGGTTGAGTCTGAGAGTTTGTTTCTCCCCATCCAGATCCGCACGGCCTCCAGGCAACGGGACATCACAGCAAGGGCATCAGTGGGGTGGTCTGGGGTGGAGATGTATAGCTGTGTGTCACCAGCATACTGATGAACACTCACCCCGAAACCACGGATGATCTCGCCTAGCGGTTTTACATAAATGTTGAACAGAAGGGGTGAGAGGACTGACCCTTGTGGCACCCCACAAATAAGGTGCCTCGAGGTCGACCTCTGCCCCCCTGCCAACACAAACTGCGAACGGTCAGAGAGGAAGGAGGAGAACCACCAAAGCACGGTACCCCCTATTCCTAACCCCTCCAGCCGGTGCAGTAAGATACAATGGTCGATGGTATCAAAAGCCGCTGAGAGATCTAATAGGACCAGGATAGAGGAGCAGCCTCTGTCCCGAGCCCTCCAGAGATCATCCACCAATGCGACCAATGCCGTTTCCGTGCTGTATCGTGACCTGAAGCCCGACTGGAACGGATCCAGATAGACAACTTCATCCAGGTATCAGGGGAGTTGTCACGCCACCACACTCTCAACAACCTTCGCAACAAAGCGAAGATTGGAGACTGGACGATAATTTGATAATATAGCCGGATCCAGGGAAGGCTTCTTGAGGAGGGGCTTCACAACCGCCTCTTTCAAGGCGGCGGGAAAGACACCCTCACTCAGAGAAGCATTTATAATCCCCTGGAGCCAGCCTCGTGTAACCTCCCGGGAGGCCAGTACCAACCAGGAGGGACACGGGTCCAATAAACATGCGGCAGCGTTAAGCTTGCCCAGAATCCTGTCCACGTCCTCAGGAGCCACAGAGTCAAACTCTTCCCAGATAACGCTCTCAAGACCTGCCCCCGTCTCCTCCCCTGGATCTACCCAATCGGAGTCCAGGCCTTCCCGAATCTGAGCGACTTTATCATGCAGGAATTGTACAAAATCCTCAGCTCGACCCTTTAAGGGATCTTCCCGTACCCCCACCTGAAGTAGGGAGCGGGTCACCCTAAACAGCGCAGCTGGGCGGTTCTCTGCAGATGCAATAAGAGCGGAGAAGTAGCTAGACTTCGCCGCTCTTATCGCCACTAGGTAGGTCTTAATATAAGATCTCACCTGTGTTCGGTCAGATTCAGATCGGCTTGTCCTCCAATCGCTCTCCAGGCGTCTTTTCCGACGCTTCATCTCTCTCAGCTCCTCGGAAAACCAAGGAGCTAGACGAGATCGGCATCGAGTCAGAGGCCGCAAAGGCACAACGCGGTCCAAGGCCACAGTAGCCGCCCTTTCCCAGGCGACCACCAGGTCCTCAGTCGAGTCGTGAGCCAGAGTCTCAGGAAATGGCCCAAGCTCCATCAGGAACCTTTCGGGGTCCATCAGGCACCTGGGACGGAACCATTTGGTTGGTTCCGTCTCCCTGCGGTGGGTAGAAGTTACTTGAAAGTCCATGTGAAGGAGAGAATGATCAGACCATGACAAGGGCTTGATGTCTATATCCCCTATTCTTAGATCATTCAGCCACTGATCAGAGACAAAAATCAAATCCAGAGTGTGATTCCCCAAGTGGGTGGGGCCTTGAACTACCTGGGTCAGGTCCATGGCCGTCATGGAAGCCATGAACTCCGAGCCGTCTCCGACATCTCACCAGCGGATGGCAGGTTAAAATCCCCCATAACAATAAGTCTGGGGGTTTCCACTGCCACCCCGGCTATAATGTCGAGCAGCTCAGGCAGGACCGCTGTTACGTGGCAGGGAGCCAGGTACGCAATCAGTAGGCCCATCTGAATCCCCCGACCCCACTTCACAAGGAGGGACTCACATCCAACTATCTGAGGAACAGTGGCCTCCCTCGGGCAAAGACTTTCTCTAATGATTGCTGCCACTCCCCCACCCCTTCCCTGAGTCCTTGGCTGATGGAATGCACGGAAACCTGGCGGGCACATTTCCACAAGGGGAATTCCTCCCTCCTGGCCTAACCAGGTCTCCGTAATCCCTGCCAGGTCAGCACCCCCCTCTGAAATAAGATCATGAATGAGGGGGGCTTTATTTACCACTGACCTGGCATTACATAACATCAGCCGTAGACCCAGGGTCTGAGACTGTGAACAACCCGGGAAACGAGCAGTGCTTTGGGGGTCGGAGTGGGCAATCGCTCGTAAACAACAAGTGCGCACTCCCGAAACATAATATGGCCCCCTGCAGCCATCATATCTGCCCCTCCCACTTACTATACTAATGCCCATCGCTTCATCCCCCTGCATCCTTGTCAGATTTCTGTCCCCATCCTCCCACCATGATTATCAGACCCATTTCCCCTTTCAGTGGATTTATGGATCCCCCCAGATCCATTCCCACAATCCCTCCCAGAACCCCTTAAAATAGAACTTAAAGATTTATCTAAAAACCCCCAAAGCCATCGGTTTTTTGCAAACCACCTCTCAGGGTTCCAAAACCCGTCCTCAAGGGCAGCCCTTGATAACTGAGAGGGCCAGACATGCGAGAGGGGGGAATCTCGCAGTGCAAGGAGCTCCGCAGTTGAATACATCAAAGATAGGAGCGAGTTGAAGGAGATGAAGGATCATTTTCTTCTAAGAGTGTTAGAGATGGTTAAGACAGGTAATTTAAAATAAGGGAGGAAATAGATGTTAAAGGAAGACCAATATGTTACAAATGTCAATACATTGGAACATCATCGCCCTCTCACGACGATGGGAAGTCTTGTGGTTGTAGTAAGTCCATCCAAAGGAGGTGGGGGTAGAGGTCTCAAAGGGTCGTCCTCTCACAGCGACCAAACCATTTGAAACAAACAAAGAGAAGGTGGTCTATCTCCCCATAATCCAAGACTCTCGATGTCTGTATCTCCTCCAGTCCTGATACCAGCAATGGCCGAGGATTAGATCAAAAAAGTAAGGCAGAGCCACTGGACAAAGTATTTAGGGTTAAATAATCAGGGTAATCTTGGGGAATAGGTGGTAAATAAAGCTGCAGATCAATCTAAGATTGCAAGTTAACGCTGAGTGGTCGTAATAGATCTAGATCTGATAAAGGAGAGAGGGACAGTTGAGGGGGAGAGTAAGTCATCATCTCCAGTTTGTAATCCTCAGTCCCTATCCATCACCTTGCTCAGGCTACTTAGTTCAATTAGTTTAATAAGTCCTCAGAGTTTCAAGAAAGAGGAGTGCAACAGATCCCTAGAGGTTGAAGGGATCCTAACATTTATAGCCTTTGCAGCATTGCCCTCTCCTCTATTAACAACGAGGGCTTCCTTGCAGCCTCCTGGTGTTGCCATCGCTGCCATTAGCGCCATTCCCCTCGCCATTGTGGTAACCCCCCTTGCCATAGACATCATCGCCGCCGTGTTGCTACATGCAGCGCCTATTAGCCCAGGCATCATTATCAACACCCTATCCGGAGTCGCTGTTGCCACCGTCTCGCCAACCATTTCATGTATTAGACTCAGGGGTTGACCCGGTCGTGACAGCCAGGCTTTGATGTTGACATTCTCCCCACCGCCCTCAGTCTTTTTACCGACAAACAGCTGATCTTCGGGCTCCGCTCGGGTTTTATCCTTGGGCTCCATCCACAGCTCTATTGAGCCGAAAATACCTCAGCTTGCTGGGAGGGGGGTCTGTGGATGGTTAATTGACCCCCACACTCTTGAAAATGTCGAAACATCTCCCTCCTAGCCTCGGAGTTTCAGCTCTGAGCTGCCATTTTGTTTTGCAACTGTCAACGGAATGGTTATAGATTACTGGCTCTGTGTGAAGCTGGATGAAAGCACTGAGTGGCTCCAATCTGGGAAATAGGAACAAGGAGGTCCATAACAAGATTCCAGAGAATCGAGGAAGTTGGAATAATGGATAGTAGCTGCAAGATGGAGTTCAACAAGGACAAACCTGCAGCCCTCTATTTGTGTAGGGAAAATATGACCCAGCATTGCATGGCAGTGAGATGGGCAGGATATAAATTTAATTAATAAGTAGGTAAGTAAGTAAGTAAATAAATTTTAAAAAATCAAAGGCATGAAGTGACTGTGTAAGAAACTGATGGAAATAGTGTTGTTTTTGCAAAGAAAGCAACTTTTGAGAGATGTGCGTTTAAAAGTTCAGTGGAATATTGGAACATTAAAAGGCAAAAAGGTAAAGATTGGAAAACAAGAAGGGTTTGCTATTTTGGTAAACTATTATATAAGCAGATTAGCTAACCAAACAGTCTAGCATATAGTAGAGAAATTAACTTTTTGCCTCAATTTATTAAGCTTATGCTCTTCGGATTGTAAGAAAACAGGAAATGTAGGTTAAGAAATAAATCTAAAAAGGGAGTAGTCCACAAAAAAGGGAACAGGGCAAAAAATGGGAAGGCAGATTAAACATGGGGAAATTCATGGAGAAGGGAAACAGGTGTTCCGAGAAGATTTGACCCTGTAGTCTTTGTCAAAGTGG
Organism: Pantherophis guttatus; assembly: GCF_059756535.1. Classification (NCBI taxonomy): domain Eukaryota; kingdom Metazoa; phylum Chordata; class Lepidosauria; order Squamata; family Colubridae; genus Pantherophis; species Pantherophis guttatus. Next base: position 3,473,799 of record NC_142076.1, read on the forward strand.
GCTGCAAGGGAGGGACTTGTGCTTCGGGTTGAGGGAATAAAAAGCTGTTGAAATACATTCTTGAGTGTGGTGTGGGCCTACTTGCTAGCCACCTGCTCTTGCAAGAACTTATTTTATAATAAATTGTTTGCTGCTTCACTTCATGACTCTGTCAAATTTCTGACTGGTGAGTCCGTTTCTCACAACTGCACTGGATAGACCACATCTGGAAAGCATTTGGATATCATTCTGAATCCCAAGCTGCACAGGAGCCAAAAGAGTGATTCTGCCACAAAATAAACGTTTTAACATGTGATCCTTGACCGCATCAAAAGAAGTATAGTGTTGTTGCTCCTTGCTATTCCGCACTGGTCAGACTTAGAACATAGAATAAATTCTCAGGAGGTGCTCAGTTGGAGACTGGAGGGTCAACTGTGGCAGTATATTACAAGAGAGGATTGTTCTATCTAGATCAGGGGTCAGCAACCTGCGGCTCTAGAGCCGCATGCGGCTCTTTGGGCCTTCTACTGTGGCTCCCTGTCGGGTGATCCCACCACTGGCTGGCCCCGCCCCTCGCCCTCCCCTCCCAATCACTCCTGGCCTGAGAAGGTAAGGGTGACAGTGGGGGATGGAGAAGCAGCCAGGGCAGGGACAGAGAGATACAGAGAGGGGGAGAGAGAGAAAGACATAGAGAGATACAGAGGGAGAGGGAGGGAGGGGAGAGAGAGACATGTCAAAAGGATTTTATGATTCCCGGTGTTTTTTAACAACCGGTTCTCTGCCCTAATGACTGGCTGGGTAGGCGTGGCTGGGGGGAGGTCATGTGATTGGTGGAAATGAGCGACATTGAGTTGGCCCCGCCCACCCGGGTTTTGTGGCTCCCGGTGTTTTCTTTTCTGTGGGAAACGGGTCCACATGGCTCTTTGAGTGCTTAAGGTTGCAGACCCCTGATCTAGATGGTCCTGAATGTTATTGACAAACGGCTGCATGAGTTGATTACAAGAAGTGAACATTCTCCGGCTACTTTCAGAGGACTGAGAAACTTTACCGATCAAGGGGCTTCAACAGAGGATGGATGGCCATTCAGTGCACCCAGAAACGCAGTGAGAGGGTTGGATGGATCAAGTGTTTCTCAATTCTGGCAATATGAAGACTTCAACTCCCAGAATCCCTCACCCAGCAGGGCAGGGAGTTGAAGCCGCCCACCTCCGAGAAACACTGGACCAGACGATCCGCGAGGCCCCGCCCAGTCGAGGCCGAAAGCCAATCGCAGGCGAAAGCCTCGACTCTTACCGGGTGCCGCTTCGCCAGACGGCGCTCTTCTGCGGGAACGTAAGGCCGTAGAGCTACGAAAATACAGAGGAGGCCGCGCGCCGTCTTGTCAGCTGGTCAAGAGCTCCCGGTGAAAACAGACGTGAAAGTCGGTCGCGTTAAGCCGCGCCGGGGGGCGTTGACAAACGCTGGCTGGTTTCTCACGAGGTGCTCACCCGGGCTACCTCACTTCACCCCTCGACTGTTTCTCCACCCTACGCTGAAGCGCCCTCGAGTCAATCCTAGGGGGTCCAAATTCCTTCAAAGGGCCCTTCCAGAAGGCCGCTGGTTGACACGGGGAGCAGCCCTTGCGACCCCCGTCCTTTGCCACAGGCCCCGCGGCAAAACCCCGACGGAAACCAAAATAATTGGAAAGGAACCCGGAATTCGCCCCTCTTCGGATGAGGCGAAGTCGGGGAGTCTATATATGGCCAGAAACGCTCCTCTCGGCTCGAGTTTGGCACGGAAAGGGGAGATCCCGCCCACCACCTATCACCGCGCGCGCATGCGTAGTAAGGGACCGCCGCAACCCGAGAGTTCGATGCTCGCGCCTGGCCGCCGTCTCCGGCTCGCGCATGCGCGAGGCTGGTATCAAAGCGCTGAGGTAAACTGACCTGAAGAGGGACTCGGGGGGGCGGGGGGGGTGCAGGGTGGGGAGCAACGCCGGGGAGGGTTGGGGCTTCTCTTGCTGCTCTCTGCCCACAACGTCCCTGCCAGGTGGGCTGCGCTGGGGGCGCCTCCTAAGCGGGGGGGGAAGGGGGGGCTCCCCTTGTCCACCGCCCACCGCTTCCCCTCCCCCCACCAGGGCCGTCAACATGAACCCCGCTCAGGGCACGGTGGGCAGCGACCCGGTCATCCTGGCTACGGCCGGCTACGACCACACGGTGCGCTTCTGGCAGGCGCACAGCGGCATCTGCACGCGGACCGTCCAGCACCAGGACTCGGTATCCTTTGGAGGGGCTGGTGGGGGGGAGGGTCTCGCACGGATCCCCGCAGCCTTCCTTAACCCCGCCCGCAGCAGGTCAACGCCCTGGAGATCACCCCGGACCGCACCATGGTGGCCGCGGCAGGTAAGAGAAAGGTAAAGGGGCGGCTGGCTTGGCTTCTCTGGGGAGGGGGCGCTGGCCGGGCAGGGGGTTCAGCTGCTCTAGTGCTCTGGGCCAGGGGTCTCCAAACTGGGCCACTTTAAGACTGGTGGACTTCAACTCCCAGAATTCCTCAAAGCTGGCTGAGGAATTCTGGGAGTTGAAGTCCACCAGTCTTAAAGTGGCCCAGTTTGGAGATCCCTGCTCTGGGCCACTCGCCCCCAACCTTTCTGGCTTTGCGATGGGGTGGGGGCAGGCAGGTGGCCAGCAATGGTTTTGTGTGAGTGGCTTGGGCAGCCCTGTTCTGAATGGGCTCAGTACCCAGGTTGGGGATAGAATAGAATAGAATTTTTTATTGGCCAAGTGTGATTGGACACACAAGGAATTTGTCTTGGTGCATACGCTCTCAGTGTACATAAAAGAAAACATACGAACCATAACGTACAACACTTAATGATAGTCATAGGGAAACAGTCAATATAAATCTTAAGGATACCAGCAATAAGGTTACAGTCATACTGTCGTAAGTGGGAGGAGATGGGTGATAGGAACGATGAGAAGATTAATAGTAATGCAGATTTAGTGAATAGTTTGACAGTGTTGAGGAAATTATTTGTTTAGCAGAGTGATGGCATTTGGGAAAAGCTGTTCTTGTATCTAGTTGTTCTGGTGTGCAGTGCTCTATAGCGTCGTTGTTTTGAGGGTAGGAGTTGAAACAGTTTATGTCCAGGATGCGAGGGGTCTGTAGATATTTTCACAGCCCTCTTTTTGACTTGTGCAGTATACAGGTCCTCAATGGAAGGCAGGTTGGTAGCCATTGTTTTTTCTGCAGTTCTGCAGAGGGGATCCCTGCTCTGGGCATTGCTGCAGATAAAGATGTCTCTGGGTCCTATATAAAGACAGTGCATCGAAGGCTGTGCAAACCAATAATAGCTATATAGCATTTATACATCGCCAAAGTGACTATTTTTCACACTTACGACTGTTGCAGCATTCCCATGGTCACAGGATCAGATTTCAGACACTTGGCAACTGATTCAAATTTATGACGGTTGCAGTGTTCCCGAGATTATATGATCCCCTTTTGCAACTTTCTGACAAGCAAAGTCAATGGGGAAGCCAGATTCACTTAACAACCACTGACTTAACAACTGCGGTGATTCACTTAACCAATAGCACTTAGACTGCAATTTGGCAGTTTTAATCTCATTGGGTTCACGGTTGTTTTGGCAAGAAGCTGACTCTGTAAACTGGTTAGAGAAGGCTGTGAAGCAGTATATAAGTCTAAGGGCTATTGGGAAGGGGGGAGGGAGGAAGAAAGAAAGAAAGAAAGAAAGAGAAAGAAAGGGAAGGAAGGAAAGAAAGAGAAGAAAGAAAGAAAAAGAGAGAGAGAGAGGGAAAAGAAAGAAAAGAAAGAAGGAGCTGTGGTGGTACAGTGGTTAGAGTGCAGTACTGCAGGCTACTTCTGCTGCCTGCTGGTTGCCTGCAATTTGGCAGTTCAAATCTCACCAGGCTCAAGGTTGACACTGCCTTCCATCCTTCTGAGGTGGGTAAAATGAGGACTCAGATTGTTGGGGGGGCAAGAGGCTGACTCTTTAAACTGCTTAGAGAGGACTGTAAAGCACTGTAAAACGGTTTATAAGTCTTAGTGCTATTGCTGTTGCATCCATTTTTTAAAAGAAACAATGGAGTTTCCAGGCAGTTCGGTGAGTTGTGATGAAAGGTTGGTTACCCAAATTCAGATTAAGATTAGTGACAGACAAGTGACCTTCAGTCTTGGATCATTGGTTGGTGAGAGCAGTTGTTTTAATCCCTTTAAGAGTTCAGAAGGAGCATAATGCTGACCTGGTGCTATTTCTCTCTGTGTGAAACTGTTTTGTTGCTTTGACTCCCTATAAACTAGTTGGTGTCTCTTGTCCAGGTTACCAGCACATCCGCATGTATGACCTGAATTCCAATAACCCCAACCCGGTGATCAACTACGATGGGGTCAGCAAGAACATTACCTCGGTTGGCTTCCATGAAGACGGACGGTGGATGTACACGGGAGGCGAAGACTGCATGGCTCGCATCTGGGACCTCCGGTGGGGCTTTTATGGTTGACCTCGTACCTTTCAGGGGAAGCCCAAGACCGACCGGGAATAGGCAGACGTGGAAAGGGGGCAGCCGAGGAGGAATCAGACGTTCATTTTGCCCACATGATGGGCAGCTTTGCAAATTGCAGAAAGTGGGGAAAGGAGTAAAACTGACCAAATGATGGTTTAGAACAGGGGTTACCAACCTTGGCAACTTTAAGCCTGGCGGACTTCAACTCCCAGAATTCCCCAGCCAGCAAAGCTGGGAATTCTGGGAGTTGAAGTCCGCCAGGCTTAAAGTTGCCAAGGTTGGTGACCTCTGATTTAGAAAATCAAATGCCTCAAATTTCATGTGATCTTACCTGTGTGCATGGAGAGAGATCTTGTAAGGTTTTGTTACCTCATTAAAGTTGGATCATTCTTACAATTTAAAGAGAACCCTCCAAGGGCACTGTGGACATCATGAGGCACTGAGTGCCAGCATAGATACAGTTTCAGCTTGGGTTGGGTGTGCCCGTCAAGGTGGCCTGTGTATCCCATTGTCGGTAAGAGAGTCTGAAGGGAGGTTGGGCAGCTTTGAAACCGGTGGGGTGAGAAGCTGCTCTGAATCGGGAGTTTCTCAGTGTGATAAAGAATTAACACCAAAATGACTGAGGTGTTCCTCTTGGGGCTGAATCTGAGTTGTTGTTTTTTCTCCCATGAGCAGAATCTTTATTGGAAGCACCTCAGTATGAGTTTTGGTGAACTTTCATCTTTTTTCAAAAGAACCTTCCTGAGGTTGCTGCTTTACGGTTCTGCCTTAAGTGAAGAGAGGAAAAGTGAAGGGATGAAGAGAGAAAGAAGCTAGTGAGTAAATCCTGCTCCTTGTAGGACTGAAAATATGCCTTGGAAATTCTGAGGGCCTGAACGCTTCAAGGTTTTCCCAGAGGGGACAGATACTCTACTGAAGCACAAGCAGCTAAAGCAGGGGTGAATTCTGGGATTTGAAGTCCACAAGTCTTAAAATTGCCAAATTGGACACCCGTGAGCTAGAGAGTCTGGTGTCTCCTTAAAGATGTCTGTATTTTTTCTGACAAAAGCATTTGCCATCTGGCATCTGCAGCTGAAAAGGTCTCTCCTGACCCCCAGCCTGTTGTGGAAGACAGGGATGGCTATGCCAGAGCCATCTTCGACAGCATCACAGCCATCACTCTTAGGCTCTTTGGACGGTACCTGGAATGCAAGAAGTCCCAGCAGTCCCTTGGTTCACCCCCGTCATGTTGTTTGTCTCTTCCTAGGTCACGCAATCTTCAGTGCCAACGCATTTTCCAGGTGAACGCGCCCATCAACTGCGTCTGCTTGCATCCCAATCAGGTACCTGAGGTGGGATCCCCTGCTCTCGGGCTGCATGGGGGAAGAGAGTGCAGGAAGGACCAAAATCTCCTGCTTTGTTTCTTCCCAGGCTGAGCTCATTGTCGGAGACCAGAGTGGCGCTATCCACATCTGGGATCTGAAAACGGATCACAACGAGCAGCTCATCCCAGAGCCAGAGGTCTCGGTCAACGCGGTACATATTGATCCTGATGCCAGCTACATGGCTGCGGTCAACAGTTCGGTAAGGACAGCCTGCCCTGAACTAACCGAGTTCCTCAGTTAGCCTTCGTCGTGGTGTAGAGCCAGCAGACCAGGTGTTTTCAGCCACCTCTCCTCCTGCAGGGCAACTGTTACGTGTGGAATCTCACGGGGGGCATTGGAGACGAGGTCACCCAGCTCATCCCCAAGACCAAGATCCCTGCGCACAACCGCTATGCACTCCAGTGCAAATTCAGCCCGGACTCCACGTGAGTAGTTGGTGAGATTGCTGTGTTTTCTTGGCCCTGGAAAAGCAGGAATCTTCCCTCTTGGGGAAGGGTAGGAGAAATATTGGCCTGGCAGACCAAACTGGCTTTGAGCAAGAGGAATAGTGTTGGCATGTAACATGTGGGCTGAGCGATGGTTGTGACTGGGTGGCATCTCCCTCTTGTAGTGGGCCTGTGTCTCCTGGCATCCTCTGTCCAACCCCTACTAAATTTCAGACTTGGAAGAATCTTTGCAACTGTAAAAGCTACCACATTTTTTGGAGTATAAGATGCACTCCCCACCCCCAAAAGAGGGTGGAGATGTTGCTGCATCTTATAGACCGAATACAGGCATTTTTGACCTCCCGAAGCCCTGCCCTGCGTGTCCTGTTTTTCATATAAACAGGGCACACAGAGGATTTGGGAGGCCTGCAAAGTGCTCCTGTGGGCTGGGGAGGGCAAAAACTTTTTCTTGCTTACCTCTTTGAAATCTTGGTGCGTCTTATACACTGGTGTGTCTTACAGTCCAAAAAATATGGCAATTTGGAACTCAAACCCAGTCATAACTGGGTAAAGAGCAGGGAGTCCCTCTTTCCTGCTCTGTCCAGTCCAGCCTCAAGTGGTGTGGACAAGATGGCAGAGAGAGGGGATTGGGCATGGGGCAGGTCCTTCCAAAGGAGATAGTTAAGACCCCCAAGCCTGGCCCATATTAGGAGACCGAGAACTACCCTGAATTTGGGAGCCTGATTAGTCGGCCCTGATCTAGCAGCTCCTTTCATCTTCTTTGCCAATTCTTGATCTGTCCAGTCTTGAGTCGTCTGGGAGCCATCTTCCCAGTTCCTCAGATAAGGCCAGAAAAGGAGCTAACCTGCTCCGATTTGGAGTAATGGGCCGGATCTGTCAGGCTCCTGCTGTCAGCTCGTTTGCTTTCTCCCCTTTCTCCAGGCTTTTGGCCACTTGCTCTGCTGACCAGACGTGTAAAATATGGAGGACCTCCAACTTCTCGCTGATGACAGAACTGAGCATCAAGAGCAACAACCCCGGGGAGACCTCCCGTGGCTGGATGTGGGACTGTGCCTTTTCGGGGGATTCCCAGTACATTGTCACAGGTGAGAGGGGCGGAGCCCACAGGCCCACCTGGCCAAGGAAGCGGCTCTTGGGCGGCCTGGAGCAGGGAAGAGTCGATGCATCTCTTCCTTTCCCCTTTTACCCAAAGTATAGATGCCACTTCAATAGCATTTTGAATCCACTTGTTCTCCCTAGAGTGGTACAGGTTGTTCTCAACTTATGACCACAATTGAGCCCAAAACTTGTTGCTTAGTGTGACAGTTGTTAAGTGACTTTTGCCCCATTTTATGACTTTTCTTGCCACAATTGTTGAGTGAATCACTGCAGTTGTCAGATTAGTAACACAGTTGTTAAGTGAATCTGGCCTCCCCGTGGACTTTGCTTGTCTGAAGATCGCAAACGGGGATCACATGACCCCAAGACAATGCAGCTGTCATAAATAAGAGCCAATTTGCCAAGTGCAGGAATTTCGATCATGTGACCATGGGGATGCCACAACAGTCATAAGTGTGAGAAATGGTCATAAGTCACCTTTTTCAGTGCTGTCGTAACTTCAAATGGTCACTAAACGAATGGTTGTAAGTTGAGGACTACCTGTATTGTCCCATATTTTGGAAAAGGAAAGAAGGAGCAGTTCACTGGCCAGCCCTGTATTTTGCTCCTGTTATAGAGGCAAGCCATGAACTGGTCTTTCGGACTTTGTGATGTTCTTTTAAGGCTTAAGATCCTAGGGTTGGAGAGGCCCTTGAGGCTGTCAAGCCCACCCCCTGCTCTGTGCAGGAATCCACACGAAATCATGCAGGCAGATGGTTGAACCATCTCTGCTTGAACCCATTCGGTGAAGAGGAGGCCCTGTCCATCCTGGGGCCAGGCTTCCACCCTCTCATACTGTTTGTACTGCTAGGAAACATGTTCTTCTGCACCCAATACTCTGGGGAAGGGGTCTTTGCCTTTTGTGGGACTCCCCTTGGACAACTAAAGGGGTTGCCATCTTGTGCCCCTGATGGTCATGGATGTCAAAAGGCTGGACACACCAAGTTCCCTCATGCTCTCAAAACCATGACCTGGTCCTGTTTTCTGTGGGGGTCTTCCAACATGATGTAGGAATACTTGGCAAGGGTTGGACCCTTCTAGAGCAGGGGTCTCCAAACTTGGCAATTTTAGGACTTGTGGACGTCAACTCCCAGAATTCCTCAGCCAGCAAATCTGGCTGGGGAATTTTGGGGGTTGAGGTCCACAAGTCTTAAAGTTTGGAGAGCCCTGTTTTAGAGAGACGGTCAGACTTTGGTTATCTGTCTCTCCTTTCTGGGTGCTGCTCCCCTGAATTCTCTGTTCCCCCTACAGCCTCGTCCGACAACTTGGCCAGGCTCTGGTGTGTGGAGACGGGGGAGATCAAGAGAGAATACAGTGGGCATCAGAAGGCAGTCGTCTGTCTGGCTTTCAACGACAGCGTCTTGGGCTGAGGAGCAAGCTGGGAGGATTCCTGTTGGGCCCCATCAGCCACTGCTGCTTTCTGCCGAGGGAGCAGAGTCTGGACTAATTCTGCCGAGGCTGCACTCTCTGCCCTTTGGTTTAATTGGCAAGTGTGGCTGGTCCCCCTTGTGCTCCCCATTTGTAGCGCCTCCTTAAAACCAGCATGGAGCTGGCAGAGAAGACTTTGAAGGAGGGAAGCTGCCCTTTCCCTGGGCAATGATGGACATCCTAGTCTTGGCTGCCTCTAGGAAGAGCTTCCTGTGCCCTGGGCCTGGGGTGAGCTGGGTCTCCTTCCTGAGGCCCCCTTTCTGCCCCCCTCCTCCCACCTGGTCCCCAGGCCAGGGTAGGCTTCATTTGGGAGTAACTGCGGGCTCTGCCTGCTAAATTGGACCAGGCTGGCAAAGGGAGAAAGGTTGCCACTGCAAAAGGTGCCCTTCCCCTTGCAGGAGGGGCAGGTCCTCACTTCCCAAGGCAGCGCTGCTGGGTCATCTGGCTTAAAAGAAGAAGAGAAGAGGTTGAACCAAATCTCCAGGGAAGCTTCGTTAGCCGAGAGGGCCAACTTCTCTCTCTAACCCAGGAGTCCCCAAACTTGGCAGCTTTAAGACTTGTGGACTTCCAACTCCAAGAATTCTGGGAGTTGAAGTCTACAAGTCTTAAAGCTGCCAAGTTTGAAGACCTCTGCTCTAACCCAACATGCTCAAATCAGAGAGTCCAGTACATGATGGTTTTTTTTAAAAAAAAGGGCTTTCTTTCACATAATGCTTGTATGGATCTGACCTTCACCATAAAGCTACTCCTATCAGAAACAATTATTTACATGTTACAGTTGAAAGCAACAAACTTCGTAAATGTATGTATATATGTATATATAGTGGCGAGCACAAGATGACCAAGTAGTGGGGTTGTTTTTCTTCTGGCTGGTCCAGAGTCCTGAATGAGAAGGCGGGAGGCTCTCTTGGGAGGCTGGAGGATTTGGGTCGAGCACGGGGGATGTGGGTGACCTCAGGTTCTGATTCGGTTCACGGGCAGCCAAGCTGAACCACGGAAGTCGGTCTCTTTGGATCTTCACTCGGGAAGGTAGTAGAAACAGATGGAGACACAGATGTTGTTTGGGAAGCAGATGTCAATGCACAGGTAGATGAGCCGCTGCTTTGGAGGATCTGTGAGGAGCACAAAGAGTGTGTAGAAAGGTGGTTTTGAGGGGGCAACAGAATCCTTTGGACAAGCTATAAATGTTAGAATGTTGGCAGGGAATGATGGGCATGGGGGTAGGGGAAAGAAAGGCCCTCTCAATGGCTCCCGTGTGTGTGTGTGTTCCAGCATAACTGGAACGCCTCAAGCAATTTCAACCAAACTTGGTAAACAGATGATTTACTATCTGGAAACAAATACTGTAGGGGTGCTAGGGGTGTGTGTGTGTGTGTGTGTGTGTGTTCCAGCATCACACTGGAACGCCTTGAGCAATTTCAAGATTGGAATAAAGAAATACCTGGGCAATGCTGGGTTATCAGCTAGTAAGCTATAAATGTTAGAAAGTTGGCAGAGACAGGCTGCAATGGTGGTTGCTCGTCTGCGGGATCTGGAGGAACCCCCCCTCAAACTTTGTTTTGATTTTAAGACCCTCTAGATCAGGGATCCCCAACCTTTCCTGCTTTGAGGACCAGCCGGGGGAGATGGAGGGAATGGTTGCGCGCAAGCGGTAGGTGAGTGTGTGGGTGAGTTCTTGCTGTTTGTGCAAATGGAGCTGCATGGATACACTCGCCTGCAGCTTGCGTGGCCCGGTTCTGAATGGGCCGCAGCCCAGTACCAGGCCGCAGCCCTGGACTGGGGACTCTGCTCTAGATCTCAGGTTTGGCTGGTATAGAATTCTAACATGAAGCCACTGTGGCAAACCTTTCATCCTCCCTGGGAGGAGATAATGTTGACTCCTGTGAGTTTCAGGAGGATTCAGAGGACAGAGAAGTTCAGAGGTTCTGGATTAGATTCGACTCCTTCCTTCTGCTCACTGTCATCTGCAGCCTTCTCGAAGTATAAGGTGGTTTGTGCCTTGGTTTTTTTTTTGTGTGTGCTTTTGAGACATTGTTGAGTCCTGGCAACTGCCTGCTCAAGTCCCTGCAGTTTTCTTGGCAAGGTTTTTCAGAAGTAACTTGCCATTTCCTCCTTCCTAGGGCTGAGAGGGAGGGACTGGCCCAAGGTTACCCAGCTGGCTTTGTGTCCTTAGGCCAGGACTTGAACTCCAGTTTCTACGTAGTCTGGTGCCTTAACCACTAGGCCAGATGTGCTCTCTTCTGCCTGGTCTACCTCAGACGAATTAAATCAACTTAGCTGTGCTGCAACATGTGTGTCCTTGCCCCAACCATACGACCTGTGCCAGTGATGGAGGCCAGATGTCCACCCTCACTGCCCTTTCCAAGTCAGGAAGGGAGCCTCTGGACACCAGATGTTGCTGCCAGCAGCTCCCAACAAACGTCAGCATTGGCATGTCTGATTGGCACCGGGGGGGAGTTCACTTGCAACTCAAAGGGAGCAGAGACGAGACCGCCTGGGGGCCTTGCCACAGCTGCACCTGTCAACTTACCATCTTTCTTCTTAACCCAGCGGATGGGCACCTGCTTGCACAGAGTCCGGGCGGCCTCTCCTGCCTCCGCTGGCTGCACCAGGCTCCCTGGCACAACCCCCAGGAATTCCTGGTAGTATTGCGAACTGTGGCTGGGAAGCAGCAGCGGGTCCTCCTGGCAGAGAAAGGAAGGATGGTGAGGGCACCTCAGCATGGCTCAAGGCCTGGACTGGCCCACTCAACCTCTGTGTCCCTCAGGATCCCCATTCCAAGCCGCTGCACCATGGGAAGTGCTTCCTGGGAGAGGCGCTGGGGAACCGAACCCCCTCTGCTTGCCTGGCAACCCTGGCATTGTTTCCATGCTGCTTCCCTCCAAAATAAGTGTTTAAAGGCCAGAGTAGCCCTGGGAGTGCTGTCTAGGCTGCAGCTCCGAGGGACAGAGAGATTGCTGTTCCTGTAACCCAGGAGTCTCCAAAGTTAGCAACTTTTAAGACTTGTGGACTTCAACTCCCAGAATTCGCCAGCAAATTAGGTTTATTTTTAGGTTTATTTGATTTGTATACCGCCCTACTCCCGAAGGACTCAGGGCGGTGAACAGCCAACAATAAAATACATAAATACAAAAAATTTAAAAACCACATAAAATCAAATTAAATCATTTTGGCCCAGACAGATTAAAACACCCCAATAATTTAAAAACAGATTAAAATTTACATATTTAAAAAGGGAAGAAAGCCCGCCTGATGGAATAAAAAGGTCTTCACAGCACGGCGGAAGGAGCGCAGATCCGGGATCCTCCGTATCTCCGGGGGGAGCTCATTCCAGATGGTAGGTGCCCCCACAGAGAAGGCTCTCCCCCTAGGGGCCGCCAGTCGACACTGTTTGGCTGACGGCACCCGGAGGAGTCCCTCTCTATGAGAGCGTACTGGCCAGTGGGAGGCTATTGGTGGTAGTAGGCGGTCCCGTAAATAACCAGGTCCTAAGCCATGGAGCGCTTTAAAGGTGGTAACCAAAACCTTGAAGCGCACCCGGAAGACCACTGGGAGCCAGTGCAGCTCGCGCAGGAGACGTGTTACATGGGAGCGCCATGTCGCTCCCATTACCACCCGCGCGGCCGCACTCTGCGCCAGTTGGAGCCTCCGGGTGCTCCTCAAGGGGAGCCCCATGTAGAGAGCATTACAATAGTCCAGGCGGGAGGTGACGAGGGCATGAGTGACCGTGCGTAACGAGTCCCGATCCAGAAAGGGACGCAACTGGCGAATCAGGCGAACCTGATAAAAAATCCTCCCGGTCACGGCCGTCAAGTGCTCTTCTTAAGACAGCCGTGAGTCCAGGAGGACGCCCAAGTTGCGAGCCCTCTCCGTGGGGGCCAATGATTCGCCCTCAATAGTCAGTGATGGCGTCAACTGACTATATCGGGACGTTGGAAACCACAGCCACTCGGTCTTGGATGGGTTGAGCCTGAGCCTGTTCCTCCCCATCCAGATCCGTACGGCCTCCAGGCACTGGGACATCACTTCAAGGGCATCGTTGGGGTGATCCGGGGTGGAGATGTACAGCTGGGTGTCGTCAGCGTACTGATGGTATTCCACCCCGAAACCACGGATGATCTCGCCCAGCGGCTTCACATAAATGTTGAACAGGAGAGGCGAGAGGACCGACCCTTGCGGCACCCCACATGAGGGGCCTCGGGGTCGACCTCTGTCCCCCTGTCAGCACAGACTGCGACCGGTCAGAGAGAAAGGAGGAGAACCACCGCAACACATAACATAAATTGAAGATTTATGGACTTCAACTCCCTCTGGAGACCCCTTGGCTGGGGCTGCCACTTTAGGAAAGATCCTAAGGCAGGGGTATCAAACTCAAAGCCTGCAGGCCGGATCCAGCCCGTGAAGTCGGATCTGGCCCACGGGGCCATCTTGGAAAATATAAGGGGCTGGCCCCTGTCGCTTTGGCCCGGTCTCCCTAGTGTGAAGAGGAAACATGTCAACAGTTTGCGGAGTGGTGTCAAGCTGGCCACGCTTACCCGGTTGGCCACGCCTGTCCACCACCATCACCCCAAGGTCAACTACAGCCCTGATGCGGCCCTCAATGAAATTGAGTTTGACACCCCTGCCCTAAGGCCACCCTGAACTGGATATCCAGGGGTGGGATATATGAGCAGGTGCACTGCGTTCCCCCCTCTTCCCTCTCTGCCTCTGGAAGCATCTTAGCCGCTTTGGTGAGGAACGCCGGCTCCTGACCGGGCAGAGCAGAAACCTGAGCCCAGCCGGCTTCCTTCTGACATTTGCAGCAAAGAGGGCCTTCTGTCTTCCTGAAATCGGACCTCTGCCTGCCACGCCTTAGGCCCCCTCGCTCCGACTTCTGCAGTGGTGGCAGCATTTCGGACAATGCAGCTTTGTTTTCGCTCACCTGACGGGAATCGCCCAAAGCCAGCCGTGAGTTGCAAACCCCTAGAATGTTATCTATGGCTTTTCCATTAGGGGGAATAACCGAGCAGCATTTCCCGGCTGAGGAACGAGCAACAGGAGTTGGGAACCATCCCAACAATATTAAAGGGGCTTCCCATAACACCATTTTTGGGGCTGTGAAGATGCTTTTAAAAGTGGGTTAAGGCTTTTTTCAGTTTTGAAAAGTGGCAAGAAATTGCACTTCCAATATTTGGATAGGCCTTACAAAATGTCCTCCCTTCCCCTTCCCCTCCCCTCCCATTGGCCAGTAAAATTGCATGTGAGGGTCGCATGTAGAAGTGGACAATTTCACAATGAGGGTCAAGCGTTGTAAGTCTTGGCTTTCATCATTGGGTCCTTCAGCCAAGCCTGAGGCTCAGGGCTGGTCTGAGATGCCAGTCAACCAAAGCCAGCTCAATCCAGGAGACAGCTGGTTCAATGACCTCTTTGAGGACTTCAAGCCCTCCTTGAAAAATTTCCTTTAGACCAGGGGTTGTCCAACCTTAGCAACTTTTAAGACTTGTGGACTTCAACTCCCAGAATTCCCCAGCCAGCCATGAAGTCTTAAAATTGCCAAGGTTGGACTGCCCTGCTTTAGAACAATTGACAGCAAGCTCTGGAGAGACTTAAAAGTGTCTCACAAGCTCAGAAAAGAGAATGAGGAAACTGAAACCACCAGCTGGTTGGGTTATTAGCAGTAGCTTGCAAAATAAGCCCTGATGCAACCATGAGGTTTGCGCGTTGATCCTAAGAACACACATCTGACATTCCGAGACATAACCCTGGAGGGCCATCTTGCTTTGACAGCTGATCAGAAATCTCTCCACCAGCCTACTAAAGCTGCATTATACCTGTTTTTAATGGTCTGTCTGGAGAGCGTTCAGCAATTGAGGCGAGTCGGAACTGATTAATGGAGTGATGAATTAACTTTTGGAGAAGGAAGCTGGTTGCCTTATGCCCTTTGGCTATGCCAGCCTTCCCCTATTTAGTGCCCAAGAGATGCCTGCTGGAGATTGGGAGACTAGCCTTCTCCTGCATCCAGAGATGCCTGGCAAGAGAGGGTGCCTTGCCCCGCAGAGGCAGCCCTCATGCTGAGAGAGAGAGGGAGGGGACGGATGGATGGACAAATGAATTGGCTAGATTCTTCTTAGGCCAGGCTGTTTCAGACACTCACCTTGTGCTTGGATAGGTTGAAGGAGGCCTGGGCAGCATCCTGATCCCGGGCATTCATCCTCTTCAGGTAACAATTGCTGTGCCCTGACAGCTTATAGCAGACGTAACCCTGCACAGAGAACCAGGGAAAGCATGAGGCCCATTAAAGCAGGGCTCCACAGCCTGTTTGGAACTGCACCGCACAAGTGGTGGGCAAGCATGTGCACAAAACACCATTTGTGTGAGCAGTGTGTGTGTGTGTGCCCACCACTTGTGGAAATGGATCTGCACACACACGCACCCTCGCTCGCCAATTGTGCAGAACCATACCCTCTCCCCCTCCTTATTGCTGCCACCACTGATCCACAAAACTGGAAAGGTTGGGGATGTTGCATTAAACACCCCACCCTCCCCATTGGGTTACACCAGATCTCAGCCCATGCTTGGGAGATCCCTTTCCCACGTGCCAAAGAGCCAGCCAGGCCTGTTCACTTGCCCCAGCAAAGAAACGGAGCAAGAACAAGAACGGTTTATTTCCGTAAGCCACCTGCAGTCACTGAGACTGAGTTAGGCGGCCATATAAATTTTCTATATCAATCAAATGACCTTCCAGGCAGCCTCACTGCAAACCAATCTCTGCATCTCTGTTCTTCAAATATGCTGCAGATCAGTGGTGGGTTGCTCCCGGTTCGCACCAGTTCGCAAGAACCAGTAGTAAAAATTTGTAGTAGTTTGGAGAACCAGTAATAACATTGGCTGGCCATGCCCCCAAACCAATCCCCAGCCTGGTTGCCGCTCGCTTACCCTGCCCACCTCATCAGAGGCTTTTTTTTTAAAAAACTTTTAAAGCATTTTTTCTACAACCTCTTCGGCCGAAAAAATGCTTTTAAAAGTAAAAAAAAAGCCTCTGATGATTGTGCGGCTCAGCTGGGATCGTCAGAGGCTTTTAAAAGCATTTTTTTCTACAACCTCTTAAGGTTGTAGAAAAAATGCTTTTAAAAGTAAAAAAAAAGTTGGCCACGCCAACCGTCACATTACCCCCCCACACCAAGTCATGCCCACAAAATAAGCCATGCCCACAGAACCGGAAGTAAAAAATTTTAGAACCCACCCCTGCTACAGATATGGGGAATGGGAAAAGGCTTTCGGGGTACTCCCAGGTCCTGGGGTTTGGGGGATCAGAGTGTGCCTGTCAGACGAGAGTCTCAACTCTGGAACACCCAATGCCCTGTCTTGGGGGTGGGGGTGGGGGCAATGAGCAGCAGGCCTTGTTTTCCTACTGAGGAGGGGGCTAGCAGCAGCCCAGGGCCATCGACTGACCCCTGCTGGCCTAGAGCTGCCTGGCTGCCAAGATAGAATCCCAGCCACCTGCTGCCAGAATAGGGCATCTGCCTTCACATCTCATTGTCCGGTCCTAAAAATTGCTGAAGACCCAGCTGTTCACAGAATGTGCCTCTCTTCCATCTCCCCACATCCCTATGAAATCATACACAATCACAGGCAGGCACACTTCCTCCCCTTTTAACTGGGAAAGGCAGCCCAGTGCAGCGTGCTCACATTCTTGCAGTCAAACAGGATGGCGGTGGTTTGGTTACTGGAAGAGGTGATGTAGTAGGTGATGGTTTTCTTGGCCTTGCTGACCACTACCGACTGGTTCATCGAGGATCCCGGGCGATTCTGGAAGTTTAGTCGCATTACCTGCGAAAGAGGCTATAATGACGCAGCACACAGTGTGAGGACTTCGGCAAGTTGCATCACACCTTCCAGCACCCACTTCTTGTAGGTCTCCCATCCCTGCCCCTTCCCAGGTTCTTTTACGGCAGAGCTGGGCAACTATGGCCCCTTTACGACCTGTGGAAATCAACTCCATGCTGCCTCGGGAATTCTGGGAGTTGAAGTCCATAGGTCATAAAGGGGTCATAGTTGCTCACTCCTGTTTTACATCAAAGAGGCAAATGGGACTAGTTTGCTGTTGCTTTCATCAAAAAGTATCTGAACTTGGCCCAAGTTGACCACTGAGCCTTGGAGATAGAAACCAGCTTGGTCAGTTGTGCTTGATTCTTAGTCAACATTAATGTAATTTTGGGGGTACCTTTGAGTGAGGGCTGAGGGACTGGCCCAAGGCCATCCAGTTGGCTTCATGTCCAAGGCGGGATTCGAACTCACTGGCACTATGCCAAGCACAAGCACTCACATTAATGTAATCGCAAGTATTAAGATATAGAAAATTGTTTTATTTCCTTTTCTAAAGGAAGCAAAGAGTCAGATGGAAACATACCCAGGAATTGATGACTTTGAGATGGTTTGCACTTTATTCAAATTGTATCTTTTAGTGTGTTTTGTTGTAAAATGCTCAAGAGACCTTAGGCAGTTGAAAATTTTAATAAATAGATACAGATTAACAGAGTTGGAAGGGATCTTGTAAGTCATCTAGTCCACACCCCCACCCAAGCTGGAGACCCTACACCATTTCTGACAGATGGCAGTCCAGTCTCTTCTTAAAGGCCTCCAGTGATGAAGCTCCCACAACTTCTGTTCCATGGGTTGATTGTTCTCACTGTCAGAAAATTTCTCCTCATTTCCAGGTTAAATCTCTCCTTGGTCAGTTTCTATCCATTATTCCTTGTCTGGCCTTCAGGTGCTTTGGAAAATAGCTTTATATTGTTCTTATAGCTGATCAAGCCGCCTTGAGTCTTCGGAGAAAGGCGGCATACAAGTTGAACAAATAAATAAATAAAATAAATATTTCCAACAATTTCAATCCTCCAATTGCTTACATTTTTAAATGATGGCATTTTTTTTTCATTTTGAATCAATGCGTCACTGATGTTCATTGTGTTGAGAAATTGCTTTGAAAACTTCTGTCCAGAACTTACGATGGCTACAAGCTTCTTCTAAAATTATTCTGTCAACACAACCATGGATTTTTTGTGCTCTTTTCATTTTTGTAAAGCTGATGGAATTGCTTGAGCCATAAAGTATTTTTTTTCTTGGAGCCAAGACTGAAGGCACTGATTCTGCAAATTCTTCAAATACGGATTCCTCTAAGCTGGCTGCCTCCCTCTGCCATTTGATTTAATGCCAGTTACACTTAATTAATATGGCCATCTAATCCTCTACAGTGAACTCTGGGCAGTAAACAATAATCCAAAGAGTTTAAGAACAATTGCAACTGCCAAGATACAATGAGCCAAATAAACCTCTTCCATCTTACTGATGAGTCACAAATAGACAACAGACAGCCACATAACACTCTTTGCTGTGCTCAGAGAAAGAAATATCTGCTGCTACCTAGTACTGAACTCACAGCTTCCAGATTGTGAAGTGAGAGCTAGGCCACCACAATGCTCAGAGAGCTTAAGGTTGACTCAGGCTCAAGGTTGATTCAGCCTTCCATCCTTCCGAGGTCAGTAAAATGAGGGCCCAAATTGTTGGGGAAAATTGGCTGACAATATAAACCGCTTAGAGAGGGCTGCAAAGCACTGTGAAGCAGTATATAAGTCTAAGTGCTATTGGTATTGTCCTTCCTTCCTTCCTTCCTTCCTTCCTTCCTTCCTTCCTTCCTTCCTTCCTTCCTTCCTTCCATCCATCCATCCATCCATCCATCCATCCATCCATCCATCCATCCTGCACAATGGTTAGAATGCAGTATTGCAGGCTGACTCTGGCCACAGCCAGGAGTTTGATCCTGATTGACTCAAGGTTGACTCTCATCCTTCCGAGGTGGGTACAATGAGGACCCAGATTGTTGGGGGTAAGAGGTTGACTCTGTAAACTGGTTAGAGAGGGCTGTAAAGCACTGTGAAGCGGTGGATTATAACTCCAGGGGATTATAACTGCTTCTCTGAGTGAGGGTGCCTTTCCTGCCACCTTGAAAGAGGCGGTAGTGAGGCCCCTCCTCAAGAAGCCTTCCCTGGACCCGGCTGAATTAGCTAACTATCGTCCAGTCTCCAACCTTCGTTTTATGGCGAAGGTTGTTGAGAGCGTGGTGGCACGACAACTTCCCCGGCACCTGGATGAAGCTATCTATCTAGACCCGTACCAGTCGGGCTTCAGGCAGGGGTACAGCACAGAAACGGCATTGGTCGCGTTGGTGGATGATCTCTGGAGGGCTCGGGACAGGGGTTGCTCCTCTGTCCTAGTCCTATTAGACCTCTCAGCGGCTTTTGATACCATTGACCATGGTATCATGCTGCAGTGGTTGAGGGGGTTAGGAATAGGGGGCACCGTTCTGCGGTGGTTCTCCTCCTTCCTCTCCGACCGCTCGCAGTTTGTGTTGGCAGGGGGACAGAGGTCGACCTCGAGGCATCTCGCATGGGGAGTGCCGCAAGGGTCAGTCCTCTCGCCTCTCCTGTTCAACATTTATGTGAAGCCGCTGGGTGAGATCATCCGTGGTTTTGGGGTGAAGTGTCATCTGTACGCTGACGATACTCAGCTGTACATCTCCACCCCAGACCACCCCAACGATGCCCTTGATGTGATGTCCCGCTGCCTGGAGGCCGTGCGGGCCTGGATGGGGAGGAACAGGCTCAGACTCAACCCCTCCAAGACCGAGTGGCTGTGGCTTCCGGCGCCCCGATATAGTCAGCAGGTGCCATCGCTGACTATTGGGGGTGAATCCTTGCCCCCCACAGAGAGGGCTCGCAATCTGGGTGTCCTCCTGGACGCACGGCTGTCTTTAGAAGAGCACATGATGGCCGTGGCCAGGGGGGCCTTTTATCAGGTTCGCCTGATTCGCCAGTTGCAGCCCTTTCTGGATCGGGACGCCTTGCGCACGGTCACTCACGCCCTTGTCACCTCCCGGTTGGACTATTGTAATGCTCTCTACATGGGGCTCCCCTTGAAGAGCACTCGGAGGCTCCAACTGGTCCAGAATGCGGCCGCGCGGGTGGTTATGGGTGCAACTTGTTGTGCCCGCGTGACACCCCTCCTGCGCGAGCTGCACTGGCTCCCAGTGGTCTTCCGGGTGCGATTCAAGGTGTTGGTTACCACCTTTAAAGCGCTCCATGGCATAGGACCCGGGTACCTTCGAGACCAACTTCTGCCACCAATAGCCTCCCACCGACCAGTCCGCTCCCACAGAGAGGGTCTCCTCAGGGTGCCATCGGCCAAGTTATGTCAGCTGGCGACACCCAGTGGGAGGGCCTTCTCTGTGGGAGCCTCAGCCCTGTGGAATGAACTGCCCTCGGAAATACGTAAGATCTCCGACCTCCGAGTGTTTCGCTGCGCTCTGAAGACCCTGTTGTTCCGCCAGGCCGGGCTATTAACATAACGTTTTAAATTGGGGTATTTTAAATTTCTGGGATTTTAATTGGAGCCTAATTATTTAATGATTTTAAATTTTAACTGTTGTTTTGTTTCTGTGTTTTTAAATAGGCTGTACACCGCCCTGAGTCCTTCGGGAGAAGGGCGGTATAGAAATAAAATTATTATTATTATTATTATTATTATTATTATTATTATTATTATTATTATTATTATTATTATTATTATTATTAAGTCTCAGTGCTATTGCTATGGCCCTTCCTTCCTTCCTTCCTTCCTTCTGTGTTGGTACAGTGGCTAGAATGCAGTATTGCAGGCTAATTCTTCCAATTGCCAGTAGTTCGATCCTCACCAGCTCAAGGTTGACTCAGCCTTTCATCCTTCCGAGTGGGGTAAAATGAGGACCCAGATTGTTGGGGGCAATTGGCTGACAATGTAAGCCGCTTAGAGAGGGCTGTAAAGCACTGGGAAGCAGTATATAAGTCTAAGCGCTATTGCTATTAAGCTCGCAATAAACCTATATATTCATTTGAACTGCCTGGACTCCTGACTTCCCAAGCTTGACATGAAGCTTCCAAATGGTCTTCAAAAGCAACCTTGAAATGAGCATTGACTAAGCCATGACTAAGCCGTGAGGAGTTTTTCAATCCAGAAAAGGCAGCAACAGGTACAGAAGATGAATTCGTGCAGCAACATGCCCCTCCCCTCCAGTCAAAGCTGCCACCCACTACGGAGGCAAGAGCTGCGAGGACTCTCAAATAATCCTCTCAGAATTAAAGATGGGGATATGGGAGATCTAGAAACCCATGGGCGCTCGATCTTTTTGGAAATACCAGAAGAAGTCTGGTAGCCCCTTTCCGCAGTAACACAATTTATTCAAATTGTGAAAAGCGGGCTCACCCCAATTTAAATCAGTCAAGCCACTCTGTGTGCCTGATCAAGTGAGCTGCAGCTTCTGAGAGTGTATTTAATCCTCATTTTAAACCGGTAAAATGTGTTCGTATTACAGGCAATTTATACTTGTAAAAGATGCTTCCAGGCTCACCCACACTTTTTACCACCATAGACCAACAGAGCTGTCCTTATCTCAACCTCTACAAGACTTATCTGTCTTGTAGAGGTTGAGTCAAAGCCTGCTCTTCCCCATTCAGACCACCCCCTCCCATAACCATGGATGGAAACTAATCAAGGAGAGAAGCAACCTAAGAACTACAATAAGGAGAAATTTCCTGACTGTGAAAATAATCAAGTGAAACAGCTTGACTCCAGAAGTTGTGGGTGCTTCATCATTGGAGGCTTTTAAGAGGAGACTGGGCACCAATTTGTCCAGAATGGTATAGGGTCTCCTGCTCGATTAGGGGGTTGGACTAGAAGACCTCCAAAGTCCCTTTCAACTCTAATGTTCTATGAAAGAACCTGGTAGTGTCACTTCATTGACCCTTAGCAGAGAGGCAGAATTTATATAATCAACATTATTGATCAGACACCTTACTCTGTATTAGCATACAATCTCACCCAGCAAGTTCATATAGATGTTAAATAGGAGCAGAGAGAGAGAAAAACCCCAAAGCTGTGTGAAGGGTAGGGGCCTAGGACTAGACCTACCACCACCATCACACAACTGGAACTGGCCCTGGAGAAAAGAGGAGAACTGCCAGAACATTGTCAATTCAGATCTTTATTATGGTCATAAACAGGGGTGAAATCCAGCAGGTTCTGAGAGGTTCTGGAGAACCGGTAGCGGAAATTTTGAGTAGTTTGGAGAACCAGCAAATATCACCTCTGGCTGGCCCCAGAGTGGGGTGGGAATGGAGATTTTGCAATATCCTTCCCCCTGGAGTGGGGAGTGAATGGAGATTTTGCAGTATCCTTCTCCTGCCATGCCCACCAAACCACACCAACCAAGCCATGCCATGCCACGCCCACCAAGCCACGCCCACAGAACCAGTAGTAAAAAAATTGGATTTCACCACTGGTCATAAGGTAAAGGTAAAGGGTTCCCTCGCACATATGTGCTAGTCATTCCTGACTCTAGGGGGCGGTGCTCATCTCTGTTTCAAAGTCGAAGAGCCAGCGCTGTCTGAAGATGTCTCCGTGGTCATGTGGCCGGCATGACTCAATGCCAAAGGCGCACGGAACGCTGTTTACCTTCCCATCAAAGGTGGTCCCTATTTTTCTACTTGCATTTTTTACGTGCTTTCGAACTGCTAGGTTGGCAGAAGCTGGGACAAGGAACGGGACCTTACCCCGTTATGCGGCACTAGGGATTCGAACCGCTGAACTGCCGACCTTTTGATCGACAAGCTCAGCGTCTTAGCCACTGAGCCACTGTGTCCCATATTATGGTCATAGACCAGCATAAAGCAGGTGGGGAATAGTCAATTAAAGAGCATCAGAGTTTTTAAAAAAGAATTCTAGGAGATGCTAGAGAATATATCAAAACAGAAAGTATATATTTTAAAAATGAGTCTAAAAACCAAGGAGCAGGAGTATTAGATGGGTGTAGGGGAGCATAAAGGTTAATAGATGGAAGACTATATCAAATTACAGAGCACTCTAGTGTGGCAAACTAGATGCTCATTAAAGTCTAATTTATGGCATGGATCATCATCCAACAAATTTTAAGCACTGCTGCACACAACCTGGCAACATTATATGCCATCGCAGTGTTGCTATGTGAAAGTGTGTGTGCGCGTGTGTAGAATTGTCCTACGTGCCTAAGTATTTATGCAATAATGGTGAGATGCAGTGGTGGGTTGCCCCTGGTTCGGATCGGTTCGCAAGAACCGGTAGTAAAATTGGCGGGAGGCTCCACCCACTGACCCCGACATCATCACAGGTGATCTGCATAGAAGAGCGGGCGCGATGCGAACTGGTAATAAAGGTAAATAGAACCCACCCCGATGAGACTAGTATGAATGACTGTGTAGTAGAGGGACATCCTCAGTTGTTGCTGTGTGTCCAGAGTCACAGGACCTTGTGTGGCAGTTCTCTGGGTAAGGAATCTTCCTGTATCAGCTTTTAAGGACAGTTGAGGGGAGGGCAGAGTACTTCAAATACCAGATTACTTGAGTAAAGGTCTTCTGGTGTTTAAGTACTTCAAGTTTAGTTAAATGTGCCATAAGGATGTCATAGTACTTCTTGGATTCACTGGTAAAACCATAACTCATGCTTTCAACTCCTGGTCCCAAACCCCTAAACTGATCCAGAAGGAGATCCAGGGGTGGAATCCAGCAGGTTCTGACAGGTTCTGGAGAACCAGTAGTGGAAATTTTGAGTAGTTTGGAGAACCGGCAAATACTACCTCTGGTTGGCCCCAGAGTGGGGTGGGAATGGAGATTTTGCAGTATCCTTCCCCTGCCACACCCACACCACGCCCACAGAATTGGTAGTAAAAAAAAATCTGGATTCCACCACTGAGGAGACCATAATCAGTTCCACCAAATCCCATTGTTAAATCAAGGGGGGAAGACAATGTAGAGGCGCCACCTCCATCCATGTCCCATTAAATTTGATTGGGTGCAATCAAGGCCATCTCTGTGCTGTAAACAATTCTGAACTTGATTGAGAAGGATGCAGATAATCAGTTTCTTCCAGGCTCCTCCCGAGCTAAATCCCATCACTCTTCTTAACAACTCTCCCAAGGAGGAAGAAAAATGGAGAACAGATAAAATTGTCCAGTTCTAGGGTGTCCAGCAAAGGCTCCTTGAGTCACCTTGTTCAGAGCAGATGGAACCATCCCCTACTTGAAGAAGGCATTAACCGACACATGGCCAACCTCACATCACAACCAAGAAGCCCTGACCAACCAGGACAGTCAAAGATTGAACAGGGCATTGTCCATATTTATATGTTCTTTCTTGATATGCAGGAATGGGTGGGTGCTGCTTCTCACTGGTTACCGGATTTCATTGGATAGGCTTCCATATAGATTAATACCGAATTAACAGAGTTGGAAGGGACTTTGTAGGACATCTAGTCCAACCCCCTGCCCAAGCAGGAGACCCTGTACCATTTTTGATAGAAGGCAGTCCAGTTTCTTCTTGAAAGCTTCCAGTGATGAAGCTTCCATAACTTCTGAAGGCAACTTCTGTTCCATGGGTTGATTGTTCTGTCAGGAAATTTATCCTTATTTCCAGGTTGAATTTCTCCTTGTTCAGTTTCCATCCATTATTCCTTGTCTGACCTTCAGGTGCTTTGGAAAATAGCTTGACCCCCTCCTCTGTGGCAGCCCCTCAAATATTGGAACCCCACTATCCTGTCTCCCCTGGTCCTTCTCTTCACTAGACTAGCCATGCTCAGTTCTTCATATGTTTTAGTCTCCAGTCCATCATGTTCTTCTGATGCATGGGGTATTGTGAGTTTTCATTTTGAGGCTGCTCTGATACAGTTGTCTGAATTGTATTTAACGGAGAGGATGCAGATAAACCCATGGCACCTTCAACTTTCTGCTTTATTTTAAATTACTGGATAGATCATCTCAATTTAAAACACTGAACTAATAGCTCCAAGGACCTTGTTTTCTTCACCAGGACCAAAAGCCTCACAATCCTCCCAGATAATCCTGCTAGATCACACCTCAGGTATCTGATCCCTAGGATCTGCATGGTTAAAATCCAACTTCAAATGAATCTGAGTAACTCAATCCAGATGCCAGGAATAGTCCTTACAGAGGCTCTGTGTCAGGAATGCCACTCTGCTATGGCATCCTTTATTTACTGCCAGCCTGCCATACTCAGCGGGGGCAGCGGGGGGGGGCAGACAACTGAGGGGTGGGATGGGGGGGGGACTAGCATGAGAGGAATCAAAAATACACATTGTGCTGTTCCCCAAGAGCTGCCAGCTGTTCCAAGGTCACATTATGGAATGCAGAACCAGACTGTGAAGCCAGGGGCTATTACCCAAACAATTTGATTAGACGCTTAAAGATAACCAGGAGGGAAGGTTGGGAACGAGGGAAAAGTTAACCGTATGCTTTGGGCGTGAAAATCCCAGATCCGGCTTTGCTTCTTCTGTAACCACTTGACTTTAGTAAAGTGTACTTCCATTAACAATGGATTTCGAGAGTCTTTCTTTTCTAACAGACCGAGATGGGACAGCTGACACTCTGCAATTATTGCTCCCTCCTTATCCAGAAGGAACTAAGTCATATTAAGCAGACTATTGACCAGTTCTGTTCAGATGTGAGATGGGCAGAAAAAAATTGCTATTTCCTCCCCCCACCATCTTTATTATCACAAGATAATCCTTAAGAAAGGCCCTTGCCATGATCGAATAGGGTCAGAATTTGTTTTACTGGCATCTCTTCTGCTGATGCAATCAGTTCTTCTGGAAGGTGCAATTTAGTTCTCATTCCGGTTCTCATTCCAAGTGGATCAACTGCACCAGGAACAACCCAAGTTCCTTAAAACTCAGTTGAGTCCATCAGGTGCCTGGGGGAGGGGGGGAAGAGACCTATACAAATGGGTCCCATCTCCCTGCAGGATGGTGCAGCCAAGGGAACTCCAAGGCCAACAGAGGTGTTCTGCCTGTGATTGGGGACCGATGGCCGAATCGCCCAGTTCCAGACCATGTCACTACATGAGATAAATGCCAGATCTGTCCTTTGACCCCCACTGGGAGTTGGACCAGAGATGGCAGCCATGGACTAGACAGTGACTTATCTGAAATGGTATGGGTTCTCCTGCTTGAGCAGGGGGCTGGACTAGAAGACCTCCAAGTTCCCTTCCAACTCCTATTCTATTCTATTCTATTCTATTCTATTCTATTCTATTCTATTCTATTCTACTCTACTCTACTCTACTCTACTCTACTCTACTCTACTCTAATCTACTCTACTTCACCCATATAGTTGGGCTGTATTGCTATTATCCTTCTCATCTTTCCTATTACTTTCTCCTAGTGGTATCTTATGATTCTATTACTTTGTTGTTTGTTGTTTGTATGTACACTGAAAATTATGCACCGGAGACAAATTCCTTGTGTGTCTTGGCCAACAAAGAATATTGTATTGTAACGCTAACAACCTAAAATAATGGCAGGGATTCCTCTGTGCCTCTAGTCTAGCTACACTGCCTTCAGTGGGTTGCTGGATGGAAGTGGGCAGAGGCTGGGCAGTTGTGGAAGAGAAGCAGATCACTTGATTTGTGAGTTTCTCAGAAAGTTTTCCCCAACTGATAACGACCACATACACTGGATCAGACTGGCCGATGCAAAGAAAGAATGACTGATTCCAAGCCATCCCGTGCTGTTCTTTATTTCAATCGAGAAGACGGTATGGAACTTCTTGGCGGATTCTTTGTTTGCTTATTAAATTTATGTGCCACCCATCTCGTCAGAGCTGTTGTGGCCTGCCAGCTGCCAGCAGAGCTGGCGGCAGCCTCTGACAGTGAAGAGGTTGGGGAGGAACATGGGCCAGTTCTGGAGTTTTGGGACTTAAAAACAGCACTTCTCTGTGATTTGACAAGGAAGAAGAATCCCTGTTCAAAATTAGTTTTTGAGCATTTCATGGTGGTTCTTTCCCCTTTGGTAGGACTGTTCAGCCTTTCAAACTGGATGCTGAAAAGGTCTTCTGGACCACATGGGACTGAAAAATTGCAGATAGATCACATGTAGAACTTTAAAGCAGTGGTAGCTTTTCTTGGGATCAAGCAGCTGATCCTGGAAAGAGATGCAGTTGCTTTAATGAACTGCAGACCCATGTTACGCTCACATATGGAATTCTGCATGCACAGAGGCACTTTTTTGGAACACAATCTGATGCATTCCACCTCATCTCCACTTTGTTGTTGTCTTTCTTGTCTTGTCACAGACCCATGCCATTTCCCCCACAGTTTTTAAGATGAAACCTCCTACATTTCAATGAAATAAGAGATTAAATCTCATAGATTTCAGTGGTACTATATGATTAATGAGCCATGGTAGCGTAGTGGTTAGAGTGCAGTACTGCAGGCTACTTCTGCTGACTGCTGGCTGGCTGCCTGCAATTTGGCAGTTCAAATCTCACCAGGCTCAAGGCTGACTCAACCTTCCGTCCTTCCGAGGTGGGTAAAATGAGGACCCAGATTGTTGGGGGCAAGAGGCTGACTTTGTAAACCGCTTAGAGAGGGCTCTAAAAGCACTATGAAGCGGTATATAAGTCTAAGTGCGATTGCTATTAAGAGCAGTTTGACAGGGCAGCCGATTATCAAGGGAGATCGTGAGGAGGAGGGGGGCTGCCCTTTGCCTGGGATGACTGAATTTGAATTCCAGCCCTGAACAGATTTGACAGCCTCAAAAGGCCCCTTCAACTCTAGGATTCTATTGCCTTCTATATTCTTCTATGAATGTAGATATACCTCTAGTATTATCAGTACAATTTGGTGGGGTGGGGAAAAAATTGCTTTTATACAAATGTGGCAATCTGTGGAAAATAGTAGGAGGAAAGAGACGGTCTGGTGAAGGTGCTGGCCTAGAAGCCAGTAGGTGGTGAGTTCTAATCCTGCCTTAGACATGAAGGTGTTGTGGCCCGCCAGTGGCCTGCACGGATCATGGCTGATCCTGACGACGAGGAGGCTGGTGTGGTGTCACGCCAGCAGCCAGCGCAGCCGGCGCTCGCATCGGACAGCGAGGAGGCTGAAGAGGATATGGTGCTAGAGGCAGAGACTCACCCAGGGCCTTCAGAACCTCCAGAGGCTCCTTCAAGTGGAGAGAGCGAAGTGGAGGAGCCTCTTCTCAATGCTCGAGCACGCAGGGCTGCCAAAAGGCAGGAGTAGCTACTCAGAAGGAGGTCTTCTTGAGAGTAAGGCTTGAGGATAATTGGCCACTCCCTTAGCCTATTTAAGTCACACGCCCTTAGTAAGTTTCTTGCTGGAAACAACTTGTAATTATCATCAGAGCATTTTTGGAAAAGTCTTATCATATCTTGTTTTCTGGGCTGGTTGCCAACCTTTGCCGGACTTTGGTTTATTCTTGTTACTTAATAAATTTGATAAGGACTGTTGGTGTGTGTCAATATCCTCGGGAATCCGGAGCTGGGGCAGAACAGAAGGTCAGCCGGATTAAGCATATTAAGCATTTTCATTGCTTTGAGTTATTTACAAAAAATATAAAGATGGGATTAAAAAAAACCCTTTAAAAAAAGTTTTCTTCTTCTTCCAGCTAGGTTCTTAAACAGAAATAATTCTATCCATTTTCCATTATTCAAATGGATGATGGCTTCCATTCTTCAAACTGAGATGGACTTCTGCATGGTCTTTGCAGGGCTGCAGCAATATCTTGCCCAGATGGAGAGAAAGTTTTCAGCTATCCCTGCAAAAAAAACGGAGAATTGGGGCTAACAGCCCTCTGGCAAAAGGCCACGTCTTACCTTGGGCGAAACCCGGGTGAAGCTGACAGTTGTTGCCACCGTGATGCAGATAATTCCACAGGTCAACATAATGGAGAGGATGGCCCCAAATATTCTGGACGGGCTGTGGGATTCTGCTGGAGGGGGCTTTTCCTAAATGGAGAAGAGGGAAAATTAGTCCTCAAAAAAAGAGCCTGGATTCCATTGTTGGCTTCATCGATAACCATCATGTGTAGCCACATTCTTTTGGGGCTGGGGGCAAAGCTGATGGAGCAATGAAGATTATCAACCACTCATTTTTGAGCTATGTGAAAACCACAGCATTGGAGCGGTTTATCTTCTCCATTTCTGCTATCAGAATTATGTAAGATAATGTAGACTGATCTTTAGTGCCATTGCTTGATGCTTAAGTTTCCAAAAGCTATAGATATTTCCAAGAGTTAGAGAAATATGTCCCAACGGTTTGGGCCACAGCATATAAGTAATGTATAAATTGTAGCCTTCCTGTACCCTTAGAAAATGAAACATCCGATTGACTTATTTTGGTTATCAAATTGATTATCTATATCTATCTATCTATCTATCTATCTATCTATCTATCTATCTATCATCTATCTATCTATCTATCTATCTATCTATCTATCTATCTATCTATCTATCTATCTATCTATCTACAGTGTCTGTCTGTGTCTGTCTGCCTACCTATCTACAATATCTATCTACAGTATCTATCTATCTATCTATCTATCTATCTATCTATCTATCTATCTATCTATCATCTATCTATCTATCTGTCTATCATCTATCTATCTATCTATCTATCATCTATCTATCATCTATCTATCTATCTATCTATCATCTATCTATCTATCTGTCTATCATCTATCTATCTATCTATCTATCTATCATCTATCTATCATCTATCTATCTATCTATCTATCTATCTATCTATCTATCTAGTGTTTGTGTGTCTGTCTGTCTGTCTGTCTACCTACCTATCTACAATATCTATCTATAGTATCTATCTCTCTATCTCTAGCTCTACACCTATCTCTATATACATGTGTATATACACACACACACACACACACTGCAAGTATAAACTTACAGCAAAGAAGAAACGTAATTACCTGAGTGATTAATGTGGGACTTGCTCTCAGAATAGAGCCCTCATCTTATGGCACCTACAACACAAAGCCCCACCTTCAGCCTCTCCAAATGGGTCCCTTCCAGATGTGAAGGGCCGGCCAGACCAAGGCATCTGGTTGTGGAAAACCTGAGTCGATTAATTCCTTATGGGACATTGTAACTAGCAGGTGCCTCCCAGATGCTTCTCTACGTAGGGGAAAGGAGATTCAAGCAGGCTGCTGAGTTCCCAACCTACGGAATGGCACTTGGACTCGGGAGTGATGGAGGGGCTTCACTTTTGCAGCATCCTTTCTCTTCCCCCAGGGCAACATGGATGGAGCCCAGGGCATCCAGCAGCTCTAAAACCATTTTGGTGCATAAAAGCACCCACCACCATTAAGACGGGACCCTGACTTGCAGGCAGGGAGTCAGGGCTGTGGCCCTCCCTGGGGCAAACCTGGTGCGGAGGGAAGGCTACTTACTGTGTTGAGAGTAGTGTGGGCCACGGCCTGCTCCTCCATCCCGGATCTTTCTTTCCTCAGACTGAGTCGAATTGCCTTGTAATTCCAGAACTCCCAGTTAGATATCCAAGAATGTGCCCAAGGAGAGCCAGGTGAGCAATGCCCCTGGATTCCCAGCCTGGGCAGAGGCATGTGGAGGTGAAACTAGACTACCTAGTGGGTGGAGGGAAGGGGGGCTGCAGAGAGATGCTGGCCAGGCCCCAGTGATGCTTGCCCTGCCCTGCCCGGAGAGACAGCCAAGGCATTCATGGGAGCACAATCGAGGGCTTTGTGTCAGGGACCTTGACGCTGGCAGATGTTCCAGGGCTCCGCAGCCCTTTCTTGTAGGAAGGAAAGAACCTGGCTGGGGGACAGCAGCTGTCTGCCACCCCAGACCCAGAGAGCAAAGGTTGGAAAGGGGGTGTTGAATGCCCTGCTTGCCTACCAGCTCCAGAGTGTCCTCTGATCTCCATCTTCCACTGCCTCTGGAGAGATGCTCTTTGCTCCCATCACTTTCACTTGCTCGCTTATTTCCACGCACAAGGAAAGGAGGTACCCAGTCCTGGAACTTCAGGGACAAGAACCCATCAGATAAGGAAACAGTTTTCTCCCACAACTTTCATCTTGGTAGAGCCCATTTGCGTGGGGTGTTTCGTTTGATTCGTTTCAAATGGCTTTTGGATTAGTTTATGGTTTGGTTTTCATGAAAACCCAGAAACTGGGTGAATTCATTGACCAAATTGAGAAAGTTGTGTGAATTGCAATCAATACATCACAAAAGCATGTTTGTTGTGAAATAGTTACTTCCTTTGGTTTCCCCCACCCTTCCTCTTCCTCCCCCCCCCGTCTCTTTCTACCTCCTTCAAGATTGCAAGACCCTTGTGGGAGGAAAGGTCTACATTTCCTGATTTGAGAAACAGAGAAAAAATTTCCTTTCCAAACTTGAAAAGGCGCCTTGATTCTTGGTTCATCCATGGCACAAAATGTAACTGTCAGGACAGCAACGTGGAAGGGTCTTGCCTTGTTCTGAGATGATTTTGATTTTGATTCCCCAACCTAGCTCACAACTTTGCTGTCTGATCTGAGCCTACTAGAGGTTTTCAAGATTGGCCACAGGTTAGCTCCAGGTGCCCAAACTCTTCTTGGCTGGAGTTGAAAACAGAGAGATGCAAACCCAAAGCTCACCATATCCCCATTATGCAGAAACTCTCCAGCCACACTCTGCACGGACATGAAGTAAACCTTCAGCAGGACTGGTCAGCTCTCCACATTCCTTGGTGTCCTTAACAGATAAACAGAGTTGGAAGGGACCAATGTAGATCATCTAGTCCAACCCCCCGTCCAAGCAGGAGACCCTACACCATTTCTGACAGGTGGCAGACCAATCTCTTCTTGAAAGCTTCCAGTGATGAAGCTTCCATAACTTCTGAAGGCAACTTCTGTTCCATGGGTTGATTGTCCTCACTGTCAGGAAATTTCTCCTTATTTCCAGGTTGAATCTCTCCTCGGTCAGTTTTCATCCATTATTCCTTGTTTGGCCTTCAGGCGCCTTGGAAAATAGCTTGACCTCCTTCCTCTGTGGCAGCCCCTCAGATATTGGAAGATTGCTCCCCTGGTCCTTCTCTTCACTAGACTAGCCATGCCCGGTTCCTGCAACCGTTCATCATATGTTTTAGCCTCCAGTCCCCTAATCATCCTGGTTTCTCTTCTCTGCACTCTTTCTAGAGTCTCAACATGTTTTTTATAGTGTGGGGATCAAAACTGGATGCA
Source organism: Pantherophis guttatus (assembly GCF_059756535.1). NCBI lineage: Eukaryota > Metazoa > Chordata > Lepidosauria > Squamata > Colubridae > Pantherophis > Pantherophis guttatus. The sequence continues at coordinate 3,505,755 of NC_142076.1, forward strand.
GTACTCTAGGTGTGGTCTCATTAAGACTTTATAGAGTCCTGCTAGAGGATTCAAGAGATTCCAAGGCAAGCCTGCTCTGAGATCTGGGCCACGCGGGCCTGTCATTGTTTGTCATCTTTCTGTGGCACACCTGCCCTTTTCTCTTGCCAAGCAATCATACCTGGCAATAGATCACAGCAGCCTTCTTCCTTCTTCTGAGACCCACTGATAACCAGAGGTGAGGCGGAGGAGAGGAATGCTTTTATACCAAGCCTTCTCATTCTCCACCTTCAAACAAGCGTATTTTTGCACATCACAGTTCCAGCTTAAGACTGGGCACCATTCCCTCAGCCCACAGCCCTCACTGTTAGGTGAGCTCTGCAATCCTTCTAGTTTGCCAGTGAATTGAGTATGTCTAGTCTAACAAAGAGGAGTAGGGGTGACATTGGGAGCTTTGGGTTTGTAACTGTGGATCAGCTGGGTCCTTTTATGGGTGCAAATCTCTCTGGGCCACAAAGTTCCTTTGCTGATAAAACACCAGTGCAACCCTTTGTTTTACAGACTTCTTTATTTCTCTAATTTCCCTGCTTCAGACAAACCTATTTGGCCTCTGGAATTGCTTCTTGGTTCCTTTGGGGACTAGGTGGAGTACAACTGGGGTTCATGACTATTGAATGTGCCTTTTTACTCAGTGACTCTATGCCGGTGGGGTTTTTTTTTGAAGGGACCTAGGATGTAAATTGGATGCTAGCATGTATTGGGTTTCAGATGGAATTCATTTGGAATTGGCTGATGGAGGGGGAGATAGGAAGATCGCATTATGGGTGGAGGTCTCTTGCAAGGAGTGCTCCAAGTCCACTAAAATACAGGTCTCCTCCAGATGCCCCTTTGGATAATCTGGACTTGATTCTTTTTCTCTGGGGGCCCTTGTCTCCAAGGCAGGAGAAAGGTGTACCAGATATTCTGTTTGTTTTTTTCATGCGGTTTTGGAATCTTTTTTTCTGTCCTGCTGCAACAACTGAACTTGTTGGACTCATCAGAGCCTGTGACTTGGCATTTAGCTGAACTCTATTTTTACTGTATGGATTCAAAATACCCTCATGGAGTTTGTAATTCATGTGGAGGAAGAGAAAATTCCTAACTTCATCTGCAACTTCCATCTCCCACACTTCTCTTATTCGTGCTGTTAATTATTGCAAGCTTTTGTTATCGCCTCCCAAGAACGCTCCTTTGGAATACGGCACGTCAACAGTTGTTAGAAGGTGCTAAGGGAAACAAGAGATTGAACATGCTGACCCCACCACAATTCACAATTGAGACGCACCACAATTCTGGATGCAATTCAACAAACTACGGACTTGACTCAAACCCTGCCTCCTTTGGGGGATGGGTTACATTGAAAACTACAGTATTACAGGAGACGGATTGGCCGAGATAATTTAAAACAAGCCAAGTTGAGGCCTTGATAATTCTCACCATCATCTTTCACCCATTCTACACCTCGTTCATCACTATTTTTCTGAAGGCCAACAGAAAGATGGGCCAGTATCTGGGGAGGGACCGGGGGGGGAGTGGTTTTGTAAGATAGGCACCATAAGAGAGAAGACCAAGCCTCTACCAGGTGACTATTACACAAAGGGGAGCTGGAACATGCCCACCCTGGCCAGATCTAGAAGGATGGGCAGAAACCGTTGTGGAAAAGTGATCTCAAAATTCCCTTGACCCCATCTCTTTAAAACAGAGGTCTTCAAACTTGGCAGCTTTAAGACTTGTGAATTTCAACTCCCAGAATTCTCCAGCCAGCTACACTACGCTGGCTGGAGAATTCTGGGAGTTGAATCCACAAGTCTTAAAGCTGCTAAATTTGAAGACTTCTACTTTAAACGGAAGACTGTTAAATTGTAAAGATGACCACCTGAATTTTGAACTGCACATGGACCACACACAGTGGGGGCTGCCTGGGCAGCTTTAGGGTCTTATGAAAGGCCAGCGGTACCAGGGCACCCTAACTTCTGGAAGGAGAATGTTCCATATGGTTCACATGGAGTGCATTGCTGTGTGATGTAACCAAAAATGGAAGTGATAAAATTCTCATCTTTGTAACCCCAGCCCTGTTCCAGGTTTGGCCTCATGATCTCTCCTTACCCAACCTATCAATAAATCAATTTATACATCAATTTAGGGGTGTCTTGGGGTCTCATTTAAAATACTCTTAAGGGGAAAAGTTTTCCTTTAGTGTAAAATGAAAAGATCAGACACACAAAAAGGAAGCAAGAGTTATGTTTAATATGACTCAACGTCTGGATTGAAGATAGGTAACAGTTTTACGGTGCCCGCTTGAGAATTTGACAGTGCAATGCGAATTTGTTAAGAAAAGATGCAAGGAAAGCAGATGGCTGGTTCCACTTTGTGGCCAGCTTGTTTGAGCAACTGCTCTGACCATCTAAGCATTTAATGTAGATTTGACAAGGCCCTGAATCTCTCTGGAACGGTCTCAGAACAAGTCCTCCCAAGAGATCCGTTTTGTTTTTTTTATTTGGTTCACAGACTTTACATAATCAAAAGAAGAAAACAATCTTTTAGACTTGCAAATGAAAAGCTGATAAACTTAAAAGAAAAAAAGAGAAAAATTATTTGAAGACATAATAATCTATCTTTCAGCACTTCAAAAGAGGTGGAGAGATTAACATAAATTTATAATCACAGAATGCCTTGCTATAGATAATGCAATTATTGCTGTATGAAAAAGTGAGAAATTTCAAGCACCTTCAATATTGAAAATGCTGCCCACGCAAGATAACTGAAGCAAAAAAAGAAGTATCTTTCCTTTCTTCCCAATTTTAAGGTGACAATCTGGCAACTGATTCTGCAAGAAGAAAACTACCTGAGCACCTGAAAAGTGCAATCATGTTTACTGCAGACTGACAAGGCAAAAATGGTTCATATGCTTGTTTTCAGCAAGTGCCAAGACAGATCTGCAAAAGATTTTTCTTTTTTCCTACCATCAACCCAGAAGATTTCAACAGGAAGCACTAAATATGTTAATATAGTTGCTTCATCAACACTGACTTCAAAATGGCTTTAGGAAAAAAAAAACCTGCATCTATTTATGATACTGAAGAACAAAATGCTAGTAAATTCACTGTTGCCATGAAGAATTCCTATTATCACGGACTGACAAATGAACTCAGCATTCTATCCTGACAGTTAATCAAGTAATTCAAATATAATTCACTCTGATGATCTGAATAATGGACTTTTATTACATGCTTCTTGACCAATAAAACCAATTTGTAACATGTTTTTAAAATAGGCACCGCAATCAGAAATTCTAGAGAATTTCTAGAGAAACATATGAAGCGTGATGGTGTAATTCTTGTTTTGCATATACAGCAGTGCAAATGCTACTGGGCAGGAGCAAAAACATTACAAATGGATACACAATGATTTCCATTCCCCTGAAATAGCTGAACCAGAACCCAAGTAACCATAAAAACCAACTTTAACATCATGTCTCAGATACCAGAGCAGCTGCCCTTAAAACTGCTCAATTCCCTGAATTTCCAAAGATTGCATTACAAAACACCACAGTGCAAGGTTTAAACAGAAGCCTGCTCAGTCCTTCAGCTCGGCTGAGTAGGCCTCCACCCTGATACCTGAACACCAGCCAGACACAGCTTGATGTATCTGAAAGCTGATAGACACACACACACACACACACACTTCCCTCTTTCTCTCAAAGTGCATTTTTAAACAGAAATTTGTAAACAGAGAATTCAATTTGAATGTTGCGCACGAAAATCATCTTACTTTTGCAAGCAGCAATTGTCTGCACCGCAGTAACTGAGAAAATACTACCAGCCTGAAGAGACTGCAGGTGGCTTGGGATGAAGAAAGACCTCTGCAGACCTGGAACGTCTCCCTTCCTTAATCGGTGAGAGCAGGGAGGAGGTCCGCTATGCTATCGATGTAGTAATCGGGGACCAGGCTTCTGCGCTCAGGACAGTCGCTGTTGAGGTGGCCCTTAACCTCATCCAGTGTCGTGACCCCAGTGAGAGTGAGGAGGGTGGTCAGGCCGCAGGTGTTGCCCATGAGGATGTCTGTGTCCAGGCGGTCACCAACCATGATTGTGCGCTCAGGGTTAATCTTAAACTCGCTGGCCACACACTCAAACATGAAACGGCTGGGCTTGCCCACAATGAAGGCTTCCCGTTCCGCAGCTGTCTCCACTGCCTTGACGAGGCAGCCCGTCCCTAAAGGAGGAAAGACAAAAAATATATATGAAGAACTGGTGCAAACCTGAGCGGGCCATACAACTTGGTCTTTAGTTTGCTAATGGGGGAAAAAAACCCTGTATGGCTGAAGTTGGGGATGTCCTGCCCCTTTGGGCCTGAAATTGAAACAACTTTTGTTTGCATTGCTTTCACTCAAGCTTTTGTTTCGCCGGATTTCATGGCCACCATGCAATCCCAGAAAATATGCCTCTTTTATTGGAGGCAGCATAGAAGTGGTGTGCTTGCACCTATGCCTGCTCTACAGCTTTTTCAACTTCAGATCCAAAGTCAGCACATCTCCAGATCCAGGGAATGAGGGCAACACCAGAAGGAAATGCATATATAAGGTGTGACCCAATTATTATTCCGAACATCAGCTGAGCAATGAAAAAGCCATGATGCAGCAGACAAATAGGCTTCAGGACCACAAAATTTAAATTTCTGTGGACAGAACCCCATTTCTGTTATGTGATGAGTATTATCCCAGGGAAAAAAGAACACGTATACACAAAATGGGAAATTAATTTTGTTTTTGAACCTGAAATAAACACATTGCATTTGGCAGGTCCTGGTTGGACTGTCATCTAGTTGAACCAAGGTCATTTTATTTATTCTGGGTTTCTGCTAAAACAAAATCTAACTAATTTATGTAGATAAAGGCCTCTCTCTCTTCCCCTGTTCTGAGTGTCCTATATGTCACCCAGCACCTTTCATTCCCTATGTGTCCTTAGTTATTTCCAATGTTTCAAGCACAGAGGACTTAATATTCTCATGTGCACATCACTCTCTCAATCTTCCTAGCCATGCATGGAATGTTTTATATACCATTACAAATGGTGGAAGTGGGACAGGATAGCTTGTTAAATGTCCTATCAATTAGACCAAAAGTAGTTCTAAATGGTGTTTACTTATATTTGAACGTCATGGATACTGGATGGAAAAGCAGGATACAAACCAATTAAATAATAATGATTATTACTCTACACGTGGCTTTAATCCAGAATCTGAGAATGGGGCTTTACTGCTTTGGGGGAGGGGGGGGCTGTATGCAGCTTCCAGTAGCACAATTCCGAGAAAGACACTCTATTTCCAATATAATTAGTACAAGGTTGTTTAGGGATTGTTATGCCTTTCCCTCCCAGGATTAAACTGTAAGAGGTTTAGCGTCTAAGTCAACAGCTCAACCTAAGATTTTACAAGTAGGAAGGCAAGAGATGTGACCTTGCAGAGCCTCAGAGAGTTAGCTGAGCCAAAGAGACTTCTGGGAGGGTCCCAAGTACAGCAGTCCTCGACTTACAACAGTTCACTTAGTGACCGTTCGAAGTTACAACGGGCACTGAAAAAAGTGACTTATGACCATCTTTCACACTTCTGACCACTGCAGCATCCCCATGGTCACCTGATCTAATTTCAGCTGCTTGGCAACTGATTCACATTTATGACCGTTGCAGTGTCCCCTTTGCCACCTTCTGACAAGCAATGGAGAAGCGAGAATCACTTAACAACCCCCGGGGTTATTAATTTACCAACTGCAATGATTGCACTTAACAACTGTGGCAAGGAAAATCGTAAAACGGGGCAAAACTCACTTCACCAGCGTCTCGCTTAGCAACATAAACGGTGGTCCTTAAATCGAGGGCCACCTGCACGAGCTGCTCAGAACTACCCCGCCCAGTCTTTCCTGCACCCGCTTCCCCAAAATCCCCTTTTCCTGGCTACCAGCGGGATGGCAAAGGTGGGCCGCCCGGCGGAGGGTGCGGGTCGGGGTCCGTACCGGGCACGGCGCTGCCGCCCTCGAGCGGGAGTCGGTTGTCTCGGTTGGTGCCCACCAGCAGGCAGCCATGCCCGTCGCCGTCGCCCCGCAGCAGGTAGCGCAGCGCCAGGCAGAGCTTGCCGTAGGCGAAGTGCTCGTCGTAGCCAACTAGGACGGCGCGCACGGAAGGGTCCAGCGGGGCGCGCGCGCCGAAGTGGGCGGAGCCGGGCTCGGGGGCGGGGCCGACGCCCAGGTGGGCCACGCCCAGCGCCTCCAGCTCCGCGCTCAGCGCAGGCCCGCCCAGCACGTAAGCGGCGCCGCCCGGCGGGAGCGCGCGGCTGAGGTGGCGCGCGGCGCAGTAGGCGGAGCCGAAGACCTGGCCGGGCTCCGCGGGCGGGAAGCCCAGGCGCCTCAGCTTCTCGGTGTAGGCCTGGCGCGTCCGCGAGGAGTTGTTGGTCACGTAGCAGAGCCGCTTCGCGCCGCCCGATTCTAGCCGGTGCAGCGTCTCGGCCGCGCCGGGCAACGCCGCCTCACCCCGCCACAGCACGCCGTCGCAGTCGAAGAGCACCGCCTCCGTCTGGGAGAGCAGCTGCCGGGCCAGCGCCGCGTCCAGCCGCCGGCACTCTTTCGCCGCCATCGCGTGAGGGCGGATGAGAGGACGGGCGCCGCGCCTCAGCGCTTCACGAGCTCCGCCCGCACCGATTGGCTGGGAAAGATGTGCCGCCCCGCCTCCAGGGTTTCAGCGAAGCCTCCGGAAACCGGGCACTCCGCCGCTCATTGGCTGCCCCGGGGAGAAGCGCGCGTCGGTTGGCCGAGCGGAGAAGGAACCGTCCCGCCCTCACCAGCCCGTTGGCTGTAACGCCGCGCAGGCCCCGCCCCCGCAGGTGAGCAGCCCGCAGCCGTCCTCGTCTTCCCGTTGGCTGAGCGCCTGGCCGGCCGACGAGGCTGCGACAAGGCTCGCGCGAGCCCGCCTCCCCGCGGCGCCGGCCCGTTGTTATGACGACACGGCCGTAAAGCCGCCATCTTGGTGGTTGCGGCGCCTTGCGACATGGAAGCCGCGATGGCAACGGGCGCTGGGCCGGCGGGGCTTACGGCAGCTGGGCCACGGGGACGCGAGGGCGCTGCTGAGGCGGCGGCGGCGGTGACGGGCGGCCTCCCTCAGTCTCCCGCCGCCGCCGCCTTCCTTAGCCTCCCGACGCCTTTCGAGGAAGAAGGTACTGCCGCCCAGAGGAAGGCGGGGGAGGGGCCGCTCCGTTTCAGGGCCTTCCGGGAGAAGCGGCGCCTCCTCTTCGCCGCGGGGACAGGCCTGCCCTCTGAGGGGCCAAAGGCGACGCGGCTGCGGCTCCCGCCCACGCCACGAGACCGGATCGAAGCCCAGCTCTCTCCGTCTCTATACGGAACCTTCGGGGGGGAGGGAGGGAGGGAGAGGGAATGTCGAGCTGGGAGAGTTTCTCGGCGCTCTCTGCGGGGACCTACCTCGCAAGGGTGTTGTGGGGATGGAAGGAGGGAGCGCAGACAGACGGGCCCCTCCCTGGGAATAGGGGACCGTGGCTCTTCTCTGGGGTGGGGGAGAGGCTTCCAGGGCAGGTAGGGAGGGATCTTCTGCTGAGGGCTTCCCTGCCTTTGAGCGTGGCCCCCCCACCCGGGTGCAGGTGCCAGGAAGGGACCTTGGAGCAGTGGTGAAATCCAAATTTTTTTACTACCGGTTCTGTAGGCGTGGCTTGGTGGGCTTGGCTTGATGGGCATGGCAGGATACTGCAAAATCCCCATTCCCTCCCCACTCCTGGGGGAAGGATATTGCAAAATACCCATTCCCTCCCAATTCCAGGGGGAAGGATATTGCAAAATCTCCATTCTCACCGCATTCCTGGGACCAGCCAGAGGTGGTGTTTGCCAGTTCTCCGAACTACTCAAAGTTTCCACTACCAGTTCTCCAGAACCTGTCAGAACCTGCTGGATTTCATCCCTGCCTTGGAGGTCATCTAGTCCAACCCCCTGCTCGGGCAGGAGAGCTGTACTGGTTCTGATAGGTGGCTGTCCAGGTGGAGGAGTGGCAGGGTGCTCTTCCAATGCTTTCTGGGGCTGTATAGTGGTGGCTGGCAAAGGAGCCTTTCTCCGGCATCCCTTTGTGGAGACGGAATCCCAGCCTGGCCGTAGCTGTGCCTGTGCCAGGTTTTCTGATTGTTCAGGCAGGATCTTGATCTGGTCTTAAAAAGGATGCTCTTTAAGAGGTATTAACTCCCATGGTTTGCTTTGGAATGAGTGACAATTGTTTAAACGGCTGCTACCGTTTTATTATCCCAAGCCTGTAAATACTACTGTTGGAATGAATACAGTTGTTGCTGTGATCGGTTATTTGGGAATCTCCTTTTCACGCTGTCCTAAAAGTGTGACGGGGTCCTTAATTTTCTTGCCTTCTAGATGAAGATGACAGGCACAAATGTGGTCGTTGCCAATCCGAGTTCACTTCTTTGGAAGAATTTGTACAGCACAAGTTGCAGAAGCTTTGCCAGAGACCTCAGGATGCAACCGCAGCAGCAGCAACCCCGGCAAGTTTCTCAAGGCAGCATCTACGCTCTGCTTGCCAGACATGTGATCTTGCTGGGAACCAGGCTGGGGGGTTGCAAGCTGGATAAATAGTAGCTTTTGTAGGCTCAGATGGGTAATATTTGCAAAATGCATCACCTCATCCTTAGGAGAAATATTAGCATAAGACATTATGGGAGATGCTGTTTTTACCACTTCCAACCTTGTAAATTTTATTTAAAAAATATTTTGGAACATCCCTACCACAAGAGGTATTTTCATATTAAAGCTCCATTTGTTCCATCAGGTGATTTCGTCAGTTGAAGCACCTATAACTGTAGCTCATATAGTTGTTGAAGCAGCTCCAATAACAGAAGAAATCGACAATGTACCTGAAATTGTAGGTAGGTCCACCAGCCACTTAAAGTTATTTTAGGCAATCAGTAAGCCTACTGCAAGAGTTTAAGGGGGAGGAGTATAACAGAGTAAGAGTGAGTGCTTTTCATGCAGAAGATCCCAGATTCAGTTCCTGGCATCTCCAATATTAGGAAGAAATCCTCTTGAAATGGTGCTGCTGTCAATCAGTGCTGGCAGTAATGGATTAAAAGATAAATGGTATGGTGCCATGTACAGCAATTTGTGCGACTCAGTACTTTTCCATTATTTTGAATAAATGTAACCATCAAAAGTCAGGTCCTCTGAAGGTTAAATAAAAACATGCTCTTCCCATAAAGTGCAGAGAAAATGTCATGCTACAAATTATTAAGATAAATAATATCTTAAAGTTCTATCAATCTATATTGATCTACGTTTATCGGGAACCCAGGAGAGAGAAGAAAAAATGATTATTTTTTCCCTGAAGAAAAATAAAGATTTAAAGCTTTTTAATTCAGAAAAGGTGTGACAGAACATTCTTAGACCGGTTTGTGATTAAAGTGGAATGAATGGGTCGGAGTCATGCAGGTACTTTCCTCCTCCTAAAATTTGAGCATTGAAGTGCAAGTGGTTGCTGGAATAGAATAAACAAAATGCTTTTGAGAATACAGAATAATGTCTGATTGTTAAATGAGTTGAAATGTATTGGTAGATTCACAGAAGGTTATTTGTCTACTCATAATATGTTTTGATGTGATCCAGAGTAAATTCATACGATGTGATCCAGAGTAAATTCATATGCATGGAAGTGCTTTCTCTACTGACAGAACCTTTCCTGTTCTGCCAAGGCCTACAGAGGGATTTGCTTTAGTCTGAATTTAATGGCAGAAACCACTCCATCATGAGGGCCTGTCCAATATGGCCACCCAAAAAGTTCCAATAGCTGGTTATGGAACATGATCTTCTATAAAGAATCTAACTGGCTTTGGGCCTCTTTGCAGGTAGTGGGCAAATCAAGGAGGTTGTTGTAGGTGAAGATCACGTCTTTGAAAGCCCCAACAGCCACAGTGATGAAGACGGTGGACTTACTCAGAGTAATCCAGGAGGCCCAGAGGAAGGTGCTTCTCTGGAACTTATCAAAGTTAAACTGCTGGTTAATAAGGAAGGTCGTTACGTCTGCGAACTGTGCCACAAGACATTTAAGACGGTATGTTAAGGATTTTAGCAATGCTCATGGTACTATTAGATAAGTGATAAAGAAGATGATGCTATTGAGACACAACAATTCTTGCCTCTGGGTAAGAAAAGGCAGCAGCTTTATAGTTTGAAGCGTCATGTTCTTAAAACTAGCTCTATATCTGGCAGCACCACAAACACCACTTTGTATCCTTTGGTTCCAGGCCAGCATTCTCAAGGCTCACATGATCACTCACAGCAGCAGGAAGGACTATGAGTGCAAGTTATGCGGGGCATCGTTCAGGACCAAGGGCTCGCTGATCCGACACCATCGCCGTCACACAGGTGAAGAGTGGACTTGGTCAGCTGTATGTAGTGACTCAGTTATTAAGCAACTTTCAAAAGTAGGACTAAGAAGAGCACAGGGGAAGACATTGGGGTGAAATGATATTTGAACAGCTAGGATGAGGGATTTGCATAAAAGGATTCCAGGATTAATTCCTGGTGCTTAAGCATTACCTTGTCCTCCATGCTCCTACTGTTGAAAAGCTATATATAGGCCTCACAGCCAATCTATCCTTTTCTGAAAGGTTGGCAGCAGAACCGTCGCCTAGAGACAATGGAGCCACGTTCTTCTACAAAGTAATTTTCCTTTGGTTTCTCTAGATGAGCGTCCTTACAAGTGCAAGAAATGTGGGAAAAGCTTCCGGGAATCGGGAGCCTTGACGCGACATTTGAAATCCTTGACGCCATGCACTGAGAAAATCCGCTTCAATATGAATAAAGAAATAGTTGTCAGTAAAGAGGATGTAGCCTCAGGTCAGTGAAAAATCTCAGGGCCTCCCCTGCTCTTATCCATATGGCTTGCAGGGTGTGTCTGCCTTGCCTTTGGGGGGACAGAATAGATTTATGCAATAATTACATGAATCATATATGCCAAAATTCAGTGGAATATCACTAAATGAGCAAACATTAATTCACAAAAGGAAAACTAACTGATTAGTATAATGCCTGATAGAAAAGGCATGTTATGGTATTCAGGATGAAAGGAGGAGTTAGGGAATTACGACTTGGACATCTACACAGATGAAGTGAACCCTGGCTGTTGGTGGGAAGAGACAACACGTTGGTAGGTCACAGATGAAATAGATCCATTTGGATTGAACGTGTATTCTGAAAACCCCATAAATCTTCTGGATCTTCTGAGTCATTGGTCTCTACACCAGAAATGGACTTGGAGGGTCTGTTTTCTGCCACTTTCCATAATGGGATCCTGAAAGAACCGGCTGTCCTAATCACTCCATTTATGGAAGCAGGCTTTAGGTTCAGGAAGCACGTTGCCAGGGCTTCAGGTGGAGAGATCCTTCTGGATTAGCGAGGCAATAAATAGCACCAAAAAAAAAAAAAAAAGGGAAGGATTTTGATTGGTGCTGGTGACAGAACAGAAATAAGCCCTGGGTCATGCAGAGCACTCTGGAGGACAGCACACATTCAGCAGGGACGGATCTTTATACCACTCTCGTGACCAATGTACTGGGTTGTTTTTGTTAATGTTCTGTGTGAACCCAGAAAATTTGATTTCAGCATGTGCAAGTGTAGAACATGTATTAATTCAGTATCCAGTTATTCAAATTGATGCACAGGCAGGTCAAGGAATGAAGAGACACGGCCCAAAATTAACCCTCGTCAGCCCAACTATAAACTAGTCTCCCATGCTTAGCCAGGCTTTGTGCAGGGTCCTGGCCTGTGGGGGGAATCTCTTGGGATTTACCTTGTCATAGTTCAGGTAGAGTCATACACTGTGGTCAGGATTCTGCCATGAACTTGTGATGAGGCCTTAGCAAGCATTAATCTCTGGTCCCCTAAAGAACAGCACTGGCGTCCCATAAAGTTCATGTGAAAGCATCCTCTGAAGGCTCAGAGGTTGCCTTGTGTGCCTCTGGCAGGGCAGTAGCCCAAGTTAGCCAGAGGGAGCTGCTGAAGTGCTTGGCTTGGCTTCCCTTGAACCCAGCCCCTAGTGGCACTCTTAACTGTATGCTGCTTTTCTTGAAGGGGCCAGTAACTCCAGCAGTGAAGCCATCCCCTCGCTGGCAGCTCCGTCTGTGGAGACCTCCCCTGTAATCCACCTGGTGACAGATGCTAAAGGGAATGTCCTCCATGAAGTCCATGTCCAGATGCAGGAGCTCCCCGTCTCGGAAACCAAGGCATTAGGACAAGAGGTTAGTGCAATCTCTGCTGGGGGGATTGGGGGGGGGAGGAGATGATCTTGTACCACCAGGAGAAGTGATGGAACCTACCGTGGTCAGTACCCCAGAAAGCCCATAATAACTCATTACCTGAGGTTCGTCTTGAGAAGGGTCTGCAGGGCATTTCAAACGTAAGGCAGCCAAACAAAACTCTCAGAGCTCCAGATCTAAGTTAGGAAGGAGAACGACATTTCTAAGGGTTCCTGAAGTCAAAACATGAGAAATGTTGATCAGAAAGAAAGCTTTTGGCACCTTGTAGGATTCTAGGTTAAAGGAAAAAACTTTTTTCTTTCTGCTAAGCTGTCAGCTGTCATCTCACACTTGTGCTTTGCTGCCGTTCAGTGCCAATGGCTGCCATGAATTCTAGGACTGAATGGGAAGGGGGAGGATTCGAGGGAAACAAAACATTCCCTGCATCTCCCCGAGATGCTGCTCCACAGTCAACCAGCTGGGAGCAATGCAGCTGCATGCCAACTCACACTTGGAGTGACGCTGCTAAAAACATCTTTGAATTTGATTGGACATGGGATGGGGTGGGGGCAGCACCAGGAGGTATCTAAGGGAGGGAAAGTTAGACTTGGGGATTTGGGTGTGCAAATTTCAGTTCTGGCTTTGCATGACTGTATTTCACTTGACCTCTAGTAAATGATACCTTTCTCAGCCAATGGAGTTAAGGATGGTTCTTTCTTAGAGGTTGACGTTGGCAGTCATTGTTGCTGCACCCTTATTTCCTTTAGTCATCCAATCTTGAGGAGCTGTCCCCTGACCAGGAGGACAATGAGAACTTACTACGAGAAGCCATGAGGAATTCTGGGATTGTGATCGAGCGAGTTTCCATAGAGGAGGGTGCTAAATCAGATGAAAATGGCATTGCTGGAGCTGCTGAGGATTTAAAGAACAAAGAGGTGGAAACACCTGAGAAATTGTGCGAAGAGCAATATGTGGAAATTGAGCACATAGAAGCTGTAAGTTCCTCCTTATTAATTTAAATGCCGCCTGCTTGGTTTGCTGCCGAAAGTGTCTTTCATAGTCTGTGCTGTGTTGTGGTACGGCTGCATATGAGAACGGGACTCTTGAGCTTGCTTTAACTTTCTCTTGTAATCTTCTCACAATGTTGATTCAAGACTTCTCTCGATCAAATGCGCAAGTAATTTATGCTGGGCTCCCTTTGTTTCATAGCCAGTTCCTGAAGCGACCCATGAATGTAAGCGACACGCGTGCCCTTATTGCAGCGAAACCTTCAGGGAGCAGAGTAGTCTCGACCTCCATATCAGTGGACATCTAGGTAAAATGACCTCCTTCTAGGCCTCCTCCTCCAGGGTCCTGCAGGCAAAGTCCTTCCTTGGGTTCCCTAAAGAAAGCATCTTTTTTTTGTAAAAGCTGAAGTTGATGTTAAGACACTTTTAGGCCAGGGGTGTCAAACTCGATTTCATTGAGGGCCACATCAGGGTTATGTTTGATCTTGGAGGGGAGGGGCTGGCTAGGATGGGTGTGCTCAGCTTGACGTCACTCATGTTGGGGGCACCTGTGGTGGCCTGAGCACTCTGCCAACGAAAATGGGCTCGCAAGCTCCATTTTTGGCTGCAATGGCCTCCTGCAACCCTCTGCCAGCAAAAAAAAAAGTGCAGGAGGGCTGAGGGCCAGTCCTTCGCTGTTTCCAGGGCGGCCCTGTGGGCCAGATCTAAGCACCCCACAGGCCGCATCCAGCCCATGGGCGTTGAGTTTGACACCCCTGCTTTAGGCAGTACAGGCAATCCTCAATTTACAGCCATTCATTTAGTGACTGTTCAGAGTTATAATGGCAGTGAAAAATGTGATTGGCCGGTTTTCGCACTTGCGAACATTGCAGTACCCCCATGGTCACATGATCAAAATTTGGATTGCTTGGCAATTGACTCGTATTTATGGTGGTTGCAGTGTCACCGAGTCATGTGACCACCTCTTGCGACCTTGAGCAAAGTCAACAGGGAAGCCAGGTTCACTTGGCAATCATGTGACTAACTTAGCAACGGCAGTGATTCCCTTAACATCTGGGGCTAGACTCTCTTAACAAATGTCTCAGTGTCTGAAATTTGGGGCTCAGTTGTGGTTGTAAGTCGAGGACTACCGGTACCTGTATTACAGTTTCAGTACTAATGTTTCTGAGGCACTCTTTACATTGTTTCACAGTTTTCCTAGACCTACCGAGGTTACAATGTAGTACAGGGATCTCCAACCTTGGCAACTTTTAAGACTTGTGGACTTCGACTCCCAGAATTCCTCAGCCAGCGAAGCTTCGCTGGCTGAGGAATTCTGGGAGTCGAAGTCCACAAGTCTTAAAGTTGCCAAGATTGGAGACCCCTAATCTAGTATGCCTACCTGTCCAGGGCAGCATTCCTGATGGATGGTCCTGAGATTCCTCCAGGGAAGGGAGCCTGCGGACCAGCTCATATGGTAAACTTTCATGGTGTCCAACTGAGATCTACTTTCTTATAATTTAAACAGATCCTTTCTTATCCTGTCTTCTGAAACAGCTGAACAATTCAGCTCTGTTTCTACCTGTCAGCTCTTCAGATATTTGAAGACAGTAATGAGCCCCTGCAGTTTGTTTACTCCAGGGTAACTATACACAGTGCTTCCGGTCATTCCCCCCCACTCCCCAAAACTTTTTTTCTTTTCAGCCTCTACCATCTTGCTTGCTGTCTTCTAGATATGCTACAGTTTATTAATTTCCTTCCTAAAATGTGGAGCTTAAAATTGGGTGTACAGATAGTCCTTGACTTACGACCCGGGTGCTCAGTAACCAAAGTTACAACGTCCCCCAAATTCAAAGTTCCAACAGGAGGCAGGGAACTCTGCGGTCACGTGATCACATTTTGGATGGTTGGCAACTCATCTGCATTTACAGCCACTTGCAGCATCCCACAGTTATATGACCACAATTGATTTGCCGGAAACTGGCATTTACTCCCTGCAAATGGATTTGTTTAACAAACACTGCAAAAGTCATAAAATTGGGTTTGGTCACAGGGAGACTCGCTTAATGACTGGCATGACTTGTAATTACACACTCAATGATGGTTATAAGTCAAGGACTTCTTGTACTGTATTCTAAATGGGGTCTAACCAATGCAGAATAAAGAGGAATAATAAGTTCTTTTGATCATGACACTGTCTTTCTGTTGATTCAGCCAATCATATTCTTTCTTTGTGGTTATATCACTTTGTATATTTAGCTTATGATCCACCAAGATCCCAGACCTTTCTCCTTTTTGGTGTCCTTGAAGCCCTTGAAGCTTCTTACCAAGTTTCGGGACTTTGCATTTATTCCTGTTGAAATCCCTATTTCTGGCTTTTTCCCTTTGTGTACTAAATTGTCCAGATGAGTTTTAAGATCCCTGCTTTAATATCCAGATACCTGTCATCCAGATGAAGTTTTGGTAGCTTCTATTGGCGCAAAAAACCTACTTCTTGGAGCAGTTTTAAATCTAGTTGCTGCACAGCCAGGTACCGTGTTTATGTTTAAGCTAAATATGTAGCTGTCTGCTTGGGCTAAGCAGTGATTCATACCTGGGCAGCAATATTTGTGTAGTATCCTCTCAAGATTAATCCAGAGCTTAACATTAGGTGTGGAGGAGTTCCCTCTTCCCCTGCATCCTTTCCCAGGGCTATTGCTGTCACCTGCCTTAGAAGACTGGAGTGTTTCTTTCCTCACTTTAGCACTTAACCTACATGGCCCTTAATCTGCTATTTCCACATGTTTAGAGAAATCAGCCACCCTCAGATAACTGTTCCTTTGTCTTGTCCCAAAGGCATCTGGACTTCCTTTGTTTCCTTGACAATGTTTCGCTTCTCATTTAAAAAGCTTCTTCAATTCTGACTGAATGGTGGAGAATGGAAGGATTTATATTCCTTGCAATCATCTGGTCATTAGCATTCTCTCTGATGGCCTCAACGACTCTCAGAAACAGTCCTAATGACTAGATGACTGCAAGGAATATAAATCCTTCCATTCTCCATCACTCAGTCAGAACTGAAGATGAAAAGCGAAACATCTTCAAGGAAAAACAAAGTCCAGTTGCCTTTTGCAAAAGCACCTTTGGGACAACCATGACTGTCTGGATGACTGAGAATCTTCAGAGACATTCCTTTTTCTTGGTTTGTCAGGAATGTAAATAGTGCAGTCATGCTTGCTTGGCCAGGCCTTTGTGAGCAGGCCTGTAGAAACTCACCTTTAAAGTTGATAACCATCCTGGAACTTCCGTTTGTAACCATTTTATTTGTGTACTATCTCCTTTCATTCCCTCCCCCCCCCCCCCCCAGACTACAAATCTTTTACTTGTGATGAGTGTGGCAAAGAATTCACCAAAGGATACTTGCTGAAAAAGCATCAGGAAGTGCATGTGAACGAACGGCGGTTCCGTTGTGGGGAGTGTGGCAAGCTGTACAAGACAATTGCACATGTGAAGGGGCACAGGCGAGTGCATTCGGACGAGCGGCCGTATCCTTGCCCCAAATGTGGGAAGAGGTACAAGACCAAGGTAGGAGTTTAGTACCTTTGGGGATTCCTGCTTTCTAAGACTTTGTGGGTTTGGGCCTTAACTGTTGCTGTCAATCTTAGATGTTAGTCTGTCTTAGTATTGATAGCCCTGATCAATTGATTTCTACCCCGTTTCCCCCAAAATAAGCCATCCCCTGATAATAAGCCCAATCGGGCTTTTGAACACATGGCAATAAGGCCAAGCGCTTATTTCAGGGTTCAAAAAAATATAAGATAGGGTCTTATTTTCAGGGAAACACAGTATCAGAAAGCAGAAGGGGGAATCTCATGAAAATGGTGGCTTTTTTTGACACTACTCCTATAGTCTGATCAACCCCTCTCCCCACTCAATAAGAAAATTACGGCCATTTCATGATGCTTTGGGTTTTTTAGACATACTTATCTCTCTTTCTGTATCCATCCATCCACCCATCCATCCATAAAAACCCAAATGGTGCTCGGCGATACCTGTTCCAGCAAGATTATTTGCACTTGCTCCTGAAAGATAGGAAGTTTTTGTCCTAAAACTGAATTGCATTTTTACTTTGTAGGGGTTTGGGAGGGAGTATATCGGTTTTGAAAAATCAATTTTGGAAAACTATCTGTTCTGGAATTCAGGATGACTCCCCCAGTCTTCTTTCCTACAGAATGCACAGCAGGTTCATTTCCGAACGCACCTGGATGAAAAGCCATTCGTCTGCCAGTTCTGCAACCAAGGCTTTCGGGAAAAGGGTTCTTTGGTGCGCCACATCCGTCACCACACGGGCGAGAAGCCATTCAAATGTTACAAATGCGGCCGTGGGTTTGCAGAGCACGGCACCCTAAATCGGCACCTGAGGACCAAAGGTGAGATGGAGGATAGTTTGTCTCCAAGACAGGTGTGTGCTCTTACCTCTCTCCTGGCTTCCAGTAGAGAAGCTGGGTTCGTTGCACTTCCGTTTGTCTCAGTCCCCCTGATCTCTTTCAAGTGCTACAGAGCTGCTGCTATGAAGCATTTGAAGCTTCGTTCGTCCCAGGGGAAGGTACGTAAAGAGGCTTTTAAGATGTGGAAAAATCTAGAGCCTTAACACTATGTTAATGCACAATAAAACATTTAGAATGAGAAAAAAGTTAGTTTGCATATATAGCCGTGACCTATGGCACGCATGCTGAAAGTGGCATGCAGAGCCATCTCTGGGCACACGAACCGTTGCCCGTTGCTCTTCCGGGTTCTGGCGTGCCAATCAGCTGGTCTTCATGTGCACGGGAGCGCCGGAAAACGGAAGAGCAGCTGCCTGGTGCGCATGCGCTCGCCGGGAAGATCTTCCAGCTTCTGGTGTGCGCATGCACACTGGCCAGCTGGTCTTTGCACGCGCACCAGAAACCAGAAGACCAGGTGGCCACTCGGTGCCGAAAAGGTTCGCCAACATTGATATATAGCAATGGCATAAATGATGTATGCCTTGGTACACATCGTCCTCGACTTACAAGCATCCATTTAATGGCCGTTTGAAGTTGCAAAAGCACTGAAAAAAGTTATCTATGTCACGTTAATGACTGCTGCAGCATCCCCATGGTCACGTGATCAAAATATGGGTACTTAACAATTGGCATATGTTTGTGCCAGTTGCACTGCCCCGGGGAGATGGGAATCACCGTTTCTAATCTTCCCAGCTGGCTTCCAACAAGTAAAGACAAAGGGAGAAGCCAGGCTCACTTAAGAACCGCATGATTCACTCCACTGCAGTGGTTGCTTAACAACTGTGGCAGAAAAGGTCGTAAAATGAGACACAACTCGCTTAAATGTCTTGCTTATTTTTGGAAATTTTGGATGCCGTTGTGATTATAAATCGAGGACTACCTATATCGAATGACTTAAGGGTCCTGATAATAATAATAAACAACTTTATTACAGTCACAGATCAGCAATATACAAAATTATCACTGTTTACAATAGGGTTAAAAGATATTACTAATAATAAGTAATAACGTCCATAATAATAAAATACATGGTATCAAACAGTAGGGAGAGCGGGTAAGTATGTGTGTAAATATAGATTCTCTAAAAATTGTTAGAGATATCTACAAGAAATTGATATAGTAAACATCTTTAATTCTGTAATCGGATTTTCCTTGTGGTCATTGCAGCTGCACAGAATTTTGCTACTGCACGTGTGATAGCCGGGTTTGAATCCCGAAGGAGATAGTCTACATAAAAATTGCCTGCCCTCCCTGATAATCTCTCTTAATAAGGGGAGAATATGAATTGACCTAAAAACTCTTTAGACAAACTCACAGTGCAATGAAACGTGTGATATCTTCGACTTCTTTACCACATGACTTAAGGGTCAAGTTCAGTGGTGAAATATGAACCGGTTTGCTACCGGTTCACTAGCCATGCATGCGCCAAATGTGCACTGGACATGTGCAGTGTGCACCAGATGCAAGCTGTGCGCGTGCAGTGTGCACCAAGAGGAGGTTTGGGAAGGTAAGTAGAACAGTGCACGGGTGGGGTGTGTGTGTGTGATCAGCTGTGGCGTGCATGGGAAGCTTTTTAAAAACTTTAAAAGCATTTTTTACTACCGGCTCAGGCGAATAGGTAGTAAAAAAATACTTTAAAAAAGTAAAGGCTCTGGCGATCGCATGGCACAGCTGTGATCGTCGGAGCCTCTTTTTTTTTTTTTTACTTTTTTAAAAACATTTTTTACTACCTATTCGCCGGAGCCAGTAGTAAAAAAAATGCTAAAAAAGTGTAAAAAAAAAATGTTCCCACGATCGTACGTCGCTCAGCTAATAGTCGGAAATTATTATTTTTTTTTTACTACCGGATCGGCGAACCAGTAGGAATTTTTATGACCTGTTCGGGCGAACTGGCCTAAACAGGTAGCATTTCACCCCTGGTCCAGTTATTTAGCTGTCTGTTTTCCTCCACCTTCCCCAGGTGGCTGCCTACTTGCCTTGAAAGAAGCTGAAGAAGCAGTGGTGTCAGAGGAGGGCCAATCGGCTGACCATTTGGCCGCAACGGTAATTTCGGAAGACCCCCCAACAGTCCTGGTGGAGTTTTCTTCAGTGGTGGCAGATACGCAGGAATACATAATTGAGGTAAAAACGTCTCACCGGGGAAGGCAGAGCCCTTTGAAAGCAATTAATACCCCAGCACTGGAGGCTAATGTGGGCCAAGAACTATGGAGACCCATCATGCATGCTCCTGGAGAGACCAGGAAGTGCATAAGGGTTGTGGACTGTGGCTGCAGAGGAGCCCTGAGGTGTCTTTGGGTGGCTAAATTGTTGCTGTGCATTCTTTCTTAAAGACAGCTGCTGAAGACCTGGAAACCAGCGAAGCTGCCGAGATCATCGAAGGAACCAGGCACGAGGTGGGTTGCTCTAAGGAGGCTTTCTAACGATCGCAGCGATGACTGTTTTCAGCGCTGCAAGGAGCGAATCCTTCCCCCAAGTGCTAAATCTCCAAGTAACGGGACCTGCGTAGGCAAGCACAGCTTGTAATGGATTTGGCCCTGCCAACTCCAGTGAGGTAATCTCTATCTTAGCTTCTTCATCCACCAGCTCACAGTGGGTCTAGGACAGTGATGGCTAACCTTTTTGCCATCACGTGCCAGGAAGGGGGGGGTGCAGGGGAGGTTTGTGCGCGTGAGTGCCTACACCCATAATTCTAGGTGCCCCGTGCATACACACGCAACCCCTCCCCGCTCCTGGCATGTGATGGCCCAGTAGGCCTGTTTTTCTTTCTCACCTGGCTCCAGATCCTCTCTATGCATCTGGGAATTGGAAAACAGGCTGTTTCAGGCCTCCGAAGGGGTGGGGAAGGCTGTTTTCGCCCTCCCCAGATGCATAGAGAGGATCTGGAGCCAGGTGAGAAAGAAAAACGGGCCTTCCGCACCCCCCACCCAGGCCCTCCGGTGGCAGGAAACAGCCTGTTTCCCTACTTCTGGTGGGCCCAGAAGGCCCGAAAATGCACACGCCAGAGCTGAGCTGGCGTGCCAAGCCACATGGCTCTGCGTGCCACAGGGGGCACGCGTGCCATAGGTTCACCATCATGGGTCTAGGACATCTGCCGCCAGCCACTTTCCTTCAGGGAAATTCCTTTCTGCCCCTAGTTTATTTCAGGAGCCGGCTGAAGCTGGTTGGCCAGTAAATTTTAAAAATTAATAATAATACCTGGAGAGAAAGACGCACATTAAAAGGCTGATCCCAGGATGTTTGCTTTTTTGTTAAGAATTCAAGTCTTAATAAACGTAATAATTTGGGATGAAAAATTAGAAGAGAATCGAGGGGGAAGGGAAAAGGTGAGCGGTTGTTCCTGAAGTGGCTAATATCATCACTCATCCCATCCCCCAGTCCTGGATCTCACACAACGCAGACACACAACGAAGTTTCAAGATTGAAATTTTTGATCCCAAAATTGGATATCCTTCCTTATTTGGCCTGGCTTTCAGAAATGGAATTGCATCTCATTCACTACATTTCAGATTTTGTGGAGCATCTTGGAAAATGAACAACATTAGAGAATAGGAAATTATTTTTGCTCGGAAATCTCTGGTTTCTCCTTTAGTGTGAGGCAAACCTAATAAACCAGATTGTGAGTCTCTAGTTCAGAATTGGCCTGACAGAAATAACGAAACCTTTGTTGATTAGCTACATTTCAGTTGAATATGCTGCTGGGACTGAGGTGGGGCCCCTTTTCTATTTTTGGGGTTGAACACAAGGGGCTTTTGATTGAGCAGTACTGATACCCTGGGAATCAGAAATGTACTGCAAGGAATTCAGCCTTAGAGCCAAAGCTTGTGCATGGACCAGGTTTCCTCCACGGGGAGGATGTTAAACTGCACTAAGTAGCAAGATGCAACTCTGCTCCGAAGTGCTGAATTCTGATTCATTGGGATAAACATCACGTCACGCCTGGACTACTGCAACGCTCTCTACATGGGGCTCCCCTTGAGGAGCACCCAGAGGCTCCAGCTGGTGCAGAATGCGGCCGCGCGGGTGATTCTGGGAGCGACGTGGCGCTCCCACGTAACACCTCTCCTGCGCGAGCTGCATTGGTTCCCGGTGGTCTTCCGGGTGCACTTTAAGGTGTTGGTTCTCATCTTTAAAGCGCTCCATGGCTTAGGGCCAGGATATTTGCGAGACCGCCTGCTGCTACCGATAACCTCCCACCGGCCAATACGCTCTCACAGAGAGGGCCTCTTCAGGGTGCCGTCGGTCAGGCAATGTCGGCTGGCGGCCCCCAGGGGGAGAGCCTTCTCTGTGGGGGCACCCGCCCTGTGGAACGAGCTGCCTCCTGGAATACGATTGATCCCGGACCTCCGGACCTTCCGTAACGCCCTGAAGATGTTTTTATTCCACCAAGCCGGCCTAGCCTAAATGGTTTTTAATTGGGATTTTAAATTTTATGGATTTGGGGGTTTTAAATTGGGAAGCTAATGATTTAATTCTTTTTTAATTATCTTAACTTTTGTATTCGTATGTTTTTTAATTTTGGCTGTTCACCGCCCTGAGTTCCCTCTGGGAGAAGGGCGGTATACAAATTAAATTAATAAATAATAAATTAATAAATAAATGAAAACAAACGTATCTTGCAGATAACTAACAATCTGAACTGGTCTCTCCACACGTCATCCTTAGTGAAGCATGCAAACCAGCATCTGCATTTCCTGCATCAGATGAGGAAAGGACATCTTTCTCCTTCTGTCCTGGCCCCTTTTTACAGAGGCACAATTGAAAGCATTTTAACATGCTGCATCACACTTTGGTTTGATGGCAGCAGTGGCTCAGATAGAAAGTCCATACAGAGAGCAGTGAGGACAGTGGAGATGATTATAGAAAGCTTGCTTCCCATTATTCAGGATACTGCTTATAAGTGCTATGTGCATAGAGCTCAAAGCATTGTTAATCACCCCACACACCCACTTTAGGGTCTGTTTCTGTTGTTCCCCTCTGGGAGGAGGTTTCGAAGTATTTCTAGTAGGACTACCAGATTCTGGAACAGCTTTGTTCCCTATGCCATACATCTGGTACACATGCAAGATTTGTTTTTCTCGCCATGTACAGGCATACATCCGGACTAGACTGTTGTTTCTCTGGGTCATATAATATATGTGGATATATGCATAATTTTGTATTTATTTATTCTGTCATGTTCATGTAGTGTATATTGGAGGTGGAGACCCTTTGAGAGCTATATGCAACAAAATTTCATTTTAATGCATGCCAATTAATGTACATTCAAAGTGACAAAGTTATTCTAAATTCTTTTTTCCCCTCTGCAGGTGGACAGTCATATAATGAAGGTGGTTCAGCAGATCGTAAACCAAGCCAATTCTGGCCATCAGATAATTGTCCAGAATGTCACGGTGGCAGACGATTCAACCATGACGGCAGAGGGCGTGGATCCCGACACGATTGCCATAGCAACTCCAGAGAGCCTGACGGAGCAGGTCGCCATGACCCTGGCTTCAGCAATTGGGGAAGGGGCTGTGCTGACCACGGAGGGCGGTGGGGAGGTGGAGGAAGCCACCGTGACCATGGTGGCATCCGAAGACATTGAAATAATGGAGCACACGGGGGAGTTTGTGATCGCAGCCCACGAGGAAGACGATGACCTAGAAGTCCAGACTGTGATTGTGTAGGGCGCTGGGAGAGGGGAGGGGGGGCTTTTCAAAATGGCAGCGTGGCTGCACCCAGGCCCCAGATAACGTGAAGTTGCCCTAAGAGCCGGTTCGGGTGCTGCTTCTCATGGCATGTTAACTGAGCTCTTGGCCACCTGTTCTGGTCAGGGACCTGACCCTTCTGGACATGGCAGCCTGTTGAAGCCAGGCAGTTGTCGAGTAAAGCACTTTAGAGGAAAAAAAAGTATTGTGTGCAGGGATACTTAATGATGTGGCGGTGAGAGGTTCCAGGTATGGGAGGAAACGTGGCTTGCTTTTCATAGGAAATGTGGGTTTTATCACTTTAGAAAACCAGTGGCTTTAATTTGCATTGCCAGAATACTCAGAAAAGCCCACACTGGACTTTTTTTGCAACCATGTAGCTTTTAATTATCTATTGTCTGATTTAACTTGTAAATATTTTTTTAAACGAATGATTTTTTTACATTACTGTATTATGATGTAATTAAAGGAGAGTGCTGAAGGCTTCAAACGTATTGGTGGTTATTTCTCTCACAGGAATGTCTGTCAGTGTAAGTCAGCAAGAATTGTGCAAGAGGGCAGCTTAGAGGCCTCAAACAGAAATTTAGCCCTCATCATTTAAGGATGGGAGGAACCCAACCATATGCAGGAATCTCCAAACTTGGCGACTTTAAGACATGCTGGCTGAGGAATTCTGGAAGTTGAAGTCCACAAGTCTTAAAGTTGCTAAGTTTGGAGACCCGTCTTACAAGTTTCAAATACCCACATAATGCAGTTCAGAGCTTTGCATAGTTCCAGATACCTGCAGAACTGGCTCTGGAGTGAGATTTCCCGGTAATTTGCAGCAAGAAATGAAATCGATGTAGGCCTCCATTCATTTTACATCACCAAAAATACGTAGTAATAATTATAACAATACAGATAAGCAGCTGCCACATAACACTCCAAGACTTAACAACTGTCCATAAAAAGACAAGTCTGCATAGTGGACATGGCAGTATTTGGAGACAGCGGACCAGAAGACAAAGAACTGGAGAAAATCATAAAATACAAAGACACGCAAATTAAAAAACAGAACAGCTGTGGCAAAGGAGAACAAAGATAGTCCCAATAGTAATTGGCACCTTGGGTGCAATCCCAAAACCTCTGAAGCAACACTTGGAACATGATTGACAAAAGTCCCATCAAGTCAATTGCAAAAGGCAGCTTGGCTCAGAACAGCTTAAATCCTGCAATGAGACCTTTTAACACCATCAAACAACATCTGCTTTTCCCAGGTCCTTGGGAAGTACTCGATAGGTGGATAAAAATGCCAAATCATGTTTAAACATCTGCCTAACTGCAACCAACTACTCTCACCACCACAATAACAATGCATCACCCCCCCCCCCCCCGAGCTTTTTAGCAGGCAAACTAAAAGTGCAAACAATAGCACTCGGTGCTCACATTAACTATCTGATCTGTTAACTCATTTTCCGCTTCTGAATAGTCCTTTAGTTAGAATAAAAATTCATTCTACAGAAGATAAGTTTGTATGGTGCAAACTGTTTTTGCCAGCTCCACGTGTGCAAGGATTCACTTCCTTTTCTTTGCAGGAGTTGTCAGAGGTGTCACAATTTCTGCCAGATTGGCCCACACACCTTTGGAGTAGATGTTTCTATAGCCTTCCTGCCTGCTGTATGGCTCCGAGCATGAGGGCGTATATCTTGCTGATTTCAACCATTCGTTGGTTGTCTGGTTGGTCAGTACAAGGTACAGGATGAAGCAGAAATAGGAGCCCAGAATGACCAACAGAAGGATGACGAAGCCCAGCATGAATACAATTCTAGGAAAGGTCAGGAAAAGTTGCTGTGAAGAGAAGGGGAAAGGGGTTAAAATCCAGGTGCTCAGGATCTCCAGGTCCCCTCCTATCCTGTAATTCTGGCAATACCACTTGCAAAATCAGAGTTGGAAGAGACCTCAGAGGTCATGTAGCCTAGCTTTCTGCTGAAGCAGTTTGGTGATATGGCTATCTCCTGTGAAGAAACGCCACACAATTACTGGTTCTACTGGTGGAGAGCTCTTACGACAGAACTGCCCTCAAGATTGTATTGACGGTGATTAAAAAGTAAGCAAAACCATTTACGACTAATTCCCACAACACTGTCAAACTACTAAGACTGTATTACTATTATTTTTCTCATCCTTCCTATTACCTGTCTCCTTTTCTACTTATGACTATAACCGTGTGCTTGAATCTTTACAATTTATATAGTTTTATTTAGCCTCCTAGTATGATTTTGATTGATACCACCAGTACGCTGATGACACCCAGCTGTACATCTCCACCCCAGGCCACCCCAACGATGCCCTTGAAGTGATGTCCCAGTGCCTGGAGGCTGTGCGGATCTGGATGGGGAGGAACAGGCTCAGGCTCAACCCTTCCAAGACTGAGTAGCTGTGGTTCCCGGCATCCCGATATAGTCAGTTGACTCCATCACTGACTATTGGGGGTGAGTCTTTGGCCCCCACAGAGAGGGCTCGCAATCTGGGAGTCCTCCTGGATAGGCAGCTGTCCTTGGAGGAACATCTGACGGCTGTAACCAGGGGGACCTTTTGTCAGGTTCGCCTGATTCGCCAGTTGCGGCCCTTTCTTGATCGGGATTCCTTGTGCACAGTCACTCACGCCCTCGTCACCTCTCGCCTTGACTACTGCAATGCTCTCTACATGGGGCTCCCCTTGAGGAGCACCCGGGGGCTCCAACTGGTCCAGAACGCAGCAGCGCGGGTAGTGACGGGAGCAGCATGGCGCTCCCATGTAACACCGCTCCTGCGCGAGCTGCACTGGCTCCCAGTGGTCTTCCGGGTGCGCTTCAAGGTGTTGGTTATCACCTTTAAAGCGCTCCATGGCATAGGGCCTAGCTATCTTCGAGACCGCCTGCTGCCACCGACGACCTCCCATCGACCCGTGCGCTCCCACAGAGAGGGCCTCCTCGGGGTGCCATCAGCCAAACAGTGCAGGCTGGTGACCCCCAGGGGGAGGGCCTTCTCTGTGGGGGCGCCTACCCTCTGGAATCAATTGCCTCCAGAGATAAGGAGAATCCAAGACCTCAGTGCCTTCCGCCGTGCCCTTAGAACCTTCCTTTTCCAGCAAGCCGGGCTGGCCTAATTTTTTAAGTGTTTTTAAGTGTTTTGTTTATTGTTTTTAATTAATGGGGCCAAATTTATATATATATAATTTAACTGTATTTTATATTTGTACTTGATGTTTTTACTTGGCTGTTCACCGCCCTGAGTCCCCCATGTGGAAAATGCACAAGTCAGCAGTTAGTCAATATTTACCTGAATCAGGAAGAAGGTATCAACTGGATGCTCTTGACCTTGGTCATCAGTATAATGTCCCCATGTAAGATTTGACAAAAGAACCACCTGGATGAGAAAGCCGGCCGTTACAGCTGCAATAGAAGCAGCCATGGAGGTCAAAGTCAGCAGGTAGCAAAGGAAGAACCGGATGTTGAAGGCTCCAATGCAGTTGTTGACCCAAACACAGTGGTGATCAAAACGATGTATGCAGCCACGGCACACGCCTGAGCAGAAAACGGAGGAGGGTCAAAATGTTAAGAAATCACAACGAAGTTGAAAGTCAAACAAGGCAGCATTTCGATCTATGGCAGGAGTGTCAAACTCAAGGCCCGCAGGCTGGATCCACCCTGCAGGATGCTTAGATCTGGCCTACGGGGCCACCCTGGAAGCAGTGAGGGACCGGCCTGTGGTGCCTCTAAAAACGGAGTTCAGGAGGGCTGCGCGTGGCCCTCCCGAGCTCCGTTTTCACTGGCAGAGGGCTGCAGGAGGCCGTCAACAGGCGGAAACGGAGCTTGGGAGCCCGTTTTAGCTGGCAGAGCTCTTGGCCCACCACAGATGCCCCCGACACGAGTGACGTTGAGCTAGCCATGCCCCCCCTGACCCGCCCCCCCCGAGGTCAAACACCACCCTGAGGCGGCCCTCAATGAAATTGAGTTTGACACCCCTGATCTATGGGCAATAGTGAAGAAGGTTTGCATTGGTCAACGAGGAAAAACTTGGCATATCAAACTGCATTGATTTTTCATAACTGCAAAGATTTAATCGGCTCTCCTCTTTTCTGAATATGTTTTCCCAGTTTTATAAGAAAAGAGATTTAATAGCGAGTTAAAGAATACTTTGCAGTGGAAATGAATTAATTACTGTAAATACTATAGTAAATACCCTCACTTAAAACCTGTCCGTTTAGTGACTGTTACAACAGCACTGAAAGAAAGGGACTTATGTCCATTTTGCACACCACCGTTGCAACATCCTTATGGTCACGTGATCAAAATTCAGGCGCTTGGCAACCGGCTCATATTTACGATGGTTGCAGTGCCCCAAGGTCATGTGATCCTCTTTTGTGACCTTCTGACAAGCAACGTCCACGGGGAAGCCAGATTTACTTAACAACCGTGTTATTAACTTAACTGAACTGATTCTCTTAACAACTGCAGCAAGAAAAGTAGAATGGGGCAAAACTCACTTAACTTTCTCACTTAGCAACAGAAATTTGGGGCTCAATTGTGGTCGTAAGTCGAGGACTACCTGGACTACACTTCTTTCCATACAATCCCATTCTACATTAAAGCCAGTAATACAAAGTTCATTTGGCAGCACAGATTTAAAACCTGATTTAGAGGATCTGCACAGATGCAAAAGGGTAACAAGTCAGAATATATGAGCTGTGGGGTGACGCTTTCCTGAAGAAGGTTTCTGATCCTTCAAGTTAGCCCCTCCATCCCCTCCCCTCCCCTCTCCTCCCACTGGACTTTTGGGCAGGGTCCATTCCAGGTGGTCTTTTCTGGGCAAAAGTTCCTGATGTCTATCAAGCTGTTGTTAAAACAAAAACAAAAACAACAAAAAAAAAGAATCTGACAAAATGTTGACCCAGCCTCCCAGGTAGCAGAGGAAGCAATGGCTGTAGGGCACATTTTCTATGGGAAAGGATGCTCTCGCGAGACAGAGTTCCTTTGCTTTGGAGACAAGGCAGCTTCCCCACTAATCTCACGCTAAATCAGGGGTGTCAAACTCAAGGCCCGGGGGCCTGGTGCTTAAATCTGGCCTGCAGGGCCGGCCTGGAACTAGCAAAGGACCAGGCTGCAGTGCCTCTGCCGGCCAAAATGGTCCGCCGGGGAGGTGGGCGTTTGCGGACCCCGTGCAGCCCATTTTCGGCCTCCACGGCCTCCAGCAGCACTCTGCCAGCCAAAAAGGTTTTTGGTCGGCAGAGTGCTTCTGGAGGCCGGGGAGTACGGTGGAAAGAAAGAAGGGAAAAAGCACATCTTGAGCCTGTGTCAAACACCCACCCTGTCCACGCCCACCATGACTACGGCCACCCCCCAGCCCCAGCCCTCCGAGGTCAAACATAACCCTGATATGGCCCCCAATGAAATAAAGAGGTTGACACCCTTGCTCTAAATTATGGCAGGGCCCAGATCAGAAGCTCTGAAGCAGATCGTAATGCATAAACTGGCTTGCCAGGGAGAAATGCTAAACCGAGACTCTTACCGCAGTGCCTGGATCTGGCTGGTTTTCTCACTGCGCAGGTAGGGCATTCAGCATCTTGTTGAAACATCAGACCGTCGTATGCGTATGCATGAAGGAAGAGAAGCTGGTTGGATTTGGTGATGATGCCTTGTGGGGAAAAAGCAAAGATTCTTACTAGCAGGATGACGAGGGCTGCAATGTCTCTGCTGTTGAGAGATTTCCTTCCCGTCTCATGCCTGAAGTACCATCAAGTTATTCAAGTTAATCTGGAGAGTTCAGATTAGAGATACCCTAGAGCAGTGATGGCTAACCATTCCAAAAGCAGGGGGAGCACAAGGTGGTGTTGTGCACGTGCCCCTACACCCATAATTCAATGCCCCCTCGCACATGTGCATGCGCACCCCCTGCTTTTGGCACACAACGGCAAAAAGGTTACCGGTGGGCCCAGTAGGACCATTTTTCGCCCTCCCCAGGCTCCAGAGGCTTTCTTGGAGCCTGGGGAGGGCAAAAACAGCCTCTCCCTCCCCCTTCCGGAGGTCGGAAATGACCATTTCCCAACTTCCAGTGGGCCTGGAAGGCCTGAATATCAGCTGGCCAGTGCATGCATGCACGCTGGAGCTGAACTAGGGCAACACTCGCGTGCCCACAGATATGGCTCCGCATGTCACCTGTGTCACGCATGCCATAGGTTCGCCATCACGGCCCTAGAGATAAAAATCCACTGTTTTCCTCTGAAGCAAATTTTTCCTGCTCTGTACTATAAGAAATGTCTGTGGGCTGCTCCTCACATCCCTTAAGTGTAGCAGAGATATGGCCAATGAACTGCTTTTATGCATCATGCCTCCATCTGATTCACTTAACAACTGTAGCAAGAAAGGTCATAAAATGGAGCAAAATTCATTTAACAAATGTCTTAGCAACAGAAATCCTGGGCTGAATTGTGGTCGTAGGTCAAGAGCTACCTGTATAGCAGCAATCGGGCCACTTAAAGACATACATGGGGTAAGACTCCAAGCGGTATTCAACCCTTAAGGTTAAGGTTCTACTGGTGTGGAAAGAGAACAAGCTTTCCCCCAAACCATTGCTTGCTCAGTGCACAGCCAGCCAGCAGGCAGTGGGGCATCATCCACCGCCCAGGAGAGTGCCAGTATCCAAGAGCTGAGATTGCAAGGAAAAGGGCCTCACCTGGGTTACTTCTGGAGCAGAGGATGAAGAAAGCTGCATTCACAGCCAACAGGACGTAAGGGAGGAGGAGGAGGAGCCTGCTGAACTGCAGCTCTTGGCAGTAGCTGAACACCTCCCAGGTATACTCGCCATAAACCAGCCCTTCCAAAATCAAGTGCAGGACCACAAAGAATGAATTTCTGCAGCAAGGAGAGAATGAGATGCATTTCTTCTCCCCACTTTTAAGGGAAAGGGAACTGCTTCTGACCTGAGATTGCCCATCGGGCCTCAAAACTTGTTCTATGGTTTACAATCCTAACTCGGAATTCAATACAGACAGCTTAGGTCAGTGTTTCCCAATGTAGCCATTTTAAGATGTCTGGACTTCAACTCCCAAAATACCCCAGCCAGCAAGGCCTTAGGTGAATTCACCTCCCCTGGCAGCTGCATTTGCACAGCAAGGCCAAGGCAGGTTCCGCTTTTTGTAGATTTAGAGTGGCGTATTTATTAATTTCTTTGGCTTGTATCCTTTCCAAAGACCATCCCCTTAAAAGCATCCAAATGTAGGAACTTCTGCTGAGACTGGGTGTCCCAAAGAATTAGAAGGTGAGCTAGGACCACAGAACGACTGCCATTTTGCTGTAGGCTAAGAAGCTTGGTGGAGAAGGGCCTCTCTTGTTCCATAGCTGCTCTGGGTGCTACAAACAGGAGGCTGGGAGGGTCTAGGAGCTCCTGAGGGGATGCTGAATGAAGCCTGTACGTGCCAGGCTTCTTGCTAATGCAGAAGCAATTTCTTTTCAACAACTCAAAGATCCCGAAGAAAACGTCCAACAGACCTCATCCCAAACAAAATGTAAAGATCAACATGATACCACAAAATTGTAGGCAACATAAAACTAGGAGGTGAGTATGTAGAAGGAACGATGCATGTTTGAACAACACGGGAAGTTATTTTACCAAGCTAGGATGTTCCAAGGGCCCATTAATGCCAATATTCACAAACGCCAGAGAATGGAGCCAATAAAGAAACAGACGGCAATACCGGGAATGGAAGAGTCCATGAATGGCCTTCTGAGCTGCTCTATGAACTGGAGCTGGAATTACATAGGAGAACACCTGCATCAAAGGAGAAAAAGGCAACAAAATTATTTTTAAAAAGGAAAGGTGGGGAGCACAGATAAACTCACTCACAAAACCTGCAAGGTCATTGCTCCAGGAACTGAAGGCGGGAGCCTCTAGCAAACTGCCAAATGTCAGCCTCGATGCTAACCTTCAGGTTGTTAGTTGTCAATCAGCAATTAGAGGCCCTAAGATGGAAAGGGTCATTGCTGAATCAACCTTCCA
Organism: Pantherophis guttatus; assembly: GCF_059756535.1. Lineage (NCBI taxonomy): Eukaryota > Metazoa > Chordata > Lepidosauria > Squamata > Colubridae > Pantherophis > Pantherophis guttatus. The sequence goes on from NC_142076.1 coordinate 3,537,266, forward strand.
CATCTTTAGAAAAGGAAGGACAACAGGGAACCATGATCTTATCAACAAGGAGAGACTGCCACTACCCCACAGTTCTTCCACGATAGTTTGTTTAAATTAGGATCCGATGTCAAATGATGTCATTTACTGAAACAGCATCTCCCAAGAGACCCATAGAGTTCCCATCCTAATAATATTCTTGACATTTAGACAGCACTGGTCATTCTTGTTGGTAATTTCTGGCAGTGCTTGGATAGGTAAAGGGTAGCCAACCTGATTCAACTTGATCTAGCAGCAATTTTCAGTATCATCAGCTTTTGGATTATCTGCAAGGGTTGAGAATGGGGTTCATGGGGTTTTCCCTTTTCTGTGGATAGATCTAGCTGGAGATGATAGGTGGGAGAAGAAACCAAGAGACTCCTCTTATGTTGGGTACCACAAGGCTCAAAGCTCTCATCCCTCGTTCAACATCCACGAGGCCACTGGGTGAGGCCATTGATTTGTGAGATGCATGATACTCAGATGTGCATTTTAGCCACAGGTTGGCCAGGTGATGCTATCAAGATATTGTCCCAGTGTTTGAAGGCTGAATTAGTCTATATGGGGAGAAACAGCCTTAGAAAACAAGTCCTCTCTCTCTATTCTTTAAAATACTGTCCCTCCTGAGATTTGCAGGGACCTCCTCCTGCCCCTTTTCAAACAAGCCTTTGAGACTTGGCTGTATCCCCAGGCCTTGGGTTAGAGCCAGTGACGGATCCATTGTATGGTATTGTTTTAAAATGGTTTCTCCCCTGGCTTTGTGATTTCATTTGTGATTTCATACCGTAGTATTTATTGTTGTACTTTGTAAGCTGTCCAAAGTTGAAACAGATTGGAGCAGCCTGTAAATTTCATAAATCAGTAAGTTCATTTCAGGAAATGACATACAAAGAAGCATTTCCATCTTCTTCCACAAAAGGGGCTGATGTCCAAGCTAAAAGAAATGATTCTGGGAACTTTGCTTTTACACCTTACTAGAGCAGGGGCTGCAAATGAAGGATGGGATGGAGGTTGACCTACAAAATGCTGGGAGGAGGAGCAGCTATAACACTGGGCCTTCCTTTCTTTCTCCCCCAAGGGAAAATTAACCATCCAAAGGCAAGTATGATGGGTGGTGTAGAAATTTGATAAATAAAAATAAGTGACTGGACTGGGGTCCAAGCTAGATGCGTGGAGATCGGTACTGGGGGGAGGGGGGAGCAGAAACTGGCACACAGCTGGATGCTCCTTACTTGAGTTGTGCCCCTGATGAGCCTCCAAGAGAAGCTTTGCTCCCGTCGGGAGGAGACACAGACCGCCACACTGAGCAGCACCAGGCCGAGATACAGGCCAAAGAGGATCACGAAGTCCATCTTGCCCTGCAAAATTCATACACGCCTTAGCAGGTTGTGGCCCACAGCCTGACTTTGGGCCCAAGGCAACCCACGGGCATGGCTTCCACATCTGCGTCCCTGGGGAGTAGGTCATCAGGGCTCTGTCTGGGCACACCCACAGAGGGGGGGTGGGAGCAGCAGGCTCGGTCCTCCCCGCCTGCAGTTTGCACGGTGGGAATGGGCAGTAGGGTGGGCAGGGGTCTAGGGGAGTGGTGGGTTTCAAATTTTTTTACTACCGGTTCTGTGGGTGTGGCTTGGTGGGCGTGGCAGGGAAAGGATACTGTAAAATCTCCATTCCCTCCCCACTCCAGGGGAAGGATACTGCAAAATCCCCATTTCCTCCCGATCAGCTGGGACTTGGGAAGCAGAGAATAGATGGGGGCGGGGCCAGTCAGAGGTGGCATTTGCCGGTTCTCTGAACTACTCAAAATTTCCGCTACCGGTTCTCCAGAACTGGTCAGAACTTGCCGACACCCACCTCTAGTCTAGGGGAATAGTTAGTCCTCAATATAGGACCACAATCGAGGCCAAAACTTCAGTTGCTAAATGAGACACTGAAGTAACATTTTGTCCCATTTTACGACATTTCTTCCCAGTCGTTAAATGAATCACTGCAGTTGTTAAGTAAAGTCACACGATCTGTTAGGTGAATCTGGCTTTCCCCTTGACTTTGCTTGTCACAAGGCCGCAAAATGGGAGATCACGTGACACCCCCCTACAACCCACCCACCCACCCCCGCCTGGGACACGGCAACCGTCGTAAATAGGAGCCGGTTGCCAAGCGGCTGAATTTTTGTTCACGTGACCCGTTACAGGGGATGCTGCAATGGTCTCTTAAGTGTGAAAAACGGTCATAAGTCACTCTTTCCAGCGCCGTTGTGATTTCGAACGGTCACTAAACGAACTGTTGTAAATCGAGGAGTGCTTGTATCTGCGCTCCCCAAACCCCGCCGTTCCTGCCAGTTATATCTAAGGGAGTCAGGAGGCGGCCGGCCTCGCATCGGGCCAGGCCGCTTCCTCCCCGGAGGCCCCCAGAAGGGCCCCGCGGACCGTCTGCGGCTGCTCGCCGGGACCGGAGATACGTCCGCCGCCCGCTCTTATGGCGGCAACTACGGCGAGGCCCCGCCCCTTATTTCGAGGCCCCTTCCCTGCAAGGCCCCGGGAGGCAGAAGAGCCTCCAGGAGGAGACCAGGCGCCCCCCTCCCCGCCGCGTCGCTTAGCAACGGGCCCGCTACCGGCAATTTCGCTGATCCCCAGAACGGGCGCCGCCATGACAGTCCGAGGGGCGGGGCAAGCGGTTATCCAATCTGCGAGCGCCAGAGCCCGTCCACCCTCGTGACGTCACGCAGGCGCGCGCGAGAGTGGGAGAGAGAAGGCAGGATGGGAATTGTAGGCGTTTCCCCCGAAGCCTCCCGGACCGGTGTCTTGCCTGAGTCTGAATCGGGAAGGGCGATGGGAATTAGAGGAGCCGGTGGAATGGTCGCTTTCCTTTCGCCCTCGGTCTGCGCTGTGCTTCCGCGGCCGTAGCACCAGAGGAAGGAGAGTCTCCGGGAGACCGCAGCATCATAAACACACAATGTTTAAGTCAGGGGTCTCCAACCTGGGCAACTTTAAGCCTGGAGGATTTCAACTCCCAGAATTCCCCAGCCAGCCAGAATTCTGGGAGTTGAAGTCTTCCAGGCTTAAAGTTGCCCAGGTTGGAGACCCCTGACTTAAGTAACAACAATAGAATAGAATAGAATAGAATAGAATAGAATAGAATAGAATAGAATAGAATAGAATAGAATAGAATAGAATAGAATAGAACAGAACAGAATATAGAAAATAGAAAATAGAAAATAGAAAATAGAGAAAGAATAGAATATAGAAAATATAGAATAGAATATAGAAAGAATAGAATAGAATAGAATAGAATAGAATAGAATAGAAGAATAGAACAGAACAGAACAGAACAGAACAGAACAGAACAACAGAACAACAGAACAGAATAGAATTCTTTATTGGCCAAGTGTGATTGGATACACAAGGAATTTGTCTTGGTGCATATGCTCTCAGTGAACATAAAAGAAAAGATACTTCATCAAGAATTATAAGGTACAACACTTAATGACAGTCATAGGGTACAAATAAGCAATCAGGAAACAATATCAATATGGATCCAGGCAACAAAGTTACAGTCATACAGTCATAAGTGGGAGGAGATGGGTGGTGGGAACGATGAGAAGATTCATAGTAATGCAGACTTATTGAATAGTTTGACAGTGTTGAGGGAATTATTTGTTTAGCAGAATGATGGCGTTTGGGAAAAAACTGTTCTTGTGTTTAGTTGTTCTGGTGTGCAGTGCTCTCTAGCGTCGTTTTGAGGGTAGGAGTTGAAACAGTTTATGTCCAGGATGCGAAGGGTCTGTAAATATTTTCACAGCCCTCTTTTTGACTCGTGCAGTATACAGGTCCTCCATGGAAGGCAGGTTGGTAGCCATTGTTTTTTCTGCCATTCTAATTATCCTCTGAAGTCTATGTCTGTCTTGTTGGGTTGCGGAGCCAAACCCGACAGTTATGGGAGTTCAGATGACAGACTCAATAATTCCTCTGTAGAACTGTATCAGCAGCTCCTTGGGCAGTTTGAGCTTTTTGAGTTGGCACAGAAAGAATATTCTTTGTTATGCTTTATTGATAACGTTTTTGATTTTGGGTGTCCATTTTAGATCTTGCAATATGGTAGAACCTAGAAATTTGAAGGTCTCTACTGTTGATAAGTGTGAAAAATAGTCATGAGTCACTTTTTTCAGTGCCGTTGTAACTTTGAACAAACACTAACTGTTGTAAGTCAGGTACTTACCTGTATTTGATTTTAAGCCATGTCTACTGGATGGGAGAACATGAGGTCTTACAGTAACGGAGGACATGTCCTCTTTTGCCAGATGTCTGGTAACTCTACTTGTGCTTGGCTGCGACTGAGCTGGGCCGATGGGATGGTTAGCTCCTCCTCTGCCCTTCAGCCCTGCAGATGCTTTGGCTGTGCTTTGACTCGCAGGTGGCTCCATGGCTCGCTCACTTTGGAAGCTTCTGGCCATCACAATTGTGTGCCACTACAATTCCCATAAACTGTTTATAAGGCATAGCCCATAGTGAGTGTTCAAGGGAGCAGCCCCTCCATCTCTCTCAGCTGCTGAACCTCTCAAGCCCTCCGCTCTGCTGACTGTCCAGCCCAGGCCATGCCTGCTTCTCCCTGGCTAGGCTGGGCTGGGCTGCAAAGGATGGCCCTATTAGGTTACTGCCCTGGAGAGCATTTGTCATGGAAACTCAGCCGCTTGCCCCATGGGTCTGTAACTGATCCAGGAGCGCCGAAGCTCTGCCGGAGTGCTCCTTCCCAGCTGCCGGTGCTGTTGGGCCTTGCAGGAAACAAGTAAGCTTTCAAAGGGGGAGGGGGAGGGAAGAGAGAAGTGCTTGGCAGACCTCGTCTTCCAAAATTGGACTTTTCCACCTTAAGTCTCCTTGAAGTCTTCCAGCTGTATCATTTTCTTGGCAACTGGACATTGGCTTCTTGCAACTTCCTGCCTAGCTTGTCCACCTAGCCAGCCTTGATCCAGCTTGGTTGCTGAGCCTAGCCAGGTACTGCCACCTCCTGAGGTCCTGGCACTCGGCACTACAGGTTATCCTTATTTAGCGACCACAACTGTGACCGGCCACCTTGTCGTTAAGTGAAGTGGTCACTGAGCAAAACCATGTTAGTTTGCTTGACAGACCTGTGAGGGTCATAAATGGGAGTCATAAAAGTTACTTTTTCATCACCCTCATAATGGTGACCGGTCACTAAATGAGGACAACTGGGTGTACATTGTTGAGTTATCCACCTGGCAATGCGGTCTTGCAAGAAGCTGTCCTGCGGATCGTCTGTGTGCAAACTGCTGAAGAGCAGGCAGATAAAAATGCCATTGATGGACTAAGCTCTGGAGGTGCTTTGGGGCTGAAAGGGGATGTTCATCGCTTGAGGAGGAGATTCCAGCCTCCTGATGCACCCAGGTGATCCGCATGTCCAATCTCAGGCAGGAATGCTCCCTTCCAACCTCTGAAGCCCTAAGAAGCCAAGTGGTTTTTTTTGGTGGGACCAGTCTACCAGGGCAACCTGGTCTACCCAATTATGGGACGGAACCTACTGCTTCCGCTTTCGCCTTTCAGCCCCAATCCAGGAGCCTTTGCAGGTAGTCACTTTCGCAAAAAACTATTTTTGTGTTGAATTTATGTTTTACCAACAAAGAAACAAAGGGAGATCTAGTAGAGATCTATTTCAAGCTATTTAGTTCTCATCAACCAGCCATACCCTTCTGCGATTCTGTGCTTAGAGGTTAATAGAGGTTAAACTGAAGACAAATTCCTTGTGTGTCCAATCACATTTGGCCAATAAAGAACTCCTATTCTATTCTATTCTATTCTATTCTATTCTATTCTATTCTATTCTATTCTATTCTATTCTATTCTATTCTATTCCATTCCATTCCATTCCATTCCATTCCATTCCATTCCATTCTCTTCCTGGCAATGCGTTAGTGTGGGCCTTTGCATGCATGTATTTATTAGATTTGTATGACCCCCAAATCTCTTGAGACTCCCAGGGTTCTAGGGTAAAAATCAGCCTCATACTTGACTGTAACACCATAATACCAAATAATAATAAAAAATTAGTAATTAAAGATAGCAGTGTAGATTTTAGGTTATAATTTTGTAGCTGGTGAACAATCCGTTCCCAGGTTTCAGTTTTAGCTCTGGGGCAAAAGGAGAAACATCACATCCTGAGGAGAAATGTGCTGAAACAGGGGTCTTCAGTCTTGACAAGGTTAAGATTTGTGGACTTCAACTCCCAGAATTCCCCAGCCAGCACAGACCACAAGTTGTCAAGGTTGGAGACTCTCATGCTGAAGGTTATATAAAGAGAGGAATAGAATCAAAACCATGTGAAGTATTAGTACTACTTTATAAAGCCTTAGTAAGACCGCACCTGCATCCAGTTTTGGTCACCGCATTACAAAAAAGATGTTGAGTCTTTGGAAAATGTGCAAAGTAAAGCAGCTAAGATGATTAAAGGCCTGGAGACAAAAACATATGAAGAACGGTTGCAGGAATTGATTATGGCCAGTTTAGAGAAAAGAAGGACTAGGGGTGACATGGTAGCAGTCTTCCAGTATTTGAGGGGCTGCCACAAAGAAGAGGAGAGGGTCAACCTATTCTTCAAAGCACCAGAAGGCAGGGCAAGAAACAATGGATGGAAACTAATCAAGGAGAGAAGCAACCTGGAACTAAGGAGAAACTTCCTAATAGTGAGGACAATTAACCAATGGAATGACTTGCCTCCAGAAGCTGTGGGTGCTTCATCACTGGAGGTTTTTAAGAAGAGATTGGAAAGTCACTTGTCTGAAATGGTATAGGATCTCCTGCTTGAGCTGGGGGTTGGACTAGTAGACCTTCAAGGTCCCTTCCAGTTCTATTCTGACTGAAAGACTGCTGAGCCTCCTCAATGGCTGTTGTGTTCAGAGGATTGCTCCTGCTCCAAACCCAAACTGGCCCAGATTGCAATAATTGGGGAAAATAAATATAGCTGGCTAAATCAGCGTTCCTAATTAATTAGATGACAGATTTTAAATTAGACTTTGGTTTTTCTGTAATATGAAAATTACTTCCCAATTAGTGTGGAAGAGATATCTCTCCCCCTTCGCTGTTTTCTGAAAAACAAATCTTGCTTTTCTTGCATCAAAACGATGCACATTCATGAAAATCTGATTAATGACTTTGGCTATTGAACTCATTTATAAATGAAATAAAACTTGCAGAGCCATAGTGTTAGCCTGCAGGGGTTCAATCCTCGCCGTTGTCTGTTTCAAGTAACTGATGGATGATGACTTTCTCAGCTGAAAATCCTGGAGGACCAAATGTCAGATACCTTCTTCAGATGGATGTTCCCATCAACATGCAACTTAGTCTGTCAGTGGCCAGTTGTACCTTGCTGTGCATGAGGATCTCCAGATGCAGAGGAGACAGGCTGACTCTGGTGACCCTTCCAATTCTAGAGTTTTATGCTTTGTTTCATTTCTGCCATCCTTCATAGAATTCTTTATTGGCAAAGTATGATTGGACACACAAGGAATTTGTCTTTGGTGCATGAGCTCTCAGCGTACATAAAGTGATAAATTGTGATCACACAGTCATCATAATACATTCATTGCGAATCATAAAATACAACACTTAGTGATAGTCATAGGATACTAAATAAGCCATCAACATAATAAATCATACTAGGAGACTAAATAAAACAATATAAATCGTACAGATACAAGCAACAAAGTTATAGCCTTAAATAGTGTTGGAAGAAATGTCCATCTGGGTTCAATTCCAAGTGGGGAGAAAGACACTGAAAACATGGAGGCTGCTTGGAAGGATGGTTTAATGGAGCAGAACCATTAAGCACATGGTCCTGGTACAGTTGAACGCATGGAGTGAAGAATGAGATATATTTATATCCCCTCTTGGGCCTTGCAAGAAATGTATCTTATTGGTTGTCAGACTCCCATGGAGGGCTATGCAGTCATAGTTGAGGTTATCTGTATCCCAGGCTTGGTTGAATCTTGCTGGGTGATTCAATGAAGGACAATTTCCTATTGTGGCGGAATGGCTTTGCCCTGAAGGATAATTCCATCATCCTGGAGCTGAGGTCTTTTGTCTTGTAGATAAGCTGGCACCAAAATATCTGCTGGAGGCAGGGAGCAGGGCTCTTTTGTTTCTGTTTCCTTTAAGATTTGTATTTCTCTTTTAGGGGAAATATTCTGCCTTTTTAATATTTCCTAGAATATTTCATTCTTCTAGGAGAGGCGTGGGTGCTAATTTTCTACAGTAGAAGTGGAGATAGGTAATAGAAAGTATGAGAAGCAGAAGAATGTTTCACAGTGACCTTGTTCCTGAGATTTCAGGATTGGATCATCTTTTAATCAAGCATAAGCTCCCTTTGCAAAATAATCGAGAGTCACTTTTCACCCATCAAACCCTTCTTTGTAGCAGAAAAGTATATTGTCTTACATTCCTCCTTCAAATTTCTGATTTCCTCTCTCCCCTCCTTCCTAAACACTGGATCCCCCTCCCCTGGCATTATTAATTTGCTGGCCTGTATTGATCTGGTGCTCTGAAACTTTGGCTTTGAGTCCAGTTTACCTCCTTCAGATAGGAAGTCCCCTACAAGGGCTGCAGCCTGCCATTCCAGTTACAATTCAGGCCTTCTTTGAGCTGGGATTTGCCAGCCTGTCCTTCCGGTCATGGAAATATTTCCTTGAAATGAGTCCAAAAGATGAGAGCAGGACTGACTAAGCAGATAAATCCATTTTGAAGCAGCAAGAAAGTGATGTCTGGACATTTAGTCCTCTTCTCCAAATTGGGCAAATCTTTCTGTTGACTTTGATACCCACGTGAGAGAAGATTATGGCCTAAAAGCAGGGGTGAAATGCTACCGGTTCGCTCCGGTTCGGGTGAATCGGTAGTGATAAAAACTACCGGTTCGGGTAAACCGGTAGTAAAAAAAAGCTACTGCTTTGGGCAAACCGGAAGTTAGCTACTGGTTCAGGCGAACCGGTAGTTAAAAAAAGCTACAATCTGACAATCAGCTGTGCCACGCGGTTTAGCTTTCCTAGAAAGCAGGATTTCCTGCTAAAGCTAAACCACGCGGCACAGCTGGTCCACCCCATTCTGCTTACCGTGTTTCCCCAAAAATAAGACCCTGTCTTATATTTTTTTGAACCCCAAAATAAGCACTTGCCCTTATTTTCGGGGAGGTCTTATTATTTTGGGGCGCGTGGAGCAAGACGGGGCTCCTCTTGCCATCTTATCTGATTTCCAGCTCTGTCTCCCTAACCCTAACCAGAGGAAATGGTGGAGACTGGCTGCGCATGCGTTTAAATATTTTCGGGGAGGGCTTATTTTCAGAGAGGGTTATTTTCAGGGGGGCTTATTTTAGCGCATGTGCTCAAAAGACCGATTGGGCTTATTATCAGGGGATGTCATGTTTTGGGGGAAACAGGGTATCTTCCCAAGTCTCCTTTTGGCACGCATTGTATATGCGCACGCATTGCACATTTGGTGTGTATGCACATGCGCAGCACGCACTTGGCATGCAGCACGCATGTGCGGTCAGCAATCCAGTAGAAAACCAGTTCAGATTTCACCACTGCCTAAAAGCCTACCTCTGGTAAATGCTTTTTTTCTGGAATAAAGCTGAGCTTTAGGGAAAAAAAGCTGCCCATGGGAGCCTGAAAAAAGCTGAAAAAACATGAGAAATAACTAGGAGTGTGGACAGGCCTGAGTCTCTGAAATCCTGAATGCTGACAATTTGTGTACGTGTGTCTTCAAATGGAATGATATTATAGGTGGAGCATCTCTTTCCCTTAATGTACATCTTTGTTCACACATGCCACATGTGGGGAAAGATCCAGGGATTCCAACTTTGGGGTAGAGGCGTCTGTCTTTGTGCTGAGCCACACCAGGATTATGGTGCTTTGTGTGGTCAATTTCCCATTAGCTGTTGCTCCGCAGGGGCACAGTGGAAGCCTTTCCCAATTGGCCCCGGGAAACCATTGAAGGGACCTTGGATTGTCACATCTTGGCCTTTTGGCTAAGATCAGGCGCAAGCATCCATGGCCAAAAATTTGCTCAGCTCCTGGCCTGCTTTCCGCTCTTGAAGGGGTCACGTATATATCGAAGGACAGGCGGAAGAGTTGCAGACACAGCAACAATCAGACACGGGTGGCTTGTGCCCAGGCCAAGAAAATAATTAGAGTCACCATCTCGGACAGGCCCCTCAGCAGTGAAGGTCAAGAGAAATAGGGGGAAGCAGAGGTGGGTTTCAGCAGGTTCTGACCAGTTCTGGAGAACCAGTAGTGCAAATTTTGAGTAGTTCAGAGAACCAGTAGTAAAAATTCAGACTGGCCCCGCCCAGGGGTGGGTTCTAATTTTTTTTACTACTGGTTCTGTGTGCGTGGCTTATTTTATGGGCGTGGTTTGATGGTCATGTGACAAACAATTCTTTAGGATTTAGCAGAGGTACTGGTCTACCAGGCTTTTAAGTGCTTGCAGAGCCGTTCCGGTCTACCCATTTGATTTTGGAGCACACTGGTCTACCACCACACTGCCTTTTACCGCTGATCAGCTGTAGGGCGGCCCTTTGAAGTGCTGTGGCAAGAGTTTAAACAGTTTTTGCCGCTCTGCCACCACTGAGAGCATCGGAAACCACTTTCAGGCAGCTTGGCCTCAATTGCCAACCTACCACCACCGAGCGGTTTAAAAGGAGCGGAATGGTTCTAGCCGATCAGTTGTGAGGCTTCTTGGCTTCTCAATTTAAAGCTAAGGTGTCTTGTTTTTTTTTTCTCTTCTTTGTCAAGTGAGCCGTGATTTTTTTCCTTCTAGCCGATCAGCTGGGACTCGGAAGGCAGTGAATAGATTGGGGGCGGGGCCAGGCAGAGGTGGTATTTACCGGTTCTCCGAACTACTCAAAATTTCCACTACCGGTTCGCAAGAACCGGGGAGAACCAGTAGCAACCCACCACTGGCCCCGCCCCCATCTATTTCCTCCCAAGTCCCAGCTGATTGGGAGGAAATGGGTATTTTGCAGTAACCTTCCCTGGAGTGGGGTGGGAATGGAGATTTTACAGTATCCTTCCCCTGGAGTGGGGTGGGAATGGAGATTTTACAGTATCCTTCCCCTGGAGTGGGGTGGAATGGAGATTTTACAGTATCCTTCCCCTGGAGTGGGGTGGGAATGGAGATTTTACAGTATCCTTCTTCTGCCATGCCCACCAAGCCACGCCCACCAAGCCACGCCCATAGAACCAGTAGTAAAAAAAATTGAAACCCACCACTGGGGAGAAGCACATCCAGATTTCCCAGATTCTGTTACTACAGCTGTTCTACCAAAAGTATTTTTAAAACCAACCCATGGAGCAGAAGTTGCCTTCGGAAGTTGTGGGAGCTTTATCACTGGAAGCTTTCAAGAAGAGACTGGACTGCCATCTGTCAGAAATGGTGTAGGGTCTCCTGCTTGGGCAGGGGGTTGGACTAGATGACCTACAAGGTCCCTAACAACTCTGTTAAATCTGTTAAATCATTCTTGTTGCTCCTTTCCACCCCAGAATGAGCAACACAAGGCCAAGGAAAGCAGAAAACTGCCCATGAGGACACCCCCCCACCATTTATATTAAATCACTCTCTTTAAGAACATTTTGGATTCAAAAGTGGGAGAGGAATCAAGTAATGAAATAACCAAATTGCGAGGCCAGAGATGGTTTTCTTTTATGTCATCTTCTGAGCAGCTTCCATGAAATGGAGTGAAAATATCCTTCTGTTCCTTGCATTTCTTGGGAATCTACTAATTTATCCATAGGGCTACGAATACTGTGATAAGATTCACTGAAAAAAACCCTGCGTCAATGAGAAGGAAGCGGGACACAGAAAAGAACTTCTCAATTAGCTACAAGATCCTGCAAGTAAACAGCTATACTTGGAAGTGCGAAGGTTAGGTGGGAAAACATCAGTCAAGGCTATAAATGGTAAAAGAGCCTGTGGCACCTTCCAGACTAACACTTCCCGTATTATTGCATAAGCTGAAGTGATAGTCTATTTCACTTTTGTAAGGGAGAACTGTCCTAAAAAATATTTTGCATGGAAGAGAAGGAGGAGGAGGAGGAGGAAGATGAGAAAAAAACAAAGAGAAGGAAGAGAAAGACGAGAAGGAGGAAGAGGAGGAGAAGGAGAGGAAAGAAGAAGACAATCAACAGGGGTAAATAAGAAAGGAAAGACAAGAGGCAGAATTAGCAGTCTGTCAACTTGCAAAGCTTTCAAGTTGCCATGAGCAGAACTGATGGAGCTGATTGATTTCCCTAACTGGAACTACATTCCACAGATGCCTTTCTACCACAATCAGTAGGAGAGCTTTGGGTTTCACAGCCAGCCAAAGTGGTTAATTGGAGAATGTGATTTATGACATGGCCAGGGAGGAAGGGAGAGACAGGGTCATGGGGGGAACATAAATCTATGTGGGATTAGTTCTAACTGCATCCGAATATTGCGGAAATGGTGCTTCTAATAAACGACTGTATTTCTTTTGAAGTTTGGCTTGTGGCTCATGAATTAGTTAGGGCATCTTTCGGAAACTTCACACAATCAATGACTGTGGATTCCATTATACTGGAGCCTTTTGTTGTGAATTGTGGGGAGGCATCTGCTCCCATCTCTACTTTTAAAACCCTTTCAAAAATATAAAATGGGCAGACCAACGAATCAGCTGCCTATTATCCCCACATATTGAGTGGCAACCTTCATTCTCCCAGTGCTGCCCTCTTCAGCTGTAAAAGAGGCCAAAACAAAGCAAGTGCAACTATTAAAAAGAAGACAGACTTTTTTACAACCAAGAATTTATCCATCTCTGGAGGAATAAGAAGCCCTCCTCTTCATATGCTCCAAAAGTGGTAAAGAATTCTAGTTTCAGAAGTCTAACTCATTTGTCCTTTGGAAATGATCTGCCTTCTGAGGAGTTCCCAAGAGCCATTTTGGGGCTGTGCTTAAGACACCAGGCTAGAAACCAAGAGGCTCTTGAGTTTTCATCCCACCTTAGATTCCCCTGGTGAATTTGGAGGCATCACAGTCTCTCAGCCCTAGGTAGAAGAAGTTTGTGAGGGCAAAACATTTCTGAATATTTTGTCAAGAAAGCTTGAAGGGACTGGCCCAGGCAGTGCCAGGAGTCAGCACTGGCGCAAAGGCGCAAAAACAAACGAATAGCACATAAAATGTGTTGCAGGAAAGGTTCTTCATGTCTCATTAATCACAATAACAGAGTTGGAATGGACCTTGGAAGCAATCTAGTCCAACCCCCTGCCTAGGCAGGTAACCCTACACGACTTCAGGCAAATGGTTATCCAACCTCTTCTTAAAAACTTCCAGTGTTGGAGCATTCATAACTTCTGGAGGCAAGTTGTTCCACTGATTAGTTGTTCTAACTGTCAGGAAATTTCTCCTTAGTTCTAGGTTGCTTCTCTCCTTGATTAACTTCCATCCATTGCTTCTTGTCTTGCCCTCTCGTGCTTTGGAGAATAGATTGAATCCCTCTTCCTTGGGGCAGCTCCTCAAATATTGGAACACTGCTATAATGTTTGCCCCTAATCTTTTCATTAAACTAGACATACCCAGTTCCTGCAACCGTTCTTCATATGTTTTAGCCTCCAGCCCCCTAATCTTCTTTGTTGCTCTTTTCTGCAGTCTTTCCAGAATCTCAATATCTTTTTTATTATATGGTGACCAAAACTGGATGCAATATTCTAAGTGTGGTCTTACTAAGGCTTTATAAAGTGGTACTACTAGTACTACTAATACTTCAAGTACTGCTGAGTCTATCCCTCTGTTAATGCAACAGGATTGCATCGGCTTTTTTGGTTCCCCATATCTGATTCATCAATTGTAATCTCCATGTCACTGATGGTGAGGCTAGAGAATAGAATAGAATAGAATAGAATAGAATAGAATAGAATAGAATAGAATAGAATAGAATAGAATAGATGAATATAGAATAGAATGGAATCAAATCAAATCAAATCAAATCGAATGGAATCGAATATAGAATAGAATAGATGAATATAGAATAGAATAGAATAGAATAGAATGGAATGGAATGGAATGGAATGGAATGGAATGGAATGGAATATAGAATAGAATGGAATGGAATGGAATGGAATGGAATGGAATGGAATGGAATAGAATAGGAATACATGAATATAGAATAAAATAATAACTTTATTGTCAATTTAAATTTACATTAATTGACATACATTAAAATGAAATTTCGTTGCATACAGCTCTCAAAGGGTCACCACCTCCAATATACACTACATAAAGATGACAAAATAAAGAAATATAAAATTATTTATATACCCACATATATTAAATGACACAGAGAAACAGAGGCCCAGGCTCTGCATCCCACAGCCAAGGGGCTCCCCTAATGTAGTGTTACTTGTGACGAAAATAAAACCCAAGCAGGCCCAATCCCCTCCCCCTCCTCCTGGAGGTGAGATGCCAGAAATGGGGCCACTTTGTTTTGCCAGCGCAAAATCTTGCAAGGCCTCTGCTGTGGGAAGAGAGCAGAAGAACAAGGGAATGCCTCAGGGAGGGGATGAGGACAAAACGAGGGTGAGGTGGCAAAGCAAGTTTTAATATAGTGCAGGGGGTCTCCACATTTGACAACTTTAAGACTTGTGGACTTCAACTGGGAGTTGAAGTCCACAAGTCTTATAGTTGCCAAGGCTGGAGTGGGATTCAATTTTTTTACTACCAGTTCTGTGGGCGTGGCTTGGTGGGCATGGCAGGGGAAGGTTACTGCAAAATCCCCATTTCCTCCCGATCAGCTGGGACTCGGGAGGCAGAGAATAGATGGGTTGGGGCCAGTCAGAGGTGGTATTTGCCGATTCTCCTAACCACTCAAAATTTCCGCTACTGGTTCACTAAAACCGGTCAGAACCTGCTGAAACCCACCTCTGCCCGTGATATAGTTTTCATGGTGCTCAGCTGCTGTTCTTTTGCTTGGCGGTGTGTGTGAATGGCTGATTGTTCCATGTGTCCCTGTCAGGCCTGGAAGCCATCTTTTGCATTGAATCTTCAGGCCTGCCACATTTACTACTGTGGGAAACTGGGAGGGTGGATTGTATGGAGCATGGGTGATATGTAGTCATAATAACATTCCTTTCTTAGAGAGTCCAGGACGCATTGCCCTGGCACATGGAGTCGGATGACTGGGAGGTGTCTCCAGTTTGGACGGTGGATTATTGGACCATGTGATGGACATGTGGGTGTTGGGCAGGGACTTAGACTTTCTTTTGGGTTGGAAAACCGTGGAATCTTCAGATTCAGGTTTTCCCAGATGTGCCAATATGACATCTCTAATAAAATGGAACTTTGCAGAAACTCAAGCCTCAGAGTTTTCTTTCGTTGGGGGCGTTACTTGGAACCCTGACAGTCCCCTTTTTCCGTTGCAGCCATGCCTGCCACCAATGCTGGATGGCCGGAGGAGTTTGGCTTTAAGATCCGTGGAAATGGTCCCTGCTACATCATGGCTGTGGAGGAAGGCAGCAGTGCCCACGTGGCTGGCCTCCAGCCCGGAGACCAGATTTTGGAGGTCGAGGGGCAGCCTGTTTCCTCCATGAATGCCAAGGCCCTGGCGATCCTGGCCAGGCAGTGTGAGAACGTGCCCCCAAGCATCGGCGTGGTCTCCCGCCTCCAGCAGGTGGACCTCCCCCTGGGGCTGCAGGGACACTTTGGCTTCACCTTGACCTGCCACGAAGGTGACCCCGTGCAGGTGGAAAGCGTGGCTCAGGACTCGCCGGCCGCCAAAGCAGGCATCAAAGTGGGTGACTACATCCTGGAAATCAATGGCATTTATGTCCAGAGTTACAAAGATGCGGCTGCCGTAATGAGATCCTGCTGGGATGAAGGTCTCAGGCTGGGACTGCTGAGGCTGGGGCGGCTCCGGCGGTGGGCTAGCAGCAGTGTGGAAGAGTTTATCCAGAGCGCAGATGCCGTGCATCAAGAAAGGAGGCAGAAAGCTCGGGAGTTCAGCAAGAAGGTAAGTCGAAAGTGATGTCTGGGACAGGATGTGGGGTAGCGGGGATCAGGACCAGGGGTAGGCTGCTGGGGGTTCGCAGGAGTTTGGGAGAACCTCTAACTCAGATTCTGTGCAGTTTGGAGAACCCACAAATCCCACTCCTGGCTGGCCCCGCCCACCCTGCCCCTCCCCTCCCAGGAGTCCCCACACGGCCCGTTTTGGATGCAAGTAAGGGCAGGGTGTGTACGGAGGCTTGGGGAGGGCAAAAAACGGGCCTACCGGAAATTCAGGGAGGCCGGAAATGGGCCCGTTTCCAGCCTCCAGAGGGTCTCCAGAGCCTGAAGAGGCCATTTTCGCCCTCCTGGAGACTCGAGAAAAGCCTCCAGAGCCCGGGGAGGGCAAAAACACACACCCCGCCATGGTGCAGGAGGCCGACTAGGCCATGCCCACAATGGCCACACCCACCCAGAAAACTCCTTGCTAAAATTTTTGAAGCCCACCCCTGATCAGACCGAAGGCTTCTCGCAAAGTTTTAAAAACTTGGCTATGTAAAGGTAGCCCTCGACTTACAACAATTCATTTAGTGACCACTCGAAGTTACAATGGCACTGAAAAAAGTGACTTATGATCGTTTTTCAAACTTACAATTGTGGCAGTATCTTCATGATCACGTAATCAAAATCTGGATGCTTGCCAGCTGATTCATAGTTACGACGGTTGCAGTGTCCCGGGGTCATGTGATCCCCTGGTGGGACCTTCTGACAAGCAAAGTCAATGGGGAAGCCAAATTCACTTAACAACGGTGTTACCAACTTAACAATTGAAGTGATTCGATTAACAGCTCTGGCAAGAAAGGTTGTAAAACGGGGCAAAACTCACTTAATAAATGTCTCACTTAGCAACAGAAATTTTTGGCTCAATTGTGGTCGTAAATAAAGGCCGTGGAAAAGACAGAGGTTCCCAGTGGAGAGGCTGATGAATGAATTCTGCTGAAAGGCAAAGATCTGTAGGCCAAGTGAGGCAGTAACGTAGACTAAGAAATGGGTGTGTAAAACTAGTAGATGTGTAAAAAAAGAAGCAGGGCATTGATTGTATGATCATAGAGAGGGCTGGACTAGAAGACCTCCAAGGTCCCTTACAGCTCATTCATTCTATCCTGCCCCGCCCCGCCCTGTTCCATCTGTTCTGTTCTGTTCTGTTCTGTTCTATCCTTTATTTTTTCCCCCTTCCTCTTTGCTTGGCCTTGGAAAGTGAAGTAAAGCCAACTAGGTTATGTCACAATTTATAAAACTGTTCCCGACTGAAGGCAAAAAAATAAAATAAATGCAGTTTTATTTAGGAGCAATTTATTTTTACGGCCTTGTAGAGGAAATGCACCAGAAGCAGAAAAAAATAACTTTAATTTAGTGTGAACAGCTTTACTGAGGGACCACATTCTGTTTGAGATAACCATGATGAGATCCACCATTGAAATCAATGAGACAATTTGCCCGTGAAACTTAATCTTTTAATTTCAGACTCAGGGCTATTTTTGTGCATGCTTATTATAACGCTAAGTCTAGAAATGGCTGACACAGGAAATCCCTGCAGATTTCTGTTGCTTTATGCAAATATACTTTGTTTGATTTCCTATGAGGCAAACCATTTCATCCAAGAATGGGCTTTATGTGAGAAAGGATGGCTATTTTGCAAATTTGAGCCGGCAAAGGTAATTTGCACCAAAAATGTAGAAATAGTCCAAGACTTCTTTCCCCTAAAACCCTGTTCTGCCCATTGGGTGGTACAGTTGTTCTAGTTGTCTGTGCTGCCTCCTATTTCTCTACATTTGGTAGCTACTCCTATTAATATAGGGTTCAAACGGCCATCCACATATTCTTCAACCAACGAAAGGATCGTTGATGAAAACGAAAAGGATCTCTCTTGCACTAGAATCAAAGCTGGACATACCACATTGGCTTTATAAGGTAAAAGTTCCCCTCACACATATGTACTAGTTGTTCCTGACTCTAGGGGGTGGTGCTCATCTCCGTTTCAATGCTGAAGAACCAGCACTGTCCGAAGACGTCTCCGTGGTCGTGTGGCTGGCATGATTCAACTCCAAAGGTGCACGGAACGCTGTTACCTTCTCACCAAAGGTGGTCCCTATTTTTCTACTTCCATTTTTTACCTGCTTTCGAACTGCTAGGTTGGCAGAAGCTGGGCCAAGGAAAGGGAGCTCACCCCGTTATGCGGCACTAGGGATTCGAACTGCTCAACTGCCGACCTTTTGATCGACAAGCTCAGCGTCTTTAGCCACTGAGGATACTGCATCAAGTTTTTGTCACTACATTACAAAAAAAGACATTGAAACCTTGGAAAAACTGCAGAGAAGAGCAACTAAGATGATCAAAGGCCAGGATACTAAAACATATAAAGAACGGTTGCAGGAATTGGATAGGACTAGTCTAGAGAAAAGAAGGACTAGGGGTGACATAATAGCAGTCTTCCAGTATTTGAAGATCTGCCACAAAGAAGAGGGATCAAACTAATTTCCAAAGCACCTGAAGGCTGGACAAGAAACAATGGATGGAAACTAATCAAGGAGAGAAGCAACCTAGAAATAAGAAGAAACTTCTTAAGAGTGGGGACAATTAACCAGTGGAACGGCTGGCCTCCAGAAGCTGTGGGTGCTTCATTACTGGAGGTCTTTAAGAAGAGACTGGGCAGCCACTTGTCTGGAATGGTATAGGGTCTCCTGCTTGAGCAATGGTTGGACTAGAAAATCTCCAAGGTCCCTTCCAACTCTATTCTGTAATGTAATATAATATAGATGTCAGTGTTCCAAGTAATGTACCCATGTGGCTCCCTGTCACTCCAAATATGCATCACAACCGCCAATGTGCAACAACCGCCTACATGCGATTTATTGAGCTTTTCGACTCCCAGTAGGCCAACCATGGTTAAATCCAAGAAAAGAAAAGTTTCAGAAGAAAACAGAATGTTTAATTCAACTACATATGCTAATTTTGTGGCTGCTCAAGAAATAGTCAGGGACAGGAAGGGTTTTGTGGCTCCCGGTGTTTTCTTTTCTGTGGGAAACGAGTCCAAATGGCTCTTTGAATGTTTAAGGTTGCAGACCCCTGACTTAGGGAATTGGCACACAAATTTCAGTTCTGGATTTGCTTTACTGCAGTTCACCTGACTTCTAATAAAACTGTACCTTTGCAACAAATGGAGCCACGGATGGTTTTTACAAGTGCAAGTTGAGGCAAGGCTGACAGTTTGCTCCAGTAACAAAGCCTTGGGAGTCAGGCACATTACAAATTTCATAAATAAGTAAATAACCACCCACATTAGAAACACAGCTGGAGGAAAGACGGAGAAGGTGTTTTATGTAAATGGAGCATAGAAAACATCTTTGAGTAATGCAGGGCTTAAGAATCAGGCTCTAAATGCGTTTATCAGTGCATTTGAATCACAACATACTGTATGACACCATCTCCCTGCAACTAATGGTGTGCTGCTAAAGGTTTAGAACTGGTTTTGCCAGTGACGTGGCTGCTGCAGTGGTGGGTTGCCCCGGTTCGCACCGGTTCTATAGAACCTGTAATAAAACCGGCGGGAGGCTCCGCCCACTGACCCCGATGTCATCAAAATGCTTCTGCGCATGCAGAGAAGAGAGTGTGTGTGTTTGAGCAAAGCGAGCATCCGCACGCAGCCCCGTTGCGAACCGGTAGTAAAGGTAAGTACCGGTTACTGCTGCCACACTACCAGCCAGAGAACAGCAGATGGTTGGGCCAGGCATTGGGGCTCCACTCTGCTCTTAAGCCTCTTGCAAAATCCCCCAAAATATTACAATCAACTCACTCAAATGGGCACAAGCCAGCTCCCCACTGCCCCAAATCTCATTTTTCCCACTGATTCAGTGTCATGCTTTATTTTTCCAGTGAACGTAACCCTGCCATAAAATGAGGGAAGCTGCATATGTTAAATATGCTAAGTAAATTACATACCCGGCAGTATTTTCTTACAAAGTCCTATTAATAGATTATTGTTGTCAAGCGCTGGGGAAATCAGGAGACCCAGGCAGTTCAAATGAGTACATTACAAGCTTAAACTCTCTAAAAGAATCTGAACTACTAACGGTTAAAGCAATTTGGTGGTAAATGAGGAATTCACAGTGAGCTGGACTTAGATCTCTTCTGGGCGCAAAGGGACTCATGACTGATGACGTGTTTGACCCCTCCCTTGGGCTCAGCCTAATCATCTCCCACAAATGTATTAAAATTAGGTTTTTAAGTTATTGGATGGTAACCAGTGGTGGGATTAAGCCAGTTCTGTCAGATTCAGGCGAACTGGTAGCGGCGACTGTGGTAGGCCATGCCCACCCACCCGGATATAATGACGTCATATTTAGCCATGTTTAGGAAGCTCTGCACATGGGTGAAAGGCACACATGCGAGCAAAGAGCATGAGTAGAAGGCCGAGCATGTGTGAAAGGCACGCATGCTCACATTTGCAATCCGGTAGGGAAGGTAAATGAATCCCACCTCCGATGGTAACCTGTGGGGGTAAGTGACCCCCACTGCTCTTTCTGCCTGTCCCGGATCCCACAGGAGAGAAGCAAGCTACAGGCAGCACCCCTACCCTGCAAGCGGTCTGGGTAGCACAGAGGCCAGGTGCTTGGGCACACTGTCAGCTTCTTGGCTTGCAGGAGATCTTAGTAAGATTGGCACCTGGGGAGCCTGACTTTGATGATGAATGAGCTGAGGAGGGCAGCTCACATCTTCTTGCCAACCCCTGCTTCCACCTCTCTCCCCATAGGTCTCAACCACCGTGTAGCGTTTGGATATGATCTCCAAAGGGTGCTCTGGAGCAGGGGTCTCCAACCTTGGCAACTTTAAGACTTGTGGACTTCAACTTCCAGAATTCTGGAAGTTGAAGTCCACAAGTCTTAAAGTTGCCAAGGTTGGAGACCCCTGCTTTGGAGTACTAAGGTGGCATCTGGGTGGCTTCTTCTTCTTCCACATCTAGATCAAATTTAAACTGCCAGAATGAAGCCACCTTCTGGGTTTTGTTGTTGGCCAAAAATAAGTACTTATTGGTACATGTTTCTGGTAGTAGCTGACATACTAACAGATGGGCCGGGCTCTGCGTCTCTCCACATTCACACAGCGTGCTTGAGCATGGTGGTTTTACACGATGGGACTCCAACTCTCAACCTATTCAGGGTCCCCCAGGTAGTATAAGGGAGGTTGGATCCTTCAGCCACATCCTCCTTTAATTCTGTTGAGATTCTCTGCCATCCAGGCCATGGTTGTTCCAAAGGTGCTTTTTCAGGAGGCAACTTGACTTTCTTGGTTTTTCTCTGAAGAAGTGTAATGTATAATGTAATATATAAATCCTTCCATTCCCCACTATCTTGTCAGAGTTGAAGAAGCTTCTTGGATGAGAAGTGAAACGTCTTCAAAGAAAAAACAAGAAAGTCCAGTTGCCTTCTGAAAAAGCACCTTTGGGATCCTCCTTTAATGTTATTCCATGATCGATGGTCTCCTTCCTCCATCTTTTAATTCAATTTTGTTCTTGCCGCAAAGCTGTTCCTAAGTTTTAGCTTGTGTTGCTAGCCATAGCAGTAGCATTTAGACTTATATCCCACTTCACAGTGATTTACAGCCCTCTCTAAGCGGTTTACAGTCAGCCTCTTGCCCCCAACAATCTGGGTCCTCATTTTTACCGACCTCAGAAGAATGGAAGGCTGAGTCAACCTTGAGCCTGGTGAGATTTGAACTGCCAAATTGCAGGCAGCCGGCAGACAGTAGAAGTAGCTTGCAGTACTGCACTCTAACCACTGCGCCACCGCGGGTCTTGTGAAGGTAATAGAAGAAGGTAGTAGGAAAGATGAAAAGTTGAGAAATAGCAATAGCACTTACACATATATACCTTTATGCTTTACAGCCCCGTTTAAGTGGTTTACAGAGTCAGCCTATTGCCCCCAACAATTTGGGTCCTCATTTTACTCACCTCGGAAAGGATGGAAGGCTGAGTCAACCTTGAGCCTGGTGAGATTCGATCTGCCAAACTGCTGGCAGCCAGTGATCAGCAGAAGTACTGCATTTTAACCACTGTGCCACCGCAGCTCATGTTGATGCTCCAATATTACAAGAATAATATTAAAAATTCACCTGTCCTCTTTGTGCATTATATCTGAAACTTAATCAGGAGGAAGATGCAACACCAACCCAGTCCGGCTAAGATGAGGGTGCTGGTTTGCCAGTTTTGTAGAAAGAATCCTCGTTTTCAATGGAAAGCAGCTTTTGAGGTGACCTTGCAAAAATTGGGATGGGAGGAAGCCTTGTTCAGATGGAGGACAAGGTTCTGCAATTCGCTGTCTCATATTTATTTCTCTTTTAAGACTATCAGGGAGACTGATGTTGCATTAACAGAGGGATACAATCAAAATCAAGAGAGGTACTAATACTACTCTATAAAGCCTTAGTAAGACCCTACCTAGAGTACTGCATCCAGTTTTCATCACCACACTATAAAAAAGATGTTGAGACTCAGAAAGTGCAGAGAAGAGCAACTAGGATGATGAGGGGACTGGAGGCTAAAACATACGATGAACTATTGCAGGAACTGGGCCTGGCTAGTCTAGCGAAGAGAAGGACCAGGGGAGACAGGATAGCAGTCTTCCACTACTTGAGGGGCTGCCATAGAGAGGAGGAAGGAGGTTAAGCTATTTTCCAAAACACCAGACTTTGGAAAGGCCAGGCAAGGAAAAATGGATGGAAACTGACCAAGGAGAGATTCAACCTGGAAATAAGGAAACATTTTCTGACAGTGAGAGCAATCAATCAATGGAACAGAAGTTGCCTTCAGAGGTTGTGGGAGCTTCATGACTGGAGGCTTTCAAGAAGAGACTGGACTGCCCTCTGTCAGAAATGGTGTCCTGCTGAGCGGGGGGTTGGACTAGATGACCTACAAGGTCCCTTTCAACTCTGTTAATCTGTAAGGTCCCCCAATGATCCTCTTAATTTCCACAGATGTTCTTTTCTTGGAAATTCCCCTCTGAAATATCTCCTTCCCTTAATAGAATTGTTCAGGTCTCCTGCTTGGGCGGGGATGGGGGAAGGGTTGGACTAGATGACCTACAAGGTCCCTCCCAACTCTGTTAATCTGTAACTTCTTGCATGCTGAGTAAGGTTTATGTATGAGTGTAACTATTGTTTTTAATAATAAGTAAATGTCTGGAGAAGCTGCAGCTTCTGTCTATTCTTGGTGCTCAGGAGGAAGAACTCAATGTTAAATCCTCTGCCTTTCAGCCTGTGTTCTGTGTTCAAAAGGGCCATTCATTCATAAGGGGCAGGATATCCTGCACGAATCCCCAGGGATGGATCGGTTGCCATTTTTTCCCCTTCTCTTTCCAGCCTAACAGTAGGAGTAACTAGTCTGTTCTCTTACGAAGTGCTTTGCCTTTGGGCCAGATTGCAGATTAGCTGAGCAGATTCCAAGCTACCACCGGGGTATCCAGAGGCCCTAAAATGCCATTTGTGTGAAGGTGTGAGAAGGAAGAAAGCATTATGGTTTCCAGGCCGTGGAAGAACTTCAGCTGCATTGCCAGCCTGGACTTACTTGGCAGGGATGAGAAGAAAAGAAGGACTAGGGGAGACATGAGAGCAGTGTTCCAATATCTCAGGGTTTGCCACAAAGGAGCAGGGCTCAACCCAGGGGTGAAATGCTCCCAGTTTGGACCGGATCGCCCGATCTGGTAGCGATGGTGGCGGGTGGTTCGGAGAACCGGTAGCAAAAATCCCTGTGCCCTCCCCCATGCTCAGCTGAGCTGCGCGATCATCAGAGGCTGTTTTTTCTACTTTTAAAAGCATTTTTTTCCTACAACCTCTTCGGCCAAAAAAATGCTTTTAAAAGTAAAAAAAAAAGCCTCTGATGCTCAGCTGGGATTGTCAGAGGCTTTTAAAAGCATTTTTTCTACAACCTCTTGGTTGTATAAAAAAAGATGCTTTTAAAAGCCTCTGACGATCCCAGCTGAGTTGCCTGATCGTCAGAGGCTTTTAAAAGCATTTTTTTCTGCAACCTCTTTGGCTGAAAAGGTTTTAGAAAAAAATGCCTTTAAAAGTTAAAAAAAAAAAAGTTGGCCACGCCCACCCAGTCACATTACCACCCTCCCAAGCCACGCCCACAGAACTGGTAGTAACAAATTTTACATTTCACCACTGGTTCAACCTATTCTCCAAAGCTCCTGAGGGCAGGACAAGAAGCAATCGATGGAAACTAACCAAGGAGAGAAGCAACCTGGAAGTAAGGAAAAATTTCCTGACAGTGAGAACAATTAATCGGTGGAACAACTTGCCTCCAGAAGCTGTGGATGCTCTAACACTGGAGGTTTTCAAGAAGAGACTGGACAACTGTTTTTTTCTGAAATGGGATAGGGTTTCCTGCCTGAGCAGGGGGTTGGACTAGAAGACCTCCAAGGTCCCTTCCAACTCTATTATTCGGTTATAAGCATATCGATGATGCCAGACCTCAAGTTCTTGGATGATCTCTCCCAGAGTCTTCATGTATGTGCTAAACCAGTGTTTCTCAACCTTGGTAACTTGAAGATGGGTGGACTTCAACTCCCAGAATCCCCCAACCAGCAGCGCTGGCTGGGGAATTCTGGGAGTTGAAGTCCACCCATCTTCAAGCTTCCAAGGTTGAGAAACACTGTGCTGAATAGAAGTGGGCAGAGGGTTTGCCTCTGTGGCAGCTCACCGGGGAGTAACCATTGCGCCAACCTCTCCTCCTTCCAACTAGAATTGGCCACTGAGAACGGATCAGAACCACTGCAATGCAATGTCCCCAAACCTAAATCCCCACAGGCGGTCCAGAAGAACACAATGATTGATGGTCCTGACAGCTGAGGCGAGGTCTATATAGGACCTCCTTTGTGGATTGGAATCACGTGTCAGATATACAACATATGGACTTAATTTTAGCAAGGCAAACTCATGGATTATTAAAGTTGGGGATAAATGAATCTCAGGCATCTCAGATTGTACTCAGATTGCACTGTACTACCAAGAGCCTTGGTAGTACAGTGGTCTAAAGCACCCTGTTATTAAGAACAGCTGCCTGCAATTACTGCAGGTTCGAATCTCGCCAAGGCTCAAGGTTGACTCAGCCTTCCATCCTTTCTAAGGTAGGTAAAATGAGGACCCAGTTTGTGGGGGCAATAAGCTGACTTTGTATAAATATACAAAAGTATGAAGGCTATTGCTTAATGCATTGTAAGCTGCCCTGAGTCTCCGGAGAAGGGCGGCATATAAATCAAATTAAAAAAAAAAAAATTGTGACAATGCAATTAGCACTTGGTTGCGTGCCGGTCAGCCCAGCCTTTAGTGGGATGGAGAAACGATTGTGTTTGTTCAGTCCCCAAAGTAATGGAATCAAAAACCCGGATCATTTCTAATTGTGCAATTCCCCACTGGAATCTTCTTTTAATATTACTGTGTAAGAGATTAATTTCTCTTTTTAGTTCAGTAGCACTTGGGGGAATCGAAGCCCTATTTCATCAGCGGAAACCTCTCTTTTTAATGTAAAATGCGACTCCGTTGAACTTTCTGCATGGAGACTGACGCTTTATCCTATCTAGGAGACTGAAGAGCTTTGGTGATAAATCATGCCATAGGTCAATGAAGATAAGGAAATAAATAAGACTGGTTTTCGGGGCCTGGGAGTTTCAGGAGCACCCTCATGGCCATCCTTTTCCTGCTCCCAAATTAGGACAGAAGCTCTCTAGTTGCCAGCCCAGATGCCAGAGAGCCCAGAGCAGGGGTGAAATGCTCCTGATTCAGAGTGGATCATCCGATCTGGTAGCGATGGCAGCGGGTGGTTCGGAGAACCGGTAGCAAAAATCCCTGCCCCCCTCCCCCATGCCCAGCTGAGCCGCACGATTATCAGAGGCTTTTTAAAATTATTTTTAAAAACATTTTTACTACAACCTCTTCGGCCGAAAAAATGCTTTTAAAAGTTAAAAAAAAAAGCCTCTGATGATTGTGCGGCTCAGCTGGGATCGTCAGAGGCTTTTAAAAGAAAAAAAAGCCTCTGACGATCAGGCAACTCATCTGGGATCGTCAGAGGCTTTTAAAACCATTTTTTCTACAACCTCTTCATCCGAAGATGTAAAAAAATGCTTTTAAAAGCCTCTGATGATCAGGCAACTCAGGTGGGATCGTCAGAGGCTTTAAAAAGCATTTTTTCTACAAATGCTTTTAAAAAATGGTTTTAAAAGAAAAAAAAAAAGTTGGCAACGCTCACTCAGTCACATTACCCCCCCAAGCCACGCCCACATAACCGGTAGTAACAAATTTTACATTTCACCACTGGCCCAGAGCAAGCGAATCACACAAAGGGGAAGCCAAAAGCAAATGCAAGAAGACGTATCTTACTTTCCCATCTGCCTTTCTCAAGTCCAACCCAAAGAAACAAACTCATGAATTAGATTCCAGAGAAATGTTCAGAACCCTTCGATGTTTCCATGTGAGAAGAACCACAAAGCTTTAAACCAGTGGTTGCATTCAAATTTTTTCCCTACAGGTTCTGTGGACGTGGCTTGGTGGTGGTGGGGTCATGTGACTGAATGGGCATGGCCAACTCGATGTCACTCACGCCAATGCCCACTGTCACATGACCTCCCCCCCACCAAGCCACACCCACAGAACCCGATAGGAAAAAACGTGGGTATGAGCACCAGAAGGGCTCCTAGAGAATGCTGTGGCAGAGAGAATCTGAACTTTTCTCCCTCCATTCACAGAGGAGCTCCTCCTCCTCCCTTTATGGTCCCCCCTGGCCCCCTCCCTCCCGGGGAAGACCTTAAAGGGACAGGCTGCAGCAGCTCCGCTGTGAATGGAGGGAGAAAAGTTTGGATTCTCTCGGCTGCAGCATTTAATGTTGAATGGGTTGAGCGGCTGGAAGGGGCGAGCGAGTGACTGGAAGGGGTGAGCCAGTGGCTGGAAGGGGTGAGCGGGCAACCGGGCGAGCAGGCAGGCATGGGTGTGGCCAACCAGGGGTGGTTTTTACCAGTTTGGCGAACCGATTTAAATCGTCCTTACCGGTTTGCCCGAGCCGCTCTGAACCAGTCGAATTTCATCCCTGCTTTAAACTGAGCAAGAAGTTAATACATGTCAAGCACCATTGATTTAAACCCCTTCTTCTCAGGGAGAGGCTGTGCTCAAAAGAGGCAGGATGGCACCTCTGCTGGCAAACACAGCACAGGCAACAAGCAGGTGAAGCTCAGAGGCACTCCTGTGGCTGCCATCTTGACTTTATTTGACCTTTCTTGACTTATGGACGTCTCGGTTTCCTCTCATTGTCTCAAAGGTGCTTTTTCAAAAGGCAACTGGGCTGGGTTTTTTTTTTCCTTTCGCTTCTCAACCAAGAAGCTTCATTGGTTCTGCCAAGATGGGGGTTGGAAGAATCCTATTTCTTTGCAGTCATTTGGTCCTTAGCATTCTCCCTGAGAGCTCTTGAGATCAATTGAGGGTTAGTGGGGTGGGATAATGGGGTGGTAGGAGAACCTTAACCCTGAGATAAACCCTCCGAGAGACCTCAAGAGCTCTCAAGGAGAGTGCTAATGACCAGATGACTGCAAAGAAACAGGATCCTTCTACACACACACACACACACACATCCAATAAGAACTAATCCTTCCATCACCCCCACCGTCCTGCCAGAACCAATTAAGCTTCTTAGATGAGAAGCGAAACATCTTCTTTAAGGAAAAAAAGCCTAACCCCCAGAAGAACCCCATGGGGAGTGGTCCAGAAGAACCCCATGGGGAGGGGGCAGTTGGAAGGTTCCTATTTCTTTGCAGTCTTCTGGTCATTAGTACTCTCCCTGAGAGCTCTTGAGGCCACTTGAGGGTTTATCTGTGCCCTCGGGGTTAGGTTTTTCGTACCACCTCACAAACCCCCAAATGGCCTCAAGAGCTCTCAGGGAGAGTACTAATGACCAGATGACTGCAAAGGAATATTATCCTTCCAACCCCATCCTGTCAAAAACTAATCCTTCCGTCGGCCCCACCATCCTGCCAGAACTGATGAAGATTCTTGGATGAGAAGCAAAACATCTTTTTCCTCAAGGAAAAAAATACAATCCAGCTGCCTTTTTCAAAAAAGCACCTTTGAGACTGAGTGATTGAGAATCTCCACAGACACTTCCTCTCTTTGCATTGAGGGCATTTCCCTGCTTGCCTTCCACCCTGGCAGAGGGCTGCTGGCCTACAGCAAAAGACTGTCCCACCCAAAGATTTCTTCTCTGTTGTATTTAGCAATCAGAGCCAAACCAGGCCAAGCCTGGGTGGATCATGCTTTACTTGGGAGCAGAGCTTGGCCAGGGCTCTCGAGCTGAGCAAAGAGCCAGCATGTGGCAGAAGCCTCTTTATCTTGTTCTCGGGGTGAAATGATCAATGTCATTTCCTCTTTCAAAGAAAAGTTCCTCCCATCTCTGCTGGTGGGAAGAGCGCCAGGCAGTCCTTGCTCCAGATGCAGCAACCTTGAAATGTCCGGGTCTCCTCTGGGCTTCAGGCCCAATTATGTTCCTGTGCTTTAAAGGGAGGGCAGGGGTCTTGTGGTTTCAAGATCTAGGCTAGAATTGCCTTTGGGGAGCATCAAAGTGGGCAAGCCTCTGTGTGTGTGTGTGTGTGTGTGTGTGTGTGTGTGTGTGTGTGTGTGTGTGTGTGCAAGAGAGACAGACAGACAGACAGAGTCAGAGAGACACAGAGAGAGAGACACACACACATAAAGAGACAGAGACAGAGACAGAGACAGAGACAGAGAGAGAGAGAGAGACAGACAGACAGAGACACACACAGAAGAGAAAGAGACACACACAGAGAGAGAGAGAGAGAGACAGAAAGACAGAGAGAGACACAGAGAGAGAGAGACAGAGAGAGACAGAGAGAGACAGAGCGACAGAGAGACAAAGACAAAAAGAGAGACAGAGTGACAGAGAGACAGAGAGAGACAGAGAGAGAGACAGAGTGACAGAAAGACAGAGAGAGACACACACAGAGAGAGACAGAGAGAGACAGAGCGACAGAGAGAGAGACAGAGAGAGACAAAGACAGAAAGAGAGACAGTGACAGAGACAGAGAGAGAGAGACAGAAAGACAGAGAGACACAGAGAGAGACAGAGAGACAGAGCGACAGAGAGAGACAGAAAGACAGAGAGACAGAGACAGAGAGACACACACACAGAGAGAGACAGAGAGACAAAGACAAAAAGAGAAACAGAGTGACAGAGAGACAGAGAGAGAGACAGAGTGACAGAGAGACAGAGAGAGAGAGAGAGACAGAGAGAGACAGAGAGAGACAGAGCGACAGAGAGACAAAGACAAAAAGAGAGAGAGTGACAGAGAGACAGAGAGAGACAGAGAGAGAGACAGAGTGACAGAAAGACAGAGAGAGACACACACAGAGAGAGACAGAGAGAGACAGAGCGACAGAGAGAGAGACAGAGAGAGACAAAGACAGAAAGAGAGACAGTGACAGAGACAGAGAGAGAGAGACAGAAAGACAGAGAGACACAGAGAGAGACAGAGAGACAGAGCGACAGAGAGAGACAGAGAGAGAGACACAGAAAGACAGAGATAGACATAGAGAGAGAGACACACACAGAGACAGACAGACAGGAGAGAGAGAGAGACAGACAGAGACAGACAGAGACACAGAGAGAGAGAGAGCGACAGAGAGCGACAGAGAGAGACAAAGACAGAAAGAGACAGAGAGACAGAGAGACAGAGAAATCCACTGTCAGTGCTGGATTTAAACTGGGATGTACTGTATGTGTATGTGTGCATGTGGGGTGTGAACAAGTTTGTCTAGTGTCTCTCCTACTTGAGCAAGGGGTTGGACTAGAAGGCCTCCAAGGTCCCTTCCAACTCTATTAATGTTCTATGTTAACCTCATAGGCTCAAATGCAGAGGCAAGGGGTTGCTTATCAAATGTGTGGATGACACAGGACCGGGGATGATAGGTAACAGAAGCAAAATTCCAGGCAAACCTGAGAGGTTTAACAGAGGGGTGGGGTGAGGGCACGGCTGAAAACAAAACAATGAAATCCAAAACAAACAAATGCAGCCCGGGTGTGAATCAGCAGAGTGACATAGCTGCTAAAAAGGCAAACTCGTTTTAAATCTGTGTCAATGAAAGGATAGTTTGCAAATCACGGGAAATTCATTTGCACTGATCCAACTGCAGTTCAAGTTCTTGGTTCAAGAGATTTGGAGAAACTGGAAAGTAGAGGAAAGCACAGGTTTTCCTCAAGTTACGACGGTAATGGAGGCTGCCCATTACGGTTTTAAGTCATAACTGGTCATGCTGTTGAGTGCATGACCGTCCCAATTTTATGGGTTTTCTGCAGCGGTCCTTAAGCTTCTGTATACCAGTGATTGGCTATGGACAATGGTTTTGCTGAAAACCAAAAGGAACTGCCAATTTTTGGCAAAACCGCCATATAAGGCGGCCATCTGACTTTGGGACACCCGAAATGGCCACCAGTGCAGCTATGTTGCTGAGTGCCTGAAGTCATGTAACCAGGGTGGTGGTGGTAGAGGCCGACCATTGGAGCTTTGGATCCAAGATCCTAAGCCCCATTTTTTTTTCAGGTCGGTCATAACTTTGAATGGTTGCTAAGTGTTTAGTCGTAACTCGAGGACTACCTGTATTGCAGCTCAGAAGTGGGCATAATTGGCGACAAGGCTGCAGCAGTCAGACTGAGCCTCCTGACTGCCCCCTCTTCCCAGTGCAAATGAATTTCCCGTGATTTGCAAACTCCCCTTCCATTTGACACAGATTTAAAATGAGAAAGCCCATAAAATTGGGATGGTCATACACTCAACATAGAGATGGATTTCAGCAGGTTCTGACCAGTTCTGGAGAACCGGTAGCGGAAATTTTGAGTAGTTCTGAGAACCGGTAGTAAAAATTCTGACTGGCCCCGCCCCCATCTATTCTCTGCCTCCCGAGTCCCAGCTGATCGGGAGGAAATGGGGATTGTGCAGTATCTGTCCCCTGGAGTGGGGTGGGAATGGAGATTTTACAGTATCCTTCCCCTGCCACGCCCACCAAGCCACACCCACCAAGCCATGCCACGCCCACCAAGCCACACCCACAAACCGGTAGTAAAATTTTTTGAAACCCACCACTGTCTCAACAACATGACCAGCTATGACTTAAAACCGTAATGGGCAGCCTCCATTACCATCGTAACTTGAGGACTACCTGGCCTTCTGCCAGGGTTTCTTCCTCCAGCCTGGCTCCTGGGAAATCAGAAGGAAGGTGCTTTTGATTTTCTATCTCAAAGCCCAGAAATGATCGAACAAACCTTGCGCTAATCCTAAAACACGCAGAAGGGTTGCAGAGCCGCACAGACTTTCATTGGAGGCGGGGGGGATTGTAAAAGGGAATTTACCTTATTAAAACAGAAGCCAACTTTCTAGTTATAAAAAAAGGACGCTGAGCAAAGGAGAATGTAGCAAAAAGAAGGAAATTCTGAATAAAATCAATTCTGTTATCCTAGTTAAACCGATGGCTTATTGCTCCTTTCAGTAAGATCTTGGCTCCAGAGTTCATGGCAGAGAATAGAATAGAATAGAATAGAATAGAATAGAATAGAATAGAATAGAACTGGAAGGGACCTTGGAGGTCTTCTAGTCCAGCCCCTTGCTCAAGCAGGAGAACGATACCATTTCAGATAAGTGGCTGTCCAGTCTCTTCCAGTGATGGGGCACCCACAACTTCTGAAGGCAAGTTGTTCCACTGGTTAATTGTCCTCGCTGTTAGGAAGTTTCTCCTCAATTCCAGGTTGCTTCTCTCTTTGGTTAGTTTCCAACCATTGTTTCTTGTCCTGCCCTCTGGTGCTTTGGAGAATAATTTGGCCCCCTCTTCTTTCTGAAGGTGGTTGGAAAGAGACAATGCGGCCCCTGTATCTGAGTCCTTCTGGAGTATTCTCTGCTGTTTTAAATTGTGCACTGCGTGAAATGGGAAATATTTTGCCACATAATGTCTTGGACATTTGCCCCAACCATTCCAGATGTGTTGCATCTCAGCCCAGCTGACAGCTGGAAAACCTCAATTGGTCTCATTTGGGTCAGAACAAACTCTGCTGAGGCCTTGCAGGGCACAATGGTACCTCCCAGCCATCTCCTTCGAGGGAGCCGTCCAGTGTGTCCTGTCTGGGGACTTCCTTGCCCCTTCTCTTCTCACCCACTGCTGGTACATTTGCATTTCAGCACAGCCGACTCCAGTTGGCTTAATGAATCAGAATAGAGCTGGAAGGGACCTTGAAGGTCTTCTAGTCCATTCCCCTACTCAAGCAGGAGACCCTATACCATGTCAGATGGCTGTCTAGTCTCTTCTTGAAAACCTCCAGTGATGGTGCATCCACAACTTCTGGAGGCCAGCTGTTCCACTGGTTGATTGTCCTCAGTGTTAGGGAGTTTCTCCTTAATTCCAGGTTGCTTCTCTCCTTAACTATTTCCATCCATTGTTCCTGGTCTTCTTGAATGTCCCCTGGACACCACCCCCACCCCAGTTCAGAACCCACTGCAGTGAGGTGGAAGGCCAGTGACCAGGCACAGAGGGCTGTGAGATAGCCTGGGAATGCCACCATTTCTCCTTCGTTGCTTCCTACACAGGTGCAGGAGATCCTGGGTGACCAGCCCGAAGTGAGAGAGAAGATGTTCACCTCTCTCAAGCAGTTTGCTGCGGAGCGGAAGGTGGACTACTTGGCTCATGCCCTCTCCCTCATCCTCACTGAGGATTCCCACCGGCTGCTCCTGGACCATATCAGGTATGGCTGCTTTTTCGTCGGCATCCTGGGTGCAGCCCACAGACAGACTCCAGCTTCAAAATGTTGCCCAATGGCTCTTCTTTCTCCTTGGCAAGGGAGTCATGTGGCAAAATAGGCAGCATCGGGGTGAAATGCTACCGATTCACACCGGTTTGAGCGAACCGGTAGCAGCAGCGACGGGTGGTTCGGAGAACTGTCAGTGGCGGCAGCACAAGCTCCACCCACCCAACCGGATGTCTTCCAGAGTTTGTAGAAAAAATGCTTTTAAAAGGCTCTGACGATCCCAGCTGAGTTGTCTGCGTCAGAGGCTTTTTTTTTTCTTTTAAAAGCAAAAAATGCTTTTAAAAAGGAAAGAAAAGCCTCTGACAATCAGGCAACTCAGCTGGCATCATTAGAGCCTTTTAAAAGCATTTTTTTTGGCCGAAGAGGTTGTAGAAAAAATGCTTTTAAAAGTTAAAAAAAAAAAAGTTGGCCACGCCCACCCAGTCACATTACCCCCACCACCACCAAGCCACACCTACAGAACCGGTAGTAACAAATTTTACATTTCACCACTGCTTGAACCTCAAGTGCCACCATGCGCTCAACCTGTCTCGTTTCCACCCGTAAGTGGGGAACAGCTTTATGGTGACAGCAGGGATGAGGAGAAGAATGGTGCCTGGGGAGGCTTGTATGGCTGACCACAGCGTCTGCCCTCAACCCAGCGTGGGACTGCTGGAAAGAGATGTACGTCCTTGCAGTTCCAAAACTGGGGAGGGTCTCTAGTGGAGCAAAGACCCCTCAGCATCCCCAAACCAAGCTTGAAACACTCCACAGAGCAGTGAGCTAAAGGGGCCCAGAAGCCTGGCCTGCAGGCACTGACCCTTTTGGGCTTCCTTGGGGATCGAACCCCTGGTTCCAAGAGGAGTCTTTTTAAAGCAGGGGCCACCAACCTTTTGGATCTCAGGGACCACTAAATTCATAATTTTAAATCCCACGGAACACTAATATGATCTGCCTAATGACCGGTTGGGTGGGCGTGGCTAGGTGGTCATGTGACTGGATGGGCGTGATCAACTTGATATCACTCACGTCGAAGGGCGCCTCGCCGGCCTCTACTTGCCCCTCCTCTCCCAGCCATTCCTCGCCTCCCCACCCAGGCTCCTTAGGGCCCCAACAGGAAGCAGTTGTCGGAGCTAAGCAGCCACCACGAGAAAGAGTTGGCAAAACAGCTTAGTTCAAATTGGATCTGGCCGAGAAGGAGGCTCAGCAGAAGCACCTCACTGAGGACTAGGAGCATAGGCTTTCCAAGCAGAGGGAAGACCTGCGGAAGTGTAAGGCCAGGTACCGGCGCCTGGAGGTTCAGCGGGCTGAGATGGTCAGCCAGTTCCAGGCCATGATGCAGTCCCACTGGAACGAGGCCCTCTGGCTCTTTGCCACCAATGGCGCTTCCCTCCAGCCTTTGCCCAAAGCCCCGCACCAGGAGGCTGAAGCAGACCCCAAGTCGGAATTTCTGCCTCCCCTCCGACCCACACAAGAGACCCCGAAGGGGGAGACTCTCTGCAGCAACACAAACGTTCATTGCATGTATCTGTCCCAGGGGCCGTCATTTGAGGACCCCTGATTTAGTGCAATATAAAAAATGCAAATAATTTTCCTGTGGACCAGCAAAATTTTCTCGCGGACCACCAGTGGTCCACAGACCACCAGTTGGTGACTGCTGTTCTAAAGGACAAGCAGTCCACCTTCCCATCAGTCACTCCCCCCCCCCCCACCCTCTTCAGGGTTCCTGCAGGGCGGAGGGGATTTTTCTCCTTGGGACAGTTATTCGGCTCCCAGGGAGGAGGGGAAGCTGGGGTCCCCCCAGCCATTTGGAAGCAGAGCCCTTTTCCTACACTTGACAGTCAGGCAGTGAATTTCCGGAGAGCCCAATCCACGTGCATTTGTTAGAGGGGCACTTATCTGCATGGTGAGGCATCCAAACAGCCGATGGTATCTGCAGGATGGCAGAAAAAAAAAGTCAAGATGGCAGCCATGACAAAACAATTGAAGCTCCACCTGTTTTCCGCCCTCTCGTGGCCATCTTGGCTTTTTGGTTGAACCCTGAGGATACGTCTGGCTGATGGGCAGTTGCCCAAAGAGTTGGGCAGAGCTTGCCAGTAGCTCTTCAGGATCAGAAGGGGATGAGTGGACCTTCCCATCAGCCGAAGAAGCCCCTGGAGATTGGTACAAGATGAATGAAACCAAGACGGACTTACTTCCCAAAACGGACACAGGACTTGTAGGCAGAAGGTTGACGAAGAGCCTTCGGTCTAGGAACAGATGCAGGTCAATGAGATCTCCAGCAGGATGAAGAGCTTCTGCTCTGAGTGTGTCCAGGGAGCATTGAGGCAGGGTGGAGGGCAGACAGCATCCACAATCATGCAGTTAAGTGTGCTCAGCTCATCTAAAAAAAGGAAGACGGGACTTTGACTCAGTGGTTGTGGCCACCATCTTGACTTTTTTGACCCCCTCGTATGGACATCTCTGTCCTGAGGTGGCCCTGATCTCAGCCAGCCTTCTGGAAAACCCAGCTCCCTTAGAACTGTATTCACAGTGGCTTAGATCAGTGGTTCTCAACCTGTGGGTCGGGACCCCTTTGGGGGTCAAACGACCCTTTCACAGGGGTCACCTAAGACCATCCGAAAACACATATTTTCAATGGTCAATGGAATAATTTTATGGTTGGGGGTCACCACAACATGAGGAACTGTATTAAAGGGTCACAGCATTAGGAAGGCTGAGACCCACTGCCTTAGATCAACTAGAATTTTGAAAGACAAACCCCATTAAAGATTTACGGTATAGGTTTTATGTGCAGCCACCTTCTCCTCTGCTC
Source organism: Pantherophis guttatus (assembly GCF_059756535.1). Taxonomy (NCBI): domain Eukaryota; kingdom Metazoa; phylum Chordata; class Lepidosauria; order Squamata; family Colubridae; genus Pantherophis; species Pantherophis guttatus. Next base: position 3,572,958 of record NC_142076.1, read on the forward strand.
TACGGCACGGCTAGCACTGCAGCTGGGAAGAGCCAATTGCAAAGAACCAGAACAAACTTGCTGCAGCAAAGCTGGCTTGAAACTAAAAGCCTGCCAAATCAAGTCATTCTCAGACTCGGGAGGTTTGAGGGGAGTCCTGGTGTGTGGCTGGGTGTGTGGGGTCCTTTGGCAGAAAGGTATGTTTCGGTGGTCCAAAAGTCCCTGAAGAACAATGCTTCCCTAAAGCTGGAACGGAATGGAACAGAACAGAACAGAGGTTGGAAGGGACCTCAGAGGTCTTCTTGTCCAACCCAGGGGTGAAATCCAGCAGGTTCTCACAGGTTCTGGAGAACTGGTAGTGGAAATTTTGAGCAGTTCGGTGAACTGGAAGATACCACCTCTGACTGGCCCCAGAGTGGGGTGGGAATAAAGATTTTGCAATATCCTTCCCCCAGGAGTGGAGTGGGAATGGAGATTTTGCAGGATCCTTCCCCTGCCATACCCACCAAGCCACGCCCATAGAACCGGTAGTAAAAAAGTTTGGATTTCACCACTGGTCCAACCCCCTGCTTGAGGAGGAGACCCTGTATCATTTCAGACAAATGTTTGTCCAGTCTCCTCTTGAAAGCCTGCAGTGATGGAGCACCCACAACTTCTGAAGGCAAGTTGTTCCACTGGTTGATTGCTCTCATCGTTAGGAAATTTCTCCATAGTTGTAGGTCAGGGGTGTTGGATCTGGCCTGCGGGGTGCTTAGATCTGGCCACCCTAGAAACAATGAAGGACCGGCCCATGGTGCCTCTGCCAGTGAAAACGGGCGGCCCTCCCAAGTTCCATTTTCGCTGGCAGAGGGCTGCAGGAGGCCATCATAGCCGAAAACGGAGCTCGGGAGCCCGTTTTCGCTGGCAGAGCACTTGGGCCACCACAGGTGCCCCTGACACAAATGATGTCGAGCTGGCCATGCCCACCCGAGCCACGCCCGCCCGGCCTCCCAACAACCCTGATGTGGCCCTCAATGAAATCGAATTTGACACCCCTGTTGTAGGTTGTTTCTGTCCTTGGTTAGTTTCCATCCATTGTTTTTTATCTTGACTTTTGGTGCTTTGGAAAATGGTTTCATCCCCTCATTTTTGTAGGAACCCCTCAAATATTGGAACACTTGCTATCATGTCTCTCTTGATCCTTCTTTTCATTAGATGAGACACCCCCCAATTCCTGTAACTGTTCTTTGTATGTTTTAGCCTCCAGCTCCCTGATCATTCTTGCTGCTCTCCTCTATACTTTTTCCAGAGTCTCAGCTTCTTCTTTATATTGTGGTGACCAGAACTGGATGTAGTATTTCAAGTGTGGTCCAGAGGTGGGTTTCAGCAGGTTCTGACCAGTTCTGGAGAACCGGTAGCGGAAATTTTGAGTAGTTCGGAGAACCGGTAGTAAAAATTCTGACTGGCCCCGCCCCCATCTATTCTCTGCCTCCCAAGTCCCAGCTGATCGGGAGGAAATGGGGATTTTGCAGTAACTTTCCCCTGCCACGCCCACCAAGCTACACCCACCAAGCCATGCCACACCCACCAAGCCACACCCACAGAACCGGTAGTAAAAAAATTTGAAACCCGCCACTGGTGTGGTCTTACTAAGACTTTGTAAAGCGGCACGGATACTTCATGTTATCTTCATTCTAAGTCTCTGTTTATGCAACCTAGGATTGCATTGGCTTTTTTGGCTGCTGCCGCATACTTGTGGCTCCTATTTAAGTGATTGTCCATTGGGACTCCAAGATCCCTCTCACAGTTACTGGAGTTGAGTCAAGCCTCACCTAGTTTGTTGGTTTTTCTTGCCTAAGTATAAAAACTTACTTTTATCTACGTTGAATTTCATTGGTAGCTCGTTTCAAACCCCAAGCAGGTACCCACAGGCCAGTTAGGATTTTAAAGGCCAACACGAGCACCATAAACCAGTCCATCAACAAAGACTGAATCCATCCACTTGTCATGAATTTGGACCTACCTCAAATCCAGCTGTTGCACTGTGGACCAAATGAAGTTTCTGGACTGTTTTGAAGACCAGATCACATCACAGAAAGCATCCCAGAGGCCCACCTGCATTTGACTCTGATACAGAGAGCTAAAACACCTGCTTGACGAAGCTGAATTCAGCATGTTGTGGGAATCCAGCCATCAACTCACTGTGTTGAGTAATCCTCTATGGCTTATCTGTTTGGCAGGAGTATGTCATGGGAACACACCGCTTTTCATTAACCTCAATTACGCAGTCTGCATATTTGGTCCAAACACTCCATTAAGTGGTCATGCTAAAAACTGAAGCTTTCAGTAGGTTGACCAGATATTAAAAGAGCTTTCACTTCTTTGAAGACCTTTGCTGGCCAAGCTGAATAGACATGAAGTTGGCTTACGTTGCTGTTACCATCATAGTAGCAGGCTGTAAGATGAGTAGTAGTTAGCCTGTGATGAATCAGATTGATTCTGACTCATTGTTCCTTCATGCATCCCAATTGTCTTCCTTCTATTTTAATTATTCCCAGCACCTGAGAATTATACCCATTTTGAGAAGGGAGAAGATATTAAAAAGCCTGAGTCAGATCTGCTTTCTATAAATTTGCCAAGGTATATGTCAGGGCTGTCAAACTCCCGGCCCACGGGCCAGATGCGTCATGTGCTGGCCACGCCCATGCCCATTTTAGCGAACGAGAAAAAAATCCCGATATATCATGTGATGCCACCGTGATGACGTGAGTTTGACACCCCTGGTACGGGGTGAAATCCAGCAGGTTCTGACAGGTTCTGGAGAACCGGTAGCGGAAAGTTTGAACAGTTTGGAGGACTGGTAGCAGAGATTTTGAGTAGTTCGGAGAACTGGCAAATACCAACTCTCACTGGCCCCACAGAGTGGGGTGGGAATGGAGATTTTGCAATATATGTGATATCACCAGGCAAGACTGCAGAAAATGTCTCAAAGTTCTCTTTGGATCAATGCACCTTTATGGATAGACCTTGAAAATAAGGTCCTTTAACTCCAGCCTTGGTGGCGCAGCAGACTAAAGCACTCTTAAAGTAACACCAGCTGCCTGCAATTACTGCAAGTTTAAATCTCACCAGGCTCAAGGTTGACTCAGCCTTCCATCCTTTCGAGGTAGGTAAAATGAGGACCCAGATTGTGGGGGCAATAAGCTGACTTTGTATAAAATAGAACACCGCTTAGGGGGGGCCAAAAGCCCTACTAAGCAGGTATATACAAAAGTACGAAGACTATTGCTTAACACATTGTAAGCTGCCCTAAGTCTCCGGAGAAGGGCGACATATAAATCGAACCAAACAAACAAACAAACAAACAAACAAACAAACAAACAAACAAACTCAGTGGGCTCCATAATGTTCTGCCAATGGTAGCAGGATCCCAAAAATACTTGCCTTGCCCAAGGACCAAGAACACCCATCTCAGTGTTGTATATAGGAGCTGGATAATTTGAGATGAGTCTGTGGGCTCTTCTGGTGGCATCAAAAGCCTGAGCCTTGAAAGATACAAGATAAGGATCCTCAGTACTGGCAAGGACCACTATAGAAGAAGATGCCAGATATGGTCTACTATTAACATGGGTATTCAGGAACCTGTGTTAGTTGCCTTCTAGGGCTTCTGGGGCCAAAAGGACTCCAGAAAGATATCCAGCTTTCTCTATGCAAAGTGTTTCAAAAGATGCAGAAACTAAACTCTGTTAAGTTGGGTGAATGAGGACACAGCAAGCCAGAGTAGTGAGTGACAACAGCTCTTTATTATATGGTGAGAACCCAGCAACTGACCCAGGGAGCCAGCTCCCTTTATATACCTTGCAGCTGTGGTGGTCAGCCAATCAGCTGATGGTCAGTTAATTCAAACTTCCCGCCAAGCAAACCTATTTACATAACACTCCTCCCCTCCCAGAAGTCACTTAGGTTGTTATTTGCATACAAAGTCTCTCAGGTGACTAGAACGTGTATGTATCCTAGTTGACCTGCGCAGTTCAGTTGGAGGGGCAGCGTCGAGCAGGTCGGAGGGACTCTCTGTTTCTCCCTGCTCCGCCAATGGAACCTCCGAGACTTCTTCGTGGGCGGCGACTTCCCCGGTGGGCTGGACCTCCTCGATGGGGCAGCGCTGGATACCAGACTCCTCAGCTAAGTCCTCTGCTCTGCCCGGGCTTGATGTAGTTTGTGTTTCTGGTTGGTAGTCAGGGATCGGCTCATCGAATCTGCCCTCGGTGTCTGTGGCTATTCGTTTCCTCAGTTGATCAATGTGCCTGCGCCAAACTCTCCCGTCCCCCATGTCTACCCTGTATGATTTGGGCCCCGTGATTTCTGTAATGGTTCCTGCCTCCCAGAGTGGGCCCCTCCCGTAGTTTCTGGCATGGACCGGGGTTCCTATGGCGAATTCTCTGAGCTTCCTCTCCCCCCATTTGAAGACTTCTGGGGAGTAGTTGGGGTTAAGTCTATCTAGTACCTCTCGGAGTTTCCGCCCCATTAATAGCTCCGCCGGCCTTCGGCCTGTGGCTATACAGGGTGTGGAGTGCTGTGCTGTTAGGAATTTGTCTACCCTTTCCTGCCAGTCCCCAGGGCCTAGCCGTGAAAGGGCCTCCTTTGCTGACCTCACAAATCTCTCAGCCTGCCCATTACTGGCCGGATGAAACAGGGCCGAAAGGACATGTCTGATCCCTAGGTCCGCTAAGTACCCCTCGAATTGTGTCGCGGTGAACTGTGGCCCGTTGTCCGACAGTAGGATGTCTGGGTAATCCATGGGTGGCGAATAACTGTTTGAGCTCCCTGATGGTTGCGTCGGTGGTAGTGGCCTTCATTAGCTTAATCTCCAGCCACTTGGAAAACACATCTACAACGACCATGAAGGTCTGCCCGTGAAACGGGCCAGCAAAATCAATGTGGATCCTGGACCAGGTTCCCTGGGGTCTTTCCCACTCCCTCACTGGTGCTGTTGGCGGATCTGACCTAGACTCTTGGCAGGGTTGACATCTCCCCACCCACTCGGTAATGTCTGCATCCATACTGGGCCACCAGACGTAGCTCCTGGCTAGCCCCTTCATGCGTACAATCCCAGGGTGCCCCTCATGCAACAGTGTTAAGACTTTTTCCCTTAGGCACAAGGGAATAACAACCCGGTCGCCCCATAGCAAACACCCCCCTTGCATGGTTAGTTCGTCCTGTTTGCCCGCGAACTATTTAAATTCCCCGCTCCCAGTCTTTTCCGGCCACCCCCTCAAGACCCAACTTGCGACTGTCCGGATCACGTGGTCTTTGGCTGAGGCTCTCGCAACCTCTGCTGATGTCATGGGTCCCGAGTCCAATACGTCTATCAGAAAGATGGGGATGCCGGGTGTGCGGTCCTCTAGGTTGTCGGGTAGTGGGCATCGGCTGAGTGCGTCCGCGTTGCCCATGTCCGCCCCTGGTCGATGTACCAGGCGATAGGAGTATGCTGCGAGGAAGATGGCCCAGCGTGTCATCCTGGGCGATAGGGCTGCCGGTGTTGGTCGGTCTCCCGCGAGGAGGCCCAGGAGTGGTTGATGGTCGGTGATCAGGTCAAAGTCTCTCCCGAACAAGTATTCGTGGAACTTTTTAACTCCCGAAACGGCGGCGAGGGCCTCCTTGTCAAGCTGGCTGTAATTCCTCTCGGCACTTGACAGAGTTCGGGAGTAGTAAGCGATGGGTGCCTCTAGGCCATTCGGGAGTCTATGGCTCAGGACGGCTCCCACCCCGAACGGAGATGTGTCACAAGCTAAAACAAGGGGAAGCATTGTGTTGTACTGGATTAGGAAACTCTCAGTTGATAACAGTTTTTTAATGCCCTGTCTTCGGCCTTTCCCCATTTCCAAGTGGATTTTTTGGCTAACAGTCTATGTAGGGGTTCAGCCACTGTTGCCTTGTCTTTTAAGAAGATGGCGTAAAAATTTAATAGTCCCAGGAAAGCCTGTAGTTCCGCTTTATCCTTGGGGGTGGGTGCTTCTTTGATTGCCCTGATCTTGCTCTCAGTGGGGTGTATGCCGGTGCCATCTACCCTGTATCCTAGGAATTCGACTGAGGGGACCGCGATCATGCATTTGTTCCTTTTTACTCTGAGTCCCGCGTCCCTGAATTTCCCTAGGACCTTCCTAAGCCTTTCCCCTAGCTGTTGCTCGTCTTCGGCGGTGATGAGCACGTCGTTGAAATAGGGAACCAACCCAGGGATCCCCTGTAGTAACCACTCCATGGTACTTTGAAAAGGTCCGGGGGCTATGCTAACTCCAAACTGCAGGTGGGTGCACTTGAAGGCCCCTCTGTGGGTTACGCTAGTCTGTGCTTCCGCGGTAGCGCCATCTACTGGCAGTTGCTGGTACGCCTTGCGAAGATCTTGCCGGGACCCAGGGAATGCAGTAGGTGGTGGACGATGGGCACCGGATAGGCGCTCTGTTGCAGGGCCTTGTTTATTGTGCATTTATAATCAGCGCATATGCGCACTGATCCATCCGGTTTTACTGGTTGTTATGATTGCGGTCTCCATTTGGCATGGTCGACCGGAACTAGCACCCCTTGCTTGATTAACTTATCTAACTCGACATCAATTTTAGGCTTCAGGGCGAACGGTACCCGCCTAGGCTTTAAACGAATGGGGGCAATATTGGGGTTGAGATTGAATGAAATAGGGGTCCCCACATACTTGCCAAGCCGTTCATCGAACACGTCCTGGAACTCCTGCATCAGGTCGTCTTTCAGGGTGCCTCGAACGTTCCTTACTCCGGTAAATCCCATGCCCAGGGCTTGAAACCAGTCCATGCCCAGGAGGCTCGGGAGGTTGTCGCTGACGATGGTGAGTGGCAGTTTCTCGGTCAACTCCCCGTACTGCACCTGGAACTCGCCTCTTCCTTCGACGGGGATGCGGTTCCCCTAGTAGTCTTTCAGCCTGCGTCGCTGTGGTTGGAGTTGTCGCTTATGTACGCTGGGGATGGCTTTCTTCAGGTTGGCCCACGACATGATGGATATGGGAGATCCCGTGTCGATTTCCATCTGGTACTCCCGTCCCTCGATCTCGACCGTGGTGTAGGTCTTTTCTCCGGGAGAGGTGCAGGTCTGCTCGATGTGGATGGTGTAGGCCCCGGCATCTTCAAATTTCACGCCCTTCCCGCTACCGCCATCTTTGTTGGGCCTCCGGTGCGGCACTGACTCGGATTGGCCGGGTTGGCCACGTGGTTTGTAGTCTTGGTGTGGCTTGGACTTGCAGACCCGAGCGATGTGGCCCCTTTTCTCGCAGGAACGGCAGATTGCGTCCCTGAACTTACAGTTCTGCTGGGGATGGGGCCCTCCGCAGCTGGCACACCCGTCTCTGGGTTCCCTCTGGGCTGTCCGGGACTGTTCGGTGCGGTAGACTTCCTCTTCGGACTCCCCCTCGCTCTCGGTGTTTACGGCTTCTCGGTGCACGGTCGCCGTCCTCTGCGCTGTCCGGCCGAGGTGGGAGCCTTGCAGTTTCTCGGCGGCTTTTACGGACGACTCTTGGGCTCTTGCCTCGTCCAGGGCGATGTGTAGGGTCAGGTTTGACCTCGCGAGTAGTCTTCTTTGTAGCCGGCCTGCTGTAGCCTCTGCCGGAACTTGTACCGCTGGACGTACTTCGATGGCGTTGGGGCATAGTGGTCTTTCAGCAGGGTCTGCAGCATTGACCAGGAAACGTTGTGGACTGAATTTGGCTCCGACAAGGCTTCGGCTGTGTCGAATACCCATGGTCCGCAGTGGCTCAGGAACAGGGCCTTCTTCCGAACATCCGGTAGCCCTTGCAGGTCGTTTGCCACCATGAAACACTCGAACTGGGACATGTAGGATCCCCACTTCTCCTCCTTGGGGTTGAAAGGTGCTGGCGGGGTTTAGGCAGACATTGTTTCGGGATTCTCCTGGGTTCCGCTCGCTCGCCTGGCTGGATTCAGGATTCAGACTCCGGCTCTCTCTCTGAACGTGGCCTCAGCTCTTTTCTCTCGAGTGTGGCCTCAGCTCTCCTCTTAGCTTCTGGCCTCAAAATCCCACCTTCGTCGCCAATGTTAAGTTGGGTGAATGAGGACGCAGCAAGCCAGAGTAGTGAGTGACAACAGCTCTTTATTATATGGTGAGAACCCAGCAACTGACCCAGGGAGCCAGCTCCCTTTATATACCTTGCAGCTGTGGTGGTCAGCCAATCAGCTGATGGTCAGTTAATTCAAACTTCCCGCCAAGCAAACCTATTTACAGAACAAACTCTATAAAACCTTAGTAAGACCACCCCAGGAATACTGCATCCAGTTTTGGTCACATTACAAAAAAGATGTTGAGACTTTGGAAAAAGTTCAGAGAAGAGCAACTAAGACAATCAAAGGCCTGGAGACTAAAACATATGAAGAAGGGTTGCAGGAACTGGGTATGGCTAATCTAGAGAAAAGAAGGACTAGGGGTGACATGATAGCAGCATTATAATATTTGGGGGCCAGCCACAAATTAGAGGGGGGTCAACCTATTTTCCAAAAGCACCAGAAGACAGGACAAGAAACAATGGATGGAAACTAATCAAGGAAAGAAGCAACCTGGAATTAAGGAGAAACTTCCTAACAGTGAGGACAATTAACCAGTGGAACAGAAGTTGCCTTCAGAAGTTGTGGGTGCTTCCATCACTGGAGGTGATTGGACAGACACTTGTCTCAGATTGTATAGGGTCTCCTACTTGAGCACGGGGTTGGACTAGAAGACATCCAAGGTCCTTTCCAGCTCTATTCTGACTGATTGACTTTAACTTCCTCCCTTTGACCTGTGCCAGCAAGTGAAACATCCTCGCAAGATTTTTTTTTTAAAAAAAAACAGGAAACATTTTCCCAGTTTCAAGCTTTTAACCAACCTTGGCATCAGACCATGTCTTCTGTGAAATGGGGCATGGTTTGTAGCATTGCCCCTTTGGAGCTGTTGCATCTGTCTGTCTGCCAGGCTGTCTATCTGAATATTTGCATCTGTCTTCCCCCTTTGATCGACTCTGAAGCTGCTTTGCAACCTTGCTGTCATGCCCGCTTTCTCTGCCGAAGAACTGGGACACTTCCTTGCTGCTTCTGTGGTGGGAGGGAGGGAGGGAGGGGGGGAGGAAAGGGGAGGGGGAGTGTCTGTATCAGTCTCAGAGTGTACATGCATAGGAGGCTGAGCGTTAATCAGGTTCTGCCTCCCTTAGCGCACAGCCTTGGCGGCTGGTGCATTTTTGGTACCCAGCAATGCAGCACCGAAATCCTTCGGAAAGCCGAGGAGCTTCTGCAGATGCCTGACTGGATGGTTACTCCTTGCTGCTGCTTTTTTGGGGGTGGGGGTGGGGGTAGGACCCTTCTGCTGTCCTTCTGGACAGGCTGTTGCACGGTGGCCACTTCTCTTCTGGCACCAGAGGAGGAGAATTTTTTCTTGCAACACTTTTCTTGGCTGCTGTGCTTGGGACTACCCTGGATGTGGCACTTATGAAATTCCCCTTTGCTGGATAAACACATCCTTCCTCTCCCTCCCCCCCTCTGTTCCCAGAGCTAAATTAGTTGACTCTCTAATCGTTATCCTTCTTTCCTTGTTTCCCGTTCCTCCCCTCCTTTTGCCTTGGGGGAGCTCCGGTGGATTTCGACCCACTTACCCAGAATTAAGAATTTCTGGTTTTTAATTTGCTGACATTTTCTTCGTCCTTTTTGGTGGTGAGAAGTGGGGGGAGTGAGCACGTGTCTTTGGCCCTTTGGCTGGCTGCTTCCATCCCTCCCCCCAGCCCCCCCAGTCCTCCCCCAATCTGTGCCATACGCTTTGCAGACCTTGGGAAAGTGCCCAATTTGACTCTTCCCTCCAAGGATGTGGGGACTGAGCAACGAGAGAGAAAAATGAGCTGCCTTGGGTAAGTAACAAAGCCATCCTTTCTTGAGTGAAGGGTCCCTGGGAAATGGGGTTTGGGTTCCTGCCTGGACAACTGAATTTCGCTGCTTCTGAGCATCTTCCGGAGCCCGAAGCAGTTTTTGTGGATGGGAACCCGGCGCTGGTGAGAGAGAGGAGGTTAAACAGTGGCAAGAAATGGGGTTTTTTAGACTTTTATTTCTGCTGCAATTTGATCCAGGAAGGGGGAGTGAGAAACCTGGCTCAAAGGGTTCCAAGGTCAAGCAGGAGATGGCAGAAGGTGCTGGGTCAGCTTGGACCCTCAAGTGATAGAGATGCCTGAGGTCGACCCTTTTGGAATTTGGGGTCTCTGGGAGAGAAGTGGAAAAGTTAGGGCTCCCCTTTCTTTCTCCACCTTGGTTTTTCCTGCAGTTTGGAAAAAGAATGTTAATAGTATTTTGCACCGATTTGGGATTTTCAGAGTGTGTTGGCACTTACACTCCGTTCCCTTCACACCTCCCCCCCAAAACTTTTTCTTTCTTTGAGAAAGTGTGGAAAAAAGAAACAGGTTGAACTTGAATGTATTGAATATGTAGGTTTTTAATTTTTCCTCTGCTTATAGAACGAAAAAGAGGTTGCTACGCATACTCTGCTGCATACAAACGGCTGGAAAACTTTTACGCTTTTTGGCTACCCTTTGCCAAGAGTGTGTCTTAAATGATAGGGCCCCACTCTGTGGTTGTGTAGGTCAACAATGCAAATCTTTTCCAGTCTTTCGTAACAGTGCCTTGTCCATCTCCGTGAAATAAGCCACATTTCATTTCATGGTAGGTTTCTGCGAAGTGCAAAACCCTGCCTAGTCATCCACTGATTTAACTAGTCCAATATCAAAATATTAATCTTACCGGGTTTCTATTTATATTAGCCACCCAGAATCATTGAGAGTCAGGCAGCATGCAAGGTTTAAAGGACTCGATAGGTGGATAAAAATGCCAGGTCCAGTCTAAACACCTGGCTGATTGTGTGGAAAACCATAATAATAATAACAATAATTTATTAGCCTTTCTCTTCTCGCTGAACTCACAGACAGCTTTACTGTGTCCCTTGTTTTAAAGCCAAATTGTACTGCACACAAATAGGATTGTTACAGAGAACTTTTCGTGATGGTCTCTGTAGTCCCTTCCAGTGCTTACATTTTACGGCTACGTCGTATGATTTATGAATTATGATTTTGGGGAAGCAGTTATTTGTTTATTTGATTAATTAATTGGTTTATGATGCAGTGAAATTTTCAATGACTCTCAGTTCTCAGAGGCTTTTACCTCAAGCAACCACATCCTAACAATTTAATAACAGACCCTAAGGAGAATATTTGTAGCTCGGGATTGAAATGAAGGCTCCTTGGTGCTCCCTGAGTTTGGCTGTTTTCTTGCAGGCCTTTCATTAGCCGAGTTAGGTAATATCATCAGTGCACGATGTTACCTAGTTTTGAGTAATGAAACATCTGCAAGAAAAACAACCAAGCTGAAAGAGCCTCAAAGACCCTCCCTTGTCCTCAAATGCTTTCTTGACCAGCTGTGACTTTAGAGTTCTTTGAAAGTCCTGTACGGAGGGGATGAGCCAGGAAAGGGGGATGGGGCAGGAAATTTCACAGAGGGGAGCCATTGCCTCCTTCTGTGTTCAGAAGAAATGTAGGTTCAGTCTTTGCATCTCCAGTTTAGGAGGGGCTCTACAACATCAGTCTGGGGAAGGGCAGCCTGAGATTCCAGGATGCTGTGAAAACATGGTCCTGGATAAAGTGATTGCGCACAAGTGTAGAGTGACATAGAGTGACATGGGAGAGATGGTTGTGCAGGTGTGCCCCATCCTCATGGGTTGCTGGTCTTTGAAGGAGAAAACGTTGGTGCCCTATGAAGAGCAGGCCAACCAGCTCTGGCTTTAAACTCTGTTCCACTCACTATTAACTTGAATATGGCAGGTGGGGATATTTCCTTGTCCATCTTTTGCCCATGGAGTAGAAGGTCTTCAGATTTCCATTTCTCCGACTCTTAGAAAAATCTCATTGCTCCAGGTGATGTCAGTTAGAAGCCTTCCAGATACGTTGGACTGCAGCTTCCCTCACCCAGAGCCAGTAAGATTGGGATGGTGGTTATAGCCCTTTAAAACATCTTCTCAGTGTAACTTGGTTAGAATAGAACAGTGTCAACAGTGATGGCCTCAGTTCCCTTTGATCTGGCACTCATACTCACAGCAACTGGCAAGAAAGCGCTGGTGGAGTCGATCAACCTGCTTTTAAATCCAGCTCCGGAGATGCTTGGCATCTTACTTTCTTATATCATCATTTCTGCATCCATTCTATTTTTTTTTTTTTAAATCAAGCTAGCCACAATTCATCTTTTCTTACGTTCTTTCCTAGTGGGTTATGTTTGGAAAGTTTTCCTGGAGCGATATTTTCCTCTCCATGCTGACTTCCTTCCAATTGGCGTGCCAACATTTTCTCCAAAGTGTGTTAGAGGCTGGTTGGTTAGACACCTTTCCTGATGCCAGCCCAGCCTTCTCCTTCTGAGAGAGGAGGGAAGGGGTGGCGTAACCTTTCAACCAGATTGCAATTCAGCTGGTCTGAAATAGTGAATTGCTTCTGGAGGGTGGGGGGGGGGGCTCCCTGCCCTAGAAAGAAACAGCCTGGTGTTTATTTTTACCTTGTGAGAAATGCAAGCAGCCGCCTTTCTCTCTCTGCTCCCTGTCTCTAATTGAGCTTGGATGCTGGATGTCAACAGAAAGTCTTACTGTGACTCTGCCAAGTAATAAAAGGGTCCATCCATCTGTGTGGGAGTTGATGAACTGCTTTTAAATCAGGATCAGGCAAGAACTTAGCATCTAACCCCCCCCATCCCTTCCTGTGTGCTCAAGACCTCCTAGGGGCTGGAGCCCCCAAAGCTCCCCTCCTCTCTCTGCTTTGGAGGGGAGCTCAGCGCCCATGTTGGTTGCTTTTCCAGAAATTGGTTAAGAGGGATGGTGAACGCCGAGCGATTTGGGAGCGATTTGGGCAGAAGCGGTGCCCGCAAGGAGGGTGACTAATTGCTGTGTGGTTCGGTATTATTAATTAAAGTGTCTTTTATCTTTATTATTTGACTGAGGGATGCAATCTGCTCTGAAGTGTTTTTGATCAGAATGATGCCTGAGCCCCAGTAAGTAAACAAAGGGATCATTTGGTCATTTGAAGCATTTCCTTTTGAGAGAAGGATAATGTTCACTTTCCTAAGCGGTTGGTTGTTTTTTTTTTTTGGAGTATCTTGGCAGGGCAGGGAAGTCAAGGAAAAGTACTGGCTGGCAGAAACAGCCTTAAGGGAAAAGATGATTTAGTTAGTTATTTTTCAATGGAAAAGACCATCTCCAAACTTGGTCTGTATTCCTTTAAATCAGTCTTGATTCTTGGCAACTACGTGGAAAAGTTTCTTCAGGAGCGGTTTGCCATTGCCTTGCCCTGTGGGCTGAGGGGTGAGTGACTGGCCTGCCTAACGCAGGAGGAGTATTCAGCCTTCCCTGTTCTCACCTCACCTCAGACTGTAGTTTAACAGAATAGCAGGGAAGGAACCTTGGAAGTTAGGAACCTTGGTCCCCAACCTTTCTGGCACCAGGGATCGGTTTCGTGGAACACAATTTTTCTATGGGGAGGGGGTGATGGTTTCACATGCAACCTAGGTCCCTCGTGTGTGCAGATGAAACTTTGCTAGTTCGCCCATGACTTGTGCGGTCTGGTTCCTAACAGGCCATGGACCAGTATCAGTTCGTGGCTTGGGGGTTGAAGACCCCTGTTCTAGTCCAGTCCCCTGCTCAAGCAGAAGACCCTATACCAGTGATGGCGAACCTTTTCAGGACCGAGTGCCCAAACTGGAACACATGTGCATGTGTGCACACTAAAAATCCAAAGACCAGCTGGCTGGCCCACGCATGTCTATTTTTTGGGCATTTTTGGCCATTTTCAGGCCGTTTTCCGGGCCGTTTTCGGCTGTTTTTCGGGCCATTTTCACAGTTTTTTGGGCTATTTTTCATGCGTGCCCACAGAGAGGGCTCTACGTGCCACCTCTGACACACGTGCCATAGGTTCGCCATCATGGCCCTATACCAGTGATGGCTAACCTTTTTGCCGTTGCGTGCCAAAAGCGGGGGAGTGAAGGGGTGTGTGGAAATTGGGATCGTAGAAACACCCAGGAGCATAGAAGAGTCCAAAGGCAGATGCATGAATAAATGTGATAAATGTATTTATTCATATAACAAAACATATTAACTATGTACAAAGGCTGTCTTAATATCCATTAGGATAGGGGGCACACAGCGTGTGTGACTACCCCTATCAAAGATCATGTCTCATGGAGAACAAACGTAAAAGAGAGCAAGGTGGAAAGGTTAGAGGGGGTTTTATACTCAGTGTAAGCCCCTCCTCTCCACATAGGGGTGGGGGCACTTTCTGCCTCCACTAGTGTCTGTATGATATATGTGCCAATGGCTTGCAAATACTTGACAGTTCGGTTGCTCGTATGCGTGTCCACACCCATAATTCAATGCACCCCACCCCCCCTGCATGTGCGCACAACCCCCCCGCCCGTGCTTCCCTTGCTTATGGCATGGTGGGCATGGTAGGCCTGTTTTTTGCCCTCCCCAGACTCCAGAGGCTTTCTAGGAGCCTGGGGAGGGCAAAAACAGCCTTCCCCACCCCTCCAGAGGCCCTCCGGAGGCCGGAAACAGCCCGTTTTCTGACTTCCGGTGGGCCCAGAAGGCCCGAAAATCAGCTAGCCAGTGCGCACATGATCAGCTAGGGCAATGCTCGCGTGCCCACAGATATGGCTCCCCGTGCCACCTGTGGCACGCATGCCCTAGGTTCGCCATGAGGGCCCTATACCATTTCAGAGAAATGGCTGTCCAATTTTTTCTTAAAAGTTTCTCCTTAGTTCTAGGTTGCTTTTCTCCTTGGTTTCCATCCGTTGCTTCTTGTCTTGCCTTCTGGTGCCTTGGAAAACAGTGGCAGCCCCTCTTCTCTGTGGCAGCCCCTCAAATACCAGAAGGCTTCTATCATGTCACCCCTAGTCCTTCTTTTCATTGAACTTAAGATGGCCTTAAACTGAACCAACTTCTGAAAAACCTGGGATTGTCTGCTAATGAAGATGTGTATCTGAGCAAAGCCGAGTGCGTGACAAGCGCCTCAGTGCATTTCCAGCATATTGAATAGCCACACTTATGCTCAAATCCCTGGTCTAGTTAGACAGGAGGTAGTGCAGGGGATACTCCATGAAGGCTTGCAAAATCAGGGACTCATTTAATATATTAGCTCCTTTCCCACAGCTAATATATTAAATGTGTACGTGCAGTGTGTTGTATTAACACTGGGCTTTCCTGTTCTGAAATGTTTTTACATTGAAAAAGGTAGCCATGGGTGGGAAAGAGAGAGAGGCTTGTAGAGAGGTGGAGAAGTTCAGAGCATGGCCCTACTTTTTCTGGTTTGTGTGTGTGTGTATGTTTGTTTTTGTGTAAGTAGATGAGAATCTAGGGCTCGGGTTGTGTATAACCTGTTTAATAAAGTCAATGGCCTAACCCATCTGCCCTTTCAACCCCGGCACTAGATTATACTAGCCATCACTAGCCATCACTGGACTTGCTCTTTTGAGGAATATTACAGATTAACAGAGTTGGAAGGGGCCTTGGAGGTCATCTAGTCCAACCCCCTGCCCAAGCAGGAGACCCTACACCATTTCTGACAAATGGCAGTCCAATCTCTTCTTGAAAGCCTCCAGTGATGAAGCTCCCACAACTTCTGAAGGCAACTTCTGTTCCATGGGTTGATTGCTCTCACCATCAGAAAATTTCTCCTTGTTTCCAGGTTGAATGGAATTGATCAGTTTCCATCTATGATTTCTTGTCTGGCCTTCGGGTATTTTGGAAAATAGCTTGACCCTCTTCCTCCTCTCTGTGGCAGCCCCTCAAATATTGGAAGATGCTATCCTGTCTCCCCTGGTCCTTCCCTTCACTAGACCAGCCATGCCCAGTTCCTGCAACCGTTCATTGTATGTTTTAGCTTCCAGACCTTTGATCATCTTAGATAGATTCAGATTAACAGAGTTGGAAGGGACCTTTTAGGTCATCTAGTCCAACCCCCTGCCCAAGCAGGAGACCCTACACCATTTCTGACAGATGGCAGTCCAATCTCTTCTTGAAAGCCTCCAGTGATGAAGCTCCCACAACTTCCGAAGGCAACTTCTGTTCCATGGGTTGATTGTTCTCACTGTCAGAAAATTTCTCCTTATTTCTAGGTTGAATCTCTCCTTGTTCATTTTCCACCCATTATTCCTTGTCTGGCCTTCAGGTGCTTTGGAATATACCTTGACCCCCCTCCTCTCTGTAGCAGCCCCTCAAATATTGGCACACTGCTATCATGTCTCCCCTGGTCCTTCTCTTCACTAGAGTAGCCATGCCCAGTTCCTGCAACCGTTCATCGTATGTTTTAGCCTCCAGTCCCCTCATCATCCTGGTTGCTCTTCTCTGCACTCTTTCTAGAGTCTCAACGTCTTTTTTATAGTGTGGTGACCAAAACTGGATGCAGTACTCTAGGTGTGGTCTTACTAAGGCTTTAGAGAGTGGTATTAGTTCCTCCCTTGATCTTGATTGTATCCCTCTGTTAATGCAACATTAGTCTCCCTGATAGAGAGAAATAAAATAAATAAAAAGAGAAATAAATATGAGACAGAGAATTGCAGAACCTTGTCCTCCATCTGAACAAGGCTTCCTCCCGTCCCAACTAGCCCTGCCCGGTTCCTGCAACCGTTCATTGTATGTTTGAGCCTCCAGTCCCCTCATCATCCTGGTTGCTCTTCTCTGTACTCTTTCCAGAGTTTCAATATTTTTTTTATAGTGTGGTGACCAAAACTGGATGCAGTATTCTAGGTGTATGAATAACAGACTAACAGAACAGAATAGCAGAATAATATGTTATTACTTTAAGAACATATTCACATATCTTAATATGTTAAGAATGTGAAGTCTTCCTCTGTTTCTTCCCGTCTTGTTTGACATCCTAGAGGTGTGTCCACACATTGGGTGCCCAAAGGGAACAATATGATAGTTATGACAGGATGATCAAAGCTGTGGCCAGGCTTATGTCCTGCGCCAGGCACACCCCTACACTTCCCAGGCCCGGCGAGTGCAGTGGGTTTAACCTTCCCAAAGGGAGGCTCCCTGGACCAATGTCCCCTCTTTCTCATCTCTTCAATAACAGAAATCAAAAGTGTGCTATTTATAGGCCACCGCAGGAATGAGAATTCCCCCGTGTTTCTCCCCGTGCAAAATGACCCGTGCTGCAGCTTCTGATTGCTGTTGTGGAAACAGGCGCAATAGGAAGGACAGGTTTCAGGGACTGGGAGTGGGGAGGGGCTTTGGAGAAGTGGGGTGCTGCTTTGAGACGGACAGCAAATGAGAGAGAGAGAAAGAACGAAAGAGTGAGTGAGAACGAATGAAGGATGTGTGGAAGCCACCAAGCGGGAGAGAAAGCGATAGGAAGGTCAAGTGAGAGACAGAGGGAAAATGATTTAATCTGTGATCTGTTTTGGGGGAGGGGTGTCTTTCTGATAAAGCGAGAGAAGCAGGAAGCCCCTCCACCCTACAGATCCAGTGGTGACAGATGGCCAAACCCAGGTCAAGCCGTCTGTCAGAACTCACCTCCTTCCCGTTCCCCAATCTCAGTCCCAACTCAACCAGGGAAAGCCATTGGCAGGCTCTTTCTCTGCCACCCACAAATCCACCAATCATCATCATCTTTTAATGACCCCATAATCCAGGGGTGAAATCCAGCAGGTCCTGACAGGTTTTGGAGAACCGGTAGCGGAAGTTTTGAGTAGTTCAGAGAACTGGCAAATACCACCTCTGGCTGGCCCCAGAGTGGGGTGGGAATGGAGATTTTGCAGTATCCTTCCTCTGCCATGCCCACCAAGCCACACCCACCAAGCCATACCACACCCACCAAACCACGCCCACAGAACTGGTAGTAAAAAAATTTGGATCTCACCACTGCCATAATCCCTTGCGGGGTGGAGTCTGGGCAACTGAATGGAGCTGAGTGATTACTGGCCTTTCTGTTCGCCAATGTGGAGTTACATTCAGCAGATATATTCTCATCATGCCCAGAGCCAGAAATATCTGCCTCTACCTAGTTACCTATTGAACTCACAGCCTCCTGATTGTGAGGCGAGAGCTCCACCTCTAGGCCACTCACCACACCCAGAAATCCACCAATGGCCTTCCTTAACTTGTCCAGCATTAAACCTGCCAGGACCCTCTTACTGAGGCCAGAGGGGGCTCGGCCTTCTGGCAGAGCAGATGGGGCTGGGGTGCCTGTGGGGCAGGGAAAGAAGTCTTTCCTTGATCAGCCTGAGAAGGACCTAGATCAGAGGTGGGTTTCAGCAGGTTCTGACCAGTTCTGGAGAACCGGTAGCGGAAATTTTGAGTAGTTCAGAGAACCGGTAAATACCACCTCTGCCTGGCCCCGCCCCCATTTATTCTCTGCCTCCCGAGTCCCAGCTGATCGGAAGGGAATGGGGTAACCTTCCCATGGAGTGGGGTGGGAATGGATATTTTACAGTATCCTTCCCCTGTCACGCCTACCAAGCCATGCTATGCCATGCCATGCCCGCCAAGCCACACCCACAGAACCGGTAGTAATAGTTTTTGAAACCCACCACTGACCTGGATGGGGATTTGCTCTTTCCTTTTACCAACAGGGTAAGGTAGCTTGATTCAAAATGGCCCTGGTACCATTTGGGGTCAAAGCTGACCCTTGGCAGGGATTGGATTCTCACAACACGCTAGCTGCGATGGAATGTAGTCTGGATTCCCAGGAGGGAGAGGCCGCTTTCCAGAGGGCATAGTCAGGAGGAAGCGGGTTAAAACAGGATTCCCAGAGTATAGCTATAGTGATGCAGATAGTTCCTTTAATCTGGCAAGATTCTGTCTGTAAGAGGAGCAAGACATAAACTGCTCAGAAGTAACTCCACTTGTCTTTTTCAGTTCTTAGGGCCTGACACTAGCTGACAGCATGTTAAGCATTAACTGGGGCGATTTATACCTTCTGAAACAGCTGGCCCTTGTGCCCCTCCCCTCCCCTCCTCTGGAGTTGAGCCCCAGGGAAATCAGAAAATCCGGGCAGTTCAAATTAGTATAAAGATTTATTGCAAGCTTAAGCTCTCTCTACAGGGATTTGAATTACTAGCAAATTGGCGATAGATAAGAGTCAACGGAATTCAAGGTGGGCTGGACTTAAATTTCTTGTAGGTGCAAAGGGACTCAAGATGGATGATGCATTTGACCCCTCCCTCAGGCTTAGTCTGGTCATCCCCTACATCTGGATTTGAAATGCGTTTCTCTCTAGTCTAAATGCTGCAAGAGCGGAGAAATCTAACGAGATCCAAGAACCAGTGAGACAGAAGGGGAAATCAGACTGGTGGGGCAGCTTCTGCCATAGGGTTAATATCTGGCTGGCTGATGGGGGGCGCAGGTCAGTCAGATGCTTCATCTTGGCAGACCCGGAGTAGGCAGAGCCCCCACGTCCCTGGGACAGCTTGATTTCCCCAGCAAGGAGCCCTGTTAAGGGGGCCAGGGGGGACATTGAGAGGAATATTAGAATCCCCTCTCTCTCTCTCTCTCTCTCTTTCTTTCTGTCCCCCTTCTCTCTCTCCCTCTCTCTCTTTCCCTCCCCCTTTTCCCTATCTCTTTCCCTCCCTCTTTCTTTCCCTCTCCTTCTCTCTCTCTTTCCCTCCCTCCCTCTCTTTCTTTCCCTCCCCTTCTCTCTCTTTCCTTCACTTTCCCCCCTCTCTCCCTCTCTCTCTTTCCCTCCCTCCCTCTCTCTTTCCCTCCCCTTCTCTTTCCCTCCCCCGCTCTTTCTTTCCCTCGCCTTCTCTCTCTCTTTCCTTCTCTCTTTCTCTTTCCCTCTCTCTCTCTTTCTCTTTCCCCATCTCTCCCTCCCTCTCTCTCTCTCTTTACCTCCCACCCTCTCTCTCTTTCCCTCTCTCTTTCTCTCTCTCCTTCCCTCTCTCTTTCTTTCCCTCCCCCTTCTTCCTCTCCCTCTCCCTCTCCCTCTCCCTCTCCCTCTCTCTCTCTCTCTCTCTCTCTTTCATGCTTCCCATGCACAATCAGCCTTTGGAAAGACAAATGCCAATTGGCCAACTTATAGAGAATTACTGAGAATGGAAAGGGGAGTATTCTTTTTAGGGGCACCCATGCATGCAACAAATAAAAAAGTATACCCTCTGGGGGCCATCTTGACTTTTTTGACTGCACCTTGCACACACACGCACACACACACACGCACACACACACACACACACACCTCTAGTTCCCAAGAGGTGCACCGCGGTCCCTCCCTCCCTCTCCCACTTCCAGGCTGCGCTTTTAGGGAGAGCACTGGGGCTGAGCTGCTGCCTGTCCATAGGGAGGGTTACCCTGACTGGCAGAGAATTGAGACCCCCCCCCTGCAATTTTCCCTCCAGCTCTGCTTGGCCTTCAACCCAAGCACAAGGGAGGATGGCAGTGGAAGCAGCTGGCAGCTGGCGGTGCGCACAGATGGGATTAAGCCAGGCAGGAGATTGCAACTGGGATTGGAGATTTATTTATTTACAGATTGATTTAGCCCTCATCTCAAATAAAGATTCTAGGTGGCCACAACAATCCATAAAGACCAAGACAAGAACACAAGTACCCTCCCACCCACCCACCCACCCCCAATGCCAGGCCAAACAGCTTCCAGCTCTCTCACACACACCCCATCCTGTTTGGGAAAAAAGCCTTAGCAACCTTTAAAGGAGGGGCCCTGGATCTGGAAATGATTGGGAGGTGCTACTTGCCCCCCCCCCCCCCAGGAAAATAACTCTAGCACCATGATGGCGAACCTATGGCATGTGTGCCACAGGTGGCACGTGGAGCCATATCGGTGGGCACGTGAGCTCAGCTCCGGTGTGCATGCGCGCAGCGGCCAGCTGATTTTCAGGCCCCCTGGGCCCACTGGAAGTAGGGAAATGGGCCGTTTCCGACCTCCGGAGGGCCTTCAGGGGGGTGGGGAAGGCCATTTTTGCCCTCCCCAGGCTCCTAGAAAGGCTCTGGAGCCTGGGGAGAGCAAAAAAGGGGCATACTGGGCCCCACCATGTCATCGTGGGCATGCACACGCCAAAAGCGGGGGAGCGCAGGGGTTGCACGCACATGCATGGAGGGTGGGGCGCATAGAATTATGGCTGTGGGCATGCACATGCTCAACCCCCCTGCACTCCCCCCGCTTTTGGCACGCAATGGCAAAAAGGTTAGCCGTCACTGCTCTAGCACCTACTGCATAAATCTTGGGCTTAAAAAAGAAGCAGGTTTCAGTAAATTCAAGAGAAGCGATAGGTAAATTCCCTTCTGGCAGCAGAAGCTAACAAGAAAAGGAACTCAAGATGGTTGGGAATTCCTAAACAAGGAGATACAGGTAGTCCTCTACTTACCACAGTAACTGTTTAGTGACCATTCAAAGTTACAATGGCATTGAAAAAAGTGACTTATGACTGTTTTTCACACTTACAACCATCGTCGCAACCCCGTGGCCATGTGTTCAAAATTTGGCAACTGATTCATATTTATGACGGTTGCAGTGTCCCGGGGTCATGTGATCCCTTTTTGCGACCTTCTGACAAGCAAAGTCAAGGGGGAAGTTGGATTCACTTAACAACCGTGTTACTAAGTGAAGAACTGCAGTGTTTCACTTAACAACAGTGGCAAGAAAGGTCATAAACTGGAGCAAAACTCACTTAACAAACGCTTCAATTAGCAAGAGAAATTTTGGGCTCCATTAAAGTCATAAGTCAAGGACTACCTAGACTAAAAAGTCCAGTTTCAATCATTCCAATGATTGAAATGAGGTTGGTCGAAAGAAAATTGTGGGGCTACAAAAAAAAAAAAAACCTTCAAGAAGATCAGAAAACTAACAAGGCAGAAGAAGCACACAGAGATGCCTTCTGAAAGTTTCTACCCCCATCATCATGTCCACATACTATCTATGTATGTATGCGCAGGGAAGCATAAAACATGTATGTGTGACTGGGAAAAACAGGAGGCTTAGTATGGATAATCACCAACATCCAGAGTCGCTGCCCAACTGCAGCATCTCTAATTGAATCCACTGGGGGGATTTTCGGGGGGTGGGGCTCGCATCTTCTGGTTGGATCCCACCCATTTCAATTTTACATTTATTTACTGGCTCCCCCACCCAACCGAATAACAGAACAATGAGCAGTGGTGGCGCAGTGGTTAGAGTGCAGTACTGCAGGCTACTTCTGCTGCCTGCCGTCTGCCTGCAGTTTGGCAGTTTGATTTTTACCGGCTCAAGGTTGACTCAGCCTTCCACACATCCAAGGTGGGTAAAATGAGGACCCAGATTGTTGGGGGCAAGAGGCTGACTCTGTAAACCATTTAGAGAGGGCTGTGAAGCAGTATATAAATCTAAGTATTATTCCTTCCTTCCTTCCTTCCTTCCTTCCTTCCTTCCTTCCTTCCTTCCTTCCTTCCTTCCTTCCTTCCTTCCTTCCTTCCATGTTGGTACAGTAGCTAGAATGCAGTATTGCAGGCTAATTCTTCCAACTTTCAGTAGTTCGATCCTCACCAGCTCAAGGTTGACTCAGCCTTTCATCCTTCCAAGGGGGGTAAAATGAGGACCCAGATTGTTGGGGCCAAGAGGCTGACTCTGTAATCTGCTTAGAGAGGGCTGTAAAGCACTGTAAAGCAGTATATAAGTCTAAGTGCTATTGCTATTGCTATAATAGGGTTGGAAGGTACCTCAGAGGTCTTCTAGTCCAACCCCCCGCTTGAGCAGGAGATCCTATACCATTTCAGACAAATAGTTATCCAATCTCATTCTGCAGCCGTCTTGCAAACTATAATGTCCCCCACATGGGCCGACACACAAACCCTCTTTGCTTCCTGTTTGATATTGAAAACAACCCAAGGCTCAAGATTGTTGCCCCATCTCTGTGCCAGCAGCTAGCTCCTCTTACCTCCCTTTGCTAGCCTTGAGGGACACATCCATCCGGTGGTCAGATCAGCATGCAGGCAGTGCTCCTGCAGGCTGGACACTGCTGATGTCCAGGAGAAGAAAGGACATACAGTAGAACATAGAACAATAGAGTTGGAAGGGACCTCAAAGGTCTTCTAGTCCAACCCGCTGCTGGAGCAGAAGACCCTATAATATAGGCCCTATATCATTTCAGACAAATGGTTGTCCAGTCTCTTTCTGAAAGCCTCCAGTGATGGAGCACCTACAACTTGGAGGCAAGCTGTTCCACTGATTAATTGTTCTCACTGTCAGGAAATTTCTCCTTAATTCCAGCTTGCATCTTTCTTTAACGAGCTTCTTCACATTGCTTCTTGTCCTCCCCTCAGGTGCTTTGGAGCAGGGGTCTCCAACAGGGTAGAAGGCTCCGCCCACCCGCCCAGATGCTTCTGTGCTTAAGACATACTTAAATCTGGT
This sequence comes from Pantherophis guttatus, assembly GCF_059756535.1. Classification (NCBI taxonomy): domain Eukaryota; kingdom Metazoa; phylum Chordata; class Lepidosauria; order Squamata; family Colubridae; genus Pantherophis; species Pantherophis guttatus. The sequence goes on from NC_142076.1 coordinate 3,596,326, forward strand.
TTGATGCAGTTTTCCAACATTTATCAGCCTTACTGAAAGACAGCTAAGGTACTTTCCCCTAATTTCTTTCCAACAGCCTGTTAAAGTTGGAAAGAATAAAAAGGGCTTCTTTAGATATGCTTAAACTACAAGGGGAAAAAATCTTAAGGAATCAATAGGGCAGCTGTTCAGTGGAGATGGCAAAACGCCAACAGGTAACTCATCTCCTATTTTGATTCAGTTAGTTGCTTCACCAATAAAAGCAAAAAAAAAAAACAACCAAGAAATTATGAAGGACAGAAAGTAGAGGCAGAACTGAAACTTGAGATTGTAAAAACATAATCATTAAAGATATATTTAGTTTGAATGTCCAGGACCAGATAAATTGCATCCTAAAGTACTTTGCTCATAGTCTGCCATGAATTTTAATGAATTATCTTTAACAGTTCTGGAGAATTGTGAAGTATCTAATGAGTAGAGAATAAATTATATCTTTATCTCCAAAAGAGGGGGGGGGGAATATCCGAGGAGTTACAGTCCAGGGAATCTGACACCAGGAAAATGTACCAGGAAAATTCTAGAACAGCTCATGAGGAGATCGGTATATAATCACCTTGAAAACAATGCGAAAGTTACTATATCAGCATAGATTTGATGAGAATAGATTAACTTTACTTCATTTTCTGCTTGGCTAATTTATCTAATAGATTATGGGAATGCTGATAGACATAATATGCCTTCATCAAAACATTTGAGGGAGCACATGCTGATTAGCAAGTGAGTTAAATATGGGCTGGTGGCATGACAACAGGTGGCTCAAAAATCAGAGAATGCTCATCATTATTATCACATAAAATTGGAGAGAAATGTTGAAGAGAGGTTGAAGGAGCTTGGTCTGAACATAGAACAATAGAGTTGGGAGGGACCTCAGAGGTCTTCTAGTCCAATCCCCTGCTCCAGCAGGAGACCCTATACCATTTCAGACAAATGGTTGTCCAGTCTCTTTCTGAAAGCCTCCAGTGATGGAGCTCCCACAATGTCTGAAGGCAAGTTATTGTTACAAGTAAATGCCTTATTCTCAAATAAGCAAAATGTATATTCACAGAATATCAGGGGTTAATTTATATTTCCTTCTTAATGTATTCATATGTAACCACTCCCATCCATTACTCCGCCTCACTAATATAAAAGGGGACGTATGGACCTCCCACTTGCTTCTATCTACGATCATTCAGAGAATATAGAATGCCTACTGTAAATAAATAGTACTATGTTTGAATACTTCGTTCTTGAATCATTTATTGAGTCTGATCCTTAAAATTACGCAACATTCTGGTAGCAGAGGATGGTTGGATTGACTCAATAAAAATCAGATATGCCTAAGAGAGAAAACTCCAGAAACAAAAGAATCTGAAGACTGCGCTATAGACAACGAGGAGATAATCGATGAAACTGATGACCAGGAAGAGAACGAGATAGAAAACAACGAACTCAGATCAGAGATACTGAGACTATTGAAAAGCCAAAAAGATGACAAAAATCTCATCGCGAACCTCCAAGACATCATAAAAAACAGCGGAGCAGCGAGAGAAAAACACATCGTAACAGATGAATCTAAAGAACTAAAAATGGTGAGCGAATTGCCTGTAGATAAGAATATAACAAAAAAGAAGACTAACGGTCCCGCACAAAATTTTGAATGGCAGCCATCTTGGTTTCAACAGACCACTAAGATGAGCGAAGCAGAGCCAATCAGAAAACAGAATTCAAAATGTCTGGCGCGAAAAGCCCTACATAGTGTAAAAAGTAAAAAAGAAAAAATCTACTCTTCAGAAGAATCTGATACAGACATCGAAGAAACTTCAATTGAACTACAAATAGAATCAGCAATGAAAACTCTCTTTGCAACATTCAGCCCAAAATTAAGAATTACGAAAGAATCAACAAAAGCTGACAATCAAAGAATAAAGAAAAGACAAGCAAGCAAGCAAACATCTCGGAAACTACCCGCTTCTATCCAAACGACGAGAGCACCAACGCCTGAACCCAGAGAACCCTGTAAATACTCCCCCACGCCACAGACGATTCCAGGGACCAGAGATCTCAACAGGAACAATTTCAGCGAAAAGAAACAAGCGCCAGTCGTCACCTGGACACCCAAGATCGAACCGGAGACCGAGTCATCGGAAGAAGAACACTACGAGGGAGCTACAGCAACGAGAACCTCTCCCGACAGCTTCAGAAGCGAAATGAGCAACGCGCATGCGCAAACACACGCAGACAACTACGGAGGACATGAAGAACAGAGGGAGCCATTCAGACTCGTTGCAAGCATACCCACACCATTCTGCAACTATCAACATTTACAAGATCATGGACAACCTCCAGTTGTAAGTAATGGAACAAATAATATTGGGAACTTGCCCAATGATTTCCCAAAACTGAGAATAGATGGTATTAATTTGCAGGAATGGTGTCAACAACTTCAGGTTGTTTTTCTAAAAGAGAACTTATTATTCTTTATAACTAACCCCCCCCAAAAGACCTTGGACTCTAAAATTGGACTGCCTGCACCACAGAGCATTCTACTTATTAATATCTAGTATATCTCCTGCTATGTACCATAGTATTAAGCATAACTTGACTGTCTCAGAAATTATTCACTGCATGTTTAAATTATTTCATAGTGAAAGTGTAGCGACCACTACAAGAATGTCTAAAGATTTCTTCTCAGCTAGGATAAAACCTGGGGTTACTATAAGTGAACATTTGATATCTTTAAACAAAATCAGAGCAGAGCTACATTTAAGGGGAGAAATAATTTCAGATCAAACAATGAAAAGTGTTATCATTAATTCATTAGACCCATCGTGGGATAACTACATATCACATTTAGACACAATTAATTTGGGATACTTATCCATAGAAAATTTATCAATAATAGCTAATAGCTAATAGCTGAAGATAATTTAAGAAGGAGCCGCTGTAATACTCACATAGAACATAGACAAAGTAAGAGAGTAGTATTTCAAGAAAAATATCGAGAATCAATTGAATGTTATAATTGTGGATCCAAAGAACATTGTAGAAGAGATTGTCCTAAATTTCTTAGAGAAAGACAAAAACATGACTATAGAAGCAGATACCATAACAGACAATCGTCCATTGATAGACATAGATATAGAAACTCACCTAATTTTAGAGAGCATAGAGGGGGCAGAGATAATTCGAGAGATAGAAAGTCTGGATCATTAAATGGATTAGATAAACATAATATAACTAACACACAACATTCAGGGGATAATGATTGGCTCATTGATTCTGGGGCAACTAATCACACAATACATAACAAAAAAATACTAACTTCCTTTATAGAAGATAAATTTGTAATTAAGGTAGCCAATCAAGAAAAAGTCCAAGTTATTGGTAGAAGAAATGTAAACTTACCCGGTCTAGGGAAAATAGAGGGGGTATTATTAATACCAGAAATACCTCATAACATACTTAGTGCAATAAAACTAAGTAGAGATTCTGACATAAATATAGTATTCTCAAAAGGAAAAGCAACACTAGAGAAAAACAAAACAAGTTTGGGTAGTGTGGTTATCAAAGGGGGTCTACCATATTTGGTCATAAAAGAAAAATGGCTACACAATATTGATTCAAACATGGAAGATGACACTAACATAGAAAATGAAGACAATAGCAATAGTGATAATGAGGAACATGAAACAAATCATAACCACAAAAACACATCTACTAATGACACACTCAATAACAAAAAACCTACAATTGGAAAACCAATCCACGATGAATGTGCACATATATTACATAGAAAATTGGGACATGCTAGTTTTCCTATAGTACAAAAAATGATTGAACATGCTGAAGGTGTTAAAATAAAAAATTGTAAAAATTATTTGGAATGCTCAGTATGTAAGTTCTGAAAACTCAGAACTAATCCCAAGCCAAAAAAGGCAACAAGATCAACTAGTCACATTTTTGATCTGGTACATATGGATCTGGTGGGTCCATTAACCCCATCAATCACATATAGAAAACTATACTTTCTAACTATTGTAGATGACTATAGTCGTTATGGATTTGTCTATACTTTGAAACACAAAGATGAAACATTTCAAAAATTTAAAGAGTTTTACAAACATGTAGAAACACAGCATAATATTAAAATAAAACAAATCATGACAGATAGGGGGTCTGAATTCATGTCAAAAGAATTCTCCCAATGGCTAAAAAACAAAGGAATGCCACACTTCACATCTAGCCCTTTCTCTGCATTCCAAAATGGAGTGGTAGAAAGAAAGAACTCGACACTACAAACCATGATTAGGTGTACATTAGAAGATGCTGGCTTAGGAAAACAATTCTGGTCAGAAGCATTACTATATTCCAATTATACTCAAAACAGAACTTGGTCCAGCATCGTAAACAAAACGCCATACGAATTAATGTATAATAGAAAACCCAAAATAACACACATGCACATATTTGGAGTCACAGCAGATGTACACATACCAAAACAATTGAGGCATAAAGGAGAGAACGTATCCAGAAGACTTAGATTCATGGGATACGAAACAGGCACAAAAGGGTACAGATTTATTGATAATAACAACAAATTCATAATTTCTAGAACAGCTGTATTTCATGAACAGGCCAATTGGTCTAAAATACATCTTAATGAGATATTCCCAACCACAAAATTAGACACTGAGCATCAAGATAAAATAGATAGAGAAGAACTCAATCACAACACACATGGAAACAAAAATAAAACATGGACAAATAGTCACCCCAGAATAAAAACAGATTCATTAACAAAAAAGGAGGCAAGATACCTACACGATAATGATAGCAAACCAGAAAAAACAATCAGATGTAACAGAAATCAGGTGCCAAGTAAATACAAGGATTACATAATGTACATGAATAATGAAACATCAACACCAAACACATACGAGGAAGTATTAAAGCTCCCCATTGAAGAAAGAAAAAAATGGGAATTAGCCATGGCCAAAGAGATGGACAGTTTGCGAGAATTAAGTGTATTTACACCTACTCCTGCACCTAAGGACAAAACTATTATAGGCACCAGGTGGATATTCAAAATTAAAAATCTGGAAGAAGGCAACACATTATATAAAGCTAGATTAGTTGCACAAGGTTATGCTCAAAAATATCCTGAGGATTACACAGACACATACTCTCCCACAGTAAGGACTGAGAGTGTTAAGACAGCTTTAGTTATAGCATCTGCACTTAATCTTGATGTATTTCAATATGACATACAGACTGCGTATTTACACGCAAAGCTTGATAAAGAGATATATGTAAGAGCACCTCATAGCCAATACACAAACAAAAATGAAACTTGGTTATTGAATAAAAGTTTGTACGGATTAAAGCAATCTGGCAAACGTTAGTATGAATGTTTAGTCAACGTACTCAAAACTATGAATTTCAATGCCACTACTGCAGACAACTGTTTCTTTGTTAAAAAAGAAGGTGACTCTTTAGAATTTGTGTTAATTTATGTGGATGATATTTTATATATCGGTAAACATAAAGAGAAAAGAGATACATTTGTAACAAAACTAAATGAACATTTTTCTTTAAAATCATTGGGAAAGGTAAACAAATATCTTGGAGTTCAAATCAGTAAAACCAAAAAAGGATTTAAACTTTCTCAGAAAGATAAAATTATAGAACTCCTGAACAAATGTAATTTGAATGATGCTAAGACTTGTGATACTCCAATGCAGACCGATTTCTTAAGAAACATGGATGAATCATCCCCTGAATTTAAAGATAATACACTTTACAGATCAGTTATTGGTTCCCTTTTGTATATATCTAATTGGACCAGACCTGATATTGCCTTACCCCTCAATCTGTTATCCAGATATGTTAGCAAACCCTTAATGTATCATTGGGAAGCCGTTAAACGAATATTAAGGTATTTAAAGCACAGCTTAGACTTCTGCCTACTACTTGAACCTAATAATGTTAAAGAGCCCATTCTCACTTGTTACGCTGATGCAGATTGGGCAGGTGATACTAAATGCAGAAAAAGCACATCAGGTTATATATTTTTTCTTAACGATTGTCCAGTCTACTGGTATACTGGAAAACAAGATTTAGTGGCCACATCAACAACCGAGGCAGAATATGTTTGTTTGTCTAAAGCCTCCAATAATCTTGTATGGTTTAATGATTTATTATCAGATATTTGGAAAAATCCTTCATTACCATTTATCATACATGAAGATAACAAAGCTGCTATTGAGATATCTAGATCTGATGCTATTGGTCAAAGGTCCAGACATATAGATATCAAATTCAAACACGTAAGACAATTATCTCAAGATGGATTTATTAAAGCCGTTCACTGCGAAACATCAGAACAAATAGCTGACATACTGACTAAGCCTTTGCCATCTAAACAACACAAATATTTAACTTCTAAACTACAAGTTTTATATTGTTTTAAATCTGAATGTAATTATTGTTGTATATCGAATCGGCATTTAGAGGGGGATTTGTTACAAGTAAATGCCTTATTCTCAAATAAGTAAAATGTATATTCACAGAATATCAGGGGTTAATTTATATTTCCTTCTTAATGTATTCATATGTAACCACTCCCATCCATTACTCCGCCTCACTAATATAAAAGGGGACGTATGGACCTCCCACTTGCTTCTATCTACGATCATTCAGAGAATATAGAATGCCTACTGTAAATAAATAGTACTATGTTTGAATACTTCGTTCTTGAATCATTTATTGAGTCTGATCCTTAAAATTACGCAACAGTTATTCCTTTGGTTGATTGCCCTAACCTTTAGGAATTTTCTCCTTAATTCTAGGTTGCTTCTCTCCTTGGTTAGTTTCCATCCATTGTTTCTTGTCTTGCCTTTTGGTGCTTTGGAGAATAGCTTGACTCCCTTCTTCTTTGTGGCAGCCCCTCAAATATTGGAACACTGCTATCATGTCTCTCCTGGTCCTCCTTTTCATTAGAGGAGAAGACTGAGGAGGAATCTGAAATCCTGAAAGGAGGTCACCTACAAAGTCAAAAACTGGGTTTTTTTTCATTCCACAGTGCCAGAAATGGAATGAATATCAATTACAAAAAAGCAGACTATTTGAATTTTTGAAAAAAAAAATCCTAATAATAGGAGAATGTGACATGGGAGCCAGTGGTGGGTATTGCTTTTTCCCTGGAGGTGTTGAAGCAGAAACAACATAGCATCCAGTCCAGGGTATTTTAATTTGGATTCTTGTGCTGAGCAGGGGTTGGATTGGATGGTCCCTTCCCAATTCTGGGATTCTGCTGCAGAGTTGGAGGTTCATTCAGCACTCTTCCAAAACAGGACCTTCGTCCATTTAAGTGAGCAAAAAGGATGGATGTCTCCGTTCTCTTAGCACAGCAGGACAGGGAGAAGGAAGTGCAGCCAAAACAAAAATGGTCCAGTGGGGCAGCTTTTCTACTGGCTCAGCTCAAGAGTAAAATCCTGCCGATCGATGGATACAGTACTTAAAGCTACCCGAGCACAACTCGCTATTCTGGAACAGAAATCACATTTCTTCCTACTATAAGAGGATGGCATTTGAATCCAAGAATTGGGAGTTGTCTGAAGAATGTCCCAAGAACATCCTTTGCAAGGAAGGTAGAGACCCAATCTAGAACCAGGGAGACATTTCCTGACAGTTAGAACAATTAATTGGTGGAATGAATGACTTGCCTCCAGTAGTTATGGGTATTCCTCAACTTTTTGAAGGAGAGAATGGACAACATTTGTCTGAAATGGTTGAGGGCAAGGGTCACCAACCTTTTGGACCTCAGGGACCCCTACATTCATAATTTTAAATCCCGTGGACCAGTAATATGAATTTTTTAAAAAGATAAATAGTGCAATATAAAAATGCAAATAATTTTTCTGTGGCCCACCAAAATTTTCTTGTGCATCATCGGTGGTCTGTGGACCACTGATTGGTGACCGCTGGTCTAGGCTTTCCTGCTTGAGCAGGGGGTTGGACTAGAAGACCTCCAAGGCCCCTTCCAGCTCTATTATTCTAGTATTGTGTATTCTAATTCGGGAAAGCTCGTCATCATGTCACTAAAAGCAAATAATGCCTATGGAACAGAAATGTCTTGTGTGACCCGCTCCCATCCTCAGTTGGAGGAAGGTACGTTCTCCTTCCGAGTGGCAGAGAAAGCTTGCAGGTACTTGAATGTGAGAGGGATATGGGGAGGGATATGGGGAGAGTGGGGCTTCCTTCCTACTGGAGTGAGCTGAGGGGTGGTTGGAGGTGTCAGAGAGGCCACCAACACTGCTTTAGGGGACCTGGTGCAAGGTCAGTTTCAGAAATCCACTTGCTTCTATAGATACCATATATATATTGAGTATATGGTATACTCAATATCTATACCAAATATATATATATATATGTATATCGGGGTGGGCTGCTGGGGGTTTGCAGGGGTTCGGGAGAACCTCTAGCTAAGATTCTGTGCAGTTCGGAGAACCCCCAAATCTCACTCCTAGCTGGCCCCATCCCACCCACCCCACCCCTCCCCTCCCCTCCCCTCCCAGGAGTCCCCATGCAGCCCGTTTTGGATGCAGGTAAGTGTAGGGTGTGCGCAGATGCTCAGGGAGGGCGAAAAATGGGCCTACCGGATGTTCAGGAAGGCTGGAAGACCATTTCCAGCCTCCAGAGGGCCTCCAGAGCCTGGGGATGCCGTTTTCGCCTTCCCGGAGGCTTGAGAAAAGCCTCCGGAGCCCGGGGAGGGCAAAAACGCCTCTCTCACCATGGTGTAGGAGGCCGACAAGGCCACGCCCACCCAGCAACCGGGCAGAGAACCCCTTGCTAAAATTTTTGAAGCCCACCCCAATGTGTGTGTGTATATATATACTGTGTGTGTGCGTGTGTGTGTATGTATGTATATACCCCACCCTTGCACTGAAGAAAGGCACTTTTGCACTGTCCTCCCCGTGGAGCCGTTCTTCTTCAGAGAAGCATGAGGAGATCATGCTAAAAATACAAAAGTCCTTTCTCTTCTGCCAAGGACTTTCTTCCTTCCTTCCCTCAATTTTTTGATCAGTGCAGCAGCAGGTAAAATCGTGCTGCCCTCTTTGCCAAAGGAAACGGATGTATTGTGTAGGCCAAGCATTTTCCCCAACCCCTCTTACATCTCAGAGTGTTCAAAGGGATCCTTAAGGGGATTATTGGATCCTGGTGTCTTTACAGCCGGCTCATAAAGTAGGCTAGGCCGAGTGCTTCATCAGGGAGCTTCCAGACTGGCAGATATTTTAATCATGTGCAGGGTAATAAATATTCAGCTGGACGTGGGAAATGTGGAATGGGTGGCAATGCAGAGTGAAAGGCAAGATTTGTTGCAGAAAAGAGCAACAAGAATGATATAACAGATTTAACAGAGTTGGAAGGGACCTTGTAGGTCATCTAGTCCAACCCCTGCCCAAGCAGGAGACCCTACACCAGTGGTGGGTTGACCCCAGTTCGGACCGGTTCGCAAGAACCTGTAGTAAAACTGGCAGGAGGCAGTGGTGGGTTTCTCCCGGTTCGGCCCGGTTCTCCCGAGCCGGTAGCGGTGGCGATATGACGTCAAAGAACCGGTTCTGCTCCCCCCGTCCCCCCACCTCCCGCGTTATTCTTACCTTTTATTTGACCCCACCCCCAATCTATCGCTGCCTCCTGAGTCCCAGCTGATCGGCTAGAAGGAAAAAAACTGTTTGAACTCTTGCCGCGGGGCTTCAAAGGGTCGCCCTACAGCTGATCAGTGTTAAAAGAAAACAAATGAGTAGACCGGTGCCTGCAAAAATAAATGGGTAGACCAGTGCCTGCAAAAATACATGAGTAGATCAGTGCCTGCAAAAAATAAATGGGTAGATCGGTACAGCTCTGCAAGCAGTTAAAAGCCTGGTAGATCAGGACCTCTGCTAAATCCTAAATAATTGTCACATGACCATCAAGCCATGCCCACAAAATAAGCCACGCCCACAGAACCAGTAGTAAAAAATTTTAGAACCCACCCCTGGCGGGAGGCCCTGCCCACCACCCCAGATGACATCATTGGTGATCCGCGCGCGAGCGATGCAAGCAATCCCGTTGCGATCCTGTTGCGAACTGGTAATAAAGGTAAGTAGAACTCAACCCTGCCCTACACAATTTCTGACAGATGGCAGTCCAGTTTCTTCTTGAAAGCTTCCAGTGATGAAGCTCCTATAACTTCTAAAGGCAACTTCTGTTCCATTCGTTGATTGCTCTCACTGTCAGGCTGAATCTCTCCTTGTTCAGTAGCGGGCTGGAGACTAAAACATATGAAGAATAGTTGCAGGATTTGGTATGTCTGGTCTAGAGAAAAGAAGGACTAGGGGTGACATGATAGCAGTGTTCCAGTATTTGAGGGGTTGCCACAAAGAAGAGGGGGGTCAAATTATTCTCCAAAGCACCTGAGGGCAGGACAAGAAACAATGGTTGGAAACTAATCAAAGAGAGAAGCAACCTGGAATTAAGGAGAAATTTCCTAACAGTGAAGACAATTAACCAGCGGAACAGCTTGCCTCCAGAAATCATGGGCGCTCCGTCATTGGAAGTTTTCAAGAAGAGATTGGACAACCACTTGTCTGGAATTGTGTAATTGTGTCTCCTGTTCAAGCAGAGAGTTGGACTAGAAGACCTCCAAGGTCCCTTCCGACTCTATTATTCCATGTTCTATTTTCAGAAAGTGGCAGAAGAGGGATAATGCCGATGCATTATCTCCACATAATACCTGGGCTGATCCCAGAGCAGGGTGCCACCCCTGTACCCCTGTGATGATCTGGGCCTCATCATTCTTCTGGTTTTGCAGCATTTTTTTTTTTTTTTTTGCAACATTGGTTCTGAAGCCACAGGGGGAATTTTCTCATGAGGAAATCTTTATGGGGGGATACAGTCTCTGACAAGCATGTGGGTGGGTGTGGGAGTATTCAGCCTGCAGGGAGGCTGTGGGTGCATGTGGAAGTTGTAAAGGAGCCAGTGCAGATCTATGTCTTTTAAGGTAATTAGCCCTGCCAGCAAATATGCTTAGAAGCCCTCTGAGCATTGGAGGTTTGGCAAGGGGGCGGAATGGTGGCAAAGAAAGGGCAAGTCTTAAATTCCAGAGAAGGGGTCCCTGGGGTTTTAACAGCAAGCCTATTGAGGTATTGAAATATAAAATGTTGTGGCTTAATGCTCTCAGTTGTGTGCATTATCCAATGACCTAATAGCAACATGCATCACACTAAACCCAGGTTAATCTAACATAATTGCTATGTCTACGTAGCCAGAGAAACCATCTTATGACTTGAGGTGATTTTCACAACAAGCTAAGCTAAGCCCCTTGGCTGGGTTTTAGTGGGCAGGTCTTAGTCAATAGCTAGAGGTGCTGGGGAAGCAGCTTGACTCTTTAAAGCAGAGGTCTTCAAACTTGGCAGCTTTAAGACTTGTGGACTTCAACTCCCAGAATTCTCGAGCTGGCTGGAGAATTCTGGGAGTTGAAGCCCACAAGTCTTAAAGCTGCCAAGTTTGAAGACCTCTGCTTTAAAGCTTGCAAGGGCATATCTGGGGTGTGTGCAGGGAGAATGGGGTGCTGCAGCCAACTTCTCAGTGCCAAGCCACTGTGGAATAAGAATTACACTAATATCGAAGAAATCGTGGAATAGAATCATGAAAGAAAAGAGGGACAAAACGAAATGTAAATGACGAAAAATAAAACATTTTTAAAGATTATTTTTTTTAATAATTAAATTGAATAGTTGAAATGGCCCGTGGTGAATTGGCCATGATGAGTTCAGGAGTGGTCTGCTGGGGATTCGCAGGGGTTCGGGAGAACCTCTAGCTAAGATTCTGTGCACTTTGGAGACACCCCCCCCCCAAATCCCATTCCTGGCTGGCCCTGCCCACCCCACCCCTCCCAGGAGTCCCCACATGGCCTGATTTGGATGCAGGTAAGTGCATGGAGGCTCAGGGAGGGCAAAAAATGGGCCTACCAGAAATTCGGAAAGGCCGGAAACTGGCCTGTTTCTGGCCTCCAGAGGGCCTCTGGAGTCTGGGGAGGCTGTTTTTGCCCTCCCAGAGGCTTGAGGAAAGCCTCCAGAGCCTGGGGAGGGCAAAAATGCCCTCTCCACTGTGGTGCAGGAGGCCAAGGAGGCCACGACCACCCAGCAACCAGGCAGAGAACCCCTTGCTAAAATTTTTGAAGCCCACCCCTGGGTGAGTTGACTGTGGCGAGTTGTCCCATTCTGTCATCTCTATGACTTGGGCTCAGTTTCCCTTGAGAGCGTCTCTTGGAGACCAGACATTAAAAGGCTTCGCTCACCTGCCAGGGCTGTGAGTGATGGATGCCCTGAACATCCCCACCCCAACCCTGAAGAAGCAGGAAGAAAGCAGCACCATTTGCTCAGCTGTTCTGCATAGATGGAAGGGCTGGGTTGGGCTTCAACACCCCGTGCAGCAAAATCAACAATGATGCCTTCAGGGATGGGATGGAGGAGGGGCCCTGGAGCTGACTTTGTTGTCAGGCTGTAATGAAACAACCCCCTCCCCAACCATCTGGGAGTTCAGCCACATTCTGCAGCCGTCTTGCAAACTACAATGTCCCCCACGTGGGCCGACACACAAACTCTCTTTGCTTCCTGTTTGATATTGAAAACAACCCAAGGCTCAAGATTGTTGCCCCATCTCTGTGCCAGCAGCTAGCTCCTCTTACCTCCCTTTGCTAGCCTTGAGGGACACATCCATCCGGTGGTCAGATCAGCATGCAGGCAGTGCTCCTGCAGGCTGGACACTGCTGATGTCCAGGAGAAGAAAGGACATACAGTAGAACATAGAACAATAGAGTTGGAAGGGACCTCAGAGGTCTTCTAATCCAATCTGCTGCTCGAGCAGAAGATCCTATATCAGTGATAGCTAACTTTTTCTGGACTGAATGCCCAAAGTGTGCGCGCGAATGCGCGTGCACGCCCGAACCCCCAAAATGCAATGCGCGTGCTTCTCATGCATGCCCCCAGCCACCCCACATGTGTGAATCCCCCACATGCACCCTGCCCATGCCCATACACTTGAGGCTCCCCGCATGCACTCTGCTCCTGCATGCATGCGTGCACGCCCCCCCTCTATGCGCTTCACCCCCCATGTATGCACAGCAGAGACCCAAAGACCAGCTGGCGCGTGCATGCACAGTATAGCTGAACTGGGGCGATGACTTGTGCCATCATGGTCCTATATTATTTCAGACAAATAGTTGTCCAGTCTCTTTTTGAAAGCCTCCAGTGATGGAGCACCCAAAACTCCTGAAGGCAAGCTGAGCCGTTCCACTGATTGATTGTTCTCACCATTAGGAAATTTCTTTTTAGTTCCAGGTTGTTTCTCTCCTTGATTAGTTTCCATCCGTTGCTTCTCGTCTTGCCTTTTGGTCCTTTGGAAAATAGTTTGAACCCCCCACCATCTTTGTAGAAGCACCTCAAATGTTGGAATAGTCCCCCCTAGCTCTTCTTTTCATTAAACTAGATTTACCCAATTCCTGTAACCATTCTTCATATGTTCTTCTCAGGCTTCTGAGCTTCTCTGCTTTGGGTTATGTGCCTTTGTGACAGCAGCAGCCAAGATGTTGAGACTCTGGAAAGAGTGCAGAGAAGAGCAACCAAGATGATGAGGGGACTGGAGGCTAAAACATGCGATGAACGGTTGCAGGAACTGGGCATGGCTAGTCTAGTGAAGAGAAGGACCAGGGGAGACAGGAGAGCATCTTCCAATATTTGAGGGACTGCCACAGAGAAGAGGAAGGGGGTCAAGCTGTTTTTCAAAGCATCCGAAGGCCAGACAAGGAAGAATGGATGGAAACAATTGCCTCCCACCGGCCAGTTTGCTCCCACAGAGAGGGCCTCCTCAGGGTGCCGTCGGCCAGACAATGTCGGCTGGCGACCCCCAGGGGGAGAGCCTTCTCTGTGGTGGCATGGAACAATCTACCCCCAGAGATACGAGTGATCCCAGACCCCCGGACTTTTCGTCGGGCCCTTAAAACCTACTTCTTTCAGTTAGCTGGGCTGTCCTGATTTTATGATGGGGTTTTTAAAATTTGAAATTGGTTTTAAATTGAAATGTTTTAAATTATGGGCCAAATTATTTAATTATTTTAAATCTATTTTAACTTTTGTATATAAAGTGTTTTACTTGGCTGTTCACTGACCTGAGTCTGAAAGGAGAAGGGCGGTATAGAAATTTGAAAAATAAATAAACTGATCAAGGAGAGATTCAACTTGGAAATAAGGAGAAAATTTCTGACAGGGAGAACAATCAAGCAATGGGACAGACGTTGCCTTCAGAAACTGTGGGAGCTTCATCACTGGAGGCTTTCAAGAAGAGATTGGAGTGCCATTTGTCAGAGATGGTGTAGGGTCTCCTGCTTGAGTGAGGGGTTGGATTAGATGACCTCCAAGGTCCCTTCCAACTCTGTTAATCTGTTAACCCCCTGCCCCTTCCCTAACCCGGGTCTGCTCTCATGTTCCCAGGATCTTCATCCCCAGGAAACACCGGCAGCGCTTTGATGAGGTGGTATCCCAGAGTCTCATCAGCAAGCTGTGCCGATCCAAGAGGGAACAGCCGGCCAACCGCCTGAGACGGAGCCGCAGTGAAGACCACCACGAGCGCTTGCTGGTCTCCACCCGGGCCAGCTCGGTGCCCCGGAGCCAGGAGGAGAATTGCCTGAGCTTGAGGAAATCCGCCACCCTGATTGGCAGCAATGTGGGAACAGGGGCAGCTTGCAGGTAAGAACCTGCGGAGACCCCCTCCTGAAGATACAGGTTCTAGAATGGAACCTGTCCATTACCAAAAGACCTAAAGATCTTGTGCACAACTTGTTTTTAGATCATTTTGGAAAGGAGAGGAGAAGAAAGTTTATTGATATATTTATGCATAGTCCAATGTTAGTGAACTTTTTCGGCACCGAGTGCTGAAACGGGGGCATGCATGCATATGCGTATGCCAGAAACCGGAAGAGCACAGCAAGGGCTCGCACATATGCACCTGCCACCTGGTCTTCTGGTTTTTGACATGCATGTATTTGCGAAGACCAGCTGGCCGGGGCGCAGTCATGCGTTGGAAACCAGAAGATCATCTTCCCGGTGCATGCATGCTAGCTGCGCATCGGAAACCGGAAGAGCAACGGGCGACGCCTCGCATGCCCGGTGAGATGGCTCTGCGTGCCACTTCTGGCACGCATGCCATAGGCTCCCCATCACGGGCATAGTCTGTGGAGACCTTATATCTCCTTGGGATCTTGTGAGGAGGGGCAGACTAGGAAACCTTAACCTGAAGACTTGAACGAGAAGTGGAAATATGAAGGACAAAATCCTACTGCATAGGAAAAAGATTGCTAGGGGTTGTTTTTTTAATTGACTGGTAGAGAAGTGATCAGTGTAACATGCCAGTCAAAGACAGAATTGCAAAGATTTTCAGTTTGGAAGGATTTTTATATGTGAAGTAGTGTTTCAAGGTTGACTCAGCCTTCTGAGGTGGGTAAAATGACCCAGATTGTTGGGGGCAACATGACTCTCTAAACTGCTTAGAGAGGGCTGTAAAGCACTGTGAAGTGTTATAGAAGGGCTATCCCTTTTCCTTCCTTCCTTCCTTCCTTCCTTCCTTCCTTCCTTCCTTCCTTCCTTCCTTCCTTCCTTCCATCCATCCATGGTGCGCAGTAGTTAGAATGCAGTATTGCAGGGTAACTCTGCCGATTGCCAGCAGTTCGATCCTGATTGACTCAAGATTGACTCAGCCTTCCATCTTTCCAAGGTGGGTAAAATGAGGACCCAGATTGTTGAGGGCAATAGTCTGACTCTGTAAACGGCTTAGAGAGGGCTGTAAAGCAACATGAAGCGATATATAAGTCTAAGTGCTATTGCTGTTCTCAACCTTGGCTGGGGAATTCTGGGAGTTGAAGTCCACCCATCTTAAAGTGGCCAAGGTTGAGAAACACTCATGTCAAGAGAGGCAGGGAAGGGGTTCAGAGATCTCTGCAGACAGCTGAACGGGGAGAAAAAGTCCTGCTCTGCTCCTTTTCGGATTCCCTGTCTGATGTAAGGACTACAGTGTGCTCTCCTTCCGCAGAACCGTCCGGGTCTACAAGGGCAGCAGAAGTTTCGGGTTCACGTTACGTGGCCATGCCCCTGTGTGGATCGAGTCCATCTTGCCTGGTAAGAGGAACTCTCATTTGTTGCCGAAGACTTCCATTTCTCAGGCAAACCTGGCAAGGTTGCCCAAACTTCGCTTGGAGCCCAGATATTTTAGAAATACCTTTGGGTTCTTCCTCGATCACGAATTCTTCGCCAAATGGACTATTTTATTTATTTTTTTATTTTTATTTTATATTGGATTTCTATACCGCCCTTCTCCCTAAGGACTCAGGGCGGTGTACAGCCAGATTAAAAAAAAAAAAAAAAACATGCAGAACAAATATTAAAAACAATTAAAAGATATATAAATTTGGCCCAATTAAAACTCATTTACCAATTAAAAACGTTTAAAACATTTAAAAACAGTTAAAAATTTCATCTTAAGCCAGCCCGGCTTGTTTAAATAAATGGGTTTTAAGGGCGCGACGGAAGGCACTGAGGTCTTGGATTCTCCTTATCTCTGGGGGGAGCTGATTCCAGAGGGTAGGTGCCCCCACAGAGAAGGCCCTCCCCCTGGGGGTCACCAGCCTGCATTGTTTGGCTGATGGCACCCCGAGGAGGCCCTCTCTGTGGGAGCGCACGGGTCGCTGGGAGGTCGTCGGTAGCAGCAGGCGGTCTCGCAGATAGCTAGGCCCTATGCCATGGAGCGCTTTAAAGGTGATAACCAACACCTTGAAGCGCACCCGGAAGACAACTGGGAGCCAGTGCAGCTCGCGCAGGAGCGGTGTTACATGGGAGCGCCATGCTGCTCCCGTCACTACCCGCGCTGCTGCGTTCTGGACCAGCTGGAGCCTCCGGGTGCTCCTCAAGGGGAGCCCCATGTAGAGAGCGTTGCAGTAGTCAAGGCGAGAGGTGACGAGGGCATGAGTGACTGTGCACAGGGAATCCCGATCAAGAAAGGGCCGCAACTGGCGAATCAGGCGAACCTGACAAAAGGTCCCCCTGGTTACAGCCGTCAGATGTTCCTCCAAGGACAGCTGCATATCCAGGAGGACTCCCAGATTGCGAGCCCTCTCTGTGGGGGCCAATGACTCGCCCCCAATAGTCAGTGATGGAGTCAACTGACTATATCGGGATGCCGGGAGCCACAGCCACTCAGTCTTGGAAGGGTTGAGCCTGAGCCTGTTCCTCCCCATCCAGACCCGTACAGCCTCCAGGCACTGGGACATCACTTCAAGGGCATCGTTGGGGTGGCCTGGGGTGGAGATGTACAGCTGGGTGTCATCAGCGTACTGGTGGTATCTCACCCCAAAGCCACGGATGATCTCACCCAGCGGCTTCACATAAATGTTGAACAGAAGGGGCGAGAGGACCGATCCCTGCGGCACTCCACAAATGAGAGGCCTCGAGGTCGACCTCTGCCCCCCTGCCAACACAAACTGCGACCGGTCGGAGAGAAAGGAGGAGAACCACCGCAACACGGTGCCTCCCACCCCCAACTCTTCCAGCCGGTGCAGCATGATACCATGGTCGATGGTATCAAAAGCCGCTGAGAGGTCTAACAGGACCAGAACAGAGGAACAACCCCTGTCCCGAGCCCTCCAGAGATCATCAACCAACGCGACCAATGCCGTTTCTGTGCTGTGCCCAGACCTGAAACCCGACTGGAACGGATCTAGATAAGATGTTTCCTCCAGGAATTGCGGAAACTGTCGTGCGACCACACTCTCAACAACCTTCGCCATAAAGCGAAGGTTGGAGACAGGACGATAGTTGGCCAATATTGCCGGATCCAGGGACGGCTTCTTGAGGAGAGGCCTCACCACCGCCTCTTTCAAGGCGGTGGGGAAGTAACCCTCACTCAACGAAGCGTTGATAACACCCTGGAGCCAGCCTCGTGTAACCTCCCGGGAAGCCAGTACCAACCAGGAGGGACACGGGTCCAGTAAACATGTGGCCGCACTAAGTCTCCCCAAAATCCTGTCCACATCATCAGGAGTCACAGCATCAAACTCCTCCCAGATAACATTCTCAAGACTATTCCTCGTCACCCTGCCCTGATCTACCCAGTCAGAGTCCAAATCCCCCCGGATCTGGGCGATTTTGTCATACAGGTATTGTCCGAAATCCTCCGCCCTGCCTTCTAAGGGATCCTCCCGCACTCCTGGATGGAGCAGGGCGCGGGTCACCCTAAACAGGGCAGCCGGACGATTCCCTGATGACGCAATAGAGGCGGAAAAGTAGTTAGACTTTGCCGTCTCTATCGCCACTAGGTAGGCCTTAATATGCGACCTTACCAGTGTTCGATCAGATTCAGCGAGACTGGCCCTCCAACCGCTCTCCAGGCGTCTTTTCCGGCGCTTCATTTCCCTCAGCTCCTCAGTAAACCAAGGAGCCGCACGGGATCGGCATCGGGTCAGAGGCCGCAAAGGCACAACTCGGTCCAAGGCCCCACCAGCCGCCCGATCCCAGGCGGCTACCAGGTCCTCGGCCGAGTCATGTGCTAGATCCTCAGGAAATGGCCCAAGCTCCGTCTGGAACCTATCAGGATCCATCAGGCGCCTGGGGCGGATCCATCTAATTGGATCCACCTCCCTGCGGCGAGGGGTCGCGGTTCGAAGATCTAGGCGAAGGAGTGAGTGGTCAGACCATGACAAGGGTTCCATGTCTATATCCCCTATAACAAGACCACTCAACCACTGGCCAGAGACAAAAATCAGATCCAGAGTGTGACCTCCCCTGTGAGTAGGGCCATGAACTAACTGGGTCAGGTCCATGGCCGTCATGGAAGCCATGAACTCCCGAGCCACCTCAGACGTTTCACCGACGGATGGCAAGTTGAAATCACCCATGACTAAAAGCCTGGGTGTATCTACTGCCACCGTGGCTATCACGTCGAGTAGCTCAGGTAGGGCTGTTGCCACGCGGCAGGGAGCCAGGTACGTAAGCAACAAGCCCATCTGAACCCCACGGCCCCACCTCACAAGGAGGGACTCACATCCGGCTATCTGAGGCACAGTGGTCTCCCTCGGACCCAGACCAGTGTCTTCTTCAAAAGTATGCAACTATGTTTTAAGGGTGCACTTGTCCTTTGAATGAAATCCAGGGGTCACTCCAGCAAGTGAAAGAACAGAGTAATTTACATGGTGATGGCCACTATTTTGACTTTTCTGGCCTCTCTTCTGGGTACTCCTAATCTACCAGCCTCTGCAAAGGAAATGCAGCCAGGGCAAGGGAATGGGTGCAACCAGAACAAAAATAAAATATGATTTAATTCAATTTCAATGGTATCCAAGTGAAATCTTGTTCATTTTAATTAAGTAATTCGATCATGATCTCCTACGAATTTCATCCTTTTCCTGCTCTATCTACAAATAAAACTACACTACCTACCACGACCACTTTTGTAGCTACAGGTGGCTTCACATTGTGTATATTTGCACTAGGTGGGAACACAGAGTAAAAATTCCTCTCTGGCGACACCGTTTCATCCTTCTGGACTCAGGCCGCCACATGCCTGTGAATGAGGTCAGGGGCCATGAAATTTATGAGCAAAATTGGTGGACTCATCCAGATCTCCCAACATCCTAGGTGTGAGAGTGTATCGCCACTTTGGGGCTGTTTCCCAATCTGAACCAGGGCATGAATATCGGAGAAATCTTCTTCTCTGCGACTGTAAATGTTCTGTTCTCACTACATGTTACCTTGTGTGTAGTTCGGCATGCAGCTAAACCCTCCTATCCTTTAATAAACCAGATTGTGTACGTAGATCTTGATGTCTTATTAAAAACAGGATGAGGTGACACATCAATGCTATTGTAGAAAGTTAGCACCCACCCCTCTCCTAGAAGAATGAAATATTTTGAGAAATATTTTTAAAAAGGCAGAATATTATATTTCCCTGGATGAGAAATGGAGAAACATGCTCTTGGAAAGCAGCCCCCATCTTCCTTAATAACCCACAGCAGTTGTCAGCACTTAAGAGATAAAGAGATAGCTAGCTCTATTCATAAGCAAATTCCCTGCGGCAAGGTCTGAACAAAAGTAAGGTTAGCCCTCAGCCACAATAGGAATTGCCCAACAAGCCCCTTCATTTCATCAGCCCAAACTTCAACCAAGCTTAGCTCATACAAATTCCTAGGATTTTTACATGGCCTCATGGGAGTGTGATAACAGCCAATAGAATACATGTTCTTGTACAGGAACATTAAGCTCAAGTGTAAAGCCCAAGAGAAGATATAAAAGCCACCCTCTCTCAACTCCATGTGATCAGCTGCCCAGAATCACATGTGCTTGGTGGTTCTGTTCATCATTAAACCATCTTTCCAATCAGCCTCCATGTTTTCAGTGTCTTTCTCCTAGCTTGGAACTGGACCTGGATATTTCTTCCAACACTATGTATGGGATACAGATTTTGTCTTCAGAAGAACATATGTCACAGACGAAGCTGGATTCTTCTAGATGTTTCTGTTACCCCAGAATGTTACAAAATGGAGTCTGGCTTCACAGGATGCGCTTTTTTCTTTTCTTTTTCTTTTTTACAGAATATGGAATAATAGGAAGTAGAGATATCCTGTAGGGTCCAACACCATCAAGTCAATTTCCAAACAATGAAAGATTTATGTTTGGTCACCAGATGGAGCTCAGTACAAAATCTGGTTTGATAGCTAGTGAGGGTGCCCTTCCAGGATCTTGTGATTCTACGCAAGAAAAAAAAAATATGGTGCTGGAATTGCCTAAAATCTTGGGAGTGAAGGGATCAGCCAAAAGGAGAGATGTGCCTTCGTGACCCTGGCAGATTCTGCAAATAGAGCAGCATTGGAGTCAGTGGTGGGATTTAAATAATTTAACAACTGGCTCTCTGCCCTAATGACTGGCTGGGTGGGAGTGGCCATGGTGGGTGTGGCCAGGGGGTGTGACAGGCAGCATTAGGTCTTCTGCACCCCCATGGGAGCAAAAAGAAGCCATGGGGGGGGGATGCGCTGCCCTCTTGAGCCCCATTTTGGGCCTAGTAGGTGTTGTGGTCCGCCAGCAGCCTGCGGAGCTGGCAGCGGAGTCGGACAGCGATGAGGCTGAGGAAGAACATGGGCCAGTCCTGGAGGCTGGGGAAGGCCCAGATTAGGGCTCTGCGTCAGAGACAGAGATGGGGCCAGGGCCATCGGGGAGTGATGCACGGACTCCAGAGTCTCCAGAGGCTGACAATAGAGAGGCAGAGGAACAGGAGGAGCCTGTTCCTAGTGCACGTATGAGAAGAGCTGCCAGAAGGCAGGAGCAGCTAAAGCAGAGAGGACAACTCAGGAGTAGGGCCAAAAGATTATTGGCCCCTCCCATAAGGCTTAAAAGACCAGCAACGGCTTTTGGCCTCTTTGCCGGAAAACAACCGTTGAGAGATTTGCTTCGTATTTGGCTGTAGTTATTTCTTCTGTTCCTGAACTGTTGCCAAGAAAAGCCTTTGGCAGTTTGCATAATTATCCCAAGGTCAGAGATAAACTGAAGACTGGTTCAGCCAAATTTATTTAACTTGTTTTATTTCTATTTTAAATTTTGTATTTATATGTTTTATTTCATGGCTGTTCACCACCCTGAGTCCTTCGGGAGTAGGGCGGTATACAAATTTAATAAAATAAATAAATAAAATAAACTGGTGTTTTGAGGACTTTGCTTTCATTTAATTTGGACTATGCTGAGGATGAGTTAATTCTCAGCTGTTTTAATAAAATCTGTTCGTTTTTTGGAACTGTTTTGCATTTAATATCAACTATGTGGACCTGGGTCACAATAGTAGGCCTCCCTGAAGTTTCCCTGAAGCGAACATGGGCCGTGGGGATTCCTGGAAAGGTTGGGGAGGAGACAGCCAGCAATTTAACTACCGGTTTGTTTGAACCGGCCTGAACCGGCTGAATCCCACTACTGGTTCGAGTCCTCCAAGAGTGGTGGGTTTGTTTGATTGATTGTTTTGTCTTTGCAGGGAGTCCAGCTGAGAAAGCATCCCTGAAAGCTGGCGACAGAATCTTGTTCCTGAATGGCCTGGATATGAGGTGAATTAGCAGCTTCTTTGCTTTCCCCCACAATTATCTCTGGGGTTTGATGTCCTTCTGTCCCTGAGCTGGCTTGGACACATCTTTTCAACTCTCGCCAACGACTCCCCTGTCTACGTAGAGCCCACCGATGTTCTTACAGGCCCTCTTGGTGCTTCTTCTGTCCCTGATTGATCCTGTGTTCTGTTCCGCAGGAACTGTTCCCATGAGAAGGTGGTGTCCATGCTACAAGGCAGTGGGGCAATGCCCACCCTTGTGGTTGAAGAAGGCATTGTTAGCTTTTCCAGTGGTAAGCAAAGGCTTGGTCATAATCTTGGAAGGCTAGTCTGCTGTCTTCATCTTTATAAGAGTCGTTGTGGCGCAGTGGTTAGAATGCAGTACTGCAGGCTACTTCTGCTGACTACCGGCTGCCTGCAATTTGGCAATTCGAATCTCACCAGGCTCAAGGTTGACTCAGCCTTCCATCCTTGGTGGGTAAAATGAGGACCTAGATGGTGGGGGGCAATGTGCTGACTCTGTAAACCACTTAGAGAGGGCTGTAAAGTGTAAAGTGGTATATAAGTCTAAGTGCTATTGCTATTGCTATTTCCCCTGGCCCTGTTTCCACAAATGGTTCTTTTCCCCTTCCTTAAGCTTTAAAGTTAATAGGTCTGGAATCTAGTTCCTGGGAGAGTCCAAAACCCGTGTTCAGGATATTCGGGACTTTTGAAAACTCCAGGAACTTTCATCTTTAGCCAGTGGATGAGGCCACACAGCAAGAGATTCCTGCTGAATTTCTGTTCCCGCTTCAAAGTTACAAAATGGGGATGTCTTTACAGGTTCTGTTTTCAAACATGCCAATTACTGTTATTGGCATATAAATGGAACAGCCTACATGTCCTTAGCCCCAATTTTCTTTATATGGGCTCAAGAAAGATGGTTTGATCCCATGGGAAAAATAAAAGGGCTTTTTTACTAATCAGGGGTGTAAAACTGGTAGCCCACGGGCCGGATGCATCATACGCGGGCCATGCCCACCCCAACTCCGCAAAGGGGGAAAACGTCACAAAATGTCACGTGACAGCAATGAGACATGGCGAGTTTGACACCTGTGTACTAGATGAACAAGGAAGGGAGATCATAATAGTGTTAGAACAATCACAAAATTGGACCAAAAATGAAGCTTAAGAAAAGCTGAGAAACATTCTAAGGACGCAGCATAATGGAATATTACCAGCATAATCTGAGGGATATATTGGAGCATCAACGAATGTAAATCAGGTGACCACGGGGATGCTGCAACAGTCATAACTCTGAAAAATGGTCATAAATCACTTTTTTCAGTGCCATTGCAACTTTGAATGGTCACTAAGCAGACTGTCGTAAGTCGAGGACTACCTGAAGTAGTAAGGTTCCCTTTGCAATTTCTTAAGAAACATTCCATATATTTCATACAGAATCAAAGACGCATGTTTATTCTGATTTAAAAATCAGATCCTACCAATAGGCTCCACAGATTTAAGTGCAAACTTGGTTTGTCTTCTGTTTTAAGAGAGATTTGCTTCCTGTGCCTAGATGGCGAGTCCTCCGAAACACCCAGCTCCTCCTCAGCCCTCACCTCTTTGCAGTGGGTCGCTGAGATCCTGCCCTCCAGCATCAAGATCCAGGGAAGGACCTTCCACCAGCAGCTGGAACATCTGCTCACACCAGCAGAACGCTACACAGTCTGCAAAGCACTGGAGAGCTTCTTCCAGCACAGGTAAAGTGGTGGGGACTCCATCCGTCTATCCCAGTGAAAGGTTCACCAGGTTCTGCTCCCTTGTGCTCCTTCTTGCTTGGGCTCTACGTTTGGACTGAGCCCCACACAGCTTTGGGGAGGAATTGTGGGGCTTGAGGAGCTCAGGGCAGGAGCCCAGAGCTGGAGATTGGTCTCCAGTCACAGAAGAATGTCTGAATCAGCTTCAGCAAAGCTTTCCTCTGGCATGGAGATAAAGTGAAAAGCTTGCCTAACCCTTTAGTTTCAAAGATTGAGTCCACAGCCAGGGTGAAGCATCATGTGGGAATGGCCTTGGGAGACAGGAAGAAGAGCCGCGGTTGAGAACTGCCATGCAAAACAGTGGCGGAGTTCGGAGAGCTGCCTTTACACATCTTGCCAGGCCTTTGAGGCAGTCCAGACAAGGACTAGCCCTATTTTTATTGGAATAGAATAGAATGCAATGCAATGCAATGCAATGCAATAGTGGCATGGAATGGAATGGAATAGTGAAATGGAGTGGAGTGGAGTGGAGTGGAATAGAATAGTGGAGTGGAGAGTGGAGAGTGGAGTGGAGTGGAGTGGAGTGGAGTGGAGTGGAGTGGAATGGAATAGAATAGAATAGAATAGAATAGAATAGAATAGAATAGAATAGAATAGAGCTGGAAGGGGCCTTGGAGGTCTTTTAGTCCAGCTCCCTGCTCATCTCTCTTCCTTTTCCCTCTGGAAAACTAAGGAGGATCCCTTCTGAAATGCTTCCTACACCCTACACTGGTATAGGTTCTCCTGCTTGGGCAGGAGGCTGGTCTAGAAGACCTCCAAGGTCCCTTCCAGGCCTATTCTTTCTTGTATACCTCTTTTCCATCTGTGGGCTGAGCTACGTTTTGCATGATGGTTATTTAGCCTGCAGCTCTTCCTCCCTCTCCCAAGATTATTTCCACATGTATTACACAGACATAATTTTATCAGCTTCCATCTATACGCCTACAGAGACTTCTCCATATTACCCCTGTGTTGTAAGGCATTACCATATTTTTCGGAGTATAAGACGCACCTACCTTTTTTGGTGAGGAAAACAAGAAAAAGAAATCTGCCTCCCAGCAATTTTGCCTCGTTGCAGCAAACAGCAAATAGCAAATAGCAAATAGCCTGCTTTACTTTCATTTTTGTTTTCAGCATAACTTGATTAGCACAAGAAAAAAAAATCTGCTCCAGCAATTTACCTCCTTGCAGCAAGCAGCAGAGGCCCACGCAAAACAGCTGAGAGCAAAACAGCTGAGAGTTGGGAGGCCGATCCAATGAACTTGTGCTAATGAGGTTGTGCTGAAGTTGAAAGGAGCTGTTTCTTCTTGCTGCTTGCTGCTTGCTGCAAGGAGGTAACTGCTGAGAGGCAGAGGCCAAAGTGTGGGGGCCAGTGGGTGCACCTAAATTTTCACCCCCTTTTAGGGGGAAAAACGGTGTGTCTTATACTTCAAAAAATATGGTATGCTGACTGCCAATTCACTTCCGGGCAAAATATGGAAACTTTTTTAAACTTTTACCTTTAAAACCCCGTGCAGTTTAGACTCAGGAGAGAGAGGACATCTCTTTCGTTATGAACATCTGTTCTTCCAGAGATTGAACATAGAACATAGAATAACAGAGTTGGACGGGACCTTGGAGGACATCTAGTCTAATTTCTGCACTACTAGGCAAGTCTGTACCATTATCTGAGAAAGTTTGCCTTCTTTGTTGTCACAAAGAGATCACTGACTTTTTTGTTATCGTTTGAAAAGGCCTACAAAAATCAACTTTTTAAAAGGTTCTGAAGTTTGGATTTCAACTATTGATTTTAACTGTACATCTTAATAATTATGGCATTGTCATATTACCATTTGCTATTTAACCAGCTATGTTGTGTTTTTAATGACTCACGTTTGCCTTGTAAAATAAATTTGCTTTACTATAAATCACTGCCAAGTTTTGTAGTATAACTAAACTTAACTAAACAATAAAGAAGTAAGCAAACAATAAAACACTTGCGTGAAACCCCTGATCCAGCCATCTGCCAACTTTTGCCACCAGCCCTTCTCCATCCCGTTTGAAAAGCATGATTGGTGGATATTGAGTGGCAGATAACATTTGGTGGGAGGGGAGGAAAACTAAAGATGGGGAGCCCCCAATCCTTATTGCAGGGTGTCTCCGATACCCAAAATTATTCCAGCTGTTTTGTTTATTTATGTATTTTTTATTCATTTATTACATTTTTATGCTCTTTCGTTCAGTTTTGCCAGCATTTCATTTTGAACACATCTTAGTTTTCAGGGATCTATCATTAGTTCAGAGAGGGTTTTTTTCCCCCAAAACTGTCATTGTATTGATTGGCCATTTGGCCCCCTGGTGTGAAGAGAATGGAACTCAACACAGATAGCATCTCCACTCTGAGATACGTGCTGGGCATGAGGGTAAGAGATAAGACGGTTAATCAAAAGGCAGGAACATCTGTTTTGACAAATGCCAGATACTTTACAGACCCTAATAACAGCATATTTTCCTTGCAGGAAGTTAGTTGCAGGAATACAAATATAAGGGTCTAATGTGGCATATTTGTGTTATAACTACAAAGACACAATATATATATGTATATATGTACGTGTTACAGGAAACAAATATTTACAGCATGTAAGTCTACCAGGGCATCATCTAGTTTAGTATTCCAGTATATTATATTCTGGTATTATTCAGTATACCCTGATAGAGTAGAGTAGAGTAGAGTAGAGTAGAGTAGAGTAGAGTAGAGTAGAGTAGAGTAGAGTAGAGTAGAGTACAGTACAATACAATACAATACAATACAATACAATACAATACAATACAATACAATACAATACAATACAATACAATACAATATAATAGAATTCTTTATTGGCCAAGTGTGATTGGACACACAAGGAATTTGTCTTTGATGCATATGCTCTCAGTGTACATGAAAGAAAAGATATATTCATCAAGAATCATAACAGGGGGCACTGTTCTACAGTGGTTCTCCTCCTTTCTCTCTGACCGGTCGCAGTCTGTGTTGACAGGGGGGCAGAGGTCGACCCCGAGGCCCCTTATATGTGGGGTGCCACAAGGATCGGTCCTCTCGCCTCTTCTATTCAACATTTATGTGAAGCCGCTAGGTGAGATCATCCGTGGTTTTGGGGTGAAGTACCATCAGTACGCTGATGACACCCAGCTGTACATCTCCACCCCAGACCACCCCAATGATGCCCTCGAGGTGATGTCCCGATGCCTGGAGGCCGTACGGATCTGGATGGGGAGGAACAAACTCAGACTCAACCCATCCAAGACCGAGTGGCTGTGGTTTCCGTCGTCCCGATATAGTCAGTTGGCGCTATCTCTGACTATTGAGGGCGAGTCGTTGGCCCCCACAGATGGGGTTCGCAACTTGGGCATCCTCCTGGACTCGCGGCTGTCTTTAGAAGAGCATATGACGGCCGTGGCCAGGAGGACTTTTTATCAGGTACGCCTGATTCGCCAGTTGCGTCCCTTTCTGGATCGGGACTCGTTACGCACGGTCACTCACGCCCTTGTCACCTCACACCTGGATTATTGTAATGCTCTCTACATGGGGCTCCCCTTGAGAAGCACCCGGAGGCTCCAACTGGTCCAGAATGCGGCCGCACGGGTGGTGATGGGAGCAATGTGGCGCTCTCATGTAACCCCCCTCCTGCGCGAGCTGCACTGGCTCCCGGTGGTTTTCCGGGTGCGCTTCAAGGTTTTGGTTACTATCTTTAGAGCGCTCCATGGCTCAGGACCAGGGTACTTACGAAACCGCCTCCTGCCACCAATAGCCTCTCACCGACCAGTTCGCTCCCATAGAGAGGGACTCCTCAGGGTGCCGTTGGCCAAACAATGTCGACTGATGGCCCCCAGGGGGAGAGCCTTCTCTGTGGGGGCACCTACCATCTGGAACGGGCTTCCTCCGGAGTTACGAAACATCCAAGACTTACGCATTTTCCGACGTGCCCTGAAAACATTTCTATTCCAACAAGCTGGTCTGGCCTAACTCTCCCTTTTTAATTGGCTTTTAAACTGGCTTTTAAATCGGGTTTTAGACCTCTTTAGATAAATTTGGATGTTTTAATCTTTGAGCCTAAATTACTTAATCTGTTTTTTAATAGTTTTTAACTTCTATATGTATTTGTATTTATTATGGCTGTTCACCGCCCTGAGTCCTTCGGGAGTAGGGCGGTATACAAATATGAAAAATAAATAAATAAATAAATAAATAAGGTACAACACTTAATGATAGTCATAGGGTACAAATAAGCAATCAGGATCTTATTACCATTTCCCTTCAGTATCTCTCCCCCCAAATTCTTTAAATTGTCCATGATTATTGTAACTGACAAGAAGACAGATTCCTGTGGAACAGTAGAAAAATGTGAAGCTCAATTCCTAACATGAAGTACAATTCAAGAGTGGGTCGAGTGGCTGGAGAAGGGATGTCTCCCCTCCATTCAGCGTGTCCAGGCCGAACAGTGGATATCTGGGGGCTTCTTATTTGTATTCATGTCCTCAGGCCTCTTCCGGCTCTTCTCTAATGGTCATGTGATCTTCTCTTGGATTTGGATTTTCTTCCCAGCCCCCTCTGCCCTAAATAAGTCTTTGCTCCCTTCCTTGTCCTCTCAGGAACATTGACACCTTGATTGTGGATGTCTACCCTGTCCTGGACACCCCCTCCAAGCAGGTGATCTGGCAGTTCATCTACCAGTTGCTAACCTATGAGGAGCAGGCCCACTGCCAGCAGAAGATTGCCAGGTTCCTTGGCTACAAGTCCTTGGCAATTGAGTCATCTGATGCTGGTGAGTTGCACCCACGGGTGCCACTTCTGGACTGTCCAGCAGCTCATAGTATCCTCATAGTGCGTGAAATATGGATTGCAATGTGTGTTTGTGTGTGAAGATTTGTCCTATCCACCATTAAACCATCTTTCCAAACAGCTTCCATGTTTCCAGTGTCTTTCTCCCCACTTGGAACTGAACCAAGATGGTTTAATGGTGGATATATATTTATATATATATAAATGTATTCTGATTGGTTGTCAGACTCCCATGGGGCCATGCAGGGGCAACTTTGTAGGTTGTCTTGAGTCCCAGGCTTCATTGAATCCCGCTGGGTGATGTAATCTTCCCAGGTGCCATGTGATGAGATGGGTAGAGGGCTAATCCTATTATGTCCTGAGGGTGAAGGTTTTTGTGTTGTAGATAAGCTGGCCCAGCCTTTTGTCCTGTAGATAGGATGGCACCAGTCTTTCTGGGGCTATTAACAAAGGTGGAGAACGCTTTCCAAGAGCATGTTTCTCCTTTTCTCATCCGGGGAGGTATAATATTCTGCCTTTTTAATATTTCCTAGTATTTTTCATTCTTCTAGGAGAGGGGTGGGTGCTAACCTCCTACAGTGAAAAAACATGTGTGTGTCTGTCCGTATTCTATGAACTAACAACAAAATATTACACACAGTTAAAAAAGGTAGGTGTGCACAGATGGTTTTTGGAAAGGAAGGTAAGGGAAACTCTCCAAGGAACGGCTCAGGAACCGTTAGCAGTTTGCTAAAAAGAGCTGCTACAAAGGTTCTGGACGGTAGAAGTGGGGCAGGAAGAATGACCTGGAGGTATTTCCAGAAAACCAGGTGCCTTAATTTCCAAAAGTAAGAGACAGAAATATTTCCTAATAGAAATAGGAACATTCTTTATTGGGCAAGTGTGATTGGACACACAAGGAATTTGTCTCCGGTGCAGAAGCTCTCTGTGTACATACAAACAAGAAAATGATCAGTCATAGAACATAAATCATAAGATAGAATAGAATGAGTGGAGGTCTTCTAGTCCAGCCCCCTGCTACATAACAAATTAACAGAGTTGGAAGGGACCTTATAGGTCATCTAGTCCAACCCGCCACCCAAGCAGGAGACCCTACACCATTTCTGACAAATGGCAGTCCAATCTTTTCTTGAAAGTCTCAAGTGATGAAGCTCCCACAGCTTCCGAAGGCAACTTCTGTTCCATTGTTTGATTATGCTCAAGCAGGAGAACCTATACCATTTCAGATAAGTGAAAACCATCTCATAATAACATTTTACACCTGAGGCTAACACCAAAGCTCCATACTTCCAGCATCATAGCAGATGGGAATTGTAGTTCTAACTTATGTGGAGAGTAGGAGGTTGAGGAAGTACCAGTAGAAGACAATCTCTCCAACTCAGGGTTGAATTATGGAGCCCTTGGTGCTCTCTGAGTTGTTTGCTTGTAGACGTTTTGTTACCTGGTTAGATAACATCTTCAGTGAGAGCCTCACTCTCTTCTAGCACTGAAGATGTTACTTAGCAGGGTAACGATATGTCTGCAAGCCAGCATCTAAGCTCAGAAAGCACCAAGGCTCCCCAGCTGAGGAAGTCTGGACTGGTGGGCCTTTTGAAGTTGATCTCATGAGGAGAGGAGGCATAATATTAGCCCACCTACCCCCTGCCTCCTGCTGCAGCCAAAGAGAGCGTGTCCCAGTTTGGGTGCTCAGAGGCTCATGAAGAGCTGCCCCACTAATGGTACAGAAAAGATTCTGACCAGGACTTGAAAGACATTGTTGGGCTAGAAATAGAAATAGAAATAGAATAATGGAACGGTACGGAACAGAATAGAATTTAGTCACTTATCTGAAATAGTATAGGTTCTCCTGCTTCAGCTTCAGTCCAGTCAGGGGGCTGGACTAGAAGACCTCTAAGGTCCCTTCCAGCTTATTCTAACCCTAACCCTAACCCTAACCCTAACCCTAACCCTAACCCTAACCCTAACCCTAACCCTAACCCTAACCCTAACCCGTATTGTATTGTATTGTATTGTATTGTATTGTATTGTATTGTATTGTATTGTATTGTATTGTATTGTATTGTATTGTATTGTATTGTATTGTATTGTATTGTATTGTACTCTGCTCTGCTCTGCTCTGCTCTGCTCTGCTCTGCTCTGCTCTGCTCTATCCTTATTGGCCAAGTGTGATTGGACACCCACAAGGAATTTGTCTCCAGTGCAGAAGCTCTCAGTGTACATACAAGCAATGTGATAAATCATGATCATAATCATAATACAGTCATAAATTATAGGATACAACACTGAGTGACAGTCATAGGAGATTAAATAAAAGCAATCAACCTAAATCACAAGAGACAAACAAAGCGATAGCGATAAGATGCTAAAGGAATAGGTAATAGGAAAGATGAGAAGGATAACAGTAACAATACAGCCCTATTACATGTATGTAGTATGTAGGATATATGTATGTATGTAGGCCAGAGGTGGGTTTCAGCAGGTTCTGACCAGTTCTGGAGAACTGGTAGCGGAAATTTTGAGTAGTTCAGAGAACTGGTAAATACCACCTCTGGCTGACCCCGCCCCCATCTATTCTCTGCCTCCCAAATCCCAGCTGATCGGGAGGGAATGGGGATTTTGCAGTATCCTTCCTGTGGAGTGGGGTGGGAATGGAGATTTTACAGTATCCTTCCTGTGGAGTGGGGTGGGAATGGAGATTTTACAGTATCCTTCCCCTGCCATGCCCACCAAGCCACGCCCACCAAGCCATGTCACGTCCACCAAGCCACACCCACAGAACCAATAGTAAAAAAATTTTGAAACCCACCACTGATGTAGGTTGAGGGGGTGTTTTAGGCTTAGAAGAGGCAATGAGGAGCTCCAGAGAAAAGGTTTTAGGGAGCAGCCTGGGAATAAAAGGGGAGAAAGAGGAGCAGAAGGAAAACTCTTGGAGAGAGGAGCAAAGTCACCTCCTCAACAAATGTTCTTCTGCTCAAGGGGTTTAATGCCATTGTTGACCTTTGATGTTGCCCAGTGTTGAGCTGCTCTTTCCTCCCGCTAGGAAAAAAATCATAACAAATTCTTTGCTGGGGGACCCAGCCTGGCTCGTGGGCCTTTTATTTGCCCAATGAGACCCAGATACGGGAAGAACCAAAAGCTGTTGCCAAAAGCCGGCCGCCTATTCTCCTCGAAACATGTTTGGTCGAGTTTCCCAGGTGCAGGTTATAAATCCCAAGAAGCCTTCAGAAGCTGGGCAGACCCTGGGAAAGAGCCGGAGGAGGGAATGGAGGGACCAGGCGCCTTTGCCCACTCAGGAGTTTCAGATCCTCCTCACAGGCCGAGGGCCCCATCCTGGGAGTCAGTGGGAGATGCGCCAGGGCCCCGTCGGCTGCTTCTGCTCTCCTGGGTCTCTGCAGGATCCGTGCAGGCCCTGAAGAGAGCGGCTGCCAAGGCAACCAGGCGGCCTGGCAGGAGGCTATTAGCGCATCACCCGGGCTCTGCCGTGAACAACTCGCACCTACTTCTTCACGCAGGGTATTTCCTTGAGTTGCCGTGGCAACCTCAGGGCCAGCTGCATGTTTTCAGGGATTGTGGGCATTCATCTCATCAGAGTAAAATTAGAATGAAAGGTTTTAATCTTCAGCTTGGGAGTTGTTATTTACAGGCGAACGCCTGTGTTGCTTCCAAGGAGATTATTATTAAGCCAGAGAGCAGCCCAGATGCCCGGGAGGAGGGGAGGGTATGTGGGGAGTGGGTGAGAAGAGGTACGTGTGCATGTATGCATGTACAGTATGTATGTAAGAGGCATGGAGGAAGGAGAGGAGCAGCCAACTTGCTATGGTCAACTCACCACAGCCGACTCGCCACGAGACAAGAGTTACATTAATATCAAAGCAATAGTGGCATCAAACCATAAAAGAAAGGATTTCAAAGGAGGGACAAAAAAAGTTTTTTTTGTTTTTTATTTTTATTTCTCATAAACACATTTACGTGTACAGTCATTTATCCATCATTTTTCATTCTTATCTTTTAACTTTTATTTTTAATTTTTACTTTTTCGGGGCTGCTCTTTTACCCTTTACCTTTGCTCCAACCTTTCTTCTTCTCCTCCCCTTCTCTTCCTTCCTCTTTCTCCTCCTACTTCCTTTGTTCTTTCTCTCCTTCTCTTTCCTATTTCCCTTTCTCTTCCCCCACTCCTCTCTTCTTCTCCCCTTCTAACCTTCTCCTCTACTCCTCTTTCCCCTCCCTTTTCTTCCTCTCCTTTTCCCTTTCTTCTTTCTCCTCTCCTCTCCTCTCTTCTCCCTTCCTCTCTCTCTACTCCTTCCCCTCTCTCTTGTTGTTTCCCTTTTCAGTTCAATCTAAAGTGGTATTCGAGCAGCCCCAGTTTTTTAATTATCTTTATTTCATCATTTGCGTACATTTTTATAATATCTCACTTTTTTCCCCTTTTACACCCCCCCCCCCGCTTTCTCCTTTTACTTGGCATCATCTGGGTATCTATTTTTCTAATTGTTTTCTCCCATCTATTCTCTGTCTATTTTATCTCTATACCCTTATTCGTATTTCCTTTCTAACCAATTATAAAAAATTTTCCTATGTCTTGAAATACATCGACTCCTCTTTATTTGCCGTCGGAAGTTGTGGGAGCTTCATCACTGGAGGCTTTCAAGAAGAGATTGGAGTGACATTTGTCAGGCATGGTGTAGGGTCTCCTGCTTGGGTGGGGTGTTGGACTAGATGACCTCCAAGGTCCCTTCCAAGTCTGTTAATCTGTAATTTTGATGGGTGTCTAAAGCAAAGATCCTGGCTTATTCTTCCCAGCTGTTGCCGAACCCGAAGTAGAAGAGCAGCCACGGAGTTCCCTACGGACTGGCCCAGGGAGTCGGAAGAGTCTGCGTAGCCATAGCCCCAAGGACATTGAAGCCCGGGGTAGGTTGTGGGGCTGGGGCAGTGGTGGTCCTTGGCTTATTTCCCCTCCTTTGTACAGCAACTCCCTCTCACCTCTGTTTGCTTTGCCCCCCCAGAGGTAGGGAAGGGGGACCATATGCCCTCTCTGTAGATAGAGGTTTTGGGGGAAATGTTGATCAAATGCAATGCCAGCACAACAATGATGTTCAAATGCCTTGCAATGACCGAAGAGCTGGCTGTGTCCCCCTCAGATTGTATCTACAATATCTCGAGTGGGTTAACAGCTGCGTGCCGCTCGTCTTTGTGGAGAACATCTGGAACTTTCACTGGGCCACCTGGACTTTCTCACGCACACTGGTCCCCCCTTTTCCTCCTCTTCCTTAATCCAAGCAATCAACCGATTACTCAGGAGAGGCTCCGGATTTGCCTCAATGAGTAGGGGGTTGGGAAAGAAAAATCACAGAGATTTTGTGCTGACCTAGGCCTCCCAAGACGACTCCTCGTCCCGATAAAACCTCTTTTATTTAGGTTAAAGGGAATTCCTCTCCAGCAAAGTCTTTCCGGCAAACCGTCTTTCATGAGATTTCACAACTACAGACCTTTATCAGGCTTGGAGAGTTGCCAGGCCAATATCTTCCAAACGCCAGGCTGTAGCAGCAGCAATTATTTGGCAAGAAGTCAGGAACAGATCTTCACCCTCATGAATTGAACTAATTGTCTTCTGCAAACTCCCCTCCCCTTCACTCCTCTTTATTCCCTATGGGAGGGGCTATTCACCATCCACCTGTGGCTTTACTCCTGAGTCGGCCCTTGTTCCTTAGCTGTTCCCTTCTCCTGGCAGCTCTGTGCATGCGCACCTTGGGAAGAGGCTTCAGCTGTTCTTCTGCCCCACTGATGTCCGACTCCGAAGGCAGCTGATAACTGTTAGATGGCCCTGGCCCCATTTCTGCCTCCGACGCAGAGCACTCCTCAGAGCCCTCCCCAGACTCCAGAACTGGCCCATGTTCCTCCCCAACCTCCTCACTGTCTGAGTCTGCTGCCAGCTCTGCTCCAGAACAGATTTGTTCCAATTCAGGATTCCGATTTGATGGTTCCTGTGTCCGGCCTTGGCTCTCTCCAGCTCTGACTCATGCTGAGAAAACACCGGCTTCAGACCGAGTCTCTGAGCCAAATGACCAATTGCAAAGAATCCTATCGTGGCCATACTGATCCCTTTGCTTCCTCCTCTGGATCACGGCTTTGTTCCCACCCAGAATGGGCCTTTGCTCTGCTCCACCCCCATGACTGCTTATTACAGGTAGTCCTCGATTTACAACAGTTCATTTAGTGACCGTTCAAAGTTACGACGCTACTGAAAAAAGTGGCTTGTGACCGTTTTCCACACTTACCACCATTGTCTCACTTAGCAACTTAAATTTTGGGCTCAGTTATGGTCATAAGTAAAGGACTACCTGTATTACTTTTCTTCATTATTTACTAAATCTAGAGACGGCTTCCTAGACCCATGGAAGCCCTCAACAATATCAGCTACACCCCCAAATATCCTTTGTCAAGAATTACCTCCCCACCCCCAATAGCAAACATTGCCAATAAAAAACTCCAATAAATTCAGATGAAGGACATCTGAAGCCCTCAATTTACAGCCACAATTTCTGTTTCCAAAATTTCTGTTGTTAAATGAGACATTTGTTAAGTGAGTTTCGCCCCATTTTACGACCTTTCTTGCTACGGCTGTTGAAGTGAATCACTACAGTTGATTCAGATTCACAGTTCAGTGAATCTGGCTTCCCCATTGATTTTGCTTGTGAGACGGTTGCAAAAGGGGAAATCACGTGACACAGCAGGACTTCCGGTGGCACCGCAGGTGCCGAAGACGCTCTTCTCTTGAGCGCCAGCCCCGCGATCTCGTAAAGCCACTAGAACAGCGCAAATCAGCTGTCTAGCGGCTCGGAAACTTTCTCCCCGGGAAAAGGGGAGGAAGAGAGCAGACGGGCGTAGGTAGAGCTCCCAAGGCGCCCCAGGAACAATTCTGGGGCTCGAAGGGTGAGAGCTCCCTGGAAGCCTGACAGAGCTCTGGATCCGGGACGTTTCTGCTTTAAGCAGAAGAAGACGCAAACCATCAATCTTGAAGACCCTCCAGACCAGGGGTCTCCAACCTTGTCAACTTGAAGCTGGCTGGGGAATTCTGGAAGTTGAGGTCCTCCAGGCTTCAAG
This sequence comes from Pantherophis guttatus, assembly GCF_059756535.1. Taxonomy (NCBI): domain Eukaryota; kingdom Metazoa; phylum Chordata; class Lepidosauria; order Squamata; family Colubridae; genus Pantherophis; species Pantherophis guttatus. Next base: position 3,632,212 of record NC_142076.1, read on the forward strand.
TTGACAAGGTTGGAGACCCCTGCTCCAGATGGAGCTCTGGGGACCTGTTACCCCTATCCCTGCAAGAATCCCCTGTTTTTTCTACAGGTTCCATTGAAGCCGCTGAGATGCCCAGCCGTTTAGCTCCTGGAGAACGCCAAGCAGGTGATGGAACCTCTCTTCCAGAGACCCCCAACCCCCAAATGGTGAGAGCCACACTCTTGAGGGCCCAGCCTAAGACGTGGGCTGCGGTAGGGTGTGGGGTGGGGGAGAAGAGTCAGCAGCGAAGTGGGTGCGACACATGGCTCCCTTCCTTCCTTCCGCTTGCAGATGTCGGCAGTCTATGCTGAGCTGGAAAGTCGCCTGACAGCTGGTTTTGGAGGGAAGTTGGGCCGCCTGCCTGTGTGCCGGACATCATCTCTGGCTTCAGAACCTGCAGGTAACTCCTCCGGTCTTGTGGGATACAGGAGACAACTTTTGGGGATTTATTTGGGATGGAATTGGATTTGGAATTTGTTAGGCAAAACCGGAGCTTTTCTCCCTGGTTGGTTGAGGTTAAGATCAGAAGTGAAGGAACTTGCAACCAAATTGACTTCATAATGCTGTAAAGTCCAAATAAATGCTATGTCAGGGTTCCGACGGATGCCCTAAATTAAATCATGAGCCTTAAGCCAAGCTTCAAAAGAAATCCAGTTATTTATTAGAAACTTCATGTCGGCACATATCCAAGTAAAGCCAACTCTGACCCCACGTAACTTATGCCCCAATCATGACCCTGTTTCTCCCGCCCCCCCAGGGTGTGTCATCAATCACATTTGCCAATGGAGCAATTTCATGGGTTGTAGAGATCACTCCTCTCCGGCCACTGTGGGTAACCCCAGGAGACAGCCTTGAAAGTGATATGTCTGGAATGTGCTTTCGTTTTTTGGCTGCTGTGCTGCTTTATCGGTTTCCCATTCCCCTTTGCCTATGGCAATGCGAGAGCAGGCCAGGGATGCTTTGCAAGTTGACATGCTATTTTATAGAATGACTCTCTTTAAAATTCAATTAAATGCAAACATGTTCATCATAAATGTGGTGTTGAGGCTCACCTGACAGACAATAAGTACTATCCTTGTATGATAAAATGGGCACAAAACTTTGCAGAACCAGTTATGATGGAAACGTGGGAAAAAATATGGGTTCAGAATGTTAAATTTATGCAGTCACAGAACTTGAGGGAAAATTTTTATAAAATGTTTTATAGGTGGCATTTAGATCCTAAGAAATTGTCGTGCATATATCCTAATGTTCAACCAAAATGTTGGAGATGTGATTGTTTAGATGCTACATATTATCATATATGGTGGACTTGCAAGAAAGTGAAGGCATTCTGGATAAAAATTTGGTAGGTTATGCAAAATGTTCTGAAGAAAAAACTCAAATTTTCTCCTCAATTGTTTTTATTGGGCATAGTTAAGGACTTTTCAAGGGGTGAAACAAAATTGATATTGTATATGGTGACAGCAGCTAGGTTATTGATTGGTCAATATTGGAAAAGGGATGTTATGCCTACTATTGAAGAATGGACTTTGAAGGTGGCCAGTTTTGCAGAAATGGCGAAGATATCAGCATACTTAAAAGACCGGACTCAAGAGACCTATGCATAGGAGTGGAAGAAATGGATAGATTATGTGCAGAATAAATATCAAACTAGGAAGTACCAGATAGCTTTTAGTTGAATGTTGTGTAGAAATGTATAGTATATAGGGGGTAGAATAGTTTAATGTCATGTAGAAATGTATAGTACACAGGGGGTAGAATAGATGGGTGGTAAAGTATGATATAATATGATGTGGATTTGGATTTCACCTTGGGGAAGTCATGGGAGGAGGGGAGGGCTAGGGAGGGTTAGGGAGGGAAAGGGGGGGGAATGGGAAAATTTGTACTTGTAAAACTTTTTCAATTAAAAAAAAAAAGAACTATCCTTCCCCCCCCAAAAAAGGTAACACTGAAAGTCGTAAAGAAATGACATCTCTTTCCGTTATCCCCTTCCCCAACTGTATATCAAATTGTATTTGAAAACAAAGTTGGTCATTTGGAAATCATTTCAAAGGATTTTTCTCTTCCCCCCATTTCCCCAGAAATGCATCGGACACCTCACACTATCTGTGGATTTAATTCTCCAAACTGGCTAATGTCAATTCAATAGCAGCTAATATTCTGATATTTCTTCTTTTCCTCTCTTAAGTGAAAGATGAATATGCCTCATTTTCAGCCCTTGGACTTTTGTTTCAAGCAAATGAAATTCACTTTTGTGTTCCGTGTGGAAGAATTTTAGATTCCTCAAGGTGCCTCAGTGGGATCTGGTGGTGTGAGGAAGATTTGTGTCAGTTTATGATGGTAAATTATGGGACACAGTGGCACAGTGGGTAAGACTTGGTCGGCAGTTCAGCGGTTTGAATCCCTACTGCCCCGTAACGGGGTGAGTTCCCGTTACTTGTCCCAGCTTCTGCCAACCTAGCAGTTCAAAAGCATGTAAAAAATGCAGGTAGAAAAATAGGGACCAGCTTTGGTGTTCCTTGTGCCTTTGGAGTTGAGTCATGCCAACTACATGAGCACGGAGACGTCTTCGGACAGCACTGGTGGGTACCTTTGGTGGGAAGGTAACAGCGTTCCGTGCGCCTTTAGTGTTTAGTCATACCGGCCACATGACCACGGAGACATCTTTGGACAGTGCTGGCTCTTCGGCTTTGAAACGGAGCTGAGCACCGCCCTCTAGAGTTGGGAATGACTAGCACATATATGCAAGGGGAACCTTTACATGGTGGTAAAAAAAAATCAGAAGGAATCTGGTAGCACCTTTTTCCAACCGACACCCTGCAGCAAATTTTAATAAAAGGTGTTATTCCAAAAAGGTGCAACCAGAATCTTTCTGACTGAATAACATCCGTGGTTGGTAGAGACCAAAATGCCCGGGGCAAAAGTTGGCATATGTGCTGCAGATGGCTGCGTGTCTCTTTCTGTATTTTCTGCAGGTACCCGCAAATCAGGATTGACTATTTCCTGGCAGAATGATCCTGCTCTGCAGCCTTGCTATTACCACTCGCCTGGTGGCCTCCCTTCCCCCTGCAGCACAGACTCAAACCCCTACGTCAGCCTGGACAGCAGCCCAGCCTTGTCACCTAAGCTGAGTCCCCTGTCTCGCCGGAGGAAGCTCTTCACCTTCTCGCGGCCGCCACGCAGCCGGGATACAGACCGCTTCCTGGATGCGCTGAGTGAGCAGCTGGGCCATCGCATCACCCTGGTGGACGACTTCCTGGTGCCTGAGAACGATTACGAGGAGGTGGGAGGAAGGCCGAGATTAGATTATTAGATTAATAGACTTGGGAGGGACCTTGTAGATCATCTAGTCTAAGCCCCTTGCCTAAGCAGGAGACCCTACGCCATTTTTGACATTTCTTCATGAAAGCCTCCAGTGATGAAGCTCCCACAACTTCCAAAGGCAAGAGGTTCTTCTCTAGCCAAAGGGGCCCACATGGAAGGGTCTGCAGGGAGGGGGGCTCCTCCCCTGGGGGGCCCTGCTTGAAACCTTCCTTTCCCTGGGATGAAAAGTTGCCCAAGGCAGATGCTCCAAAGTGGTTCTCTCCCCTTGTTTTGTATGTCTAAACAAGGTCAGGTAATCCTTGACTTAACAGTTCATTTAGTGATTGTTCAAAGTTACAACGGCACTGAGAAAAGGGACTTACGACCCTTATTCACTCTTACGTCCATTGCCTTGTGATCCAAATTCAGACGCTTGGCCACTGAGTCATATTTATGACGGTTGCAACAGGGTCCCAAGATCATGTGATCCCCTTTGCTGCCAGATTCGCTTCGCAACGGTGTCAAGAGAGGTCGTAAAATGGGACAAAATTCACTTGATAATGATCTCGTTTAGCAACAAAACGTTTGGGCTTAATTGTGGTCGTAAGTCAAGGGCCACCTGTAATGTGAGCCTTGATATTACTAAAAAGTAATTGAAACTGGCTACCGAATAGCCTAGAATCCTAGAGTTGGAAGGGACCTTGGAGGTCTTCTAGTCCAGGGGTCTGCAACCTTGGCAACTTTACGACATGGGGACTTCAACTCCCAGAATTCCTCAGCCAGCACATGCTAGTCCCCTACAGAAACCCTTAATGCAGGGGTGGTTCGGAACGGTTCGGGGGAACCGGATGTTAATTTTAATCTGGTTCGCTGAACCAGTAGTTGCAAGGACTGGCTGATCCCGCCCACCCTGCCCCTCCCAGGGTGGGTGGGATCAGCTAATCCTTGTAACTACTGTGGCCCGTTTTGGATACCAGGAAAATGCAGGACCTGTGCGGAGGCTCCGGGAGGGTGAAAAACAGGCCTACATGAAGTACCGGAAGTCTGGAAACAGGCCCATGTCCGGCCTCCGGAAGGCCTCTAGAGCCTGGGGGAAGCCGTTTTTGCCCTTCCGGAGGCTTGAGGATAGCCTCCGGAGCCTGGGGAGGGCGAAACCCCCCCCCCCATGCCATGGTGCAGGAAGCCGACTAGGCCACGCTCCCATGGCCACACCCACCCAGCAACTGGGCAGAGAACTGGTTGCTAAAATTTTTCAATCCCACCCCTGCCTTAATGCCATTCTGGATGAATAAATCTTCCAGACTTTTCTTGAAAACAGCACAAATACAGCCCGATGCCCCCACAGGCTGGAAAGGGAGGCTTGGTCCTGCTTATCTCTTTTATCATTCTTGTTTCTTGTACTTCAGCATTATTGCACTGGGAATTGGCTGATTTCACAGCACCTGTGAACCCCCCACAAGTTCCACACCCATGCACTGCCCTTCGAGCACTCTTGCAAGAAACGAGAACGTTTGCTAAAGCCCCAAAAGACCTCTCCGTAAACACCTGTGTGGCCTTGGCTCCCTCCTGAATGCAAATTCCTGTGCGTGGGCAGGAGGGCGTCACCTCGCAAACCTAGGCTGAGCTAGTTAGTGCTGGGATGGGAGGCCACTGAGTAATCCCAGAGCTGGAAATGAATCTGGGAAGAAGAAAAATAGCATTTATTCTTATATACCATTTTACAGTGCTTTACAGCCCTCTCTAAGCGGTTTACAGAGTCAGAACATTGCCCCTCTCCCGCAACAATTTGGGTCCTCATTTTACCCACCACGGAAGGCTGGAAGGCTGAGTCAACCTTGAGCCTGGTAAGGATTGAACTGCTAGCAGTGGGTAGAGTCAGCCTTCTATACTGCATTCTAACCATTAGGAAGGAAGGAAGGAAGGAAGGAAGGAAGGAAGGAAGGAAGGAAGGAAGGAAGGAAGGAAAATAGCACTAGCACTTAGACTTATATACCACTTCATAGAGATTTACAGCCCCCTCTAAGCGATTTACAGAGTCAGCCTCTTGCCTCCAACAATCTGGGTCCTCATTTTACCCGCCTCGGAAGGCTGGAAGGCTGAGTTAACCTTGAGCCTGGTGAGATTCGACCTGGCAAATTGCAGGCAGCCGGCAGTCAGCAGAAGTAGCCTGCAGTACTGCAATCTAACCACTGCGCCACCACGAAAATACTGCAGGGGGCCCATCTTTCATAGGCAACCCCAAGATCTGCAGAGTTGTGGCCCTGGAGTCACCCACTCATCTTGGAAGGGACTTATCTTTGGATCTGTTTTAAGATCTTTGGGTTCCAAACGGCCCCAGTTGATGCAGCAGAGTTTGTCAACTCTAGCTAATGCCAAGCTGGGTAAGAGAAGCTGGCTTGAATCCCTCCATCATTCGACAAATGACAAAAGATGAGAGTGTGTGTGTGTGTCAAACTATTTTGCAAAACACCAAAAGGCGAGATGAAAAACAATGGCTGGAAACTAACCAAGGAGAGAAGCAGCCTGGAATTAAGGAGAAACTTCCTTTAGAGTGAGAACAATTAATCCGTGGAACAGACGTTGCCTTCAGAAGTTGTGGGTGCTCCATCACTGGAGGCTTTGAAGAAGAGACTGGACAGCCATCTGTCTGAAATGGTGGAGGGGGGTGGACTAGAAGACTTCCAAAGTCCCTTCCAATTCTATTATTCTATGTTCTGGGTTCTATGTCTGGACAGCTATTTATCCAGAATGGTGTAGTAGAGTCTCCTTCTTGGGTAGATGATTGGATTAAGGTCCCTTCCAACTATGTAATTCTGTATATGTATATGAGAGGCAAATTTTGTATATGAGAAGCAAATCAGTTTTTATGCTGACGTCTTTGTCAGGATTCTTCTTACGGCAACGTATTTATGGGACTGGTTGTAACAGCTTTTCAGTTTGACAGTTTGGAGCCATCTGTGTGCTAGTAAACATCAAAAGGAAGAGAAAAACAACAGGCTTGGGGGGGGGAGCCAAATGGGTCTTTATTTTGTTTACTGAAACATAAAATGCACACTCGAGAGGCTCTGTGATTAACAGATGGAAAGAGAATTAAAATACAAGAAGGATCTGCAGGCCAAAATGTCCTCCTCTAAAACAGGGATCTCCAACCTTAGCAATTTTAAGAAAATTTTAAGACGTGTGGACTTCAACTCCCAGAATTCCCCAGCCAGCCAGCTGGCTGGGGAATTCTGGGAGTTGAAGTCCACACGTCTTAAAGTTGCCAAGGTTGGAGGCCCCTGCTTGAAAGAAGCAGAGTATAAATTTGGCATCTTAGGTGTTGGGTTGTCTATTGGGGGGGCCACACTTTGAATCTGGAAGGGACTGGGACCTAATTCAAAAAAGGAATTTTGCAAACCTGAAGTGGGGGGTCTTAAGCCTCTATGGACTTTTTTTGACACTTTCATCTTCCAATAATGCAAAAAAAATCCCCACCTTGATTTTGGTCCTTCCCGTTCTGAAGGCCAGAAGAAGATGCTGGGTGTTCCACCTGGAAAACAGCAGCTCCTCTCCAGGGTGAATCAGAGTTGTCCACACACAGGATGTCGTCAAAAAGTCAAGATGGTGGCCACAACTATGATTGAAGCACGTAGGACATATAAAAAGCAAATAGAGCTTCAAACACACCATTGTAATCACCATCCTGACTTTCTGACCTCAGGCTGTGGAAACCCCAGGAGGAATTAAGCAAGTATCTCAAAGGACTTCAGAGGACAGGAAAGCCTCTTCCAGGTAGACATCTCCTGGGGTCTAGGACAAGTTGCTGCAGTCATCTTGCCATGGCCAATTCATCATGGCCAACTCGCCATGGCCAAGTCATCATGGCCAACTCGCCATGGCCAAGTCATCATGGCCAACTTGCCACAGCCAACTGATCATGGCCAACTCACCACGGCCAACTCATCATGGCCAACTTGCCATGGCCAACTCATCATGGCCAACTCATCACAGCCAACTCACCATGGCCAACTCATCATGGCCAATTCACCATGGCCAAGCCATCATGGCCACCTCGCCACAGCCAACTGATCATGGCCAACTCGCCACGGCCAACTCATCACAGCCAACTCACCATGGCCAACTTGCTATGGGACAATTCGCCATGTTAGACTAATACTGAAGAAATGGTGAAATATCATCATTAAAGAAAGGATGCCAAAGGAAGGACAAAATGAAATGTGAATGGTAAAAAAACTAAAATAATTTTTAAATAATTTTAAATAATTAAATTGAATTGTTGAATTGTTCCGCAGCGAGTTTCCCACGGTGAGTTGGCCTGGGTGAGTTGTCCTGTGGCAAATTGGCCATGGCGAGTTGGCCATGACAAGTTGTCCCATTCCACCTCCTGGGGCAGGCACATGGAGAGCAAGGGAGGAAGATGCCTTCTCCTGGCCATTTTAATGTGCCCACCAGATGCCAATTTGTCAGGGGTGGCATAAGAGTCACCCTTCCTCTTCCCCTATAGACTCTGTCCAACCAATAAAACCTTTGGTGGCTTAAGATGAACCACATGCTAAGGTCTAACCACATGCTGATCCTGACTGGATCAGCATTGCGATTCCCATTGCAATCGCAACCACAAATCAGCCAAACCCCCCTTTTTTTTGTAAACTAGTTTTATTAGAATTTTTCTTTCATCATACAAATTTTATGAACATGAGTGTTGACCAGGTCCATCTGATACATCTTAGATATATTAATCTTTATAATCTATTCCAATCTTCCCATTTTTTCCATATTAATTTCTTTTATATAATTCTTTATCACAAATTAATCATTTTTCACCATATCTTGTTATTTCAGCTTCTACCATATTGTTCTTTTTTTTTCCAAGTGCATTTTACATGTTTCCAATTTCAGCCATAATATTCTTTTTTCCATACTTCTTTATCTTATCTTAATCTCTTCTTAATACATAATACATAAACAGTATCACTATCTGCCCTTAATTCCTAATCTCTCACAATAACATCAATTCATTATCTTATTTCTCCATTTCAAAATATATTTCTCAAAATCCCCATCCTGCTTTTTAATGTTTCAATTTTGTCTCTTAATTTAAATTGTCTTCAGAATTAAACCAAATTTCCATTTCACATTTCATCTGTTATTCTGTTGTACTATATGCAATATGCATCATCATATTCAAATCTTACATTAAAACCCTTTAACTTAATTGACCATCCACAACAAATCAGCCAACCTTATTTGTGATGTGGGGTGGAAACAGACCAGTGGTGGAATTCTATTTTTTTTACTACCAGTTCTGTGGGCGTGGTGTGGCTTGGTGGGCATGGCAGGGGAAGGATACTGCAAAATCTCCATTCCCACCCCACTCTGGGGCCAGCCAGAGGTGATATTTGCCAGTTCTGTGGGCATGGCTTGGTGGGTGTGGTGTGGCTTGGTGGGCGTGGCAGGTGAAGGATACTGTAAAATCTCCATTCCTCTCCCACTCCAGGGGAAGGATACTGCAAAATCTCCATTCCCACCCCACTCCAGGGGAAGGATATTGCAAAATCCCCATTCCCTCCCCACTCTGGGGCCAGTCTGAGGTGGTATTTGAAGGTTCTTCGAACTACTCAAAATTTCCGCTACTGGTTCTCCAGAACCTGTCAGAACCTGCTGAATAGCACCCCTGCCACAGACCAACAACTCTGAAAAGAATCATATTTTCTGAGGGTGAAGATGGGGGGGGGATGGCATTTGTTTATTGTATATGTTTGTCCCCTTTTCCTGGAGACAGATGCTCCCTCCACACCTGTCCAAATGATACAATGTGCTTGTGAAGTTGGGATGCCCTGTGCCTTACCTGCCCATCCCTGCCCTTCTCTCCCCAGATGAGTTTCCACGATGACCAGGGCAGCTACATGGCCAATGACCGCAGCAGTGCCAGCGACGGCTTGAGCAGCAGCGAAGGGAGTTCCCTGACCTACTCCATCTTGTCAGACCACCTCCCCCCACCTCCGATCAGCCCACCCCCCAGACCTCCGCAGTTCCACGACCCCCAGGAAGAGCCCAGGGCCATGGAGGCAGCCCAGAGCGGTCCCTCCGGCCCCCACCCCACAGCTCAGCTCACCCTACCTCCTCCCCCTCCTCCCCCTCCCCTTCCTCCCCCAATGCCCTGTGTGCCCCCTCCGATGCTACAAGGAAGCGTTCACCACAGGAATGAGTCCAACCACATGAGTGTTAAGCGGCTGCGCTGGGAGCAGGTGGAGAACTCGGAAGGCACCATCTGGGGTCAGGTAGGATCAGAGCCCCAATGGAGGTGCATGTGTAGGACAAGGAATGGCAGGACCAGATGGGAGGCGGAGTGAAAAGAGGAATCAGCCTAGAATCCCTACATAGCCAGAAGCAAACTAAGTCAATCCCCCTTGAGTTGCTGTTGACCCTTCTCTAACTCCAACCAAGCGCTAACCATTAGCTGAGAAGATTCTGTGCATAGGCAAATAAATCAGCTTAATTGAACCTTCATGTGTGGACCTGGTCTTTCCTGCCTGACCGCATGATAACCCCGTCTCCTCCCACCCTGGGCCCTGCTTTGTGGAAATCTTGACTAGGTGGCTCAAGTGGCTAAGACACTGAGCTTGTCGATCAGAAAGGTCGGCAGTTCGACGGTTCAAATCCCTAGTACAGGTCTTCTGTGTGAGCAGGGGGTTGGACTAGATGACCTCCAAGGTCCCTTCCAACTCTGGTACTGTTATAGAAATCCTCTGAGCTTTCCACTCTGACTGATTAAAATGCCTGATGTGTGTGTACACCTTGCCACAACCTATGCCAGTTAATGATATGATTTTGAATGCTGTGCTAAGCTTTCCTTATTCTTTCCGTGTATATTTCTACAGTTACAAAAAAGGCATGCAAAGTGCATTTGGGGCACCGTGGGGCACTAGAGGCCTTGATTATAAAGCCATTTGGGCAGGGAGATGCCCCACCCTTTCTGCAGATTGTCCTCTTGTTGCTTTTGAGGGGGGGGGAGAGATAAATAAGCAATATTTGGTCCCCAAAGAAGAACTGGTCATTTCAGTTGCATGCCTGGCTGTTTGGGGAGAGGCAGGTGGGCTTGTCAGTAACTCCTCCTCCAGGTTCCTTTGTGGCCTTGGTGCCAACCTTTGCTTGGTGGGGGCCAGGCAGGGGATTTAGTGCAAAGTGCTGGGCAGCCGGCAGTTGGGCTGAGTGGGCATCGGCCAGGAGGCCCCAGGGCCCTTAGAAGAGCCAAGGGTCAATTTGGCTCTTGGTGTATGACTGCCTGTTTCTTCCTTCCTGGCCTAGCTCGGGGAGGATTCGGACTATGACAAGCTAAGCGACATGGTCAAGTACCTGGATCTCGAGCTGCTTTTTGGAACCCAGAAGCCAGCGAGTGAGTGTGGGGTCTCTGCCCAGCAGGGGCTTCGGGAAAGGGGGCTTGCTTTATAAAGCAAGGGGCAAGAGAAGCAGCTCACCTGGGTATTTGGTGGAGCCGTAGCCCCCTCTTACCCGGCTTGGAGGTAGTGGCTGTGCACATGGTGGATTTGCTTCTCTCTGTGGGGCTTCTCCTGCCTCTGTGCTCCCCTAGACATTTCCCCACAAACCCTTTGCTTGCTGACTCAGGGCAGCATCGCTTTGCTTCCCAGCTGTTCCTGGGTGCTCTTAGCTTTCTGTTGGAGCTTTTCTGGCTCATTCTTGCTTGCTTCTACCCCATTGCTCCTCAAATCTAGGCCAATGCTGGTATGTGGGTCACAGCTGGGCAGAGAGTGGGCGGGCAGGCGAATTGCCAAGCCTTTTACTCCAATGCTCCCGGGGGGGTGGGGGGGAGTGGGGAGCCATCCACACATTTGCAAAGCAGGTGGATTCTGAAGTCCTTCCTCCCTCCGCTCTTCTGTGGGGCCATCCGGGCTCTCCAGATATGATAAAAACTTCATCCCCCCATAATGCCCAGCCTTTGCTCTGGCCATTCTGGATGTCACTGGAGTGATAACTCAGAGGCTGATGAAGAGAGGTTTTGAAGAGCCCCTTTCTGTCGTTCAGCGGATGGGATGTCCATCATGGCAGTGACCCTTGCAACGTCTTGGAAGTTACGGGGCTAGTTGAAGATGCAGGCGGCCCAGGTTCAAACCCACCTGTGGCCAGAGAAGCTGATGGGGTCATGTTGGCCAGTTGTGCTCTTCCCTCCACCCCCAACCTACCTGACTGGGTGGTTGTTTGAAGAAAAATGTGGGTAGAATATATAATGCCTCGAGCTCCAGGAATTCACTAACTTCTTATTTGGACCTTCAAATCAATTTTTGACTCCTGATGTCGGCCTGGACTGGTCCCTTCAGTTTCTTTGTGAAGGTTTTTCAGGAGTGGTTTGGGATTTGTAACCACTGCACTAAACTGGTTCTCTAACTAATAAATGAATAAATAAATATATTTGGCTGTAATCATTAATCCCATATGAAGAGGCAACCTGAAGCCGAAAGGGACTTCCTTATGGCTACTGGGAAGTTCATGGCTCACAAATTTAAGGATACCCCTCAGCCAGCAGTGCTTGGGCTCCCCCTTATAGGTCTTTAGAAACCCACAAACATCCTCACCATTGCTCTCCAGAACTGGTTTTCAAAGGTAGACTGCCTCTAAGCTTGGAGGCAGATCATTGTGCCTGTTGTTGAGTTTCCCTTTTGAGCCTTGGACTGGGGTTGGTCATGCCAGAGGGACATGAAGGCAAAGGTGACATTCTGGGTGGGCCAGTTGGGGAAGCCAGGTGAAGAGGTTCAGGCTGTGAAAAGTGAAGATGAGGAGTCTTCCCCCCCCCAAGAAGCAATGGGGAATTAGGGGGTGCTGATGCTGGCTGGGACTGAGATGTTCTGAGCATCTCATGCCTTTGACTTGGAGATTCCAACTTGTCCTGGGATGCTGTGGGTGCCCGCCAGGAACTTCCAGGATGCACAATGCATGTCATGCCAGTCCTACAGCTTCATTTTTTTCTCCTTCCCAAGGCCTCTTGGACCCTCTCCTTATCTCACATTAAACCTTTCAGTTTCTCTTCCAGAGCCGAGCCCCTTGCCGGAGCCCCTTAAAAAAAAGCACCTGGTTGAGATTCTGTCCCACAAAAAGGCCTACAACACAGGTGAGTAACAGCCGGCGGGCCAGGGTGTGTGTGGAGAAGACCTCAGGGCAATGGACAGGTAGACAGAAACTTTGCCCAAGCTGGGGGTATCCATAGGTGTGCACATTTAAAAAAATGGGGTGCTTGGATTGCCCCATTGCTGCCACTGTCTCGATCTTTCTAACTACATCCTGCAGTTACCCACACCATCCCATACTCCTGGAGGAAAGGTAAGATATCATATAACGGTGCTGGGTCTCATAAATGGAGGGGACGAATCAGCATACAGGGAAGAAGTCCAGAAGGTATCCGCATGGCGTTCAAAAAACGACTTACATCTAAATACTAGTAAGACAAAGGAGATGGTGCTAGATTTCCGGAAGCACAGAGAGGAACCTGTCCCACTGTATATCGAGGGGGGGGGGGGCTGTATGGAGAGGGTTTCCTCTTTTAAATTCTTGGGAGTGCTTATTAGTCAAGATCTCACCTGGAAAAACCACATGTCCCTGGTGATTGGCCAGGCCCAACAGAGACTTCATTTCCTCAGAGTCCTGCGAAAAAATCAGGTGGAACAACAGCTGATGACCTCTTTCCAGTGGTGGGATTCAAGTAATTTAACAATCGGTTCTCTGCCCTAATGATTTCTTCCAAAAACCAGTTTGCCAAACTGTTTAGAAAGTTAACAACCGGTTCTCCCGAAGTGGTGCAAATTGGCTGAATCCCACCACTGCCTCTTTCTATCGGTCCACGATAGAAAGTGTCCTCGCGTACTGCATTGCAGTATGGTACGCTGGTTTAACTGCTCCAGACAGGAAGGCACTACAGCGAGTGATCAATTCAACACAAGAAACCATTGGTTGCCTTCAGGGGTGAAATGATCCCAGTTCGAATCGGATCGCCCAATCCGGTAGCGATGGCGGCGGGTGGTTCGGAGAACTGGTAACAAAAATCTCTCCTCCCCCTCCCGCCGCCCATGCCCAGCTGAGCCGTGCAATCATCAGAGGCTTTTTTTTTTACTTTTAAAAGCATTTTTTCTACAACCTCTTCAGCCAAAAAAAAATGCTTTTAAAAGAAAAAAAAGCCTCTGATGATTGCGCAGCTCAGCTGGGATCATCAGAGGCTTTTAAAAGCATTTTTTTAACAACCTCTTCGGCTGAAGTGGTTGTTTAAAAAATGCTTTTAAAAGGCTCTGACGATGCCAGCTGAGCTGTGCAATCATCAGAGGCTTTTTTTTTTACTTTTAAAAGCATTTTTTTTTTTGCCTGAAGAGGTTGTAGAAAAAATGCTTTTAAAAGTAAAAAAAAAAGGTTGGCCATGCCCACCCAGTCACATTACCCCCCCCCCCCAAGCCACGTTGACAGAACCGGTAGTAGCAAATTTTCACCACTGGTTGCCCTCTAAGCCCACTGGATGACATTGCCAGGTCTCTCTGCTTTAGCAGACTAAGGAAGATACTCAGAGATGATTCACAGCCTGGTCAGGGTCTCTTCGCACTTCTACCATCGGGCAGAAGACATCAAAGCATAGCCAGCCGAACAAATAGGTTTAAAAATAGTTTCTATCCTTGGGCTGTCAGACTCTTAAACACAACCACAATCACTCCATCCACACGCAGAAACATATGACTAACTTTTCTTTTTCTTTCTTTTTCTCCCCCCCCCCTAATAACTTGCATAGGGATTATTCTTTATACTATTTATGCTGTTTGTATTTTTTGTCATGGGTTGCACCAGTGAGGCTAAAACCAATTTCGTTGTATACTGATGTGCAATGACAATAAAGGCTATACTACTATATCAGTCAGAGGGTTGGAAGGGCCTTTGGAGGCCTTCTAGACCAACCCAGTACAGGAATCCTCATGCCACTCTGGACCAATGGCCCTCCAGTCGTTTCTGGAAAACATTTGATGATAAACTTAAAGAATAAACAGGTCTGTGGCAGAAAGTGCCACCGTCCTTGCTTGAATGTCACTGGGTGGGGTGGGGTGGGGTGACGACAGGACAGTCGAGACCTTGTGCTGCCCTGCTGGATGGGGGGAGGGCGCATCCGTATGGTCTTGGCCAGTCCTGGCTGAGAAACCAAAGCCGCTTCGGCAAAGTCCACCCAGTGTCCTGGCTGATGCTTTTCTCCTCCTCCGGCCAGCCATCTTGATTGCGCACCTCAAGCTCTCGCACATCGAGCTGCGCCGGATCCTCCTGAGCATGGACAGCGACCGCCTGGAAGCCTCCCACATCAAGCAGCTGCTGCTCTTCGCGCCTGACGCCAAGGAGGTGCAGCACTTCCACAGCTACCAGGGAGACCCCAGCAAGCTGAGCGAGCCGGACCAGTTTGTCCTGCAGGTGAGTCTGAGCGAGGTGCCGGCAAAGTCTGTTTGGGGGGGGGGGGAGAGGCGAGAGCGGTCCAGTTGGGGGTCAAGGGGGGTCGGGGATGACATGAAAGCGTTTAGCAGCCCCTGAAAAATCTGAGGATGGGTGCATTTGATGGGCTGTATGCTAAATAAAGCCAGGTCATGACACACACTTGAAAGTAAATCAGGAAGTTAGAGATTATGAATATAAGATACGGGCATTCGCAGATGATTTGGTTATGACCTTAACTCATCCAGTGGAATCAGCAAAGGTTTTGATTGATATAATAAAACAGTATGGTCAAGTATCTGGGTTTAAGATAAACATTGGAAAAACAAAGATGATAGTTAAAAATATGACAGCTAATCAAAAAGAGGAGTTACAAAGGGTAACGGGATGTGAAATAGTTAAAAAAGTCAAGTATTTAGGAGTTTATATTGCATCTTCTAATGGTAAATTGTATAAGTATAATTATGAATTGATATGGCATAAAATACAAGTTGAAATGGATAATTGGAAAAAACTACAATTGTCCTTGTTGGGTAGAATAGCAGTTATAAAAATGAATGTGTTGCCTAGGTTTTTGTTCCTCTTTCAAATGATACCAATACTAAAAAAGGATGCCAACCTGGAAGAGTGGCAGAAAGGTATTAATAAGTTCGTATGGCAAGGTAAGAAACCAAGGATAAAATTGAAAATAATGCAGGACATACGAGAAAGAGGAGGACTGAAAATGCCAAATTTAAAATTGTACTATGAAGCAGCTGTTTTATCAGCAATTAGTGATTGGATTAATTTAACAAATGGAAGGATATTGAATATTGAAGGGTATGATCTGGTCTATGGTTGGCATGCTTATTTAGTGTATGAAAAAAGGGTGGACAGAGCATTTAAGAGTCATATACTGAGAAATGCTTTATTGCGTGTCTGGAAGAAATATCAATATAAGTTAAATGAAAAAATACCTATATGGACAGCACCCAGGCACGCAATAGAGAATACGAGTATAGAATGTAGACAGGATGTAATTACGTATAAAGATATTCTCATTATGGAGGGAGGTATATTAAAATTAAAATCTGTGAATGTGTTGAAAGAGGAGAAAATAATTCAAACATGGTTTCATGTTTGAAAAGACCAGAAAATTGGTGTTATACAAAGTGACGAAAATTTAATTAAACAAATTAGAGATCAAAGCCCAATGCATATAAAAAGATTGTATAATATACTGATAGAGATGGACTCAGAAACAGAGCTAGTTAAGGACTGTATGATAAAATGGGCGCAGAATTTTGAACAGCCAATAATGATGGAAACGTGGGAGAAAATATGGGTAACAAATGTGAAATTTACCAAAGCGCAAAATTTAAGGGAGAACTTTTATAAAATGTTTTATAGATGGCATCTAGATCCAAAAAAGTTATCTCGTATGTATCCGAATGTACAACCAAAATGTTGGAGATGTAATTGTGAGGATGCTACTTATTTTCACATTTGGTGGACATGTAAAAAGGTTAAAGCGTTTTGGATTAAAATCTGGTGGATTTTACAAAATATTCTTAAAAAGAGGTTGAAATTTACACCACAGCTGTTTCTTTTGGGTATAGTTACGGATTGTACAGTTATAGAGACTAAATTGATTTTGAATTTAATAACTGCAGCAAGACTGTTGGTGGCACAATATTGGAAGAAGCAAGGTTTACCTACAATCCAAGAGTGGACAATGAAAGTTATAAATCTAGCGGAAATGGCAAAAATCTCGGCGTACCTGAAGGATCATTCAAATGAAAGATATTTAAGAGACTGGAGAAGGTGGATAGATTATATTCAAAATAAATATCGGAATAAGAAATTGCAGATAGGTTATGAATGATTATATAGATATTTAGTGTGTCTTTAAGTAATAAAGCTAGGCGGGTAATTAGGGAATTGAAGAAACAAGAGATGTGAAATGTCATAATTGTTTAGATTAGGATTGATTATGATTGTTGAAGTTTATACCCTGTAATTTGTTCTGGGAAGGGGAGGGGGGGAGGGGGGAGGTTGAGGTAGGGAAGGGGGGGGAAATATGTAAACTTTTTGTAAAACTTTTCAATAAAAAAAAAAAAGTAAATCAGGAAGACTAATTGTGGAGTGTGTCTGGCAAGAACAAAGAACGCTTATCTACAGGAAATATGCACGTGTAAATCTTGTAACAATTCTGGGTAGTTAGAAAGCTGATAAAAGTAACAAGAGTTAGACAACTTGCAGGCCTCAGATAAAAATTAGGAATTGTGATGGCCTGCAGCCAATAAAATGTGTATTAGATAACTCCTGGGGTGTTTATTAGCCAAGTCTTAGGAATAGGGACAGCTAGAGAACAATAGAACAAATTGTAGAATTATTACTAAAATGTTTATTAGATTATATTTCTCGCCTTGTCCTGCCTTCTCCTTTAATGAAAATGTATAAAGCTTACTTAATCCTTTGTTCTTGGTTCTTGGCATTTTGGCCAAGAACCCTTTTCCTTGGAGTACTCCAATAAAAAGCAAACAGAAAACCTGCACCTCGTGTCTGGCGTCCACCATTGGCTTCGGCACCAGGCTCAGACCCGAATTGGGGACAATACATTATCTGTGGAAAACCTCTTTGGGGCGATTGGTGTTGGAGTAACCCTCTCACCAACCCAAAGGTAAACCAAGACGAATGTGGGGCTCTGGCGACTGTGGCCCAGGTTGTGTTGGACAAGATGCAGGTGTCAGGATTCATAAACCTGGAGGTTTATCTGTGTCCTCAGGGTCACCTGAGTGGTGCTCCTGGTTTCTGTAGTCTGCAATTTTTCCTCTGGAAATCCATTCCTACTCCCACACCACTCCAAGGGTGTTCATCCCAAATTGCATAGCTAAAAGTCTGTAGAGATTCTCAGTCATCCAGGTTATGGTTGACATGGAAAAACTGCAGACTACAGGAACCAGGAGCACCACTCAGGTGACCCTGAGGACACTGATAAATCTCCAAGTGGCCTCAACGACCCTCTAAAAGGATGCAAATGACCAGCTGTCTGCAAGGAATATAAATCCTTCCATTCCCCACCAGTCTGTCAGAGCTGAAGAAGCTTCTTGGATGAGAAGCGAAACGTCTTCAAAAGAAAAACCAAGAAAGTCCAGTTGCCTCCTGAAAAAGCACCTTTGGGACAACCAGGACCTGGATGACTGAGAATCTCCATAGACCTTCTTTTCCTTCTCTTCCAGATGCTTTTGGTGCCTGAGTATAAAACCCGCCTGTGCAGCCTTCACTTCAAGACAACCCTGCAGGAGAAGGTGGAGGAGATTACGGCCAGCTATGAGTGCATCTACAATGCTTCCCTGGAACTGAAGAATAGCAAGAAACTGGCCAAAATCTTGGAGGTCGGTCAAATAATATTCCTGTTGCTAGTAGTGGCCACCAGAGGGCCACCACTCCCTTCTACTCGGCCACCTGTTGGCAATTCCCAGACTTTCAGGGTGTGAAGAGTCCCATCAGCTGCCTCTTCTTTGATCTCTCTCTCTCTCTCTCTCTCTCTCTCTCTCTCTCTCTCTCTCTCTCTTCCTCCCACCTACCCACCCACCCCCGACATCGGCATGATGCTGCTTATTCTTTGTGGGTCTTCGTGTTTTCTCAGCGTTCCTTTCACTTCTTTTGATATCTAAAACTTCTGATTTTTTTAGAAGGAAGTGAAGAGCGGGTCGTTCTAACAGAGTTCTCTTCAGGGAGGCCCCTCTCTACTTTTGGTCTTCTACCATCACCAGCAAAGGCCATGCTGTCTGGGAAGGTGCCAGTTCGGGGCCAGGCACCCCCTGACTCAGCCCTGTTGTCTCCTGCAAATATGCTTTGCTTGGCAGTGGAGGGGATATTGAAGGATTGCTTAAGTGGAGAGCTTGGCCCTTCCCCACAAGGAGGGGAGCATGGAAAGCTAGAATTCTGGGGGGGAGGGGGTTTCCTATGGTCTTGGTTTAACCCTGCCCGCACTCACGGGTCCTGTGTTTTAGTCCTGCGTGTCGGACAATCCCTGCAGCGTCCAGAGATGCTTCTTATGAAGTAAAAGGGTAGGTTGGCTGTGTTGCTGCCCTGATTGGTGGGGACTGAGCTCTGCCCACCACTCCCTCTAACATGCAGGATAAACCACACAGCCCCAGAGGGCCAAACAGCTTGCAAAGGCCATTTGGCGCCAAAAGCAGAGAGGGGCTTCTGCTTCTCCCTTCCTGAACTATTGCCTCCCTTTATACAATCCCTGGTTGTATAAACAGAGGCATAGAATCAGGAGTGGGCTTCAAAAATGTTAGCAAGGGGTTCTCTGCCCGGTTGCTGGGTGGGCGTGGCTATGGTGGGCGTGGCCTAGTCAGCCTCCTGCACCACGGCGGGGCGGGGGAGGATGGACATTTTCTGGAGGCTTTCCTCGAGCCTCCAGGAGAGCAAAAATGGCCTCCTCAGGCTCCAGAGGCCCTCTGGTACAGTGGTGGGTTTCAATTTTTTTTACTACTGGTTCTGTGGGTGTGGCTTGGTGGGTGTGGCTTGGTGGGCGTGGCAGGGGAAGGTTACTGCAAAATCCCCATTTCCTCCCGATCAGCTGGGACTCGGGAGGCAGAGAATAGATGGGGGTGGAGCCAGTCAGAATTTTTACTACCGGTTCTCCAAACTACTCAAAATTTCCGCTACCGGTTCTCCAGAACTGGTCAGAACCTGCTGAAACCCACCTCTGCTCTGGTAGGCCTGTTTTTTACCCTCCCCGACCTTCCGAGCATGCCCTGCACTTACCTGCATCCAAACGGGCCGCGTGGGGACTCCTGGTGGGCGGGGCCAGCCAGGAGTGGGATTTGGGGGTTCTCCGAACTGCACAGAATCTTAGCTAGAGGTTCTCCCGAACCCCTGCGAACCCCCAGCAGCCCACCTCTGCATAGAATCAAAATCACATGACGTGTGATTTTAAAGTAAGGCCACACCTGTAATATAGCATCCAGTTTTGGTCACCACATTACAAAAAAGATTTTGAAATTTTGGAAAAAGTGCAGAGAAGAGCAACTAAAATGATTAAAGGCCTGGAGACTAAGACATATGAAGAACGGTTGCAGGAATTGGGTTTGGCCAGTCTAGAGAAAAGAAGGACTAGGGGTGACACGATAGCAATATTCCAGTATTTGAGGGGCTGCCACAAAGAAGGAGGGGGGGGGGCAATCTATTTTCCAAAGAACCTGAAGGCAAGAAAGAAACAATGGTTGGAAACTAATCAAGGACAGAAGCAACCTGGAATTAAGGAAAAACTTCCTAACAGTGAGGACAAATAACCGGTGGAACAGAAGTTGCCTTCAAATGTTGTTGGTGCTTCATCACTGGAGGTTTTTAAGAAGAGACTAGAAAGTCACTTATCTGGAATGGTATAGGATCTCCCGCTCGAGCAGGGTGTCAGACTAGAACAGGGGTCACCAACCTTTCGGTCCTCAGGGACCACTAAATACATAATTTTAAATCCCTCACATCAAGGGGCGCCTCGCTGACCTCTACTCACCCATCCCAGCCACTCCTCGCCTGCCTGCACGACTCTTTAGGGTCCCAACAGAAAGCAGTTGTTGGAGCTAAGCAGCCACCACAAGAAAGAGTTGGCAAAACAGCTGGCTCAATTCAAATTGGATCTGACTGAGAAGGAGGCTCAGCAGAAGCACCTCACTGAGGACTAGGAGCATAGGCTTTCCAAGCAGAGGGAAGACCTGCAGGAGTGCAAGGCCAGGTACTGGCGCGAGGAGGCTCAGTGGGCTGAGATGGTCAGCCACTTCCAGGCCATGAGGCAGTCCCACTGGAACAAGTCCCTCTGGCTCTTCAACACCAGCGGCGCTTCCCTCCAGCCTTCGCCCAAAGCCCCACACCAGGAGGCTGAAGCAGACCCCGAGTTGAATTTCTGCCCCCCTCCAACCTGCACAAAAAGACCCTGAAGGGGGAGACTCTCTGCAGCAACACAAACATTCATTGCACGTATCCGGCCCAGGGGCCGTAGTTTGAGGACCCCTGACTTAGTGCAATATAAAAAATGCAAATAATTTTTCTGCAGACCACCAAAATTTTCTTGTGGACCACCGGTGGTCCACGGACCACCAGTTGGTGACCACTGGACTAGAGGTCTTCTAGTTTCCAAGGTCCCTTCCAGCTCTATTTTGATTGACTGCAACACCCCCCCCCAAAGCTGTCTTTCTTTGAAGAGAAGCCACCTTGGAGCTTCAGAACATGCATTCAACAACAACAGGAGTTGGACCCCAGGAGCAAACCAAGCAGCGGCACACGCTCTAAATGGCACCTTGCACCCACTCAAAATGCCATAAAGGACACCTGGTTAACCTCCTTTGCTGGCTATAAATTAACTCAGGGTTAGTGGGGGGAGACGTGCTGCTTGGCCAGCCCTGGAGTCCTCTGTCCTCATCAGTTCATCAGACATGGAGCTCCCTTGACTCCGTTCACGTGCATGGCCTGGAAGCTGACCAGGCTCTCTAGTGGTGGACTCAGCACAGGGATTTCTGATCTGGTCTTTCTTCAGTGCCTCCTGAAGCTGGACCAGATTCTGAAGATTCCCAGAGAGCGATGGGGTTCTTTGGAGGCCTGCTATGGAAGTGAGAACCTACCCTGGGGGCCCTCTGGATGTAGAGGGACATTGTGCCCTGCCCCCTCCTCCCAGAACCTCCTCTATGAATGATCCACCAGGCCTTCCAAGCATCTTCTGATCTGAAGAGCTGAGAGCACTTCACTTGAGCAACTTGCCTGGGTTCACACAACAACATCTTAAAGGGTTGTTCTGCATCACAGCAGCCTAAAATATGCTGCCTTGGCAAAACTAAGAAGGGCTGCCTGCACTGCTTGACCCCTCTTCTGCCTTGGGAACAAAGCAAATGAAGAATCTGCCCACACCAGAAGTGGTGGGAGTGGGGAGAGGAGAGAAACGGTCTCAGCTCTGGGGCCATGCCAGGGCTGGGGCTCCCTCACTGCCAACCTCAATCCAAGAGGGCGACTCAGAGAACCGGTCGCCAGGGACCGTGCTCTCTGCTTCACTCCCAGTGGCCAAGGACAGAGTGGGAGGGGAAGGTTTGGGGAGAAGGGTCTCCCCACCCTGGAAAAACCAGTTTGCTTCCCGAAGTGCCACTCAGTGCACCCCTCCAGTGAAGATGGCAGTGTGGTACTGCAGGGGCGAGAGCAGCAGAAATCTGGGAAAGCTATGCCAGCTTTCCCTTAGTGATGGAGCCTGCATGAGTTTTATACACTTTTTTTGGCCACCGTTGTTAAGTGAATCCAGCTTCCCCATTGCCTGTGTTTGTTGGAAGCTGGCTGGGAAGGTGGCAAGGTCACATGACCCTGGGATGCTGCAACTGTTGAAATACATGCCAATTGCCAGGTGCCCAAATCTTAAACCAAGACTTAAAATGGACACCTAACATCAAAAACATTATCAAAAAAGCACAACAAAGAATGCTCTTTCTGTGCCAACTCAGGAAGCTCAAATTGCCCAAGGAGGTGCTGATCCAGTTCTACAGAGGAATGATTGAGTCTGTCATCTGCACCACCATAACTGTCTGGTTTGGCTCCGCAACCCAACAAGACAGACACAGACTTCAGAGGATAATTAAAACTGCGGAAAAAACAATGGCTACCAACCTGCCTTCCATTGAGGACCTGTATACTGCATGAGTCAAAAAGAGGGCTGTGAAAATATTTACAGATCCCTCGCATCCTGGACATCAACTGTTTCAACTTCTACCCTCAAAATGACGCTATAGGGCACTGCACACCAGAACAACTAGACACAAGGACAGTTTTCCCCCAAACGCCATCACTGTGCTAAACAAATAATTCCCTCAACACTGTCAAACTGTTCACTAAGTCTGCATTACTATTCTTCTTCTCTTCCTTCCTAGTATCTATCTCTTCCCACTTATTACCATAACCATGTTGCTTGTATCTTTCAATTTATATTGTTTTTATTTGTTTCCTAGTACGATTGATAGCCTATTAGTAACCTTGACTATCATTAAGTGTTGTATCTTTTTATTCTTGATGAATGTATTTTATTTTCCTTATGTACACTGAGAGCATATGCACCAAAGACAAATTCCTTGTGCGTCCAATCACACTAGGCCAATAAAGAATTCCATTCTATTCTATTCTATTAATCATATGACTGCAAGGATGTTGTGACTGTCTTAAGTGTAATGGCCAATCTTAAGACACTTTTTTCAGCACTGTCGTAATTTTGAACAGTTGCTAAATGAACGATTATAAGTCGAGGACTAAACTACCTGTACTATCTCTTTTATCTGCTAATGGTCTTCCCTATCCCTGCCTCCTTCTACGGTTGCGGCTGAGGGAGGGCAATGCTGTGCAGTCTTATCCTCACAAAACACAACCTGGGATGATGGGTGGATGTGCTCAGCCTCATATCATACTACAGAGCCTTGGTGGTGCAGTGGACTAAGTACTGTTATGTAGCACTTAGCTGCCAGCTGCCTGCAATTAGTGCGAGTTCAAATCTCACCAGGCTCAAGGTTGACTCAGCCTTCCATCCTTCTGAGGTAGGTAAATTGAGGACCCGGATTGTGGGGGCAATAAGCTGACTTTGTAGAAACACCACTTATGGGGGTCCAAAAGCCCTAATAAGCAGGTATATACAAAAGAATGAAGGCTATTGCTAATAAGTGCATTGTAAGCCACCCTGAGTCTTTGGAGGAGGGCGGCATATAAATTGAACTAATAAATAAATAAATAAAATTAGCCACCTGTATTTCAGCTAGTAGGATTATCTCAGGGTGTGCAGCTGCTTCGTTTCCAAGTGTGTAAAGTTCAGCCTAGACATTGCCTCTTCTGGCTGGGCTTTGGGTAGGCAGGGCTCCTAGATTTATTACACACACATAAATCCTGTGTGTGCAATGTGTACAACATGTCTCTCTACCTGCCACTCTCTGCCTGTTGTGTGAACCAGGACTGAATCCTGTTAATTCGGAACCAACAGACAGGACAGAAATGGGAAGAGAGGTAACAGGTGGATTTTCTCTGATCTGTGATTCACCAAAAACTCTCTTTGCAGTTTGTGCTGGCCATGGGCAACTACCTAAACCATGGGCAACCCCAAACCAACAAAACAACCAGCTTTAAAATCAATTTCCTCACAGAGGTAAGTGGTTTCCAAACCTGGCTAGATCAGTGGTGGGTTTCAAATTTTTTTACTACCGGTTCTGTGGGTGTGGCTTGGTGGGCGCGGTGTGGCTTGGTGGGCGTGGCAGGGGAAGGCTCCTGCAAAATCCCCATTTCCTCCCGATCAGCTGGGACTCAGGAGGCAGAAAATAGATGGGGGCGGGGCCAGACAGAGGTGGTATTTACCAGTTCTCTGAACTACTCAAAATTTCCGCTACCGGTTCTCCAGAACTGGTCAGAACTGTTGAAACCCACCTCCTGGGCTAGATGGATGCTCTGCTTGGGTTAAAGAGGGAACTTTGATTTATATGTCATCATATGCCTTTAGCAACCACATTCTCTTCTCCAGATGAGAAGCGAGACCTTCTCCTTCAGGTCTCTCAATGGTGCACCCATCACTGTTGTCACCCGGACTATCTCTTCTGCTGCTGCTTTTCCCCTTTTTTTCCCTCTTTCCTTCCTCCCCCCCCCCAAACGTTAGGGCTTTCTCCAGGGAGCAATAAGGATTGCATAAGGATGCAAAAAGGGGTGAACTGAACAGGTTAAATTCCTCCCAAGCCCTCCGCTTCAATTAATATCTATATTCCTCTGATGCCTAGACCAGACACAGATGTCTGTGCAAGATCCAGATACACGTTGCCCCTTATTGGTCTATTGCAGGGGTGTCAAACTCCGGCCCACAGGATGCTTCGATCTGGACTGCGGGGCCGAAAATAACAAAAGACCGGCCAGCGATGCCTCTGCCAGCCAAAATGGGGCATGGGGGGGCTCACGCAGCCCCCACAACCTGTTTTGGCTGGCAGAGTGATACAGGAGGCCGTCCAGGCCAAAAATGGGGTGTGTAGGGGCCACACGAGCCCCCCGGGCCCCATTTTGACTGGCAGAATGCTATAGGAGGCCGTCGAGGCCAAAAATGGGGCAGCGGGGCTCACGGGGGCCCCTTGAGCCCGGTTTTGGCTGGCAAAGTGTTATAGGAGACTGTCCAGGCTGGAAATGGGGGGGGCACATGAGCCCCCCCTGCATCCTGTTTTGGCTGGCAGAGTGCTACAAGAGGCCGTCCAGGCCAAAAATGTGGCGCAGGGAGGTGCGTGAGGCCCCCACACCCCATTTTGGCTGGCAGAGGCACTGTAGGGTGCTCTTTTGTTATTCCCAGGCCAGTCCCATGGGCCAGCTCTAAGCACCCCGCAGGCTGCATCCGGCCCGCAGGCCTTGAGTTTGACACCCCTGTTGTAGAGCTTAAAATGCTACCTGGGCATCTTGCTAACCAACCT
This sequence comes from Pantherophis guttatus, assembly GCF_059756535.1. Classification (NCBI taxonomy): domain Eukaryota; kingdom Metazoa; phylum Chordata; class Lepidosauria; order Squamata; family Colubridae; genus Pantherophis; species Pantherophis guttatus. The sequence goes on from NC_142076.1 coordinate 3,657,438, forward strand.
GGGAAACTACCACAAATTCAATCATCCTGTCGGATTCAGAGGGGACTCCAGCAGAGGGTGGCCTGTGAAAACCATCAAAATGCTACCTTTGATGAGGGAGTCATGGCTGCTCCCTTGACTTCCTTGAGTTAATCTTGAAGCTTCGCATACCCGCAAATGTGAATGCAGCTCTTAAAGCACCTACATCTTCTTTTCAACCACCTTCAGCCTAAACACAACCAGGCGATTTTAATGAATGATCAAGAGAGCGCTGGGCTCTCTTGAGGCCCAAAGCACGTTTTCCAAATCATTTCCAAATTGCTGAATTACTGCCTGGTGATTTACATTATAGATAGACAATGTTCCTCTAGGGGTTTGCAAAATAGTTTGCGGAAACTGAATGCATATTCTTAGCAGCTTGAAGAAAATCTTGTTTTTTCAACTTGGGGAAAGGGGATTTGTCAATGAGTGAGGAAGGCTTTAATTTTCCAGGTTTCTGCCTCAAAAAGTTCTTCCTCCTTGGGGCAATTAGTGGCAAACTACCTATAGGGAGATTTGCACTCAAAAGGGTCATCTTGGACATGTGTCTGACCCTTTTTGAAAATTGGGTTCGGCTGTCTTGGAAAGCACCACGTTTGCTGCTTTTTGTAGTAGCCATCATGGCAGGAGGAGGGGGGCATCAGGGCTTGGATCCCTGCCAGCCTTCTCAGTCAGCCTGATGGAGAAATCCGTTCTCCCCAATATCAAAGCAATGTATTGTTGGGTCTAGGACTAGAGATAAATTTTTGTTATTTAAAAAGTTGTCCCTAATGCCAAAACTGCAGAGTGGCAATCTCTTCTGTCTGCTAAACTGCTGTTTGGCCTCTGGATCCAGCCAGCTTTAAAACCCTAAAACCTAGAATGAAGGAGCCAAGGAGAGAAGCAACCTAGAAGAGGGAGTCAAGCTATTCTCCAAAGCACCAGAATGCAGGACAAGAAGCAATGGGTGGAAACTAATCAAGGAGAGAAGCAAACCAAGAACCAAAGAGAAATTTCCTGACAGTTAGAGCAATTAATCAGTGGAATGGTTTCCCTCCAGAAGTTGTGGGAGCTCCAACATTGGAGGTTTTTAAGGAGAGACTGGACAGCCAATTGTATAGAGTTTCCTGCTTGAGCGGTGGGGTGGACTGGAAAACTCCCAAGGTCCCTTCCAACTCTGTTACTCTGTATTCAGAGGTACTGCAGGTGAGATGAGCAGCCATATGTAAATCTAATGAATCTAAGGAGCTTAAACCAAATCAATGATATGGAGGCTCCACCAGCTCTCTTGGGACAGCTGTGTCATGGGACTAGTGGTGGGTTGTCCCCGGTTCGTACTGGTTCTATAGAACTGGTAGTAAAACCGGCGGGAGGTTCCGCCCACTGACCCTGACGTCATCAGAATGAAGAGTGTGCGCGCACGCGGCCCCATTGCAAACCGGTAGTAAAGGTAAATAGAACCCACCCCTGCATGGGACCTACCCACCCACCCAAGCAGCTGCTGTGCTTTGCAAAGAGCTTTGGAGGATTTCTGTTACAGAACCCTCTTTACGAGCTCCCCTGGGAGCAGAGAAAGCTGACCAGGATAACAACTGAGTTAGGCGTGCCCTGAAAATAATGTGGCTGGGTTAGTCTTATTGTGAAAATCCAACAATTATGAACAAGCATGTTCATTTTCCGGAGAACTATTTTCACTGCAATGATGGACCGTGTTTTTGTGCTGGCCAACAACAAGCACTTTATAGACTGGAATTACCCTGCCGCCTGATCAGTGTTGTTTTTCTCTTTTGGCATTATTCTAGCTGAACACAACAAAAACTGTCGATGGGAAATCCACGTTTCTGCATATTCTTGCCAAATCGCTTAGCCAACATTTCCCAGAGCTCCTGGGCTTTGCCAGGGATTTGCCCACAGTGCCACATGCTGCCAAAGGTAATTCACAAAGGATGGGCCTTTTTTTTTTCTGACATCACTTGGTTTATAGGAAAACAGGGATGGAAAGAATCGGTGAGTCTCCCAGGTCTTCCCATTTAAAGGTAACGGTAAAGGTTCCCCCACACATGCATGCTAGTCGTTCCCGACTCTAGGGGCCGGTGTTCATCTCTGTTTCAAAGCCGAAGAGCCAGCGCTGTCCGAAGACGTCTCCGTGGTCATGTGGCCGGCATGGCTCAACACCAAAGGTGCACTGTTACCTTCCTACCAAAGGTGGTCCCTATTTTTCTACTTGAATTTTTTATGTGCTTTCAAACTGCTAGGTTGGCAGAAGCTGCTAGGGACAAGTAACGGGAGCTCACCCCGTTACATGGCACTAGGGATTCAAACCGCTGAACTGCCGACCTTTCGATCGACAAGCTCAGCATCTTAGCCACTGAGCCACCGCATCCCTTCTGCCCATTTACATACTTACTAAAACTCTTGTTCCCATAATCCTTAACTGGGAGAAATGATGCATCATAGAGCAATGACTTTTGAACCAAGGTACCTCAAATAGACTAAGTTTCAGAATAAGTCCAAAATCTGAGACCCATAACCCTTCTGGAATTGGAATTTGGCAAAATTTATGCAACATTTTATGACAAAAACTATCCCTAAAACAGTTTATAAAAAAGTACAAAATGTTATAAGAAAATTTCCAGTGCTGACGTTTGACTGTGGTATGTACTTCAAGATGGACTTTCTTCAAGGAAAATCCATCTCTGAATAACAATAACAATAGCAATAGTACTTCTACTTTATTTACTGCCCCATAGTGCTTTTCATCAGGAATCTTGGCAGCTTGAAGACTTGTGGACTTCCAGAATTCCCTAGCAAGCATAGCTTCTTTGAGATACATTGGTCTGATGTCAGGCCTGCCTCTGCTTAGGTCCTTAGGAAAGAAAGACCCTCAACTCCCTTTGGTTGAACTGATAGGTTCTTTTACTAAGGTCAAGTGGTTGCAGTGAAAGAAAGGTTAGATCTGAATATTTCCGTGCAAAGATTACAATTTTCCCCTTTCCATGGCCCTCCCCCCTTGACCAGTTCGTCATTGTCCAAGAGGCCTCTAACCTTGGCAACTTTAACTCTTAGGGACTTTCTTCTCCAGCCAGCATATTCTCCCCAAACAACCTGGATCCTCATTTTATCGAGGTTGGAAGGCTGAATCAGATGGGCTAAATCCAAAATCTGGGACTCATTACCCCTGTGGAATTGGAATTTGGCAAACTCCATACAATATTTTATGACATAAACATTATTGTAAACACTTTATGGCATAATATAGAATGTCATAAAACATTTCCCGTGGTGTTGTTTGACCATGATATACAGTTCAACACGGGTTAATTTCAAGGCAGTTCCATCTCTGTGTGTATCACAACTTTTCCAGTCAAGACAGGACATTAGAAGCCTCGTCATTGTTGAAGGCAATTTAAAAATATCTCCAGAAGGATGACTCAACAGGTCACATGTGGCCCAGTTCATTTTCAGCCTTCTAACCCAGTTGGAGAAACAGGATGAAAATCAGCTAAAGAGAAGTTGCCTGAAATCGAAGAAGCTTCACAGGCTTAATCATAAAAGCTATTTTCACAGGATAGACAGGGGCTGCCTGAAGTGTCTTGTGAAAAAAGAAAAACCAACAATCCATTCATAGTTTCACCAAAAAAAGTTTGGGAATGTTACCCATTGCATAGACAGATCATGCAATGGGGGCACTGTTTTCTCAACCTCGGCCACTTTAAGACACGTGGACTTCAACTCATAGCTGGCTGGGGAATTGTGGGAGTTGAAGTCAACGTATCTTAAAGTGGCTGAGGTTGAGAAAACAGTGCCATAGGGCAACCATTACACCATCCAATTTGCATAAGCAAAATAGGGCCTTTCCATAGTGAGTCTCTGCCAAGGGCAAAATGGATCCAGGTAGTCCTCGACGTATGACCACAATTGAGCCCAACATTTATTGTTAAGTGAGTTTTGCCCCATTTTACAACTTTTCTCACCACACTGAGCCATGGTGGTGCAGTAGTTAGAGTGCGGTACTGCAGGCTCCTTCTGCTGCCTGCTGGCTGCCTGCAATTTGGCAGTTCAAATCTCACCAGGCTCAAGGTTGACTCAGCCTTCCGTCCTTCCGAGGTGGGTAAAATGAGGACCCAGATTGTTTACAGAGGCTGACTCTGTAAACCGCTTAGAGAGGGCTGTAAAGCACTGTGAAGCGGTATAGAAGTCTAAGTGCTATTGCTATTTGTTAATTGAATTACCGCAGTTGTTAAATTAGTAAGATGGTTGTTAAGTGAATCTGGCTTCCCCATTGACTTTGCTTGATAGAAGGTCGCAAAAGGGGATCACGTGCCCCCAAGACACTCATGTCTCCCCTGGTCCTTCTCTTCACTAGACTAGCCATGCCCAGTTCCTGCAACCGTTCATCGTATGTTTTAGCCTCCAGTCCCCTAATCATCCTGGTTACTCTTCTCTGCACTCTTTCTAGAGTCTCCATATCTTTTTTATAATGTGGTGACCAAAACTGGATGCAGTACCCTAGGTGTGGCCTTACTAAGGCTTTATAGAGTGGCATTAGTACATCCCTTGATCTTGATTGTATCCCTCTGTTAATGCAATTTAGGATTGCATTGGCTTTTTTGGCTGCTGCTGCACACTGCTAGCTCATATTTAACTGGTTCTCCGCTAAGACTCTGAGATCCCTCTCACAATTACTGCTATTAAGCCAGTCTATATGTGTACTTTTGGTTTTTCTTGCCTAAGTTAGGACTTTACTTTTCTTCACAAAGAAGGTGATGCGGATGAAGCTGTAGACATTTCGGACCGTTTTTTCCTCTCCTTAGTGAATCAGAGAACATTAACAGCTGACCTCAGCGACCTTCATCGCACTGTCCACGAGATTGAAATCACCTGCCAGAATATGGTGCCTTCATCACCTGAGGACAGATTTGTGCCTGTGATGGATGTATCCTTTGGTTGAAAAGGAGAGCCTTCCTAGGATTGGTTCCACAAATGAAGCCACCATCCCACCACCAGCCCCAGAAAAAGGAAAAAAGCAAGTTTGATTGAGAGATGGGGGTGGAAGGAAGGGAAGGGAATATCTGGGAGGTTTAGATCATTTCTGGATCTTCTGGAGAACCAGAGGAAGTTGACTGGTGATGTCCCTGGAATGGATGGGTCCAGATTTAGAGGACTGAATAGGGGAGATGGTGGTGGGAGCCTTCTGAGGGGCAAACCCTTCTCATTCCTATTATAAAACGGCTGTTTTTCCAGCAATTTTGAGCCTGGAAACAGAAACGTTAATCTCCTAGAATCCTTCTGCTCCCCTTGCCACTTTTTATTATCCCCCAAAGCATGGGTGCTATTCAGCAGGTTCTGACAGATTCTGGAGAACCGGTAGTGGAAAATTTGAGTAGTTCGGAGAACCGGCAAATACCACCTCTGGCTGGTCCCAGAGTGCAGAGGGAATGGGGATTTTGCAGTATCCTTCCCCTGAAGTGGGCTGGGAATGGAGATTTTGCAATATCCTTCCCCTGCCACGCCCACCAAGCCACGCCCACCAAGCCATGCCCACAGAACCAGTAGTAAAAAAAATTGAATTTCACCACTGCCCCAAACACCACTAAATCAGGGGTCTCCAACCTTGACAACTTTACAACTTGTGGACTTCAACTTCCTTCTGGGAGTTGAGGTCCACAAGTTGTAAAGTTGTCAAAGTTGGAGACCCCTCCACTAAATGACTCCTAAATCATATCTGGGATGTAATTTCTTTTTCTTTCAGGCTGGCGTTGAAAATATCTATCCTTCATTGGAGTTTGAGTGTGTGTGTGTAGGTGAATATTGCCCAAATTCAGCGATTTTTGTAAGCAAATTATGGTGGTGTGAATAGTGGGAGGTGTCACGAATTGGGAGCTGGAGGATAGTTTCATGTTGCCCCCTCTTAAGTTAGAATCTCTGCTTTTCCCCCCTTCCTATCTCCCCTGGGAGATACTGCTGCATTTGCTTGTCCTTCTCTCACCCCAAGAGCTGCCCCCACCCCAGACAATGGACTGACCCATGGCTTGGAGCTGTAGGAAGGAGCTAAATGAGTTGCCATTGACACATGGGCAGTGTGAGTGTTGGTATCAGAAGTCCCTCTAGAAATGTCTGCCTTCGGAGCTGCGTGATTGGCTAAACTTTGTGTTGTGTGTCTTCAAGACAGTTTGGAACTGCCTGGATTTATCCCTACAGTTTTCTTGGCAAGGTGGTTTTCAGAAGTGGTTTGCCATTGCCTCCTTCCCAGGGCTGTGAAAGAGTGACCGGCCCAAAAATCACCCAGTTGCCTTCATGCCCAAGGTGGGACTGATGCTCAGAGTTTCCCAATTTCCAGCCAGGTGCCTTACAACCAGGGGTGGGCTTCAAAAATTTTTAGCAAGGGTTTCTCTGCCCAGTTGCTAAGTGGGCGTGGCCATGGTGGGCATGCTAGTGTTGCCCTAGTTGAGCTCCAGCGGCATCTGCATGCCGGCCAGCTGATTTTCAGGCCCACCGGAAGTCAGGAAATGGGCCATTTCCAGCCTCCAGAGGGCCTCTGGGGGGTGGGGAAGGACCCTTTCGCCCTCCCCAGGCTCCTAGAAAGCCTCTGTTGCCTGGGGATGGTGAAAAACAGGCCTACCGGGCCCACCATGCCATCACATGCCAAAGGGGGGGGGAGAGCAGGTGGGTCATGTGTGCATGCACGGGAGGGGGGCAGGGCGCATTGAATTATGGGTGTGGGCACACGTGCGCATGATCCCCCCCCCGTATTCCCCCTGCTTTTGGCACGTGACAGCAAAAAGGTTAGCCATCACTGGCCTAGTCGGCCTCCCGCACCACAGCAGGGCTCCGGAGGCTTTTCTTGAGCCTCCAGGAGGGCGAAAACAGCCTCCCCAGGCTCCGGAGGCCCTCTGGAGGCCTTCCTGAACTTCTGGTAGGCTTGTTTTTCGCCCTCCCTGAGCCTCCGCACACGCCCTGCACTTACCTGCATCCAAAACGCGCCGTGTGGGGACTCGTGGGAGGGGAGGGGTGGGCAGGGTCAGCCAGGAGTGGGATTTGGGGGTTCTCTGAACTGCACAGAATCTTAGCTAGAGGTTCTCCCAAACCCCTGTGAATCCCCAGCAGCCCATCCCTGCTTACAACCACCGTACCAAACTGGCTCTCTCTCTTTTTTTTAACCTGGATAATTGAGAATGTCAGAAGGTGTGAGCTGCCAGGCGTTTAGAGCCCGTTTTTCTTCTTGATGGAAAATGCAAGCAGGCGTTGTTTGTCCATCCTTAGCCATCCGCTGCAGGCCTTCCTGGAGAGTGCAGATCCCACCATCCAGTCCCTCGATGATCTCCAGCATAAAGCCATGGAAGAATTCAGGAAAGTTTTGTCCTTCTTTGGGGAAGACTCCAAAGTCACAACCTCTGAGGACTTTTTTGGCATATTTGCTGAGTTCATGAGCAAATTTGAGGTGAGTATCGGGCTTTTATTGTACTTTGGTTACAACCATGGTTTGTTTGTTTTTTTTTTTCTTTAATTTATATGCCGCCCTTCTCCGGAGACTCAGGGCGGCTTACAATGCGTTAAGCAATAGCCTTCATACTTTTGTATATTTATACAAAGTCAGCTTATTGCCCCCGCAAACTGGGTCCTCAATTTACCTACCTTTGAAAGGATGGAAGGCTGAGTCAACCTTGAGCCTGGTGGGATTTGAACTTGCAGTAATTGCAAGCAGCAGATGTTAATAACAGTGCTTTAGTCCACTGTACTATCAGGCTCTTTCCCTGGGGGCGGGGGGAGGGGGTTGGTCAACCAGCTGGATTTTGTTCTACTGTTTGCATTGCTCCTGGAGGATAAGGAGAGGGCAGGGGTGTCAAACTCCATTTCATTGAGGGTCACATCAGGGTTGTGTTTGACCTTGGGGGAGGGGGCATGGCCAGGGTCGACGGGGCTGGGTGGGTGTGGCCCTCAGACCCTCCCTCCCTCTCATTACAATCGCCTTCCTTCCTTTTCTTCTTTTTCCTTCCCTCTTCTTTCTCCTTTCTCCTTTCTCTTTCCTTCCTTCCTTCTCTTCTTTTTCCTTCCCTCTTCATTCTCCTTCCTTCCTTCCTTCCTTTTCTTCTTTTTCCTTCCCTCTTCTTTCTCCTTTCTCCTTTCTCTTTCCTTCCTTCCTTCTCTTCTTTTTCCTTCCCTCTTCATTCTCCTTCCTTCCTTCCTTCCTTCCTTTTCTTCTTTTTCCTTCCCTCTTCTTTCTCCTTTCTCCTTTCTCTTTCCTTCCTTCCTTCTCTTCTTTTTCCTTCCCTCTTCATTCTTCCTTCCTTCCTTCCTTCCTTTTCTTCTTTTTCCTTCCCTCTTCTTTCTCCTTTCTCCTTTCTCTTTCCTTCCTTCCTTCTCTTCTTTTTCCTTCCCTCTTCATTCTCCTTCCTTCCTTCCTTTCTTCTCTTTTTTTTCCTTCCCACTTCATTCTCCTTTCTCCTTCCTTCCTTCCTTCTCTTCTTTTTCCTTCCCTCTTCCTTCTCCTTTATCCTTCCTTCCTTCCTTCCTCCTTCCTTCTCTTCTTTTTCTTCCCTCTTCATTCTTTTTTCTTCTTCCTTCCCCTCTTTCCTTATTTTTTCTTCCTTACTCTCTTCCCATCTTCCCATCTTTTTCTTTGTCTTTCGTCTTTCCCTTTCTCCTTTCCTTTCCCTTCTTGCATGCTCAAATGCAAAAGGGGAAACATTTCTCCTTTTGTTTTCTTTTTAGTTTGCCTTGCTAGCCCTCTGCCAGTGAAAACGGAGCCAGGGAGGAGCTCCACTTTTGCTGGCTGTTTCCAGGGGGCCAGATCCTAGCACCCCATGAGCCAGATGCGGCCTGCAGGCCTTGAGTTTGACACCCCTGGGATACAGGGTAGACCAATCCCCCTGTGGCCTAGAACAGGGGCCTCCAACCCCCGGTCCATGGACTGGCACTGGGCCACAGCATGCCAGAAACAGGGCCCCACAAACAAGTAAAGCCCCATCCGAGGGATGCAGGCAACATGCGAAACCACGCCTTCTGTGACCCACGAAAAAAACTCTCTCCACGGAACCGGTCCCTGGTGCCCAAATGGTTGGAGGCTGCTCACCTAGAACACAGCTCTGTTCTTTTCCTTTGAGAAAACCCAAACAGATTTGACTCAGCCAGTTTGAACTCGTGGCCTTCTTAAAACACCGTGTCCACTTGAAACTCCTTGGTCGGTAATTGACACATAGATGGCAGCCCGAGGGAAGAGAAACTGGCAGCAAATGTTTTGTGCTTTTCCATCTCTTGTGCTAAGCAGTTACACATTCGGGCTTGTTTCATAGCCCCCCAAAAAAGGATCCATCAGGGAAAACTGGGGGAAGGTTGAGGGAGAAGAGCCTAAGCTTTTGGGGAGGACTTTGCACCAGAGGTGGTATTTAGCCGGTTCCAATCGGTTCAGCTGAACCGGTAGTAGCGACCGGCGGGTGGGTGGGCCCAGGCGCAATCCCATCCTATATCGCTGTGTTTTTGATGCTGCACACATGTGTGGATGGCACGTTTGAGTGAATTGTCGTGTTTTGTGATGCCACACGCATGTGCTGATGGCGCATGCGTGCTCACATTTCTGGTGCTGGGCAAATCGGTGGTAACAATATGCAAAGTTCACCACTTCTTTGCACCTGCTTGTCCTGCCATTTCTCTCTCTCTCTCTCTCTCTCTCACACACACACACACACACACACACACACACGTTCTCTTGCAAAGAATGTTCTGTGGATCACGTGGCCGATCTTTGAGAGAAAGGTCTGGAGAAAGGAACACCCCACACTGATGCCACCGGATCTAGCAATCCTAGACCAGGGGTGGGATTGATGGAGTTGAGCATGCATAGCCTAAGAAAGAGATCATTGGTACCTCAGCAGCTTCCAAAAGGAGCCCCCCCAGTTCCCGAAGTCCTTCCTAACTTCAAGAAGATTTGCCTTCAGTGTTTGTAATTTGACCCCCCACCTTGGCTTGGATCCTAGATAATTTAGCTGCCCCTGCAGGTTAGACACATTCTTCTTTCTGCCACTCCCTGGTTCGAGTTTGTTTGCAAAATTCTTTTGCTCCTCAGGAAAGAAACAGGGAGAAGCCACACTCCCCTTTTGCAGGGAATAAGAACTCCGAAGACCATCGGGGGTGGCGGGGGATTGAATGATAAGAGTAGGTCTTCTGGAATTGAGGGTGGGATGCGGTGGCTCAGTGGCTAAGACTTTGAACTTGTCAATCAAAAGGTCGGCAGTTCAGAGGTTTGAATCCCTAGTGCCGCGTAACGAGGTGAGCTCCCGTTCCTTGTCCCAGCTTCTGCCAACCTAGCAGTTCGAAAGCAGGTAAAAAATGCAAGTAGAAAAATAGGGACCACCTTTGGTGGGACAGAACAGAACAGTGTTCTGTGCGCCTCTAGTGTTTAGTCATGCCAGCCACATGACCACGGAGACGTCTTCGGACAGCGCTGGCTCTTCAGCTTTGAAACAGAGATGAGCACCGCCCCCTAGAGTCGGGAACGACTAGCACACATGTGCAAGAGGAACCTTTACCTTTACCTTCCCTGGTGCAGATAGGCCTCCCCTGACTCATTCATCACCAGCTTGAGCCATCGTTGACTTGATGATAGTTGGATATAGCAGATTACACTAGAGCAGGGGTCTCCAAACTCGGCAAGTTGAAGACTGCAACTCCCAGAATTCCTCAGCCAGCCAGACTTTAAGCCTGCAAATCTTAAAGTGGCCACGTTTGGAGACCCCTGTACCAGAGGATTGGGGGGAAATGCCCCTCCCCCCAAGAGAAGATGCCTAAAAGCCCAGACTGTGGACAGGCTAAGTGCATCAAATCTCTAAGCCAGCAACACATCAAACTTCTTTGAACTTAAAACCACCAAGTCCCCTAATGTTTGCAGTGTCCTTGTATGTGGACGTTGCAATGGGGAAGGGAGCATGTTGTATGCAAAAGAACAAATGGGCCGGTTGACCCAGTCAAGCAAGCAAGGAGACTTGACCTGGTATGAAGCCATTCCGCTCCTCCTCCTCATGTCCTCCAGACTGTTGTGTTTGCCACTGCAGCTTCCACACTATTTTTTGTGCAAATTGTGGCAGGTGGCAGAAGGCAGCAAGAACCTGGCATGGCCACCTCCGCAAACTTCAGGCTGGAGAACCCAGAAGCGGAGGGCTCTCTGTGGCTCAAACTACTCATCAAACTTGCCTTTGTCATCTCCATACACACCTACTATGCAGTGAACTGGGCTGTGTTGAGTTGTCTCCTTCTGGGCCTTTCAGTCCTTACAGATGTGAAAATGCAGTGTTGGGATTTTAAATCTCCTTAATGGCCTAGAACAGGGATCTCCAACCTTGGCAACTTTAACACTTGTGGACTTCAACTCCCAGGATTCACAAGTCTTAAAGTTGCGAAGGTTGGAGATCCCTGGCCTAGAATGCCCTTGTGTTTAATGGCTGCCTATCTTGGGCAGGGGTTGGGCTAGAAGACCTCCAAGGTCCCTTCCAGCTCTACGATTCTATGACTCTCTTCTCTCTACAGCGGGCCTTCAACGATGTGCAGGCCAATGAGCCCTTGTGCAGCCCGAAGATGATCCCCCCTCTTGCCTGGTGACCGGAGGGTTGAAGAAAGACTGCAGCACGGTGCTTTCTTGCCCACAGTTTGGCTGCTTTGAGTCCAGCCTGGCGGTCAGTGCAAAGCAAGTTTCTTCTCAGCGTGGAAGCAGCGTTGCTGGAGGCCGGCAGAGGACGTGTCTGTGTCCATTTCTATGGAAACTGCCTTCAAAAAAAGAGAAGGGGGCTAGCTGCAGAATTCCACACACTTCTCCCCACCAGAGACATATTTTCCCCCCCACAGAGATATTCCGTGGTTGCTAAACTTGAGTGCTAGAATCCAAGGTGTAAGGAAGGAGGCATGGACAAAGCTGCCCTGGCTTCCCTCTTACTTTTCATGGCCTTTCTGGGAACTCCTTTATGTCAGGGAGCTGCCACCTTGCCTGCAGGTGGCATTTGGGAACAGTCAACCTGTACAGGGCTTGCCTGGTGCCCCTTTGCTCCAAAAGGAACCAATTTGCTCCCTTCTCCTGCCTCCTGGTCTTGCCAGTGGTTGCAAACGTAGCCAGCCAGTCTTTCGTTCCAGTCAATTCTCTCGGGAAAATAGATCTCTAAAGGAAGTGACCCACACAGGCAGGATGGGGGCTGAAGCCCTCTCTCTAGAGCTGAATGGGGAAGTGCCCTCACCCTACCCAGCATCTGGTGCCTGTTCCACACACCAGGTTCTGCTCTGCTGTCTCTTGGCCAAATGTCTGGGAGCAGAAGGTTACTTGATTTGTTGGGTTGCCAACTCAGAATTCCTTGAGGAGTTCGAGGCAGCTCGTGTGAGGAATACGATTCCTTTTAAGCGCAAGCAGTGACCCTGTTACGGCCCAGGGTGCCTAGGCAGAAGCTGGCATCTCTAGAGACCTTTATTGGTCTGATTAAAGGCCACGTCAGACGGCCCTACAACAGCCTGGTAAGGCTCCACCCAGGGGTGAAATCCAGCAGGTTCTGACAGGTTCTGGAGAACCGGTAGCGGAAATATTGAGTAGTTCAGAGAACCGGCAAATGCCACCTCTGGCTGGCCCCAAAGTGGGGTGGGAATGGAGATTTTTGCAATATCCTTCCCCCATGAGTGAGGAGGGAATGGGGATTTTGCAGTATCCTTCCCCTGGAGTGGGGAGGGAATGGGGATTTTGCAGTATCCTTCCCCTGCCATACCCACCAAGCCATGCCCACCAAGCCACACCACACCCACCAAGCCAATTGGATTTCACCACTGGCTCCACCCCACACTCCCCTAAAGGCAGCCCCCCTCAGTCCCCAAAAGCCAGTAAACAACAAAAGAAGTCCAAAGAGAGGGGGCAAGGTCCAGAGTCCAGGTGCAAAGGCCAAAGGGAAGTCCACAAGGCAAGAGCATGAGACAAAGCCGGGGTGGGTGGGGGGTGGGGGGATGGAGACCTTAATCCAAAACAATGGTTCCTGGCAAAGACTAACTCCCCATGGCTTCTCCTGAAGTCACTCCACTCCAGGTGTTCCTTGTGAGGAGGGATGGGGCCACCTTCACCCGAGTAGCCTGGCAGCTCTTCTCTGGGCTTCCCTATACTCCCCACTCCGTGCCCTTGGATCAAATGGGGGAGGCAGCTGCTGCTCATCAGAGGGGATCCGCTGCCTCTCAGCACCACTGCCTGTCTGCAGCCGATCCTCCCCTGTGTCTGTGAAGGCAGGCAGCTCTCTGTCTGGTCGACCACCTCCCCCAATGCCTGAGGGGCCTGGGACAGCATCATCCTCAGGTCCTGGCCTCTCCAAGTATGCCAAGGGAGACGTGCCATCCCTGTCTGACAGTCCCAACTCCTCCTCCTTCTCTTCCTCCTCCTCTTCTCCTCTTCTCCTTCTCCTCCTCCTCCTCCCCTCCTCCTTCTCTTCTTCTCTTCTTCCCCTTCCTCTCCTCCTCCTCCTCCTCCCCTCCTCCTTCTCTTCTTCTCTTCTTCCCCTTCCTCTCCTCCTCCTCCTCCTCCTCCTCCTCCTCCTTCTCTTCTTCTCTTCTTCCCCTTCCTCTCCTCCTCCTCCTCCCCTCCTCCTTCTCTTCTTCTCTTCTTCCCCTTCCTCTCCTCCTCCTCCTCCTCCTCCTCCTCTTCCTCTTCCACTCTTTCTCCTCCTTCTCCTTCTCCTCTTCCTCCTCCTCTTCTCCTTCTCTTCCTTCTCCTCCTCTTCTTCTTCTCTCCTCCTCCTCCTCCTCCACTTCTCCTCCTCCTTCTCTTCTTCTCTTCTTCCCCTTCCTCTCCTCCTCCTCCTCCCCTCCTCCTTCTCTTCTTCTCTTCTTCCCCTTCCTCTCCTCCTCCTCCTCCTCCTCCTCCTCCTCCTCCTCCTCCTCCTCCTCCTCCTCCTCTTCCTCTTCCACTCTTTCTCCTCCTTCTCCTTCTCCTCTTCCTCCTCCTCTTCTCCTTCTCTTCCTTCTCCTCCTCTTCTTCTTCTCTCCTCCTCCTCCTCCTCCTCCACTTCTCCTCTTCTTCCCCTCCTCCTCCTCCTTCTCCTCCTTCTCCTCCTCCTCCTCCTCCTCCTCCAGTGGGGCCATGACAGACCCTGAGAAGGATGTGGAGTAGAAGAATGACAGTTTCCAAGAAGCCCATGAGTTTTCATGGATAAAGAGTGGATTTGACCTGGCATCTCCCCGGTCCTAGCAGGGCCCATTCAGATCTGCATGATGGCAAGCTCCCCTAGCAGAGAGCAATGCCCCAAAGGTGCATTTTCAAGAGGCAACTGGACTTTCTGGGTTTTCTTTGAAGATGTTTCACTTCTCATCCAAGAAGCTTTTTGGATGAGAAGCAAAATGTCTTCAGAGGAAAAACCAGAAAGTCCAGTTGCCTCTTGAAAATGCACCTTTGGGACAACCATGACCTGGAGGACTGAGAATCTCCATAGACATTTAGCAGAGAGCAAGCTCATTGCTCCAGGAAACCATCAGACCTGTGAGATGCCCCAATCCATTTGGTTCCCCCGCCCCCAGTGGGTGTCCAGCCAATCCTTTCCCTTAGTCCCTTATTGGAGATGCTTGGAGCTGGAAATGAACAAGGCCTTCTCAGATATCAGTCCAGCATTTCCCGGCCTGTCCACCATGGCAGAAGCCCCATGCCCAGCCTTCCTTGCCTGCCTTTGTGATCAGTAGCAGCCACCTCAGCCTGGCATGAGCGAAACCAAGACCATCAATAATGGGGGCCTTAGTGGGCTCTGACCCATCACATTTCTTGTTGAAATAAAAATCCCAACCCAGCCATTTCTTGCGGAGGGTTCTCCAGGTAAGCACCTTCCTTACATATTGAACAGGTACACATAAGGGCTTCTCTTCTGCTGTTTATTTTGATGCCCCTCTCACATTGGCCCTCCTTGTTCTTTGAGGAGGGGATCCGTAGGGAGCTCAGTTCCTCTTTTCAAAGAGCTGCAATGAAGTATTTCAAGGTTATTTTACGATAAAGATGATGGCGATGATGATCCCGGTTCTGCTCTCCTTGTAACTTTGCAAGGCCGTGTGGAGGGGCGAAGAGCTCTTCATTTCCAGGCATTATTTTCTCGTGACGTTTTTCCAAGGTTGAAGATTGTTCCCCCTGAGAATTGTGTATAGATGTGAGTCCCGTGTCTCTGTACAAATCTTTTATTATGCTATCATGTAATAAAGAACTTTTCTCTCTGTAGCAAAATGGCATCTGTTTGGCAACTGAGTCTTTTTACACCTGATCTGACCAGCCATCTGTATGAATGAGATGATGGTTTATGGGCTCTTTGCTCCTAGACACCGTTGTGTTTTTCTCCCATCCTTGTGACATACATTGTGTTGCCCTACAGTCATAATCATAATCATAAGTTTATTTGTCAAGCATATATAAGATAACAGGTAAAAGTATAAACGTAATTTGAATACATGAAAAGAGTAAGAGTAAAAAGGAACATTAGGACAGGGATGGAAGGAATGCTGGTGCACTTATGCAGGTCCCTTACAGACCTCTTAGGAATGGGGTGAGGTCAACAGTAGACAGTTTAAGGTTTTGGGGGTTTGGGGAAGAAACTACAGAATCAGGTAATGCATTCCAGGCACTGACCACTCTGTTACTGAAGTCGTATTTTCTGCAATTGAGTTTGGAGCGGTTTACCTTGAGTTTGTATCTATTATTTGCTCGTGTATTGTTGCGGTTGAAGCTGAAGTAGTCATTGACAGGAAGGACATTGTGGCAGATAATTTTATGTACTATGCTTAGGTCAGACTGAAGTCGGTGTAGTTCTAAGTTGTCTAAGCCCAAAATTTGGAGTCTGGTGGCATAAGGTATTTTATTGCAGCTAGAGGAATGGAGGACTCTTCTCGTAAAATATCTCTAGACTCTCTCTGTTGTATTTATGTCCGATATGCAGTGCGGGTCCCAGACAGATGAGCTGTATTCGAGAATTGGTCTAGCAAATGAGCCAGTTGGCAGTGTGCAAAAGGCAGCTGTTGAAACTTTCAACATCTGGCAAAGCCCATGTTTATCTCTGGGACTGCAAATGCATATCTGAATGATTATATTCAGATATTTGCTGAAATCTTATGACTGAAAAGATGGGAGGATTCTCTCTTGGTCTTTTTCCATCATTTACCAGTTGATACTTAAAATAAGCAAGACAAACAGAACAACATGAAGCTATGCACGTTGCCAAGGAATGCTGCCGTGGGGCCATTTCCTTCACCAGCATGTTCAAGGGCCATTTGTGGCCACCAAGAAGCTGTCGGCATTGCTGCGTGCAGAAAAGGAGACTTTGGCAGGAATGGCATTTTCTGGTTCAAATATTTTATTCATTTACTGAAATATAAAAGACAGAAATTCAAAGAGAAATGAAGATAATGGGAAAATAGGGGAGAAAAAGGAGAAGAGGAGAAAGTGTAGGGTAAAGGAGAAAGGCAAACCACAATTTTTACTTTTATATGATCATATTAATGGATGAACAGATTCACAGGGTTGGAAAGGACCTTGTAGGTCATCTAGTCCAACCCCCGCCGAAGCAGGAGACCCTACACCATTTCTGACAGATGGCAGTCCAGTCTCTTCTTGAAAGCCTCCAGTGATGAAGCTCCCACAACATCTGAAGGCAACTTCTGTTCCATGGGTTGATTGCTCTCACTGTCAGAAAATTTCTCCTTATTTCCAGGTTGAATCTCTCCTTGATCAGCTTCCATCCGTTATTCCTTGTCTGGCCTTCGGGTGCCTTGGAAAATAGCTTGACCCCCTTCCTCCTCTCTGTGGCAGCTCCTCAAGTATTGGAAGACTGCTATCATGTCTCCCCTGGTCCTTCTCTTTAGATTAGCCATGCCCAGTTCCTGCAACCGTTCATCGTATGTTTTACCCTCCAGTCCCCTAATCATCCTGGTTGCTCTTCTCTGCACCCTTTCTAGAGTCTCAACATCTTTTTTATAGTGTGGTGACCAAAACTGGATGCAGTATTCTAGGTGTGGTCTTACTAAGGCTTTATAGAGTGGTATTAGTTTCTCCCTTGATCTTGATTGTATCCCTCTGTTAATGCAATTTAAGATTGTGTTGGCTTTTTTGGCTGCCGCCGCACACTGTTAGCTCATATGTAGGTTGTCCACTAAGATTCCAAGATCCCTCTCACACTCACTGCTATTAAGCCTGATTTCACCCATACGTACTATTTCTATAACAACAAACCTATCTATTCAGCAAAACCCCAAATCAAAGTTTCATCTTAAGCAGAAAGTCCAGAAATGGTTTCCAAATAGAAACAAAATTAATTGTATTCTTTTCTTTAATTTTATTCTGCTTCTTCAAAGCAGTCAATTTAGCCATCTCTGCTAATGCCATCCACTTTTGCAGCCGTTCCTCCATTGTGGGAATCAACACATCCTTCCATTTTTGTGCATAAAGTATTTTCGCTACGTTTTTCTCCTCACATTGGGCTGAGTATGTCAGGTGTAAATGCTCTGACTATACCAGGGATCAGCTATAGCTCAGTAGTGAAAGGGTTAACCCAGACACCCACCTGGTCAGCTCCTCCCATAGACTCCTCCTTACCTGATTCCCCGCCCACAGGTATAAAAGGTGGGCACACTCCTCCATGTTCCCCAGATCTTGATGTAACCAAATGATGATATGATGAACCTGCAAATAAAAGAAAGATATTTTATATAATGACTCAAGTCTCTTCATTGGGCCTGATCCACCAACCTTGTAACAAATTGGTAGCAGAGGATGGTTGGTAAGGCCCAGAGATCCCGAGACACAAGACAAGAACCCATACCCACCTGCAGGATGGCGACACCCCCGAAGCAACGGGAAGGCAACCCATCGGACTCACCAGGGAAAGCAGGAACCTCAACCACCCCCAAAGCCACCGCGATGGAAGAAAAGGGGGAGATCGAAAAAGGGAAAAGGGCCCACCACGACCAAGAAGAAGAGAAGCTGCGACTCGATGTCCTGCAGCTGTTGAAGGAGCGAGCCGGCGACAAGAACCTCCTCACCGACCTGCGGAGCTTCATAATCGACCGCGAGGTGGCAAGGGGCGAAGAAGACTCGGACTCCGAACTCGAAGAGCTGGACTCGGTGAGTGGATCGCCCAAAGGGGCACTTCCAACGGCCACCGAGCCCCAAAGCCCCGCTCAAATTTTGAAACGGTGGCCATCTTTGTCCACGTGGTCGGACAAGATGGCCGACCGCCAACCAATCGATGGACAGAATTCAAAATGGCCGGCGCGCGAAAAATGCCGGACCATGACCCACGATGAAAGTGACCAGGGGGAGGGGACCGAATCCGACTCCGACCCCTGGTACACCCCCAGCGAGCGGCAAGTGGATAGGGCCATGAAGACCCTTGCCGCCGCCTTCGGCCCAGGCCTCAAAATCACTAAGGAGAGGCCGGAGGGGCCAAAACAAAAGGGAAGACGGGGAGAGGGGCGACGAAGCGCCCACCCGAGAGCCACCGACGCCCGTGACTGCTCGCCAGCCCACCTACGCACCCCAGGGACACCGCGCCTCCGATCGCCCAGGCCGCACACCCCGGACCGCGTGGATTGGGGCAGCTACTTACAGCCGTCGCCGGAGCCCCAACGCCGCCAGGATCTTCGCTCCGGAGATGCAGCCGCTGGACGACGACTTCCGGAGTACACCTGGACCCCCAAGGCCGAAGCCGAGGCCTACCCGACCGGCAGAGGCCTCTACAGCGGAGCTACGGCAAACAGGTCCTTCCTCGACGACGGCGGAGCTGAAATGGACTTCGCGCATGCGCTCTTCCGCCTAGAGGAAGAAAAAAGAAAAAAATTACAAAGCGGGACTTTTAAATTGCCGCCAAGCGTGCCCATGCCTTACTGTTCCTACAGGCACATAAGAAACCATGGACAGCAGCCAGCAGTAAGTAATTTTACTAGTGGTACTGGAAACTTACCCGTTGACTTTCCCAAGTTGAGGATGGATGGGGGTAATATCCTAGAGTGGTCACAGCAGCTCCAGGTTATTTTCCTGAAAGAAAATATGTCTCATTTTATTAATGACCCCCCAGAGAGACCATGGACTTTAGAACTGGATTGCATGCACCATAAGGCGTTCTACCTCTTAATTGCCAGTATATCCCCCACAATTTACCACTGTATAGGCCATAACCTAACCGTGTCAGAAATTATAGGAAAAATGTTTGGGTTGTTTTACAGTGAGAGTGTGTCCACCACCACCCAAATTTCCAAGGATTTCTTTTCCGCCAGGCTCAAGCCAGGGACCCCCATGAGTGAACACCTAGTGTCCTTGAGCGGTACCAGGGCAGAGCTGCACCTTAGGGGAGAAGTTATTTCCGACCAGATAATGAAAAGCGTAATAATCAACTCTTTAGATTATTCATGGAATAGCTTCTTAACACATTTAGACACCATCAGCCTAGGAATGTTATCAGTAGAGAAGCTATCCAACAAGCTCATAGCCGAAGACAATCTGAGGAGGAGCCGCCCCGGCCCTCCCAGAGAACATAAGAGTGAGAAGAGGGTAGTCTTCCAAGAGAAACAACACAACACACCAGAGTGCTACATCTGCGGGTCAAGGGGACACATCAAGAGGGACTGCCCCAAGAGCTATAGGGAGAGAGGCAGGCCAGAGCATAGGCACAAGCAGACGGAAAGACACACATCCGAAGAAAGATATAGGCGTAGAGACTCACCCATTCCCAGGGATAAGAGGGGGAACAGAGACAGCTCACGCGACAGCAGGACAGGATCTCTATATGGGATAGGGGAACACACACACACCACACACCAAGACAAAGGCACCAGCTCATGGCTCCTGGACTCGGGAGCCTCCAACCATACCACCTACAACCAGAAACTACTCTCACATTTCAAGAGGGAGGAATTTTCAATCAAAGTCGCAGATCAAAACCAGGTCAGAGTAACGGGCAAAGGAACAGTCATGTTACCAGGCTTAGGGAAAATAGAGGGGGTACTGTTAGTCCCGGAGATACCCCACAACATCCTAGCCGCAATAAAACTTAGCAAGGAATCTGGGATTGAGGTGACCTTCACCAAGGGCAATGTCAAAGTTAGTAAGGATGGGGAAGACGTAGGAAGAGTAACAATTAACCAAGGGTTACCTTACATAACTTTCCATGAGAACAACACCCACAGTGTAAACACCAACTCAGAGAATACAGAGGGCACTGACCAAAACAGGACAGAGGGTGAACAGGTAGACGAGAGAAAGACAGATAGCGATGATAACACGACACTAGAAATACAACACAACAAACACACCCAAAGGAAACCCTCAATAGGCAGGCCAATGCATGATGACTGCGCCCATCTGCTGCACCGGAAGCTAGGACACGCCAGTTTTCCCGTTGTACAGAAAATGACCAATTGTACCGAGGGCGTCAAAATAAAAAACTGTAAAAACTACCTCGAGTGCTCGGTGTGCAAGTGTTCAAAACTAAAGGTGAAACCCAGACCCAAGAAGTCGTTACGTGCCACCAAACAAATATTCGACTTAGTACACATGGACCTGGTAGGGCCCCTAAGGCCATCCATAAACTATAAGAAAAGGTACTTTCTCACTATAGTGGACGACTATAGTCGATATGGCTTCGTCTACACCTTAAGAAAAAAGGATGAGGCCTTCCAAAAATTCAAGGAGTTTTACAAAAGAGTAGAAACCCAAAACAACAAACAGGTCAAACAAATCATGACCGACAGGGGGTCTGAGTTCCTATCCAAGGACTTCTCCCATTGGCTCAGATCCAAAGGCGTGATTCACTTTACGTCGTCCCCATTTTCCGCCTTTCAAAACGGGGTCGCAGAACGACGGAATTCCACGCTGCAAACGATGGTCAGGTGCGCCTTAGAGGACGCGGGCATTGGCCAACACTTCTGGTCTGAAGCCCTGGTCTACTCCAATTACACACTGAATAGAACATGGTCCAGTGTGATAGACAAAACACCATATGAGATCATGTATAATAAGAAGCCACAAATAGCACACTTGCATGTGTTCGGTGTAACTGCTGATGTACACATACCCAAGCAGCTACGCAAGAAAGGGGATAAGGTATCCAGAAGGCTGAGGTTTATGGGATACGAACCAGGAACCAAGGGCTTCAGGTTTGTGGACAACAATAATAGATTTGTGGTCTCTAGGACAGCGGCATTCCACGAACAAGCCAACTGGTCCAGAATACACTTAAACGAGGTACCCACCGAGCGAGAGGATAGTCCTGCTGAGCAAGCTCAAAGCAAAGACGAGACAGTGAATAGACAGGAAGAGGGCAGGCCCAAGCCCAATCTCCAAGGCGTTAGGGTTGAGGGATGGAAAGAAAACCATCCCAAGATAAGTATAGACTCACTGACACAAAGAGAGGCCAGACATCTACACGATACAGAACAGACAGTAGACAGGCCGGTCAGGTCAACCAGAAATCAGCTACCCAGGAGGTTAAATGATTACGTGATGCACGTGCATACGAATCATATCACACCAAACTCCTACGAGGAAGTGTTAAGGCTGCCCCAGGAAGAAAGGACAAAATGGGAGTTAGCCATGGCCAAAGAACTGGATAGCCTGAGGAAGCTAAAAGTCTACACCCCATCCAAGGTCCCAGAGGGCAAGAACGCAATAGGCACTCGATGGATCTTCAAGATCAAGAACCTAGAGGGTGGCCAAAGCCTATACAAAGCAAGATTAGTCGCCCAGGGGTTTGCTCAAAGGTTTCCTGAGGACTACACTGACACATATTCCCCCACCGTAAGAACAGAAAGCGTCAAAAGCGCCCTGGTCATTGCATCCCTGCTAGGGCTGGAGGTGCACCAGTTTGACGTGCAGACTGCCTACTTGCACGCCAACCTAGACAAAGAAATATACATCAAAGCGCCCCACAGCAAAGAAACCAGCAGGGGGGACACCTGGTTACTCCACAAGAGCCTGTACGGGCTAAAGCAATCGGGCAAACGCTGGTACGAATGCCTGGTAGAGGCCCTGAAGTCTATGGGATTCACAGCGACCATAGCTGACAACTGTTTCTTTACCAAGAAAGAAGGGGACTCACCAGAATACATCCTAGTTTACGTGGATGACATTCTATATATCAGTAAACACGAAGGAAGCCGCAACAACTTTGCCAGCAGGCTGGGCAAACACTTCACCCTAAAATACCTTGGGAAGATTAATCGGTACCTGGGGGTACAAGTCAACCAAACGCCAAAAGGTTTCCAGCTGTCGCAGAGAGAGAAAATAGAGGAACTGCTCCACAAGTGCAACATGGCAGACGCCAAGGGATGTGATTCACCCATGCAGATGGACTTTCTGAAAAACATGCATGATGAATCACCCGGGTTTGAAGACAACACATTGTACAGGTCAGTCATAGGCTCCCTCCTATATATCGCTAACTGGACAAGACCGGACATTGCTCTTTCAGTTAATTTATTGTCCAGGCACGTAAGCAAACCCACCACATACCACTGGGACGCAGTGAAAAGAGTACTAAGATACCTCAAACAAAGTGCCAACGCATGTCTAACCCTAGAACCCGAAAAATCCGACGAACCCATCCTCTCCTGCTACGCCGATGCCGACTGGGCCGGAGATACCAAAGGCCGGAAAAGCACATCTGGGTACATATTCTACCTAAATAACAGTCCGGTGCATTGGTACACAGGCAAGCAAATTTTGGTGGCTACCTCGACTACTGAGGCTGAATACATATGCCTCTCCAAAGCTGCCAACAACCTCATCTGGTTCGACGACCTACTCGCCAGCGTGTGGAGAGAACCAGCTTACCCAATAAATATCTATGAAGATAACAAAGCCGCCATAGAGATATCCATGTCCGACGCTGTAGGGCAAAGATCAAGACACATAGACATAAAATATAAGCACGTCAGACAACTCTCCAGAATCGGTTTCATAAAGGCCATTCACTGCGACACAGAAGAACAGACCGCAGACATACTCACGAAACCACTACAGGGCAAACAACACTCACACTTAGTTTCCAAACTCAACATCCACCCAAGGGTGCCAACCAGCCAGTCAGGTCCACAGACACGGGTCAGGCATTTAGAGGGGGATTTGTCAGGTGTAAATGCTCTGACTATACCAGGGATCAGCTATAGCTCAGTAGTGAAAGGGTTAACCCAGACACCCACCTGGTCAGCTCCTCCCATAGACTCCTCCTTACCTGATTCCCCGCCCACAGGTATAAAAGGTGGGCACACTCCTCCATGTTCCCCAGATCTTGATGTAACCAAATGATGATATGATGAACCTGCAAATAAAAGAAAGATATTTTATATAATGACTCAAGTCTCTTCATTGGGCCTGATCCACCAACCTTGTAACAGAGTATGGTCAAAATTCATGAGGGCAGACGCAACGGTGTGGCCAAAACACCACGATTTCTATGTCTGCTACTAAAATCAGACCAGGTTTTGATTTTGCTAGCTTGGCTTTTCTGACCATGTTCTGTGGGTGCCCAGAATGGGGCTCGCCCTTGAGACCAAGTTTCATGCTGGAAATTCCTAAAGGAAGAGGTAAATTCTTGCTAACGCCCCCACCATGCTTAAAAGTGGGTCTAGAGTAGTATCATCTTCAAGAAGCCACGCCAAGACACCATTCTTTAGACACTGTGGGAAACACACACACTCCTCCTAGAAGAATGAAATATTTTGGGGACTATTAAGAGGCAGAATATTACATTTTCTCAAAAAAGAAATGGAGAGACATGTTCTTAGAGGCAGAAAACAGCCTCCGGTCTTTCTTAATAGCCCACAGCAGATGCCGGCACTTAAGGAGATAAAGAGCTTCTTGAAAGAGGAAACCAACTATCTAGATGGCTCCATTCATAAGCAAAGCAAACACTGCCGGCAGAAGTCCATTCAAGACAGGATATTTTGAAACTCCTTGCTGCAAAGTTTGACAGCTAACAAAAGCAGACTGATAGCAAGGTCCAAAACAGGACGAAAGCCATCAGCCACAATGGGAATCGCCCAACACCCTTTTAGAAACACAAAGCCCATATTTGCACAAATCCAAAACCTCGACGTTACAGAAACTATAAAAATTCAACCATTTGGTTCAGCTGACCCAGAACTGCATGCTGTCTCTCTCTCTGTGTGGTTCTGTGTTCTTCAATAAACTTCCTTTCCAATCAGCCTCCGTGTTTGTTTGCAGTGTTTTTCTCCCAGCTTGGAACTGAACCAGATGGATTTTTCTTTCAGCAACACCAATACGGTTGGTCAGTTGTGCAAGCCATTTGAGTGTGCAATCAAGGACTGAGTCATGTGAATGTGACTTTGCACCAGTGGTGGGATTCAGCCAGTTTGCACCACTTTGGGAGAACCGGTTGTTAACTTTCTGAGCAGTTTGGCAAACTGGTTGTTGGAAGAAATTATTAGGGCAGACAACCGGTTGTTAAATTACTTGAATTCCACCATTGCTTTGCACTAGATGGATGTCTAGAAAAAGATGGAATCTGCTGCCATTCAGTGCAGGAGCAGCTTACATAATACACAGCTACAGTTGCAAGCCTCTCCTCCTGTATCATTGTATAAGCCATGTTTAAACAACCCAAGAAAAAGCTGCCTTTGTATCCTTGCTAGTTTGCTACCAATGACAGAATGGAGATCTGAAACAATTTCCTTTCCCCTCCTTTTTTCTTTGCATGACACAGTGACGTTTGAGGCTGAGTGCCTTGCAAACAGAAATCAAGTTACTGTCTGCTGCTTTAAGCGAGAGATCTGGACAAGCGATCTTCTAGAACTGTACGAGTTCCTCCTTGAGGTCATGCAGACGCTTGTTGGGAGAAAGGTCTCCCTTGTCTTTGGAGTTTCTACAACACTTGTCCATTCTCTCTCTCTTCCTGCTTCCCTCCCTCCCTCTCTCTCTCTCCTGTCATGATTATTTGGAGGGGGGGCATAAGATACTTTGGAGTTTGACCCCCGAAGGCTGATAAGGAAGCAGCTCAGCCCAACTCATGAGCAGCATCAAAGGCAGGGCATCAATGAATCCAAGTGCCCTGCATATAAATTCCCCCCTTTCACGCCTGTGAATTTGTGAAAGAGCCTCATTGAATCCTCTCCGCTGGCATCTGGAAGCCACCCGGTGAACTGGCAGAAGGCTGGTCGCCCCGAACACGAGGCAGGAGCGAGTCCCGGGGAGCATGGTAAGTCTCTGCTCCTGGCTTGGATCTTTGGGAGCACTTGAAACCTTGGGGTGCATCTCAAAAGGCCTGTGAGGGCATCATTGCCAGGTCTGGGGGTACTGTTGGTAGGAAAATAGAAACAGAGTGGCAAGAGCTGCAGCCCTGGCTGGCCAGCCCCATGAATTGCTGGCTCTCTTTGTCCAGGGCAGGGGTGAAATGCTCCCGGTTCGGACCAGATCGCCTGATCTGGTAGCGATGGCGGTGGGTGGTTCAGAGAACCGGTAGCAAAAATCCCTGCCGCTGAAATCCCTCTTCCGCTGAAGAGGTTGTAGAAAAAATGCTTTTAAAAGAAAAAAAAAGCCTCTGACGATCAGGCAACTCAACTGGGATCGTCAGACGCTTTTAAAAGCATTTTTTTAACAACCTCAAGAGGTTGCAGAAAAAATGCTTTTAAAAGGTAAAACAAATCCCAGCTGAGCAGCGCGATCGTCAGAGGCATTTTTTTTACTTTTCAAAGCAATGCTGTGCGCTACAGCTGATCACCCCCCCTCGTGCGCTGTTCTACTTACCACATGCCTCGTTTTGGCATGCACTGCGCACGTGCACCTTGCATATGGTGCGTGGTGCGCACTGCGCATGCTCAGCCAGCAAACCGGTAGTAAACCGGTTAAGATTTCACCACTGGTCCAGGGGATTCCTTTCCATGCATGGTTGCCTCTAGCACAGAGTTGGCCTCCTGCAACTCATTCTGGGCAGCAGCTCCTCAACTTCCTCTTTGCCAAAGGATAAGGAGGATGCCCAGATGCTCTCCAAGGGGGCAGGTGTGATGCCAGGCAGACAGCTGTTGCCATCCACCCTTCGACTCGCCTAGGCATTTCATCTGGGCTCTGGGGCTTGGAGTGCAACACTAACATTCCCATCCAGCTGCAGAAAGCCCCCCCCCCACTCCCTGCAACTGACTGCCTCTGGTGCTGACAAGCAGGGCTGCATCTTCACAAATTGTAAGGCTGAGTTAAATCTGTTTTTCCTGCTAGCAGAATCCCAGGCAGGAGTGGCTCCACTTTGCCCCATTCCCTTCCTCTTCGTCATTGCCAAACACAAAATAACTGTTAAAATGGCCGCAGGCAAGATATATATTTTTTAAAAAAAACAACCATCCCTGTTGGATGGAGATGAAAAATGAGTGAAATAGTATTTGATAGAAAGGAACTTCATTCTCCAAAGTAGCTTCAAATGGACAAATGCTTTCTATTATTCTTGAAGTTACATGGCATAAACTTTTGGGGATACCAGATGATCTTACAGAGGAGGAGAGTTTGCATTATTCAACCAAAACCTCTTGAAGGATCTGGCTAGATCAGCTCCAAAGTCCGTCCTTTCCCCCCAACAGCTGGGGCACCCCTTGCCGGTCCCAGGCTCTGGCCCCAGGAAAGCTCCCTTCTGCAAGGTTGTGCCAGTAATTTTCCTCAGTGAGACCCAAGTCAAAGGGGCCTATTTTTCTGTCCTCTGCCATAGCAGCCAGCAATGTGCCTGAAGCTCTGATGTTCCTTGGCCCCCTTCCTGAACATTTCCAGATCAGCCCTAGGGTGCAAAGATTCCAGAATCTTCCAGAGTAACGGAGCTGGCCCTCCTTCCAGTTCCAGGCAGGCCACAGAGAGAGATAAAAGAAAATTGTGCTAACGTGCAAGGTGATGAGTTGGCTTCCAGCCTCGCCCTCCAAGTACCTCCTCCAGCCAGAGAGAAACTTGTTTGTCTGCTCTCAGAAAACTCCCACACGACACAACACAACACAAGGTGATGGGAACAGAAGTTTAGCCTCCCAAAACTTATTTTTCTGGGACGTCTGTTCCCAGCCTTGGACTCAGCAGATAAGACAACTGCTTGTGGTGGGACCGCTCTTCCTGCAATTTCGCCAGCCTGATTCCGGCACGAAGAAGGAACAGTATCTCGGCAGCTAAAGCTTCTCACTGGATCCCAAAATCTTTGCAAAATATTTACTTTAGAGAAAGGCTCCCTGTTTTCCTCTACCTAACTGAAGGTAAGTCAGTGAAGGAAGAAGTTTGCTAAATGTTTGGATTAAGTTTTTGTTACGTTTGGGGGCTGGTTCTCCACCTTAGCCCTGGGATTCCTTTGCATGATGTCATTCCTGAGAAACAGACCTGGCTTTGTTAATCCAGTATTGTCTACTTTCTCATTAGTTACAGTGGGGACCATTGTATTAGTTCACAAGTGGGACCAATGGCCTGGGGGGTGGGTGGGCAGGTGGATGAAGTCCCTTGCATTGGAGGGATTCAGCTGGCGGTTGGGGTTTTTTTAATTCCTGCCCTGAAAAGCGGTCATACCTGATCAGTTCTAGATCCCCGTCCACCGTGAGGGTTCTAGGTTCCAGCTGGTCACTCCATCTAAAAAGCCAACCCCTTAGACTTGACTAACTCAGGAGAGGAGCTGTTCTTGGATGTCGGTCGGGATAGAGCAGAGAAATTTCTGTGGCTTCCTACAGATATGGTTGCCTCGGCTTCTTGCTGCATAGCTCGATCTACAGATTGCATGTGGTTTAGTGCAACGGAGCTCCAGGGGTGTGAAGGGTAGAACCGAGGCATTCTGTCTCAACATGCCAACAATGGGCCCATTCTCCCAGCTCTGTTATTATTATTATTTTTTCTCTTGCGGGATTAGAAAGCAAATAAAGCTGGCCAAAAGCAAATAAAGTGACCTTTGCATCACTTTAGCCAGTCGGTCTAATTTAGAATCTGTCACAATCGCTTCCCCCCCCCCTTTTCTTGCCATAGTGAATAAACAGAACTCCTGCTTGGACTCAAACCCAGTGCTGGATAGAGCTGGCACTCCACGAAGAAGGGGATCTGACTCGCTCGTTGTCTTTTTCATCCCGCGGACCCACGCGCTGGGCAGACGAGGCAGCTGGCAGCCAGGGCAAGCAGCAGCGATGGAGCCGAGCGGTACCAGCCCTCCGTCTCCACCTCCCAGCAGCCGGACTGCCTTCCCCCAGCGGACCTTGGAGGCTGTTGATATTGTTGTCCTGGTTTTGTACTTCGTCTTTGTGTTGGCTGTGGGCCTGTGGGTAAGGAGGGCTGCCTCTCGTGCGTCGGCTGGGCACACCAAGAGGAAGGCTCCACTGAGCTCTGCAGTTAGGGAAAGCCCCCAAATGCAATTGTTAGTTCTCCTCAGGAGCCACAGTGCAGGGAGTGGGGTAGGGTGGAGTGAGGGTCTTTCTGGGGACACATAGCCTCCCATATTTTGGTCTATTTTTATTAGCTTCGTAAATTCAGCCGATATCTGAAAGCAAACTCTGCCGTGGAAGAACCAGCTGTGTTTTCCAGTGACAGTCAGGGCAACCTTCTCACAGGGAGGGCTGGCACTCTCCTGGCCCTTCCTCAGCTGTGCAGCCCTGCGGTGGGTGGGAGGCTGTGGCATCATAACCTCACTTAAGCCGGGGATTTTCCAGTGGATGATTTGTGTTTGTGGAGGCGGTTGTGTTAAAGGTTATTGAGGGGCCGTAGGCTGAACTAATCCAAGGTGCATTGCCTTCAATTGCTTTTTGCTGCTAAATCTTTGCTAGCAAATTCCCCAGCGACACGAAGCAGTTAGAAACCACTCATCCTTAAGAGGCGTGTGTGTGTGTGTGTGGTTTAGAGTTAGTGTTAACTCCTGATGACCACCTGGACTTGAAATTGAGCTACAAATCCATCCTTTTTCTAAAGGCCAATTCTTTAGAGGTCTTTCTTTCTTTCTCTTTCTTTCGTTCTTTCCCTTTCTTTCTTTCTTTCTTTCTTTCTCTCTCTCTCTCTCTCTCTCTCTCTCTCTCCCTCCCTCCCTCCCTCTCTCTCTCTCTCTCTCTCTCTCTCTCTCCCTCCCTCCCAATTCAGGGCAATTGTGGATGGTGGCTGCAACTGCACATCCGTGGCTGCCAGTGCCAGCGTGACTTTTTTGACCTCCCTAGAGGTCAGCTCCTGCTCCTCAATTGGGGGGAACACATCTAGTTTTGCTCTAGAGCTTTCTTGACCTAGAACAGAGGCAACGTTCCAGAAGCAGAGATGGGCCAAGACAGGACAAAAATTGAAGGGTGAATTAATTGATCTGAATTCTCAGTCAAATAAACTTGAGTGTAATTCATTGGATTGCTCTCAATGTACTTAGCGGCCTTCCTCTTCTGTCCCTTTTTGTGCCAGCTCTGGGGCTAAAGTCCTCTGGGACCATCTCTCTGTGCAGGAGAGCAGCATGTCCTGGGGTGACCCTCCCTCTCCTAGAGGCCCACCTGAGATTGCTCTTTTATATGAGCGAATGACGGTGGACAAACTTCCCATAGAAGCTGGACAGCAGCTCAGGGATCATTAGACCTGTGGTTTGTTCCTGTTTTGGAGGGCACATCACAGCAACTGCTGTTCTTCTGGATCAGGCCAAGAATAAAGAGCAGCTTAACCTGTGACTAAAATTACCCACATTCCACAAAATCTATCCTGGCTAGTCTAAACAAAACAAGAGTTAGAGGCAACATGATAGCAGTATCCCAGTATTTGAGGGGCTGCCACAAAGAAAAGGGGGTCAACCTATTCTCCAAAGCACCAGAGGGCAGGGCAAGAAGCAATGGATGGAAACTAATCAAGGAGAGAAGCAATCTAGAACTAAGAAGAAACTTTCTAACGGTGAGGACAATAAACCAGTGGAACAGCTTGCCTCCAGAAATCGTGGGTGCTCCATCACTGGAGGTTTTTAAGACGGGACTTACCTGTTTTTAAGAAGTTTTTAAGAAGTCACATCTGAAATGGTATAGGCTGGACTAGAAGACCTCCAAGGTCCCTTCCAGATTCTATTCTATTCTATTCTATTCTATTCTATTCTATTCTATTCTATTCTATTCTATTCTATTCTACTCTACTCTACTCTACTCTACTCTACTCTGCAAAATATCTTCTGTAAATGCATTAGCGTCCCACTTCACAATTTTGTGGCCAGATCCTGGGTCAAGCAAAGTCTTTTCCCACGCCACACAGTTTGCAGAGACTAAACATCTCACAATTCCTTCCATGAAAGGCAGGCTTTGTCACTTTTGTGGCATTGTTGAACATCTGACCGCCCTTGTAGTTCAACTTTAGATATTGCAGAATATGAGATAGGATCCTTGCCCATGATCAGTGGAATCCAGGAAGTCTCTCTTTTTTCCTGGCACCCTCTGCCAGGTCAGAGTGCCACCCCCTTGGCCTGGAGCCTGTGCAAAGCCAACAATTGCATTATCACATAGTTTCATGGCTCCCGGCTCACTTGTTTGCACAACAGGCTGGATCAAGGCTACGCTCTTCAGGCTCTGCGAGGCTGCCAACTTCAGAGCACTTTGGTACACAACCAGCCTACCAAGAGGGGTGGATCCTGCTTCAATTATATTCTAAGGGATTCCCTTCCAGATATTAGATTACAGATTAACGAAAGGGACTTTGTAGGTCATCTAGTCCAACCCCCCGCCCAAGCAGGAGACCCTGCACCATTTCTGACAGATGGCAGCCCAGTCTCTTCTTGAAAGTCTCAAGTGATGAAGCTCCCACAACTTCTGAAGGCAACTTCTGTTCCACGGGTTGATTGTTCTCACTGTCAGAAAATTCCTCCTTATTTCCAGGTTGAATCTCTCCTTGATCAGTTTCCATCCATTATTCCTTCTCTGGCCTTCAGGTGCCTTGGAAAATAGGTTGACCCCCTGGCCATTGTAGGAGCCCCTCAAATATTGGAAGACTGCTATCATGTCACTGCTAGTCCCTCTTTTCATTAAACTAGACCTACCCAATTCCCGCAACTATTCTTCAAATGTTTTATGTTAAAACATATGTTTTATATGTTTTCCCCTAATGATCCTTGTTGCTCTTCTCTGCTCTTTTTCCAGAGTCTCAACATCTTTTTTTGTATTGTGGTGACCAGAACTGGATGCAGTATTCCAAGGGTGGTCTTACTAAGGCTTTGTAAAGTATGTCCATGTGACATGGCTGAATTGGGGTTAACAGATTAACAGAGTTGGAAGGGACCTTGTAGGTCATCTAGTCCAACCCCCTGCCCAAGCAGAAGGAGACCCTACATCATTTCTGATAGATGAGACAGTCCAGTCTCTTCTTGAAAGCTTCCAGTAATGAAGCTCCCACAACTTCCGAAGGCAACTTCTGTTCCATGGGTTGATTGCTCTCACTGTCAGAAAGTTCCTCCTCATTTCTAGGTTGAATTTCTTTGATCAGTTTCCATCCATTATTCCTTGTCTGGCCTTCGGGTGCTTTGGAGAAGAGGTTGACCCCCCTCCTCTCTGTGGCAGCCCCTCAAATATTGGAAGATTGCTATCATGTCTCCCCTGGTCCTTCTCTTCACTAGGAGCCTTGGCAGTACAGTAGTTTAATGCACCCTGTTATTAACACAGCTGCCTGCAATTTCTGCAGGTTCGAATCTTACCAGGCTCAAGGTTGACTCAGCCTTCCATCCTTTCTAAGGTAGGTAAAATGAGGACCCAGTTTGTGGGGGCAATAAACTGACTTTGTATAAAATATACAAAAGTATGAAGGCTTTTGCTTAACGCACTGTAAGCCGCCCTGAGTCTCCGGAGAAGGGCGGCATATAAATCAAATTAAAAAAAAAAAAAAAACTAGACTAGCTATGCTCACTTCCTGCAACCGTTCATCATATGTTTTAGCCTCCATCTCTGCCCCATCTCTCTTCAAGGAAACCAGCAAAATGGCAGGTGCCCCTCCCTCTATCCAAAGCATGTTCTCAGCTGTGGTTCCACCGCCCATCTTAGCCCAGCATCTAAGGGAAACTGGTTCTTTGATGGGCACTTTTCCATGAACTAACAATCACCTGTCTCAACACTGGATACTGTACTTGACAGTAGGAAATGCTCAACCAGCAAACTAAAGATGTAAAACAGGTTCCTCCTTTGATTCGGGAACGGCCTTCTTCCTCCTCCTGTCTCTCTTTCAACATCTCCAAAAACAGGAATTGTCCCAGAGTGAAATGGGACCCTTCCCACATTCACTCCTACTTGCCTGTTTATTATGGGGGAGGGGGGATTGTTGTTCATGGAATCCTTCGTATTCTCAGCAAATAAACTTGTTGTCTTTTAATATTTCAGTCCATGTGGAAGACAAAACGAAGCACCGTCAAGGGTTACTTCCTAGCTGGAGGCGAGATGGTCTGGTGGCCGGTAGGTTGTCTCCAATTTCAGCTTGTCCAAAATCAGGGGTGAAATCCAGCAGGTTCTGACAGGTTCTGGAGAACTGGTAGCGGAAATTTTGAGTAGTTTGGAGAACCGGCAAATACTACCTCTGGCTGGCCCGAGTGTGGGGAGGGAATGCAGATTTTGCAGTATCCTTCCCCTGCCAAGCCCACCAAGCCATGCCCACAGAACCGGTAGTAAAAAGATTTGGATTTCACCACTGTCTAAAATGTTTTGTTTCCTGAGAGATTTGGGTAGGGGAAATCACACAAAACAATTTGTGTCTTGCGATCGGTCTTTTGTTGAGGCCCCTGGCTGGACTAGTCGCTGAGGTTTTCTTGGCATCATTTTCAGAAATTGTTGCCTATCATGGTCTTCTTCTCCCTAGGGCCAACAGAGAGCTAGGTGGCCCAAGGTCACCCAGCTGAGGCAGGACTAGAACTCACCATCTCCCAGTTTCTAGCCTGGTGCCTTCACCACTACATCCAAATGACTCCTGATACAAAAGATAGATTTGTCCTTCCGTTCTCGGTTGTCTCTACTTTGAAAGGGCCAACTGGTTTGGGTTTCCAGCCGCTGAGAATCTTCTTCCACATCCAGCCCTAAGTCACCTAGATCAGAGGTCTCCACAGGGGTGGGCTTCAAAAATTTTAGCAAGGGGTTCTCTGCCCGGTTGCTGGGTAGGTGCTGCCATAGTAGGCGTGGCCTAGTCGGCCTCCTGCACCATGATGGGGAACCGGTTTTTTCCCTCCCCAGGTTCTGGAGGCTTTCCTTGAGCCTCCAGGAAGGCAAAAACGGCCTCCCCAGGCTCCGGAGGCCCTCCTGTGGCCGGAAACAGGCTGTTTCCAGCCTCCCCGAACTTCCGGTAGGCCCATTTTTTCACCCTCCCATAGCCTCCGCACGCGCCCTGCACTTACCTGCATCCAAAACGGGCCACGTAGGGACTCCTGGGAGGAGAGGGGTGAGCGGGGCAGGGCCAGCCAGGAGTGGGATTTGGGGGTTCTCTGAACTGCACAGAATCTTAGCTAGGGTTCTCCCAAACCTCTAGCATCCCAAATGAGAAATTGGGTCTCTGGTCAGGACAGGTGATCCAGAAACCCTTCAACCACCACCTCCCATGCCATGACAGGTTTTGCACTCAAGGCAGGTTTAGAAGACACTCGAGAATCCCACCAAGCTGATGCCCCGGCTTCCTTTCCACAGGTGGGGGCCTCCCTGTTTGCCAGTAATGTTGGCAGTGGGCATTTCATCGGCTTGGCTGGCTCCGGTGCGGCCTCTGGAATTGCCGCCACAGCCTACGAGTGGAATGTGAGTATCGCTTTTATGGTCCCTTTTATGCTGGCTGGCACAGGGCAGGGGGCAAAGTTTTCCTTTAGTCTGAAGGTTCACATCTCTCTATCTCCCGGGCCTGATTCGGCTGATTAAAGAATAGCAGACTTTCCCAGCAGCTGTTTAAAGAGGTCAGCAAAAGAGTTGTGTCTTTTGTGTGAAGAGCTGAGCCTCTTTCTTCCCAGCTCTGGTGCCTGGCTGGATGCATCTTGGATTGAATCAGCCTTTGTACACCCAGAGTATAAAGACAAGTAAATGGAACACTGAAACAGAACAACAGTGTTGGAAGGGACCTTAGAGGTCTTCTAGTCCAACCCCCTGCTAAGCAGGAGATCTATACCATTGCAGACAAATGACTGTCCAGCCTCTTCTTAAAAACCTCCAGTGATGGAGCACCCATGATTTCCGGAGGCCAGCTGTTCCATTGGTTAATTGTTCTCCCTATTAGGAAATTTCTCCTTAATTCCAGGTTGCTTCCCTCCTTGCTCAGTTTCCATCCATTGTTTCTTGTCCTGCCTTCAGGTGCTTTAGAGAATAGATTTGACCCCCTTTTCTTTGTGGCAGCCCCTTAGATATTGGAAGACTGCTCTCATGTCACCCCAGTCCCTCTTTTCATTAAACTAGACACACCCAGACTTTGACCCCTCTCTTCGTTTGTGAGATATATACACACCTTGTGACATCCGTATTTCCAGACAGCTGAATCAAGATCCCAATAAAATGGGGCAGGGTTTAAAATAGTCTTTTTGAACCTAGAAGCTTTAGGAGAACACAATTTAAGGTGAGGGGGAGGGAAGTTGGATAGCAAAGCTTCTTTAGTTAGAATCAGAAGCACCTGGTTTTCCTTCCCCTCCACCTGCCTACACCTTGGAAGAGTGATCTACAAATCACTGCAGCGGCCCAAGGAAGATTAGAGAGGTAAGGAGGATCCTCCCTAAATATCCAGGTCTCTGCAGAAACTTGCATTAAAACCCGACTTTACTCACTCTGAGAAAGAGGTGAGCAGGAGGATGTTGCTAGACCAGGAATCAGTATTTGCTAATCCATTCTGGCTCTGGGTGCAAATCCTTGAAGCTGATACAGAGTCAGATTGGGCACATCCCTTTCTGAAAATGGCAGGGATTTTTTTGGGTGGTCTGGTCAGCTATCTCCACAGAGAACCACACCCACATCGGTTCATCTGCTGGGCAGTAGTGGGTTCCTCCTGGTTTGGCCTGGTTCCGCCGAGCCGGTAGCGGTGACGATATGACCGGTGCCTGCAAAAATAAATGGGTAGACCAGTACAGCTCTGCAAGCAGTTAAAAGCCTGGTAGACCAGTACCTCTGCTAAATCCTAAATAATTGTCACATGATCATCAAGCCACGCCCACAAAATAAGCCACGCCCACAGAACCGGTAGTAAAAAAATTTAGAATCCACCCCTACTAATGCCAGGCTGCCCAACTTCCTCCTGGCATCTGCTTTGCTTGCCAGCAATGAGTGATAAGTAGCAGCAGGTCCAGGGAGGGTCAGGGAAAGCCTCTTCCTGTGACCAGTTGCTTTGCATTGCCCCACTCCAGTGGTATTATTCTCCAGTTTTATTTTGGGGTCCCAGTGCAGGATTAGAACTGTACTGCTCCTTGAGGTTGAAGGGACAGATGGTGTGAATGTTGTATCTTCATCAGGGACTTGTGCTCCATCACTGGAGGTTTTCAAGAAGAGACTGCACAACCACTTATCTGAAATGGTATAGGCCAGTGATGGCTAAACTTTTTGTTGTTGTGTGCCAAAAGTGGGGGGAGTAATGGGGGTCGTGCACACCCGTGCCCACACCCATAATTCAATGCACCCCACTCCCCTGTGCATGCGCACATGACCCCCACACACACGCTCCCCACACTTTTGGCACGTGATGGCACAGTGGACCCGGTAGGCCCGTTTTTCTGCCCTCCCCAGGCTCCAGAGGCTTTCTAGGAGCCAGGGGAGAGCAAAAACGGCCTT
This sequence comes from Pantherophis guttatus, assembly GCF_059756535.1. Taxonomy (NCBI): domain Eukaryota; kingdom Metazoa; phylum Chordata; class Lepidosauria; order Squamata; family Colubridae; genus Pantherophis; species Pantherophis guttatus. The sequence goes on from NC_142076.1 coordinate 3,693,102, forward strand.
CTCCACCTATCCAGAGGCCCTTCGGAGGCCAGAAAAATGGCCCATTTCCCGACTTCTGGTGGGTCCAGAAGACCCGAAAATCAGCTGGCCGGTGTGCACATGCGCGCTGGAGCTGAGGTAGGGCAAAGCTTGTGTGCCCACAGATATGGCTCCGTGTGCCACCTGTGGCATATGTGCCATAGGTTCGCCATCACAGATATAGGGATTCCTGCTTGAGCAGGGGGTGGACTAGAAGACCTCCAAGGTCCCTTCCAGTTCTCTTATTCTATTACTATGACTTAATCACACCCAGGGAGCTTGCAAGCCTATCTCAGCAGGGCTTGGTTTGGTAGGTCAGTTGCATCCTGTTGAACTTTTGGGACTGTGTGTGCCACATGAGTTTTGGCTCCCCTTTTCAAATCCTCCTAAAATGAGCCAGATCGATTGTTGTGGGCTGCCAGAGGTCCACAGCTGGAGACGTAACATGAAGCTGAATTTGCTTGTGGAAATCCTCGTCCACCATCTGTTGGCTTGCCCTGCCAAAAGGATGTTGGACGAGGAGGTGCCCCCTGTAGATCTGCAGGTTTTCAGAGGGAGGGGTCTTCCGCATTCCTAATGGCTCTGTGGTCTCTCTTTAGGGGATGTTTTGTGTCCTGGTGCTGGCGTGGCTGTTTGTTCCCATCTACCTTGCAAGTGGGGTAAGTAAGTCGGCGCCCAAAAAGCCTCCTTTGCCTTCCTGGAGAGTCAAGCCCTTCTCGATCGCACCTGCTCTTTCCTCTGCCTTTGCTTTCACCGGAGAAGGGCCATGTGCAGCCAGGCAATACGGCAGAGCCTCTGAGATTTTGCTGCCTGTCCAAGAGGGTTAGAAACACCTTCCTTCTTTTCTTAAAAGCGCTTTGAGCAAGCCCATCTCTCAGCCTCTTTGCCCTGCTGCCAGGACGGTCACTATCAGTTCCTGAGCGCACAAATTCATGCATCCCTGGGTCCAGTGGTGGGATTTAGCCGGTTCGGGCCAGTTCAGGTGAACCAGTAGTTAAATTACTGGCTGGCCCCTCCCTTCCCTTCCCCTCCCCACCCCTTCCAGGAGTCCCCACACATCCCATTTTAGCTCCCAGGTAAGTGCAGGGAGGCTACTAGGCCCAAAATGGGGCACGGGGGCGGGGCAGGGCGTTCCCCTCCCATGGGCCATTTTTGCTCCCAGGGGTGTGCAGGAGGCCAAGTGCTGCTTGTCACAGCCTCTGGCCACGCCCACCCAGCCGCTCATTAGGGCAGAGAACCGGTTGTTAAATTATTTGAATCCCACCACTGCCTGGGTGTTAGCATCTTTAGTGGCCCCCAAGGTGGTTTATATCCCATAATATCCTGCTCCAAGATGCTCATGCAGGCAACAGAGGGCATGTAGAGCTGGTCCATGCCAGAGGTCTGGATTTGCTGGTGTCCATCATTCCCCTCTTCTCCCACTCCTCAGTCCTCAGTGCCTGAAATTCTGTGGCCTGCGTGGCAGGGACCCTCCTGCCCAGTGGCTGCTACCTGCCTGCCTTCCTCTCCTCCTGCAGGTTCCAATGAAGCCACAGCTAAACCTTGCCAGCCAACTGGCTGGATCAGGGCATCGATGTCCTGCCTGCATTTTGGCTGCAGAGAGATAGTGCCAAGACAGTTGCTAGATGACAGCCAAGAAATATTCAATTCCTGACTGCTTTTTTTTTTTTTTTTTGTGGTCATTAGGTCAAATGGTCAAGTGGTTGACTCACCGTTTTGATTTTTTTTTTTAAAAAAAAAGTACAATGGGAAAGGAAAAGAAAGGAACTGCAGGCATGGAGTCCCCCAAAGCTGGGCACTTGGGGACAGCTGGCGTTTCAGTTGAGGGAATCCCCAAACTCAGCTGGTGGAAAGTCGTGCCGTAAAGCCCTGTAGACAGTGGTGGGATTCAGCCAGTTCGCACCACTTTGGGAGAACCGGTTGTTAACTTTCTGAGCAGTTTGGCAAACTGGTTGTTGGAAGAAATCATTAGGGCAGACAACCGGTTGTTAAATTACTTGAATCCCACCACTGCCTATAGATCAGTGTTTCTCAACCTTGGTAGCTTGAAGATGGGTGGACTTCAACTCCCAGAATCCCCCAGCCAGCGCTGCTGGCTGGGGGATTCTGGGAGTTGAAGTCCACCCATCTTCAAGCTACCAAGGTTGAGAAACACTGCTATAGATGGTGGTGCTGCTCAGACCCCTTCCAAGTAGTGGCATATGGGGGGTGGGCATCTTACAATTTTCTGCTGGCTTGGGGTGGGGAGGGGAACTTGGCAAAGGAGCTGTGTGGATGTAGGCTTTGTGTGGTTAGAATTGTTTCATGGTGGCCCAGAGCAGCATCTCTTGATGTTGGCAACTTTAAGCGGTATGGAGTTCAACTCCTAGAATTCCCCCAGCTGGGGAATTCTGGGAGTTGAATTTCATACCGCTTAAAGTTGCCAACGTTGAGATGCCCTAGCCCAGAGGGAAGGGGGAGGGGGCTTCCACACTACTGTCCTTCATACCTGGACTGTAAACCAGAGGTGGGTTTCAGCAGATTCTGACCAGTTCTGGAGAACCAGTAGCAGAAATTTTGAGTAGTTCGGGGAACCGGTAGTAAAAATTCTGACTGGCCCCACCCCCATCTATTCTCTGCCTCCCGAGTCCCAGTTGATCGGGAGGGAATGGAGATTTTACAGTATCCTTCCCCTGCCATGCCCACCAAGCCGCGCCCACCAAGCCATGTCACGCCCACCAAGCCACACCCACAGAACCCGTAGTAAAAAAATTTGAAACCCACCACTGCTGTAAACCCTTCAGATGACCAGTCCTTAATCTAAGTTTTAAGTGAATCATTGAGGTTGTTAAGTTAGTAACACAGTTACGTTTCACAGTTAAGTGAAACTGGCTTCCCCATTGATTTTGCTTGTCAGAAAGTCGCAAAAGGGGATCACGTGACCCCCAGGAGGCTGCATAAATCATCAATATGAACCAGTTGCCATGCATCCGAATTTTGATCCCGTCACCTGGGATGCTGCAATGGTCCTAAATGTGAACAACCATCCAAAGTCACTTTTTTCAGTGCTGTTGTAACTTTGAACGGTCCCCAAACAAACCGTTGCAAGTCGAGGATTTCTCGTAATTATTTTAATCAATTTATTTGGCCACCAACTTACCAGAGGTTCTGACCGGTTCTGGAGAACCGGTAGCGGAAATTTTGAGTAGTTCAGAGAACCGGCAAAAGCCACCTCTGGCTGGCCCCGTCCCTATCTGTTCTCTGCCTCCTGAGTCCCAACTGATCGGGAGGAAATGGGGATTTTGCAATATTTTGAGTAGCTAGCAAGACATTAAAAGCCAGCCCAAATAGGGGCTAAATGGGGGCTTCTGTTGCTGGGGAGGCTGAAGACTTGAAGTGGTGAAGGGTGAAGGCTGTGAAATAATTCACCCCCCAGACTGTTTTGCAAAGAAAACCCCAACAAATCAAAGCTACTGCTTGGTAAAGATTTCCTCCTTTTCGTCCTTCCCAGGTTACAACCATGCCAGAATATTTGCAGAGACGGTTTGGTGGCAAACGGATTCAGATCTTCCTTGCAATTCTCTACTTGTTTATCTATATATTCACCAAAATTTCAGTAAGTAAGGAGACGAGAGGAGACAGAACAGAAGTGGCTTGGAAAGAGTAGGTCAACATAGGCTTCATAAGCGACTTTTGACGTTTCTCGGGTGTTGTGGCAAACCGACGGGATACAGGAGGGAACCAGGGAGGTGCTGTGTTTGGGATCCCAAGGCTAAAAGATGAGGAGGTGGGCATGGAAGCCGCATCTGTGGGTAGCTTCTTTCCAAAGGCACATGTCTTCCTTGGCTTCATGGCCCTAGGAAATGCGCAAATGAGTTAAGGAAACATCCACGGATGACCTAGGGGCTTCAGAGTGATTGGGGTGATGGTGCCCTGATGTCTTAACCATAAGATGACTCTCCCTGGGACATATGCTGTTGTGACCTGTCAGCTGCCACTCCTCCAGCAGCCAATCAGATGAGGAGGAGATGTGGGAGTCAGAGTCAGCATCAGGGCAACCTGGGAGCTCCATAGGGGAAGAGGGAATGGAACGGGCAGAGAGAGAGAGAGAGACAGAGGCGGAGCCTGGGCCATCCGTCAACCCTCAGATGGAGAGTCAACAGCCACCAGGCCTGGAGGTGGCTGATGAGGAAGAGGAGGAACAGCTGGGTCCAGTGCCTGGTGCGCGGATACGCAGAAGGCAGAGGAGAGGAGAGCAGTGGAAATCTATGGGCTGGTCCTTGGGATGGAAGAGCCACCGCTGCTAGCGAAGCTCCACCCTAGCTCTGGGGATAAAAGGCAGGGGACGGAGATGAATAGGTGTGGCAGACAACTATTCATCTCCCTGCCAGACAGACTTGTTAGCCTACCGTGAGAGAGAAACTTTTTGCCAGGGCTCCTAATAAAGGAATCATTGATTTAACTTCAGAGGGTTTGTCGTGTTTGGGGAACTGGGTCAGAACACATACCACCCCAACTCAGAAGTCCCATTTTGGCCTTAGATCAGGGGTAAAATCCAGCAGGTTCTGACAGGTTCTGGAGAACTGGTAACGGAAATTTCGAGCAGTTCAGAGAACTGGCAAATACCACCTCTGGCTGGCCCTAGAGTGGGGTGGGAATGGAGATTTTGCAATATCCTTCCCCCAGGAGTGGGGAGGGAATGGGGATTTTGCAGTATCCTTCCCCTGCCACGCCCACCAAGCCCCACCCACCAAGCTACACCACGCCCATCACGCCACACCACGCCCACCAAGCCACATCCACAGAACCTGTAGTAAAAAAATTTGCATTCCACCACTGCTTTAGATACAAAATGCAGCGCATCTCTAGAAGGAGTGATTCTGAACACGGCAATCGGCTTGCCTACAACTCTTGGAGCTGCTTGTGTAGCCCCCAGTGCCCCCCCCCTCCAGTGCAAGGACAGCTTCTCGGAGGATATTTTGGGCTGCCTCCCTTGTGGACCTCTCGGCCGAAGAGGTTGTAGGGAAAAAAATGGCTTTAAAAGCCTCTGGTGATCCCAGCTGAGTTGCCTGATCGTCAGAGGCTTTTCAAAGCATTTTTTTCTGCAACCTCTTAAAGTTGTAGAAAAAATGCTTTTAAAAGTAAAAAAAAAAAAGTTGGCCACACCCACCCAGTCACATTACCCCCCCACCAAGCCATGCCCACAAAATAAGCCACGCCCACAGAACCGGTAGTAAAAAAATTTAGAACCCACCCCTGCCCCAAACCCCCAAAACTTTAACCTTAAACTGTCTACTCTTGACCTCACCCCATTCCTAAGAGGTCTGTAAGGGGCATGCATAAGTGCTCCAGCGTGCCTACCATCCCTGTCCTAATGTTCCTTTTTACTTACTCTTTTCATGTATTCAAATTATGTTTACACTTTTACCTGTTATCTTACATATGCTTGACAAATAAACTTACAATTATGATTGTGATCATACAACCCTTCAAGGGAAAAAAAATATGAATTAAAAATGTCGCTTTAAAGTGGAATCACAAAGCATTAGAGTTAAACCTTTTACTATTAAGTGGATGTCCAAAGTTTGTAGGCCTGAGTCCAGAATCTCCCTCCTTATCTGATTTGTTTGCTGTTGATTTTCTAGTGATGGTCTGTTTGTTTCGTTCTCATTTGAAAACTTATTCCCCAGATAGATATGTGAAGGAATTGCCACACCAATGGAACGTGTTCGGTGTGTGGACAGGCGGGCACCCAAGATGGCCTAGTGCTCTCGTTTAGTCATTTACTCTTCTGTTGGACTACTCACATTTAATGAGTAACTGGCTAACCTTTTGCTTCAGTCATTTATTAGCCACAAAAAGGACACTCAATCCCACCAAGAGAAAGATGCCCCTTCACCTGGGTTAGGTAGGAGTCCCAGCATTTGGTTTCTATCCAAAAAGTTACAACTTTTGTCCAGGTTTTATACTCTTGTCAGTTAAGAGGACACAGTCATTTCAAACCGGGCTTTCAATGCAATTCAGAATAGAGCGGGAAGGGACCTTGAAGGTCTTCTAGTCAACCCCCTGCTTAGGCAGGAGACCCTGTACCATTTCAGACAAGTGGCTGTCCAGTCTCTTCTTAAAACCTCCAGCGGTGAAGCACCCACAACTTCTGAAGGCAACATCTGTTCCACTGGTTGATTGTTCTCACTGTTAGGAAGTTTCTCCTTAGTTCTGTGTTGCTTCTCTCCTTGATTAGTTTTCATCCATTGTTTCTTGTTCTGCCTTCTGGTGCTTTGGAGAATACGTTGACCCCAAATTTGTGGCAACCCCTTGGATATTGGAAGACTGCTATCATGTCACCCTTAGTCCTTCTTTTCGCTAGACTAGACAGACCCGGTTCCTGCAACAACATTTTTTTTTGTAGTGTGCTGACCAAAACTGGTCACCACATTACAGAAACGAAAAAATAACTACAAACCCACTGAAGGAGGAGAGCTGTGTTACTCTAGGGCGGCAAAAGATTTTTACCCCCCAAATCAGGTTTGTTACTTTCACCCCACATCTGTGCCAGAATTCTGAACTGCTTTTTATCAGTTCTGTTTGACCAAGTTTGTACGTTGTTCAGTGCAGTGGTGAAATCCAAATTTTTTTACTACCAGTTCTGTGGGTGTGGCTTGGTGGGCGTGGCAGGAGAAGGATACTGCAAAACCTCCATTCCCACCCCCACTTTGGGGCTAGTCAGAGGTGGTATTTGTCAGTTCTCCGAACTACTCAAAATTTCTGCTGCCGGTTCTCCGAACTGCTCAAAATTTCCGCTACCGGTTCTCCAGAACCTGTCAAAACCTGCTGGATTTCACCCCTGGTTCAGTGGGTGCAACTGCCATGTCCTTAAATAGTTCTCTTCAGAGGCTTTGCTCCACTTTGACTATATGTTTTCTAGTCACAGAGTTAAGAGTTTAAGACTTTTCCAATCATCTTCAAAGGAAACATCTAAAACCATCTAGTCAAACAATGGCAACATTTTGTGCCAGTTTTGTACCACTGAATTGCACCCACACACATTCTTAGTTCCAGCTTGGAAATAATGGGACACTGAATAAGTGGATGTTTTTTTCTTGTAATTTATTATTTGCAACTCATGTACCAAGGAATCTCAAACATTTAAAAAAAAAAAAAATCTGTGTAAATCTATGTCAGTTGTGATGTAAAAGAAAAGAAAAAACCAGGCTCAAATGCTTAAGCCACTTCTACATGCACCAGTATAGAAATATCGTTTAGATTTGGTAGCGATGGCAATCAATTCAGAAATATTGAAAAGCTTAATAGGAAGTTTGGGTGGTACGGTGGCCCAGGTTTGAGACCCGGGTGCCATGCGACAGAGTGAGCTCCTGTCCTTCCCTCAGCTCCTGCCAAACTAGCAGTTTGAAAGCATTCAAATGCGAGTAGATTAATAGGTGCCACTTTGGTGGGGAGGAAACAGCTGTCCATGACATCATGCTGGCCACATGACCACGGAAATGACCACAGACAGCACTGGCTCAATGGTCTTCAAACGAAGATGAGTACCATCCCGTAGAGTCGGCAACAGCTAGCGGTGTAAAATCCGCAGGGACTCCTTTACCTTCTACCTTTAATAGGAAGTGTATTCCCTTTTCAAATGTAAGATACATTTAGAAATTTAGCTTTATAATTTGCAACAGCCAGATTGAAGCAGAAAAAGAGGAGGAGGACGTCTCAGTCAATAGTTCAAATATTGACCAGCCAATTAATAATTACTGTGCTTGAAACAAAGGTCAGACATAATACCCTTTTAGACAATAATTGAGAAGAGTAATTATTTAGGCTTTAAGCCCTTGGCCTGGGCCAGCTAATTCTTCCTAATCTAGCTCTTAGGACAGGACCAAAGGCAGCAATTTTCCTTTGGAGAAAATGGTCATTAAAGTGCATAACAGCAAACAAGGACATGTCGTTTTCAACAACATTGTGCTCATGGCAGGATAGAGACAGGACAAGAAGCAGCGGATGGAAACTCATGAGAGGGAGATCCAACCTGGAAATAAGAAGGAATTTTCTGACAGTGAGAACAATTAATTAATGGAACAACTTGCCTCGTGGAGCTGTCAGTGTTCCACAACTGGAGGCCTTCAAGGAAAGATCGGACATTCATTTCTTTGGGATGCAATAAGATCTCCTGCCTTGAGTAGGGGGTTTGACTAGAAGACCTCAAAGGTCCCTGCCAGCCCTTGGATTCTAAGAGAGACTACTATCAATCTGTATACCCAAGTGCAACCACTAGTGTAGGAAATACAACACAACATTTGGCCAACTGTCTCAAGGAAAGATGGTTGCTGAGATTTCAGTGTTAGCCATTTCTTCTTTCTCCTGCAGGTTGACATGTATGCTGGAGCTCTCTTCATCCAACAGGCCTTGCACTGGGACCTCTACATAGCAGTCACTGGTTTGCTGGTCATCACTGCAATTTACACTGTGGCAGGTAGATGTTAACCTACCGTAAGAGTGAGTCTTTGGCAGTTATTTCAGGACCATGAGCTCCGGGGAAGGAGTTTAGGAAAATGGCTAGGATTGTGTGGTGTTCTACCATCCAGCTTCAGGCAGTTGAGGGTTTTGACCCATGGGTGTGGAGAGAAAGCATGTTCCCTTAGAACAGGGATGTCAAACTCAAGGCCTAGGGGCCAGATATGGCCTGCGGGGTACTTAGATCTGGCCCACAGGGCCACCCTGGAAACAGCAAAAGACTGGCCTGAGGTACTTCTACCAGTGAAAATGGGCCTCCAAGCTCCGTTTTTGGCTGCCACAGCCTCCTGCCAGTGAAAACAGAGCTTGGGAGCCCATTTTCGCTGGCAGAGCGCCCGGGCCGCCACTGGCGCCCCCAACATGAGTGACGTCGAGCTGGCTATGCCCACCTGGCCACACACACACACGCAAACCCCCCTCCCTTTGAGATCAAACACAACCCTGATGCGGCCCTCAATGAAATCTAGTTTGACACCTCCGCCTTAGAAGATTTAGCCATCTGTGGAAGTTTACCTGATGAATATGTAGCATATTTAACTTCATTGATTAGCCCTTGGGCTGTATGAAAGTGCAGAGTTCCAGACACAAATTATTATTACTAAAATCTGATTAAAAACCATTTAAATTGGAATAAAATACAATTTAGAATGAAATTGGAATAAAATACAGTTTAAAATAAAATTGGAATAAAATACAATAATTTAAGATATAGATAAAGAAAGTATGATAAAATTATATTTCGGTGTCACCCCTACAATCTACCCCAGGGGTCGGCAACCTTAAACACTCAAAGAGCCACAAAGGCCTTAACTGGAAGCCCCCCGTTCAATTCTAGAGCCAACTGGAAGTCTGGTTTCCCCCATCAAAGTGTCTCCTCCTAGTGCGGCATCCTTTTCTCTTCTACCTATCCTAACTGAAAGCCCTATCAATTGTGGAGCTGACTGGTGACAGGGAGCCGCAGCAGAGGGATGAAAGAGCCACATGTGGTTCCAGAGCCAGAGGGTGCTGATCCCTGGTCTACCACAATCATATGCAGATCGCAACCAAACCATTTTGCTCAAATCCTGTGCTGTGTTAAATGTTATTTTCAGATTCTGGCCACAGATAAGGTAAGTTGTTTTCATTTGGGGATCCCAATGGGCCATTCGTTTAGTATATAGACCAAGGTACCTGACTCTTACCCTCTTATACAGGCAACAATGAAATAGGTTGTAGTATGTGATTAGGTGATGAGACTCTAATATACCTGAAATATTGATTGAATTCTGTTTTATGACCATCAGTTTTTCTTGGGGCTTCAGGTGCTGCTTGACTTTTGTTGCTTTTTCGGAGACCTCGTTTTGCCCCACTGCCAATGATAAAATGTACAGAGGGGGTAACATTTGCAAATAGGTAAACTATTACTCACATTGCACGCTTTGTAAAAAAAATAACTTGGGTACACAGACGTGTTTTGCAAGAAAGCAAATATCAACATCTTAGATATGTTGACCTTCAGAGAAGGAACAGCTTGAAATTCCCGAAGCAAAGACGATCGTGTTCTGGCTTTCTTTAGAAAATATCACCCTTTTTCATCTTCCTTTGCTTTGAACTTCAGTTAAGTGATGTCCTCAAAGTTTCCTTTTATTTAACTACTTGAAAAGACTTTTTTTTTAAAGTTAAAAAGACATGGTATTCAGCTGAGTCCTTTTTTGTACTGCCCAGAGAACTACTTGTTGACAAGGAAGAGAAAAACAGGGGAAATTAAACCACATGGGAGAAGGCAATCAAAGAGCAAGTCATGATCTTAGCTAGATCACCAAATTGCTTGATGGGAAGGGCAGAGGCTCCTTCCTTGCCAGGCTGCCAACTGCGTCTGCTCCCCAAGCCCCCAAAAGTCATTTGAAGAGGACAGTGAGAATTAAATCAGGTCCTCTGAAAGCTGATGTGAGTCCCACAAACACACACACACACACACACACACACACACAAAACCCCTCACACCCTGAACATAAACTATTTCAACTCCTACCCTCAAAACGGCGCTATAGAGCACTGCACACCAGAACAACTAGACACAAGGACATTTTTTTCCCGAACGCCATCACTCTGCTAAATAATAATTCCCTCAACACTGTCAAACTATTCACTAAGTCTGCACTACTATTAATCTTCTCATCATTCCCACCACCCATCTCCTTCCACTTATGACTGTAACTTTGTTGCTTGTATCCTTACGATTTATATTGATATTGTTTCCTGATTGCTTATTTGTACTCTATGACTATCATTCAGTGTTGTACCTTATGATTCTTGATGAATGTATCTTTTGTTTCATGTACACCAAGACAAATTCCTTGTGTGTCCAATCACACTTGGCCAATAAAGAATTCTATTCTATTCTATTCTATTCTATTCTATTCTATTCTATTCTATTCTATTCTATTCTATTCTATTCTATTCTACTCTACTCTACTCTACTCTACTCTACTCTACTCTATTCTACCCTACTCTAATCTACTCTATATTGATATTGTTTCCTGATTGCTTATTTGTACCCTATGATTATCATTAAGTGTTGTACCTTATGATTCTCGATGAATGTATCTTTTCTTTTTATGTATACTGAGAGCATATGCACCAAGACAAATTCCTTGTGTGTCCAATCACATTTGGCCAATAAAAAATTCTATTCTATTCTATTCTAAAACCCCTCCACCCTATGCAAAAGGCAATAAAATTGTTTGATAACTTTACTAGATAGTTTAAACTAGAAATATAAAAAAGAACAAAAAACTAATAATTGAGATAGGACATAGAATAAACAGCAAAGCCAAAAGTGTAGAAATAAGAGACAAAGAAAGGCAGAGAAATGGCTTCTGATTTTCTTTTGTGACAGAAGCATAAATTTAAATTGACTGCTTGCTCTAAAGGGTACAACATCAATTTCATTTTTCCTATAATCTACTGATTTTTCTAATCATCAAACAGACGTGCCACTATTTTTTTTCTTTTCCTGTTTCACAGAGAAGGGTCTTCAAATCAGCATTCCTGTTAATCAGTGTCTTTTCTCTAATCAAAATGTCAATTTTGCCATCCCTGCCAGCGCCATAACATTGTTTCTTCTCTTTCCAAAAGGGCTGCTTTCCAACTGGCACATCTTCCCTGTTGAGAAAGTCTTGTTGCATTAAAAATAGCAAAACCAAATGTAGGCTAGGTACTGGGGATGCAAATAATCAGTTGGATGGTATTTTTGGCTTGGATTTTTAGTTAGAAACGCAAATAGCAAGCCTTCCAAGAAATCTCCCATTATTTAGAATTAGAATAGAATGGGCTGGAAGGGACCTTAGAGGTCTTCTAGTCCAGCCCCCTGCTCAAGCAGGAGAACCTATAATATTTCAGATAAGTGACTGTCTAGACTCTTCTTAAAAATATCCAGTGGTGGAGCACCCACTATTTCTGGAGGCAAGCTGTTCTACTGATTAATTGTCCTCACTGTTAAGTTTCTCCTTAATTCCAGGTTGCTTCTCTCTTTGATTTGATTTCCAACCATTGTTTCTTGTCCTGCCTTGTAATGCTTTGGAGAATAATTTGACCCCCTCTTCTTTGTGGCAGCCCCTCAAATACTGGAAAACTGCTATCATGTTGCCCCTAACTCTTCTTTTCTTTAGAGTAGATAATCCCAAATCCTGCAACTGTTCTTCATATGTTTTAGCCTCCAGGCCTTTGATCATCTTAGTTGCTCTTCTCTGAACCTTTTCCAAAGTTTCAAAATCTTTTTTGTTTGGTGACCAAAATTGGTTGCAGTATTCCAGTATCACATTTAAATCACACCTGAATTAAAACATCAATTTTCTGATAGGTATAAAATTAACTTTAGTTTTCGAGAGTCTCTTGATAGTGAGATGGGTGACATGCAAATTTAACAAATAAAATAATAATAAACCTTTCAAAATCAGGGAAGGGCTTTTTTGAGGCTAGTCCAGACTTTTTGGGCAGAAACTGGGCCCTAATCTGGCTCTTGCCTTCCACAGGTGGCCTGGCAGCAGTGATCTACACGGACACCCTGCAGACGGTTATCATGTTGGCTGGTGCACTCACCCTGATGGGCTTCAGTGAGTACTGTGTATGTGTGTGTGTGTGTGTGTGTTTGTGTGTGTGTTTCAGAATTGCTGTTCCTTAGTTTGCTGTCTGTGGGAAGTAACTGAACTGGTCCGTTTCAACTGCTCTTTGTTGTTGTTGTTAGTTGTGAAGTCGTGTCCGACCCATTGCGACCCCATGGATAACTTTCCTCCATCCCTTCCTGTCCTCTACCATCCCCCGGAGTCCATTTAAACTCATGCCGACTGCTTCAGTGACTCCATCCAGCCACCTCGTTCTCTGCTGTCCCCTTCTTCTTTTGCCCTCAATGGTTCCCAGCATTAGGCTCTTCTCCAGGGAGTCCTTCCTCCTCATTAGTGTTGTGGTCCGCCAGCAGCCTGCGGAGTCGGACAGCGATGAGGCTGAGGAAGAACACGGGCCAGTCCTGGAGGCTGGGGAAGGCCCAGATGAGGGCTCTATGTGGAGGCAGAGATGGGGCCAGGACCATCGGGGAGTGATGGGCGGACTTTGGAGCCTCCAGAGGCTGACAGTAGAGAGGCAGAGGAACAGGAGGAGCCTGATCCTAGTGCATGTATGAGAAGAGCTGCCAGAAGGCAGGAGCAGCTAAAGCAGAGAGGACGACTCGGGAGTAGAGCCAAGAGATGATTGGCCCCTCCCATAAGGCTTAAAAGACCAGCAACGGCTCTTGGCCTCTTTGCCAGAAAACCATTGTTGAGAGAATTGCTTCTTGTTTGGCTGTAGTTATTTCTTCTGTTCCTGAACTGTTGCCAAGAAAAACCTTTGGCAGTTTGCCTAATTATGCCAAGGTCAGAGATAAACTGAAGAATGGTGTTTTGAGGAATTTGCTTTCATTTAATTTGGAATACGCTGAGAATGAGTTAATTCTCAGCTGTTTTAATAAAATCTGTTTGTTTTTTGGAACTGTTTTGCATTTAATATTAAGTAAGTGGGCCTGGGTCACAACAATTAGGTGGCCAAAGTATTTGAGTTTCCCCTTCAGGATCTGGCCTTCTAAAGAGCAGTCAGGGTTGATCTCCTCTAGGACTGACCGGTTTGATCGCCTCTCTAGGCTTTGCCAAAGTCGGAGGCCTTGAGGACCTGAAGAACAGATACTTCAAAGCCATCGCAAGCAACCACTATGGAAACACCAGTTGTGGCTTGCCAAGAGAGGATGCCTTCCACATATTTCGGGACCCTGTCACGTCCGACTTTCCCTGGCCAGGTATCCTAGTGGGAATGACCATCCCATCTCTGTGGTACTGGTGCACCGACCAGGTAAATTCATCTCATCAGCTATGTTTGTCTTTTGGCTGACGAAGAGCTTTAAAAAGTAAAGGTATCCTTTGTTTAGTTGTATCTGACTTTAGGGTCTGGTGCTCATCTCCATATTTTAGCTGAGGGAGCCAGCGCTGTCCAAAGACATTTTCTGTGGTCATATAGCCAGCATGGCTATATGCCAAAGGCACACAAAAACTGGTTACTTTCCCACTGAAGTGCTACCTATTGATCTACTTGCATTTACATCAGTGATGGGTTTCTACCGGTAGCAGCGGTGGGAGGCTCCGCCCACCCACCAGGACGTCATCATGGATGCTCTGCACATGGGCAGAATGTTCTGCGTATGCGCAGAAGCACCACACACAAGCGAAGCGAGTGTGCGTGCATGCATCCTCACAGTTCCGAAACGGTAGCGAAGGTAAGTGAAACCCACTACTGATTTGCATGCTTTTGAAAGTGTTAGGTGGATAGGAGCTGAGGCAAGTAATGGGAGCTCATCCCATTGCATGGCGCTTGGGTCTCGAACCTGGGCCGTCAGCTGACAAGCTCAATGTCTTTAACCAGTGAACCATGGCGCTCCCTAAAGAGGGAGAGTTTTAGAAGAAGAGAAATTGCCACCATGTACCAGAAAGTGGTAGCATTGCTTTAAGGGAGAACTTGCAACATGGCTCACACAGAGGAATGGAAAAAGATGTGGCTGCTTTAATTAGAGTCAGGGCTGCCTGCTTGAGAAAGTTTACACAACTTCCTCTGAATCACTTCTTAAGGGTGGAAGCTGAAATGTCTGACATTATGAGAACAGCACTGCAATCCGCCCACATCATCATGTGCTGTCATGGTAATGCAGTAAGTCCCTGGGTTAAGAATGCCCTGATTTCAAGATGACCCATGGTTAAGAATGGAGTCTATTGTTGCAAAATTTGATTCAAATACACAGTGATTCAAGTTAAATACACAGTGGTTCAAGTTCATTACACAATGCTATTTAGACAGTATTATATAACATTTTTCCGTCTTACATACAAATTTGACTTAAGGACAGACCTTGAAAATAGAACTCAGCCTTAAACAGGGGATTACCTGTACTCGTGACACATATTTGTGAGCCTGCAGTGTCACATTTTGTGAGATGGGTGGCTATATAGAACATAGAATAATAGAGTTGGAAGGGACCTTGGAGGTCTTCTAGTCCAACCCTCTGCTCAAGCAGGACAGGGGTCAGCAACCTGTGGCTCTGGAGCTGCATGCGGCTCTTTGGGCCCTCTGCTGTGGCTCCCTGTCAGGTGATTCCAACACTGGCTGTCCCCGCCCCTCACTTTCCCCTTCCAGTCACTCCTCACCTGGCCTGAGAAAGTAAGAGTGATGGCAGGGGATGGGAGAAGCGGCCAGGGCAGAGATAGAGAGATACAGAGAGAGGGGGGAGAGAGAGAGAGACAGAGAGAGGGGGGAGAGAGAGAGAGACAGAGAGAGATACAGAGAGGGAGGGAGAGGGGGCGGGGAAAGAGGGAGGGAGGGAGGGAGAGAGAAAGAGATGTCAAAAGGATTTTGTGGTTCCTGGTGTTTTTTAACAACTGGTTCTCTGCCCTAATGACCGGCTGGGTAGGCGTGGCTAATGAGTCATGTGACTGGTGGGTGATATTGAGTTGGCCACGCCCACCCAGATTTTGTTGCCCTCCTTCTGAGGTTCATAAAATGAGGACCCAGATTGTTGGGGGCCATAGGCTGACTCTGTAAACCGCTTAGAGAGGGCTGTAAAGCAGTGTGAAGCGGCATATAAGTGCTATTGCTACTTGGCCTTTGTTTGTTTGTTTTTAAGTCAGGTCTACTTTGATGGGGGGACATTTGGGTACATCTTCATTTACCTTCCAGGTTCTGGACTCAGAGGCATCTGCGAGTCCAGAACCAAGGAAGCCAAAACACTTTTAAAAATTGGCTGAAACTATGGGCCGTTGTGTCCGCCATCTTGAATTTTTTGACTATACCTTGCAGACTCCCTTGGTGTGATGTGGGAGGTTGTTCTAAGCGAAGAAGGAAAAACTAACATCTTCTTTTCCTTGAAGGTCATTGTCCAAAGATCCCTGGCAGCGAAATCTCTCTCTCATGCCAAGGGCGGTGCCCTGTTGGCCTCCTACTTGAAGATCCTACCCCTCTTCATGATGGTCTTGCCTGGGATGATCAGCCGCATCCTCTTTCCAGGTCAGAGTGAGCGCGGAGGCCATCAAGGAAGAAAAATCATATGGAAAAGAAGAAGCATTTGATTTTTTATTATTTTTTAGAATTACCCTTCCCTTCATATTCTGATATGGTTTGGTTCTAGCAAATTCTAGAAAGACTTTGGGAATTATTAATATATTATTTATTATTTAATAATAATTATATTATTATTTATTACCTAATAATTATTAATGTATTGTTATTTATTATTTAATTATTAATACCCTGTTTTCCCCAAAATAAGACATCCCCTGATAATAAGCCCAACCGGGCTTTTTGAGTGCATGGCAGTAAGGCCAAGCGCTTCTTTCAGGGTTCAAAAAATATAAGACAGGGTCTTATTTTCGGGGCAACGTAGTATATAGTTATTTAATAATTATTAATATATTATATGCTACTTAATAAATTATTAATATACTATTATTTGTTATTTAATAAATTAATATATATATATTATTCATTATTTAATAAATTATCAATATATTTTATTGTTTAATTATTAATGCACTATTATTTTTATTATTTAATAAATTATTAAAATATTCATTTAAATGTTTAACATTTTATTTAATAATACATAATAACGCTGTCTTCTCAGACTGTTTCTTCCTCAGTTCACTGAAACCGGGCTAAAAGCAAACCAAATCAGGATACAAAGGAAAGTGTAATTCTCAGAAAAATTCAAATGCTTCTTCTTTTGTATATGACTTTTTTTTTTTTTTAATATAGAATTATTTGTTCTGGAAAGTGAACCTCTTTCTATTCCTCTCTGCACAGTTGTGATAGTTATCCTGTTTTGTTTTTTTAATTGGCCCTTTTACATTCTTTGCTTATTTAGCTATAATAATAATAATGCTCCCTCTCTGTTCACACAACGTATAAAACTAAGATGTGGATTGCTTTTTTGTGTCTAAGGGACCATGTGAACTCAGCATCAGTTTTTTGTCATGATTATTGTGTTGAATAAATTCAGTTATATTTTTAAAAAATAGACTATGGTTAAACCAATTTGACCAAGCATGATATGTAAACTTAGTTACTTGGTTGGGTTCACACATTCAGCTATACTTTGCTCAATCTTAATTCGCTGGGAAAAAAATATATTTGGCTGGGTTGATAGAAAAATCGACCTCAAAAATAAACAATCCATACTTTTGTGTGTGCCTTTCACATTCTGACATGGTTAACCTGGCCACTGTGGTGAACCAGGTAGGGGTGCTCCTGAGGAGAGCTTGAATGATGGATGAAAGCAACTCGCCTGCCAGGTGCCCAGGTAAACTTTCAATACACCTACAGATGCCCTTGACCATATTGAGTGAAATACTACCGTCCCACCCATGGCTAGTTTCACCCTCGGCTGGGTGATTTAAAACAAAAAGTGGAAGGCAGAAGAAGTCCCTCAGAATCTGTGGAGTGAGACTGGGAAAAGTACAGTTTCTTCTCAGATTCTGATTAAAGTTTAGAATCTCAAGATCAAAGATAAGGCCAGGTAACTGGAGTAGAGGAACTGTTTGATTCAGACAACTGATCTTTCTGTAGAAATAAATAAAGCAAGTAGCCAGGAATTGGTTTAATTTATGGTTTTGGTTTTCCTGTAGTGTTTAAAATCTCATTTATTTCATGCTTTTGATTCTCTGTTTAAATTATATAATGGGTCTTTAAACTTTAGCAGCCATCCTTCAAGCCATGTTCTCTCAGTTGTACCTACTGCATCCTGTGACCTGGGGAAGTTTGGTTGAATGTTTTAATATTTGCAGATTTTTTTTTTACAGTTTTAGAAATAAAGTTTTATTTCCTTTATCTCCTTTGAAATTGCTCTAGCTTGTAGATATCCCAGGTAGCCAGGGATTTAGCTAATTTAGAAATTATTTCAGCATTTGCATTTTGATCTTTTGAGGCATTCAGGATTTTCATTCACACCTGAGGTACGAGATTAGAATTCAGGTGAGATTCTTCTGAGAAGCTAGGTCCAGGAGCTACCAGTCTCTATCACAGGATGAGCTGAGCTAGGAAAACCAAGAGGGCTCGGTGACGCAGTGGGTAGGGTGCAGTACTGCAGGCTACTTCTGCTGTCTGCCGGCTGCCTGCAATTTGGCAGTTCAAGTCCCACCAGGCTCAAGGGTGACTCAGCCTTCCATCCTTGAGGTCAATAAAATGAGGAGCCTGATTGTTGGGGACAAGATGCTGACACTTAGAGAGGGCTGTAAAGCACTATGAAGCTGTATATAACTCTAAGTGCTATTGTTATTGCTAAAAACTGTGGTGGCGCAGTGGTTAGAATGCAGTATTACAGGCTGACTCTGCCCACTGCCAGGAGTTCGATCCTGACTGGCTCACAGTTGACTCAGCCTTCCATCCTTCTGAGATTGGTAAAATGAGGACCCAGATTCTTGGTGGAAGAGTCTGACTCTGTAAACTGCTTAGAGGGGTTGTAAAGCACTGTGAAGCAGTATATAAGTGCTATTACTATTGCTATTGCTTCCAGAAGTAGAAATTGGGAGCCCCAGACTTCCATCCTGCAGGGTCCATTCTGATCACAAAATGGCAGTCCTAAATCTGCTTTCTAATCCTTTTTTAAAAAATTTTTCAAATTGTCCAGTTTTCTCTCACCCTTCATAACTTTGGTTCTATTTTGTTGCAGATCTAGTGGCCTGTGCTGATCCTGACTCCTGTAAAGAGATTTGTGGCAATCCATCTGGATGTTCAGATATTGCGTACCCCAAACTTGTCATTGAGCTTCTGCCACTGGGTAAGGGGGCTTCTCATTACTGCATAGAGGGGCACTGTTAACAGGCAGGCCTACAATGGGACCCTTGGGAGCTCAAGGCATTTCTGTCTTCATGCACAGACTACTAACTTACTCTTCTCACAACTGAATTGCCTTTTGTTGTATTGGGCCCAGGGTTCAAGTCTACCTTCTGGATCTTGAGCCTATCTTCTAAAGTGTTGGCTATTCCCCCAGCTTGGTGCCATCTGCAAATTTGATGAGTTCTCCTTCTATTCCCTTATCTAAATTGTTTAATGAAGACGTTGAAGAGAACTGGGCCTAAGACCGAAACTACTTCCCTCCATGTAGATGTAGCTCCATTGAGGACTACACGTTGAGTGTGGGTTGACAGCCAGAGATCCATCTGGGGTTGATGCTGTCTATCCCACATTTTTCTACTTTATGAAAGGAAATCTTATTTCATTTTTCTGATGTGGAAACCTCTTTAGTAGATTGTGGGAATGCTGTGGTCATAATGTATCTTGATTTTAGCAATGCGTTTAGTAATTCACAATTCGACAATCTAATTCGCAAGGTGAACTGTGGATTGGATTACCTGTCTATTAGATGGATCCATAGCTGGCTTGTAATGGGTACCTAAGACTGCTGTCCAAAGCTTCCTTACTAGAGTGAATGAGCTGCTAAAGGAGGATCTGGTATGCTATTTTTTTCATTAATTACTTAGATTAACAGTGGAGAAAATAATTGCAACATTTGCAGATAACATAAAACTGGATGGAATAGCATCTTCTCCTTTTTCTCATCTTTCTCACCTCTCATCTTTCCCCCTACCTACTCCTACATACATATTATGATTTATCAATTGTTGTTTGTATCATGCTTTATGACCAATGACTTATCACTTTGTTGTTTGTATGTACATTGAGAGCATCTGCACCAGAGACAAATTCCTTGTGTCCAATCACACATAGCCAAGAAAGAATATTCTAATTCTAATTCTTCTATTCTGTGATTCTATAGGTCTGTGAAAAATAAACTAGATTTTTTTTCCTTTGTCAATTGAATCAATTCCTGATTTTATTTTTTTCTCTCCTTTTTTTGGAGTTGGAAGCAAGCTATGACTTAGCAAGAACTTTCTGATGAACTGCAAACTTCCTTTGATGTCCTGAAGAGGACACTGGTAAGGAATATTCTCATCCAGTCTCACCAACAGCCCCTCTTTTTGCTTCTAGGTCTAAGAGGGCTTATGATGTCAGTCATGATCGCAGCACTGATGTCCTCTTTGACTTCCATCTTCAACAGCGCAAGCACCATTTTCACCATGGACCTTTGGCGACATCTTCGACCTCTGTCTTCTGAATGGGAGCTCATGATTGTTGGCAGGTAAGACCTCCCAGCCCATGGGACACATCTAGCAAGAGTCCCAGGCATACTCTACTTTTAGGAGTACCAGAGGGCAGGACAAGAAACAATGGATGGAAAATAATCAAGGAGAGAAGCAACCTGGAATTAAGGAGAAACTTCCTAGCAGTGGGGACAATTCAACCATGGAACAGCTTGCCACCAGAAGTTGTGGGTGCTCCATCACTGGAGGTTTTTAAGAAGAGACTGGACAGTCACTTGTCTGAGATGGTATAGGTTCTCCTGCTTGAGCAGAGGGCTGGACTAGAAGACCTCCAAGGTCCCTTCCAGCTCTATTCTATTCTAATTCTAGGAGGCAAACTGTAGCTAAACAAATGAAGAAAGACCTATATGGCCTGAGCTTATTCTGAAAATCATTTGAAAGAAATGCTTTGGACTTTGTGTGTGTGCGCACAACACTTCTCTGATGGTCATTCAAGGAGCCTGACCTTTTTCATGGATTCAACTTGCATCTCAACGTTCATGAGAAGGTTCTGTAAAGCAACTTGTCAGGACTGTCCTGACTTGGTCCTTAGGAAAAAAAGACCCTCGACTCCATGATTGAAGTGAAAGGTTTACTTCTACTAAGTTCAAGTGGTTACAGCAGGGGTCTGCAACCTTAAACACTCAAAGAGCCATTTGGACCCCTTTCCTACCGAAAAGAAAACACTGGGAGCCACAAAACCCTTCAGGTGCCTATTTCCTGAGCGACCACAAAACTAGCATATGTAGTTGAATTAAACATTCTGTTTTCTTCTGAAAACATCGCTGAATAAATCGCGTGCCGGCAGGTGTCACACATTGGCGGTTGTGACGATATTTTGAATGACAGGAAGCCGCAGCAGAGGGGTAAAAGAGCCATATGCAGCTCCGGAGCTACAGGTTGCTGACCCCTGGTTACAGGATAAGCAAAGCTGGATCTGAATATTTCTGTGCAAAGCCTGCATTTTTTCCCTGTCTCTCATTCCCTCCCCCTCAACCAGTCCATCAATGTCCAGTTGTATTTGTTTTAGGTGTTTGGAGAACGGCATTGAGGTTTGTCACCTTTCCAAAGTACTTTCGCATTTCACTCTCACAGTCCATCCTTGATCGGCTGGCTCCTTCCAGATTGACACTTCTGGTTCCTGTCACCCTATTATCCCCTCTCTTTGCCCATTCCCTATTTCCCCATCCTCCTCTGTGGAGTTGGGATCGTAGAAACACCCAGGAGCATAGAAGAGTTCAGAGGCAGATGCATAAATAAATGTCTTAAATGTATTTATGCATATAATAAATCATATTAACTATGTACAACAGAGATCAAGTCTCATGAGGAACAAACATGAAAAGAGAGAGATGGAGAGAGAGCAAGGTGGAAAAGGTTGGAGGGGGTTTTATACTCAGGGTAAGCCCCTCCTTTCCACATAGGGGTGGAGACACTCTCTGCCTCCACTGGTGTCTATATAGACACATGTGCCAATCGCTTGCAAATACTTGACATCCTCTCCCCTTCCCTTGGCGTTTTATGGCAGGATGCCAGGGAAGCAAGGTATGCTGAAGTTGGCAAGCCTGGCACAACTTTTCCTCACCCAGAAGCCTGAAAAAGCTCAGGATCCTTTAATGAATGGCAGAGAAGGGCTGTGCTCTGGGAAGGCCAGGGCACTTTTCCCAACCGTGCTCCGTCCAAATCCACCGTTCCAAAGCTCCTGAAGGGAAGGCCTTCACTTACTACCATGATCTGGTCCTCCCCAGTTTGAAGAGCATGAAATCCAAATGACCAGGCCTACCTTCTCCACACAGGATGTTTGTTCTGCTCCTTGTCGTCATTTCCATTTTGTGGATCCCGCTGGTGCAGGCCAGCCAAGGTGGACAGCTCTTCATCTACATCCAGACCATCAGCTCTTACCTGCAGCCCCCGGTGGCCATTGTGTTTATTCTCGGATGCTTTTGGAAGCGGACAAACGAGAAGGTAATTCTGAACATTTTTGGGTGGCGTCAGACCTGCCACCACTTAAACCTCTAAATTGAAACGATCCTTGGCTCCATTTGTTGAGAAAGGTATAATTTTATTAGAAGTCAATTGTATTGCAGCAATGCATAGCCAGAACTGAGAATCACGTGCCAAAATCACCAAAGTTCAATTTTTCCTTGCCTTAACTGCCTCCTATCACTGACCCCCTCCCATGACCAATCAGGTTCAAGTACGATGTTTTCGGGAAACGTAATTGGTATGCAGCTGCCTTCTTCTTCCAGATGGATGACCTTGAAGCAGCGTCTCAGGGAGACATAGTAGTTACTTTCGCTTTCCCCCAAAGCATTCGCTCTCCCATCCATCCTCCCCAGAGTTCATGGTAGACCGTCACCGCATGGTAACGAAGCATACAAGCAAGCATAAAGTGGCAATGTAAACTCTTGTGGTTCTAAAAAGAGGAGAGTTGGTTGAGGGTCACGGAACTAACCTGGTTTCTTTTCTTGATTTTCCTTCAGGGGGCATTTAGTGGTCTTTTGGTTGGCATGGTGATAGGCCTGATCCGGATGGTTTTGGATTTCGTCTACCTGCAGCCGGGCTGTGGGGAGTCGGATAACCGGCCAGCTGTGGTGAAATACGTGCATTATCTCTACTTCTCCATGATCCTGGGGGTGATCACGCTCATCGTGGTGGTGGCTGTCAGCCTCTTGACGGAGCCCCCTCCGGAGGAAATGGTATGCGCATTGAGAGGGACGTTGGCTGTTTCACTCTCATAGTTTAGTGCCCTGCTTAGACTGATCTGGCTACCTAGAATACAATCAGTGAGAAGGAATTGACCTAAGAGAAAACCAATCAGCCAGATGGATAGAACAAATGCCTTTCTCAATAGAAATACCATTTTTTTCCTGAATTAAGCTGTGCAGACTCAAGTTTCATTAAATACCGGAAATAGTTTGGTTGGAGTTGCCTGTTTTGCAGTGAGGTTTTGTTCCAAAGACAGTAACAGTTGAAGAGTTGGAAGGAACCTCAGAGGTCTTCTAGTCCAACCTCCTGCTCAAGTAGGAGGCCCTATACCAGGGATGGCTAACCTTTTCCAGACCGAGTGCCCAATGCATGCACGCGAACCCCCAAAATGCAATGCAGGCATGCCACATGTGTATGCCCTCCCCCACACATGCCCCTGCCCCCATGCACGCACACCCCCTGCATGCACCCTGCCCCCGCGCATGTACGTGCAGCCTCTCCGCATGCACCCTGGCCCCCGTGCAGGCACGGCAGACCTGAAGACCAGCTGGGCAGTGGGAGGTGTGCGCACATGCACGGCAGACCTGAGCTGCGACGACAGTTCGCGTGCCCACAGAGAGGGCTCTGCGTGCCACCTCTGCCACTTGTGCCATAGGTTCGCCACCACAGCCCTATACCATTCCAGACAAATGGCTGTCCAGTCTCTTCTTGAAAGCCTCCGGTGATGAAGCACCTACACCTTTTAGAGGCCAGGCGTTCCACTGGTTGATGGCTCTTACCGTCAGGAAATTTTTCTGTAGTTCTAGATTGCTTCTTCCCTTGAATAGTTTCCATCCATTGCTTCTGATCTTGTCCTCAGGTGCTTTGGAAAATAAGGTGCCCCCTCTCTTCCTTCAAGTGTTGGAAGACTGCTATCATGTCCGGGATCAGACACTTCGAGGTTTAGAGATTGGGGTTTCTATAGAGAGGCAGAAACTATCGTGGACCAGTGGTGGGTTCATCCCGGTTCGGCCCGGTTCTCCCGAGCTGGTAGCGGTGACGATATGACGTCACCGAACCGGTTCTGCCCCCTTGGCCCCCCCACCCCCTGCATTATTCTTACCTTTTATTTGGCCCCACCCCCAATCTATTGCTGCCTCCTGAGTCCCAGCTGATGGCTAGAGAGAAAAAAACTGTTTAAACTCTTGCCGCGGGGCTTCAAAGGGCTGCCCTACAGCTGATCAGTGGTAAAAGAAAATAAATGAGTAGATCAGTGCCTGCAAAAAATAAATGGGTAGACCGGTACAGCTCTGCAAGCAGTTAAAAGCCTGGTAGACCAGTACCTCTGCTCAATCCTAAAGAATTGTCACATGACCATCAAGCCATGCCCACAAACTAAGCCACGCCCACAGAACCGGTAGTAAAAAAATTTAGAACCCACCCCTGTGGTGGACCCAGGAGAAATTGGCAAACTTGCTACGGTAGTTCTACCGATACCTATGTTAGCAAGAGGCCAGAAAGCACACAGAACGTTTACATTTTCTCTGCTTTAGCTGTGCTGTAAAGACGCTTGGGACTCTTCTCATCATCCGTCTGCAGGCTTACCTCACCATCCAAGCCACACCAGCCGACTGCACTGCCAGGCGAGGGTCCAGGAAGGCTCTGTGCTTGGAATGGCGATGGTGGAGCACCGGCCCCAGTTGCTGGCAATGGGAAGTCACCTTCCCTGGTTGCTCCTCTAAGCCTCTTGGTGGAGCATGTCTTTTGGATGATGATTTCATTCATCCTGGCTAGTTTCATCCCCTGTGCAGCTGCAAAACAGCAAATCTGCTCTCTATAAGATTTAACAGATGAACAGAGTTGGAAGGCACCTTGTAGGTCAGGGGTGCCAGATGCGGTCCATGGGGTGTTTAGATCTGGCCCGCAGGGCCACCCTGGAAACAGCGAAGGACCAGCCTGCGGTGCCTCTGCCAGTGAAAATGGAGCTCAGAGGGGCTGCACTTTTTGGCTGCAACAGCCTCCTGAAGCCCTCTGCCAGTGAAAACAGAGCTCCAGGGGGTGGGGGGGCACACCAGTTTTCACTGGCAGAGTGCTGCAGGCCATCCCAGCCAAAAACGGAGCCGGGGGGAGGGCTGCCCGGGCAACCACAGTTGTCCCAGACACAAGTGACATTGAGCTGGCCATGCTCACGACGACACACCTCCCCCTCCCGGCTCCCCGAAGTCAAACACAACCCTGATGTGGCTGTCAATGAGATCGAGTTTGACACCCCTGTTGTAGGTCATCTAGTCCAACCCCTCCGCCCAAGCAGGAGACTGTTCTGTCCCCCATCCTCACACGGATAAATGCAGTATCAAATACGCCTGCCAATAATTTATTGTATAAACAGACCAGAATTCCTGGCAGACGAGAGTTCTGGCAGCTAACTGTGAAACGCCTGCCAAGTCCAATTAGTACTCCCAAAAAGCAGGAGAGGCCTTATCTGCAGTCCGTTTCCAGAACGACAAATGATCCACAAGAGTTTAGTCCAAAATATATCTGAGCCGAAGTGCAGGATTCACGATGTGACTCTTTAGAGTTTAAACGTTTGTCCGTCACAAAGCATGCCGAGCAATCACGCCCCCTTTTATCCCTTGTGGGGCATGGCTCAGTGACTCAGCTCAATCCCTGGCCCTCCCACAACTCTTCCTTTGCTGCGCACGCTTCTCCCTCCGACGCTGCCTGGGATCAAGCCAGGATTCATCATTATCACTCTCTATCAATGGGTGCTCCGAAATGCCCTCCTCCTGGCCATCCCAGGCTGTTCCTCCTGGCCTTCGGATGGAACCTGAGGCATTGCC
This sequence comes from Pantherophis guttatus, assembly GCF_059756535.1. Classification (NCBI taxonomy): domain Eukaryota; kingdom Metazoa; phylum Chordata; class Lepidosauria; order Squamata; family Colubridae; genus Pantherophis; species Pantherophis guttatus. The sequence goes on from NC_142076.1 coordinate 3,718,831, forward strand.
AGAGAGGAGGGTCCTGGAGAGGGAGGCCTTGTCAGTTCCTCCCCCTCACCTTCTGAGTCCTCTTCCTCCATGAGGACAGACTCGGGAGTCAGAGTCACAACAGAGACCCTACCTACACCATTTCTGACAGGTGGCAGCCCAGTCTCTTCTTGATGAACTTGTTGAGTTAACCGGCTTACCTAAGTATGCCACCAAACTCCAATTGTGGTGTCCTTTGCGTGTGGAATGCCTTTGGATCTCTGAAAGAAAGAAAGACATTCTGTTGAACCCTGTTTTTTTGTCCAAACAGATCAGCCGCCTCACCTGGTACACCCGCAAGGATGTTCCAAGAAAAAATGATGTTCCAGTTGCATCGTTATCCATTCCGGTCAAAGGAATCCATGAGGCTGGTGGTCCTTCTCCTGCGGGGCAGCTGGAAATTACGGATGACCCAGAACACACTTGCAAAAACGGTTCAGGTAAGAGGCCCGTCTGGGAGAGGAACAGGATCTGTCATCTGATGAAGGCCACGAGTTGGGTCTGCAGAGGGGTTGCGCCTCCTTGACCCCCTTCTCCAAAGAAGGACAGAGCAGAGGGCAAATTGGCTGGAGTCCCATGCCGGACGTGCCCCCCCCAGTCTAAAGTAGGTCCCAGTCTTTGAACTGATCAGGTGGAGCCACTGCTTTGATTCAGGGCGGAAGAACTGATTGATTTGAAATATCAATCCCAAGTTACTCTATTATCTCTCTCTCTCTCTCTCTCTCTCCCTTCCCTCTATACCTACCTACATACCTATCTTTATGTCTGTCTGTCTGTCTATCTGTCTGTCTGCCCTGTTTTCCCCAAAATAAGACCCCTGATAATAAGCCCAATTGGTCTTTTGAGTGCATGACAATAAGGCCAAGCACTTATTTCAGGGTTCAAAAAAATATAAGACAGGGTCTTATTTGGGGGGAAATACGGTATATAGTTATCTATATCTATGTCCTCTATCATCTACCTATCTATCATCTATCTATCATCTATCTATCTATATCTATCTATCTATCAACTATCTATCATCTATCTATTTATCATCTATCTATATCAATCAACTATATCATTTCTCTCTCTCTCTCTCTCTATGTATCTATCTATCTACCTGTTATCATCCATCTGTTATAATCTGTCTATCTATCTATCTATCTATCTATCTATCTATCTATCTATCTATCTATCATCTATCTATCTATCTATCTATCTATCTCTATGTCTGTCTGTCTGTCTGTCTCTATTTATCTCTATATCATTATTTCCCTCCCTCTCTTTGTATCTCATTCATTCATTCATTCATTCATTCATTCAATTTCTATAGCTGTTCATCTCAACCAATGACTCTAGGTGGCATATCTAAAACTATAAAAACATTTAAAACACCAAAAATATCCAAAATAAATATATGCAGCAGCTAATTAACTAGTTAAAAGTAAACCCAAGTCTTTAAAGCCTTACAAAAATCATCAGGATTGGGACCATTCTAATCTCCAAGGGGGAGTTTAGCACTGCGCCCACCCCCTTATTCTCCAAAATGAAAGGGAAGCAAAAAAAAACAACCCTTGATCCTGACCTACAGTGAAAAGGGGAGGATTCAATCTTATCTCCTCCTTCCCAACCCCAGGTAGCCTTGATCAGGTGAGTTTCTCCCAAACTCTGACAGGTGGGTTACTAAGTGCCAGGAAGCCAGGAGGACTTGTGAAGGAAGGCTGGGCAGGAGCAGAATCCCTCATAGCATCCAGAGATGGATGGCTCAGTTGTCTGGGCAGATTCATTCAGATGATGGTTGTCCCAAAGCAGGGGTGAAATCCAGCAGGTTCTGACAGGTTCTGGAGAACCGGTAGCAGAAATTTTGAGAAGTTTGGAGAACCAGCAAATACCACCTCTGGCTGGCCCCAGAGTGGGGTGGGAATGGAGATTTTGCAGTATCCTTCCCCCAGGAGCGGGATGGGAATGGAGATTTTGCAGTATCCTTCCCCTGCCACGCCCACCAAGCCACGCCCAAAGAACCGGTAGTAAAAAAATTTGGATTTCACCACTGTCCCAAAGGTGCTTTTTCCAAAAGGCAACTGGACTTTCTTGGATTTTTCCTTGAGAACATTTCGCTTCTCATCCAAGAAGCTTCCTCAGTTTACCCAGTGGTGCAACAGGTTTCCAAACCCTCAGATAGGATGGGGGTAGGGGGACATTTCCATTGTTTTAAGGGAGGCTGAGATGCGTTTTTCTGGGGACGAAGCAGTTTCTTGGCTCTAAAGCAATTCTGGGCATTCCACATCCTGGCTACAAAATCATGGGTGCTCCCCTCGCCCCCTCCCCAAGCAGCAAAGAGGTTGGAAAATTGTACTGATATTAGAAGCCCCAATATCTGGGGATTCCCAGAGGGAGAATCCCAGGGCTGCTTTTCTCTCCAAAGGGGGGAAGGGAATTTCATGGTCTTGCAGGGACCCCTAGAGGCGATCCTTGGCAAAGCCCAGCAGATCCGTTGCAAATGCTGAAGGGCCTTGCAAAAAAAAAAAACCCTTGCAAATTTGTAAAAGTCAAATTAGGACATTAAATCTACTAATCTGAGTTTTAAAATGTATAATGATACATTCTGGGATCAGCAGCTGATCTGCTTTTGTTTTTGGTGTCTTTGAGTCAGCGTTGACTCCTAGCGAACATCTGGATTGGTCCCAAAACTTGCCAGCAAATTCCAAAGGTCCAAATGGGGAGATTTTGAATGAACTGTGGGGTTCTTTTTTCAGATTAACAGAGTTGGAAGGGACCTTGTAGGTCATCTAGTCCAACCCCCCACCCAAGCTGGAGACCCTACACCATTTCTGACAGATGGCAGTCCTGTCTCTTCTAGAAAGCTTCCAGTGATGGAAGCTCCCACAACTTCCGAAGGCAACTTCTGTTCCATGGGTTGATTGTTCTCACTGTCAGGAAATTTCTCTTTATTTCTAGATTGAATCTCTCCTTGATCAGTTTCCATCCATTCTTCCTTGTCTGCCCTTCGAGTCTTTGGAAAATAGCTTGACCCCCCTCCTCTCTATGGCAGCCCCTCAAATATTGGCACACTGCTATCATGTCTCCCCTGGTCCTTCTCTTCAGTAGACTAGCCAGGCCAAGTTCCTGCAACCGTCCACTGTATGTTTTAGCCTCCAGTCCCCTAATCATTTTACTGCTGATTGTCTTGCCTGCAGGTCCTTTGGACACAAAGGAGAAGGAGAAGAAGTCTAAATTCATGAGCCTCTTTTTGTGGGTCTGTGGGATGGAGAGCAGAGATAAGGACTCACCCGGGACGCCTGTTGAATCCAAAGCTGGAGTTGGGTCCAAGGCTTCCCTTGATGAACCACCTCTGGTGAAGCACATCCTCAACATCAACCTGGTCTTGTGCATCAGTGCCGGGGTCTTCCTCTGGGCCTACTTTGCATAGCCTCGGACCCTGCCAGCCATTGCAGAGACGCTCTTAGTGCTTGCACACCTGGAGATACCATCAAGAACGAGGAGCACCAAAGAGAAGACGAAGGGACGATCTTGCACATTATACATCGTTTGTATCCCATAGGAAAAATGGTAGAATGATGTGAAGGATTCTGCTTTGGCTGGGTCAGGGTAGCGAAGGGAAGCCTTTGCTATAAACATTGCACGTTCAGTGCGTGTAAAAAAAAAAAAACCAACCAGAAGGACTTTGCACTTTTGATGTTTTATCCCCTCTGGATGCTCTTGGACCAGAATCATAAACAAGCAGCATTCCCGGGATTCATGGAGCTTAAAAAAAAAAAAAGCCAGTGATGACAACAGTGTATTTTTAGTCAATTCACACGTGTCTACTTGGAATATGGAAAAAATATTTGATAAAATCAGATCTGGATGGAATGGCATGCAACATTCTGCTGCAAGTTGGCTTGATGGCAGAACGTTATTTGAAGAAGGTCTTGTGGCTATGTTTTTCCTTAAAGTCACAGGGGGCCTAATGATGGATTTTGCCCCAATTCTGCTTTTTGAAGCTCTGTGTCTTCTGTTTTGCCACGTTGTGGACTTCTGGGGCTGCCTGTGGTGTAAGGAGCAAGGAAAAGCGTCAAGGCACCCCTCACCAGTGGTGGGCTGCTGTTCCCGGTTCGGACCAGTTTGGGAGAACTGGTAGTTGTGACTTGTGGGTGGGGTGGGGTGAGGTGGGGTGGATCCGCCTCCACCCACCTGCTCTGGCACTGTGCCATCCTATTTAGCCACGTTTTTTAAGCCACGCACATGCATTCAAGCACACGCATGAGCAAAGCACATGTGCAAATGCACACACTCACATTTTTGGTGCTGGGGCGAACCAGTTGTTAATTCATGTGCTACCCACCTCTGCCCCTCACCTAATGTGGGGGATAAAGTTGCTGCATTGTTAGGATGGGATCCATTCCTTAGGCCAGTTCTTTTCATGGACATCTTCTCTGAGGATACTTTGAGGAATCTCAAAACCCTCAAAAGAAAAAGGATTTGTAGGTGCAACTATGTCCCAAGGACACTTTGGTGGGCTGATGCAATTGATACGAAGACCCCTTGCTCTGTTAGGCGGAGTGTCCCCCGGACTCAGCTGCCAGCACGCTGTCTTGCAGGAGCCCCTAAGAGCATCTCCCAGAGCCAGCAATCTGAGGGTCCCATCTGGGCAGGAAGTCCATTCCACCCTTATGGCCCTCGTTCCTTTCAGCTGCTGGACTAGACTGCGGTAGACCCACATGGTAATTGCAGCATGGTTGCAATGACATATGGGGCCAAGCCTAATACCGTGTTTCTCCGAAAATACGACCTACTCAAAAGTAAATTCTACCTTAAGAGCGAAAAAAAGATGTGCGCAAGTGAGGTGAGTCTGTGGATGACATCCCAACCCCTGAAAATAAGACCTGGTGCCTTTTTTTGGTGGCAAATATATATATATATAAGGCAGGGCAGTGGTGAAATGTAAAATTTGTTTTTACCGGTTCTGTGGGCATGGCTTGGTGGGGTGGGGTGGGGGTAATGTGACTGGGTGGGCATGGCCAGCTCTTTTTTAAAAAAAAAACTTTTAAAACCATTTTTTCTATAACCTCTTTGGCCGAAGAAGTTGTTAAAAAATGCTTTTAAAAGCCTCTGACGATCTGAAGCTCAGTTGCCTGATAGTCAGAGGCTTTTTTTTCTTTTAAAAACATTTTTTCTACAACCTCTTCGGCTGAAGAGGTTGTAGAAAAAAATACTTTTAAAAGCCTCTGACGATCCCAGCTGAGCCGCACGATCATCAGAGGCTTTTTTTTTACTTTTAAAAGCATATTTTTGGTGGAAGAGGTTGTAGGAAAAAATGCTTTTAAAAGCCTCTGACGATCCCAGCTGAGCCGCGCAATCATCAGAGGCTTTTTTTTTACTTTTAAAAGCATTTTTTCGGCGGAAGACGTTGTAGAAAAAATACTTTTAAAAATAAAAAAAAAGCCTCTGATCATGGCGTGGCTCAGCCGGGCATGGGAGGGAGGGGCAGGATGTTTGCTACCGGTTATCCAAACCATACGCCGCCATCGCTACCGGATTGGGTGATCCGGTCCAACCTGGGAGCATTTCACTCGAGACAGGGTCTTATTTTCAGGGAAACACGGTAGAGTGTGATTAAGTTGGGCTTTCCAACTCCAGACATGTAAACCATGGTTTGTGGCTAAGTGCAGAATATGGTTGAGAATAGCAGCTTTCCTCAGCAGCGGCCCAGGCCTTGAGGGTCTCGGCTACAAGGAGGGCCAAACGCCACTTCCATTTGCTTACAGTTCAGGTGTGTTTGGCGCACAGACATTTTTTTTCCAGGGGAAGGAAGTAATGCCGATGACAAACAGTATCAGGCTCCGATAAAAATGTTCCATAGGAAAGTGCGGGAGAAGCTGGATCTTTAACCGGAAAGGAAGCTATGGAGGCAGGATGAGAAATCCAAAGGGCTTCCCCATCACATTTCTGTGGGCAGCACCAGAAAGGACTGTGGTTCCCTCATGTTCAGCAGAGGATCTGTGGGCAGCGCCCTCTTCCTGGGTGCAAAAATGCAGACTGTATTGTTTACAGAATACTTTGGGTGTAACGACATGTTTTTCATGGTGTTTTAAAAGAAGATCAACGTATGTGTTGCTATTTATTATTCTGAAGAGAGTGAGGGGCCTCTGCAGACAGGCAGCTCTATCCCTGGGCTCTGCTGGATCTCCTTGGACCAGTTTTCTTCTCGAGGCACCCATAAGCCGACTTCAAGTCTATGTTTACCAGACGGGATGTCCTGCACACAGAGACTACATCATGCCATTCTTTTTTTCTTTTGGAGGAGCTCTATAACAATAAATACATACAGCTCAATGGTGCGATTATTATTTTTTTTAAAAAATGAATCTTCTGACGAAAACAAAATGGTTGGAAGAAAAGCTGCAGAAAAGCATGGACCAGAAATTTATGTAAATCTTACATACTTGAAAATGCCTTTATGAGGTACACTTTCTTACTGGAAAAGATTCCAGGTGTCAAGTCATTATAGCCTGATAACTAGGTTATATGCAAGCCAAACTGAATTTTTTAATATCCCAGGAGTTTTAAGGGAAATCTTCTAACTTCTCAAATTTAATTCATACTGAAATCAGTCACCGTATTTTTCGGAGTATAAGATGCACCTTTTTCCCCCTAAAAGGGGGTGAAAATTTAGGGGTGTCTTATACACCTAATGTAGCCCCGCCCACCCACTGGCCCCCACCCTTTGGCCTCTGCCTCGCAGCAGTTACCTCCATGCAAGCAAACAGCAAGAAAAAACAGCTCCTTTCAGCCTAATTAGCACAAGTTGATTGGATCCGCCTCCTGATTCTCAGCTGACTTGCTCTCAGCTATTTTGTGCAGGGCTCTGCTGCTTGCTGCAAGGAAGTAAATTGCCGAGCAGATTTTTTTTCCTTGTGCTAATCAAGCTATGCTGAAAACGAAAATGAAAGTAAAGCAGGCTATTTGCTGCAATGAGGCAAAATTGCTGGGGCAGAGGGAGATTTCTTTTTCTTCTTAGCCTCACCAAAAAAGGTAGGTGCGTCTTATACTCCGGTGCATCTTATGCTCTGAAAAATACGATAGATTGAAAAGAAAAACTCTTCATGTTAATACTGTGTGTGCGCACTGTTATTTGTATACCTGAATAGAGGATACTCCATATCATCAATTATAATATTACATTAAATAGTTGTATATTGAAATATAGGACACAAATATCCTCAATGTACTCATATTATACACACCCCACAAACATTTTAGATACCGTCTCCGGAATGACTTCTGAAAAGTATTTTGTAATAATTTTGCTGTTTATTATCTGGAGCCATCAAGCTACTTTTGGTTCTTAATGTTCAACAGAGTTTAATTCATGACTATTTATCATGAGATCATCAAAGCTTCATCAAACGGAAGCACTCTTTCAAATCTTCGTCTAATCCTAATAAGTTTACACTTTAAACACGACACCACTGATCGTAGCAGTAGAGAACTTATTCCAGCGCAGAAGCGCTATGAAATTCTCCAGCAGAAATAAGGAACAAAACAATAGAAGGCAGAACATGGTGGCAATTGTTTATTTCTCACAACTGAAAACAATTGGAGGGGCATTAATACTAGTTGCAGGCCTAGCAACTGTGGTAAGAGAGGTCATAAAACGAGGCAAAACTCACTTAACAAATGTGTCTCTTAGCAACATAAATTTGGGGCTCCATTGCAGTGGGGAAATCCATTTTTTTTTTACTACCGGTTGCATGGGCATGGCTTGGTGGGCATGGTGTGTGTGGCAGGGGAAGGATACTGCAAAATCTCCATTCCCACCCCACTCCAGGGGAAGGATACTGCAAAACCCCCATTCCCACCCCACTCTGGGGCCAGCCAGAGGTGGTATTTGCCGGTTCTCTGAACTGCTCAAAATTTCCGCTACTGGTTCTCCAGAACCTGTCAGAACCTGCTGGATTTCACCCCTGATCCATTGTGATCGTAAGTTCAGCACTACCTACAGTATATTTTCGCTAACAAGGTTATGAATCCTCAGTGCAAAACATTCTGGGTAGGTGTTAAAATTTCTCTCCCCCCACTCACGCACACTTAGGTATAACACCCAAACACTTTGCCAAAGGCTTCGTGGTCTATAACTTGACCCAAGACAAGTGAAAAATACAGCACTTTTTTCTGGTCACACTGTCTGAACTTCAGGAGGAACCTGCTGCTGTCTTTGCCCTCGTCTCCTAAGGTCACGACAGACTCAACCGGACAGCAGAAATTCATCCTCTTCCCCCAAAATGTCAAGTGTGAGATTTTCAAGAGGGTCCCGCTTTCGTTCACATACATGAAGCCGATGACTCGTTGCAGGAAGAAGCTGATGGCGTACAGAAAGACGAGGGTGAAGGAGAAGATGCCGGTGACCAAAGGAAACTGGCTTAGCCCATGGAAATACCAGAGCGGAGGGAGGATCAGCAGACCGAAGCCCGTCTGCACTATCTTCAGCCTCGAGAAGAGTTTCAACAACCTGATGGCTGGGAATCGGTAAATCACGGCAAATTTCTCTGAATTTTCAGAGCTAGATGGTGGCTTTGGATCGCATTGAGACAAGTCGATGTTACTCAGCCATCGGGGCTGCACCCCGTGAAGGCTGGGCGTCCATGGGCTACCTCCCTGTTGCAGAATGATAGGACTTTGAAAAGAACGGAGCACCTGGTGGCCTCTTTTCCATAACTGTGGAGCAAGGCTGTTCTGAAGACAACGGGGCCTGAGGAGGGCCAAATGCTGACGGGCACAGCCGACGAAGATCTTCATCTGCAACAAAATAGAAAAGGTTTTCATCAGGTTGCAAAGTGGGGATAAAACTTTCACAGCAATTGTGTGTCTTTTCAGAAAGCAGTACATTTGTGAGGAGACTCGTATATTCTTTTTAAAAAAAGATGCTTTCACTTAATTAAAAGGCAGGATATCATGTTTGAGATTATACTTTATTCTGCTTTACCTCCACGTAGCTACAAGGATTCTTTATATTCCACATTCTTAGCTTTTGCCTTTCCTGTTTTAACATTTTATTGAGTTATAAGATGATACAAAATACAAAAGTAAATAGGGAAGCAGTGGGGGGGAGGGGGGGAAGGAAAGTGAGGGAAAGTTGGGAAAAAGAAAATGAAATGTTGAAGAACTAATAGATAAGATCTTAGAATGCGCTGAGATGGACAGATTAACAAAAGAAATTAAGGAAAAAGAAGAGACAGAATATTATAGAGTATGGAATAAATGGTATAATTGGCTTAAGACTAACAATAAAGAACAATAACTATCAGAAGAGAAAAATAGAAGTACAAAATAGAGATGTATCAAATGTGCCGAGTGGAATAAAAATGTATATAATATGAAGGTAGAAATGTATAATAATAAAGAGATAGATAAAATGTATAGTTCTCTAAAGGGAGTAAAAGATTAAGATAAAGGGGAAGAAAAATAAAGTAATAACTGGAAGACCAGTATGAAACAATGCATAAATATGATGTTATTTTTTTAAGTAAACATTTTTTAATATAAACAAGCAAACAAACAACAATGAAACATACAAACACATAAACAAAGATCCATCTTTACATCTTCTTTTCAACATGTCGCATCGGTAGTCTATATTCACATTTATACATTTTCTCTTTCTTATTTTAACATATCCCTTATACATATATTCCTAATATATCATCTATATGTGTTCTCCTAATCTACATATTTAATTTACTATTTACCTAAATTGGTACTTAATTTCCTATCCACAATTTATATCTTCTCATTTATTTCCATATCTTTTTTCCTTTTTCTCCTCCAACCAGTTATACCATTTCTCCCATACTAAATAGTAATCCGTTTCCTCTTTTTCTTGTATCTCTTTGCATTACTTATTTATTTATTGGTTCGATTTATATGCCGCCCTTTCTCCGGAGACTTAGGGCAGTTTACAATGCGTTAAGCAATAGCCTTCATACTTTTGTATATACCTGCTTAGTAGGGCTTTCGGCCCCCCTAAGCGGTGTTCTATTTTATACAAAGTCAATTTATTGCCCCCACAATCCGGGTCCTTATTTTACCTACCTCGAAAGGATGGAAGGCTGAAGGTCAACCTTGAGCCTGGTGAGATTTGAATTTTGCAGTAATTGCAGGCAGCTGGTGCTACTTAACAGCACTTTAGTCCGCTGCGCAACCAAGGCTCTTTCATTATTATTATTAAATTAAATTATATTATATTATTAAATTATTATTTATTTATATGTTGTGTAAATGTCTAACAGGTGTTCTAATAAAATTACACATTTTAATTAAAAAAATAAAGAAAAAAGAAATGTTGACTTCCGACTCCCTCTGTTGCAGTGAAATAAAGCATTAACATCAATTAACACAATTTTTTGTTTTTTTTTTCATAGTCAAAAGCCATGCCAGAGGTCTATTCTTGGTGGTCTCCTTTCCATACCGGCCTCCAGACCCAACCTCGGCTCAGCCTGTTTGGAGATCAGATGGCATCGCTGGGTGGTCTCCACTCCGCAAGGAGTCCACCCCCCCCCCACGCCCGATTGCAGGCGTTCCAATGCACCGTGCAAGAAGCAGCCTCGCTTTGCATGCGCGACCCTTCCCCGACCCTCCCGTGGAATGCAAGCAGCCCGACCCCCCCCCGCTGGGGATGATGGGCCCTGCAGTCCAAGGCGCCGAGAAGGAAGCGATGGGATTTACCGCGGGGGGGGGCTCCAAAGGCGCCGGGAGCTCGTGCAGACACCCTGGGAGGCGAGGTGGCGCGGTGGCTGCTGGGAGTTGTGGTGCACCGCGGCGTGGAAAGGGGCTGACGTCACCTGCGGGAGGCGGGCTGGGATCCCCGGGGCTGCCAGTCCTCGCGCGGCCACCAGATGGCAGCAAAGATACGCCAGGGGAAAAAAACTCCTTTGGGTGGTCGGGAGTTTTTGGTTTTTTTAAAGTTTCTTTTATTTTGAGTACATTAAAACAAGACCCAGACACACAACATTTATATACCTATCACTTTTTCCTACAGCTACTTCGAAGTGATCCTTTCTTGCTATGTACATCTATTTACATATACACTGCTCAAAAAAATAAAGGGAACACAAGCAGAAGACATCCGAGATCTGAACGAATGAAATAGCCTTATTAAATCCTTTGTTCGTTACATACAGTAGTTTTGTGTTCCCTTTAGGTGTCTGAGCAGTGTATAAACTACTGTATGTAAAGAACAAAGGATTTAATAAGGCTATTTCATTCATTCAGATCTCGGATGTCTTCTGCTTGTGTTCCCTTTATTTTTTTGAGCAGTGTATTTTAACTTTATCTTATTCAACAATTATTTTCCATCTTTCTTTATTTCGTCTACCCTTTCCCTTCTCTCCTTTCGTCTCTAAAGGAGAGAAGGGAAAGGGGGAAAAAGAGTGCCGAAGATCAAGGTACAGGGTAGACGGGAGTTTTTTTGTTTTTTTTTTACAGATTAACAGAGTTGGAAGGGACCTTGTAGGTCATCTAGTCCAACCCCTCCCCCGCCCAAGCAGGTTGTGCAGAGTCTGGTCCAAGAGGGGGAAAAGGCCAGGTGGGAGCAAAACTCCAAAGGTTCAGGCTTGTGGCTGGGTAGCACAAGGTTTTTCCTCTTTTTTTTTTTTGATAATGGGGAAAATATAAGAGCCTGGTGGCGCGGCAGACTAAAGCACTGTTATTATCAGTTATTAACATCAGCTGCCTGCAATTATTGCAAGTTCAAATCTCACCAGGCTCAAGGTTGACTCAGCCTTCCATCCTTTCAAAGGTAGGTGAAATGAGGACCCAGTTTGTGGGGGCACAAAGGCAATAAGCTGACTTTGTATAAATATACAAAAGGATGAAGGCTATTGCTTAACGCATTGTAAGCCGCCCTGAGTCTCCGGAGAAGGGCGGCATACAAATCAAATTTTTTTAAAAAATGCAAAAGTGGGAGCTCTTCCATTTTTAATGCACGGGAGAATATCTGGAGGAAGAATTCAGGGTCTTTCTGGGCTTTTGCCCTTTCGACTCCAAGGAGCTGAATTTGCAGCCGCTATTATTATTATTATTTTTTTGAATGAAATCCGTGGTAAACCATGGGGGTTGGTGAATTCTAGCGGCTGAAGTCCACCCATCCTGAAGCTGCAAACAAATCCCCGCGGGCCACGTATCTTTCCCCCGCGACTCTTCCGCCCCGCATTGGGGCGGCAAGCCGAATGAAAACCGGAAGCGACGAACGCCGCCCGCTCCTCCCACCTCTACGTGCTTTCCGTAAGCCTCCGATAGGCTGCAGGAGAGAGGTGCGCATGCGTAGACGTCGCCTCGGCCTGGAGGCATGCTGGGGCCTGTAGTTTTTAGTCCGCTCCATCCAGTCCGAAGGAGCCGGCGAGCAGAGCCATGGAGGGCGAGGGCGGCTCGGTTCTCTGCCTCTTCGACGTGGACGGCACCCTGACCGCCCCTCGGCAGGTGGGACTAGGGGGAGGTCGAGCAGGAGGGTGCCTCTGAGCATGGGCAGAGTGCTTTGAGCCCGGGAGCAGCCTCTTAGGGAAGAGGGCGGTGCAGGCAGTTCCTTGCAAGCCAGCAACGCAACTGACTTTGCCCTTTGCACAACCGCCTGGTAATTAGGTGGTGGCAGTTGCAGTAGTGGTCCTCGACCTATGACCACAATTGAGCCCAAAATTTATGTTGCTAAGCGAGACGGTTGTTAAGTGAGTTTTGCCCCAATTTTTTCTTCCCACTGTTGTTAAGTGAATCACTGCCGTGGTTAACACGGTTGTTAAGCGAGTCTGGTTTTATCCATGGACTTTGCTTGTCAGAAGGTGGCAAAAGGGGAATCGCGTGAGCCCAGGGACACTGCAACCGTCGTAAGTGTGAGTCAGTGTGCCAATGGTCTGAATTTTGATCACCTGGCCATGGGGAGGCTGCAACGGTCGTAAGTGTGAAAAAATGATCAAAGGTCACTTTTTTTCCAGTGATGTTGTAACTTTGAATGGTCACTAAACAAACTGTTGTAAATTGAGGACTGCCAGTATTATTATTAATTATTATTCTCTGATTAATCGCTGAAAGCTCTCCGCTGGCCAGGCTTTTAATGCATCACACAGTATTTTGTCATCTCTTGGGTTGCTCTTCTTTCAGGTTTTAATCTTTAATACAGTTTTAATACATTTTTGCAATTAATTTGATACTCTCATAATGAGAAGTATGGGATGGGAATAAATAAACAGCATCATCAGTCGTGGCAGCATTAGAAGGAGCAGCCTCGTTTCTTGTTTAACTCTTGATGGTTTCTTGCTTGGAAGAACTTAAGTGTGAGTTTGTTGAACTTCATAGTTTGGGGCCATTTGATCACTAGCACCTTGGTTTTTGTGGGCAGTTCTAATTTCTTACTTCTTATCTTACTTTCATCACAGATCAAGTTGGTTTTCAAAAGAAATTAACAATAAAGACCATAATTGGAGCGTAATAAAAATGCAGTAGTGATAACAAAACTGTCCCTAATGCAAGACCACTTCCTGATTTGATGAACTAGACATTTTATTTCCTTGTAGCAATGATAGAAAAGGACATTTTTCCATTTTATTTCTTCACCTGCAGTTATGCTGCTATATAGTCTGTAAAGAGAATAGAATAGAATAGAATAGAATAGAATAGAATAGAATAGAATAGAATAGAATAGAATAGAATAGAATAGAATAGAATAGAATAGAATTTTATTGGCCAAGTGTGATTGGACACATAAGGAATTTGTCTTGGTGCATACGCTCTCGGTGTACATAAAAGAAAAGATACATTTGTCAAGAATCATAATCATAAAATTTGATTAATTGATTCACTTTATACACCACCCTACCTTGCAAAGAGTTGCAAAGATTAGTGAAACAAGGTGTGTGAAATAAATTTCTTTGGATTAAGCACTGTTTTTACTGTACTTGGTAAAATGCTTTGCACAGTGAGGGCTTTATAATAATAATGCCTTGCACACTGTCTTCTATTAATAATAATAATTTGACATTCACTGAATAAAAAGAACACAACTTCAAAAATTGTAATTTTTACTACAAAGGGGGGAAAGAATAAGAAATGTATTATTATGCTACTATTTGTATTGAAGCAGTTAACGTTTCATTCATTTCTAAAGTCAATCATTGTTTTACTCTGGCATCCTAACATGCCTCACTAAGATCTATTTAATGTTTCAAAGAAACATTTCTTTCAACCCAGTTAAGCTATGCTGGCTGGAGAATTCTGGGAGTTGAAGTCCACAAATCTTAAAGCTGCCAAGTTTGAAGACCTCTGGTTTAGGGTCTCCTGCTTGAGCATGAGGTTGGACTAGAAGACCTCCAAGGTCTCTTCCAACTCTATTATTCTGTTAAGAGTTTCAACATTGGGCTTAAGGCGCTCATTCAACCCCATTGAATCACTTCATGGCCTCCCCTCCTAACTCACAGGACCATTTTCAGAACAAAGACAGAAAGAAACGAACATTATGAATGAGTAATGTGGAAATAATAACGGGGATCATTGATGTGTTGCTGGAATCCCTGTTTGATCTGATTGACACACCAATTTCTCTTTTCTCATCCGATCCAGAAAATCACTCCCGAGATGGCAGATTTCCTACAGGCTTTGCGGCAGAAGGTAAAAGTCGGCGTGGTGGGAGGCTCAGACTTCGAAAAGATCCAAGAACAACTGGGGGAAGACGGTAAGAAGAAGGTGAAGGCATGGGAAGCTGAGCCAGGAGTGGCAAAGTTGACTGTATCGCCGTTATGGGTTGGGCAGCTGTCCCACCCTCTTTATTGCATTCACCTCCAAGGTTGGCTTGCTCAAATATCATTTATGCCTGTCAGCTGAGCAGACAAGAGAAGGTGCCATGTGGCCATGGGCATGACGGAGCTGCCGTAAATTGAATTAAAAGTCCATTCCTGTTTTCAGGTTGGAAATAATCATGTGACTTGAAATCCAGGAAGGAAACCTCACCACAACTCTTCAATTCTGTGACTAACTGGCGCCTGTGAATTTAGAGAGAATATCTGTTTGAGAAATAAACCTTGGACAAAAACAGGAGAGCTGCTGATTAGATAAACAGCTTTTGTGTTTCACCCAAAATCACAGTTTGGGGGTCATTATTATTTAATGGTAACTTTATTGTAATGGTTTTCAAGCAGCCAGGAGAAGAAACTGGCACTATCAGCACAATACGGAGTCTTAAAACTGGTATTGGAAGAATAAGGAGCGGTTTGAATGTTTCATGCCAAAAATTGTTTTTCAAAAGTGGTTTTCAGCTTTACAAAAAGAAGAGTTAAAAATAACATGCAATTAATAAATATCTTCCAAAGGGTGGGTGGCACCCGCCCTGCCAGCTTCGTTTTCAAAGATGCTGTTTGGTTTTTCGAGGCCCAGAGGCATTTTTGTACAGTAAATAAACACCATGTTAGAAACTGCCACTTCGCTTTGTAACACACCAGCTCTCTATGTAATTTTTTGGCATCTAGAGACACAGAGATTGTCAGTTATTCTTGGGCATATTTACCGCACAACATCATATGCAATTGAATGTCATCAATTTACCCAAAAACAGACTTTTTTCTTTCTTTTTTTAAATCGGGTGCTTTATGAATTCAGAGGAGGGAATAGGAAAGAAGATTTTTTTTCCTGTTAATTTCATGGAAATGTTCTCTGATCTAAATAATACAAATTAAAGCTCCATTTGCTTTTTCTTCCTTTTTTGGAGGGTAGTGATTGGAAAATACGACTATGTTTTCCCAGAAAATGGTCTGGTGTCATACAAAGATGGAAAATTTCTTGAGAAACAGGTAAGCTTGTAAGTTAGGATCAACTGATGTATCTTGTAACGTCTGATATATTGATATTAATGCAGGATTAGATCTTAAGCAGGGCTTCCCAAGCTGTTCTGTCCCCGTCCCACACACGCACCCCCACAGACGGCCCGGAGTTAATAAGCCACACAACAAAATCTTTGAAGATAAAGCTGGCAGCAACCCAGTGGCTAGCTGCCAATTCAGACTTTACTCACACAAAACAAAGATTAGACTGCAAGCATTCCGATAAAGCAGGCAAAGTTTCCGCAATACAAGGATTAATCCAAATGCAGTCCAACAAGGTCGGCAGAAGTCCAGTAACGCAGAGATCATGGATTATTTCTAGTTTTTGCTCGTCACAAACTGAACCGGCCACCACACCCACATTTATACCCTGTGGGGTGTGATCCAGTGACTCAGCTAATCTCTGGCATGCCTTCCCCTCTGCTACGCACGCTTCTCCCTGCCATTCTGCCAAGGGTCCAGCCAGCACTTATCTCCTTCATCGCTGTCCACCTGTGGCTGCGGGGACGTGCTTGGCTCTGGGCCTATCTTTTGGCCTTCGGTGTCCTCCGGAGGCATTGCCAGAGAGGAGGGTCCTGGAGAGGGGGGCCTTGCCAACTCCTCTCCCTCACTCTCAGAGTCTGCATCTGTCGATAGCCCAGGCTCAGGCAACGGAGCCACAACCCAAACTTTTTTCTTCCTTACCCAAAACCACTTATAGGAACTCTTGTAGAACTTTGAAGACTAGTCGTAAAACCCTTCCTTAGCTTCAGTGGCTGAATGAATGGCCGTAACTCGAGGATTATCTGCATTATAAGAACTGTGATGTGGGGTGCAGTTAAAAAGAAAAAAAAGCTCAAATGTACATTTTATTTGTTCCTCCCTCAGTTCTTCCTCTCCAGAAGGCCCACCTTTGGTCTTTTCTGGGCTTGACAGGGGTTCTTCAGGTTGCCCCTTAGGTTGATTTTAACATAATCTAATTTATGATAATTAGGTCAAGGCTTTTTGCCTTTATTTTACACTCTGGGTTCCTGTTTTGGTGTATTGGACACCCCGATTTGTCACTTAATTTGGCAACAATGGTGAATGGTAAAGATATACTATTCTTTAGCAATAGCCCTTAGACTTCTATACCGCTTCACAGTGCTTTACAGCCCTCTCTAAGCGGTTGACAGAGTCAGCCTCTTGCCCACAACAATCTGGGTCCTCATTTTACCAAACCCGGAAGGATGGAAGGCTGAGTCAACCTTGAGCCTGGTGAGATTCAAACTGCCAAATTGCAGGCAGCTGGCAGACAGCAGAAGTAGCCTGCAGTACTGCACTCTAACCACTGAGCCACCGTGGCTCTTGTTGAGAGAACCTTTGGACCTTTGGCCAAATCATGGCTGCTGAACCCTGTGGGGAACCTGTCCAGCTGATCCCAACCTGGTCAGTAAGAATCCCCCAGATTCAGGAAGGATCCATCCTCCAAGCTTTGAGAAGTAGAACCCAGAAAGTATTTTGCTGTGGTCTGATTTCTTGAGAGTTGCTTCTGGAGGTTCTGTTACGATTCTTCTTTGTGTCTCCTGGGCAGAGCATCCAAGACTATATGGGGGAAGACCTGCTTCAGGATTTGATCAACTACTGCCTGAGCTACATTGCAAAAATTAAGCTCCCCAGGAAAAGGTAAGTGTATAAGTGCTTTCCAGGTAGTCCTCAGCTTATGACTGGTCACTTAGTGACAGTTCAGAGTTGCGACTGACCTCCTCAGGGGTACTTACAGACCAATTCCAAAGTTACAACAGCCACATCCTCCCTCCCTCCCCTGGTCATATGACCGCATTTTGAGCACTCGGCAAGCAGCCTGCATTTTAAAAATTAAAATGACTGAGGCAGGTCTTGAGACTGTTATCTGGGGGGAGTTCAATCCTGTGGCTCCCGAGGACATGGACAGGGTCCTGGGACGGCTGAACGCGACCACATGTTTATTGGACCCGTGTCCCTCCTGATTGGTACTGGCTTCCCGGGAGGTGACACGAGGCTGGCTCCAGAAGATTGTTACCGCTTCTTTGAGTGAGGGGGTCCTGCCGGCCGCTTTGAAAGAAGCGGTTGTGAGGCCCCTCCTCAAGAAGCCTTCTCTGGATCCGGCTGTTTTGGCTAACTATCGTCCAGTCTCCAACCTTCGCTTCGTTGTGAAGGTTGTTGAGAGTGTGGTAGCGCAACAGCTTCCCCGGTACCTGGATGAAGCTGTCTATCTAGACCCGCTCCAGTCCAGCTTCTGGCCTGGGCACAGCACGGAAATGGCATTGGTCGCGTTGGTGGATGATCTCTGGAGGGCTCGGGATAGGGGTTGCTCCTCTATCCTGGTCCTCTCAGCGGCTTTTGATACCATCGACCATGGTATCATGTTGCACCGGCTGGCGGGGTTGGGAGTGGGGGGCACCGTTCTGCGGTGGTTCTCCTCCTACCTCTCTGACCGGTCACAATCTGTGTTGACAGGGGGGCAGCGGTCGACCCCGAGGCACCTTGCTTGTGGGGTGCCACAAGGGTCGGTCCTCTGGCCCCTTCTGTTCAACATTTATGTAAAGCCGCTGGGTGAGATCATCTGTGGCTTCGGGGTGGAGTTCCATCAGTACGCTGATGACACCCAGCTGTACATCTCCACCCCAGGCCACCCCAACGATGCCCTTGATGTGATGTCCCAGTGCCTGGAGGCCGTGCGGGCCTGGATGGGGAGAAACAGGCTCCGACTCAACCCCTCCAAGACCGAGTGGCTGTGGCTTCCGGCATCCCGATATAGCCAGCTGATGCCATTGCTGGCTATTGGGGGTGAATCACTCGCCCCCACGGAGAGGGCTCATAACTTGGGCGTCCTCCTGGACGCACGGCTGTCTTTAGAAGATCATTTGACGGCCGTGGCCAGGGGGGCTTTTTATCAGGTTCGCCTGATACGCCAGTTGCGCCCCTTTCTAGATCGGGACTCCCTACGCACAGTCACTCAGGCACTCGTCACTTCCCGCCTGGACTACTGCAACGCTCTCTACATGGGGCTCCCCCTGGGGTGCACCCAGAGGCTCCAGCTGGTCCAGAACGCAGCCGCGCGGGGGATTATGGGGGCGACGAGGTGCTCCCATGTGACACCTCTCCTGCGCGAGCTGCACTGGCTCCCGGTGGTCTTCCGGGTGCGCTTCAAGGTGTTGGTGACCACCTTTAAAGCGCTCCATGGCTTAGGGCCGGGATATTTACGAGACCGCCTTCTGCCACCAATAGCCTCTCTCCGGCCAGTACGCTCGCACAGAGTGGGCCTCCTCAGGGTGCCGTCCGCCAGACAATGTCGGCTGGCGACCCCCAGGGGGAGAGCCTTCTCTGGCGGCGCCCACCCTCTGGAACAACCTCCCCCCAGAGATACGTACAATAACAGACCTCCGGATTTTTCGTCGGGCCCTGAAGACCTATTTATTTCAACTAGCTGGGCTGGCTTGAGTTAAATTTTTAAACTGATTTTAAATTGGATTGTTTTAATTTTTGGCCAAAATATTTAATTATTTTAAACTGTTTTTAAATTTTGTATGTCCTGTTTTTTATTCTGGCTGTTCACCGCCCTGAGTCCTATTTGGAGAAGGGCGGTATAGAAATTGAAACAAATAAATAAATAAATAAAATCTAAATTTAAAATTTTAATTCGTCAAATGAAAATTACAAATTCGAACGAGCAAAATGGAAAAACATTAAAAATGTGACAGGACGATAGGCATTTCACTCTACTTCTTTATGGGTGCCCCTTTAGGTAAGGTCCACTGAAGTTAAGTAGAATTAAAACGGTGAAGGTTAGTAGCTGAAACCACTACGTTGGGTGAGATATTCCAGATTTTGACAACTGTCACAAAACTCTTAATTTTTTGCAGTCAGGTTTAAAGCGGTTTTCATTAAGTTTAAAGCGGTTATTTGCACGCGTTGCATTACGATTAAATGCAGGTAAAATGTTACTATTTACAGCCATTTGCAGCATCC
The DNA here is from genome assembly GCF_059756535.1 of Pantherophis guttatus. NCBI lineage: Eukaryota > Metazoa > Chordata > Lepidosauria > Squamata > Colubridae > Pantherophis > Pantherophis guttatus. The sequence goes on from NC_142076.1 coordinate 3,738,657, forward strand.
CATGGCCATGTTACAGCATCTTACAATGTTTAATGCTGAAAATCGACAATTAGTTCCGGTTTTCAGCAAAACCGGCCCATAATAAACAATGGATTTGCTTAACAACCACAGCACTTGCTTTACAAGTGTGGTGGTCGCTTAACGACCAGCGCAGAAAAGATGATTAAACAGGGTCTCTGCTTTATCCCAATCACGACTTAGGAATGTACTGGGCAGGCTCCATTACAATCGTTTGTTGACTGCCTGTATGCAACCCATCCTGGGAGAAGGAGCCTGGTTGCCATTTTGTTTAGCATTCCCTGAGAACAGGAACCCCTGCTGGGGGTTCACAGGGGTTCGGAGAACCCCCAAATCCCACTCCTGGCTGGCCCCACCCACCCCTCCCCTCCCAGGAGTCCCCACAAGGCCTGTTTTGGATGCAGGTAAGTGCAGGGCATGCGCAGAGGCTCGGGAAGGGCAAAAAATGGGCCTACCAGAAGTTCGGAAAGTCCTTTTCGGCCTCCAGAGGGCCTTCGGAGCCTGAGGAGGCCATTTTTGCCCTCCCGGAGGCTCGGAAAAAACCTCTGGAGCCCGGGGAGGGCAAACATGCCCCCACCCCCGCCATGGTGCAGGAGGCCGACTAAGCCACGCCCACCATGGCCACGCCCACCCAGCAACCGGGCAGAGAATCCCTTGCTAAAATTTTGGAAGGCCACCCCTGCCTAAGAACTCTGCAAGATTAAACCGAAGTGTTTTGTACCCAGTGCCCTGGGAAAGCTGCAGCCTGAAAGTTAGCCCCTCCTCTTGCTTTTGTTATGTAGAGTCAGGCAAAGAATTTGTCACCTTCTGCTGCTTGATGAAATAATTAACCAATGTAGTATCTGTTTCTCCATGCAGAATAAACATGTCAATCTGGATTTATGTAAAAAAAAAAAACATCCCAGTGTAGAATAACCTAACAAATCAGGGAGGAAACTCTGACAACTATCTCTTGAATGCTAGCTTTCTACTTGCAAGGCACTTACATGGAAAAAATACAATCCTGCAGCTACAATAAGAAAAGGAGAACACTGCCTTCCCTGTTATCATTTTGTGCAATTTGGCTCTGGAACGTTATAGTTTGGGCTAGAAACACCCTTCAAATGGATAAATTCCCTTTGGTTATTACGCAGTTACTATGGTTGAGTGCAGCTCAATCAAATTAAATAAATCAGAAGGGATCCTGGAGGTCCTCTAGTCCAGCCTCCTGCTCAAGCAGGAGAACCTATACCAGTGATGGCTAGCCTTTTTGCCGTCACGTGCCAAAAGCGGGGGGAGTGCAGGGGGTCGCATGCCCACATGCCCACACGTGTAATTCAATGCCCCCTCGCGCTCCATTTTGAGCTTCCCGGAAATGGCTCATTTTCCAACTTCCGGTGGGCCTGGAAGGCCTGTTTTTCGCCCTCCCCAGGCTCCAAGAAAGCCTCTGGAGCATGGGGAGGGCAAAAACGGCCTCCCCTGCCCCCCAGAGGCCCTCCGGAGGCTGGAAACGGCTCATTTCCCAACTTCCGGTGGGCCCGGCAGGCTCATTTTTACCCTCTCCAGGCTCCAGAGGCTTTCTTGGAGCCTGGGGAGGGCAAAAATCCCCCCCCCCCCCCCGGGAGGCTGAAAACGCCCTCCCAGAGCCTCCGTGTGAGCCCAAAACGGGCTGCGTGGAAACTCCTGGGAGGGAAGGGACAGCCAAAAATCAGCTGACTGGAGCTGAGCTAGGGCAATGGCTCGTGTGCCTGCAGATATGGCTCCGGGTGCCACCTGTGGCACGCGTGCCATAGGTTCGCCATCACGGATCTATACCATTTCAGACAAGTGACTGTCTAGTCTCTTCTTAAAAACCTCCAGTGATGGAGCACCAGTGGTGGTCTTCAGCCGGTTCTATCCAGTTTGGGCGAACTGGTAGGGGCGACTGTGGCATGCCCCAGGCACCTGCACGGATGTCATAACGTCCCATTTTCCCATGTTTTCGAGGCTCTGCGCATGCGCGGAAGATTTGCGAACCGGTAGGGAAGGTAAGTGAATACCACTCCTGTGGAGCACCCACAACTTCTGGTGACAAGCTGTTCCATTGGTTAATTGTCCTCACTGTTAGGAAGTTTCTCCTTGATCCCAGATTACTTCTCTCCTTGATTCGTTTCCATCCATTGTTTCTTGTCCTGGCCTTTGGTGCTTTGGAGAATAAGTTGATCCCCCTCTTCTTTGTGGCAGCCCCTCAAATAATGGAAGACTAATATTATGTCCTTCTTTTCTCTAGACTTCATATGCAACTGTTCTTCATATGCTTTAGTCTCCAGGCCTTTGATCATCTTAGTTGCTCAAATCAAATCATCCTAGCTCAAAGGATTTATGGTCATGGGGGATTTTAACCTGTCATCAGTCGGCGAGACGTCTGAGGTGGCTCGGGAGTTCATGACTTCCATGACGGCTATGGACCTGACCCAGTTAATTTATGGCTCTACTCACATGGGGGGACACACACTGGACCTGGTTTTTGTCTCTGGACAGTGGTCGAGTGATCTAGAGATAGGGGATATAGCGATTGAACCCTTGTCATGGTCAGATCACTCCCTCCTTCGCCTGGACCTCCGAACCGCCACACCCCGCCGCAGGGAGGCAGAACCAACCAGGTGGTTCCGCCCCAGGCGCCTGATGGATCCTGAAGATTCCAGATGGAGCTTGGGCCATTTCCTGAGGTTCTGGCACACGACTCGGCTGAGGACTTAGTGGCCGCCTGGGATAGGGCGGCGGCTGGGGCTTTGGACCGAGTCGTGCCTTTGCGGCCTCTGACCCGGCGCCGGTCTCACCTGGCTCCTTGGTATACTGAGGAGCTGAGGGAGATGAAGCGCCGGAAAAGACGCCTAGAGAGCAGTTGGAGGGCTAGTCGTTCTGAATCCGACCGAACACTGGTAAGATCTCATATTAAGAATTACCTAGTGGCGATAAGAGTAGAGAAGAGTAACTACTTTTCTGCTCTTATTGCGTCATCAGATAATCGCCCAGCCGCCCTGTTTAGGGTGACCCGCTCCCTGCTCTACCAAGGGGCGCGGGAAGATCCCTTGGAGGGTAGAGCTGAGGATTTTGTACAATATCTGTATGACAAAATCGCTCAGATTCGGGAACAGCTGGACTCTGACTGGGTTGATCCAGGGGAGATGACAAGGGCAGGTCCTGAGAATATTATTTGGGAAGAGTTTGATCCTGTGACTCCCGAAAGCGTGGACAGGATACTGAACAGACTAAATGCGACCATATGTTTATTGGACCCGTGTCCCTCCTGGTTGGTACTGGCCTCCCGCGAGGTGACACGAGGCTGGCTCCAGGAGATTATAAATGCTTCTTTGAGTGAGGGTGTCTTTCCCGCTGCCTTGAAAGAGGCGGTGGTGAGGCCCCTCCTCAAGAAGCCCTCCCTGGACCCAGCTGTGTTAGCAAATTATCGTCCTGTCTCCAACCTTCGCTTCGTTGCGAAGGTTGTTGAGAGTGTGGTTGCACGACAACTGCCTCAGTACCTGGATGAATCGAATTATCTAGATCCATTCCAGTCGGGCTTCAAGCCCGGGTACAGCACAGAGACAGCATTGGTCGCATTGGTTGATGATCTCTGGAGGGCTCAGGACAGGGGTTGCTCCTCTGTCCTGGTCCTATTAGACCTCTCAGCGGCTTTTGATACCATCGATCATGATATCATGCTGCACCGGTTGGAAGGGTTGGGGATGGGGGGCACTGTTTTACAGTGGTTCTCCTCCTTTCTCTCTGACCGGTCGCAGTCTGTGTTGACAGGGGGGCAGAGGTCGACCCCGAGGCCCCTTATATGTGGGGTGCCACAAGGATCGGTCCTCTCGCCCCTTCTGTTCAACATTTATGTGAAGCCGCTGGGTGAGATCATCCGTGGTTTTGGGGTGAAGTACCATCAGTACGCTGATGACACCCAGCTGTACATCTCCACCCCAGACCACCCCAATGATGCCCTCGAGGTAATGTCCCGATGCCTGGAGGCCGTACGGATCTGGATGGGGAGGAATAGACTCAGGCTTAACCCATCCAAGACCGAGTGGCTGTGGTTTCCGTCGTCCCGATATAGTCAGTTGGCACCATCTCTGACTATTGGGGGCGAGTTGTTGGCCCCCACAGATGGGGTTCGCAACTTGGGCATCCTCCTAGACTCGCGGCTGTCTTTAGAATAACATATGACGGCCGTGGCCAGGAGGACTTTTTATCAGGTTCACCTGATTCGCCAGTTGCGTCCCTTTCTGGATCGGGACTTGTTACGCACAGTCACTCATGCCCTTGTCACCTCACGCCTGGATTATTGTAATGCTCTCTACATGGGGCTCCCCTTGAGAAGCACCCGGAGGCTCCAACTGGTCCAGAATGCGGCTGCGCGGGTGGTGACGGGAGCAATGTGGCGCTCTCATGTGACTCCCCTCCTGCGCGAGCTGCACTGGCTCCCGGTGGTCTTCCAGGTGCGCTTCAAGGTTTTGGTTACCACCTTTAGAGCGCTCCATGGCTCAGGACCAGGGTACTTACAAGACCGCCTCCTGCCACCAGTAGCCTCTCACCGACCAGTTCGCTCCCATAGAGAGGGGCTCCTCGGGGTGCCGTCAGCCAAACAATGTCGACTGGCGGCCCCCAGGAGGAGAGCCTTCTCTGTGGGGGCACCTGCCATCTGGAACGAGCTCCCCCCGGAGATACGGAGGATCCAAGACCTACGCATCTTCCGCCGCGCCCTAAAAACGTTTTTATTCCAACAGGCTGGTCTGGCCTAACTCTCCCTTTTAAATTGGCCTTTAATTTGGCTTTAAATTGGGTTTTAAATCTCTTTTAGTTAAATTGGATGTTTTAATCTTTGAACCTAATCCTAAATTATTTAATATTTTTTAATATTTTTTAACTTTTGTATGTCTTTGTATTTATTTATGGCTGTTCACCGCCCTGAGTCCCTCGGTAGTAGGGCAGTATACAAATATGAAAAATAAATAAATAAATAAATAAATAAAAGTCCTAAGTATGTATTTCCAACAGCCATAGAAGATTGGGGACAATCCCTCTCTCAGCCTAACCCACCTGTTGTTGTTCTGGGGAAAATAGGAAGAAGGAGAAGGAAAAAAAAGTGTTTGTGGTCGATGCCTTCAGTTATTTGTAAAAATAATAAAGGCAGGAAAAAGTCCTTTATCTCTGGCTGTCCCCTCGCCCAGTCGGCTGGGTTTATTCTGCTTTCCAACTACATATAAAATACCTTTTTATTCCTTTTTCTAGGGGCACTTTCATTGAATTCCGAAATGGGATGCTGAACGTTTCTCCCGTTGGCAGAAGCTGTAGCCAAGGGGAACGGATGGAGTTTTTTGAGCTCGACAAGGCAGGTGATGGGGTGGCTTTAATCCTTCCGGTTGGTGCCTCCTTAGTGATCTGGGGTGTCTCAGGGAGGGGAGCAGGGGTGGCTTCTGGGGGTTCGGCAGGGTTCGGCCGATCCTCTAGCCAAGGATCGTCAGGGTTCGGCAAACCCCCAAATGCCACCCCTGTCTGGTCACGCCAGCCACGGCCCTCCCCACGCGGCCTGTTCATCATTCCAGATAAGTGCAGGTGACACGCCGGGGGGGGGGGGAATGCGCCTACTGGAAGTCCGGAAACGGGCTTGTTTCCGGCCTCCGAAGGGCTTCTGGACTCTGGGGGAAGCTGTTTTCGCCCTCCTGGGACGAGCCTGGGGAGGGCAAAAAACGCTCCCCCCTACTGCCGTGGTGCAGGCGGCTGACTAGGCCACGCCCACTATGGCCACCCCACCCAGCAACAGGACAGCGAACCCGTTGCTAAAGGATCTGAAGCCCACCCCTGGAGGGGAGGCAGGGAGTCAGCCAGGTTTAGACTTCAATACACCATAGGTGAGCAATTCTTGGATCCAGATAGTCCTTGAGTTACAACCGTAATGGGAGCTGCCCATCACGGTTGGAACTCGTGATGATTGTAAAGCAGGTCGGTGACCGGCCCATTTTACGACATTTTTGTGCCAGTCGTTAAGTGAATCCACAGTTGTTAAGCAAATGCTGCAGTTCTTAATTGAACCAGTGGTTTATTATGGATGCAGTTTTACCAAAAAATAGAAGTTGGGGGGAAAAAATCCTTGTAAAATGAGATCATATAGTTAGTTGCCTGATTGCCAAACACTTGAAGTTCTGTCATGTGACCAATAGGGGGCGAATCTGGGTCATAAGTACCCGCCGATAGGTCCATCAGACTTTCAAACAGTCACTAAGTGAACGGTCATAAATTGAGGACTGCCTGGGTATTTTAAAAGGTGTGATGGGTGGAACAAAATCAGTTATTTCACCACTCGAGCACCTGCCCAAACTCCCAGAAATTGACCAGTCCTTTTTGGGAACTGCGAACACAGGTAGTCCTTGATTTACAACAGTTTGTTTAGTGAACGTTCTAAGTTACAACAACACTTAAAAAAGTAACCCATGACCGTTTTTCACACTTAACAACCGTTGCAGCATTCCCCACGGTCACATGATCAAAATTCTGAGTCATGTTACGTGTCCCGGGATCACGGCATCCCCTTTTGCGACCTTCTGATAATTAGAAGTCCACGGGGAAGCCCGATTCATTTTGCGACCATGTTACTTCATAACTGCAGTGATTCACTTAACAACCATGGCAAGAAAGATCGTAAAGACTCACTTAACAAATGTCTCACTTAGCGATGGAAATTTTACGCTCAATTGTGGTCGTAAGTCAAGGACTCCCTATAGATTGTGGGGCTCATAGTACCATTTGTGAAGCCCGTCTGTGGGGCAGATACATGAAATGGTGGGATTCTGGTGTGGTCAGAAGTAGATTCCTATAAATCTGGTTGAATTATTATTATTATTATTTTTTTATTGCAAAAGTTTTACAATTACATTTTCACCCCTTTTTCCCCCCCACCTCCCCCCCCAAACTTCCCAACCTCCCTAGCCCTCCCTGACCCTCCCCTCCCCCCAGACTTCCCTATAATATATTCATACTCATAAAAAACCCTTAATATAACACTTATATGTAAACTTGAACCCCTCCCTCCCCTGTGTAATTTTTCTCTTTACCTCATTGCATTAAAATATTTCCACTACATTACATTATTTTCAAATAAAAGCTATTTGATACTTTCTAGTTTGATATTTGTTCTGAACATATTCTATCCACCTTTTCCATTCCCACTCATAAGTCTCTTGTGAACAGTCTTTTAAATATGCTGAAATCTTCGCCATCTCTGCAAAACTGGCCATCTTCAAAGTCCATTCCTCAATAGTGGGCAAAGCTTCATTCTTCCAATATTTACCTATCAACAATCTTGCTGCTGTTATCATATACAATATCAATTTTGTTTCACCCAATGTAAAACCCTTAACTATACCCAATAAAAACAGTTGTGGAGAAAATTGAATTTTTTTCTTCAAAACATTCTGCATGACCCACCAAATTTTTATCCAAAAAGCTTTAACTTTCCTACAGGTCCACCAAACATGATAATACGTAGCATCCAAACATTCACATCTCCAACATTTTGGCTGAACATTAGGGTACATGCATGACAACTTTTTGGGATCTAAATGCCATCTATAAAACATTTTGTAGAAATTTTCCCTCAGATTCTGCGACTGTGTAAATTTAACATTCTGAACCCAAATTTTTTCCCATGTTTCCAGCATCACTGGTTCTTCAAAATTCTGTGCCCACTTAATCATACAGTCTTTAACTAATTCAGTTTCTGAATCTCTTTCTAGCAAAACATTATAAAGCCTTTTGATATGCATTGGACCTTTCTCTCTTATATGTCTAACCAATTCTTCCTCATGCAACATAATACCAGTTTTTTGGTCCTCTTTCCATCTCAATTGTAATTGATTATACTGTAACCAAGTTAAATTAATCCCTTCGTCCAACAGTGTCTGCAATGTCTTCAACTGCCATCTGCCCGCATCTGTAAAAAGAACCTCTTTATATAAAAACCCCCCGAGTGACATTATATTTGTATTCCACAAAGTATGACCAAGATCCAGCCATAGCGGTATTTTATAATCCCATTTGAGTCGGTGCTTCTTCCAAACTCTCATCAAAGAATCTCTAAGTATATGACTTTTAAATACTTTATCTACTTTGTCGTCGTAAAATAAGTAAGCATGCCATCCAAATTCAAGATCAAAACTTTCTGCGTTCAATATTCCAGTCTTTTTCCTTCCAAACCAATCACTTGTTAAGGTTAAAGCTGCTGCATCATAATATAGCTGTAGGTTTGGAAGTTTAAGACCTCCTCTTTCTGGAACATCTTGCATAATTTTCAATTTCACTCTCGGCTTCTTCTCGTTCCAGACAAACTTATTCACTCCAGATTGCCAAACTTTCAATTGTTTATCACTTTTAAGCACCGGAATCATTTGAAACAAAAAAAGAAATCTTGGCAAAATATTCATCTTAACTGCTGCTATTCTTCCAAGTAGAGACAGCTGCAGTTTTTTCCAAGTCTCCATATCTTTCTGCACCTCTCGCCACAACACCTCATAGTTATTTTGAAACAATTTCATATTTGATTCTGCAACCTGAACTCCTAGATATTTTACCTTAAGTACAGTCTCAAAACCTGCCCTCCTTTCAAGCTCATGTTTACGATCTTGTGTCATATTTTTAGCTATCATTTTAGTCTTTTTTGGATTCAATCTAAAACCTGAAACTTTACCATAGTCTTGTATAATGTCCTTCATCAAGATTATTGATTCCATTGGTTGTGATAGGGTAACAACCAGATCATCTGCAAATGCCTTTATTCTGTAATCCTCTTGCCTAATCTTTATACCTCTCAAGATATTAGAGTCCCGTATTGTATTTAGCAAGACTTCTAGTGTTAAAATAAATAAAAGTGGGGACAGCGGACATCCCTGTCTTGTTCCTTTTTCAATTTTAAACTCTGTTGTCAGACTTCCATTAATAATGATCTGTGCCTTTTGCTCTTGATAAATTGCCGAAATCGCCTGTATAAATTGATCCCCAAAGTCCATCTTTTTCAAAGTCTTTAATAGAAAATTCCAATCCACTCTGTCAAAGGCCTTCTCTGCATCCAAGAAGACCAGCACTGCAGGGATCTGTTTATTCTTCTCAAGATATTCCAATAAATCTATTACTTGCCTTACATTGTCCTTCATATATCTGCCCTCGATAAATCCCGCTTGATCATCATGAATCACCTTCTGAATTACTGGCATCAACCTGTTGGCTAGTACTTTCGCAAAAATTTTATAATCTGTATTCAAAAGAGATATTGGTCTATAGTTCTCTGGTTTTTTAGGACCGATTTGTTCTTTTGGTATCAAAGATATATAAGCTGTTGTCCATGATGGGGGTATTTTACCCCCTTGCTGAATATTGCAAAATAAATCTCTAAGTTGTTCCACCATTTCAGCTTGCAAAGTTTTGTAATACACTGCAGTCAAGCCATCCGTGCCAGGAGCTTTGGCTGTTTTTAACTGTTTAATTGCTACTATTATCTCCTCCTCTGTTATGGGATAATTCATTCTTTCCTTTTGTTGATCAGTAATTTTTGTAACTCTTTTATCGTTTAAATATTTTTCTATAAGTCCATTCTGCACCTCCTCTTTGGCATATAGTTTGGTATAATAGTCCACAAAAGCTTCTTTAATTAATTTTTGTTGAAAAATTTCTTTCCCTCCAATATCAATACTATCAATAGTCCGTATACTTTGTTTTTTCCTCAATGTGTAAGCCAACCATCTGCCCGGTTTATTAGCGTTACAAAATGTATTATGCTTTGCATATTGTAAGTTTATTGCAACTTGTTCCGCCATAAGCATTTGAAATTGGTCTTTCAAAAGTTTTATAGCACTACGTATTCTTTCATCTGTTGGATTTTTAATAAGTAACTGTTCTTTTTTCTTTATTTCTATTTCCAATTCAGATCTTTTCTTTTGTCGGAACAGTCTATGTTTAGAGTTCATATAAATAAGTACCCCTCTCATATAAGCTTTACTTGCATCCCACACAATTTCAATTGGGGTACCTTTATTCAAATTTATTTCGAAAAATTCTTTCAAATGCTTTTTAAGTTCTGTTGTATTTTTTTCATATCTAAACAAATTCTCATTTAATCTCCAAGAACGTCTCTCAACCTTGTCCATCTCAATTTCTATCCATACTGGGCTATGGTCAGTCAAAGTTCTTGGAAAAATCTTTGTTCTTTTTGTCTTAACAAGTAAATCATCTGTCAACAAAATAAAGCCAATCCTAGAGAAGGATCTGTGTCTGTCAGAATAAAAAGTATAGTCCAATTCTTTTGAATTATGTATTCTCCAAACATCTTTTAGTTCCATATCTTCTTTCATGTCAAAAAAGGTCTGTGGTAATCTGATTCTAGACTTTGCCAAACTCTTTTTATCTAATTTAGAATCGATTACTCCATTCCAGTCTCCCATAATTAAAATAGATCTGTAATCCCATTGCAATATTTTAGTATGTAACATCTTATAGAAATAGTCCTGTTGTTGATTGGGAGCATAAATCCCAATCAGAAGAATTTGGCCATTTGCGATAGACAATTCAATTGCTACAAACCTACCATCTTCATCTGTTTCTATAACTTTAGCTGTTAACTTTTTATTTACATAAATTACCACTCCATTCTTTTTTTGCGAAGTTGAAGATATAAAATGTGTTCCTAGTTTGGAGTTTATCAAATATTTTTGATCTTGAGTTGTGATATGCGTTTCTTGTAAACAAATTATATCATTATTAAATTGTTTCAAATATGTAAATAATTTCTTCCTTTTCTGTACTGAATTCAACCCATTAACATTCCAGGATAAACACCTAAAGGTCATCAGCCTCTTTCTGGAGCAAAGAGCAAAATAATTGAAGATCATCCGAAATCTTCGATCTCGCTCCTCCCATAACTCCAATCTCTTGTGCAGTACTCTTATCTGCCTCCTTGTCTTGTCTTTCCTGTTGTTGTTGTTGCTTTTGTTTAAGTAACTTAGCTTGAGCTCGAGTTATACGTTGATCCTTAACCTCAATCATCCGAACCGGGTCCAAGATTGGAGAAGATTCCAGCAAGGGCTCATCCAGAAAACCTCCTTCTGCACCTTGCACTTCTTCTAATTCCTGCTTAGACTGTTCTTGCAGTTCTCGTTGAGGTTGCTTCTCTTCACTCTCTTTAATCTCCAAAACTGTAGATGTACGTGGAGATGGTGTTCTTTCCTTAAGAATAGTAGTGTAGAAATGCTGTGCCTTCTCCACGGTATTCAAACGATATCTTTCTCCCTTGTATCTGAAAATTATGCCAACTGGTGCGTCCCACCGGAAAGATATCTGTAAATTTTGCAATTCCTTAACAAGAAAGCCAAATTCTTTTCTAGCTTTCAGCATTTTAGGAGGTAATTCTTTATAAATTCCAATTCGTGAACCCCCCACTTGTACAGAAGTGTAAAAGGATTTTTGCAGGATATCGTTTCTTATTTCTCTATCTGTAAAATATATGACTACATCTCTAGGTAATTGTCTTTGTCTGGCCACCCAAGAGTTCACTCTGTAAATTTTGTCTATTTTGTGAAAAACCACATCTGGATTAACTTGTAAAATCTTAGCCAGGGCCTCAGAACAAACTTGTCTCAAATCCTGTCTTTCCTCCTCTCGAATTCCTCGAAGCCGTATAGCAAACTCCATTGCCCTGAATTGTATCATGACAATCTCGTCTTCAACTCTCTGCATTTTATTGTCAACATCAGCAATTTTATAATCATTGTCTTTCATCTTAACATTAAATCTGGTTGAATTATTATACCTAAGTAACTACCGTATTTTTTGGAGTATAAGACACACCTTTTTCCCCCAAAAAAGAAGGTGAAAATCTGGGTGCATCTTATACGCCAAATGTAGCCCCGCCCAGCCTCTCAAATGGAGGTTTCAGAGGCTGAAAAAAGCCTCTGAAAGGAAGTTTCAGAAAAAACAGAGCTTCAAAAAAAAAGCCTCTGAAACAAACAGGGGCTTTTTTTTTTCTGAAGCTCTGTTTCGGAGGCTTTCAGAGACAGAAAAAAAGTTCTTTTCTGAAACAAGAGTTTCAGAAGTTTCAGAGGGTGAAAAAAAATTGAGGCACAGAACTCACCACCAACGAACCTGTTGCTAAAATTCACCCCTGGAAACAGCTGATTGGGGGTATTCCAGGAGGCTGATCCACCTGCCAATCAGCTTTTTTCTTATTTTCCTCCCCAAAAACTAAGGTGTGTCTTATACTCCGAAAAATACGGTACATATGTGCTAGCTCTTTATTAGTTGTGTTCATGATTCAGGGCATAATTGTCAGTCCCACCAACTGATCCACCAGACCAGACTAGGAAATCAAGTCCACAAGGAGGCTAAAATTATATTTATTGAGGTTGGCTGAAATAACATTATCTTGCCAGTCCGTGTTGCCTTGCCGCCTCCTTTTATAATTCAGTCCTGTGTGTTTCGAACTCAGCCCCTTGAAGATGGGTGGACTTCACTTCCCAGAATTCCTCAGCCAGTCATTCTGGGAGTTGAAGTCCATCCATCTTTTAAATGGCTGAGGTTAAGAAACACCATGAACTAGAAAGGCATCTGTCTGAGCCCCCAAATGTTATCTCATTGTTTAAAAAATGTTTTTACCCTTTTACCTTAGTAAAGAGTTCTTGCATATTTCCATCATGGTTTACTCTCTACAATGACATAGAAAGTCGTCTTGGTCTCAATTATTTTGTGATTGTGGCACCAGGCTATTTTTTTTTTTAATTTGATTTATATGCCGCCCTTCTCCGGAGACTCAGGGCGGCTTACAGTCCGCTAAGCAATAGCCTTCATCCTTTTGTATATTTATACAAAGTCTGCTTATTGCCCCCACAACTGGGTCCTCAATTTACCTACCTTAGAAAGGATGGAAGGCTGAGTCAACCTTGAGCCTGGGGAGATTCGAACCTGCAATAATTGCAGGCAGCTGGTCTTAATAACAGGGTGCTTTAGACCACTGTACTACCAAGGCTCCTTGGTAGTACAGTGAAAAAAAATCATCTTTTTTTCCTAAGCTGATCAATTTTTTTTATTTTTTATTTCTTGAACAGAGGGAACAGATCCGGGACAGATTTGTTGCTGATTTACGACGTGACTTTGCAGGAAAAGGCCTTACGTTTTCCATAGGTACCACTTTTTAAAGAACGGAAATAGCTGCATTCAGAAAGTATCCTAATTGTCTACATATCCAGAAAATCACATTAAGGGAGGACCCTCTTCTGACCATGGGGGTGTGCAACGGTCATAAGTGCAAGGACCAGTCATAAGTCACTTTTTTCAGTGCAGTTGTAACTTCGAATAGTCACTAAACAAATTATTATAAGTGGAGGACTACCTGTAATCTACAGCATAACTGACTGGAGATGTCCCACCTATGGGTTTCTTCTTGGAGTTTTGGAAATCCTTAAATTTCCCCCTTTAGAGCTAATATTGCCCTGTTGGGGAGACATTTGACCCAGGAATGTTAGTCACCACCTCTGGCCAGGACTGAACATAGTTCCTGCGTTCTGTGTCTTCTGATGTTTGTTCCATTCGAAGCTCCCCTTTGCTCAAATCAGCTCCGTCACTTCTGCCGCTCAGCCTGCTCATCCTCTTCTCTCTTTGATCTCTGCAGGAGGGCAGATCAGCTTTGACGTCTTCCCCAACGGTTGGGACAAGCGGTACTGCTTGGGAATTGTTGCCCAGGACAACTTCGAAAAGATCTATTTCTTTGGAGATAAGACCATGCCGGTGAGTAGGTGGCCAGGAGAAGCTGGTCAGATCCAGCTACTACTTTGAGACAATTCTCTGTCATCCAGGTCATGATTGTCCCAAAGGTTTTTTTCAGGAAGCAACCGGACTTCCTTGTTTTTTTCTTTTGAAGACATTTTGCTTCTCATCCAAAAGGCTTCTTCAGTTTTGACAGGATAGTGGGGAAGGAATCTGCAAGGAATAAAAATCCTTCCATTCCCCACTATCCTGTGAATAGAAGCTCCCACAACTTCTGAAGGCAACTTCTGTTCCATGGGTTGATTGCTCTCTCACTGTCAGAAAATGTCTCCTTATTTCCAGGTTGAATCTCTCCTTGTTCAGTTCCCATCCATTATTCCTTGTCTGGCCTTCAGGGGCTTTGGAAAATAGCTTGACCCCTCCTCTCTGGGGCAGCCCCTCAAATATTGGAAGACTGCTATCATGTCTCCCCTGGTCCTTCTCTTCACTAGACTAGCCAGGCCCAGTTCCTGCAACCGTTCATGGTATGTTTTAACCTCCAGTCCCATCACCCTGATTGCTCTGCTCTGCACTCTTTCCAGAGTTTTTTTAGAGAAGAGAATTTTTAGCAGGAATAATTTTTTGAGCTACTTGTTCAAGGACAGCAAAGAGGTGCGTTTGCTGAGCAAAGTGGGCCGAGAGACTTCTTCTTTTCATTCCTTGGGATCAATTTCTTCTTTCTGTTTGTCTCCTTTGCAGGGTGGAAACGACTACGAAATTTACACGGACCCCAGAACCCTCGGGCACAGCGTCTCTTCGCCCGAGCAGACGAGGGAGATATGCAAAGCCTTGTTTTTCAAATAGATTGCGGGCTGCTTTTGCACCGAAGGGACGCAAGCCGGGTTCAGTACCACGATTGGACTCCAAATCCTGGAAATCGGGGGAAAGGGTTAGGGTAGTGTCCGAACTGTGGGGGGAGGGGGGCAGGGGTGGGCTTCAAAAATTTTAGCAAGGGGTTCTCTGCCTGATTGCTGGGTGGGTGTGGCCTGCCCCATGGAGGTGGGGGCGTTTTGCCCTCCCCAGGCTCCAGAGGCCCACTACAGGCCAAAAACGGGCAGGCCCGTTTTTCATCCTCCCCAAGCCTCCGCACGCATCCTGCACTTACCTGCATCCAAAACGGGCTGCGTGGGGACTCCTGGGAGGGGAGGGGTGGGTGGGGCCAGCCAGGAGTGGGATTTTGGGGTTCTCCAAACTGCACAGAATCTTAGCTAGAGGTTCTCCTGAACCCCTGCGAACCCCCAGCAGCCCACCCTTGGAGTAGGGGGGGAAAGGAGCTCCAAGTATCCCATCCGTCCACTCAGCTGTTCTGAACTCACATATTGCACTATGCTACGCTTTCTTTCCCTCTGATTAAGGAAGGAACGGCATTGGCTTCGCACCAGGGAACGAGCCCTAATCCATGGTTCACAAACCATCTTTGCACAGACTTGGTTCCCCACAATAAAATGGCCAGTTTGATGGCTTGGTGCGGTTTGTGGGTCAGTTCCGTTTTGAGAAGGAAACAGCCATTTTCCAAGTGGAAAGCAGGGGAGGGGAGGTCTTAAGAGTAAATCTTGCTTGGGAGCCTCCTAACTTTGGGGGACGAGTCCTAACCGTGGAGACCCTTTCTTAGCATGGAAGCACCTGCGGGATTTGCTTTGTTTCCCAAGGCCCCTCTCCAGGGGTGGGCTTCAAAAATTTTAGCAAGGGGTTCTCTGCCCGGTTGCTGGGTGGGCATGGCCATAGTAGGCATGGCCTAGTCAGCCTCCTGCACCACAGCAGGGGAGGGCTTTTTGCCCTCCCCGGGCTCCGGAGACTTTTGTTGAGCCTCCAGGAGGGTGAAAATGGCCTCTCCAGGCTCTGGAGGCCCTCTGGAGGCTGGAAACGGGCTCATTTCTGGCCTTCCCAAACTTCCGGCAGACCTGTTTTGTGCTCTCCCTGAGCCTCCACGCGCGCCCTGCACTTACCTGCATCCAAAATGGGCTGCATGGGGACTCCTGAGAGGGGTGGGGCAGGAAGGGGGCCAGCCAGGAGTAGGATTTGGGGGTTCTCCAAACTGCACAGAATCTTAGCTAGAGGTTCTCCCGAACCCCCAGCAGCCCACCCCTGCCCCTCTCTGATGCCCCTCGTCCCCCCCAACAATTTGTGGGAACAGCTCAGGAGACCTGAACAGCTTCACATCTACCAAGGTATTTCACAAATCATCTATGGGGTAAGAAATACTTCACTGGCCAAAAATACGCAATCCAGGCTGTTCTGTGTTTTTAGTGCCAAGTAATTCTTAAAACTCAGCTGTTGGGTGATTCAGTTTTTCTGCTACAGAACAAGGATATTCATGTTCCAATGATGTTTGGAGATTTTTCTGAAGGATGCTGGCTGACCCCATGCTTATGCCCTCCGTTCTTACGCCATGCCTGCCCTGCAATCTGGCCCTTCCCACTCTTTGTAGTGCCTTTTTTGGGGAAAGATAGTGCAAAACATCTGGAGAACTTGGGAAGCTGGGTTGAGAGAAATGTCCTGACTTTTCCCCGAGTCCACCTTTGTTCTGGGCCCTTCTTGAATCTGAGACAGAATTTGTTGTTTCCCTTTTATGTTTGGAATTTAATGCACTGGAGAAAGATTGGAGGGTTTTCAAGTCTAAAAAAAATCAGCCGGGTTGATCTGCAATGAGATTTCTGGAAACTGTACTGTACTGTATACCTGGATGAATCTAGATCCTCTCTCATTAAAATCTCTGTGAATCGTTTGCATTTTCTGTCCCGTGTTTGATCTCTTTCCACCCCTGGATCCAGAAACAGATGTTGCCGTTCCTGAGGTTTTGTGATGACTGAAACCATCAGGATCCTCAAAAACTCTTGAACTTGACTTTAACAATTATGACCGACATTATTCTGCCTTTTGAGAGGTTTGAAGTCTGCCTTTTAAACAAGCTGGAAGGAGAGAAACTTTTATGCGTATCTGGCTTTAAAATTAAGATCCTACTTAATTAATCTAACTGACACTTTGAAAGAAGGAGAATCAAATTTATCACACACAAAACATTGATGGTTCCTGAATAAACCACGGGAAGATGGATTTGTTCCCTTATTCATTGGGAGCAAACCAGGTTTTGGTTTCTTCAGACTTCAGTAATATCGGTTTAGTTCAGGATCTCAAGGGAAACTAAATTGGTGCTCCTTCTTTCCAAGTCACAAAATATTTGCTTTATGCATGAAGCAAAAGACCATTTTTTTAAAACCGTGTTGGACCCCAATTTTGAGTCACGTGTATGCCAGGAAAAATCATTAACTTTGCACCATTGTGCTGCCATCATTTTCATATTTTTAGGCAGTCTCTCTACTTTTCTACAGAAACATAAACATGATCTTATTAGGAATTATTTATAACAGGGGTCTCCAATCCCCGAGCTGTAGATCGGTACCGGTCCATGGCTTGATAGGAACTGGGCCGCACAAGCCAGTGAAGATTCATCTGCGCATTTGCGGGATCTAAATTGCACATGAAACCATTCCACACCCACACCCACATACTCTGGTCTGCGGAAAAATCTGTCTTCTACAAAACAGGTCGGAAAAGGTTAGGAAGCGCTGATTTACAACACATATCCAGATTTTATCAATTTAAAGTTGGAGTTTTAGGATTTTTGCATCCTGCGGCACATTTATGCCTCAGGAAGCACATACTGTGAGCATGATTTATTGTAATCATAGCCAGGGGCGGGCTTCAAAAATTTTAGCTAGGGGATCTCTGCCCAGTTGCTGGGTGGGCATGGCCATGGTGGGCGTGGCTTAATCAGCCTCCTGCACCATGGCGGTGGGGGGGAGCTTTTTGCCCTCCCGGGGCTCCGGAGGCTTTCCTTGAGCATCCAGGAGGGTGAAAACAGCCTCCCCAGGCTCTGGAGGCCAGAAATGGCCTGTTTCCGGCCTTCCCAAACTTCCGGTTGGCCCTTTTTTTGCCCTCCCTGAGCCTCCACGCATGCCCTGCACATACCTGCATCCAAAACAAGCCGCGTGGGGACTCCTGGGAGGGGCAGGATGGGGTGGGACAGGGCCAGCCAGGAACGGGATTTGGGGGTTCTCCGAACTGCACAGAATCTTAGCTAGAGGTTCTCCTGAACCGCTGTGAACTCCCAGCAGCCCACCCCTGATCATAGCTTTGTAATTAAGATACAGGAATACCTGGTAAACCTGTAATTTAACTTTTCAATTTTCACCTGAAATATTTAACTGTTGTAGGAGGCAAGCCCACGTTAGTAGCAAAAGCCAGGAGTCGCTGATCACCTTTTTCTTAAACTGGCACCTTTAAAATGGGTAGACTTCAACTCCCAGAATTTTGGCAGAATTGGAAGTTCACCGTCTTAAAGATGTCAAGCTCGAGAAACAGCTTTAGAACAAACACACTTTATGAAGAGCAAAAGTGTTGGTGAACGTGAGCATTTTTTAAAAAAGTACATAGATGTCAAAATGGTATATTTCCCATATTTGTGACTCCTTGCAGAAAATTCCTTACTGAAATCTAAGGAACCAGGGAGTAGAGAGAGGTTGGGGAATAGGCGGGGTGGGCTTCTGTATCCTTCCCATTTCCAGGAGAGTGTAATTAATCTCAATTAGACAAAGCAGAGGAATGTAGCAAAAAGGTCCCCAGTTCAGGAAGAAGGAAGTAGACTTGGACTGAGCTTCAATAGAAGTCCAGAAATACCATAACTAATATATTTCAGTCTTGCATAAGTGGGAAGATGTCAACTTCCACAGTTGTTTTCTTAAAACCAGCCAGCAACTCCATGGAATGTATTTCCTGTCAATTAAAGGAGGAGAAAGGCAAAAGAGGAATAAATAGCACAAGAGTTACCAGAAATATGGAATTGTTCTTCCACTAATTAATCTCTGAAGTTGCAGAGATGTTAAAGAGGACTTTTTTAAAAAAAAAAAAAAAACCTTTTCAATTACAGGTAGTCCTCGACATACGACAATTGAGCCCAAATTTTCCATGCTAAGGAGGACAGTTGTTAAGTGAGTTTTGCCCCATTTTATGACCGTTATTGCCACAGTATTTAAGTGAATCACTTGCAGTTGTTAAGTTAGCAACATGATTGTTAAGTGAATCTGGCTTCCGCATTGACATTGTTTGTCAGATGGTCACAAAAGGGGATCACATGACCCCGGAACACACAAACTGTCATAAATATGAGCCAAGACACCTTCACCGTCATAAATATGAGCTCGTTACCAAGCTTCCAGATTTTGAACACTTGACTCAAAGGATGCTACAAGGCAGGGGTGGGCTTCAAAAGTTTTAGCAAGGGGTTCTCTGCCCGGTTGCTGGGTGGGCATGGCCATGGTGGGCGTGGCCTAGTCGGCCTCCTACATCATGGCGGGGAAGGCATTTTTGCCCTCCCCGGGTTCTAGGGGTTTTCCTCAAGCCTCCGGGAGGGCGAAAATCGCCTTCCCAGGCTCTGGAGGCCCTCTGAGGCTTCCTGAACATCTGGTAGGCCCGTTTTTCACCCTCCTCGAGCCTCCGCGCATGCCCTGCACTTACCTGCATCCAAAATGGGGCGCATGGGGACTCCTGGGAGGGGAGGGGTAGGGTGGGGCCAGTCAGGAATGGGATTTGGGGGTTCTCTCGCACAGAACTGCACAGAATCTTAGCTAAAGGTTCTCCTGAACCCCTGCGAACCCCAGCAGCCCACCCCTGCTACAAGGGTCCTAAAATGTGAAAAACAGTCAGAAATTGCTTTTTTCAGTGCCGTTGTTACTTCAAATGGCCAGAAAACGAATGGTTGTAAGACATACCAGCTTGATGGCTTCAGGACTGAGGTGCAAAATCATTTCCCATTTGTGAATCTACTGGAATCTTACAAGATTTAAGCGTTTAGCATTTCCCAGGTGCTGCCGTTTGCTATTTCTATTCTTTTCTTCCTGGTCTGGCACATTCTTTTAATCTTCCTGTGTCATCTTTTTTGCAATTAGGTGGCATGTATAGGCCAAGTTGGCTGAGATTTTAAAAACTTGGAGGCTTCAGCAATATTTGCTGATGACCAAATGAGCTATTTATTGCCAAATTTAAAATTGATGTAGAAAGGGGTCTGGTTTATTTTAGCCCAAGACTTTGCTAAAATTCTTCCCCCTGGTTTCAGCCTCACCTCTGCCTGTTAATTTTGGACATTGATTTCCCACTGGCCAGTTGTGAGGCTAAATTAGGAAGATACCAGACCCCAAGAGGCATTTAAAACCCAGTCTGAAGAGTTTTAAAATCAGACGTGGTTCATTCATGGTTTTATTTCTTTACTTGTTCTGTCTGCCAGCACCAACAAGGCACCAATTGTAAACATTGTAAAAAAGAAAAAAAAAATCCCAGGGATAACATGTCCCTCTTTGGAGGTATGATGAGCCAGAAAATATTTTTATTTCCTCTTTTTTTCAGGCTGCCACAGATAATAAATGAGGGAGACAAGAAACAATGGATGGAAACTAATCAAGGAGAACAGTAACAAAGGAGAAATTTCCTGATAGTGGATAGTTGCCTTCTGAAGCTCCATCACTGGAGGTTTTTAAGAAGAGACTGGATGGCCACTTGTCTGGAATGGTATAGGGTCTCCTGCTTCAACAGGGGGGTTGGACTAGAAGACCTCCAAGGTCCCTTCCAACTCTGTTATTCTGTTATCCCTAGCAGTTTGGTGCCCCAAGAAGGAATTTGGGAGCTGCATTCTCAAAGGGCCTGGTGGCTCAGCAGACCGATAGCATTGTGATTAACACCAGCTGTCTGCAATTACTGTAATCTCACTGTAATCTTCGAATCTCTCCAAGGCTCAAGGTTGACTCAGCCTTCCATCCTTTCTAAGGTAGGTGAAATGAGGACCCAGATTGTGGGGGCAATAAGCTGACTTTGTATAAATATACAAAAGTAAGAAGGCTATTGCTTAACGCATTGTAAGCCGCCCTGAGTCTCCGGAGAAGGGCGGCATATAAATCAAATTTTAAAAAAAAGGACTTGTGATGAAAATGCAACTTTTTGCGGTTACAGAATAGGAGATTCAACTTCTTATTGACACCTGAAAAGTTTTATTTCTTGGAATACCTAAGACCTTAATAAGAATAATAAACACGCCAGACTCAACAATTATCAGTAAGAAAGCTAAAATGTCTGGATCGTAGATGTGGTAGTGCGTCAAGATAAAAGGAAGAGAAAAAACTAGAGAAAATGACAAAATACAAAATCCTGCAAATAGAAATAGAATGACTGTGGCACAAGAAAGCACAGGTAGTACCAATAGTCACGGGTGCCTTGAGTGCAATCCCAAAAACATCTGGGGTATCACTTAAACACCATTAGCATTGAAAAAATCCACATCAGTCAATTGAAAAAGTACATTTCGCTTGGAACAGCTTACATCTTGCGACAAAATCTGTAATACCATCAAACAACAAGATCTACCTATCCCAGATTTTGGGAAAGACCCGATAGGTGAAGATGCCAAATCCAGTCTAAACATCTGGCTGACTGTGTGACCACCCATAGTAATAATTTATTCAATTTCTCACTGATTCTGGGCAGCTTGCTGGGTTGCAGTAGCAATATACAGTACATCTATGCATGAAAATAAACAAGAGCACAGCTACCAGAGAGATGCAAAGGCAGGCAGGAATGATAAGATTAGTAAATTATTAAAAACAACTGGATACAATCTCCATGGGAAAGAAAACAACAAGCCTTGGAGCTTATGGTTTGGCTCTGCAAGATTCAGGCTTCCGGATCTGGATGAGCAGCAGGAGGTAGCCAGGATACTGAATTCATAAAGTGCTTTTTACTTTGATTTTCATAGTCCCTCCAGGGCTTTCAGACTTTCATTAATTAATTGATTCAATTTAAAGATCTCTCCCTCGCCCTCTCTCTTATACTATACATACAAATAAAAATTAATCTGGCTTTGGGTGGTGCCATTTTAAGCAGTGTTTTTAATGCAAGCTACCCTGGAAAATTAACTGAACAGAACCTGAATCACCCAGCAAAAATTCAGGAATAACAAAATGAAGAACAAAGCTACCCATTCAGGTGTGGGTTCCTTTGGTCACCAAATTGCAAACCTGAGAGCACCTCTGTGTGTAAACATGTGCCTGATCCGTGCAAAGACCACTCTGCCCACTCTGCCAAGGAGCAGGCAGCATGCTTGGCATCCATGGGTTTTGATTGCTGATTGAACTTGCAATGATCATCTGCAATGAAAGCCATGCCCAAATCCACCGGAGCAATTTATCAATCCTGTTGTGCTTTGCAAAAGAGGCTTCTATTTTCTACCTTCTCAAGAGTGCTTGAGAATTTCTCTTGGCAGCATTTTTTTTTTTAACCAGACTTTGTTGGGAGATGCTGAGGGTGTAACTCTTGTGTTTCCTGTGACGCAACTTTGCATTCCTTCTGGGTAACACCACACTTCCTAATCTGGAAAAAGAAACACGACTTTTAATACCTTTCCTTGAGGTTCAATTCAAGGGCTAAGTTCAAGGAAGGCTGGAAAGAGGATGAGGCCATCAGAAAACAGACAAAGGTAATCCTTGACTGATGACAGAATAAGATTTGGAAGGGACCTTGGGGGTCTTCTAGTCCAGCCCTCTGCCCAAGCAGGAGACCCCATACCATTCCAGACAAGTGGCTGAACAGTCTCTTCTTAAAAATGTCCAGTGATGAAGCACCTACAACTTCTGAAGGCAACTTCTGTTGCCTTGTTTTCCCTGTTAAGAAGTTTCTCCTTAGTTTTAGGTTGCTTCTCTCTTTGATTAGTTTCCAACCAGTTTCTTGTCCTGCCTTGTGGTGCTTTGGAGAATAGGTTGACCCTCTCCTCTTTGTGGCAGCCCCTCAAATACTCGAATACTGCTATCTCTCCCCCAGTCCTTATTTTCATTAGACTAGACATACCCAGTTCCTGCAACCGTTCTTCATGTTTCAGCCTCCAGCCCTCTAATCATTTTTGTTGCTCTTTTCCACACTTTTTCCAGGGTCTCCACACCTTTTTTATATTGCGGCAACCAAAACTGGATGCAATATAACCACAATTGAAACCAGACTTTCCATCGCTAAACAAGGAAATGAGGGAGTTAAGTGAGTTACACTGCAGCTTAAATGAGCTGCACCTAATTTTAAGGGAGATTTTTTTGCCATGGTTTTTAAGTGCCATGGTTTTTAGAGCCTGGGTTGACTCTAAACTGATTTGTATCCTTTTAAATTCTTAAATCTTCAATTTGAATTGGTATTCCCACATTTAACCTTATTTATTGGATATCCTGTTTTAATTTGCCTTTTAATTTTTGTATTCTCTGTTTTATTATTGTTGTGAGCCGCTCTGAGTCCTTCGGGAGAAGGGCGGCATATAAATCCAATAAATCCAATAAATCCGATAGATAGATAAACAAACAAACAAACAAACAAACAAACAAACAAACACTCAGTAAGTGACTCATATGGCCATTAAGCGAATCTATTTCTCTCACTAATTCTTCTTGTCTGATGCCAGCAAGGAAGGTCACAAATGATGATCACATGACCCCGGGATCCTACAACCGTTGTAAATACAGATAGTCCTCAACCTACGACCACAATTGAGCCCAACATTTCTGTTGTTAAGCGAGACATTTGTTCAGTGAGTTTTGCCCCAATTTACAACCTTTCTGGCCAGTGTTGTTAAGTGAATCACTACAGGTGTTAAGTCAGTTACACGGTTGTTAAGTGAATCTGGCTTCCCCACTGAATTTGTTTGTCAGAAGGTCGCAAAAGGGGGATGACATGACCGCAGGACACTGCAACCGTCATATATATGAATCAGTCGCCAAGCATCTGAATTTTGATCATGTGACCAAGGGGAATGCTGCAATGGTCCTAAGTGTGAAAAACGGTCATAAGTCACTCTTTTCAGTGCCATTGTAATTCCAAACTGTCACTAAACGAACTGCTGTAAGTCAAGGAGTACCTGTACATGCTGGTTGCCCAAAGCCCAAACTTTGATCCCATGACTCGGTATACTGCGATGGACATAAGTGTGGGGACTGGTCATCTTTTTCAGCGCCCCTGTAATTTTGAAAGGTCAGGGTTTGAAACAAACAGTTGTAAGTCAAGGAGCACTTGTACCCACATCCCTCCCAAACATTTTGATTCACTCCATCCAGGCATTGCCCATTTTGCCCCTTAACAGGCCCAAATGTTCTTTAACTTTGAAAGAATATCTGACAGGAATTTTTTTCTCCATCAAACTGAGAACAGGTAGGAGAAAATCAAGAGATAATTTTGCAGCACAGCACGGAATGGAATGTGTTTTGTTTAAGAAATAGCATGGAAGATTTCCTCAAACTGCAAGTATTTTATTTGTAATATTTTATTTGTCATTTGGTCAGTGACTGTTAATACTTCCACACAATTCCCCCCCCAAAGAGAACTCATTCCAAACATCTCATTTCCCTCCAGTCTCTCCTAAAAGTTAAATACTCTTCAGGACATTTTTTTTTTTTTGCTGGACAAAGAGCAAAAAGCATTTTGAAACAACCAATAAACTGCAAACTACAAACCTCAAACCTTTAAATATGTGCATGCACACAACAGTTGCGATAGCAGAGATTGTCAGCTGAAGAAGCCAACGATGATTTCAAAGTTTGAATTAGGGGTGTGTGTCTGTGTGTGAGGTTAGGGTACATGTAGTAAGTCACTGCCAGAAAAGCTGATGTGTATATTTTTGAGAAAAATAAAAATAAAAGCAACTAACACACAAATATTCAACCAAAACACTATGTGGAAAAAAAAAAGTTTCTATGTGAAAAGGCAGCTTTTTGTTGCTTTTTTTAGCTGCTCTAAAACATTCAAGAAGAATGTCAAATTATAGGAACACAAATCCTCTGTAGGTATTTCCTCAAGCTATTTATCCTTTGGCTTCCCTAATCCAAAAAGAAAACAAAACAACCAGCAAAATCAATAATTTTCTGCTATCAAGCAAAGGAACATTGTTTTGCTCCTAAATTGTTTGCCCCTAAATACTACCACCAAAGCGGAAAACCTCTTTAACTCAGCAGCTGCTGCCTTCTTCAACCTGATCTATTCAGATGTGTTAGGACTCCAACCACTATGCTGCACAGCCAGCGTAGCCTTCCAAGTGGGGAGTACAAATTCTGAAAGGTATCAGATTGAGGAAGGAGACGGACCACCCAGAGAATCCCATCTTTTGAGCAGATGGATCGGTTCCCATTTCTCCTCTTCTGATGAGAACTTTGGACTATCTTTGGACTATCTTTGGACTATCCTACTCAATGAGAAAAAAAAAAACATTCAAATTGTAAAGCAAAAGCTAAACATTTGCTTCCCTGCCAGCCCGAACACTACAATTTTTCCACTTATTAATTTGTATACTTTGAAAATCATGGCGCTATTTTTTTATTTTTATTAAAAAAGGGTTTAATCTGGCCACCTTTGGAACCCTGTTTTCAATTACACAATCTGCAGAAAACTCATCAGGCTTGGCTACTCTAAGTTGTTGAACACGATCCAATAGTCCTCTTCAGTCAACATGGCTTCCGAACTCCCTCTAGGAGTTGACCACGTGTCCCGACCACGTCTCATGTTTCGTGCCCGGAGCTAGGTGAGTGATGTTGACCTCTACAGCTTGAAGTTTCTCGTTCTTTGGAGGAATGCTGCACACCTTGTAGGTGACCTCATCACCAGCTACCGGAACATACTCTCCTTCAATACTGTAAGATAAATAAAGAAGATCGTAACTGCTTTAATGGAAGGGAATCGGCTGTCCCAATCCAACACCTCCAACAGGTCTATGGAGATTCTCAGTCATGGTTGTCCCAAAGGTGCTTTTTCAAGAGGCAACCAGACTGCGTTTTTCCTTGAAAATATTTCCCTTCTAATTTAAGAAGCTTCTTCAGCTTCTGAATGAATGGTGGATAATTCCACCAGAACTGAAAAACTGAAGAACTAAGCTATGGTTTGTTTTATTGAACAAGCCACTATTAGTCTATGGAGATTCTCAGTCATACAGGTCCTGGTTGTTCCAAAGATGCCTTTCCAAGAGGCAACTGGACTTTCTTTGTTTTTCCTTGGAGACATTTTGCTTCTCATCCAAGAAGCTTCTTCAGCTTCTCATCCAAGAAGCTTCTTCAGCTTCTGAATGAAGAAGCTTCTTCAATGAGAAGCAAAATGTCTTCAAGAAAAAACAAAATAAGTCCAGTTACCTCTTGAAAAAGCACCTTTGGGTCCACCAGGCTTAGTTTCTTCTCATCCACCATCTAAATCCACACTATGTCCCAGAAAACTAAGATCAATCTTCTGGTCCAATATGAACACCAGAATATGAAAAGAGCTTTGTAGCTGGATTAAGGCCACGAGCCCAACTTCTCCAGGGATAGGCAATTTGGTGACCACAGAAGTTTTGGATTTTCCCAGCAAGCCCAGCCAGCATAGCCAATGACTATGAGGTCATGTGGAAGAGTCAAACTTCTGGAGGATTCAAAATAGCCTATGCCTCGTCCATCCCAATTCTTTCCCTTGAAGTGGTCAACCAGGGTTATTCAGAAACCTCACAAACATTGATAGAAATACAGTTATATTATTTTTCCCCACTGTCGCCCTGTATTAGCAATGCAGCAGACTATTGATATTTCAAGGAGCATAGTGACATAATTTGATTTCCCCTTCATACAGTGAAGTTTACCGTGTTTCCCTGAAAATAAGGCATCCCGATAATAAGCCCAATCGGGCTTTTGAGCGCATGTGGTAAAATACCCCCCCCCCCAAAAAATAAGCCCTCCCTGAAAATATTTAAATGCATCCGCAGCCGGTCCCTGCCATTTCCTCTGGTTAGGGTTAGGGAGACAGAGCTGGAAATCAGGTAAGACGGCAAGAGGAGCCCCGTCTTGCTCCACGCGCCCCAAAATAATAAGACCTCCCCAAAAATAAGGCCAAGTTCTTATTTCGGGGTTCAAAAAAATATATGACAGGGTCTTATTTTCGGGGAAACATGGGTAGAAGTTTAGAGCTCATTTTGAGCTACTCTGCTGGCTTTTTATTTTTGCTTGCTGAATAAAAGAGACACCCCCCCTCCTTTAGAGAAGGGGAGGGGGGCATCTTCACGTAGTTTCACAGCTTTTCTCACTGAGAAAGTCTCACACTTGTGATTCCCACTCCAGAGACGCGCCAGCCCGTCAAAGATCAGATCTTAGAGTCTGCTGATCGGACCTCGGCCCATGGAGTCCTGGGGCCAGGTTTTGATTTTTAAAAAATTGTGGGGTTGTTTTTATTAGCGGGAGCTTCTCCAAGGAACCTATTAGCATTAGGTGTTGTGGAAACGGATCGTCCATGGGGCGTTTCTCCTTCATTATTAAGGAGTTCCTGGCAGCTTGTAAGAGGTTTGAGTATCCCCTTGCTTGGCACGCGGACTTGTTATGTGATGCTTTTCAATGGTTTGCTTCGGCTAATGATCCAGTTCAACATCCCTTTATTTACTGGGGTGTTTATTGTCTCTGGAGCCAAAAGAAGTAACGGCCTGGGCACCCGATTGCTGCCTTTGGCAAAACATACCCTCCAAGACTGGCACTTAAAGCCTCCTGCATGCTAATAAGGAGCAGCCGCCATGCCATGCCTCCTTCCTAGCCATTTCTTGACCTCTAGCGTGGTGTCCGTCACTTGCTGACAAGACATTCTGCTCTTGGCTCCGACCCTTGTACAAAAACAACCTCTCCTTTTATGGGGCCCCAGCATTATTTTCAGCGGCTGAGCCCGTTGTTCTAACCCCAGGAGAGGGAAATGCATTTCTATCCACGTGTGCGCACAAATTTATTTATCTCTGACTCCCTCGTGCTTTTGATCTAAATTACAAAGCACCAGGCCTTTATTGTTATTATTATTATTTTAAACGACAGAGAATCTGCTCTCAACCTGCTTATTATTTTGAATGCTTCTGTTCCTTCCCTTCCCTCTTTTCTCCTTGTTTTGCAGGACGGAAGAACCCAAACTACCTGTTGTGTTCCTTCTGTGGGACAAATGATAGCTTTCGAGAAGGGCAGTTTATTTTCCTTCCTAGCTTTCCCTTGGCTGACCTTTGCACTGACCTCTGCAATGGGATTTCCAGATCGAATCCTGATGGTTCCCAACCCCTCAGTTACCATCCATGAAATGAAAACATAACTGAGTTTGAAGCCCACCAACCAAGCGCCTTGGTAGTACAGTGGTCTAAAGCACCCTGTTATTAACACAGCTGCCTGCAATTTACTACTGGTTCGAATCTCTCCAAGGCTCAAGGTTGACTCAGCCTTCCATCCTTTCTAAGGTAGGTGAAATGAGGACCCAGTTTGTGGGGGCAATAAGCTGACTTTGTATAAAATATACAAAAGTATGAAAGCTATTGCTTAGCACACTGTAAGCCGCCCTGAGTCTCCGGAGAAGGGCGGCATATAAATCAAATTAAAAAAAAACAAAAAAAAACCCTCCCCCCCTTGGGTACCATTGCTCATTTCCAACTATGTTTCCCTACAGATAGTCCTCGATGTATGACCACACCCATCATTAAGTGATATGGTCATTAAGTAAGTCATACCCAACTTTGCAAGCTTTTTTAAAAGAAAGTATTGTGGACCGCCAGCGGCCTGCGCGGATTGTTGCTGATCCCGACGACGAGGAGGCTGGTGTGGTGCTGCGCCAGGAGCCTGTGCAGCTGGCGCTCGAGTCGGACAGCGAGGAGGCTGAAGAAGATGTGGTGCCAGAGGCAGGGATTCAGTCAGGGCCTTCAGAACCTCCAGAGGCTCCTTTAAGTGAAGAGGATGAAGAGGAGGAGCCTCTTCTCAATGCACGAGCATGCAGAGCTGGTTATAAGTGTGAAAAATGGTCTAAAGTCACTTTTTTCAGTGATGTTGCAACTTCGAATGTTCACTAAATGAACTGTTGTAAGTCGAGGACTACCTGTAGGTACCATTTTGGTGGGAAGGTAACAGAGCTCTGTGACGTCATGCTGCGGAAATGTCTGACCGCATAAATGTCTCTGGACAGCACTGGCTCAGTGGCTTTGAAACGGAAACGAGCATCAGCCCCAGTGGTGGGATTCAGCCAGTTCGCACCACTTAGGGAGAACCGGTTGTTAACTTTCTGAGCAGTTTGGCAAACTGGTTATTGGAGGAAATCATTAGGGCAGAGAACCAGTTGTTAAATTACTTGAATCCCACCACTGATCGGCCCCCATAGTCGGCAACGAGTAGCAGAATAAAATCTGCAGGAACTCCCTTTACTTTGCAAGTCTACTTGCATTTTGAATTCTGCAACACCTAGAAAGCAAGAGAACTAGCACCTTTTGTTTCCAAAAGGAGGTTTGCTTACTCAGAAATATGGACGAAGATCTCCGGGCCTCCATCACCAGGTGTGATGAAGCCATGGCCCTTGGATCGGCAGAAGCATTTACACACCCCACTATAGGTGGGCCCTTCAGCGGCTCGTGTCGTCCTACGGAAAAAGACAGACTTGTTCAGGAAATTGGAAAAAAGCAATCAACTTGTTTTTTTTAAATTAAATTTTTTTTTTATTTTTTAAACAAACAAACATTTAATATATCAGTCATTCTTTCCGTGTGACATCTTGGTGTGTCTCCAATCGTTCTTCTTTTTGTTATTTCTTCTGTCTTCGTTCTCATCCAATCAATTACAACAATTCATCACTAACAAAATATTCTGATTATGGCATTTTTATACATAACTATTAATTGACTTATTTGTATCTCTTTTCTAACCAATAGTAGAGTTGATTCCATATCTTAAAGTATTCTGAATCTTCTCTTTCTTTAATCATCATAGTCAATATATTCATTTCTGCACAATCTAAAATTTTTTTAATTACTTCTCCTTCCAAAGGTATTTTCTCTGCTTTCCAATGTTGTGCATAAACAATCCTTGCAGCTGTTATTACATGTATAACAATAATAAAAAAAGAGCAATCAACTTGTGTTGGGGAGACCATGTTTTGCTTAAAGGAAGTTCTAACACCCTCGTTTTGTTCTAAGCTGGCAAGACTTCCTACTGATTTGGGGTCTTTTGCTCTCCAAAGTTTAGCTTTAGTTTTATATAAAAGCCATTCCCATTCAGTGGGTTTTACAAGGGCAGGAGCTGGCTTCCCAAATATCACAAGAACTGTTTTTAAAAGCCAAGGATTTCGTCCTTGGGCTGGAAAAGGAGTATAAGTAAGACCTGCTGGATCTCAGAAACCCTGAAGATCAGAGACAGGAATGGAGACAATGATTAGAAGGTTATATGTTTGAACCTGTATGTTGATATGGCCTACAGGCAGATAGATAGATAGATAGATAGATAGATAGATAGATAGATAGATAGATAGATAGATAGATAGATAGATAGATGATAGACAGATAAATGATAGATAGTTGATAGATTGATATAGATAGATGATATACTTTTTTAAAAAAATTAGATTTATATGCCGTCCTTCTCCGGAGACTCAGGGTGGCTTACAATGCGTTAAGCAATAGCCTTCATACTTTTGTATATTTTATACAAAGTCAGCTTATTGCCCCCACAAACTGGGTCCTCAATTTACCTACCTTAGAAAGGATGGAAGGCTGAGATGATAGATAGATGATATAGATGATAATTATAGATAGATAGTTGATAGATGATAGATAGATGATAGATGATAGGTAGATGATATAGGTAGATGATTGGCAGATAGATGATAGATAGATAGATGATAGTTAGATAGATAGATAATGATAGATAGACAGGCAAGACAGACAGACAGATATACAGATGTACAGAGATAGATATCAAGTTCTGCAGGATTTAGCCAAGGACAGAATTCTACCAAAGGAGGAAGAATTCTAAAAATGGGTTGCAGAAGTCAGATTTTGTATACTGAACAATGCAGAAACATGTTCCAGATAAGTTTAGACTGAAAAAAGATTAGGGGTTTTGGGTTTTAAAGGCAGAAACATGTACTTTTATAAGAGGGTTTGCATGGATGGCAATTATAGAAGAGCAAGGATGTTTTCAATCACAAAACCAATTCATAAAGTCTCATGATAGGGCAGATAGATGTAGACCTTAACCTTTGACTGTAACTGGGCCTGGCAATTACAGTTGTCAGTCCTGTTGGTCATTTTGTGACCGTTTTTGTGGCGGTCATTAACTGAACACCATGTTTGTTAAGTGAACTGAGTGTCTGCTATGTGCTGGTTTTTAATGGAAACCAGAGATAAAGAGGTATGGCAGGTTTTAAATTGTGGATTTTTAACAGTGAGTTTTTATGCTGTTCACCACCCGGAGTTACTGCCCATGAGTTGGACAGCTTTAATAAATAAGTAAATAAATAAATAAAGCATAAAGTATTGAGCATAAACACAGTACAGCAATGTGAAGAAAGGCCTGCAAACGTTACTGCAATCTT
Source organism: Pantherophis guttatus (assembly GCF_059756535.1). Lineage (NCBI taxonomy): Eukaryota > Metazoa > Chordata > Lepidosauria > Squamata > Colubridae > Pantherophis > Pantherophis guttatus. The sequence goes on from NC_142076.1 coordinate 3,769,866, forward strand.
TTTTTAAAAAAAAATCTCTAATTAAATGTACAGCTACACCAAGCATTAAGATAAGAAAACGAGAAAGGAGGAAAAAACCCCAGAATCAATTGTCCATTCCATCCTTGTTCACTAACATCTGGCTTTGATGCCCACCAAATTCCATGTTCTTTCTGAAATGTCTCAAACGTGGACCGGAAATTCTGGTCCACCTAACTCAATGCAGCTTGAAAAGAAAAAAAAAATCAGAATCTGGAAGGCAACCGTTGACTCATCATTCAGAATTAACAGAATAAGAGAGCTAGAGGCCTTCTAGTCCAACCCTCTGCTCAAGCAGGAGACTATATACCAGTGATGGCTTTTTGCCATCACGTGCCAAAAGCAGAGGTCACGTGGGGGAGTTGCGCACATGCGTGCCCATATCCGTAATTCAATGTGCCCCCCCACAAATGCACGCACGACCCCCCGTGCTCCCCCCGCTTTTGGCATGTGATGGCACGGTGGGCCTGATAGGCCCATTTTTGCCCTCTCCTGGCTTCAGAGCCTTTCTTGGAGCCTGGGGAGGGAGAAAACAGCCTTCCCCATCCCCCGGAGGCCTTCCGGAGGCTGGAAACAGCCCACTTCCTGACTTCCGGTGGGCCCGGAAGGCCCAAAAATCAGCTGGCCGGTGCACATACGCGTGCTGGAGCTGAACTTAAAAGAGCCTTGGTGGTGCAGCGGACTAAGTGCTCTTATGTAGCACTTAGCTGCCAGCTGCCTGCAATTAGTGCAAGTTCAAATCTCACCAGGCTCAAGGTTGACTCAGCCTTCCATCCTTCCAAGGTAGGTAAATTGAGGACCCGGATTGTGGGGGCAATAAGCTGACTTTGTAGAAACACCGCTTATGGCGGGGGCAAAAGCCCTACTAAGCAGGTATATACAAAAGAATGAAGGCTATTGCTATAAGTGCATTGTAAGCCGCCCTGAGTCTTTGGAGGAGGGCGTCATATAAATTGAACTAATAAATAATAAATAAATAATAAACTAGGGCAACGCTCGCGTGCCCACAGATATGGGTGCCATAGGTTTGCCATCACGGCTGTATGCCATTTCAGACAACTGGCTGTCCAAAGTCTTCTTAAAAACTTCCAGTGATGGAGCGCCCACAACTTCTGGAAGCAAGTCATTCCACTGATTAAGGGGGAAACCAGGGAGAACTTTGAGTGATGAACTCTTGCTCATACTTGTGGCTACACCTGGCTGAGAGTTCTGAGGTTCTCTCTCACCTTGACTTACTGGACCGAAGTGGTTCTGATGCCATGGAGATGCCAGGGTGGTTGCACACCCTTCCTACCAACCAGGAATGGGAGAAGCTGGGTACAGCTTGAATCCCATGTCCTCTCCTTCCCCTCCTGCTCACCACCTCCCTCCCTCCCTTGCACAACTTTTGAGCTTCTGGCCTGGATGCAATTGTGACACCACCACCTGTGGCTGAGTCATGTGTGCTTCTCACTTGGTCTGATGTCACAGTTACTGGTGGGTGCAAATCCCTTTCGGAGCACTTAGCAAATGACTCATAACTACGGTAGGTTGGTCATAAGATGATGCCTTCGTTTGGACCAATCAAAATGGTGCAAAAGGGATTACAATCTTGTTTCTCCATCCTTGGCCACTGTAAGATGGGGGAACTTCAACTCCCAGAATTCCCCAGGCAGCAGTTGCCTTCTGATTCCTTCTCTTCCAGTGCATTGAGTTAAGTCAGTGTTTCTCAACCTTGGCAACTTGAAGGTGAGTAGACTTCAACTCCCAGAATTCCCCAGCCAGCATAGCTGGCTGGGGAATTCTGGGAGTTGAAGTCTACTCACCTTCAAGTTGCCAAGGTTGAGAAACACTGAGTTAAGTGGACCAGAATGTTGGAGACATTTCAGGAAGAACATGGCACTCGGTGGGCATCACAGCCAGAAATTATTGACACCTCATCCTATCTATTTTCCACTGAGCCCTCAAATTCTCTGTCAGTTTTAACCAAACCCATTCTGCAATGTCATATCCCCAATGCCCCACCCTGCAGGACATCAGCCAGACACAAGATGGAAACACACCCGGCTGAAAAAGCATGCCCCTCCCACCCAAAACTAAGTAGGCGTTATGAATTCATTTTCAAATGCCTAAAATAATACAAAAGTGGACAGCTTATCATTACACAAGAAAATGCCTAAAACGAACTTCAAAAGCTGTCATTACAACTACTTCCCAGGTTCACCCAATTTTGTAAGTCTTTAAAAAGAAAAATTAACCTTTCAACATTAAGCAAGCTTGTTCGTGAATCTTTTCCAAACTGAGAGATAATGTGACGTATTTTTGGGGGGGATTAACCAAACATTATAAAGTTCTCAAAAATAGCAAGATCACCCCTCACTGAAGATCAATCCTTTATATTTGGAATTACAGTATTTTTCCATCTCTTAAAAGATTGTTCTTTTTGCAATATGAAAAATTCATCTTTATTGTGAACGTGTTAAATTCAAGCTGTCGGTATTCAGGACAATAGATCTCTCTTTAAAAACCAGGGTTTTTTCCCCCCAATATTTTTGGCAAGATATTGAATAATAATACAGGAAGTCCTCGACTTATGACAATTGAGCCCAAAATTTCTGTTGTTAAGTGAGATAGTTGTTCAGTGAATGTTGCTAACGTTCTTGTCATAATTAACTGAATCACCACTGTTGTTCAGTTAGTGACAGTTGTTAAGTGAATCTGGCTTCCCCGTCGCAAAAGGGGATCACATGACCCTGGGACACGTCATAAATATGAATCAGTTGCCAAGCATCCAAATTTTGATCATATAACCATGGGGATGCGCCAATGGTCATAAGTATGAAAAATGGTCAGAAGTCACTTTTTTCAGTGCTGTTATAACTCGGAATGGTCACTAAATGAACTGTTGTAAGTGGAGGACTACCTGTACTCCAAAAGGGGTCTAAGAAAGAACACGACCACAACAGTTGAGTTAAAAACCTGTCCAATTTCTTGCAACGCCATTCTTTGTGAAAGGTTCTAGATCAGTGAGAGCGAACCTTTTAGAGATCGAGTGCCCAAACTGCAACTGAAAACCCATGTATTTATCGCAAAGTGCCAACACGGCAATTTAATCTGAATAATGAGGTTTTACTACCTAAAAATAATGATAAACAAGGCAGAGTTCAGCTAAATTTCTAAGAAAAATGTGATAAATGCACTTTTATGCCCCTTCATTTTCTTTCTGCTTTTGAAATATTACGTTTAGCAACAATAAAAAAGAAAAACTTTTGTAATATTATTTCTCTTTCCCTCCCTCTCTCTTTCTCTTTCCCTCCCTCCCTCTCTCTTTCCCCCTCTCTTTCTCTCTCTCTCTCTTTCCCTCCCTTTCCGAGTAGCTGAGTTCCAATTAGTTGCAAAAAGTCCTTCGGGAGAAGTTCTTCGGGATAATCACCAACCTTTATCTCCCTTGACAGTCTGCCAAAGACCTACTTGGCAAAGCCACACGGATTCCAGAATCAAACAGAGATGCTGACTGGGAACAGAATTAACAACGTTGCTTTCCTACAAAGAGCCCAAAAGCCTTTGCTCCTCTTTTAAGCCTTATGGGGAGGCACCTCTCATCTCCAGGCCTTACTCCCGAGTCGTCCCTTTTGCTTTAACTGTTCATGCCTTCTGGCAGCTCTGCGCATGCGCGCACTAGGAACAGGCTCCTCCTGTTCCTCTGCCTCTCTGCTGTCCGACTCTGGAGGCTCCGGAGTCCACGCATCACTTCCAGATGGCCCTGGCCCCATCTCTGCCTCCGACGCAGAGCCCTCATCCGGGCCTTCCCCTGACTCCAGGACTGGCCCATGTTCCTCCCCAGCTTCCTCACTGTCCGACTCCGCTGCCAGCTCCACTGGCTGCTGGCGGACCACAACTATTTCTCAATGGGGAAGGACTCCTCTAGACACCTCATTGCTCCCCACCCACGGTCTCACCTCCTCGCCTCCATACTCACGCTGAAAACGTGCGGTTCCTCCGAGTCGGAAGTGGGCTTGGGATCAGATAACCTCTCATGGGGGAAGGAGAACGGTCTCTGGCCCGGCGGCCTTCTGGCAGATGGAGAGCCCTGGGAGGTGGAGACCGTTGGTGGGCTGAAGTTGACTCCGAAGACATTTTGGACACAGCCGGTGGGAAGCTGAAAAGAAAGAAGAAAACACTTTAGGCCACCTGGATTGGATCCATTCCATTAAACTTGGTTCTCTTGTTGAGGTTTGCTTGGTCCCAAGCAGGATTCTGCACCAGATAGGAACACCAGAAAGGAGCTACACATTCATTTCCTCGGCAGTTGCAAAAGTTGACAAGCCAAATATGGAATTTTTGGTCACAGAAAGGCAAGATACCCTTCAGCTGCTGAAGCCAGGAAAGAAACCAGAGTTTCTCTAAAGAAAATCATACTTTTCCTTAGGCTCCCTAGTAAAAAATTCCTCTGCAAAATTCATGGGCAGCCCTTGGTAACTCCACTTTTTTTTTTTTTTAATTTGATTTATATGCCGCCCTTCTCCGGAGACTCAGGGCGGCTTACAATGCATTAAGCATTGTAATTGCAGACAGCTGGCGTTAACCACAATGCTATCAGTCTGCTGAGCCACCAGGCCACTTCTGGGGACCCCCACGCAACCTGCTGCTTCTGAAGGAACCTGCCTTACTCTGAAGGAGGAAATCCAATTTTCACCGGTTAAATGAAGGCTTCACCATGGAGCTCTCGCCTCACAATCAGGAAGCTATGAGTTCGATTCTAGGTAGAGGCAGATATTTCTCTCTCTGGGCACAATGAGAATGTATCTGCTGAACAAAGCTCCTCATTGGCGACAGGAAAAGCGTCCGGCCAGTAAACACTCAGCTCCATTCAGTTGCCCAGACTCCATCCCGCACAGGATTATGGGGTCATTAAAAGAAGATGATGAAATGAAGGCTTCACCATCCAGAAGTGTTAACGAAAACAAAAGAAGCTTTCAGCTCAAGAGGCACAATTGGCACCCATCAATTCGATTCAATTTATGGTTGTAGACCAGTTCAGATAATAAACAAAATAAAATTTAAGACAGAATTCATTTGTAAAACAATCTAACTGACATCTATAAGTCATTTCATTTCATATTTATGACAGTCGTAGTGTCCTGGAGTCACGTGGTCCCCTTTTTACGACCTTCTGACAAGCAAAGTCAACGGGGAACCCAGATTCACTTAATAACCGTGTTACTAACTTAACAACTGCAGTGATTCACTTAATAACTGTAGCAAGAAAAGTCATAAAATGGGGCAAAACTCAACAACTGGCTTGCTTACCAATGACAAATTTGGGCTCAATTGTGGCTGTAAGTTGAGAACTCCTGTAGTTATGCAAGCCATTTCTGCAAAAATTGATATACAGAGGTAAGACTCTTACCAGGATAATTAATTTATTTTTGGGGGGGGGGGAACCTGTTTAAAACTGAACATGAGTCAAGACGATCAGATAATGTCAAATCCACACAAAAGAAAAGTGTTCCGCCTTCTCCATTCTTCCCATTATGTGTACAGAAACCCATTACTGACGTCATGTTTTCCATGGCATCTCAGTAAGTCAAAAGAAGAAAGGAAGGAGAGACATGTGGCAATGCAGGAATTTTCCACTCTATTTTCAAGAGTGAAAATACGTTTAAGAGATTTAACAGATTAAGAGAGTTGGAAGGGACCTTGTAGGCCATCTAATCCAACCTCCCACCCAAGCAGGAGACCCTACACCATCCTCAACGAATGGCAGTCCAATCTCCCCTTAAAAGCCTCCAGTGATGAAGCACCCACGATTTCCAAAGGCAACTTCTGTTCCATTGGTTGATCACTCTCTCACTCTCAGAAAATTTCTCCTTATTTCCAGGTTGAATCTCTCCTTGTTCAGTTTCCATCCATGATTCCTTGTCTGGCCTTCAGGTGCTCTGGAGAATAGCTTGACCCCCTCCTCTCTGTGGCAGCCCCTCAAATATTGGAAGACTGCTATCCTGTCTCCCCTGGTCCTTCTCTTCACTAGACTAGCCAGGCCCAGTTCCTGCAACCGTTCTTCATATGCTTTAGCCTCCAGTCCTGTCTCTAGTTCTCAACTTACAATCACAATAGAGCCAAAAACTTATGCTGCTAAGTGAGACATTTGTTAAGTGAGTTCTGCTCCATTTTGCGACCTTTCTTGCCACCGTTGTTAAGTGAATCATTGCAGTTAAGTTAGTAATATGGTTGTTAAATGAATCTGGCTTCCCCATTGACTCTGCTTCTCCGAAGGTGGCAAAATGGGATCACGTGACCCTGGGACACAGCGACTGTCATAAGTCTGAGTCAGTTGTTCAGTGTCGGAATTTTGACCGTGGGGATGCTGTAATGGTAATAAGTGTGAAAAACGATAACTTTTTTCAATCCTGTTGTAACTTTGAATGGTCACTAAATGAACTGTTGTAAGTGGAGGACTACCTGTATTGGATCTCTTTAGGATAGGGCCCTCAAGCCTTCTGGAACTTTGCAGATGTAGCAAATGGCAGCCTGCATAATAAGAGAGGCCTGCTTTCCCTGGAGTGCATTCGGCCTGCAAAATCAAATTAACCCTATATCCGTAATGGCGAACCTATGGCACGCAGAGTCATATCGGTTGGCACGCGAGGTCCCACCAGAAGTTGGCAAAAAGGCTGTTTCCAGCCTCTGGAGGGCCTCCGGGGGGGTAAGGAAGGCCATTTTTGTCCTCTCTAGGAGTCTGGGAGAGCATAAAACGGGCCTACCGGGCCCACCGGTCCATCGCATGCCAAAAGCGAGGGGAGCGGGGGGGTTATGCGTGAATGCACAAGGGGCGGGGCGCATAGAATTTGGGTGTGGGCACACACGTGCATGACCCCCCCAAGCTCCCTCTGCTTTTGGCACATGATGGCAAAAAGGTTAGCCATCACTGCCCTATATCATTTGTGGTGTAGGGTTTCCTGCCTAAGCAGGGGGTTGGACTAGAAGACCTCCAAGGTTCCTTCCAACTCTGTTATTCTATTCTATTCTATTCTATTCTATTCTATTCTATTCTATTCTATTCTATTCTACTCTACTCTACTCTACTCTACTCTACTCTACTCTACTCTACTTGCATTGCTTGCCAAGTTTCCACCCTATCTCCTTTAAATAGTATGAAGGCTATTGCTTAACGCATTGTAAGCCGCCCTGAGTCTCCGGAGAAGGGCGGCATATAAATAAAAATAAAAATAAAAATAAAGTTTCTGTTGCCGTATCTCTTGAAACAGCCAAACAAACCGTCATAACAGACGGGGATCATTTCAAACTGAAGGTGAACGCTGCCTTATTTTGGAACACAAATTGTGGTAATGTGTGTTTTAGGCCAACATTTTGTTTGCCTAAAACACACACTGCAAACAGACAGACGACACATATGCGTCGCTTGCAAGTAAAACATTTACAGAAGAAAAAAACAATCCTAACCCTGTTTCTTCTCCCTGTTGGGCTAGCTTTCTACCTGCAGGGAGATGAACCTCAGTCTGCTATTAGTGCTAGCAGGACCATAAAGAGGAGGACTTTGAAGGGAAAAGCCAACCTGATTAGATTCCAGTCACCTAATTCAGGAAGCAGCCTGGCTGTTAGGCAAATCTGCAGCCACCGTTCTTATAAACCTTGTGGTGAGAAAATGAGAAAATATTACACCACAGGCGGAAGAGGTGTGCCAGGAAGCAAACATACAATAATACTGGGTCTGTAGCAGAGGCCATGCCTGGAAAAAAAAAATCAGCCTATTAAAACAGGAAACTTTGCGCGTGTTTTATTTAAAAAGAAAAAACAAGCAGAATTTGTGGAAGAGATGTGCATAGGTTCAAAACGATATATGCGCCCATTTTAAGCAGCGAGCTTCTCTCCGATTCTAGATTTTATGGACACCTTTTAAGCCAGGAGGAGTATTAGAATCATAGATCTGGAAGTTCCTTGGAGGTCTTCTACTGCTACCCCCCTGCTCAAAGGCAGGAGTCCTTACACCAGTGTTTCTCAACCTTGGAAGCTTGAAGATGGGTGGACTTCAACTCCCAGATTCTGGGAGTTGAAGTCCACCCATCTTCAAGCTACCAAGGTTGAAAAACACTGCCTTACACTATCCCAGAAAAGTGCTTGTCCAGTCTCTTCTTGAAAACCTCAAGTGATGGAGCACCCATCGTTTGCTGAGACTCTAAAAAGAGTGCAGAGAAGAGCAACCAGGATGATTAGGGGACTGAGACTAAAACATACGATGAACGGTTGCAGGAACTGGGCATGGCTAGTCTAATGAAGAGAAGGACCAGGGGAGACAGGATAGTAATGTTCCAATATCTGAGGGGCTGCCACAGAGAAGAGGGGGTCAAGCTATTCTCCAAATACAAGAAAAAGAAAGAAAGAAAGAAAGAAAGAAAGAAAGAAAGAAAGAAAGAAAGAAAGAAAGAAAGAAAGAAAGAAAGAAAGAAAGAAAGAAAGAAAGAAAACATCTGAGTGAACCATGGATGGATGGATGGACAGAAGACATGGCTAGTCTAGTGAAGAGAAGGACCAGGGGAGACAGGATAGCAGTCTTCTAATATTTGAGGGGCTGCCACAGAGAGGAGGGGGTCAAGCCAGGAGTGAAATGCTCCCGGTTTGGACCGCATCGCTTGATCCAGTAGCGATGGCCGCGGGTGGTTTGGAGAACCGGTACCAAAAATCCCTGCCCACCCCCATGCCCAGCTGAGCCGCACAATCATCAGAGGTTTTTCTTTTCTTTTCTTTTTTTTTCTACGACCTCTTTGGCCGAAAAAATGCTTTTTAAAGTAAAAAAAAAAAGCTTCTGATGATCGCGCGGCTCAGCTGGGATCATCAGAGGCTTTTAAAAGCATTTTTTTACAACCTCTTCAGCCGAAGAGGTTGTAGAAAAAATGGTTTTAAAAGTAAAAAAAAAAAGAGAAAAAGTTGGCCACACCCACCCAGTCACATTACCCCCACCACCACCAAGCCGCACCCACAGAACCGGTAGTAACAGATTTTACATTTCACTTCTGGGTGAAGCTATTTTCCAAAGCACCAAAAAGAAAGATGAGAAACAGTGGATGGAAACTAACCTACGAAAGAAGCAACCTCGAACTAAGGAGAAATTTCCTAATGGTGGAACAATCAACCAGTGCCTTCAGAAGTTGTGGGTGCTCCATCACTGGGGGTTTTCAAAAAAGAGATTGGACAGTCATTTGTCTAAAATGACATATGGTCTCCTGCTCGAGCAGAGGGCTGGACTAGAAGACCTCCGAGGTCCCTTCCAACTATGTCCAATGTTCTGGGAGACAAGCTGTTCTACTGATTCAGTTGCCCTACCAACTGCCTTCCCTTATTTCACGGCTCCAAGGTCTTCATCTAGCCAGAAGAAGACCCGACGGCAAGACCGGGGAAGGCAGGTGCGCCTAGCAAATCCCCGTTGGCAAACCAACGGTATCTGCGCAACCCAGAGCAGAGTTTTGTCATGGAAATACTGACAGGCATCGGCTCCTTCCAGGCTCAAATTTATGTTGCAATCAATCCCTCGACAATGGAAAAGGAAATTGCAGAGAAATGACACCGGTACTTAGCTTCTTGAACCCCGGAAGAAAATAGGCAGCATCTCAAAAACGAGAACAAAACTCCAGATTTTACCCTGGATAAAGTTGGGAGAATTAGAGATTTTCCCAACACAAATGAGTACAGAAAAACATGTTAAAGAAATAAATCGTTTTTTCTTTACTTTGAAGAATTTTCTTGCCTTTCCCAGAGGTTTTTCCAGCATATTGCCTAACAATAAGAGCTAGAAGCTTAATTGCATGTTTAAAAAATAAAAAGAGAGCAATTTGATTCTACCTGCTTAATTGCGCTGGTTTATAATTGTTGGGAAAGGCCAGGAAGAAAAACAATAGGTAGTTAAATAAGCAAGTTATTTAAATAAACAGGTTGTTTAAATTGTGGGTGAACCCTTCAATCCCTAAGTGTTTTAAGTTATACTATGAGAACTAATGACAACCAACTAAACGGAACCATAAAATTATTTTAAGCAGGTTACTCTGCTTGCTGACGCTGCTCATTGTCTCTATTAAAAACAAAAAATCCAGAGTCTGAACCAGGACAAACATGGGCACCTCTGAACAAAAATGTTGATCTTTCCATAAAGTTCAAGAGTTTTATTTAAATAAATAAGAATGTCGCAGCAACAGAGCTGCAGGAGGGATCAATTACATGGAAGGAATACAATTCCGTTGTTAAATGATTCCACCTCCCCCTTTATTTATCTGATGAACTGAAATAGCAGCCTATAAATGCTGGCATCCACCACTCTCCGGAAAAGAGGAGAAAACAAGCTATTACAACAGCTTCAGCCATCAGTTAAAGTCATGGCATAATGATGGCTTATTAAACCACAGCCTGAAAGAGTCATCTTCTCATTTGCTTGCTTTCCATTCCCCCCCCTTTTTTTTTTCAGGAGCAAAAAACCAGAACATGATCTGAATTGCAAAGTTTACACTAGTGTTTTGTAGTATTTGATATGAAGGGTGATGTGTGGTTGCGAACCTTCTCTGCGGGGGCCAACGACTCGTCCCCAATAGGCAGTGATGGCACCAACTGACTATATCGGGATGTCGGAAACCACAGCTACTCGGTCTTGGATGGGTTGAGCCTGAGTCTGTTTCTCCCCATCCAGATCCGTACAGCCTCCAGGCACCAGGACATCACTTCAAGGGAATCATTGGGGTGGTCCGGGGTGGAGATGTAGAGCTGGGTGTCATCAGCGTACTGGTGGTACTTCACCCCGAAACCACGGATGATCTCACCCAGCGGCTTCACATAAATGTTGAACAGAAGGGGCGAGAGGACCGACCCTTGTGGCACCCCACATACAAGGGGCCTCGGGGTCAACCTCTGCCCCCCTGCCAACACAGACTGCAACCGGTCGGAGAGAAAGGAGGAGAACCACCGCAACACGGTGCCCCCCACCCCTAACTCTTCCAGCCGGTACAGCATGATACCATGGTTGATGGTATCAAAAGCCGCTGAGAGGTCTAATAGGACCAGGACAGAGGAACAACCCCTGTCCCGAGCCCTCCAGAAATCATCAACCAATGCGACCAATGCCGTTTCCGTGCTGTACCCAGGCCTGAAGCCAGACTGGAACAGATCCAGATAAGCCGATTCATCCAGGTACTGAGGGAGCTGTCGTGCCACCACACTCTCAACAACCTTCGCAACAAAGCGAAGGTTGGAGACTGGACGGTAATTAGCCAACACTGCCGGGTCCAGGGAAGGCTTCTTGAGGAGAGGTCTCACCACCACCTCTTTCAAGGCGGTGGGAAAGACACCCTCACTCAAAGAAGCATTTATAATCCCCTGGAGCTAGCCTCGTGTAACCTCCCGAGAGGCCAGCACCAACCAGGAGGGACACGGGTCCAATAAACATGTGGTAGCATTCAGTCTACTCAGTATCCTGTCCACGTCTTCGGGAGTCACAGAATCAAACTCTTCCCAGATAATTTTCTCAAGACCTGCCTCCATCCTCCCCCCTGGATCTACCCCGTCAGAGTCCAGGTGTTCCCGAATCTGAGCGATTTTATCATACAGATACTGTACAAAATTCTCGGCTCTGCCCTCCAAAGGGTCCTCCCGCACTTCCTGAAGGAGCAGGGAGCAGGTCACCCTAAACAGGGCGGCCGGGCGATTATCTGATGACGCAATAAGAGCAGAAAAATAGTTACATTTTGCCGCTTTTATCGCCACTAGGTAAGTCTTAATATGAGACTTTACCAGTGTTCGGTCAGATTCAGACCGGCTGGCCCTCCAACCGCTCTCCAGGCGTCTTTTCCGGCGCTTCATCTCCCTCAGCTCCTCGGTAAACCAAGGAGCCAAGCGAGATCGGCGCCGAGTCAGAGGCCGCAAAGGCACGACCCGATCCAAAGCTCCAGCGGCTGCCCTATCCCAGGTGGCCACCAGGTCTTCGGTCAAGCCGTGAGCCAGAGCCTCAGGAAATGGCCCAAGCTCCATCTGGAACTGATCCGGGTCCATCAGGCGCCTGGGGCGGAACCAGCTTGTTGGTTCTGCCTCCCTGCGGCAGGGTGCAGCGGTTCGAGGGTCAAAGGGAAGGAGGGAATGATCCGACCACGACAAGGGTTCAGTCACTATATCCCCAATATCAAGATCATTCAACCACTGTCCAGAGACAAAAACCAAGTCCAGAGTGTTTCTCCCCGTGTGAGTAGGGCCATGCACTAACTGGGTCAAGTCCATAGCCGTCATGGAAGCCATGAACTCCCGCGCTGCCTCAGACGCTTCACCGATGGATGGCAGGTTAAAATCCCCCATGACCATAAGCCTCGGGGTATCAACCGCCACCCTGGCTACTTTAAGATGTGTGGACTTCAACTCCCAGAATTCCCCAGCCAGCATAGACGACAGATATACAGTTGATAAATACAGATTAAATACCTATGGCTAGAGTAATTGAAGTACTGAATTAGAAATGTGGTGGCCCAGTTCACATCTCCCACAACTGGGAAATTCATCAAGCAAGGAAGTTTTCAAAAATAGACTGGGCAACCAGTTGACCGGGATGCTATAATGTCTCCTGCCTTAAGCCAGGGGTTGGACTAGAAGACCTCTGAGGTCCCTTCCGCCCCTAGGATTCTATGTTCCGTGTTGTGGGAATTAAACCAAGGGGCAGCTTTGTAAGTTGCCTCAGTTTTGGGGGAAGAAAAATAGAATAGAATAAATAAGCAAGCCCAGATCCTTCTTCCATTTTGGGGTGAGGTAATTACGTTCTTTGTATCGCTGAATGCCGCCTGGAAGCAGCAGAGGAGAACCAGGAATATGGTCTGGGGCAGAGCGCTGAGTATCTGTTCTTTCCCAGGTGATGCTCAAAACCACCTTTAAGGCTGGACTGACATAACGAGAGCACATCCATTCTCCCTCAACCTGGCCTACCTTACAGGGTTGTTATGAACACCTCTCTGGCCCCAATTTAGTACTCCCATCATTTCACCTTTTTTTTTTTTTAATTTGATTTATATGCCGCCCTTCTCCGGAGACTCAGGGGGGCTTACAATGCGTTAAGCAATAGCCTTCATACTTTTGTATATTTATACAAAGTCAGTTTATTGCCTCCACAAACTGGGTCCTCAATTTACCTACCTTAGAAAGGATGGAAGGCTGAGTCAACTTTGAGCCTTGGCGAGATTCGAACCTGCAGTAATTGCAGGCAGCTGGTCTTAATAACCAGCTTAATAACAGGGTGCCTTAGACCACTGTACTACCAAGGCTCCCAGTTCCACCCTTCAATTTCAATTTTTTGGGGCTGTTCAAAAAAGAAGGAAATGTCACTGTGCAGGTCACACCAGGCATGACAAGGCTCGAGTTTTGTGTTTCTTAACCTCACAACTCCTCGTTTCGATTTCCCAATCATTTCCCAACTGGCAGGCCAGGACTAGACCAGAAGTCAGCAACCCGCGGCTCTGGAGCTGCATGTGGCTCTTTCATCCCTCTGCTGTGGCTCTCCCTGTTGCCGGTTGGGCTCCACAATTTTTTTTAAAGTTTTTTATTTTTATTTCTCATAACACATTTACATGTACAGTCATTTCCATCATTTTTCATTCATCTTTTCTTTTAACTTTCATTTTTCATTTTTACTTTTTCGGGACTGCTCTTCTACCCCTTTACCTTTACTCCAACCTTTCTTCTTCTCCTCCCCTTCTCTTCCTTCCTCTTTCTCCTCCTACTTCCTTCATTCTTCCTCTCCTTCTCTTTCCTACTTGCCTTTCTCTTCCCCCACTCCTCTCTTCTTCCTTCCTTCTAACCTTCTCCTCTGCTCCTCTTTCCCCTCCCTTTTCTTCCTCTCCTTTTCCCTTTCTTCTTTCTCCTCTCCTCTCTTCTCCCTTCCTCTCTCTCTACTCCTTCCCCTCTCTCCTGTTGTTTTCCTTTTCAGTTCAATCTAAAGTGGTATTCGAGCAGCCCCAATTTTCTAATTATCTTTATTCTCATTTCAATTTCTTCTTCAATTATTATTTATTTTTATTTCATCATTTGCGTACATTTTTATAATATCTCACTTTTTTCCCTCCACAATTGATAGGACTTTCAGTTAGGACAGGTAGAGGAAAAAGGACACCGAGCTAGGAGGAGACTCTATGGTGGGGGAACTGGACTTCGGGTCGGCTCCAGAATTGAATGGGGGGCTTCCGGTTAGGACCTTTCTGGCTCTTTGAGTGTTTAAGGTTGCCGATCCATGGGATAGACAATCTGATCTCAGGCAAGCCCGGGCAACTGTAGCTCTCCAGAGAGGGAAAAGCGAGAGAACTCAAGATTCTCTTGGTTCCCATTCACAGTTTCTTCCATCGTTTCCCAGAAAGCTGTCCTGAGAGGTTTGCTTTCTACTTGCAAGAAAAGGCAATTCCCAGAACCCACGACATGCCTCCCGAAATCTTAGTTTTGGTCCTCTTTCCATCCAAACAACCCTGGCACTGCTCCCTGCCTTTTGGGAGAAAGACGCCATCAATGATTCATCAGCAACAACTCAAAGCAGCTGTCCTGGGATTTTTCCCCTGACAATTAAGACATATTTAATGATACTCAGCTCGTGTCAAATACATCATCGTGTTAGAAGCAAAGTTTAACAATCAAACAAATTTAAAAAGGGGGGAGGGAAGAGCTTTAAAGAGCTGAACAATGAGTCAGGAGTACCAGGGATGGCTCTGTTTTCTGGAGAATATCAAACAGGGGCTGCTTGGCCCCCTCTCAAGGAAGGCTTCCAGCACAGAAAAAGCGGGTTAGATTAGATGACCTCCCAAGATCCCTTCCAGCTCACGTATTTTGCAATTCTAAGATCAGCCAGGAGTAGACAGACCTCAACACTGCTATTTCCAACGGGTGACTGGGACTTCTCTGTACCAGCCGCCAACTGCATTAGATCCTCCTCAAAAGATTCAATCTTTTAATTAAATTTTCTTAAAACAGCTTCATTTCAGCAAGCTCTCAGTTGCCGTCAATCTGGTTTCACTGCCTATCATTATTGCTTGGCTGCAATAATGGTTTTTTACAGCTTGCAAAGCTCCTATATTAACAATCGCAAAGTCGTGCAAGTATGATATGGTGTGTGTTTGTGTGGGTGTACGCATATACATCAGTGGTGGGTTGCTCCTGTTTTGGTTCAGTAGTAATGGTGGCGGGAGGCTCTGCCCACACGCCCGGATGTCATCCTGGATGATCTGCCTCCCATTGCAAATCAGTAGTAAAGGTAAATGGAACCAGGGGTGAAATGCTCCCGGTTCAGACCGGATCGCCCGATTCGGTAGCGATGGCGGCGGGTAGTTCGGAGAACCGGTAGCAAAAATCTCTGCAAACCCCCCCCCATGCCCAGCTGAGCCGCGTGATCATCAGAGGCTTTTTTTTTTACTTTTAAAAGCATTTTTTCTACAACCTCTTCGGCTGAAGAGTGTAGGAAAAAAAATGCCTTTAAAAGCCTCTGGCGATCCCAGCCAAGTTGCCTGATCGTCAGAGGCTTCTAAAAGCATTTTTTTTCCTGCAACCTCTCAAGGTTGTAGAAAAAATGCTTTTAAAAGTAAAAAAAAAAAAAGTTAGTCACGCCCACCCAGTCACATTACACCCCCCCACCAAGCCACGCCCACAGAACTGGTAGTAACAAATGTTAGATTTCACCCCTGAGTGGAACCCACCCCTGATATACATTAATCTTGTATGCCTTATTTTAATTTGTGTGTTCTATTTTGTTGCTCCACTTTGAAGGTTTAATTTACTCCATTTTATTTGGTCTGCTTTGCTGTTCCGCATAAAGACTTTGATCTGAAATTTCATTATGGATTTTTTTTTTTTAAAATGTTAATTTTAAAAGTCAGGTATGTGCTGAAAGCTGGGGCAAACGGTTTATTAGTAATGACAGTAATAAGAATACAAAAACTCACAAATGAAGGCAAATATAAGTCTCCCAGGAGAATATTGCAAGATCCAATCTGGGTCATTCGGTCATCGGGACCAAAGTTTTACTCATCCTCTCTTCCGTTTTTACAGTTTGTAAAAACTGTTACGAGAAAGAGATCTCACTACAACCAGATTTTCTTGCTTTGTTCAACAAGCTAGAGCTTGATGCCTGATGCGCAATATCCTGCACAATATTACATACCTTGTAAAATGCAAATAGACCGTATACCATTGTTTCTCAAACTTGACAACTTTAAGATGTGTGGACTTCAATGCCCAGAATTCCCCAGCCAGTATACTGCAGTATAGAATAAGACAGGGGTGTCAAACTCCTATTGTGAGCCACCCTGGGTCTTCGGAGAGGGGCGGCATATAAATTGAATAAATAAATAAATAAATAAATAAATAAATAAATAAATAAACTCAAGACCAGGGGGGCGGATCTGGCCCGTGGGATGCTTACAACTGGCCGACGGGGCCACCCCGGAAACAGTAAGGGACTGGCCCGCAGTGCCTCTGCCAGTGAAAACAGGCTCCCGAGCTCCGTTTCCGGCTGCAACGGCCTCCTGCAACCCTCTGCCATTGAAAACGGAGCTCGGGAAACAGAGCACGCAGGGAAACGTCAAAATCCCAACGCACCAAAATATCACCCAGCCCCAAATAATAAACCTCTGGGGAGGAAGAAAGTTGGTGAGGGAAGGAAAGGCGGGCCTTGTCCTCTTCCTCCCATGCAGAAGCCAAGACAAGATCCGGCATTATTGCTCCAAACAGCCATTGCAACCCTACCCCCTCCGTCTGCCAGCTGCAGAAGACACCCCCACCCCAGTGCCATTCCACGCCCCCATGCCCCCAATGCATGGAGCCAGACCAGACAGCCAGACAAGAAAGGGAGGGGGGGAGGAACCCTGCACCTTAAAAAGCAACTTCCCTGCCAGCTGAAAAGCCAACTTCCCTGCTTCCCTTATCAGAATATCAGAATAACATGAGTTGGAAGAGATCTTGTAGGTCATCTAGTCCAGGGACCACTGGTGGTCCGTGAAAATTTTTTGGTGGTCACCAGTTACCAGGTTCATATTACCACATGTGGTGGGAATGCCCTGAAGCAAAAAGCTACTGGAATAAAATTAAGTTATGGGTGGAGGAAATGATACAACAACGTATAGACTTAAAACCAGAACTATTCCTATTGGGTATCTTACCAGAGAAAATTAGTAAAGATAATGTGTATTTGATTATACATGTAATAACAGCAGCAAGGATTGTTTATGCACAAAATTGTAAAGCAGAGAATATACCATTGGAGGGAGAAGTAATTAAAAAAAAAAATTTAGATTGTGCAGAAATGAATAGATTAACTATGACGATAAAGGAAAGAGAGGATTCAGAATATTTTAAGATATGGAATAAATTTTACTATTGGTTACAAAAGAGATATAAATAAGTTTTAAAAGAGATTGAGGAAAAAATAATTCTTGTAATTAGAATATTATACTAATGGAAAACTTTTGTAATGGACTTGGTGAGATTAAAGATGGAAGAGATAGAGAAGAAATCTTTGAAAATAACACCTAAATGTCACATGGAAGAAATGAATGATGTATTAAATGTTTGTTTGTCTTAAAAAAAAAAAAAAACTTTATTAAAAAAAATTTTTTTTGGGTGGTCCGCAGAAAAATTATTTGAATTTTTTATATTGCACCAAATACTATCTTTCTAAAAAATTCGTATTAGTGGTCTGCGGGATTTAAAATTATGAATTTAGTGGTCCTTGAGGTCCGAAAGGTTGATGACCACTGATCTAGTCCAACCCCCCCCACCCACCCACCAAGGCAGGAAACCCTGCCTACACCATTTCTGACAGGGGCAGTCCAGTCTCTTCTTCCAAAGTTCTGTAGGCAGTCCTCGGTTTACGACCACAATGGAGTCCAAAATTTCTGTCGCTGAGCAAAATATGTTAAGTGAGTTTTGCCCCATTTGAAGCTGAGCCAGTTTTATGAAAATATTCTAGATAAGTCACAGCAAAGACCGCTGTGTTGAAAAGGCCCCCAACAACCACTTCAAAGGGAGGAGCAATCTCAAATCCAGGGAAGTAGGGAAGTTCTCGAGATGTTGAGGTCACTTCGAGAAGACCCCTTTTGAAGGCCTGGTACATTTGCCGCTTGGTGGAAGCCAAGGCCTCGTATGGAGCTCCAGAAGACCAGAAGCAGAGGAGAAGACCCCAAAGGTTGACCGACTCCTTCTTACTTCTTGCTCAAGTCTATAAGGTGCCTTAGATAGAAGAATCTATCTGGGGCTTTGTCTCTGCGGGTTTCCTGTTTGAAACTCCCCACCCCCCCAAGTTTCTTCCCAAGGGAGCCTATCTGTAGAAGGGGGTGGGGGCAGTGGTGAAATGTAAAATTTGTTACTACCAATTCTGTGGGTGTGCCTTGGGGGTATTGTGACTGTGTGGGCGGGGCCAACCTTTTTTTTTCTTTTTAACTTTTAAAAGCATTTTTTCTACAACCTCTTTGGCTGAAGAGGTTGTAAAAGAAATGATTTTAAAAGCCTCTGCCGATCAGGCAACTCAGCTGGGATCATCAGAGGCTTTTAAAAGCATTTTTTTTCCTAAACCTCTTTGGCCGAAGAGGTGTAGAAAAAATACTTTTAAAAATAAAAAAAGCCTCTGATTGTGCGGCTCAGCTGGGCATGCGGGGTGGGGCAGGGATTTTTGCTACCAGTTCTCCGAACCACCCGCCTCCATCACTACCAGATCAGGCGATCCGGTCCGAACCGGGAGCATTTCACCCCTGGGCGGGGAGGAAGTCTGCAAGGCTGCTCGGAGCCGCAACGGGAGAGGAAGAGAAGAGGCACTTAAAAAAGAAGCTTGTAAACCAGGTTAGCCATCACTGGTCTAGAACTTCTCCCTTGAATGGATCAACACTTCAGTTCAGGGGCATCCAGCCTTCGCAGCTTTTAAGACCTGTGGACTTCAACTCCCAGAATTCCATGCTGGCTGGGGAATTCTGGGAGTTGAAGTCCACGGGCCTTAAAGCTGCCAAGGTTGGGCAGACCTTCTGTAAATAAAAGCTCAGCGCACTTTGCCAACTGCTGGGCAAACGGGAGGATCTCGTCACAAAATGAACCTTTGCCTCCTCCACACCCCAGGTTTTATAAGTACACCCAGCTTCCCCCCACCTTCTCTACCTTGAAGGTGGTCCTTTGTCTTGATATTTGCACCTGCTGCCTTAAATAATAATAATAATGATTACATGTAAGGATAAAACAGGCAGTCCTTGACTTTATGACAAGCGAACCCAACTTTTCCGCTGTTAAGCAAGACAGTTGCTAAGTGAGTTTTCCCCCATTTTACAACCTTTCCTGCCACAGTTGTTAAGTGAAGCACTGCAATTGTTCAATTAGCAACATGGATGTTAAGTGAATCTAGCTTTCCCCCTTGACTTTGCTTGTCAGACAGTCACAAAAGGGGATCACGTGACCCCAGGGACAAAAAAAGATGAACCAGCTGTCAAGCATCCAAATTTTGATCACGTGCAACTGACCGACTTGGATGCCAAATTGTGATTTTTCCCTATAGATTCTATTTGTTGTTTATTATTTTATTCCAGAATGTTTAACTGGATATTCCTTGAGTGTTTTTAACGTGCTCTGGTCCTTGTAATAAACCTTGGCTCAACTTGACCATGTGACCATGGGGGATGCTGGCACCGTCGTAAATCTGAAAAAAGGTCATGAGTCAATTTTTTTCAGCTCTGTTGTAACTTTGAATGGTCACTAAACGAATGACTTTTAAATCGAGGTCTACCTCTAATGACGAATAACCATTATTAGCCTATCTGGCATAGCAGAGAAGGCCCTGGGGAGAGCAGCTTCAAGTCCACCTTAACAGGTGACTCCTTTCCCTTTGCCAGCCTACCTTACAGGGCTGTTGTTGTGGCCAGACCTCATGGCTGCCCAGGAGACTTGCTAGAAGAAAGGAATAAACCTTGGAGCGAACCCCCCCCCATTTTCTAGGTGCTCCGTCTTGCAAAGCATCCACCCCCCCAAGGCCAGGGACCCCCAGGAGAGCCAGCTGGGATCTCCATCCCAAGCCCCCGCACCTTTCCGGGGGGAGGGGTGGTGGAGGATCAAAGAGGAAGCTGGGCCATCCCAGTCCCCCACCCCCAAGAAAGGGAACTCAAGTGGTGGGCTGGGGGGAGCAAAGCCAGTGGGCGAATGGAGCCCCGCCCAGCCAAGGGTGCACGGGGAGGGTGTCTCCCAAAAGCCCCCCCACCGAGGAATTTCAACCCCCCCCTCCGCCCAGCGCCCCTCAGTTCTTTTTTTTAATTGATTTTTATTTAGCAGGTTTTTTTCCATTTTATGTCACAATTTTCATCGTCTTTGCAACAATTCAATATCAGTATATATCCAGTATAAATACATTTCCCCCTTTATCTGTGTAATTACATACGTGTGGTTTCCTTATATATACTAATATATTCATTTATGTACATTTGTATACAATACATAGTTGTTACTCTAAGTTTTTTTCTTTTTCTTTTTTGACTATTTACATTTTATATCACATCTCATCCTACTATAATCCTGAATCCGTTGTTTTTGTTGTTCTCCTAATCTTTGCATCTGTTGCCTAACCAGTCATACCATAAATTCCATATCAGATTATATTCAGTTTCTCCTCCAGTATTTCCATTGCTAATTTATCCATTTCAGCCCACTCTAACACTTTCTTTATCACACTTTCCTCTGACAGAAGGAAGGAAGGAAGGAAGGGGAAGGAAGGGGGGGAAAGGAAGGAAGGAAGGAAAGAAAGAAGAAGGGAGGGAAGGGGAAAGAAGGAAGGAAAGAAGGAAGGAAGGGGAGGAAGGAAGAAAAGAAAGGAGGGAAGGAAAGAAGGAAAGAAAGAAGGAGGGAGTGAAGGGGAAGGGAGGAAAGAAGGAGGGAAAAGGAAGGAAGGAAGGGGGAGGAAGGAAGGAAGGAAAGAAGGAGGGAAGGAAGGAAGGAAAGGAGGGAGGGAAGGGGAAGGAAGGAAGGAAGGAAAGAAAGAAGGAAGGAAAGAAGGAAGGAAGGGGAGGAAGGAAGGAAGGAAAGAAAGAAAGAGGGAAGGAAGGAAAGGAGGAAGAAAAGGAAGAAGGAGGGAGGAAAGGGGAAGGAAGGAAGGAAAGAAGGAAGGAAGGAAAGAAAGGAGGGAAAAGGAAGGAAGGAAGGAAAGAAAGAAGGAGGGAAAAGGAAGGAAGGAAGGGGGAGGAAGGAAGGAAGGAAAGAAGTAGGAAGGGGAAAGAAGGAAGGGGAAGGAAGGAAAGAAGGAAGGAAGGAAGGAGGGAAGGAAGGAAAGATAGGAGGGAGGGAGGGAAGGGGAAGGAAGGAAGGACTTTCTTTATCACACTTTCCTCAGACGGTATATTTTTATTTTTCCAGTTTGGGGCATAGACTAATCCTGGCCGCAGTTATTGCATGTAGTATGAGATATGGAGTTTGAGTTGCCCCTCGATTCTTGGTGTCCGTTCAACTGGGGGAGCCTGGGGTGGGTTGGTCTTCTCGCCCCCTCCCCTTTCCCCTTTTTGCAAACTTTCTCCCCCTCCCCCGTTTCTCCCCCCTCCCCTTTGCTCTGGCAAGTTGGTCCCCCTCCCCCTCGCTCTTCCAAGTTTGCCTGGACACAAGACCCCCCCCCGCCCCAGCTTCCCAGCCCAGCAAAAGGAGCCCCCCCCTTTCCCTTCCCTCTGCCCTCCCCCCTTCTTTCCTCGACAGCTGCACCCCGACAGCCCGTTCCCCGGAGCCCCGACCGCTCACCAAGTCCTCGTCCAAGGGGCTCCTCCCGGGTCAACGCCGATTCCCTTTGCCCAGCTTTCTGCTGCTGCTGCTGCTGCTCAGCCCCCCGCCCTCCCCGTCCAAGGTCCGCCCCCCCACCCCTCCGTCCCCGCCAGGGGGTGGAACTTGCAGGGAAAAACCCAGCCCACTTTGCGGTCCCGGGCTCGGCCGGCAGAGGGCGCCCCGAGGCGATTGGGGGTAAAAAAAGGCTCAGCCCCGAGGACGTGGCAGGACTTGGGAAAAATCGGGGGTCGCAAAGCGAAGCGGCTGCGGGTTTAGTTATATTAAGGGGGGGAGAGGATTGCAGAGGAAAGGTTGGGGAGCAAAGCACGCCCAGGCTGGGAAACAGTGAGGTTCAAAGGGCCTCTGAACATGGACAGAACGTGCTTCTTAGAATAGAATAGAATAGAATAGAATAGAATAGAATAGAATAGAATAGAATAGAATAGAATAGAATAGAATAGGACCTTGGAGGTCTTCTAGTCCAGCCCCCTGCTCAAGCAGGAGAACCTATACTATTTCAGATGTCCAGTCTCATCTTAAAAGCCTCCAGTGATGGAGCATCCACAACTTCTGGAGGCCAGCTGTTCCACTGGTTAATTGTCCTCACTGTCAGGAAGTTTCTCCTTAATTCCAGGTTGCTTCTCTCTGGTTAGTTTCCCACCATTGTTTCTTGTCCTGGCCTTTGGTGCTTTGGAGAATAATTTGACCCCCTCTTCTTTGTGGCAGCCTCTCAAATACTGGGATACTGCTATCATGTCACCCCTAATTCTTCTTTTCTCTTCTTCTTGTGTCATATCCGTCATTGGATGTTGGGGATCATGTTGATGATCCTATTTTTATCAGCAGCCGCAGGAAAAAATGCTGCTGAGTTTTGTCCAAACCGGTCCCTTAGATTTGGAAGCCATGATGTTCTTCTACCTTGTTTCCCTTCAGTCTTTCCTTGGAGGATTAAATGAAGGATGCTGTATTTTTCCATGTGTCGCATCACATACCCAAAATAGTCTTTCTCTTTTTAATGGTCTTTGTTAGATCACTTAATACTTAACAGTCTTGATGATTTCCCTTGGCTTTCTCAGGCGGCTTCTTTTCTCTAGACTAGCCAAACCCAAATCCTGCAACCGTTCTTCATATGGTTTAGTCTCCGGGCCTTTGATCATCTTTGTTAGATCAGGTGCAGGAAATGAAGACGTGACCAGCTCGATACATTTAGTAACTTTATTGAACAGTAACAAGACTGGCTGTGCGCTGCCGGAGCTCTCCTTATATTCTCTCCGGCAGACGCACCGCCCCTAGACAGCTATTCAAACTTCCCACCCGAGGCTGGCAGCCAATCCGGACGGGTGTCCTTATAAGGACATAACACTCCTCCCCTCCTAGTTAGAAAACAGTCACTCAAAGTCAATGAACGTCACGTAATCACGCAGGTACGTGGGACGCCTCGGCGCCCTAGTTGACCTGCGCAGTCTCACTTCTTCGTCGACGCCGACCTGGACGGACGGGGCTCCTGTGTCTCCTGGTTCCCTCCCTGGAACCAGACTTGGTTCGGCTGGCGAGTGTGCGGGGTCACTCCCAGTGCCTCCGGCCGAACCTTGGACCTCGGACTGCTGGTTCTGATGGTCTTCCTCCTGGCCTGTGCATCGGTCGTCTCGCTGTGGCCGCTCAGTGCCGACCCGGAAAGAGCGTCTGAGTCTCAGTAAGTCTCTGGTTGTCACTTGCTTCTCCCCGGTCTCCCGGGCTCCGTGGTTCGGCTGCGGTTCGGTTTTCCGTTGTCGGGGGGGATGTCTCGGATCGGTGCCCTCGGGTCCGGTCACCCGGCAGTGGGCGGTGTTGACCTTGGTCATGTGGTCCGACCTCGCCGGGTTGGTGCAGGCCTCCTTGGTCGGGGTGGCGGAGGCCTTCCTTGCCGGGCTGGCGTTGGCCTACCCTGTCGGGTCGGCGGTGATCGTCCTGGTTGGGTTGTTGTTGTGGGGCTACCTCCGCGGGGCGGTGGAGGTCTCCCCTGCCAGGTTGGCGCTGGCCTCCTTGGTCGGGGTGGCGGAGGCCTTCCTTGCCGGGCTGGCGTTGGCCTACCCTGTCGGGTCGGCGGTGATCGTCCTGGTTGGGTTGTTGTTGTGGGGCTACCTCCGCGGGGCGGTGGAGGTCTCCCCTGCCAGGTTGGCGCTGGCCTCCCTGGCCGGGTTGTTGTAGGCTTTCCTTTCGCACTAGTCCCCGGTCTACCGCAGGTCGGTGGCTGGGGTCTTTCGTGCTGGGGTGTTGTTGCCGGGCTGCCCTCTGTGCTGGGTGGAGGTCCCCCTCACCGGGGTGTTGTGTGCCATCTTCACCCGTGAGCTGTGGTGTGCCCACCTTGGGCGGTCCCCAGTCTACTGTTGTCCTTGGTTGGCAGTCCTCCATGTTCTGGGCCCGTCTGCTGCCCCAGCTGGGTGGCCGGGGTTCGCCCTGGGTGAGAAGTCCCCGGTCTACTTCCCTGGCATCCTGCTGCCCTGGTTGGTCGGGTCGTTGCCTCCCCACCTCGTCGGGGTGTTGTTGGCCTGCCTTGCCAGGGTCTGGTAGGCCGACCTTGCCGGGGTGTTGTTGGTCAACCTCGATGGGGTGTTGTAGGCCTACCTTGTCGGGTGTTGTAGGCCTACCTCGTCGGGGTGTTGTAGGCCTACCTCGGGATGTTGCAAGGCTACCTCGTCGGGCTGGTTTTGTCCTACTTCCCTCCACCTTTTCCGGAGCTGGTCGATGTGACGTCTACAGACCTGTCCATCTTCCAGCTCCACTCTGTAGGACTTCGGGCCGGTTGAGCTTTCTATCTTCCCCTTCAGCCATTTCGGAGAGCCGTGGAAATTCAATGCGAAAACCGGATCTCCTATGCTGAAGGCATGAAGCGGGCGGCTGGCCGTTGCGGTCACTTCTGGGCTGTATTGTGGGTGCAGCCGGTCCAATGGTGACCTCAGCCTTCTGCCCATCAACATCTCAGCTGGGCTCTTGTGGGTGGTGGCATGCGGCGTGATGTGTTGGGTGAGGAGGAAGTTGACAATTCTTTCCTGCCAGTCGCCCGTGCCCATTTTGGTGAGTGCCTCCTTGGTGAGTCTCACCATCCGTTCAGCCTGTCCATTCCCAGCTGGCCTGTAGGGGGCTGACAGGGCATGGCGAATGCCCAGTCCGGCCAGGAATGCCTCCATGGCCAAGGATGTGAGTTGGGGCCCGTTGTCGGAAACCAGCACATCCGGCAGTCCATGGGTGGTGAAGAGACGGCGTAGAACCCGGATCGTCACTTCCGTTGTGGTAGATGCCATGGGTACCACCTCGAGCCACTTGGAGAAAGCGTCGATGACGATGAGTAGGTGGCGCCCCTGCATCGGACCCGCGAAGTCGATGTGGATCCTAGACCAGGGGCTGCTGGGGGTCTCCCACTTCATTGGTTCGGCTTGGGGTGGCGCTGGGCGTACTTCTTGGCACGGGTCACATCTGGAGACCCATTCTTCGATGTCTCTGTCCAGTGATGGCCACCAGACGTAACTCCGTGCCAGGGCTTTCATGCGGACGATGCCGGGGTGCCCATTATGCAAGGTCTCTAGCGTTCTTCTTTGCAGAGTGCTGGGAATCAGCACTCTGACTCCCCATAGCAAACAGCCTCTCATGGTGGACAGCTCCTTTTGCTTTCTGACGAAGGGGCTGAATTTCTCCTCTGCCTTCTCCGTTGGCCACCCTCTGAGGATCCAGGATCTCACTTGGCGGAGTGTGGGGTCCTTTTGAGTGTGGGCGGCCACATCTGCAGATGAGACTGGGCAGCTGTCGTCATTGTCGATGTGGAAGAGGTCGAGCGTGGGAGCTGGGTCTTCCACTGGATCCTTTGATGGGCATCTGCTCAGCGCGTCGGCGTTCCCGATGGACGTGCCTGGCTGGTGCACAAGCCTGTAGGAATATGGCCCATCTTGTCATCCGCTAGGAAGATGGCCCATCTTGTCATCCGCGGGGACATGAAGGTCAGGGTTGGTTGGTCTCCTGCGAGGAGCCCCAGAAGCGGCTTGTGGTCAGTCACTATGGTGAAGCTCCTCCCGTAGACGTACTCGTGGAATCGTCTTACTCCTGCGACGATAGCCAGAGCCTCTTTGTCCAGCTGACTGTAATTGCGTTCCGCGCTGGACATCGTCTTGGAAAAGTATGTTATTGGGGTTTCTGAGCCATTCGGAAGTTCATGGCTGAGGACTGCCCCCACCCCGTATGGTGATGCGTCGTAGGTGAGCTTGATTGGTAGCGTCTCGTTTTATTGTATGAGGACTCTTTTGGATGTTAAAAGTCCTTTGACGGCCTGAATGCTGCTTCCTCCTCTTGGTCCCACTTCCAGGAAGCCGCTTTCCCCAGCAGGCGGTGGAGTGGCTCAGCAATCGTGGCTTTCTGTTTGAGGAACATGGCATAGAAGTTAAGCAATCCAAGGAATGCCTGAAGCTCCGTTTTGTTTTTTGGGCTGGGAGCTTCATGGATAGCTTTAACTTTTGATTTGGTGGGGTGGATGCCCGTGCCATTTATGAGATAGCCCAGGAACTCAAACTCCTGGACTCCTAAGATGCATTTATCTCTCCTGACTCTCAAACCCTTGGCCTTGAATCACTGCAGGACAAGCCTGAGTCTTTCAAGGAGTTGTGCTTTGGAATTTCCGGAGATTAATACATTGTCAAAGTACGGCACCACCCCGGAACGCCTTGGAGAAGGCGTTCCATCATTGATTGAAAGATTCGGGGGGCAGCGCTGACTCCAAATTGGAGACAGTTGCATTTGAATGCCCCCCTGTGGGTGACTATCGTTTGGGCCTCTGCCATCTTTTCGTCCACTGGCAGCTGCTGGTAAGCCTGGGCCAGGTCCAGTTTGGCAAAGATTGAGCCAGTCCCCAGAGAATGCAGCAGATGTTGCACCACTGGGACTGGGTATGTGCTCTGCGGCAATGCCTTATTGATTGTACACTTATAGTCGGCGCAGATGCGCACAGACCCATCATGCTTCATTGGGGTCACAATGGGGGTTTCCCATGAAGCATGATCAATTGGTTCCAGAACGCCCTGGGCGATCAGCTTATCTAGCTGAGCGTCTACTTTTGGCCGCAAGGCAAACGGAACTCGGCGGGGCTTCAGCCTGATTGGGGTGATTCCCTTGTCCAGATTAAAAGAGATTGGCTTCCCCACAAATTTCCCCAGCTTACCATCGAAGACTTCCTTGAACTCTTTGATGAGGTTGTCGAGTTCGTCCCTCTGAATTTGATGGATGCCTCCGATTGATAACCCTAGCGGCTTAAACCACTCCATTCCTAGCAGGTTCGGTTGGCTGTGTTCCACGACAGTGATGGGAAGTTTGCCTTGGAAGTCCTTGAAGGTGATGTGGAGAGTGGTTCTGCCCAAGACACCAATGGGGTTTCCGCTGAAATCCACGAGCCTCGACCTCAGGGGTTTTAGCTGGTTCTTTTCACAGGTTGGCTTCAGGCGCTTCAGATGTTGCCAGTCCATGATGGAGTAGATGGAGCCTGAATCTACTTCCATTGTGGACGGTGACCCCTCTGCCAGCAGTGTCACATTGAATTTGGTGGCACCGTCGTCGCTTGTGTGGGCGATTGTGGTCTGGTGCACTGCTCTGTTGTGGGGATATTCGTCGTCCCCGCGCCTGGACTGGTTCGAGGACCATTTGGATGTCCTCTGGGTTTCTCTGTGGTTTTCGCGGAATCTTGGCCTGGGTGGTTCCGGGGCTGGATCTGCTGCTCTGCATGCTTCGACTATGTGTCCCCTCTTCAGGCAGCGGCGGCAGGTCGCGTCCCTCCATCTGCAGTTTGCTCTGGGGTGGTCGCCTTTGCAACTGCCGCACCGTTCCCCCCGGTCGCCATGTTGGGGGTTTTCCCGCCTGGGGGGCGGGAAACCTTGTGAACAGCCATTTCCTCATCGGATTCTGATGGCGTGGCGGAGTCGTCTGAGGAGTTTGGGCCCGACTTGTGGATCTTGTGGATCCCTCTGGCCTTCACCATTGTGGCGGCTGCTTTCTCGGAAGTCTCAGCGGCTGTGGCTTCTTCGAGGACTTTCTTGAGCGGAATTCTCTTGCGGCTCAGGAACTTCTTCTGGAGACCCACATCTCGCATCCCGAAGACGATGCGGTCCCGGATGGCATTATCCACATTATCAAATTCGCAATTGGCAGTGATTTGACGAAGTGCTGCCACGAACTCTTTGATGGATTCACCTTCCCGTTGATTCCTCTGCTGGAAGGTGAATCTGTTTGCGATCGGGGTGCCTGTGGGTGCGTAGTGTTCCTATAGGACTTCCTGCAGGTCACTTCAGGACACCTCCTCAATATCTCTGGGTGCCACGAGGTCGATGGCCATCTCCAGGATGTCAGAGCCGCAGTGGGCCAGGAACAGGGCTCTCTTGCGTTCATCGTCGAGGTTCTGGTAGCCGTTTCCTTGGAGGAATTGCCGGAACCTGACCATGTACGACCTCCATTTCTCTCTTGCCGGGTCGAATGGATTCAGCGAAGCGATCGGTGCTTGCGGGGTTGCCATTCTGTGAGATGCCGCGGTTGAGTGACTTCAGCTCGGTTAGGCGATTGTGCCACGAGTCTTGCTCAGGTTCTCTTCTCTAGTCCTTCGTCGCCAGTGTTAGATCAGGCGCAGGAAATGAAGACGTGACCAGCTCGATACATTTAGTAACTTTATTGAACAGTAACAAGATTGGCTGTGCGCTGCCGGAGCTCTCCTTATATTCTCTCCGGCAGACGCACCGCCCCTAGACAGCTATTCAAACTTCCCGCCTGAGGCTGGCAGCCAATCCGGGCGGGTGTCCTTATAAGGACATAACAATCTTAGTTACTCTTCTCTGAACTTTTTCCAAAGTCTCAACCTCTTTTTTGTAGTATGGTGACCAAAATCGGTTGCACTATTCCAGGTGTGGCCTTACTAAGGTTTTGTAAAGCGGCGCTAATACTTCACGTGATCTTGATTCTATGCCTCTGTTTATACAACATTGTGTGTGAACCCCGCTATCCTGATTTCTAAAGCATGATTGATAAGTCAGCATGTTGCATAAACCTTAGTCTGCAAAGCGTAGTGGTCTTTGTTAGTCCAAAGGGGTAAAAACATTCGGCCGTCACCCGATTAGCAGGGTCAGCCTTGCAAACAAAGCCAGAGAGACATGTTTCCAGATCCTTTTGCAGCCGCTCTGGAGAATTCATGATGCAGACAGAACTTAAATTTTCACCAGACCTTTTGAATAACCTTTTCCACGGAGTGGGTCTCTCTCTCTTTTTTTTTAACTTAGATTTTTAGTTTATTCGAAGAAGGTTAAAGCACAAAATGCCAAAATATTCAAAAAGGACAAAAGAGTAAAAAAAAAAGACCCAACAAAAAACATTAAAAAGAGAATGTGTCTTTAAAAAAAAAAAGAAGAAAAAGAACAAACACATTACATCCTACCCAGTTGAATGCTGTTTAATATAACACAACAATGTTAGTTTCCCACCCCTTGTGAAACAGGCCAAAAGAATTTTAAACTGTTAAGCTACTAAAGCTACGTACGAATTGTTAGCCAGTCATCTATAAACTATGTTAATAACAAAATAGTTAAAGAAACACAGAAAGACAAGACTGAAATTCCAAAACATTCTGTTAACAAACTATTATTGTAATCAACTCGTAGAAAATTTGGCACTTCTTCAATCCCAAATCATCCCAAATCATAACCCTAATTGGTCCTGGATTAAGGCAGGGATCTCTCAGAGGTTTATCCCCACCTTGCTCCACAGGGTTGTTGAGATACTAAAAAAACCATCCTGAATTTAATGGAGAAAGCACAAAGAGTCAGGCAGGAAAGCTAATCCAGTTGTGTTTTCTAGTGCTAAAAACTAACCGATTATCATCCTCACATCAGCCTTGATGGATCGCAGGCGATTTTGTTTAGCCCAGCTCCTTTTCTCCTTGTATTTTCTATACAAGGAATGGCATTTCAGGAATTTTGCTTAAAAATAGAGTATACATTGTATTGGAAAAGCAGAGAGAAATGTGTTTTTTTTCCTCTGCGCTCTCCTCCCTGCTGTGAAACTGACTTGACAAAAAGTCAGTTGAAACTCTAGGGTTTCTTTTGCTGTTCATAATTCATACCCACTGAATGATGTGGTGGCAACTGCTTAGAGATGGGGGGATACTGGACATTCATGAACTGAAAAGCTTGATTAATAGTAGCCCTGTGCTAAGTGGAGCCTCTTGTTCAAAGGCAGTGTATCACTGAATTCCACATAATGGATGGAAAAGCAGCACGTTGGTTGTTGGACTGCTTCAGTTGGGAGGAAAGGAGGAGGGAGAGCGGAGGAAGGGAAAGGGAGGGGAAGAAGGAAGGAAGGAAGGAAGGAAGGAAGGGGAAGAAAGGAAAGGAAGGAAGGGGAAGAAAGGAAGGAGGGAAGGGGAAGGAAGGAAGGGAAAAGGAAGGAAGGAAGGGGAAGGAAGGAAAGAAAGGAAGGGAAAAGGAAGGAAGGAAAGAAGGAGGGAGGGAAGGGAAAGAAAGGAAGGGGAAGGGAGGAAAGGAAGGAAGGGGAAGAAAGGAAGGAGGGAAGGGGAAGGAAGGAAGGGAAAAGGAAGGAAGGAAGGGGAAGGAAGAAAGGAAGAAAGGAAGGGAAAAAGAAGGAAGGAAAGAAGGAGGGATGGAAGGGAAGGGAAAGAAAGGAAGGGGAAGGAAGGAAAGGAAGGAAGGACCATCATGAGCTTGATTAACAAAGACTTAATTCTTCAGAAGTATTCCTTAAAAGGGCAAGAAACATCTGCTTTTTAAAATCAAACTGAACCTGCAAAGTGCAGCTGGGGCGGTTTACTAGACAACTGCATTGTGCTCTTTAATTTATCCATCAGAATGAAATTAGCAGTGCAGGGAATTAGAGAGCATTTTGTTCTACTCTGCAAATGTTTCGATGCAACTGAATCTTTCATCTGACTCCCCGCTCTTAACAGCCAGTGGGGCTAGTTCTTTCTTTTCTTTTTTTTTAATGTTTTATTGTAAGAAATTATAATAATACAATTTTATCCATCCGGTTACATAGTATGGAAAAAGAAATAAATACAAATTGTACATATTATACATAAGTAGATAATCTTTGCAAACCAGTTACATGGTAAAAAAAAAAAAAATTTGTTCACATATCATTTTTAGTGTATGTATATGTGATAATCTTTAACAATAAATTAGTAAATACATAAATTATGTCTTTTGCTTACCCATGTAACCTGTCCTTGCCTTATTATATTTCCTACCATCCACAGTACATCTTCTCTTACTATTTCATTTTTCTATTTCTTGTACTTGCTCTGGTCTCTTTCCTTTTTATTTCAATTTCCTCTTCTCTAACCACCCGTACCACTTATCCCATACGCTGTAATAATCCGAATCTTCTCTGTCATTAATTTCTAATGTTAATTTATTCATCTCGGCACATTCCATTATTTTGCCGATTACTTGTCCCTTAGTTGGTATATTTTTCTCTTTCCATTGTTGAGCGAAAGCGATTCTTGCTGCTGTTATTATATGCACTGCCAGGTATTTCTTCTTTTTTGCCATTTCCGTCTTAAGGATTCCCAGGAGAAGTGTTTTAGGGTCTAATTCAAAGGTTTCACCTATTATTTCTGAAAGCCAATTGCAAATCATCTTCCAATATTTTTTTGCTTGAGAGCAGGTCCACCAGCAGTGGTAAAAGGTACCTTGCTGGTGTCCACACTTCCAACACTTTGGGTTTGAGTTAGGGTAAATCTTGGCAATCCTAGCTGGTGCTAGGTGCCACCTATAAATCATCTTATACTGGTTCTCCTTGTAAGTAGTTGCCTTGGTAAGTTTTATATTGTTGTTCCATATTTGATCCCATTCTTCCAAATTTATGTTTTTCCCAGTGTTTTTGGCCCATGCTAGCATTGGGCCTTTAACCACTTCTTCCATCAGGTCATATTCTACTAAATAGTTGTATATTTTAGCTAATAATTTATTATCTGTACCCATCCAAATTTTATCAAAATCTTTGCTTCCCATTTCTATACCGTATTGTTCTTTATCTTTTTTGTATCTTGATTTTATCTGTGCGTATGTCCACCATTCAACAAAAGTGCCCTGTTCTTTTAATTGTTCTAATGTTTTGAGGTTCCCTGCCTCATCTAGGATTTCTTTATATTTTACAGTTTTACCATGGTCCAGGACATTTGGGTAAATTATCGCCTCCATGGTTGAAAGCCAGCTGGGAATTTTAGTATAGTGTTTTCGTCTTATTTCTTCTCACGTTGACTTCAATATGTCCCTCAATTTATGTTTGTTGAAATGTGTTTTGGTTTTTTTCCCCGTTTCCCATAAATAGGCATGCCAACCCATCTGGAGATCATGCCCTTCTAGCGTTAGAATTCTTTTGTTCGCTAACGTCGCCCATTCTTTTAACCAAACAAGAATTGCTGCTTTGTGATATGTTTCCCATATTGGTAATCCAAGCCCTCCTCTATTTTTTTTATCTTGTAAGGTCCTAATTGCTATTCTTGGTTTTTTTCCTCCCCAAATAAACTTCCTAATAGTAGTATTAAGTTCACTAAAAAATTTTTTATCAAATTTAATTGGCGCTGTTTGGAACAGGTACAACAATTTGGGTAAGATGCTCATTTTAATTGTCGCTATCCTCCCAAGGAAGGAAATTTGTAACTTCCCCCACTTCTCTAAATCTTGTTTTATGCTTTTTACCAAGGGGACATAATTGTCCTCTTTGAGGGCCAGGTACTTTGTTGAGATCCATACTCCCAAATATTTAACTTTTTTCACAATTTGGATTCCCATAGATTCCTCCAGGGCTTCTTTCTGGTTTTTCGTCATATTTTTGGTGAGCATTTTGGTTTTAGATTTATTTAATTTGAGTCCTGCTACTTCTCCATATTTATCGAGTGTTTCCAATATTTGTATGCCTGTTTCCACCGGTTCTTCCATAATTAGGACAACGTCGTCCGCAAACGCTTGAACTTTATATGTTTCCTTCCTGATTTTAAGCCCTTTGATTTGATCACTCTCCCTAATCTTCTTCAATAACACTTCTAATGCCAATATGTACAAAAGTGGTGACATTGGGCATCCCTGTCTTACTCCTTTGCTGATCTGAAATGTTTTGGTAAGTTCACCGTTTACTAAAATATTGGCCCTTTGCTTCTCATAAATCGTATTTATTGTAGTTGTAAAATTTTGTCCAAATCCCATTATGTTCAGTTGTTGCTTTATAAACTCCCAGTTCAAATTGTCGAAAGCCTTCTGTGCGTCTAAAAAAACTAATGCCACCTCTTTTTCCAGGTGTTCCTCATAATATTCTATCACATCCAGAATCGTCCTTGTGTTATTCTTAATTTGCCTCCCTGGGAGGAACCCATTCTGATCGCTATGTATTATCTTATTGGGAATTCTTTTTAATCTTTCCGCTAATATATTCATGTATATTTTATAATCAGTATTGAGAAGTGAAATTGGCCTATAATTCTGTATCAATTTGGTATCCGATCCTTCTTTTGGTAAAAGTGTAATATAGGCCTCTCTCCAAGATTCTGGTATTTTGTTTTTCATTAAGGCCTCATTAAAAATTTGGAGCATTCTTGGGAGTAGAATGTCTTCTAGTTCTAAATTTTTGTATAATTCCCCTGGGAATCCGTCCGGGCCCGGAGATTTGTTCTTTTTCAATTTGGCAATTGCAGTCTTTAACTCTGTTAATGTGATCTCTTTGTTCAACATCTCTTTTTCCTCCTCTCCAATCTGTGGCATTCCCTGCTCCAATAAATATTGTTTTACTTTCTCTTTGGGTATATCTTCTTCTTTATATAAAGACGCATAGAATTCGCGTGCTATTTCCAATTTTTCTTCTTCTTTAGTTGTGATATGGCCTTCGGTGTCTTCTAGTTGGAGAATAATTCCTTTCTCTCTCTCTTTTTTGATTCTGTAGGATAACCACCTTCCTGGCTTGTTGGCATTCTCGAAGTAATATTGTTTTGTTCTCTTAATATTATATGCTAGTTTTTCTTGATCTATTATATTTAATTTATGACAAATGTTCATCCAGTTTTCTTTTGTTGTTTCATTGTCAGGGTTTTGTTGCGCCTCTTTCTCTGCCTTTGCCAGTTCTTCTAGCAATATTCTTTGAGTTTCTCTCCTCTCTTTATTTCTGTATGGTCCGTATGATATCATTAGGCCTCTTAAATAGGCCTTCATCGTATCCCAGATTATCCCCTGGTCCATTGGTTCTTTTTCATTTTCTTCAAAAAAGATTTCTAACTCCCTCTTAACTTTATCAATATTTTTTTTATCTCGCAAAAATTGTGTATTCATTCTCCATCTTGTGTTTTTTCTCTTATATCTACTTTTCCATCTGATTTCCAGTGGATTGTGGTCTGCCCAGGTATTGGGTAAGATTTCCGCTGACGCAATGTCCATGCCCAAGTTCCTGCTTACCCACATCATGTCTATTCTAGACCATGATTTATTGGGGTTAGAATAAAAGGTGTATTGTCTCTTATTGGGGTGTAGTGTTCGCCAGATATCTACAAGGTTTAATTCATCCACTAAGTTGAAGAAAGTTTTTGGTAAATTTTTCCTTATTTTCTTTTGACCTCTGGGTCTTTTGTGATCTTTGTACGCATCTGCCACTCCGTTGAAATCCCCAATGATGCAGATATTGTTGTTATCCAATCCTCTTATTATTTCTCTTGTTTTGTTATAAAACTCTTTCAAATTTTTGTTTGGGGCATAGATCGCTGCTATTAATATTGCCGAATTGCCCCTCTCAATTTCAACAATTAGTAATCTACCTTTGGGGTCTGCATATTTCAGTTCTGTCTTCATCTCTTTTCTAATATATAGTGCCACCCCTCTCTTTTTCTTCATGGCTAAAGAGGTATAAAGATTCCCCAATTTTTTATGTTCCAAATATTTTATGTGTTCTTGTTTAATGTGTACCTCCTGAAGACAGACTATGTCTGCATTTTGTATAACTAATTTGTTAAAGAAGGTTTTTCTTTTTTTATGATCGTTAAGTCCATTTACATTAATCGATAGGATTTTCCAATCGTCCATCCTTGTTGCCTTGTATTGATTTACTTAAATTTGAGGTTGGTATTAGCTCGAACTGCTCTTTGAAGTCTTTGTTTCTTCCCTGCTTCGCTACTTTCTTTCTCAAGACTTCCGGTTGGTGACTCGTGGTGTTATGGCGTGGTGAGAGTGATCGCTCTCTCCCACTGCCACTTAACGCAACGTTTTGGGGACCGTTCGAGGCGTGGAAGCCTGGAGGGCTTCGCGGATAATAGTGGGGCTTCAGTGAGTCGAGTGGCGGAGCGCAAACCCACCCGGCGCGACCGATTTCCACTGTCAAGCTAACGGGGCGCGTCTGCCTCTTAATGGCAGACCTGAAGCCACGATAGCCAACAAGAGGGGAAGCAAAGATTCCGGGAAAGAGAGGCGAGTACACCAGCAACCACTTTCTCCAGAGCGCGCTTGAGATCGGAAGATCGGATAAATCTTCGCTGGCCGGGTCGGAATGGAAGGGCTCAAAAGAGGAAAAAAGCGGCGACTGAAAGAAAGGAGGAGGATTGACAGCTAAAAAGATCGCAGACAGGCTGGCAAGAAAGAAGGAGGAAAGATCGGCAAGCGGACCAGCGGCACTACCTTTTTGGATTTAATTTGCTGCATAGATCGAGCTCTAAGGACGTGGGGAAGAGATTCTGCTGACTGGAGAGGAGAACGACCGGAAATTTAGGACCGGAAGTGCAACCATACTTGATACCAACGAGAGGAATAACGAAGAGCCAGAGAGGAAGGAAGGAGCACCAGGAAGAGAACAACGGAATAATTAAACTTATTTTTTACAAGGTGTTGGAGATCCTGAAGAAGCGAGAAGTAGAAGGGTGATATTAAATCAATGTACTTTCCTGCATAGACTTTAATAAGTGTGGTACTTGAAGGGACTAAGAAGACCTGAATTTAAATCTGTATTAATACATATTGTTATTACTTTAAAAATAGTCTAAGACTACAATATATACATATTTATTCTTCTTTTTTTTTCTACACATTTAAAGTATTCAAAATATTTATATAAGTATTTAAATTATTCAAAGTATTTATATATTCAAAGTATTAAAAGCAGTAATACAACATAGCTAATTAATATATCTAAATACCTGTATAGACATACTAGAACCTATTATCTTCTATTTATTTACCTATTTATATACTTATCTATATACCTATTTATATATATATTTATTTAACTATTTACTTATTTATATATCTATCATTTATTTATCAGCTACTCTTTGTGTCTTGTTTTTCTATTTTTCATTGCTGTGAGCATAGAGTGGCTATTGATTGACTATTGATTGACTATTGTGTTTAATATTACTAAGGATTAACTTTATAAAATAGTGATTTAATTTATAACATCAATTAATTAAGGGTCTACTGATTGGACATTGAGTATTAATTTATTGATTATATATATTGGTATTATATTATATTATATATTATATATATTGGTATTTTCTTTCTAAGAATTGAGAATCTAATTAATTGATAATTAGGAGTTGAGCTAAATTAGAAACACAGCTTTCAAATAATGATTAGTCAACAAAGCTAAGTAGTGGGCAGCATAGTGGAGAAAAGGTCGATTATACCATTACTACTTGTCTTGTAAATTGGGAATATCTTAAAAAATTTCTTTTCTTTAGTACTGTTAAACTAAGCAAGGGAAGTCAATTAGTGGATGACGGTTTGGAGGAACATAGAAAGGATAGTCAAAGAACAGGCGAAAGTGCTTAGGGAGATGACAAGTTTTGCATCCACTGTGGCAAAAACAGGAAAGAAAGTAACCTCCAGCGTCTCAAGTCCCACAATTATAATGTCATCCCCTGCAACCCAAAAATCGATGGAAGGGCTACCAAAAATTGAGAAAACATCAGTGATCCCAACAATGCAAGCGATGCAGGCATCATTAGCAATGATTCAAGAGACAATGCTCTTAATGCAAGAGAAAATGTCTAATAATCATCAGGAAATGAAAACAGACATACAAGGCATTGACCAGAAAATGGGTGACATACAACAAGCCATTCTAAAGAACGAACAGAGAATACAAAAAATAGAATCTAAGGTGGAACAACAAGAGAAAGATTTAGAGACAGTAGATCAAAAATTAATGGCCCAGAATAGGGATCTGGAGGAATCGATTACGCAGTTGGAAATGGACAAGGCCTCTTTCTATCTGCGTTTCCAAAACGTTACAGAAGACAAGGACGAAAATTTAGGACAAGTAATGGCGGAATTAATAGCGGAGGTGCTCCAACAGGATCCAAACGACATAATAAAAGAATTGGACGAGGTGTACAGAGTACAGACGAATTACGCTAGACGGAACAAACTACCCAGAGAGGTACATATAAGGTTCGCACGAAAGAAAGTTAAGGATATCTTTTATAAAATGGTAAAAGAAGAACCGATTAATTATAAGGAAAAGGAGGTGATTGTTCTGAAGCAAGTGCCGAGGAGGGTGAGAGAACAACGAAGAGACTACAGATTCCTGGCCACACAGCTGAATAAAAGGAATATACTTTTTAGATGGACCTTGCCGGAGGGTATGCTGATTACTTGGCAAGGGAGGAGAATTAAAATAAATAGTCTGGTGGAGGCTCAAGAATTCCTTGACCAACTGAGAGGGTCAGAAGACGAACAAAGTAGCAAAGAGGAACTGGAAGCTGCTACTACAGAAGAAGAACTCACCCAAAGAAGATCCCAAGAAGAGGTCCCGACGGGGAAAGAGAGCACGGAGGAGAAAGAAAAGGAAGAGAAAGAAACCAGTGGGGCTAGTTCTAGCCAGTTCCAGAAGCTTAACAGTCTGTTCCTTTTTGCAGAGAGAAAGAAAAAAAAAACCCAACATGTTGTTTTGAATATCTCTGCCTGTTTGTCTGCAGGCCTTCTCCCAGACATCTTTAGAAGCAAATTCTAGGAAAAAGGCCTGGATTGATCCAAAGCAAGTGTGCCGTGTGCCAGGGAAAACAAAGAAACCTGTGACAGAATGCCAGATGCCCATGCTAAAAGGTAAAAGAAGTCCAGGTTAAATTAATGTGGCTCAGGGGTGGGTTCTAACCGGCTTTACTACCGGTTCTCTTTGTGCGCGTGCTTCGTACGTGATCGCCTCTTCAGTCGCGCGCGTTGCGAATCTGCCCAGCTGAGGTGTGGCAATCTGCTCTGCCGCACCTCTCAGCTGGGCGAAAAAAGAAGAAATATAAGATCAGAATAATGCGGGGGCAGGCGGGAGGGCCCAGCTCCCAAAGCAAGAGAACCGGTTCGGTGACGTAATAGCGTCACCGCTACCGGCTCGGCCGAACCGGGCCGAACCGGGAGCAACCCACCACTGATGTGGCTTCTATTAAATTGGAAACTGGAAGGGAAAGGGTAGGACAGCGATGGCTAACCTTTTCCGGACCGAGTGCCCAAAGCACATGCACCTGTGTGTGAATGGATGCACATGCGTGGGCGTGAACCCCAAAAATGCAATGCGCATGCGGGCCCCAGCCCCATGCACCACCCCGCAACGCCCCGTGCATGTGCAACCCACCTCTGTGAATGCCAGGGCAGGTCCCCCGCGCGTGCCCGGCCCCCACACATGCACAGCAGAAACCCAAAGACCAGCTGTCCGGTAGGAGGCATGCACGCATGCTGAACTGGGGCGGCAGCTCATGTTCCCACAGAGAGGGTGCTGCGTGCCACCTCTGGCACACGTGCCATAGGTTCACCATCATGGGGGTAGGTAATAAAATACCTGCATAAAAGAAAAAATGGGAGATAAAATCAGTTGAATGTTCTTTTAGAAGTATTAGAAAGGGACATGATTTATTTATTTACTTAGTAGCCCTTGTCTAATAACCATTCATTTAGTGACCATTTGAAGTTGCAACGGCACTGGTAAAAATGACTTACGACTATTTATCACACAACTTTGCAGCATCCCCATGGTCACGTCATCAAAATTCAAAGGCTTGGCAACTGGCATGTACTTATGACAGTTGCACTGTCCTTGGGTCTCTGTTTGTACACTTCCCAGACAACTTCCGACAAGGAAAGTCAATGGGGGAAGTCAGATTTGCTTAACAACTTCATGATTCTCTTAACAATTGCAATGATTTGCTTCATAATGGCAAAATGGTTGTAAAATGGGGGAAAACTCACTTAATAACTGTGTTGCTTAGCAACATAAATCTTGGGTTCGATTGTGGTCATAAGTTGAGGACTAAGGTAAAGGTAAAGGTTCCCTTCACACACATGTGCTAGTCGTTCCCGACTCTAGGGTGCGCTGCTCATCTCCGTTTCAAAGCTGAAGAGCCAGCGCTGTCCGAAGATGTCTCCGTGGTCATGTGGCCGGCATGACTCAAGACCAAAGGCGCACAGAACGCTGTTCCCTTCCCACCAAAGGTGGTCCCTATTTTTCTACTTGCATTTTTTACCTGCTTTCGAACTGCTAGGTTGGCAGAAGCTGGGACAAGTAACAGGAGCTCACCCCGTCACACGGCACTAGGGATTCGAACCGCTGGACAGCCGACCTTTCGATCGACAAGCTCAGCGTCTTAGCCACTGAGCCACCGCGTCCCTAAGTTGAGGACTACCTGTATATAATCAATAAACAAATACAAAACCAACATAAATTAACCAGAGATGCCACAGACTCCACCGGCATGTTATAAAACATCCCACCACAGGGCCAGCTGGAAAAGTTTCACCACTGAAGCTCAGGAGGGATGAAGCAGCCCAAAGCTTCCCTGACGATGGTAGGAAGAGGCCATCACCTCCCAGGCCCTGTCAGGTGAAGGGGCTGCACAGACAGGACCAGCAGAAAACAATTTTTTTTCCAGATCTGGTTGGAGGGGGTCGATGAGTGCCAAAGGGCTCTAGAGCAGAGGTCTTCAAACTTGGCAGCTTTAAGACTTGTGGACATCTTCAGTGGGTGAAACAAAATTGATATTGTATATGGTGACAGCAGCCAGATTACTGATTGGTCAATATTGGAAAAGGATTGATGTGCCTACAATTCAAGAATGGACCTTGAAGGTGGCCAGTTTCGCAGAAATGGAGAAGATATCAGCATACTTAAAAGACCGGACTCAAGAGAGTTACGTATGGGAGTGGAAGAAATGGATAGATTATGTGCAGAATAAATATCAAACTAGGAAGTACCAGATAGTTTTTAGCTAAATGTTGTGTAGAAATGTATAGTTTATAGGGGGTAAAACAGTTTATTGTGATGTAAAGACTTATAGTGCACAGGGAGGGGAATAGAGGGGTGGTAAAGTATGACATAATATAATGTGGATGGATTTCACCTTGGGGAAGTCATGGGGAGGGAGGGTTTGGGGGGGGCTGGGGAGGGATGGGGGGGGGAAATGGGGGAAAAATTTGTTGTTTGTAAAACTTTTTCAATTAAAAAAAAAAAAAAAGACTTGTGGACATCAACTCCCAGAATTCTCCAGCCAGCAGAGCTTGGGAGTTGAAGTCCACAAGTCTTAAAACTGCCAAGTTTGAAGACCTCTGCTCTAAAGCAAGGTGTGCAACCTTGGCAACTTTAAGACTCGTGGACTTGAACTCCCCAAATTTCCCCAGCCAGAAAGAACAACAAAGAGGATTACGGGGGCCGGAGGCTAAAACATATGAAGAACGGTAGCATGAATGGAGTTTGTCTAGTCTAGAGAAAAGGACTAGGGGAGACCTGGTAGCAGTCTTCCAGTATTTGAAGGGCTCCTACAAAGACGAGGGGGGGGGGACCCAACCAGGGGTGAAATCCAAAATTTTTCCCTACCGGTTCTGTGGGCATGGCTTGGTAGGCGTGGCAGGGGAAAGATATTGCAAAATCTCCATTCCCACCCCACTCCAGAGGAAGGACACTGCAAAATGTCCATTCCCTTCCCTCCTGGGGGAAGGATATTGCAAAATCTCCATTCCCACCCCACTCTGGGGCCAGCCAGAGGTTGCATTTGCCGGTTCTCCGAACTACTCAAAATTTCTGCTACCAGTTCTCCAGAACCTGTCAGAACCTGCTGGATTTCACCCCTGGACCCAACCTATTTTCCAAAGCACCTGAAGGAAACTAGAATTTTCTCAATGGATGGAAACCAATCAAGGAGAGAAGTAACTTAGAATTAAGGAGCAATTTCCTGACAGTGAGAGGAACTGGACTAGATGACCTACAAGGTCCCTTCCAACTCTATTAATCTGTTAAATTAATCAGTGGAATGGTTCTCCTTCAGAAGTTGTGGGTGCTCCATCACTGGAGGTGTTTAAAAATAAGTTGGGCAGCCATTTGTCTGGAATGGTCTAGGCCAGAGTTTCCTGCTCAAGCAGAGGGCTGGACTAGAAGACCTCCAAGGTCCCTTCCAATCTGTTAAGTGTGGGGCTCTATTTTTTTTTTTTGTCCTTCTCCCTCCTGATCACACTTCATGGACCAGCCCTCCGTGTACTGATCCCCAAGACCCGCCAGGTGTCCCTGTGTCTCCTGTGTGCCCCCTCCCCACCCACCCCTCCCCTGCCCTAATACACTTTTTGGCTTCCAGGGAGCCCGGGTGTCAGTACAAATGGGAGATAGCTTTGTTTCCATTGCTCCCGGTGACAGCTGTGTGGTTTCTGCTTTCTTTGTCCATATCCTTGAATTGTTCCCGTTGTGCTGATGGGTCTGGCAAAGGCCCTCTGCAAACGGAAGATTAAGAACGGAGCGAGATTGCACCCAACGTCCTGCAGCAAAAGGGCCTGATTGCCCAGCATTCTTGGCTACTTAGGGTTGCCAGTGGTATTTCCTTGCATTGTTGTTGGTAAAAGTCCATCTGGTCACCCCTGATTCCTGGCGACTACAGGAATACAGTTTTCTTGGCAAAGTGTTTGGAAAGGCTTGCCGATACTTTCTTCCCAAGAGAAAATGACCGGGCCAAGATGATCCTTTGGCTTCATAGCTAAGGCGGCAGAGGTGGGTTTCAGCAGGTTCTGACCAGTTCTGGAGAACCGGTAGTGGAAATTTTGAGTAGTTCGGAGAACCGGTAGTAAAAATTCTGACTGGCCCCGCCCCCATCTATTCTCTGCCTCCCAAATCGGGAGGAAATGGGGATTTTGCAGTAACCTTCCCCAATGGAGAATGGAGATTTTACAGTATCCTTCCCTCCCCTGGAGTGGGGTGGGAATGGGGATTTTGCAGTAACCTTCCCCTGCCACACCCACCAAGCCATGCAACGCGCACCAAGCCACACCCACAGAACCGGTAGTAAAAATTTTTGAAATCCATCACTGCAAGGCGGCCCTAGAACTGATGGTCTCCCAGCTTCTACTCCAGTCCTTGTCCAACTTCCTACACAACAAGCATCTTGCAAGGTAGGCTGGGCTGAGAGATCATGCCGAGAGCATCAGTTTCCAGGCTGAGGATGGATGGACCCAGTCCCTCCTGACATAGTCAGACAGTTGACGTACTCTGTTTCCCTAGATACATTTTAGTCTTCATTTTATTACACTGCAAAAGTCTCCCAAAATGTTATGCGTTTCCTTTCCTTTTTGTTTTCTTTTCCTCCCATTTTACCTTCCTTCCCTCCCTCTCTCCCTTCCTTCTTAAAACACCCCTAACGGTTACAACATCCATAGCAAATAGAAAAATTTAACTAATCAATCTTGCAACAAGGTGAATTTGTAATAAAAATTCCGGCCCCCAAAGCTCCACTCGTTCTCCAGGTGTCACAGATCCTCAGGGCCCTGGCCTCCGTCTGATGTTATGCAATGCCAGGTCTGTAGTAAATAAAGCCCCCCTCATTTGTGATCTTGTTCAGGAGGGGGGAGCGGACCTGGCAGGTATTACGGAAACCTGGTTGGGCCAAGAGGGGGGGGTCCCTCTCGTTGAAATGTGCCCACCAGGTTTCTGCGCATTCCATCAGCCGAGGTTGCAGGGTAGGGGCGGGGGGGGTAGCGGTTATTATTAACGAAGGTCTGAGACCGAGGGAGGCCACTGTTCCTCAGACGGCCGGCTGTGAATCCCTCCTTGTGAAATGGGGTCACGGGGTTCAGATGGGTTTGCTGATCACGTACCTGGCTCCCTGCCATGTGGCAGTAGCCCTGCCCGAGCTACTCAGCGTCATCGCCACGGTGGCGGTTGAGACCCCTAGGCTTATGGTCATGGGGGATTTCAACTTACCGTCCGTTGGTGAGGCATCTGAGGTGGCTCGGGAGTTCATGGCTTCCATGACAGCCATGGACCTGACCCAGTTAATTCATGGCCCTACCCACACGGGGGGAAACACGCTGGATCTGGTTTTTGTCTCTGGACAGTGGTTGAGTGATCTCGAGATAGGGGATATATTCACCGAGCCCTTGTCATGGTCTGATCACTCTCTCCTTCTTCTCGACCTTCGAACCGCTACACCCCGCCGCAGGGAGGCGGAGCCGGTAAGATGGTTCCGCCCCAGGCGCCTGATGGAACCTGATAGGTTCCAGATGGAGCTTGGGCCATTCCCTGAGGCTCTGGCACACGCCTCTACTGGAGACCTAGTGGCCGCCTGGGATAGGGCGGCCGCTGGAGCTCTGGATCGGGTCGTGCCTTTGCGGCCTCTGACCCGGTGCCAATCTCATTTAGCTCCTTGGTTCACTGAGGAGCTGAGGGAGTTGAAGCGCCGGAAAAGACGCCTAGAGAGTAGTTGGAGGGCCATTCTTTCTGAATCTGACCGGACACTGGTAAGATCTCATATTAGGAATTACCTAGTGGCGATAAAAGCAGCGAAATGTAGCTATTTTGCTGCTCTTATTGCGTCATCAGATAATCGCCCGGCTGCCCTGTTTAGGGTGACCCGCTCCCTGCTCCACCAGGAAGCGTGGGAGGACCCCTTGGAGGGTAGAGCCGAGGATTTTGTTCAATATCTGTATGACAAAATCACTCAGATTCGGGAAGATCTGGACTCCGACTGGGTAGTCTCAGGGGGAGGGACTGGGGCAGGTCTTGAGAATGTTATCTGGGATGAGTTTGATCCTGTGACCCCTGAGGACGTGGACAGGATTCTGGGTAGACTGAACGCGACCACTTGTTTATTGGACCCGTGTCCCTTCTGGTTAGTGCTGGCGTCTCGGGAGGTGACACGAGGCTGGTTCCAGGGGATTATAAATGCTTCGTTGGGTGAGGGTGTCTTTCCTGCCGCCTTGAAAGAGGCAGTGGTGAGGCCTCTCCTCAAGAAGCCTTCCCTGGACCCAGCAATGTTGGTAAATTATCGTCCGGTCTCCAACCTTCGTTTTGTGGTGAAGGTTGTTGAGAGTGTGGTTGCGCAACAGCTCCCCCAGCACCTGGATGAAACGACGTATCTGGATCCGTTCCAGTCGGGCTTCAGGCCCGGATACAGCACGGAAACGGCATTGGTTGTGTTGGTTGATGATCTCTGGAGGGCTCGGGACAGGGGGTGCTCCTCTGTCCTGGTCCTGTTAGATCTCTCAGCGGCTTTTGATACCATCGACCATGGTATCATGCTGCACCGGTTGGAAGAGTTAGGGGTGGGAGGCACTGTGTTGCGGTGGTTCTCCTCCTTTCTCTCTGACCGGTCGCAGTCTGTGTTGACAGGGGGACAGAGGTCGACCCCGAGGCCCCTCATATGTGGGGTGCCGCAAGGGTCGGTCCTCTCGCCTCTCCTGTTCAACATTTATGTGAAGCCGCTGGGCAAGATCATCCGTGGTTTCGGGGTGGAGTACCATCAGTACGCTGATGACACCCAGCTGTACATCTCCACCCCGGATCACCCCAACGATGCCCTTGAAGTGATGTCCCGGTGCCTGGAGGCTGTACGGATCTGGATGGGGAGGAACAGGCTCAGGCTCAACCCATCCAAGACCGAGTGGCTGTGGTTTCCGACGTCCCGATATAGTCAGTTGACGCCATCACTGACTATTGGGGGTGAATCATTGGCCCCCACGGAGAGGGCTCGCAACTTGGGCGTCCTCCTGGACTCACGGCTGTCTTTAGAAGAGCACTTGACGGCCGTGACCGGGAGGATTTTTTATCAAGTTTGCCTGATTCGCCAGTTGCGTCCC
This sequence comes from Pantherophis guttatus, assembly GCF_059756535.1. Lineage (NCBI taxonomy): Eukaryota > Metazoa > Chordata > Lepidosauria > Squamata > Colubridae > Pantherophis > Pantherophis guttatus. Next base: position 3,814,718 of record NC_142076.1, read on the forward strand.
TTTCTGGATCGGGACTCGTTACGCACGGTCACTCATGCCCTCGTCACCTCCAGCCTGGACTATTGTAATGCTCTCTACATGGGGCTCCCCTTGAGGAGCACCCGGAGGCTCCAACTGGCGCAGAGTGCGGCCACGCGGGTGGTAATGGGAGCGACATGGCGCTCCCATGTGACACCTCTCCTGCGCGAGCTGCACTGGCTCCCGGTGGTCTTCCGGATGCGCTTCAAGGTTTTGGTTACCACCTTTAAAGCGCTCCATGGCTTAGGACCTGGTTATTTACGGGACCGCCTACTACCACCAATAGCCTCCCACCGGCCAGTACGCTCTCATAGAGAGGGACTCCTCCGGGTGCCGTCAGCCAAACAGTGTCGACTGGCGGCCCCTAGGGGGAGAGCCTTCTCTGTGGGGGCACCTACCATCTGGAATGAGCTCCCCCCGGAGATACGGAGGATCCCGGATCTGCGCTCCTTCCGCCGTGCTGTGAAGATCTTTTTATTCCATCAGGCGGGCTTGGCCTAATTTCTTCCCTTTTTAAATATGTAAATTTTAATCTGTTTTTAAATTATTGGGATGTTTTAATCTGTCTGGGCCAAAATGATTTAATTTGATTTTATCTGGTTTTTAAATTTTTTGTATTTATGTATTTTATTGTTGGCTGTTCACCGCCCTGAGTCCTTCAGGAGTAGGGCGGTATACAAATCAAATAAACCATAAACCATAAACCATAAAAGCAATAAGGGAAAAAAATCAGAACAAGACTAAATAAAACAATGGCAACAATTACATCAAAGTAAGCAATTCAAAGTAAAATTCTAGAAGGCCAGAAGCTCTCTAGAAAAGCTTCTTTAGATAGATAGATAAATAGATAGATAGATAGAGATAGATGCTATAGATAGATAGATAGAGAGAGAGAGAGAGAGAAATAGAGAGAGAGAGATAAATACATAGAGAAATAGAGATAGATAGATAGAGAGAGAGAGAGAGAGAGAGAGATAGATGATAGAGATAGATAGAGATAGATAGCTAAATAGCTAGAGATAGAGATAGATAGAGATAGATGATATAGATAGATAGATAGATAGATAGATAGATAGATATAGATAGATAGATAGAGATAGATAGATAGAGATAGAGTTAGATGATAGAGATAGAGATAGATAGATAGAGATCGATAGAGATAGAGATAGAGAGATAGAGATAGCTAGAGATACTAGATAACTAGATAGAGATAGATAGATAGCTAAATAGCTAGATATAGATAGATAGATAATAGAGATAGATAGATAGATAGATAGAGATAGAGATTGAAAAATATATTGAGCATTTATTTATTTATTTATTTATTTATTTATTTATTTATTTATTTATTTATTTATTTATTTTTATATGCCGCCCTTCTCTGGAGACTCAGGGTGGCTTACAGTGCGTTAAGCAATAGCCTTCATACAAACCGGGTCCTCATTTTACCCACCTTAGAAAGGATGGAAGGCTGTGTCGACCTTGAGCCTGGTGAGAATTGAACTTGCAGTAATTGCAGGCAGCTGGATGTTAAATGCTGCCTTAGTAGGAGGCATTAGCCTTCTACGCCACTCAGGCTCCTCTTTAATTTTTTAATTTAATTTTAGACTTTGCACAGTAGCTGTGCATCCTACCCATATATTAAATCCTGAGAAATTACAAATGGTGAAGTGTCAGCCAGGTGAGGGCAGAATAAGCCCTCACAGCCCCCCCGCTCCTCAGCTCTGCCCTCTTCTGGACACTCTTGTGCTCGCTCCTTAAATCAGATGAAGACATTTTCCAGGATCTGTAGATGGCAGCAAAATGCAGCCCAGCCCAACACGTTCACCTTTTTGAGTGGAAAGATAAATGGTCTTCAGTGCTAAGGTTCAACAGAGAATAATAAAGAGGGTCCCAATAGAAGAGAATATCTGCAGCTCCGGGTTGTACTGTGGAGTTCTTGGTGTCGTCTGAGCATGATGGTTTGCTTGCAAACTCAGAGAGCACCAAGAACTCCAGAGAAGCACCCCCCCTTGCATATTAGCAGAGTAGCTAAGGCAGAGGTCTTCAAATTTGGCAGCTTTAAGACTTGTGGACTTCAACTCCCAGAATTCTTCAGCCAGCTATGCAGCATAGCTGGCTGGAGAATTCTGGGAGTTGAAGTCCACAAGTCTTAAAGATGCCAAGTTTGAAGACCTCTGAGCTAAGGTCTCCCTGGAGCAGTGCTCAGCTCCAGATGCCTGCAGTTGTCCTCCTATACAGCATTTATTTTATTTTATTTTATTTTATTTTATTTTATTTTATTTTATTATTTTATTATTTTATTTTATTATTTTATTTATTTTATTTTATTTTATTTTATTTTATTATTATTATTATTATTTTATTTTATTATTATTTTATTTTATTATTTCATTTCATTTCATTTCATTTTACTTACTTATTTACTTATTTTGTCAAGCACGTGTTAGATAACAGATACAAATATAGACATGATTATGAATACAGGATAAGGATCCGAATAAATGGGGACAGTAGGACAGGGACGGTAGGCACGCTGGTGCGCTTATGCACACCCCTTACAGATCTCTTAGGAATGGGGAGAGGTCCACAGTAGACAGTTTAAGATTGAAGTTATGGGGGTTTGGGGATGTAACCACAGAGTCAGGTAATGCATTCCAGGCCTTGACCGCTCTGTTGCTGAAGTCATATTTTCTGCAATCGAGTTTGGAGCGATTTACCTTGCATTTGTATCTATTGTGTGTTTGTGTATTATTGCGGTTGAAGCTGAAATAGTCATTGACAGGTAGGACATTGTAGCAGACAATTTTATTAACTACGCTTAGCTCATACAAGCACGGAAGTGACCTGCCCTTGCTTTCTCTGGGAATTCTTCTTTATACCTCCTATTTAGCCTACCAGGACTTCGTACTGACTTAGGTATCTCTACCGGCTGAGATATGCTCAGGCTCTTTTCTGGACAACTCCAAAATAGAAATCACAAAATCACTGTGTCCAAAATTTTCCCAGCACTAACACTAACACACTATAAAAAAGATGTTGAGACTCTAGAAAAAGTGCAGAGAAGAGCAACCAGGATGATTAGGGGACTGGAGGCTAAAACATACAATGAACAGTTGCAGGAACTGCATATGGCTAGTCTAGTGAAGAGAAGGACCAGGGGAGACATGAGAGTAGTCTTCCAGTATTTGAGGGGCAGCCACAGGGTGGAAGGGGTCAAGCTATTTTCCAAAGCACCTGAAGGCCAGACAAGGAATCATGGATGGAAACTGAACAAGGAGAGGTTCAACCTGGAAATAAAGAGAAATTTTCTGATAGTGAGAACAATCAACCCATGGAACAGAAGTTGCCTTCAGAAGTTGTGGGGGCCTCATCACTGGAAGCTTTCAAGAAAAGCCTGGACTGCCATCTGTCAGAAATGGTGCAGGGTCTCCTGCTTGGGCAGGGGGTTGGGCTAGATGTCCTACAAGGTCCCTTCCAACTCTGTTAATCTGTTAAAGGTGATTTCTGGAGCCTTTGGCTTCTTATAGATCAGAAACCAAGAAGAGACAATTGTTGAACAGGAAGAGCAGAGGGAGTTGGAGGCAGAAAGAGGTTTGAAGCCCACAGTCTACATACTTAGGTGCATGCGCACATACACACAGAGAGAGATATGGGTTGGTGACACCAGCCCTGTTGTGTATCAGACCGGAAGGAATCACTGGATTGTGAGTCACCTGATCTCAATCTTCCCCATTAAAATAATTCCTTCCTTTTTTATTGGGACACAATAGAAGTCTTAAAGCAGTGTTTCTCAACCGCTGCTGCCTGGGGATTCTGGGAGTTGAAGTCCACCCATCTTCAAGCTTCCAAGGTTGAGAAACACTGTCTTAGAGGAATTAGCTGCACGTTGGACATGGCCGAATAGGCGCAGGGACATTATAAACATAAACCCATGGCCTCTGCCATGATATGCTTCCCCAGCTGATCCCTCTCCCTCCACCCTAGACTTGCCATAGCCATGGCCCCCATTTTAGTTGGTTGTGATCCTACAGCCTATTAAGCCATGTGGCAGATTCAGAGGTGGGTTTCAGCAGGTTCTGACCAGTTCTGGAGAACCGGTAGCGGAAATTTTGAGTCGTTCAGAGAACTGGCAGTAAAAATTCTGACTGGCCCCGCCCCCATCTATTCTCTGCCTCCTGAGTCCCAACTGATCGGGAGGAAATGGGGATTTTGCAGTATCCGTCCCCGGAGTGGGGTGGGAATGGAGGTTTTACGGTATCCTTCCCCTCCCACGCCCACCAAGCCACACCTACCAAGCCATGCCACACCCACAGAACCGGTAGTAAAAAATTTTGAAACCCACCACTTTATGGCTTGTAACACAGGGCTTATGGCTGACCTCAAAGGTCTCCAAAATGGGGCACATGCTGCATCCTAGGGAGTGCGCAAGGAGTGTGTATTAGGGAGCAGGAAGAAAACATTAAAATGTGTCTTCATATTTACCTCATTCCTTATCTCATCCTTTCCTCATGTTTTATGATGCACATAATCTAATATGTGCAAATTATAATGTCATGTCATGCCATGTAATATATCCTTGGGCAAAGGGCTGGACTAGAAGATCTCCAAGGTCCCTCAAGGCTCTATGATTCTATTAATACAGTTGTAAATATCTAACAGGCCTGGGGGAACGTTGTCCATGGGGTCGCGATGGGTCGGACACGACTTCGCAACTAACAACAACAAAAATATCTAACATTTATTAACAGATTAACACACACACACATATTGGGGTGCACACTAAAAAGATTTTATTGATAAATGTGCATAGGTCTGAGACCTCCAGGCATTCCAGTTTATTCAACAAACCATGGCTTAGCCCATGTGCATTGAGCCTGTCTTTCAATTCAGGAGAAGCAGCTGCCATTTATTCTTGGAACATTTATTAAAAATCAAGTGTGGTTTATTTTGGAAATCATCTGAAACTCAGAAAATTAGTATGCCTGGACATACAAAGAGGGAAGCTTGGAAGCTTGGGGGGCAGTGTAGGGGTGCCTGTTTCTATGAACTAGTGCTACAGTGGTGGGTTGCCCCTGGTTCGGACCGGTTCACAAGAACCGGTAGTAAACCGGTAGGAGGCTCCACCCACCACCTTGGATGTCGTCATAGTCAATCTGCGTATTTGCTCTCGCGCGCGCGCGATCCTGTTGCGAACCGGTAGTAAAGATAAGTAGAACCCTCCCTTACAGTGCTACAATTTCAGCTGAACATTTGGGAGGGGGTGTCCCAAAGAAAGTTGAGGACAACACCTTAACCTCCTTGTCTGACTTCTGCTGATCCTCCATCTTGATGTCTGGTCATCTTCCCGGCTAGAAGGGACAAGTAGGAGGCCCACTTGGCTGCTGCTGGCTTATCTGGATCTGTCTGTGAAATAGATCCTGCCTTGTCATAGAGGGCCAGGTTGATTCATCCCACTGGCACAAAGACTGACTCATGCCAGGTGTCTGAACTCACTGCGGAGGATTCCTGATTGGGACAGGATCCTTTGCAGCTCCCAGCTGAGTCATGGCAAGGTGGAGAATGTCAGGGCATTGATTAATCCCATGTTTGGCTCTGGGACTAATCACCCTGATTTAATTAGAGGATGGATCGAGGCTTCCTCCTTGTTGCAATATTCTGAAAAGAAACGCGAAGAAAAGTTCTCTAATAAAACTCATTTATTTGTTATAAAGAAAATAAAACACCTCACTAACTAAGAAAGTTAATTGCTACATTTTGAAAGTAATTCGGGCCGGCTGCTTTCCAGCAGTCGACACCCCCGTGGCATGAGAACAAAGGAAAGAGTGTGAAGGAATGTGGGTGGATACGGAAACACGTAGCTTACTGATAAGAAGTTAGCAAGCTACGGAAAGTCTGACAGTCCAGAAATAATGAACTCAGCTGGTAAATAAAATAACGCAGTGACAGAGAAACATCAGGCAAGCTGTGGAGCCACCTGGCCGAGCCACCTCTGCCTCTTCCCCAACAGGGCCGGTGTTTGCTTCCCCAACAGGCTGATTCTCCCACTCACAGGAAGAGGGAAGACGGTCTTCTTGGTGATCCTTCCCAAGCCTTGGAGATGCCTCCAGAATCAAAATGGGAAAGGATGACTTGTGAGGACCAAAGCATACAAAGGAAACATTAGACCCAATTAAACATTTATTCAATTTTAAAAACAGCCTAAAGTTTCTCCCTCAAATGCTTGCCCATCCCCTCCTCCTATGACTGCTGGGAGAGAAGGAATTCATTTCCCCATCTCCCTTTTGCTAACTGATTAAAAAGCAGAATTTTGCCATAAATCATTTCCTTGCTTCAGAAGAAGCTACAGAGTTCTCCGTTCCCTCCAGGGTTGGCCAGCTTCATTCATTCAACGCTTGAAACTATGGCTTCCTTCATTGTGTTCCTTTGGTTGAACGATATCTGGGTTCCCAAAACAACGCTGGCAAATCATGATAACTGAGTTCACACAACAGACAAAGCCACAAGGAAGCCAACCAGATTGTGATGTTGAGACTCTAGAAAGAGTGCAGAGAAGAGCAACCAGGATGATTAGGGGACTGGAGGCTAAAACATACAATGAACGGTTGCAGGAACTGGGCATGGCTAGTCTTGTGAAGAGAAGGACCAGGGAAGACATGATAGCAGTGTTCCAATATTTGAGGGGCTGCCACAGAGAGGAGGGGGTCCAGCTATTCTCCAAGGCAGCCGAAGGCCAGACAAGGAATAATGGATGGAAACTAATCAAGGAGAGATTTAACCTGGAAATAAGGAAGAATTTCCTGACAGTGAGAACAATCAACCCATGGAACAGAAGTTGCCTTCGGAAGTTGTGGGAGCTTCATCCCTGGAAGCTTTCAAGAAGAGCCTGGACTGCCATCTGTCAGAAATGGTGCAGGGTCTCCTGCTTGGGCGGGGGAGTTGGACTAGATGACCTTCAAGCTCCCTTCCAACTCTGGTAATCTGTAATGATTTAGCTTGTCCTGTGTTAAAGGGTTCTTTTAATCCCCAAATAAAGAACTGCCTGTCTCTTTTCATCCTTACTGCAGGTGCTTGTCTAGGTGTTACCCTTTGTTGCTTGGCATGCCCAACCAAACAGCAAAAGCCCTTAGCACTGATTTCATCTACCCTTTGATGTGTACTTGCTTTGCGTGCTCTGTCATTAGCCTCCCTAATTCACTCAAAAGAAATGTAAGTGTCCAAATGACTTCAGGAACAGATGTCTGCCATCCTAATTTCTCTCAAGCAATTCTCCACATTCCAAGAAGAGCCCTGATGCTTTACCTCTGTTGCTCTGATGGAGTGTGAGAGGAACCTTGAGAGCCGGAGGAAGAGCTGCAGCCTAGATCAGAGGTGTCAAACTTGATTTCATTGAGGGCCACATCAGGGTTGTGTTTCACCTCGGGGAGGGGGGAGGCGTGGGCAGCTTGACGTCACTTGTGTCAGGGGCATCCGTTTTCAGCTGCAACAGCCTCCTGCAACCCTCTGCCAGCGAAAATGGAGCTCAGGAGGACTGTGGGTGGCCCTCGCGAGCTCTGTTTCAGGTTGCGACAATCTCCTGCAACCCTCTGCCACACTGGTGAAATCCGAACTGGTTTGCTGGCCGCGCATGCACACTGTGTGCCAAATGTGTGTGGCATGCGCATGCACAGTACACACCAAAAGGGGGCTTGGGAAAGTAAGTAGAGCAGTGGGGGGGGGATCAGCTGTGGCTTGCGATTTAGCTTTGCTAGAAAGCAGGATTTCCTGCTTTCTAGCAAAGCTAAACCCCGAGGCACAGCTGATTGTCGGAAATACCAGTTCGGAGGAATTGGTAGCTTTTTAAATGACCGGTTTGCCCGAACTGGTGGCTAACTACCGATTCGCCCGAACCGGTAGCTTTTTTTAAACTACCGATTCGCCCAAACCGGAGTGAACTGGTAGCATTTCACCCCTGCTCTGCCAGCAAAAATGGAGCTCAGGGGTGGGGGTGGGGGGCACGTGGCCCTCACGAGCCCTGTTTTTGGCTGCGATGGCCTCTGTCAGCAAAAACGGAGCTTGAGAGGGTTGTACGTGGCCCTCCCAAGCTTCATTTTTTGCTGGCAGAGGCACTGCGGGCCAGTCCTTCGGTGCTTCCAGGGTGGCCCTGCGGACGAGATCTAAGCACCCTGTGGGCCGTATCTGGCACCTGTGCCTTGAGTTTGACATCCTTGGCCTAGTGACAACAGCAGTTTGAAGTTACAACAGCACTGAAAAATGTGACTTATGACCGTTTTTCACACTTACGACTTTTGCAGCAACCCCATGGTCACACAATCAAAATTCAGATGCTTGGCAACTGACTCATATTTATGACCATTGCTTTGTCTCAGGGTCACATGATCCCCTTTTGCGACCTTCTAACCAGCAAAGCCAATGGGAAAGCCAGATTCACTTAACAACCGGGTTACTAACTGATCAACTGCAGTGATTCACTTAACAATTGTGGCAAGCAAGGTCATAAATTGAGGGAAAACTCACTAAACAACCGAAATGTTGGACTCAATTGTGGTTGTAAATCGAGGACTACCTATAAAGGCAAGGGAGGGGAGAGATTCTGAACCTGTAACCTTCTTGGATAGCACTTGAACTGAATGATTTCTGCAATACACATACTCCTCAACTTATGACCACAATTGAGCCCAAAATTTATTACGCTAAGTGAGACATTTGTTAAGGGAGTTTTGCACTAGTTTACAGTGTGATCATATGTACACTGCAATCGTCATAAATATGAGTTAGTCGCCAAGGGTCTGAATTATAATCACATGACCGTGGGGATTACATAATGGTCGTAAGTGTGAAAAATGGTCCTAAGAGCCAAGGTGGCGCAGTGGTTAGAGTGCAGTACTGCAGCTACTTCAGCTGACTGCTAGTTCAGCAGATCAGCAGATCAAATCTCACCGGCTCAAGGTTGACTCAGCCTTCCATCCTTCTGAGGTGGGTAAAATGAGGACCCAGATTGTTGGGGGCAATATGCTATTTAGTATACTGTCTTTGTTGTAAGCCACCCAGAGTCCTCGGAGAGTGGGCAGCATAGAAATATGACTAATAATAATAATAATAATAATTATGCAAGATGTTCCAGAAAGAGGAGGCCTTAAACTTCCAAACCTACAGTTATATTATGATGCAGCAGCTTTAACTTTAACAAGTGATTGGTTTGGAAGTAAAAAGGCTGGAATATTGAATGCAGAAAGTTTTGATCTTGAATTTGGATGGCATGCTTATCTATTTTATGATGACAAAGTTGATAAAGTATTTAAAAGTCATATACTTAGAGACTCTTTGATGAGCGTTTGGAAGAAGCACCGACTCAAATGGGATTATAAAATACCGCTATGGCTGGATCTTGGTCATACCTTGTGGAATACAAATATAATGTCACTCGGGGGGTTTTTATACAAAGAGGTTCTTTTTACAGATGCGGGCAGATGGCAGCTGAAGACATTGCAGACACTGTTGGACGAAGGGATTAATTTAACCTGGTTACAATATAATCAATTACAATTGAGATGGAAAGAGGACCAAAAAACTGGTATTATGTTGCATGAGGAAGAATTGGTTAGACATATAAGAGAGAAAGGTCCAATGCATATTAAAAGGCTTTATAATGTTTTGCTAGAAAGGGATTCAGAAACGGAATTAGTTAAAGATTGCATGATTAAGTGGGCACAAAATTTTGAAGAACCAGTGATGTTGGAAACATGGGAAAAAATTTGGGTTCAGAATGTTAAATTTACACAGTCGCAGAATTTGAGGGAAAATTTTTATAAAATGTTTTATAGATGGCATTTAGATCCTAAAAAGTTGTCATGTATGTACCCTAATGTTCAGCCAAAATGTTGGAGATGCGAATGTTTGGATGCTACGTATTATCATGTTTGGTGGACCTGTAGGAAAGTTAAGGCTTTTTGGATAAAAATATGGTGGGTCATGCAGAATGTTTTGAAGAAAAAAATTCAATTTTCTCCACAATTGTTTTTATTGGGTATAGTTAAGGGTTTCACACGGGGTGAAACAAAATTAATATTGCATATGATAACAGCAGCAAGATTGTTGATAGGTAAATATTGGAAGAATGAAGCTTTGCCTACAATCGAGGAATGGACTTTGAAGATGGCCAGTTTTGCAGAGATGGCGAAGATTTCAGCATATTTAAAAGATTGTTCACAAGAGACTTATGAATGGGAATGGAAAAGGTGGATAGAATATGTTCAGAACAAATACCAAACTAGAAAGTACCAAATAGCTTTTATTTGAAAACAATGTATTAGAAATATGTTAATGTGAAGAGATAAAGAGGGAAAATTATATAGGGGGAGGGATGGGTTCAGGTATATATATCAGTGTTATTAGTTATGAGTACATAATAGGGAAGTCTGGGGGGGAGGGTTAGGGAGGGTTAGGGAGGACGGGAAGTTTGGGGAGGGAGGTGGGAGGGTGAAAAAAGGGGTGAAAATGTAATTGTAAAACTTTTGCAATAAAAAAAAAAAGAAATATGACTAATAATAATAATAATAATAATAATAATAATAATAAGTCACTTTTTCCAGTGCCTTTGTAACTTTGAATGGTCACTAACGAACTGTTGTAAATACCTGTATTTCAGCCAGGAGAAGGCAACGTTGTGTCTTCTGGATGCTCTGAATCATAGGTCAAAGAGTTCTTGAGCTCGTTAGGACTTGTTTTACTCTAAGTAAATACAACCAAATTGTACACCGCCCATAGTCCCTTCGTGAGGGAGATGGGTGAGTGAAAAATGTGATAAATACATTTATCTTTGAAGTGTGAGAAAAAAGGCGTAAGAGAAATGTTAGAAACATTTTTTAACAACTGGCAGTCTAGGTGATTCCATAAATTATCAGTAAGATGCCGATCAGTTTACTAATAAATACAGAGGCATGCACGTAGGTTTGGGCAGCCTACATATAGAGGAATTAGAGGAGTACCATCTATTATTGTTTGCTTCTGTGAAACACTAAATGTTTCCTTGTACTGGTTTAAAAGAAACAAAACCAGCTTTCCCCAACCTGATTTTCCAAAATATGTTGGATTACAGCTCCGATTAGTTAATGAATATGGACATTTGGCCATAACTAGTTTGGGTGTCAAGATGCACACAACACAACAGGCAGGGCCGGAGGCACTCGATAAATCCAAGAGAAGGGCGCCTGATAAGTAACCCTTATTGTGCGTATAGTCAAGGCAGGGGTGAAAGCCACCCGGTTCGGATCAGATTGCCCAATCTGGTAGCGACGGCGGTGAGTGGTTTGGAGAACCGGTAGCAAAAATCCCTGTGACCCCGCCCCCCTCGCCCAGCTGAGCCGCGCGATCATCAGAGGCTTTTTTTTTTTTTTTTACTTTTAAAAGCATTTTTTCTTCGGCCAAAAAAATGCTTTTAAAAGTAAAAAAAAAGCCTCTTAAAAGTAAAAAAAAAAGCTGAAAAAAAGGCTTTTAAAAGGCTCTGACGATCCCAGCTGAGTTGCCTGATCGTCAGAGCCTTTTAAAAGCATTTTTTTTACAACCTCTTTGGCCAAAGACGTTGTAGAAAAAGTTTTTTAATGCTTTTAAAAGTTTTTTTTTCAAAAATTTGGCCATGCCCACCCAGTCACATTACCTACCACCACCACCAAGCCACGCCCACAGAACCGGTAGTAATAAATTTTACATTTCACCACTGAGTCCCAGCTGCAATGTATGGCTGTGAAAGTTGGACCATAAGAAAGGCTGAGCGCCAAAGAACGGAGGCCTTTGAACTCTGGTGCTGGAGAAGACTCCTGCGAGTCCCTTGGATTGCAAGGCGATCCAACTGGTCAGTCCTAGAGGAGATCAACCCTGACTGCTCTTTAGAAGGCCAGATCCTGAAGAGGAAACTCAAACACTTTGGCCACCTAATGAGAAGGAAGGACTCCCTGGAGAAGAGCCTAATGCTGGGAACGATGGAGGGCAAAAGAAGAAGGGGACGACAGAGAACGAGGTGGCTGGATGGAGTCACTGAAGCAGTCGGCATGAGCTTAAATGCACTCCTGAGGATGGTAGAGGACAGGAAGGCCTGGAGGAACGTTGTCCATGGGGTCACGATGGGTCAGACACGACTTCGCAACTGACAACAACAATTGAAGAAAAGCAAGGAAGCCGTAAGGAAAGAGTTTTAACAAACTGCTGTGTTCCAAGAACGAGCCCTATTTATATATATATAAAAATATCGGAACCCTTGGTATCTCCTGGTCTGTGTCCCAATGTAATGGACTTCCAACCCTTGTTTTACACCGGGGAGCCATTTTTCCTCTGTTCCTTATATTTTGTAATATATTTGTTTTCAGACAAATATATGTGACCTTTGAAAGCCACATGGGATGGAATCTCCCATTGGAGAAGGCTAGATTTCTGAGATACAGACTGAGATTCAGTGTATTTCTTCTCCCTTCTTGCTGTCCCTTCCAAAGACCTCGTTCTTCTTCCTCGCTTCTCTGCAAAGTTAGTGACCAAGAAGGGCTGGCTCTGTATTGCCCTGAACAGGGGTAGTATTCACTTACTTTCCCTACCGGTTCAGAAATATGAGCATGTGTGCCTTCTGTGCATGTGCTTTACTGGCCTCAAAAACATGCCTAAATAGGATGGCATAGAGCTGGGGACAGGTGGGTGGGCCCACCTGTGATTTCCACTACCGGTTCCGGCGAACCAGCTGCATACCACCCCTGGCCCTGAACCTCCCCAAAAAGGAACAGCAAAGACCCAGATCACAGGTATGACTTTGTTAGGTTCTAAGGCAGGGCTCTGCAACCTTAAACACTCAAGGAGCCATTTGGACCCGTTTCCCACCGAAAAGAAAACACCGGGAGCCACAAAAACCTTCCCGTGCCTGACTATTTCTTGAGCGGCCACAAAACTAGCCTATGTAGTTGAATTAAACGTTCTGTTTTCTTCTGAAATTTTTCTTTTCTTGGATTTATCCATGGTTGGTCTACCGGGGGTTGAAAAGCTCAATAAACGGCATGCCAGACGGTGTCGCACATTGGCAGTTGTGATGCATATTTTGAATGACAGGGAGCCACAGCAGAGGGTTGAAAGAGCCACATGCGGCTCCAGAGCCACAGGTTGCTGACCCTTGTTCTAAGGGCTAATTCATAACCCAGAGGAGGCTGATATATTAGAGACTGAGAATTATCACCACTCAGCAAGGAACGGCCAGACCAGACAGAGATGATTCAGGCTGTTTAGAACATAGAGAGATGAGTGATCAGCCCTTCAGGTCTCCCGCTCTCAGCCCTGAACTTGCCCAGAATTAATGATAGTTTTATTCAGGTGAAGCCAGTGGTGAAATCCTCCGTGGGTTGCCACTGGTTCGCTGCCTGTACATGCATGGTACACGCCAAACGCACGCTTCACATGGAAAAAGGAGCCTTTTGAAGGTAAGTTGAACAGCAAGGGGAGGGAAACAGCTGTGCCGCGTGATTTAGATTCACTAGAAAGCAGGATATAAATTGTGCGGAACAGCTGATTGTCAGAAATACCGGTTCGCCCAAACTGGTAGCTTTTATTACTACCAGTTCAACCGAACCGGTATGAACCGGTAGCGTTTCACCCCTGGGTGAAGCTGTTCAAAGCCAGGTCAATCATCTCTCTCAAACAGAGAGGCTTTCTGAACTGGTTTATGGCTCAGCATCAAATCCAATACGATCAGGAGGCTGTGAGTTCGATCCTAGGTAGAGGCAGATATTTCTCTCTCTGGGCACAATGAGAATAGGTCTGCTGAACAAAGCTCTGCATGGGTGACAGGAAGGGCATCCAGCCAGTAAACACTCGGCTCCATTCAGTTGCCCAGACTCCAGCCCACAAGGGATTATGGGATCATTAAAAGAAGATCAAATCCAATACAAATAATCCTCGATTCATGACTACAATTTTCATTGCTAAGCAAGGCTTGAGTCGCACCCAATTCCTTTCATGGTACTGTTGCTAAGTGAATCACTGCAGTTCTTGTGAATAATTGGGGTGGTTAATCAAATCCAATTTCTCCCATTGAATTTGCTTGTCAGAAGGTTGCAAATGATATTCATGTGAGCCCCAGATGCTACAACTATCCCATATACATGCCAATTGCCAAGTGTCTGAATTTTGATCTTGTCACCACAGGGATGCGCGGATGGTCATTGGTACAACTGGTTCCAAGTCACTTTCCTCAGGGCTGTTGTAATTTTGGCCACTAAATGAATGGTTGTGTAGAAAGTTATCACCAACCCCTCTCCTAGAAGAATGAAATATTTTGAGAAATATTTAAAAAGGCAGTATATTATATTTCCTTTAATGAGAAATGGAGAAACATGGGGGTTTTTTTAGAAGCAGAAAGCAGCTCCCACCTTTCTTAATAGCTCCCAGCAGATATTTGGTGCCCATTATGAAAGATTGGGCCATCTTAGCTACAAAACAAAAGACCTTCAGCTCCAGGGTGATGGGATTAAGACATGGCCCTTCAGGACATAATAGGATTAACCCACTACCATTTAGCAGCAGAGCTCACTACATTGCATAATCTCCTAAGGACATCGCATCACCCTCCAAACTTCAACCAAACTTAGCTCAAACAAACATGGCCCCATGGGAGTCTGACAACAGCCAATAGAATACATGTTCTTGCACAGGAACAGGAAGCTCAAGTTCAAAGACCAAGAGAAAATATAAAAACCCCTCACTCTCAACCCCATGTGGTCACCAGAACCATGAATGCTGGTGGTTCTGTTCATTATTAAACCATCTTTCCAATCAGCCTCCATGTTTCCAGTGTCTTTCTCCTGGCTTGGAAACTGAACCAGATGGATATTTCTTCCAACCGTTGTAACTTGAGGACTATCTGTAGTTGGTATGATTCAGCGGTGGGTTCTACTTACCTTTACTACTGGTTCGCAATGGGGCTGCGTGCGCACACTCGCTTCGCTTGCGTGCATGTGCACTTTTCTGAACATGCGCAGAAGCATTTTGATGATGTCATGGTCAGTGGGCGGAGCCTCCCGCCAGTTTTACTGCCAGTTCTATAGAACCGGTGTGAACCTGGGGCAACCCACCACTGGTATGATTTCCTGACAGTCTGTTCGACTGAAATTAGCTTTGAACTGCAAGAAACTGAACTGTGTTGGAACTGAATATTTATCAGCTAAATTTATATCCCCCCTTTCTGAAAAACCTCACACAGCTTCAAACCTGTTTGGAGAACACAATCAACTCCACCGGATTTGATAGAATAGAATAGAATAGAATTCTTTATTGGCTAAGTGCGATTGGACACACAAGGAATTTGTCTTGGTGATGTTTTGCCTTGAAAGGTTGGAACGAATCAGCTCTGATTCAATTACAGTCTTTGCATCGGATTGAAATTAATCGAGGCTTCAGAACAGATTAGAGCCAATCTACACACCCAAGTAATTTTTATTTTTAAAAACTCATTAAGTGGCAGCTAAAGATGGGCGTAAGCTCTGCGAAAAAGCCTAGTCTGCTCGAGGTGGCAAGCAGGTTTAGTGCGCAATGGCCAATCTGCACTCTCAATTTCTGTGTCACAACCCAATAAGGGCAATATTTTTATTTATAATCTTTGACAATCAGATACCGCATAGAAAAATACAGCAAAAACATCCTGTTGTTATTGTGGCTCATTAAGTTAATCCTGACTACCGGTGACCACAGGAACAAGTAACCTGAAGTTGGGTTTCTTTTTTTTTTTTTTTTTGCAACGTTTATTTGGAAGTGGTTTCGCATTGCCTCCTTCCTGGGGCAGAGAGAGAATGGCTGGCCTCAAGTCACCCAGCTGGCCTCATGCCTACAACCCAGGGTCTCTTGGCTGCTTAACTTCAGAAGTTGTGGGTACTCCATCACTGGAGGTTTTCAAGAAGACACTGGACAGCCATTTGGCCGGATTGATATAGTCTTCTGCTTAAGCAGGGCGTTGGACTAGAACAGGGTTCTCCAACCTTGGCAACTTTAAGACTTGTGGACTTCAATTCCCAGAATTCCTCAGCCAGCTTTGCTCTGGACCTCTGGACTAGAAGACCTCCAAGGTCCTTTGTAATCCTACTGTTCTATCTTCTGTGTTCTACTGTTCACTGCTTTTAACCACTTCACCCACTGGTGGGATTCAGCCAGTTCACACCACTTCGGGAGAACCGGTTGTTAACTTTCTGAGCAGTTTGGCGAACTGGTTGTTGGAAGAAATCATTAGGGCAGAGAACCGGTTGTTAAATTATTTGAATCCCACCACTGACTTCACCCAACTGCCTCCCAAAACACATTGTAGAAAATAAAAAATAACAGTGGAGTAAAAAAAAAAGCGGTTACAGAATCACTAAAGGGAAGAAGAACTTTTCATTAACTAAATAAGTTCCTATCAATATCTTAATTTGGTCTACCCCAATCAGGAGAAGGGGAGACACGATAGCAGGGTTCCAGTATTTGTGGGGCTGCCACAAGGAGGAAGGGGGTCAAGCTATTTTTCAAAGCACCTGAAGGCCAGACAAGGAATAATGGATGGAAACTGAACAAAAAGAGATTCAACTTGGAAATAAGGAGAAATTTTCTGACAGTGAGAACAATCAACCCATGGAACAGAAGTTTCCTTCGGATGTTGTGGGAGCTTCATCACTGGAGGCTTTGAAGAAGAGACTGGACTGTCATTTGTCAGAAATGCTGTAGGGTCTCCTGCTTGGGTGGGGGGTTGGACTAGATGACCTACAAGGTCCCTTCCAACTCTGTTAATCTGTTAAAACCCACAGAAGAAAATTTGTAGCCCAGGCTTGAATTGTGGGAGCCTTAGTGGTCTCTGAGCAGTAATTTTCCTGCAGGCGTTTCAATACCAAATAGGGTAACATCAAGTGCATTAAATATTAATTAATTTGGCCCAAACACATTTTCACCTCTGAATCCTGGGCTCCAAATTTAGTGGGGGGTGTGGGGGGTGATTGGAATTGATTCAACACAGATAGTCAGATGGATTTTGCATTTTTGTTTACCTACTGAGTCCTTCCCAAGGCTCTGAGATAGGCAGGGGTGGCTGCTTGATGGTGTTAAAGATATTGTTTACAGGATGTAAGCTGTTCCAAGTAAAGCTGCCTTTTGCAATTGACTGATAGTAAATTGACTGATAGTAGAAGATGTTCAAGTGATGTTCATCCTACAGTCAGCCAGAGGTTTAGACTGGATTTTGGCCCTTCCATCCACCTCTCGAGTTTTTCCCCGAGGACCTGGGATAGGCTGATGTTGTTTGATGGTATGAAAGGTATCATTGTAGGATGTAAGCTGTTCCAAGAAAAGCTGCCTTTTGCAAATGCCTGGGGGTGTTCATTAGGATTATTGTTGTTGCAAATTAAACTTCAGGGAGTATTCTCCTAGCTGCTAAGCAACATTTGGCTAGAGAAGATGTCATATTGGGCAGACAGAAGAAACAAAATTTATACCTTGACTTCTCTGCCTGGCGAACAATATACAGGGAGTCCTTGACTTACAACCACAATTGAGCCTAAAATTTCTGTTGCTAAGTGAGACAGTTAAGTGAATTTTTACCCCACGTTACAATTGCTACAGTTGTTAAGTGAATCACCACAGGTCTTAAGTTAGTCACACGGTTGTTAAGCGAATCTGGCTTCCCCAATGAATTTGCTTGTCGGAAGGTTGCAAATGGGGGATCGCATGACCCCAGGACACTGCGACCGTCATAAATGTGAGTCAGTTGCCAAGCCTCTGAATTTTTGATCACGTGACCTTTGCAAGGGGATGCTGCAAAGGTCGTAAGGGTGAAAAATGGTCATAAGTCACTTTTTTCCAGTGCCGTTGTAACTTTGAACGGTTGCTAAATAAGCTGTTGTAAGTCGAGGACTACCCGTAGTGAGTCTCTGACTGGCTCAGGGAAATGCTTTGCTGTGTTCACATTTGCTTTTTGGCAGCCCCGAAAGCAGGGGTGAAATGTAAAATGTGTTACTACTGGTTCCGTGGGCGTAGCTTGGGGGGGGGGGTAATGTGACTGGGTGGGTGTGGCCAACTTTTTAAAAAAAAAACTTTTCAAAGCCTTTTTTCTAATGCTTTGAAAAGCCTCTGCTTTTCAGGCAACTCAGCTGGGATCATCAGAGACTTTTCAAAGCATTTTTTTTTACCACCTCTTCGGCCAAGAGGTTGCAGAAAAAAATGCTTTGAAAAGCCTCTGAGGATCCCAGCTGAGCCGCGCGATCCTCAGAAGCTTTTTTTTTTTACTTTTAAAAGCATTTTTTCGTCGGAAGAGGTTGTAGAAAAAATGCTTTTAAAAGTTTTTTTTTTTTTAAAAGCCTCTGATGATTGTGCAGTTCAGCTGGGCATGGGGGGGAGGGGGGGCGCACAGGGATTTTTGCTACCGGTTCTCCAAACCACCCACCGCCATTGCTATCGGATTGGGCGATCTGGTCCGAACTGGGAGCATTTCACCCCTGCCAGGAAGGCATCTGTCGCCCAATAAACATGCTTTGACTGGGAGGATGCAGAGCCCCTCTAACCACGTCCTTTTGCTGCAGTTGCACAAACAGCATGGATGCCCTTGTGAGAGCTACTTTGAAATGTATCAATTCAATTCAGAATAGAGCTGGAAGGGACCTTGGAGGTCTTCTAGTCCAGCCCCCTGCTAAGCAGGAGATCTATACCATTGCAGACAAGTGGCTGTCCAGTCTCTTCTTAAAAACCTCCAGTGATGGAGCACCCACGATTTCCGGAGGCAACTTCTGTTCCACTGGTTAATTGTCCTCACTGTTGGGAAGTTTCTCCTTAACTCCAGGTTGCCTCTCTCCTTGATCAGTTTCTATCCATTGTTTCTTGTTCTGCCTTCAGGTGCTTTGGGAAATAGGTTGATTCCACCCCCCTCTTCTTAGTGACAACCCCTCAAATACTGGAATGCTGTCATCCCCAGTCAGGAGTGGGTTCCACTTACCTTTGCTACTGGATTGGAACGGGAGCACTTGTGCGTGCTTGCTTTGCTCACGCGCAGCGCTTCTGCACATGCACAGAGCTTCCGTGATGATGTCTGGGCAGGTGGGCGGAGCCTCCCACCGCTGCTACTACCAGTTCGCAAGATCCGGAATGAACCGGTAGGAACCTACCACTGTCCCTAGTCCTTCTTTTCTCTAGACTAGCCATGCCCAGTTCCTGCAACCGTTCTTCATATGTTTTAGTCTCCAGGTCTTTGATCATCTTAGCTAATTAACTAACTGATTGATTGATTGATTGATTGATTGATTAGTTAATGTAATCAATTTTCAGGCCAGAAATTGCAGTGACTTCAACACCCAGCAAATGCTCAATATCAAGACCAGGTTTAGTTGAAATGGGTGAAAGGCAGGAAGAAAAAGCAACACCTTTAAATTGACTTCAGCATGAGAAGAAATCACACCCTGAAGGTTGCAGAGGGTCATCCCTTGTACAGGTCATCCTCGACTTACAACAGTTCATTTAGTGACCGTTCAAAGTTACAACGGCACTGAAAAAAGTGACTTCTGACCAGTGGTGAAATCTAAAATTTGTTACTACTGGTTCTGTGGGCGTGCTTCTCCGAACCACCCACCTCCATCGCTACCGGATCAGGCGATCCTGTCCGAACCAGGAGCATTTCACCCCTGCTTCTGACCATTTCCCCCACTTACGACCTTTGTAGCAGCCTCATGACCTTGTGACCAAAATTCAGATGCTTGGCAACTGGCTTCTATTTATGATGGTTGCGGTGATCCATGGTCACGTGATCAACTTTTGCAACTTTTTGACGAGCAAAATCAATGGGAAGCCAGATTCACTTGACACCCTTGTTACTAACTTATCAACTGCAATGATTCACTTAGCGATGGTGGCAAGAAAGGTCGTAAAATGGGGCAAAAAACTTACTTAACGAATGTCTCACTGAGCAACGAAAATGTTGGGCTCAATTGTGGTCGTAAGCCGAGGACCACCAGTAATGAACTAAGGCATGGGTGTCCAGCCTTGGCACCTTTAAGACCTGTGGACTTCAACTCCCAGAATTCCCTAGCCAGCTTGATCAGCTAGGTAATTCTGGGAATTGAAGTCCTGAGGTCTTAAAAGTTGCCAAGGCTGGATGCCACTGAATTGAGGTGTTGATCCATTCAAGGGAGAAGTTCTAGACCAGTGAGGGCTAACCTTTTTCTCTTCATGTGCCAAAAACATGTACGTGCAGGCGCGACAGTGCGTGTGCATGCCGGCACCCATAATGCAGTGGGTGCCCCCCCATGCATGCGCGCATGACCCCCCAACCCGTGCATGCACACACGACCCCCCACGCAACCACTGCCCCCCCAAGTATGCGTGTGAGGGGTGGGATTCAAAAATTTTAGCAACCTGCACCACTACGGGGTGAGGGCGTTTTCACCCTCCCCAGGCTCCAGAGTCTTTCCTCAAGCCTCCAGGAGGGCGAAAACGGCCTCCCCTGGGCTTCGGAGGATCTCCGGAGGCCAGAAACGGACCCATTTCCGCACTTCCGGAACACACACACCCAGGGGTGAAATGCTCCCAGCTCGGACCAGATCGCCCGATCCGGTAGCGATGGTGGAGGGTGGCTCGGAGAATCGGTAGCAAAAATACCTGCCCCCCCCCCACCATGCTCAGCTGAGTCGCATGATCATCAGAGGCTTTTTTTTTTACTTTTAAAAGCATTTTTTCTACAACCTCTTCCGATGAAAAAAATGCTTTTAAAAGTAAAAAAAAGCCTCTGATGATCGCATGGCTCAGCTGGGATCATCAGAGGCTTTTCAAAGCATTTTTTTCTGCAACCTCTTGGCCGAAGAGGTGGTAAAAAAAAATGCTTTGAAAAGTCTCTGACGATCCCAGCTGAGTTGCCTGATTGGCAGAGAGGCTTTTCAAAGCATTTTTTAAAAAGCCTCTCTGACGATCCCAGCTGAGTTGCCTAATCGCCAGAGGCTTTTCAAAGCATTAGAAAAAATGCTTTGAAAAGTTAAAAAAAAAAAGTTGGCCACGCCCACCCAGTCACATTATCCCCACCACGAAGCCACACCCACAGAACTGGTAGTTTTACATTTCACCCCTGCACACGCCGTACCCCCCACTGCGCTCCACCCGCCCCCCGTGCATGCGCGCACATCCCTGCGTTCCCATGAATGCACGCACATCTTCTGCATGCTCCCCGCCCCCTGTGCGTCCCAAAAATCATTGGGCAACGGAAGGCGCACGCACACATGCGCAGTGGAGCTAAACTGGGTGACAGCTTGCGTGCCCACAGAGAGGCATTTATCTTCTCCTGAGTCTGCCTGCACAGGCCCTGCTGCCCACCTGAAGGACCAGGTCAGGTTTGTGGACCCCGCCCAATGGGTGGGTCCAGTTCATTCTAGAGAAGACCTTCCCTGCTTAGTCAGGGTTTTTGTTTAATCAGCTTTCTTCATCCTTGTTTGGAGAGATGACAAATTCCATCATTTGTGGAAGAAGGCAGCCCTGTTGGTTGTATCCACTGATGTCGCTGCTGTGCAACTTGACTCACCTGTATCTTTTGAAAAGGAAAGACAGAATTGTGTCTGGACCGACTCTTTAAGGCTAGTGTCGATATGTACAGGTAGTCCTCGGCTTTATGACCGCAACTGAGCCCATATTTTCTGTTGCTAAGCAACACAGGTTTCAGGTTTCACCGCATTTTACAATCTTTTTTTTCCTACCGTTCTTAATGCGAATCAATTACAGTTGCTAAGGAAAAAAGATCTGTGGCAAGAAAAGTTGTAAAATGGAGCAAGAGTCACTGTCTGGCTTAGCCACAGAAATTTTGGGTTCAATCGTGGTCATAAATCGAGGAAGTTGTTACAAACACAATCCCTATTCAAAATGACCTTAACCTTAACCTTAACCTTAACCTTGACCTTAACCAGCAAAGCAGGCCATTATCACCTGGGTTTTATTAATTGACTGCTTAGTTATCAAGTGAATAATTACTAGCCCACCAGATTATAGCCTTCCAGATTTTACAATTCCTCACACCAGCTGGAATAGGAAATCCTACAATAGCAATAGCCCTTAGACTAATATATACTGCTTAACTGTGCTTTTATAGCCCTCTCTAAGCGGTTTACAGAGTCAGCCTCTTGCCCCCAACAGTCTGGATCCTCATTTCAATATAGCCAGCTGGTGCCATCGCTGGCTATTGGGGGCGAGTCATTGACCCCCACAGATTTTTAAATTTTATAGACTTGGGGTTTTAAATTGGGTGGCCGATTGATTTAATCTCTTTTAATTATCTTAACTTTTGTATTGCATGTATTTTAATTTTAGGCTGTTCACCGCCCTGAGTCCCTTTGGGAGAAGGGCGGTATACAAATTAAATTAATAAATAAATAAATAATAAATAAATTTTACCCCCTCGGAAGGATGAAAGGCTGAATCAACCTTGAGCCTGGTGAGATTCGAACTGCCAAATTGTAGGCAGATGGCTATCCAGAAGAGATTTCTGCCCACGCTTAAAAGCTCTGGATGTAAGAGATATGCACATTGATGACTCTCCCGCTCTCTGCCCCATAGTCCATAGCTTACTGTGTAAGCGGTTTACACAGTCAGCACATTGACCCCCAACAATCTGGATCCTCATTTTACCCCCCTCGGAAGGATGAAAGGCTGAGTCAACCTTGAGTTGGTGAGGATCGAACTGCTGGCAGTTGGCAGAATTAGCCTGCAATACTGCATTCTAGCCACTGTGCCAACAAGGAAGGAAGGAGGGAAGGAGGAAAGGAAGGAGGGAGGGAAGGAAGGAAGGAAGGAAGGAAGGAAGGAAGGAAGGAAGGAAGGAAGGAAGGAAGGAAGGAAGGAAGGAAGAGGCATAGCAATAGCATTTAGAGTTATATACCGCTTCACAGTGCTTTACAGCCCACTCCAAGCGGGTTACAGAGTCAGCCTCTTGCCCCCAACAATCTGGGTCCTCATTTTACAGACCTCGGAAGGATGGAAGACAGTCAAGATTTCAGAATATATATTGTAGGATTTCTAATTCTAGAGTCCCAAGATCAAAACGCATTTCATCCAAATGCTTATAAATTCACCAGAACTCCCGTGATAAAGGGGTCTTTTCATTTTAAGTTGGCTTCCATGAAATTGATTTTTCCTCGTCAATCCATCCTCGGTTTAATGGTTTTGTTAAAAGATTTGTAACGATGACAGTTAGCTAAGAACATAATTGCAATGTTTCAGTGATGAGCTGACTAATAAGGAACAATGCGATCAAGGCAACGCACGATCAAGGGTTTTTTTTTTTTTTTTTTGTTTATATCACCCCAGAAGAAGCAGTGAAGAAATCAGACAGGTGACATGTGAGGGTGACTTCTCCACTCAGGTTGAAACGCTTTGTTGAGGTCAGGACGGAGTCATGTTTACCGGAAAAACAAAGGAGCACACAATGGAGGGTGGAGTTGGAAATATCCCTTTCCAGAACCTCATGCTAAT
Organism: Pantherophis guttatus; assembly: GCF_059756535.1. NCBI lineage: Eukaryota > Metazoa > Chordata > Lepidosauria > Squamata > Colubridae > Pantherophis > Pantherophis guttatus. The sequence goes on from NC_142076.1 coordinate 3,838,214, forward strand.
TAAAGACTCTTGGCACTTCGGTAACCCCACCCGTGGCATTTAAAACATATCCTGCCACAATGTGGGCGTCAGATTGAGCTCATATTGACCTATCTGTAGAAAGTGTATCTCCCATGTAAACACTGCAGAGCCGAAGAAGACGGAGTCAGCCCTGCGAGTAGGTAGCAGCCTCTTCCAGGGGGCCAGACCTGACCACTCTTTCTTGCAATTCCCATCTCCAAAGTGCCACTGATTAACAGATTAACAAGACTTGGGAGGGACCTTGTAGGTCATCTAGTCCAACCCCCTGCCCAAGCAGGAGACCCTACACCACTGTTGCTCAACCTGGGCCGCTGGACGATGTGAGCTGGCTGGGGAATTCTGGGAGTTGAAGTCCACACATCGTCCAGTGGCCAAGATTGAGAAACACTGTCCTATACCATTTCTGACAGATGACAGTCCAGTCTCTTCTTGAAAGCTTCCAGTGATGAAGCTCCCACAACTTCCGAAGGCAACTTCTGTTCCATAGGTTGATTGTTCTCACTGTCAGAAAATTCCTCCTTATTTCCAGGTTGAATGTCTCCTTGATCAGTTTCCATCCATAAGAAGGCCTTCATCACTGGAAGCTTTCAAGAAGAGGCTGGAGTTGACAATGGAAATCAAAAACAAAGAAACAGAATATTATTTAACTTGCCTTGAGAGTGGATGCAAAGATTAGAAAATTAATGAAATAGAAATTAGAAATAAGTATAAGTATAAAGAAAGAAAGGGATGCGGTGGCTCAGGGGCTAAGATGCTGAGCTTGTCGATCGAAAGGTCGGCAGTTCAGCGGTTTGAATCCCTAGTGCCACATAATGGGGTCTCCCTTTACTTGTCCCAGCTTCTGCTGACCTAGCAGTTCGAAAGCACGTAAAAGAATGCAAGTAGAAAAATAGGGACCACCTTTGGTGGGAAGGGAACAGCGTTCCGTGCGCCTTTGGCGTTGAGTCATGCCGGCCACATGATCACGGAGACGTCTTCGGACAGTGCTGGCTCTTCGGCTTTGAAACGTAGATGAGCACCTGCCCCCTAGAGTCGGGAACGACTAGCACATATGTGCGAGGGAAACCTTTACCTTATAAAGAAAGATGAAGAATACTTATTATATATAATATTAGATCACGGTAAGATGTTACAAAAATGTAAAAAATATCTAGAATGATAAATATATAATGTAAATACAATTGTATATATAAAAGTAAAAAAACCCTGTGGATACAAGCTGGTATAGAGACGTTGCAAAATGGAAACTGTACTGGTAAAACAAAGAAAACTGCATAATAAAAACATTTTTTTTTTTTAAAAAAAAGAAGAGACTGGACTCCCACCTGTCAGAAATGGTGTAGGTTCTCCTGCTTGGGTGGGCGGGGGGTTGGACTAGATGACCTACAAGGTCCCTTCCAACTCTGTTAATCTGTAAAACCTTCATTGCCTCCTATTTTATCATGTTTTTGTTAATATATCATTCATTGCATAAATAAATAAATCTTAGGTCAGGTGAATCCCTGAGGAATTCAGACGTTCTTAGGAACCTCTGGAAAAGATCCCGGCTCGAGTGCACATTAGGGGGGTGGGGTTTGCCTCCCAAGATCCAAGCACTTGGACTCCTGAATCCCCTATTTCAGATCATGAAAGAAGGAGATGAAACCTAGAGCACTGCCATAAACAAAATGGTTAGCAGAATTGCCTTGAAAGCAGGGGTGAAATCCAGCAGGTTCTGGAGAACCAGTAGCGGAAATTTTGAGTAGTTCGGAGAACTGGCAAATATCACCTCTGGCTGGCCCCAGAGTGGGGTGGGAATGGAGATTTTGCAATATCCTTTCCCCAGGAGTGGGGAGGGAATGGAGATTTTGCAGTATCCTTTCCCTGAAGTGAGGAGGGAATGGGGATTTTGCAGTATCCTTCCCCTGGAGCGGGGTGGGAATGGGGATTTTGCAATCTCCTACCCCAGAAGTGGGGAGGGAATGTAGATTTTGCAGTATCCTTCCCCTGACGTGGGGTGGAATGGGGATTTTGCAGTATCTTTCCCCTGGAGTGGGGAAGGAATGGGGATTTTGCAATATCCTTCCCCCAGGAGTGGGGAGGGAATGGGATTTTGCAGTATCCTTCCCCTGCCATGCCCACCAAGCCGCACCCACCAAGCCACGCCCACAGAACCGGTAGTAAAAAAAATTGGATTTCACCATTGCTTGAAAGCCAAGTATAGAAGCACCCTCAGCTGGAAAAGCTAATGCAATCCTTGGTTGAATAAATGGAGAATCAAAATCACGTGAAGTATTAGTACCGCTTTGTAAAGCGTTAGTAGGACCACACCTGGAATACTGCATCCAGTTTTGGTCACTACCTTACAGAAAAAGATGTTGAGACTTTGGAAAAAGTGCAGAGAAGAACAACTAAGATTGTCAAGGGTCTGGAGACTAAAACATATGAACGTTTGTACGAAGTAGGTAGCCTTACTGGTCAAGGTAGAACCAGGGGTGAAATCCAGCAGGTTCTGACAGGTTCTGGAGAACCGGTAGCAGAAATTTTGAGTAGTTCAGAGAACCGGCAAATACCACCTCTGGCTGCCCCCAGAGTGGGGTGGGGATGGAGATTTTGCAGTATCCTTCCCCCAGGAGTGGGGAAGGATTGGGGATTTTGCAGTATCCTTCCCCTGGAGTGGGGTGGGAATGGAGATTTTGTAGTATCCTTTCCCTGCCACGTCCACCAAGCCACGTGCACCAAACCACACCCACAGAACCGGTAGTAAAAAATTTTGGATTTCACCACTGGGTAGAACTGGCTAGTCTAGAAAAAAAGGACTAAGGATGACATGATAGCAGTCTTCCAATATTTGAGGGGCTGCCAGAAAGAAGAGGAGAGGGTCAACCTATTCTCCAAAGCAACAGAGGGCAGGACAAGAAACAATGGATGGAAACTAATCAAGGAGAGAAGCAACCTGGAATTAAGGAGAAACTTCCTAACAGTGAGAACAATTAACCAGTGGAACAGAAGTTGCCTTCAGAAATCGTGGGCGCTCCATCACTGGAGGCTTTTAAGAAGAGACTGGACAGCCATTTGTCTGAAATAATAGGGTTTGCTGCTTGGGAAGGGGGTTGGACTAGAAAACCTCCAAGGTCCTTCCACCTCTGTTCTGATTAATTGAAAATAAACCTCATTTCCTTTCATGGGATTTATCTCAGCACATCATTTCTGCCCGTGTTGTGATTTTGCTGCATCAGAATTACAGTTCAACCTCTTCTTACTCCTTACACTTCACCAAAAGACATCAAAAATGGAGAACCAAATGAGAAATATATGTTAGAATGGAGAAGATGGATTGATTATATTCAAGGCAAATATCGGACTAAAAAATTTCAAATAGCTTATGAATGATCAAAGAGATTTTATAAAGTACTTAAATTTAGTTTAGTAAAAGGGGAGTTAAAAGTTCAAAAGGGGGATAGGAGGCTATAGATAATTAGCTTATGTTAGTTTATGATTGTCAAATGTTATACCCTGTATTTTGCTCTGGGAAGTGGGGGGGAGGGAGGGGGAAGGGGAAATGTTTGTAAAACTTTTAAAAACTTTTCAATAAAAAAAAATGGAGAACCAAAGAAGAAGTAGAATTCTAACCAAAATCGCTCATTTCTATCAAGCAAAGCTGATTTAACGATAATATTGACAGAACCCTGTGTAGCCAGGCGTCATTCCACCAGATGCTACATCTTGAGGGACAGGGACAAGGTGCTTCAGATCACTGGACTTCTAAAGCTGAATTTAGAGAGGAAAGTCCTTTTGAACGAGGACTCTGTTCTACTCCTGGACCATCCAGACAGTTGCTTGTTTAAACACAGACAAAAAGAAAAGGGTTAGGTGTCAGGCTTGATTGATGGCAGAATGATGCATCCACATGTTTTTCTTGTGATCAAGAGTCAGACCAAAGAGAGGCTGCTCAGCGATACGGTCTACTTATGTCAGCCATTCAACTGTCTAATCCAGTGTTACGCAACCTCTACAACAGGGCTGTCAAACTCGCGGCCCATGGGCCGGATGTGTCACGCGCTGCCTACGTCTGGTTTAGCGAAGTGGGGGGAAAAGTCGCAATATGTCACGTGACGCTGCCGTGATGACGCAGATGGGTTTGACACCCCTGCTCCATAGTGTAAGAAGACAACTGGATTTCAACTCCCAGAATTCCCTAACAAGCCATGATGGCTAGAAACTCTGGGAGTTGAACATAGAATCATAGAGCTAAAAGGGAATTGAAGGTCTTCTAGTCCAGCCCCGTTCTCAAGGCAGGAGCAGTGGTGGGTTGCCCCTGATTCGGACCAGTTCTATAGAACCAGTAGTAAAACCAGCGGGAGGCTCTGCCCACCGACCCCGACATCATCAGGAAGGCTCCGTTGCAAACGGGTAGTAAAGGTAAATAGAACCCACCCCGGGGCAGGAGCCTTAATCATCCCACTCAAATGGTTGTCCAATCTATTTGTGAAAACCTTCAGTGATTGAGCACTCACAACCCCAAGCTGTTTCGTTGATTAATTGTTTTCACTGTCAGGAAATTTCTTCATACTAGATGGGATCTCTCTTTAACAAGCTTCCACTCATGACTTCTTGTCCTGCCCCCAGGTGCCTTAGAAAATGAGCCAATCCCCTCTTCTTTATGACAGCCCCTCAAGTATCGGAAAACAGCTTTCGTGTGTCCCCCTAATACTTTTCTTCATTAGGCTAGACATACCTACTATCCTTAGCTGTTCATTCAAATAATGAAAATTATGTCGCTTGATTGTGTGATAAAGGTGTAAGCTGTTCCAAGTCATCGCAGGATGTAAGCTGTTCGCAGGATGTAAGCTGTTCCAAGTCAGGCTGCCTTTTGCAATTGACTGGTGGCGAATTTGTCAATGCCGACAGTGTTCAAGTGGTGCTCCAGATGTTTTGAGATTGCACCCAAGGTGCTATTATTTCACTATTATTTATTTATTTATTTATTTTGTCACATTTCTATGCCACCCAACTCCCAAGGGACTCTATTGGTATTACCTTTCCTTTCTTTTGCCACAGTCTTTCTATTTCAAGGTCTTTGTGTTATTGTAATCATTATTATTATCGAGATTGCTTAAATCTCATGAGACTTCAGACTAGAACATCAAATCTTTACAATATGCAACCTAGTAAGAAGACTTCGGACCATAATTTCTTCAGTCTCATCGTGGTGAAATCCAGCTTATCCAGTGTTTCCAGGAGGTCTGCAAAAAAAATCTATATAGCAATCCATTCTCTTGGGAGAGAGAATTTCAATATTTTACCAAGAGTTCCTCCCAAAGCAGTCAAGAGGCTTTGCATTCCAAGTGACCTTTAATTTGAGAGAGCCAATCAAGTGAGATTAATATTAATTTATATTTGTGACAAAGGAATTTGCCACTGTCAAAGTGATTTCTGTCTGTCTGTCTCTCTATCCTATCTATCTATCTATCTATCTATCTATCTATCTATCTATCTATCTATCTATCTAATTTATTTAAAATATTTATATAGTTGCCCATCTTCTAGCCAACAACTCTGGGCAGCCCCCAATCAACATATAAATATATCAAAATTAAAAATATAAATACATTCACCATACTTTCTTGAGAAAAGATAAAGGACAAACTGGAAAGTGGTTCATAAAGATAAATAATAATCATTGTCTATGTCGATATTTGCTTTATAAAGGAAAATTCAAGAGCAAAAAAAATACTTTACAAAAACATATAGTTTAATAAAAAATATCTAAAATCAAACGGTATATGTCAATTTATTTTGAAAAAGAATTCAATGCATTAAGTGGTACCATTTGCATGGTAAAAGTTAAATGATCAAATAGCCAAATGACCAAAATAAAGGACAAAAGTAATTTTTTGCAAAATAAATAAATCTAAAGGCAGCTTTTTGAAATCAAGGACTGTCCTTTAAATTAATGGATGTGTGATCACTGTAGATATCTAAATCAAATGAATAAATCTGATTTACTAAAAGAATGTATATGCTTATTCCACTCAGAAAGTGAGTTTCTGGCCATCATACAGTGTTTAAAAATAAACTCTGCCTGGTATCTTTTACTAAAGTTATGCTGAGAATTACTGTATATATTCACGGAGAAGCCAAGAATTTTAGGTTCCAAAATAGATCCCCAAAATTGGCTTCTGCTTATTAACTTTGCTACTGAATATAACACTCACACTCATGTACGTACACACAGATAGTATATTGCTTTGAGACTGATTTTGAAAAATCAGTCACTTCCTTCTCAAAGTCATAAAAACCAGTGAAAGTATAATGAGACATGAAGCTGGGTCTTTCAAGAACGGTTCCATCAAGCAAGATAAAAAGACTCCCAGTCATCTTTCTCACTTCAAGAACTCCAAAATGCTTTGATGTCTTCAGTTCTAAAGGAGAAACTCAGTGCTGAAACTGAATTCTTCCCAAAAGCTTGATGTTATTAAGTCTTGGACCTGTGCCCGCCCTGATTTAAGAGGGCCAAGAAAGAACCATCTTCCTTCTGAAATGGTGAGCCTTCCTCACGAAGCCTCAGGTGATGAACACGGATTATCTTCACTTGATTTCCATGTCAAAACAAAACACTCGGCTTAAAAGAAATTAGCCAAGTCCCGGCAAACACGTTGTCCCACATTCCTTCCAAGGATGTTTGCCACAAATCTTTGGAGGAGGCTGGAGCTCTTGGCGGGGTAATTAAACGTTCCTGCCACCCCAGTATTTCCTTCCTGTCACTACAACTGACACTCTTTGGTTCCATGTCGGCTGGAGGACCAGAGCATGCTCAAGTCTAGTTTAAGTATTCATCCCGGGGGTGAAGCCATCAACAAGTTGTGAGAAGAAGACAGGGATCGCCGCAATTCCCATCCACCAAGGTAAGAGATTTCTTTGACATCCTGAAATAGGAATTATGAAGGAAAACCCAAGACAACCCAAAGGTCCATCTCTCTTCTGCATCAACAGGTGATGGAATGCGTGCCAGCCAAAGTTCTTATTCAAGTTTAATTGCTCCTTGGTTTAATTGATACACTTATATTCTGTAAGCCAGGAGTTCTTGGAAAACCCCTCCAACTGCTGTTTTGAGGCTTTTGGATACCCTGGCAGTACGGACTAGCTGTGCCACCAATTAATCCCCCGCCCCACAGGTTTTAAATCATATCACAATAAGATTTTTAGCACATTCTGTTCAGAAGTAAATCCTGTACTTGCTTGGTGGGGCTTATTTTTAGCTGCTTCAGTGTAAGGTACAAGTGTTGTTTTTCTTCCTTTTTTCTTTCTTCCTTCCTTCCTTCTTTCCTTCCTTCCTTCTTTTCTTTCTTTCTTTCTTTCTTTCTTTCTTTCTTTCTTTCTTTCTCTCTCTCTCTTCCTTCCTTTTCTTTCTTTCTTTCTCTTCCTTCCTTCCTTCCTTCCCCCAGAACGTAAAAACATCCAGTTTTAAAAGTAACACTTGGAAAAAAGGTAAAAATAAGGAAAAGCAGAAATCCAACATTCAGCCAAATGTTTTGAATTTCTCAGAAAGATTCTCAGCTCTGGTTAGAAAGCTGAATAATTGACAAATGTCAGAACTTTTTAAATGCTCCTTGTGGTTCAGCGGGGAGAGGTTGCTGAATGGAGGGCTCCGTTCACTTCCTTCTTGCTGTGAATTAGGATCATGTAATTTATTCCGCCAGTTGTTTAATGCATTGAAGTCACTGGCTTAGTAACTGAGAATGTGGGAAGAAACAAAAACTGACAAATATAACAATAGGATTAAATTGGTACTTTTTCACTAGAACAGGAAAAAATAGTTCCATCTGATTGAGTCAAATTCTGCAACATCAATAGAAAAGGCTTCCCTCCAACCCCTTTTATAGATAAATCCTTATCTATAATTATGCACAAAACATCATAGGATGTTTATTATAAACACTTTTTCTAGAATTATAACTGAACAGCAAGATTGCAACATAAGACCTGTAGTTTGCGGTCTGGCTAAGAGCACATTTTTATGATGATGGGTGAACGACCTTCAAGTGGAAAAAGATGCTCAAATTAGGTACCTGAATACTTGCAAGATCTTCTGGTTCTCGTATCTCAGTTCAGAATATAAAATTAGGGCTCCTCTTCTGGTCTTTGTACTGTGTTTATCTGTCAGGCCCCCAAAACTAAGAAAGACATGTGGTGATTCTTCTGAGCAGATTTTTTAAATTGTTCCATGCCTTTGGCTAAAATCTTGCCAAACTGAAGCAAACTACTCCCTACACCAGCGGTTCCCAACCAGAGGTGCTCGCACCCCCAGGGGGTGCAAGATGATATTCCAGGGTGTGCAAAAACTTGGGTTTAGAAGTTTCAAAATTATAATGTGTATGTATCATTATATGCATAGGATTATTTATTTTTTTAAGGGGTGCGAGAATATATCAGAAGGAAAACTGTCTTCCAAAATAGACAAAGAATTCTAGGGGTGAGGGATATAGAAAAGGTTGGGAGCCCCTGTCCTACCCGAAGCATACACTCTGGGAACTGTTAGGGAGGGTCCGTTTTCACCCTCTTTCTCTCACACAAGCTATCCGAACTGAGTTGTCTTTTGTTCCTCTGGAAGGCTCCCTTCCCTCCTGGGGATCCAGGCCAGTTACTGTCTGTATGTTGAGCACTTCAGAAGATGACCTCAAGGACACTCAAGGAGGGCAACCAAGGAGCTTAAAATCACAAAGGTGTAAAATAGGTGAATAGATGGGGAAGAGAGTGAGACAGAGAACTCAAAGGGAAACTGTCAGGCTGGCTACAAATGAGAATCCACATTAAAAGGTGAAATTAAAAAAGAAAGAAAGAAACAGAGTAGCTGAGTTTAAAAGAGGAATTTCAGAAAAAGGGTGATGCCAAGTTATGTTTTGATTTAAAGAAAAACCTTACCTCTCCTTTAATCACAATATTCATTAGGAAGGACAGGAACAGGGACATTTGGAATTGAAATTTGAATGATAAGATTCCATCGACAATGAGAAAAAGCATCAATGTAAAAGAGCAAACAAATGATTATCACATAAATTAAATAAGATTGCTCTATTTTAATGCAGTATCTAGAGACGTTACTAAAACATTTGTAAATAAGCCAGAGAAACAAAGCTCCAGATTTACATATTATGGGCGTCATTATATTTAAATATGACTCTGCACTTATGTTATTATTCAGAAGTTTACGTGGCGCAGAATACAAAGGACTTCGTTTTATAATCTAATTACCAGAGCTGTGCAAGTCTTTAAAAATCCATTTCTGACAAAGGGAAATAGTAGCAAATGCGTTTTGGTCACTGACGTGAAGATGTGTGTGGCCTGAAGGTGATTTGATTATGTGCAATCAAGTCATTTTTGACTCCTAGAGAGACATAAATAGATTTTCTCCAAGACAATCTATCCCCAACCTTTTCTTTCAGGTTTTTTCATGGTGTATTCATTGCCATTGTTAACTGAGTCCATCCACCTTGCTGCTGATTATCCTGTTCTCTTTCCTTTCACCTTTCCCCATGGGTTTTTTTCCCGTACTTCTGTGATGAAAGGATTTATCGGTGAAATCACCGTTGCCCAGGGGATGCCCAGTTGGGGGCTCCATTACTGTCCCTGCAAAGATTATTCATATCCATTAATCTGCTCAGAGTTGCTCATTTTCGAACTCCTGGGTTAGTTGGAGCTGGAGCATGTGATGGGAACTCATCCCTGTGGCAACAGGTCTCAAACGCAAGCCTGCCTATCTCAGCCCAGCATTCTAACCTCATGAGCCACCACATTCCAGCTACCTTTCCAGAGAGTTGCATCTTTGCATGACATAAAAGTAGAATAATTTGTGCCTTGGGTAAGAACTCTTAAGTTGATTTGCCTAATGCTTCACTTCTATGTTTTCTTTCATGGTGGTTTCAGGAGTCTTCTCCAACACCAAAAGGGTCAATATTCTTTTTATCCTAAAAGTCTGTAGAGATTCTCTGTCACCCAGGTCATGGTTGCCCCAAAGGTGCTTTTTCAGGAGACAACTGGACTTCCTTGTTTTTTCTTTGAACACGTTTCGCTTCTCATCCAAGAAGCTCCTTCAAGTGCTTCCAAGAGTTTCAACCACCCTCTAAAAGGACGCAAATGACCAGCTGTCTGCAAGGAATATAAATCCTTCCATTCCCCACCATCCTGTCAGAGCTGAAGACGCTTCTTGGATGAGAAGCGAAACGTCCTCAAAAGAAAAAACCAGAAAGTCCAGTTGCTTCCTGAAAAAGCACCTTTCCTACATCTTCAAGGTCCAACTTTCTCTTCCATAGAGTGTCACCGGAAAAAACAACAACCATGGCTTGCACTGTGGAATTCTGGCCCTTGTACACCACCACACCTCAATATCTGTCTAGGCCTCCATGGCTGCTGGACCAGGTGCTAGTCTGCAGCTTGATCTAACACTGAAGCAAAATTTCCTCCCTTCACTCAAGTCTACCAATGTTTTGGGGCTTTTAAAGTGCTAGTAGTGAAAATGAAAATATATTGCTCGTTTTATTTGAGATAGATTTTGACAAATGTAGGGTGCAAAGAAGCTTGGGGTCTCTATTTAGGGAAAACATAGCTGATCATATTTGGCAGAGTCTGTGGCAGCATCAGGGAAGAGTTGGGTCTCAATCAATCACAATAGAGCTGGAAGGGACTTTGGAAGTCTTCTAGTCCAGCCCCCTGCTCAAGAAGGAGACCCTATACAATTTGAGACAATTGGTTGTCCAATCTCTTCTTAAAAGCCTCCAGTGATGGAGCACCCACAACATCTGAAGGCAAGCACTTCCACTGGTTAATTGTTCTCCCTGTTAGGAAGTTTCTCCTTAGTTCTAGGTTGCTTCTCTCCTTAGTGAGTTTCCATCCATTGTTTCTTGTCTTATCTTCTGATGCTTTGGAAAATAAGTTGACCCCGTCTTCTTTGTGGCAGCCCCTCAAATATTGGAATACTGCTATCACGTCAACCCTAGTCCTTCTTTTCATTAAACTAGACCAGGGGTCAGCAACCTGCAGCTCTGGAGCCGCATGTGGCTCTTTCACCCCTCCTCTGCGGCTCCCAGTCACTCAAAATATGTGTCACAACTGCCAATGTGCGACACTCTCTGGCACGCGATTTATTGAGCTTTTCAACCCCCGGTAGGCCAATCAAGGATAAATCCAAAAAAGAGAGAAAAGTTTCAGAAGAAAACAGAAGGTTTAATTCAACTATATATGCTAGTTTTGTAGCTGCTCAAGAAATAGTCAGGCAAAATCATTCGATTTTGTGGCTCCCTGTGTTTTCTTTTCTGTGGGAAACGGGTCCAAATGGCTCTTTGAGTGTTTAAGGTTGCAGACCCCTGAACTAGACATATCCAATTCCTGAAACCAACCTTCATATGTTTTAGCCTCCAGCCCTCTAATCATCTTTGTTCCTCTTCTCTGAACTTTTCCCAAAGTCTCAGCATCTGTTTGTAATGTGGTGACCAAAACTGGATACAGTAGTCCAGGTGTGGCCTTACCAAGGATTTATAAAGTGATATGAACTCTGTTTAACAAGGCAAAAGACTTTATGAGGCCTGGCCTGGCAAACAAAGATCTTACAACATCCAGTTGGATTGATCTTTGTAGCTTGGTGTGGAGTAAGCTATATTCAGGCCAAAATTTAAGTGTGTTAGCTTCTTTAGTAATTTGCTAGAGATACCTCCAATGAAACTGTGTGAGAACAGGAGAGTTAAAATGCAAACTTAACCCTGTTGTTCATATTGCTTCCAACACCAGAAATGGCTAACCGATGGAAAATGAGACATTTGCCCTCTGAGTTGCTTATTTTCCTTTGTAGGAAGAGATTTATTTGTTTATCTGTCCCACTGCCTATCATATTTTTGAACTGCCCGTCTCTCTCAGATGTCTGGAATAAAGATGTCCCAGGAGAAGGAGAAAATCTCCGTTCCCATGGTGACGTTGTCCGTGCCCCAGGAACCTTACGCTCCGGGATACTCTGCTTCCTACACCCCAGAGGCCTACACATCACAGTCCTACAATCCACAGATGTATGCCCCACAAGCCTACAGCTCAGAATCACAAAGCTATAAACAATACACATCAGATCCATACGCCCCTAATGTTTCGGAGACTGAGCATTATCGCGTCACAGGTATGTGCCAAGTGCATTTCCAAAGGTGAGGTTTGGATCAAAGGAGAAAGAGAGTTCGGTTTGGGGCTTGATTCAAACCCTCTGCAATGCTTCTCTTCCTTCCTTCCTCCTCAATGCAGATGCTTGCTGCTATGATGTTTCAACTCCACCTCCGTATAGCTGTGAAGAGGTGCCTTGCGACACATTAGGACCAGGTACGCACCAGAAACTTATATACTGAAGACTGAATCATATACAGGCAGTCCTCCACCTACAACCATTCATTCAATGACCATTCAAACTTACAATGGCACTAAAGAAAGTGACTTATGACCAATCCTCATACTTATGACCGCCGCAGCATTCCCATGTTCCTGTGATCCAAATTTGGGCGCTTGGCAACTGGCATGTAATTACAGAGGTTGCAGCATCTTCTCAACCTCACGAAAAGTCATGATTTGCGACTTTTCCAGTAGACTTCAATAAGTGAAGTCAATGGGGAGAGCTGGACTCACTTAGCAATCACATGATTCGCTTAAGGACTGCAGTTATTTGCTTAACAACCATGGTGACAAAGGTTGCAAAATCAGGTCCGACACACTTAACAATGTCCTTGCTTAGCAATGGAACTTCTTGTCAGTGGTAGTCATAAATTGAGGACTACCTGTAATCTTGGGGAGGAATAAGATGCCTTAGATGTCCAAGTAGCATTCTTTGATATCTCTGTTCCCAAACACCAAGAGTTAAGGTTTCTGCTAGGTTTTGCACAAAATAGCTAACAGAATGCTGATGACACCTAGTTGTAGATCTCAACTCTTGGTGAGTTAAGTGATGCTGTTTATGTGGGGGTCTGATAAGGAACAACAGGTTTGAACTGAACTGTGATAACACTGAGTGGCTTTGGGATAGATAGATAGATAGATAAATAGATAGATAGATAGATAGATAGATGGATAATAGATATAGAGAGAGACAGGTAGGCGAGAGAGAGAGAGAGCAGATGGATAGATAGATAGATAGATAGATAGATAGATAGATAGATAGATAGATAATAGATATATAGAGAGACAGGTAGGCGAGAGAGAGAGAAGATGAATAAATGAATGGATGGATAATAGATATAGAGAGAGGCAGTTAGGTGAGAGAGAGAGAGAGAAGATGGATAGATAGATGGATGGGTGGATGGATGGATGGATGGATGGATGGATAGGTAAGAGAGAGAGAGAAGATGGATGGATAGTGAGATAGATAGATAGATAGATAGATAGATAGATAGATAGATAGATAGATAGATATGGATGGATGGATGAATGGATGGATGGACAGAGATAGAGATACAGATTGGCAGAGGGATAGTCCAGAATGCTGGAAATACAAGAGGCCTCATTTATGGCCATTTGTAGATAGACAAAATGGGTTGCCAGTATTCACATCTATGTTTATGATGCAATTATGGCTTATTCTGGACACCTAAGCTCTCACACTAGACTGATGCCTGGGGAGAAAAAAAATATCCATGTTTCCCTGAATTTCCTGCTTAAGGTTCTTAAGAAGATTCTTCTCAAGGATCTAAAGCTGGAAGGCAGAGGACCCAAGGGGGAGGATTGGAATCCTGACCATGGACCAGGAAGAGTCTCATGCAATTATTAGCGATAGGAGTGTAGCAAATGACTGGGCACCCATTTAATTACAAGGACACGTATGAGACAAAGTTGAGCCTTTTATTGGTGTTCCAAGAAACTCCTAGACTGAACTCCTTCAAGGTGTTTCTATTTTAAGAGTGCTGGCAGAGTCTCTGGGAGGCCCAGAAGCATTTGCGTAAATAGAAGTGATGCATCACACTTGCTCTTTTTAATCAAAAGCCTTTTATGAAAGTATTTAAGGGCAGATATAGATGTGCTGGCTGAGGAATTCTGGGAGTTGAAGTCCACAAGTCGTAAAGTTGCTGAGGTTGGAGACCCCTGGTTTAAATTGGCCGACTAAGATAAAAGTTGGGGAAAGGGATGGAGAAAAAGCTTCTTCCCAGATCTTTTCACAAAGACATCTTTCCCAGGAAAAAAAAGAAGCTTTCAACCTCATTCCCGGGAGAATCTTTCAAAGCTTTTTGCTTGTTTTTGATTCCTCCTGGAGTTTGCTGAGCTGTCTCGATTTATGGGCTGGTCGCAGTGGTGTTATTCAACCAGTTTGCATCGGTTCAGAAGAACTGTTTGTTAACTTTGTGGAGTTCTGCAAACCGGCTGAATAGTCAAGGCTGCCTGCTCACCTGCCTAACGATTCCAGTAGCTTAGACTTATGTACCGCTTCACAGGGCTTCACAGCCCTCTCTAAGCAGTTTACAGAGTCAGCCTCTTGCCCCCAACAATCTGGCTCCTCATTTTACCCACCTCGGAAGGATGGAAGGCTGAGTCAACTTTGAGCCTGGTGAGATTCGATCTGCCAAACTGCAGGGAAATGGCTATCAAGAAGAGATTTCTGCCCACACTTAAAAGCTCTGGATGTAAGAAATGAAATGCATATTGATGACTCTCCCACTCTCTGCCCCATAGTCTGCATGGACTCATCCCCACCTGTTGTGGTGGCCGGGATCTTCTCCAGTAAACCTGCGTCCACCATCTGCCCCTGTTGCCGACAGATCATCACCACCGAGGTGGTCTTCCGTGTGGGGTGCCTAACCTATGCCGTCTCGACCTGCCTGTGTTTGGTGGGGTGAGTGTCCATGCTTTGTGACTTTATATTTTTAATAGATTAACAGAGTTGGAAGGGATCTTGTAAGTCATCTAGTCCAGCCCCACCGCCCAATTTGTCCTCCTACACATTCATGGAGTTCATTAGTAGGTCAGAGTAGACAAACTCAGACCCAACATTTTCTCCCCCATTGAGTTGGAGGGCTGGAGGGCCAAAAAACTCAAAATGACATCCACACCCATGCACCCTCAGTCCCACTCTTTTTCACATCTATCATGCTGGCTGCCCCCTTGATTTTTTTTTAAATCCCCTCCAGCCTTGAGAAACGACTTCAGGGATAAAATGGAGGCCTCAGGCCAGAGACGGGAACATTATGGGAGCTGAGTGTTATCCTGAAGTTCCTTTGGGAGGAGCCAAGGGATGCCACAGGTGGGGGCTGGTGCAGTGGGATAGACTTGGGGCTTTCTTTTGGCTTTTGGGGGGTTTGTGGGGCCTCATTGCAGGTAATGAGGCCCCACAAGGAGTGCAAATAGAAAAACAACAGTGCGCCATTTTGAGGCAAGCTCCACCCCTTTGGAACCTGCACTGTGATATTTGCATGCAGGTACTTAAGGGGGCGGAGCTGTTTTGGTCCTATTATAGACACTACTATTACAGACACTGGAGATGTCTTTGGCCCCACTTTAGTCCTCCTGGCTCAGTGTTTCTCCGCCTCAGCCACTCAGTTCACATGTCTTAAAGTTGACTGGGGAATTCTGGGAGGTTGAGAAACACTTTTTGCTTTTGTGTAACCTTACGAAGACTCCTGCTGTAAGAAGCTTACTATCTATAGCAGTGTTCCTCAACCTTGGCAACATTAAGATAGGGGGACTCCAACACCCAGAATTCTGGGAGTAGACGTCCACCTGTCTTAACATTTTCATTTCAAATGTTCCTATCTTAACCTTTACTGGCCTATAAGAGATAAAGCTGACAAAACGGGTAGTTCTTCAAGAGGACATATTTTGACATATTTTTACAATAAAATCTCAGACTGCCTTCTCCAACTAGGACTGGGACTGCAGTCAAAGACTGGAAACTTGGAATCCGAGGATCCATTGAGCTGCAGTAGGCTGTCTAAGGTCTAGAGCAAGGCCTTCCAAACTTGGCTACTTTAAGACTTATGGACTTCAACTCCCAAAATTCCATAGTCAACATGGCCGGCTGAGGAATTCTGGGAGTTGAAGTTCACAAGAAAGTTGCCAAGTTTGGAGACCCCTGGTCTAGAGTTGCTGGGGTTGGTTGATGGCCAATAATTCTGTATTATTAGTTTGACATTTTTTGGGGTATTTTCCAACTCTCATATTGCTGGATCATTAGGAATTGCCTGAGCCAGAATGGATAATTTATTTATTTATTTATTTATTTATTAGATTTTTATACCGCCCCCTCTCCCGAAGGACTCGGGGCGGTGAACAGCCAAAGTTAAAAACATACAATACAAACAATTAAAAATACGTTTAAAACAGAATTAAATCTAAAATGGCTCCCCAATTTAAAATGCCTTACCCATACCCCTATAAAAAGACGAATTTAAAATTTAAAAATTTAAAATTTCCACATTTAAAAAGGGGGAAGATTTAGGCCAGGCCAGCTTGATAAAATAGAAAGGTCTTAAGCGCGCGGCGGAAGGTGCGCAGATCCGGGATCCTACGTATCTCTGGGGGGAGCTCGTTCCAAATCGTAGGTGCCCCCACAGAGAAGGCTCTCCCCCTAGGGGCCGACAGCCGACATTGTTTGGCCGACGGCACCCGGAGGAGCCCCTCTCTATGGGAGCGTACTGGCCGGTGGGAGGCTATTGGTGGTAGCAGGCGGTCCCGTAAATAACCAGGTCCTAAGCCATGGAGCGCTTTGAAGGTGATAACCAGAACCTTGAAGCGCACTCGGAAGACCACCGGGAGCCAGTGCAGCTCGCGCAGGAGAAGTGTCACATGGGAACTCCATGTCGCTCCCATCACTACCCGCGCGGCCGCACTCTGCGCCAGTTGGAGCCTCCGAGTGGTTGGTCTATGCAGTTTTGAAATGGATTTCTTGATGTAATTTCTTGGCATAACATCAAGCCATAAGAAAACCCTTTTCAAGTCATGGTCTGTCTTTTTATTTTCTTATGTGGCTCTCAGGTGCTGCTTGGGCTGCTGTCTC
The DNA here is from genome assembly GCF_059756535.1 of Pantherophis guttatus. Taxonomy (NCBI): domain Eukaryota; kingdom Metazoa; phylum Chordata; class Lepidosauria; order Squamata; family Colubridae; genus Pantherophis; species Pantherophis guttatus. The sequence goes on from NC_142076.1 coordinate 3,855,219, forward strand.
ATCCCCTTCATGTCCAAATGCTGTAAGGACGTCGATCATTATTGTCCCTGTTGCCGATATCACATCTACCGGTATAAAAGGATCTAGCTGCTTAGAAGAACAGCCCACCCAGCTGTCTTCTTGGAAATCAAAGGGGAGCAAAGGTGTTTCCAACTTGGATGGATTCACACATTTGGAACTGGATTGCACTATGCAGGATGGGCTCCCTAGTCTGTGGTGAAACCGGCTGGGCTCCGGTCAATATTGGCCTCCTTCAGCCTCCTAAGCAGGGAAGCGGCTTGCAGCCGGTCAAGGATCTGCTCTAGGATTTTCTGTATTACTTTCCTGGTATTTTGAGGTTTGTGAATTAACTCTTGTTTTGGTTTTTCTTTTGTGAATCTTTTGGTACGTTTCCTTCTCAAGGCTGCTCAAATCCATCTGTGCTTCAGTCACCACATATCTCCTCTGAGGACCATGTCAACAATGCACCATTTTATGTCCTACCAAGCATCAATGCACCATTTTTCTCCTACCACACTTTTACATGCTTTTTACTTCATGCTGGACTGAGAAATTCTTTGTTTTCCTCCTAACCCAACTTTCACTTGGTTGGATAAAAGGAAACTTCTAAGAAATCTCTCCATTCCTTGGCCTGAAGGAGTCCCCAAACAGTGAAGATGGAGTCCAAGGCCAGGATATCAGAGCCCCGCCCATTTTAATATGCATTTAAAAAGAGGGCGGGGCTTTGGTTGCATGGTGATGGTTGCCATCTTGACTTTTTGGGACTGTCTCCATGTAGACTATCCTGCCTGCCCCTATATTTGATAAGAATTTGGAAAAACTGTTTGTTCCAGCTCGTTTGGGGGGATTAAGTGTTAAGATTTTGATTCTTTATGTGGACAGGGTAATGACAAAGCTTTCTCATTAGATGGGAGAGCAGGACTTGTTCCTTGGATGATGCTCTATTCTGTTGCACTGGTTAAAGAAATGGTTCCTGTGTTGTTCCTGTTGTATTTTCTTTGGTAAGGAAGATGGCGAACACTGGCAGCTGAAGATGGGAGGGAGAAAAAGAGCAAAGGAGGAGAGAGAATACTATCAGCAGCTGGTGGTCCTTGGTCCCTATTTCTCAACTTCATCATCTTAAGACGTATGGACTTCAGAATTCAATATGCTGGCTGGGGAATTCTGGAAGTCGAAATCAACACTACTTAAAGTTGGTTGGGGAATTCTGGGACTTGAAGTCCATATATCTTAAAATTGGCTAGGGAATTCTGGAAGCTGAAGTCCGCACAACTTAAAACTTGGTTGGGGAATTCTGGGGGTCTAAGTCCACACATCCTAAAATTGGCCAGGAAATTCTGGAAGTCAAAATTGACAGAACTCAAAAGTTGGCTGTGGAATTCTGGAAGTTGAAGTTCATACATCTTAAAGTTGCCAAGACTAGGAAACACTACTCTAGTGACAAAATAATTAAAGAAACAGTCCTCTGAACCAGATTTTGAAGAAGACGTGACCATGCCCGACTTGTTTCTCAACTCAGGTGAGATCTCATATGTATTTAAGGATCTCCGTTTTCAAACGCACCATAGAATTTGAAATCATTACATGTAGAAGGATAGCAACCCAGAGTCTCTGCCATCACCCTCATTGGTTGAATGGCCCATCATGCTCTCATGGCCTCCAAGAGAGTCCTGGCCTGGACCTTTTCTCCACCTAAGTAAAATCAGGGACTTAAACACATCACCACTTGAACTGGTATATGTGGAGTAACCATTTGTTGTTTTGATTTCCCCCAAAATTGTTTTTAAATATTGCACGAAGGATATTTTTAATGATTTTCATTTGGTTAATTTTGTTTAGTTGAGTTGAACCACAATTTACTGATTACATCGCAAAGGATTGGCTGTGCAGTACACAGTGAGCCATCAGCCACTTACAAGCCACTCTGGTTTGACGTATCTTTTTCAGAGCTAAACTTGAAAGGCCGTGCAATCCCATGAATCAAAACAAGTGAGTCAAAGCTCGAAGTCCAGATTGAAAGAACGATTACAAATGTTATTGTACAGGAAGGTTAGGCAAGAGAGATGGAAATGCTGAGTCAACGTCCACGTAATTCAGAGTTTATATTTCAAAGTCCTTTAGCCGGTTTTAAAGTTCTGAGTTTAGCAATTCACCAGTGAGCTGGAGCTAAAAATAGATCAAAGCTTGCTGTAAATTGATGTCTTAGTACAAGCAAGGAGCAGCTGAAGAAAAGGTTTTCCTGCCCCTACCAAGGTGGCCATATAAATTGAATAAATAATTTTAAAAGGCATGTTAAGTAGGAGGTATAAAATCCCATCTCATCCTATGGGGACCTGTCCTTCCTCAATCTTGGGTTCTCTACCAGAAGCCTGGGAATTTGAGGGTTCTGCAGAACATCTTAGCTGTTCCTAGAACTGCACTCTTTTGGACAGAGAGCTCCAATGTTCTTCCTGGGATCTGTTGGAGTCACATTCCTATTTAGGAATAACAACTCTTGAGTGCTCCTACCATCCCTGGGAACGCTTCGGCCCACACTTCCCACATCCTCTCTAGTACCTTCTTCAGGCCCTGGTCCTTCTCCCGCTTCTCCTACTCCTCCTTCCTGAGGTTGCTGTCACTTGGCATTGCTATGGCTTATCACCGACGTTGTCTTCTGTCCTTGTCTACTACCACAATGTCTGGTTGATTGGCTGGTACCTACCTGTACAACTGGATCTAGAAGTCCCACAAGATCTTAGGCCTATATTTGTTATGATCTTCTGTGAAATCTCCCATCTGACCTTGGGAGGGTCTAGTAGTGGGTTTCACTTACCTTTGCGTCCATGATGACATCTGGGCGGGTGGGCGGAGCCTCCTGCCACTGCTACCGGTTTGCCTGAACCAGGGCGAACCGGTAGAAGACCAGAAGCCACTGGTCTAGCTCATACATTGTGCAGATGTTCCTGTACACAGTTCCAACTACGTACTTGGTTGTGCCATTCAGAGTATACTGATTTTTCCTGCATCCTACACTCTACCACTATATGTTGGAATCTCTCTGGGGCCTCCTGCCCAGTCTGCCCCTCAAGTGCGGTCTAGTATGGTAGTAGGGTCTTTTATTTCTATGGATTGTAGTCCTTGTTCTTGGCCTGCTGGCTGTAAAATTCTGGAAGTTGATGTCCACACATCTTAAAGTTGTCAATATTGGGAAAGGCCGATCTAGAGTTTAACAGAATTGTTTGCTGGGAACCTCATCCTCTCATGAGAACTAGTCCTGGTTCTCACTTGACCCCTGTGAGAGATTGGGAGGAGGTTGAGAAAGAAAGCAGAGGAACTCCAATGATCAGGTAAGAAAGGAGTTTCTCAGTAGTTTCTAAAATAAAAGGTAGATTAGCCATGGCTCCAAAAGGTAGGTCAGAGGGAGGATTCAGAAGGCTACAATTTAATAGAAGTGGAACATCCATAATTAATCGGACTGCTTGGCACAGTGGTTAAATTAATGGGATTTAAATGTGGTTAAAGTGCAGTATTTCAGGCAAACTCTGCCCACAGCCTGGAGTTTGATGCTGACGGAGCTCAAGGTTGACTCGGCCTTTCATCCTTCTCAGGTTGGTAAAATGAGGACCCAGATTGTTAGGGGCAATAGGCAAATAATGCTTCAACACTGTAAACCACCCAGAGAGTGCTGTAAAGCACTGTGGGGTGGTATAGAAGTCTAAATGCTATTGCTTTTGCTACTGTGTCAGATACAAATAACCAGGAGCATTCATTGAATTCAAAGCACAGAAGAGTTTATTACTGATATCTGTACACAAGAATCTGAACAGCCAAAGCTAACATGGCTCTAGATAAGGGTCAATGGAATTCATGGGGGGCTGGAGACTTAAGAGGTCTCTTGTGGGAGCGCACAATGATTCCAAACTGATGACATGTTTAACTCCACCCTCTGCCTCAGCCTGCTCTTCTACAGCTTGGGGTTCAAAATACAATACAGCTACTCCTCACTTTATGTCCATTCGTTCAGTGATGCTTCAAAGTCACAGTGGTGATGAATGAGGGGAGCTTATGATGGGTCCCAGTAGTTGTCACCACTGCAGCACCCCACAGTCCTGTGATTGCAGATTGGGTGCTTGCCAACTGGTTTGCAATTGTAATGCCAGAGTGCCTTGCAATCACGATTGTGGTTTGCGATGTTTCCTGCTGATTTGCTACAAGCAGTCCACAGGTGACAATACTTCCCAGGTAGACCAGACAGGAAACACAACCACATAGATTAATTCTGCTTTACTGTTAAGACTACATTTTTTTTAAAAAAAGATTTATATGCCGCCCTTCTCTGGAGACTCAGGGCGGCTTACAGTCTGCTAAGCAATAGCCTTCATACTTTTGTATATTTATACAAAGTCAGCTTATTGCCCCCACAAACTGGGTCCTCAATTTACCTACCTTAGAAAGGATGGAAGACTGAGTCAACCTTGAGCCTGGCGAGATTCGATCTTACTTTAATTGCAGACAGCTGGTGTTAAATTACAGTGCTCTGTCTGTTGAGCTATCCAGGCTCCTACATTAACAGATTCTTGCAAGTTTGAAAGTAAACATTTCCCACCCTCTCATTTATAGCCAGAGAAGTTAAGGAGGATCCTTTCTGAGCCATTTTCTTCCCCCATTGTGAAGCTGTGAGCTATGTTGTCCTTTATTTGACTTCTCTTAGGCAGCATCTCTTCTTCTTAGCAATAGCAATTACTTATATGCCACTTTAAAGTGCTTTACAGCCCTCTCTAAGCGATTTACAGAGTCAGCATATTGCCCCCAACAATTTGGGTCCTCATTTTACTCATCTTGGAAGGATGGAAGGCTGAGTCAACCTTGAGCCAACTGGTGAGATTTGAACTGCCAAATTGCAGGCAGCTGGCAGTCAGCAGAAGTAGCCTGCAGTACTACACTCTCACGACCGTGCCACCACAGCTCATTTTCTTAGGCAAGAAAAACCAAAAGTACACATATGGACCAGGTGAAACCAGGCTTAATAGCAGTAACTGTGAGAGGGATCTTGGAGCTTAGTGGACAACCAGTTAAATATGAGTCAGTGGTGTGCGGCGGCAGCCAAAAAAGCCAACACAATCCTAAATTGCATTAACAGAGGGATACAATCACGATCAAGGGAGGAACTAATACCACTCTATAAAGCCTTAGAAAGACCACACCTGGAATACTGCATCCAGTTTTGGTCACCACACTATAAAAAAGATGTTGAAACTCTAGAAAGAGTGCAGAGAAGAGCAACCAGGATGATGAGAGGACTGGAGGCTAAAACATACGAAGAATGGTTGCAGGAACCGAGCATGGCTAGTCTGGTGAAGAGAAGGACCAGGGGAGACAGGATAGCAGTCTTCCAATATTTGAGGGGCTGTCACAGAGAGGAGGGGGTCAAGCTATTTTCCAAACCACCCGAAGGCCAGACAAGGAACAATGGATGGAAACTGATCAAGGAGAGATTCAACCTAGAAACAAGGAGAAATTTTCTGACAGTGAGAACAATCAACCGATGGAACAGAAGTTGCCCTTGGAAGTTGTGGGAGCTTCATCACTGGAAGCTTTCAAGAAGAGACTGGACTGCCATCTGTCAGAAATAGTGTAGGGTCTCCTGCTTGGGCAGGGGGTTGGACTAGATGACCTACAAGGTCCCTTCCAAGTCTTGTTAATCTGTTAATCAGTGGCACTTTGGAGATGGGAATTGCAAGAAAGAGTGGTCAGGTCTGGCCTCCTGGAAGAGGCTGCTACCTACTCGCAGGGCTGACTCCGTCTTCTTCGGCTCTGCAGTGTTTACATGGGAGATACACTTTCTACAGATAGGTCAATATGAGCTCAACCTGACGCCCACATCGTGGCAGGATATGTTTGAAATGCCACGGGTGGGGTTACCGAAGTGCCAAGAGTCTTTAATTAGCATGAGGTTCTGGAAAGGGATATTTCCAACTCCACCCTCCATTGTGTGCTATGTAACAGTAAGGTCACACTTGGAATATGGTGTCCAGTTCTGCTCACAATACAAACAAGATGCTGAGACTTTAGACAGAATGCAGAGAAGAACAATGATGACAAGCGATCTGGAAACTCTACAATGATGTTGTGGGAAAAAGGTACCTCTAAAGAGAAGGATTGGGGGGGATGGATATAGCAGCAGTCTTTCAGTAGAGGGGCTGCCACAGAGAAGACTAGGTCAAGCTTTTGTCCAAAACACCCGAGGCCAGAACAAGAAGTAGTGAGTGGCAAAATCAACCTAGATCCAACCTAGAATTAAGGAGAAATTCCCCGACAGTGAGAATTATCAGGAAATAATCAAGGTTGACTCACCCTTCCATCCTTCCAAAATTGGTAAAATGAGGGTCCAGATTGTTGGGGGCGAGAGGCTGACTCTGTAAACGGCTTAGAGAGGGCTGTAAAAGCACTGTGAAGTGGCATATAAGTCTAAGTGCTAGTGCTATTTTCCTTCCTTCCTTCCTTCCTTCCTTCCTTCCTTCCTTCCTTCCTTCCTTCCTTCCTTCCCAGTGGTTAGAATGCAGTATTGCAGGCTAACTCTGCTGACTGCCAGCTGAGCAACTCAAGGTTGACTCATCCTTCCATCCTTCCGAGGTGGGTAAAATGAAGACCCAGATTGTTGGGGGCCATAGGCTGACTCTGTAAACTGCTTAGAGAGAGCTGTAAAAGCACTGTGAAGTGGCATATAAATCTAAGTGCTATTGCTTATTAATTGGTGGAACAACTTGACTCCAGAAATTACCTCCTTCACTGGAGGTTTCCCAGAAGAGGTTAGACAACCATTTGTCCAGAATGATATAGGTCTCCTGCTGAAACAGGGGGTTGGATAGAAGACCTCCAAGATCTTTTCCAACTGTTATTCAACCCTCTATATTCTATGCTGGAAGGTAGCATGATGATTGGGCCACCACATAGCAAAACGTCTATGCACTTTTAGACATGCTGAAGATGGAATGTAGAAGGCAGGGCAACACACTAAATGGTGCCATACATATACAATACTCCAACTAAAAAAACAACAACTTGATAGACATCCAAAGAATGAAACATTTCTAATGGAGTTGGGGGCCAGAGAAAAAGGACTGTCATGATTCAAATGGAGAACCAGGAAGGAATATGTGGGGGGAACGATGCCTTTGTAACTGTGTGAAAGAGGATGGACAAGCACTTTATAAGAGCCAGCTTAATTCTGCTGCTAGGGGTTCAATCCTCACCAGGCTCAAGGTTGACTCAGCCTTCCATCCTTTCCGAGGTTGGTAAAATGAGGACCCAGATTGTTGGGGGCAATAGGGGATAAACCGTTTAGAGGGCCGTAAGTGGTATATAGTCACTGAAGCAGTAGGCGTGAGCTTAAATGGACTCCAGAGGATGGTTGAAGACAGGAAAACCTAGAGGAACATTGTCCATGGGGTCGCAATGGGTCGGACACAACTTCGCAACTAACAATAACAAAGCGGTATATAAGTCTAAATGCTATTGCTAAGCCAATGTCACAAAAATTCAAAAGGCTGCCTTCCATGAGATGAAGTGGGAGGGCAATATAATAAAGAAATCCAAAAAGAAAAAGAAGTCTCAGGCTAAGTAATTGCAAAAGAATAATTAGGGAATTATGCAGTTGCCCTGAATTCAAGGCAGAGATGTAACTTCATATTTATCCAAATGAGACTCAAAAGGGTTGGATGCCTTAGAGAAAGTTTATAGTCAACCGCATTGTCTTGAATGGGTGAGATAGAAGAGGACACCCCAAATGAGATTGGCCCATCTGGTTTTAACTTCCTTATGTTGTGAAGATTGATCTGATTTAAACATGTAACTGTAGCTTTAAATTTTAATCCAGAAATTTGGAATTTGTCAGTAGGGCTTTACATAGTACAAGGCACAGAAGTTTAATTTTTCAAACTTAGCACCACAGTGCAAACCAGATTTGAAATCCTGTAGAAGTATCTTCTTAAACGGATTCTTAATAAAACAGAAATCTTGAGCAATAATATGTAATGGTGCTTAAAAACTGGAGTTTCTCTGTACTTAAATTTCCTTTTGTTTCTTTTTCAGTGTAAAACAAAAAATAAAGTAAAAATAGCTTTATAAACCAGACAGCCTAATTTGGCAGAGTCAGTTGACACACTTTAAGTTTTAGACCAGCGATTACCAAGCAAGCTTTGTAACCTCAAAAGCTGGCCTGATTACAGAATATCTTAATTCACCATTGCAAACACACACCAACTCTTAAAAGTACGACTTGCCAAAGTAAAGTATTTCCTTCATATTTGCTTTTGAAAAAATTAAAGCATCCAAGTAAAAGAAAATTGTTCAAAATGAAAACACAGATTTTTTTACATCACTTCGGTGTTCCATTAGAATAGTTTGGCATGGCAAAATCAGGAAAAAATATTACAAGATATTGAAAGGGTTGCAAATTGCCTAAACAGCAGTAAGATTCTTGTCACTCCAAAGCAGGACCAATCCTTTCTTTCAGGCAGAAAATTCACGTTGCAGCATTTCAAGGCATTGGAAGCAGAGAAATCTCAGGGTGATCAGCAAATTCTTCTGGTAATTGAAATGATCAAATAATTGCAATGGAAGAGTCATTTTATTCTATGGTAGCCAAAAATCAGAGCGCCTGGTAGTATCTTTTTAACACAAGTAAACTTTATTAGGAAATGCAAGCTTTTGTGAGCTGCAGCTTATGCCTTTGGAAAAAAAAATTGTCACTCAAAGTGTTTATTTCATCTGGGCAACTTTGAGGTATGAACTTCAACTCCCAGAATTCCCCAGTCTAGGGAATTGTGGGAGTTGAAGTCCACACCTCTTAAAGTTGCCAAGGCTGAGAAATCACTACTCTAAAATGCTCCTTCTGATTTTTTCTTTTAATGATAAAGCGACTGTCCTTCTAAGGCCCTATTACAATCTGAGCTTTGATAATTCCCTTCCCCCCCACCTCAGAGGGCCAATGGGATAAGGCTAATGGGAACTGTATGTTGTGGTCCCCCAGCAGCCTGCGGAGCTGGCAGCGGAGTCGGACAGCGATGAGGCTGAGGAAGAACATGGGCCAGTCCTGGAGGCTGGGGAAGGCCCAGATGAGGGCTCTGTGTCAGAGGCAGAGATGGGGCCAGGGCCATCAGGGAGTGATGTGCGGATTCTGGAGCCTCCAGAGGCTGACAGTAGAGAGGCAGAGGAACAGGAGGAGCCTGTTCCTAGTGCACGTATGAGAAGAGCTGCCAGAAGGCAGGAGCAGCTACAGCAGAGGACAACTCAGGAGTAGGGCCAAAAGATGATTGGCCCCTCCCATAAGGCTTAAAAGACCAGCAATGGCTCTTGGGCCCTTCGTCGGAAAACAACCGTTGAGAGAATTGCTTTGTGTTTGGCTGTAGTTATTTCTTCTGTTCCTGAACTGTTGCCAAAAAAAGCCTTTGGCAGTTTGCCTAATTATCCCAAGGTCAGAGATAAACTAAAGGCTGATGTTTTAAGGACTTTGCTTTCATTTCATTTAGAATACGCTGAGAATGAGTTAATTCTCAGCTGTTTTAATAAAATCTGTTTGTTTTTTGGAACTGTTTTGCATTTAATATTAACTACATGGGCCCGGGTCACAACACTGTAGTCCAGCACAGTGGTGGGATCCTGCCGGTTTAACAACCGGTTAGTGCAGTTTTACGAAAACTTACCTTCCACGTAACTGCTGGGGAGTAACACAGCTGAGGCGCAGCAATCCGGTCTGCTGCGCGAATCAGCTGAGAAGATATAGATCAGTAAAGCACAGGGGCAGGCCCACCTGATCGTCGGAGCAAACCGGTTCTCTCCCAGCTGATTGTCGGAGCTACAGGTTTTCCCGAACCGGTCTGAACCTGTAGAATCCCACCTCTGGTCCAGCAGTTTCAGGAGAAGGCCGATCCCTCACCAGGAATATTGCTGGCCTAATTTTAAATAGCTTCTGTTTTGCTATTTTTCAAGGATTCGTTTCCTTTAAAAATTTCCCTTGTCACAAACTCCATTAACGTCTTTTCTATTATACTGGAAGGGACTATTTATTCCGCAGACAAAGCTTAAACCCAGAAACGTGTTCAGGATGCACCCGTATCTTCAGGGGTGTGCAGGAAAGATTCAGGCAGCCTCCCACTGCCTGTCTTGCACTAAGCCAGGATTAATCGCGGTTTGCTGAAAAAGCAGTAATTGGCCCACATTGGACCATGAGAAATTATAAACCATGACTTACAGTTCACTAATGCAAGAAGCAAAAAAACCAACCTACCACAGCATCATGGTTTAAGTTGTGCAAATCCAGTTTATTTGGCAAACTAGTTACGTTTCCCCTCAAATTTTCTATAACGGATGTGATGTCCCTGAAAAAGATAACTAGTCAAGCTTTTAGGACCAATTTTTAACTGGGAATCAATACACACTTGGAGAAGTGTCCTTTATGGAAAAATATTGATTACTCTGGCCCGAAGTAAAGTAGAACATACCCACAGAAATTAAGTATTATTATTTTGGTTGCTGTAGGAAAAATTGTAACATATCAATCTCTCACAAACTCCTTGGGATCAAGACCTATTCCAATGTAGGTCTTTGCTGCACTTAGCTGTATTTATGTACTTTCATGCTGCAATTGCAACTCTATGTATTGATACCAACATCTCGCTTTTTAAAATTCAAGCCAATTTCAAAAACCTTTGCTCTTCAATAAAACAAAAATTCCATCTTAAATAACATCTCCCAAAACTATACTTGTAAGGAGAAGTCGTCTTCGACTCACTGAAGTAAAATTTTATAGAAAATTTTTATTCAACATACAACATTTTTTTTCCAGCCAAAAAAGGCAATATACAGGAAGAATCATTGCACACTGTAGCTACAGAAACAAAATAAAACAAAAAACAAAATGGGAAGGGAGGGAAGGAGGAGGGAAAAAGAGAAGGGAGAGGAGATAAGAACGGAGGAAGGGGTGAAGATAAAGAATACGAAATTAAAGGAGAAAAAAAAAGTGAAGGAAGTGTAAATGGCAGATTCTAGTTTTACTCACTCAAAAAGAAGAAAAAAAAAGTAAGATATTCCACAAAGGTTGCCATTAGCTCCAAACTAAAACAGGAAAGGAGGCTGGGACCGAAATAAAACTACACACAATGAATATTGACATCTGAGGAATTCACTGGCAGACGCCCCCTGCCCCCCCTCCCCACCAAAAAGAGAAATCTCCAAGTGTTAAATTGTACATGTTCCTTTGTTAAATATACAATTCCATTTTTTTGCCCCCTCCCAAGCTCCCCTGCCCCTTTTTACAAAGTCAACAGCTTACTAAATGCTAGTGAACGTGCCCTCAGTGCGAAAAAGCGAGTTTGCTTGTCTACCCAGATTAGCTAAAATTCAGTATAAATCAGGTGATTTTTCCCTCCTCCCCTTTTCTGCAAGCCCACTGAGATGCCAGCCGCCATACTCGGATATTAATTCATAATCAAAGGCTTTCCTTCTTCTGAGCAGTTTCTAAAAGGAATATAAAGATGCCATGGCTCTTTCAAGGATTTTGAGTCTTCCTTGGCAAAAAGCGATGTGGGGAGTAGTGGAGGGGAGGGACTCTGACACAAAAGTCTTTTATTTAAAACAATAATAATAATAATAGAATAATAATAATAAAAAGAGAATTCCTAGGCTGATTGAAAAGACGTTTCTCCCCCGAATAAGTGCCAACAGTGTACACAATGAAGTAGAGATTGCTATTTATTGATGATGTGAGTTTCTCTTCGCATTTACAAATGCACAAAAATTTCATTTAAAGTATATAACTGAAGGAAAGAAATTCAAACGTGAGCCTAACCATAGTGCCAGCTAGCTGCAGTGATGGCAGGTACCACGCGTTGGGGGGGAGGGGGAGGGGGGGAGAAGATCGGGTGGGGAGGGAAGGGAGAAAGGAGCGAGGGGGAGGGCAGCCCGCACAGACTACGCCCTTAAAGGTACTACAGACAAAGAGTTTGCCAATGTCAACTGTCCTATTCGACCCTTCCCTTCTTTTATGCTGACCGTCTTGCCTGGTTTACGTTCCCCATAAAAACTCTCATTGGCACCCGAGCTTTATTTTTTTTTTTATAAAACACCTTCATTTTTTTTTTTTGCTCAAAAAAAAAAAAAAAAAAATAGAGGGCAGTCAATAATAGATATACAGAGAAGCCAAACTGAACAGCCTCAAAATAAAATTAATAAATCAGCAGCAAATTGTCTTGCTGGAGACTCCCGATCTCAAGTGCACGTGTACCAAAAGTCCTACAGTTGTTAAAAAGGTGCGCGCACGCACACACACACACACACACGCACGCACACACACACACACTTATCGTTGCCCCTTTTGCCTCGAACAAACTGGAGAGGGTAAGTCAGTTATGGATTTTAATAGCTTTTTCAAGGTACGTGTAGCGGCTTCTCTTTGGGGCTTTGTTGAAATGATCGAGCCCGAGCCATGGCCTGGGATGAGACATGTTGCCTGGAGGAAGAAAGAGAAAGGATGAGTGAGTTTCTAGAGCAGGGGTGTCAAACTCAAGGCCCGGGGGTTGGATCAGGGTCCTCAGATCTGGCCCGCAGGGCTGCCCTGGAAACAGCGAAGGACCGGCCTGCAGTGCAGTGGTGGGATTCAAAATTTTTCACTCCCAGTTCTGTGGGTGTGGCTTGATGGGCATGGCATAGCTTGGTGGGCGTGGCAGGGGAAGGATACTGCAAAATCTCCATTTCCACCCCACTCCAGGGGAAGGTTACTGCAAAATCCCCATTCTCTCCCGATCAGCTGGAACTTGGGAGGCAGAGAATAGATGGGGGCGGGGCCAGCCAGAGGTGGTATTTGCCGGTTCTCTGAACTACTCAAAAATTCCGCTACCGGTTCTCCACAATTGGTCAGAACCTGCTGAATACCACCAACCTGCTAAATACTGCACCTCTGCCGCAGTGCTTCTGCCAGCAAAAACAGAGCTCAGGAGGGCTGCCTGCGGCCCTCCCGAGCTCCATTTTCGCTGGCAGAGGGTTGCAGGAGTCCGTTGCAGCTGAAATGGAGCTCGGGAGCCCGTTTTCACTAGCCGAGCACTCAGGCCGCCACAGGCGCCCCGACACGAGTGACGTCAAGCTGGCCATGCCCACCCCGGCCCCCAGATATCAAATACAACTGTTGTGACCCCGACTCCTGAGCCTGTCTTAACAGAGGAAGAGGACTCAGAAGGTGATGGGGAGGAACTGATAAGGCCTCCCTCTCCAGGACCCTCCTCTCTGGCAATGCCTCAGGTTCCATCCGAAGGCCAAGAGGAACAGCCTGGGATATGCCAGGAGGAAAGCATATCGGAACAACAGATAGGGAGCGAGGATGATGAATCCTGGCTTGATCCCAGGCAGCGTTGGAGGGAGAAGTGTGCGCAGCAACGGAAGAGCCGTGGGAGGGCCAGAGATTGAGCTGAGTCATTGAGCCACACCCCACATGGAATAAAAGTGGGTGTGATTACTCTTCAGGCTTTGTGATGGTCAAAGTTAAAAATCTGAGAGTCACATTGCGTTACCTGAAATCTGGCTTGTGCATATTTGGATTGGACCTTGGCTAACTCTTGCTTCGTGGATTACTTTTTGCTACTGAACCGGACTGAGGAGAAACTCTCTCTTGCTTACTGTGAGTGAAAACTGACTTGGCAGGCATTTCGCAGTTTACTGCCAAAACTCTTATCTGCAAGGGTTTCTAGTCTGATTGCTTAATAAAATCTTGGCAGGCGTGCCTGGTTGGGTGTTTGCCTGTGTGGGGAAGGGGGACAGAACAACAACCCTGATACAGTCCTCAATGAAATCAAGTTTGACACACCTGTTCTAGAGGTTTTGCTGTGACACCCAACAAGTCCTGAAGAATTGTGACACAGAACCCGCTCCACCTTCAACCTGAAGTAGCTCCCACTTACTTTGAAGAACACACACAACACAATACACACACCCCAGCCCCGCCCAGCCCCCAAATGAAGATAAATGGACCCTCACCGGGTTGGGGCTCAAAATCTTTCAAGTTCACTTCATATTCGTCTTCATTAAGATACTGGTGCCGGCCCATCATTACAATAGCAAACTTAAACTTCAAAGAGAAAAAACAACAACAACAGATTTCTTTACCACACTTCGGTGACTAGACTGCAACAAAAATTGGGCATGAGTACAAGGTGAGAGAAAACAATAAACCTTTAGAAAGATGTCCCAAAGATGCTTCCCTTCCCTCTCCCAAGGAGCAACTAGACTTTCTGTTTTTTCTTTGAAGACGTTTCGCTTCTCATCCAAGAGAAGCGAAACGTCCTTCTCATCCATTAGCTTCTCTTCTCCAGAGCTGAAGAAGCTTCTTGGATGAGAAGGGAAATGTCTTCAAAGAAAAAACAGAAAGTCCAGTTGCCTCTTGGGAAAAATAAAAAAATTTTTAAAAGCACCATAGACCTTGAGAAAGATATTTCCCACAATCACTGGCTCGGTGGGAACTAGGGCCGGAGAGAAGTTGGCAAAGGGGAAAAAGCAGGAAAAAAACCTCCTGGGTCTCCAAGGTTGTGACTTTAAGCAAGTACAGGTGGTCCTCAATTTACAACAGTTCATTTAGTGACCATTTGAAGTTACAATGGCACTGAAAAAAGTGACTGACATGACTGTTGCAGCATGCCCATGGTTATGTGATCAAAATTCAGATGTTTGGCACTTGACTCATATTTATGACGGTCACAGTGTCCCAGGTTGGTCTGGCAGTGAAGACTCTCAAGCATCCTACAGCTGACAGTCTGGTTGCGATCTATGTCCTCCCAACCCCCAAAAGGTGGAGGCAAAGCATTTGGAAGCCCCCCAGAAGTATCTGCTTTCATCTTTTTTGGGGGGGAAAGGGGGATCAGAAGAAACAGAAATACAGGTAGTCCTTAACTGCCATTCAAAGTTATGACAGATTCCTCTCCCCCTGGCCCCCAAACTACTTATGACCCATTTTTAAAATTATTGACAGCTTGGAAACTCCTTCTGTGGCCACATGATCACATTTTGGGTGTTTGGCAACCGGCTCACCGTTATGCCCATTTGCCGCATCCCCCGGTTATGTGACTGCGATTTGCAATGTTTTTTTCTGCGGTTTTCAGCAAAAAATGCCCATTTGGGGAAAAATGATTTGCTTAATGACCGCAGTGTCATTAGGAAGAGTCCCTGCAGATTTTATTCCACTAGTTGTTGCCAACTTTAGGGGGCGGTGCTTATTTCCATTTCAAGGCCATTGAACCAGTGCTTTCCGAAGACATTTCCGCTGTCATGTGGCAGCATGACGTCACAGAGCGCTGTTACCTTCCCACTAATGTAGTACCTATTGATCTTCTTGCATTTGCATGCTTTCGAACTGCTAGATGGGCAGGAGCTGAGGCGAGGACGGGAGCTCCCCCCATCATGTGGCGCTGGGGTCTCGAACCTGGGCTGCCGGCTTTCCAGCCAAAAATGACTTATGATTACAATTCTGGCCTCTATCCATGTTTTCCTTTGTATTAAACCTGATTGTATTTTACATCTCCAATATAAAATCCAACATTTTAAACATAGACTATTTGAAGTATTTACATTTACAAAGCAATTCTAGGCAGTTTTATTCAGAAGAATATAAATGAGAATTTTGTGGAGGGGGAAGGTGAGGTCCTTACAGATTTAATGAAGTAATTCAAAAGAAGGAAGACCCTTTTCTTCTACCTCACTCTCATGCCAATTCTAACACCCACCAACCTTTGTAGAGTAACAGATATTCTACTTCACATTAATACCTTTTCAAATTCCTTCTCTTGGATGTCCAGGACTGTCTGAATCCTCTTCATCACTTCTCGAAAATGTTCACCCTAAAAGCATCAGAATTCCAGAAATACATGACATTAATTCTAGCATGTTAAAAGTCTATCAGGCATATATTCTGCTAGTAAACTGTAGTTCTGGGTCTATTTCATACATCTGAGATGATGCTAAAACCCTGTTGTGTGTGAATGTACTGTATAGAACAATTGTGTGTACACATTTATAAACATTCATGCACACCCATGCTTTGTACACTGATTAAGTTTACCACCCAAGAATGTTGACCAAAAATTGTGATGAGTGGCTTGGAGTGAACAATAATGTGAAATTTATGAGACTTATAGTCAATGGTTTGGGAAGACCATCCATCAGTTTTGGTCTCCAGTGCAGCCAAATTTCTTTTTCGGTAACACGGACTCAACACAACAGCAGTCTATACAGAACCCACCTGGTGTATCCTTAGCAAGAAAGGGGTGCCAAATGTTCCAAAAACCTCTTTCTGGAAATGAGCCACTGTAATTAGCATCTCATTCTCCTTATCAAGCTCCACCTGGTCCAAAGGAATTTCCTATAGCAAGAAAGATCAATGCAATATGCTGATTAGGAAGACTGTCCAGCAGCAGCATTAGCAGGATAGTTGAAAAGCAGGGCAGTTAATAGAATCAGAACTTCTGAAATCAAACTTCTGAAAAAGGAAGTAACCAAGATACCGACATTAGATTAAGAAGCAGCTACAGGATCTCAAGGGGAGCAGGGCTAAAGCCCCTTCAGCCACTTCATCAGCCCTTGGTGCTCTCTGAGCTTGGTGGTTTTCTTGCAGACCAGGGGTGGGTTCTAAATTTTTTTACTACCAGTTCTGTGGGCGTGGCTTATTTTGTGGGTGTGGCTTGGTGGTCATGTGACAGTGGGTGTGGCTTGATAGTCAAGTGACTGGGTAGGCGCGTCACTCACGTCAAGGGGAGTCATAGTTTTTTGACCACGCCCCTTGTTCCTTCCTCTCAGGCCCAGTTTCGACTCAGTCGGCCTGAGAGAAATATCTCTAGCAGATCTGGCTTTCAGCCATTGTCTGTTCGATTATCTCAGAGTCACTGTGAGTTTTTTGACCAAACAATTCTTTAGGATTTAGCAGAGGTACTAGTCTACCACGCTTTTAAGTGCTTGAAGAGCCATACTGGTCTACCCATTTGTTGTTGGAGCGTTCCTGTCTACCTATTTGTTTTTGGAGCGCACTGGTCTACCACCACACTGCCTTTTACCGCTGATCAGCTGTAGGGCGGCCCTTTGAAGTGCCGCGGCAAGAGTTTAAACAGTTTTTTGCCGCTCTGCCACCACTGAGAGCATCGGAAACCGCTTTCAGGCAGCTTGGCCTCAACTGCCAATCTACCACCACCGAGCAGTTTACAAGGAGTGGACTGGTTCTAGCCGATCAGTTGGGAGGCTTCTTGGCTTCTCAATTTAAAGCTACGGTGTCTTTTTTTTTTTTCTTCTCTTCTTTGTCAAGTGAGCCCTGATTTTTTCGTTCTAGCCAATCAGCTGGGACTCGGGAGGCAGAGAATAGATTGGGGGCGGGGCCAGGCAGAGGTGGTATTTACCGGTTCTCCGAACTACTCAAAATTTCCATGACCGGTTCGCAAGAACTGGGGAGAACCGGTAGCAACCCACCACTGGCGTGCATAAGCACACCAGCGTGCCTACCGTCCCTGTCCTACTGTCCCCATTTATCTGTACTTACTTCCTTTGTTTATGTTTATGTTTATACCTATGCCTGCTATGTTGTAAATGTTTGACAAATAAATAAAATAAATAGCTATTGTTTATTGAACAAGCCGTAATAGCCTGGATTGTGCATTAAACCAAACATCAAACAAAGCACACTGTGTGTGGTTTAATTCAAAGGAGGGACCCAGTCATGAAAGCTGCTTGGGCCCATGGCCCCATCAAGGGCCTGGGGGCGCTCAGATAAGTCATGTTTGAACACTGTCTCAACACTGACCTCTATTCGAAATGTCCGACTGGTTGCTGGCGATAAGCACTCTAATAATTCATCCTCCTGATGGACACCAATGATTTTGTAGCTTACAATTTCTAGCAGCCTTAACAAGAGAAAGACGGTGTAAGAACATTCGAAAACTCACAAATGAACTCCTGAGGAAGTTCTGTTTCTTTTGACAGAACTACTTGGCGCAGGAGTCTAGATGACTTTTAAGAAGATGCATTCAAATCTGGCTTAACATACATTTTTACAATTGATAAATGGAGCCCAGTAAAGGTAAGGAATAAAAACATTTCAAATTGGTAATCAAATTAAAGTTTGGATTTCCTAATTTGTTTAAGTATACTTTCCACTTTCTGTAGATCTCTGGGGGCAGGGAAAAAACAACAACTTTTAATTAAATAAAGAAAACACTTGCCTTAATTTCCCTGAACCTCTTTCAGCAAGTTCTACAGCTTTTTTACATTCATCTAGTAAGTCTCGCACACATCCATGTTTATCTGGATATAGTGTTATTTCCTAAAAAAGTTAAAGGGGGTGGGGGGAAGAAAGAGAGAGAGAGAGAAAAGCAGAAGCCAATAATTAATAAGATGCAAAAGGAAACTAAAGTTAAAAAGAACAAGCTCTTGAGTTATATATGAATGCTAAAACCGATCAAGTTTTTTGATACTACAAAAGAGTCACTAATATAAAAGTAGGCTATATTGCATACAAATAATGTTCTATGTCTCCAATAGGGTTTGCAGAAGAAAAAATGCAGAATCAAAAAGGAAAAGCTTTGGATAATAAGATGAGCAGCATATACATTTAACTAACAAACAAACAGCTTGTTAATTGATTGCACCATTGTGCGAATAAAGAGCCTTGGGAAATTAGAATGCTACCGAGCAATTATTCAGTTAGTTCATGTATGGAGCTGAAAAGCTAAGTAGCAAGAACAAATCCCTACCCGTAGATAAAAATTCTGATTTGTTCCTCAAATACTTTAGTATTACTGGAATTTTGGAATGAGTAAACCTTTTGTAATGTGTAAGACAAATAGGTGAGTAAAATGAATTTAAAAACCGAATAAAACTTGCTATTTGATCATTCTGAGCACTACCACAGATGAAAGGGCTTACCTCTTCCCTAAATTGGCTGTTTAGCCATATGCACTTAAAACTTCTCCTGTTTTCAAAGTCTGTGATTTTCATTTTCAGCTATGGAGAATTGGGGGGGGAAAAGGCACCAGTTTAATCATACTGAAAAGCAAGCCAATTGTTCCTTCTTGCAGAATTAACAGAAGCCCCTACCTGCTGATAATAAAGCTTCTTAGGTTGTCTGGGTTTGAAGAATTGCAGGAGATCTCTTAAAGTTCCATCATAATTATGCCTAAGAGGGTTACCAGGACCATCCCTGTAACTAAAAACGAGACACAGGCAGACAGACAGACAGACAGAGACAAACAGACAGAGACAGACAGAGAGACACAAGGGGGGGAAGGAAAGAAATCTCACTTTAAAATATTTTCTGCACAGCATTTTAACTGGATTTTTTTCTGTAATCAGTGTTTAATATTTTATATACTCTGTTTGATATCCACTATGATTTTTCCCTGCCCTTAGAATAAAGAGGGGGAGCTGTGGTTGCGCAGTGGTTAGAATGCAGGATTGCAGGCTACCTCTGCCGACAGTCAGGAGTTCGATCCTGACTGGCTCAAGGTTGAGTCAGCTTTCCATCCTTCTGAAGTCAGTAAAATGAGGACCCAAATAGTTGAGGAGCAAGAAGCTGACTTTGTAAACCGCTGAGAGAGGGCAGTAAAGCACTGTGAAGCGGTATATAAGTCAAAGGACTATTGCTATATACAGGTTTTACAGAATCTACAGAGGTTTACCATCTTGTGGAAAACATATTTTAAAAAGCCTGCTCCTTAAAAAGTATGTACGTTGATCCATGATGAGGATGACCAACTTGGAAAGAATGTTTAACCAGAATGTCAATTGCACCAGGATCTAAAACACAGAGTTATGTGCAGCGTGAACCAAAATCCAATGAATCTGATAGGAAATTTCCAGCTATGCAAAACGCTGCAAATTATCCTCTGTGCACAATTGGTCTTCCCTCCCCAAATCCAGGATTCTACCCTGGAGATTTCTGGTATCAGGAATATACGCGAAGTGTCATTCTCTCGCATTTGTAGTCTTCAGCATCTACATTACAACACAAACCAGATGATAAATTTGCCCAACATCTCTTACCCTTGGGACTTGAAAAACTGCAACAGCATAGGATCCGTATTAAGCCTTTGAGCCACTGTCTTTGCAACCTGAGAAGATTTAAAAAAAAGGAAGAAGGAGGAGACGAAGAAGACGAAGACGAAGAAGACGAAGACGAAGGAGGAGGAGGAGGAGGAGGAGGAGGAGGAGGAGGAGGAGGAGGAGGAGGAGGAGGAGAGAAAGTGAGCTGAATTTTGGTAAACAATGGAACAGCTTCCCTCCCATAATTAAAAATTATGATTGTACTCCATACCACATTATGAGAAAGGAGTAAATACCTGAAAATAATTCATTCTGTTGGACAATGTGACAACAAAACCAGGATCATTAGGGATCGTTTTATCACAAAAGATGACGTCAACTCGGTAGTAGAGATCTCGAAAGTATTCTTTTGCTGTCGCTAATTCACTGTTGTCGTTTTCAGGGTCATCCCTTGTAAGCAAGAAAAAAAAAAATTACACAAAAATTGCTGAAACATTAAAAGGATGATCAAAATCTGTAGCTTTTGGTCAACCTTTAGAAATTATTCCGTCTAAGTGAACAAGTGCTAACCCTCATTTCTAACAATGAACTACTAAAATAATGTACACGTGCTAAAAAGGACAAAAATGAGAGTGAACTGCTTTTGAAAGAATTTCACAAAAAATAATTGCAATTACAAACTGTAGCCAGCCAACGAAGTAGATTACTCAACTAAAACTCCAACAGATTGTTAGCAAAATGGGATGAACATTTGGTTTTAAGTAAAGACCTCACTTAGAATGCATGTGAACTGCATCGCACTAGAATGAAATTTGAAAAATGTTGAGTGTTTCACTACATAATAGGTAAGAATTTGAAACAAATCCATTATACTCCTTCAGGTTTTGTACTGAAGTCACAATATTAAAAGCAGTAGTTCGCTGCCTTCCATCACTTAATTGACACAAAAGATTGACCATGGAGATCATTTTTAAATGTTATTAAACTTTGAATAAACAGGGGGCAACAACAACAACAACAATCATGCCTAGATTGTTAAAAAGAGAGATCCAATCTGTGTTTAAGAAATTTCCTGACAGAGAGAACAATTAACCAATGGAACCGCCTTCCTCCCTGAGTTGTGGGCGCTCCATTGCTGGAGGTTTTCAACAAAAGATTGGACAATCATTTGACTCAAGTCTCCTGTCTTTGAGTAGGGAGTTGGACTAGAAGACCTCCAAGGTCCCTTCCAGGGACCAAGGTCCCTATGATGTTAAAACTGTTGTTTCCATTGTGGTTTGCTATAAGGTATTACATTGGATGGGAGGCAGCACTCACACAGAGCCTACATTTGTCCTACGACAAAAACAAAAGAGGGTATAAAGCAGAGGTTTTCAAACTTGGCAGCTTTAAGACTTGTGGACTTCAACTCCCAGAATTCCCCAGCCAGCAGAGCTGGCTGGAGAATTCTGAGAGTTGAAGTCCACAAGTCCTAAAGCTGACAAGTTTGAAGACCTCTGGTATAAAGGCTTCTTTCTGGTACCCCTTGTTTCTCTCCAATGGAACATTCTAAATCACATGGGATATGAGGGGTCTTGTCCTTCCCCCCTCCCACCCCGTCCCCCGCATTCCAGCCTGGAAAAGGGTTGTTTTGAACTGAGAAGGTTTCAGTTGAAAAATGTTTTGCATATCTCATCGCCGATTTAACCCAGTTTTCTCTCAAGCTAGTGGTGAATTCAGATGCGTTGGAACCCATACTGATTGGGGCTGCTGGGGGTTATGGAAGCTGAAGTTGTACACATCCAAGGGACATTCTCTTGGGAGAATCTGGGATTGAAAATTTCAGAGCCCTCGCACAAAAACGGTTGCAAGCCTACTTTTGAAATACAATGATGTCGCCGTCCATGAGTTCGTCAAGAGCTTTGTCGAGGGAAACATCATAGTCTTGAATTCTCTCTGTTAAATTCGGTTTAACTTCCTGAGGGGGGAAAAAAAACCCCAAGAAATTAAGGGATTAGTTATCCGAAGTCATAATTAAGGAGAAATAGTTCATTTGCAATCCTAAATAAAAATTGTATATACCGTATTTTCCGGCGTATAAGACGACTGGGCGTATAAGACGACCCCCAACTTTTCCTGTTAAAATATAGGGTTTGGGCTATACTCGCCATATAAGACTGTCCCTCTTCCAATGCACACCAAATAAAAATTAAAAAACATCAACTGGCTCACCTACAATGTAAAAGCAGCTGTGCTAGACCCAAAATGGCCCCTGTAACAAGCAGGAACCTCACACAGCCACAAAAAGCCCCCCCAAAAAACTTTCACACTCTAAACACACACAACACAACACAACTGGCTCACCCACAATGTAAAAGCAGCTGTGCTAGACCCAAAATGGCCCCTGCAACAAGCAGGAACCTCACACAGCCACAAAAAGTCCAAAAAACCAACTTTCACACTTTACACACACCAAATTCCACATACAGCTTTGTGAGATTTTGTGTGTTTGTGTAGTTGGAGTGAAACACTACAGAAACACACTAAATCTCAGAAAGCTGCACAAATATTGTTTTATTTTATTTTATTTTTATTTTTATATGAAAGCTAAATTTAAAACTTCCTAAACTTTTAATGGCTAGGTCTAAAAAAGAACAACTAAAAAAACCCCAATTGACTATTTTTTTTAAAGCTCCCAAAGGGGAAAAAAACTTACCCAATAGAACAGGGGTCTCCAACCTTGGCAACTTTAAGACTTGTAGACTTCAACTCCCAGAATTCCTCAGCCAGCTTTGCTTTGCTGGCTGAGGAATTCTGGGAGTTGAAGTCCACAACTAACTCCTTGCTTGATTGCAGGCAGGGAGTTGCTTGCTTGCCTGAATAGATTCAGGCAAGCAAAGCAAGGCAAGCGTTGCGACTAGCAGCTGAGGTAAGCAAGCTGGAGGGGGAAAACTTTTTCCCTTTTACATGGCTCTGGCCATCCCAGCTGAGTTGCAGGGAACTCAGCTGGGATTGTCAGAGCTGGGATCGTCAGAGCTGGGATCGCCAGAGCCATTTAAGGCTCGTTAGAGCCTTTCGGGCTGGTCTGCCTGGTTACAGGAGAAGGATACCCGGCGTATAAGACGACCCCCGACTTTTGAGAAGATTTTCATGTGTTAAAAAGTCGTCTTATATGCCGGAAAATACGGTACATTTGTATAGGTAACTATAGGACACATACATCACTATTCTACGTCCGTACAGTACATTTAATCCAGGGGTCAGCAACCTGCGGCTCCGGAGCCGCATGCGGCTCTTTGGACCCTCTGCTGTGGCTCCCTGTCAGGTGATCCCACCACTGGCTGACCCTCCCCTCCCAGTCACTCCTCGCCTGGCCTGAGAAGGTAAGGGCAACAGCGGGGGATGGAGAAACAGCCAGGGCAGAGACAGAGAGATACAGAGAGTGGGGGGGGAGAGAGAGACATAGAGAGATACAGAGAGGGAGGGAGGGAGGGGAGAGAGAGATATGTCAAAAGGATTTTGTGGTTCCCGGTGTTTTTTAACAACTGGTTCTCTATGCTAATGACCGGCTGGGTAGACGTGGCTGGGGGTGGATTTCATGTGACTGGTGGAAGTGAGTGACATCGAGTTGGCCACGCCCACCCAGGTTTTGTAGCTCCCGGTGATTTCTTTTTTGTGGGAAACAGGTCCAAATGCCTCTTTTGAGTATTTAAGGTTGCAGACCCCTGGTTTAATCACTATTCCTTAAGGATAAAAATATACTTTAAGCCATGCCCTGAAAATAACTTTTGAGCTATGAACACTAACAAATGTATCCTGGCATTAGCTCTTAGGGATCTATCTGACTTCTATTTTGGAAAGAACAACAACAAAAAATGATTAGCCTCTGCGGTTCTGCAATTCTCTTTTAATAGTATTTTATGATAGGCTGTTCACAGCCTAGAAAAAGAAATGGGAGTTTGTGCAGTGTTATAAGCACAGAAGATCTTCTGGTGTAACAAACTTAAAACTGGTACTAAAGCAAAGATAAGTTACCAAGATTTCTGTAACCCAATTCCTCTTTCCCTTTCAATAAATCTGATAAAGGAAGACTTGAGTATTTTTATTTTGAGTTCTAAGTAGCTACTGGGTGTGTGATTCATTTTTAGAGGATTACCTGTTATTCTGCTTCATTAGAACCAACTAAGACTTTATAAAATCAGTGTTGGTGAAAGGTAAAAGGAACAAACCTATTCAAGAATGTTGTTTTGGAGGGGATAAGGGCACAATTGAAATATATTGTAAATCTTGTTATAGAAATATAAGGGGAAAAAATGGTCTCGGGGTGTGTGTGTGCACTGTAATATTTGTTTTTTTCCCTTTTTTTCTTTCTTTTTTTGTATTTAGATGTATATGTACTATGTTTGTATTATTTGTATTTTTTAAAAAAACCAACTAAGACTCTTATACCACTGACAAATTTGTTATGGCATGATTTTTTTTGATGAAAATATTGTCAAAAATTATCTTTGTTTTCAAAGAGATCATTTTTGGGTGAAAACCCTGCAAAAAGCTAAGGCAGAATTATGCCTTAGGCAGTTATTTAATTATGCAGGCTAACTGAGGCAATGTTTATTACAACCTTGGGATTCACTTAACAACTATGGTGACTCAATTTATGACTGAAGTAAAAGTTATTACAAAAAAAATTGTTATTACAACCCACCACAATTCAGAACAGAAATTCTAATCTCAATAGTGGTTGTAAGTCTGTATCACAATACTATCTGAATTGTGTGCAACATTAAAATTTGTTAATTTTAATTTGTTTTTCCATGTGCCACAAAACTGCCTTTATTTATGTGAGGATATTGAATGCCCGAATGAAGGCAAATCTATGTTTTCCCAGGATAATGTTGCAGGATCCAATCTGGGTCAGTCACCAGAACCAGAGTCTTGGTCTTCTGAGCTTTCGGACTCGTGCTGGAACTCATCTTCAGGGAACTTCTCTTTCTATGCACACATTCTGGTGAGAAAGAAGTTCCCGATGATGAGTTCCTAAAAGTTTGAAAGTCAGAAGACTAAACCTCTGGTCCCAGTGACCGACCCAGATTGGATCCAGCAACATTGAATGCAATTCCTTTTTTTTTTTTTTTTGGATATGTTTTATTTGCAATCTACCTTTAACAACCAACATATTTTGTGGACAGTGTATTGACTGGATCAATGTATTTTTTTACACACTGCTAACAATAATAATGCAACTGAATATACATAATCCTTGTCTTCCAACTTCTATCCTTAATATGCTAATTGTAATTATAATGGACTCTTTTATGTAAATATATATAATACTATTTTCCCAGTTTGTATTTATCCCCCCCATTTATTGGTGTTCTTCTACATTCACATCTTTGTCTTTAAACAATACCATTCTCTTTTTATGATTCTTTATCGCTTTCTCCATAAATATATTTAAGCATCAATATTTCTTCATACAATGTATTTGTTGACCCCTGCTGAACCACTAATATTTTAATAGTTTAAATATTAACTCAATGTTCCACCATAATTCCAATATCTCAATTTTCTAGAAACACCAATACAACCAATTATTATTAATCAGTCGTTGAATGCAAATCCTGATTCACTGCTGCATCTAAAATTGCACTGGGCTCCCTCTTTTCAACACGTTCCCTTCCACTGATGTTGCTGGATGGGGACACTTTAAAGGGGCTCCAAAGCTTTGCTCGTTGGTGTCTTGTTATCTTCCTAAGCTTACATGTTTTCCTAAATCCACACAATAATTGTATGATTTCAGGAAAACATGTGTATGAATTTAACAAAGCACTTAAGGTGCAAAGTTGTCGGTACCACCTTAAACTCAAAATGTGTGTTTTCTTGGGACTCCATGGCAACCATCACCATTCTGAAAAAAATATTTTTAATTTTCGCTCCTCTCTGATGCAGATCCATTAACAATTCCCAAGCAGTGTATAGTAGCAGCACGCTGCAACTATTTGCAATAGAACTATTTATGATTTTTCCAACCTCTAAAGAAAAGTGAGACTTAACCCAGATCATCAGTTATTAATAGTGAAAAATTAACTGATGGCCTGGGTCAGGGGTCTGCAACCTTAAATACTCAAAGAGCCATTTGGATCCGTTTCCCACAAAAAAGAAATCACTGGGAGCCACAAAACCTGGATGGGCGTGGCCAACTTGATGTCACTCACTTCCACCAGTCACATGACTCCCCCAGCCACGCCTACCCAGCCGGTCATTAGCATAGAGAACCAGTTGTTAAAAAACACCGGGAACCACAAAATCCTTTTGACATATCTCTCTCTCCCCTCCCTCCCTCTCTGTATCTCTCTATGTCTCTTTCTCCCCTCCACTCTCTGTATCTCTCTGTCTCTGCCCTGGCCGTTTCTCCATCCCCCGCTGTCGCCCTTACCTTCTCAGGCCAGGCGAGGAGTGACTGGGAGGGGAGGGCCAGCCAGTGGTGGGATCACCTGACAGGGAGCCACAGCAGAGGGTCCAAAGAGCCGCATGCGGCTCTGGAGCCGCAGGTTGCTGACCCCTGGCCTGGATGAACAGCTGTAGCTCAGTTTGCACCAGATGCTTATAAAATTTGGGCACAGCACTTATGACACCTTCAAGGAGGCCTTAATTCCTTGTGGGAAGGATATAAGGAAGCTGAATTTAGCTTGGCATTGCGGTTTCCTTAAAGCAGAGGTGGGGGAACTGTGGCCTCTGTATGGCTTCTGGACTTCAACTCCCAGAATTCCTGAGCCAGCATGGGAATTGAAGTCCACAGGTCATAAAGGGGCCACCGTTCCCTACCCCTGCCTTAAAGCAACACATTAGCAACCTAGCCATGTAGCCCACTCTACAGACAGTGTAACATTGCAGGTGTAAGTTACTAAGGCCAGTCCTGTATGCCAATTTGGAGATAAAATTCCACAAGCAATAATGAAGAGAATCTACTATCCATAGGCAGCATTCATAACAACAGGAAAGCAGTGTATATGTAGTGATAAAAGCTCTTGTTATGTGTTAGCACATTGGTTCTAGCACAACAGACACAAATGACAACTTTTCTAGGGAAGTGTAAAATGTCTTGGATACAAAATAGTTGTTCAGAGTTCAAAGTGGCTCTTTCAATTTCAGAGGAAGTGGTAAAGCAGTTGCCTAAGCTTACTGGTCTGTGGAGAGGGCCGTGAATACTTCCAGGATGTGGAACTATCAATGGAATTTTTATTACGGTCATAGACAAGCATTACAAATAAAAGCATTAAAAACAATAATAAAAATAAAAAAACCAGACAAAATAATGTATTACTATTAGTGGCGGATTAGTGGGCAGTTAAGAGTCAGCCTAATTCTGCACACAGTGTAACGAAAGTTGGCCACATTCAGAGAAACTACTTCGTGCTGATCTGATTACAGCAATTTTAGATAAAAGAGATCAGTATTTCCGGGGTATTTATTTAGGTGAAGTGCGTGTGTCCTTGAGTCCATGTGTCCTTATAGAACAAGGGTCTCCAACCTTGGCCACTTTAAGACTTGTGGACTTAAAGCATGGCTGGCTGGGGAATTCTGGGAGTTGAAGTCCACAAGTCTTAAAGCTGCCAAGTTTGAAGACCCCTGTTATAGAAAATGCAGTATAGCTGGATGTCAGTTGTAGTTTCAATGGTCTCTTGTCCACAGGGATCTGGAAGTACTGAAATGCTTTCCTGAGGCCACAGCAACCCATTTCAAACTCAAATAATTTGCTATGTCTGATTTTTTCAACAGCCCTAAAAGTTCAAATGCACTAATCTCTATGCCAAGTTTCATTACGCAAAATGACCCATTTTTCAAATGAATTGTTACAAGATGCATTTCATTATGTTTTTTTTTTTAAAAAAACTCTCCTTGTAAAAAATTTAAATTGTTGATTGGAACATAATGTGGAAAAACTGCAAAACCTTGCAATTCGATCCAACTATTTGGAAAAATGAAGACACATTTTAAAGAAATGTGTTCATATTTGGATTGCTTAAAAGTTTATTTTGCTGTAAAGACATTCATTCATTCTGACAATATTTCATAACATTCAGCCTATTTCCCCCCCCCAGATAAACGTCTCAAAGAATAATTCTACTTTTAAGGGAAAAGTAAATAAATGGCCCAAACCTCATAGAGGATAAGATTAGATTCTTGGGGAAATCCTGCTCTTTCACACATAACTGGCAGCAAGTCACCTTTGGAGGAAGAACAGAACAGAAAAAAATATATACATACTGCAACTTCTGCTTCTATGGAAAAATATTGCGTCTAGAAATCACTTTAATTATCTAATATTATGGTTTAGCTCAGAAATCAAAACTATAGCTCAAAATTAGCTTCTCTCACAGATTCAGCAGTTAGAGGTAATGTTTGCTATCCTATATTTAACGAGTTCAGACAAATATATGATCTGAAACTACAGAATTTTATTATGCAAAGCATAATATGTGAGGTGGAATATTTTCTTTTTCTTTTGGCTTAACACAATTCTTAGGGGGCTCTTTATGAGTGACAAAATCACCAAAAACGTACGTATTTTGCAGGATATAGGTGTGTAGATATGTCCACAATAATTCAAACTTCGTGTCTTTGGATCATACATTTTCAGGAAGAGCATCACATCATCTACAAGAAAAGCAAAGACGATTTTCAGAGAGGAACAAAATCTCCATTTGTGCCCAAGTTGTTTTTTGTATATATCTCAACTGATTATATTTTGTGTAGTGTAAAAATATAATAAGAGAAATGTTTGGTATTTAATTATTCGGATCGTGGTTTTATCCTTCTCAAGTGATTGATAAATCAACCATACAGCCAATCTTAATTGTACTTTCAATCAAAGTACAGTGAATTTACTCAATCATAAAACAATTTTTTAAAAACAAATCATGCTGCGACAGACAGAGCCAAGACTAGTCTGTTGACTGATCAAAATCCAACTTTTAATATCTTTCCTTTTTTCTGAACTGTTTCCGGTTCATAGGTACTATCATTTAGTTAAAGAATAAATTTAAGAATGCCCCTTCTTTTTTCTCTTCAACCTCTCATCTTAAAAGGAAAATAAAACTAGTTTAAGCTTGTTTTTAGGGTTTACACCACACTATTAATCTAGGTCAGGGCTCCCCAAGGGGTCAGCGAAACAATCCAAGGGGTTGATAAATGGCCGATGATCAAAATGTTGAAAACCCATTTAGGGTCAATTAGAGTGTCTCTGCATAGAGCTCTGCACCATCCCCTACTCCTGGTGGGTGACGTGCCTAATGGCAACTACAACTCCCAGAATTCCCCAGCCAGCATGGTGAGATAGTATCACCCAGGGTTGCATTGCCCAGTTACCAGCAAGAGCAGCCTTGAATGCAGAGGTGGTATTCAGCCAGTTTGGACCAGTTTGCCTGAACCAGTAGTGGAAATTGCAGGTGGGCTCCGGCTCTATGCCATCCTATTTAGGCACATTTTTGAGGCTGGGTGCATGCGCAGAAAACACGCGCACATGTTGTGGTCCACCAGCAGCCTGCGGAGTTGACAACAGTGTCGGACAGCGATGAGGCTGAGAAAGAACATGGGCCAGTCCTGGAGGCTGGGGAAGGCCCGGATGAGGGCTCTGCGTCAGAGGCAGAGATGGGGCCAGAGCCATCGGGGAGTGATGTGTGGACTCCAGAGCCTCCAGAAGCTGACAGTAGAGAGGCAGAGGAACAGGAGGACCCTGTTCCTAGTGCATGCATAAGAAGAGGTGCCAGAAGGCAAGAGCAGCTCAAGCAAAGAGGACGACTCGGGAGTAGGGCCAAGAGATGACTGGCCCCTCCCATAAGGCTTAAAACAGACCAGCAACGGTGTTTGGGCTTTGCCGGAAAACAACGTTGGTAGCTTTGTCTTCTTCTTCGTCTACGTCTTGTATTTATTTTTGTATCTGTGACTTCTGAAGGCCAAGAAAGGCCTTTGGCAGTTTGCCTAATTGGATCAAGGTTTGCGATAGGACTGAGGAATTTGTGTTGGGAGGAATTTGCTTTAATTTAGTTGAAAGACGCTGGGAAGGAAGTAATTCTCAGCTGTTCGAATAAAGTTAGTTTGTTTTTTCACTGACTGATTTTCCTACTACTTACTTGGGTCTGGGTCACAACAGCACGAGCAAAGTGCACGCATGGAAGGCTGGGGCGTGTGCAAACCGGACGCACGTGTGCACTAAGCAAGCATGTGTTTGTGGGGCGAACCAGCAGTAACATAATGTGAAACCCACCGCTGCTTGAATGGTTTGGAGATGAATAATTTCAAACTTCATGAAGGTGTCAATGAGCTGCAGTTTGAGGACCCCTGTTCTAACCCTTGTTTTAAAGGGGCATGAATCTGTTCCACTGGTGTTCAGCATACATTGGGGGGGGAGGGCAGGCTTCAGAGGCTGCCAACCTGGAACTGGGGGTTAAAAGGGGGCTAACCACAAGGCTCCTTTTGACCAGTATTTCTCAACCATGGCAGCTTTAAAATGTGCAGACTTCAATTCCCGGAATTCCCCAGCCAAATTAAGGATGTATGGACTTCCAGCATGGCTGACTGGGGAATTCTGGGAGTTGAAATCAAAGCATCTTAAGGTTAAGAAACGCTGCTTTAGATTTCCCAGGACTTCAATGGATTGGCCAACTTTTTTTTTAATTAGATGAGAGGACTTCCAGATAACCTGGTTCATCCTAGTTGGGGAAGAATCAATTCATACAATACTACAAGGAAACCATCATTTCATCAATGCAAGCAGTTTCAAAATCCTACTATCCAAAATGTTGACTTTTCTATGGAATGGAAGATTTTACTCCCTTCGGCATGAAACTTGCAGGTCATGGGACTTACGGTCTTTGTCGAACTTGGGTAACGTTGCTCCTGTAGCAGCCATTTCTGGATCTACTGTTTCAAGGAATATTGTCCATGGGTTTTCATTGTCGCTGAGCTCAATCATCTGTGAGCAATTAATACAGGAGCGGGAAATAAGCAGTAAGTGCAACATAGTCAGAAGGAGGAACAGATAATATTACGTCTGCTTCAGTGAAGAAAAGCAGCTTTGAAGTATTTTTAATAATTCAATGTTGCATTGTATTAATAGAAACCTGGACTCAACACTTTGCTATAACTTGGGGGAGGATAACCATGATCAACTAGTCTAATCTAGGACTCTGGGTTTTGAATTTGTATTTAAATCCTGGCATTCTTCCTAGGCCCAGATAATTTTACACCTAAGACAGGACTAGAGCTCACAATCTCTGATTTCAAGACTTATGTCTTAGCTATACTGGCTCTCAATCTAGGGCACACACAAATTTAAAATATTATTTCAGTTCCTTTGGGAGGGGGTATCGTGCAAATTTTTGTCATGCACTTTTCAATACAAGAGAATTTTACATGTGCCAAATGTTATGCATCTAACTTAGACGACTGTGGAGAAATGAAGGAGAATAGAATAGAATAGAATAGAATAGAATAGAATAGAATAGAATAGAATAGAATAGAATAGAATAGAATAGAATAGAATAGAATAGAATAGAACAGAACAGAACAGAACAGAACAGAACAGAATAGAATTACAGAGTTGGAAGGCGGCCTTGGAGATCTTCTAGTCCAACCCCTTGCTCAAGGAGGAAACCCTATACCATTTCAGGTATAGGGTTTCCTCAAATGGTTGTCCAATCTCTTCTTAAAAACTTCCAGTGTTGGAGCATTCACAACTTCTGGAGGCAAGTTGTTCCACTGATTAATTGTTTTAACTGTCAGGAAATTCCTCCTTGGTTCTAGGCTGCTTCTCTCCTTGATTAGTGTCCACCCATTGCTTCTTGTCCTACCCTCAGGTGCTTTGGAGAATAGCTTGACTCCCTCTTCTTTGTGGCAGCCCCTGAGATATTGGGACACTGCTGTCATGTCAGCCGTAGAATAGGTGAAATTAACTCATTTGGAATTGGACAAGACTTCAGAAGTGACATTTCGTCCTTGATGTGCACTCACAGTTTTATTGCCATCAGCTTCATTGTCTAACATGGCCGGTCTTTTTGTCCCATTGCTTCGAGCTTGCATCGGCCACAACCGTATCTGATCTTGCGGGAAGCCCTACGAAATTTTTTAAAAAGCAAACGAACATGCTTACTGGAAGAAGATAAGTCATTACCAGATCAGTGTCAGGTTTTTAATGCCCAAATGAGGAAATTATTCTATGCAAAGAAAGTCAGGGACTTAACCGCTACCTGCTCCCGCAGACGCTCACCATTGTTTGGGAAAGGTTTTGAACAAATTCTGTCAGTGTGGAATTCTTCAAGACTTTGAACACGGTGTACTTCACTTTTTCTTCATCGTACATGTCATTGCCTTGATGGCCACAGAACTGGTCCTCTGTTACTATCTGAAATTACACAAGCATTTGGTTATTGAAACTACGTGGATCACAATGGGAGTCTTCCCTATTTCCACAAGGATGGGCACCTTAGAAGTCGAACATTCATGTTCTGGCTTCTAGATCCTCTCAACTACCGTATTTTTCGGACTATAAGAAACACTTTTTTGTCTCCCAAAAGGGGGTGAAAATGTCTGTGCGTCTTATAGAGTGAATATTACCAAAGCCCCGCCAATCCACCAGCCATTTTTTGGCCTCCGCACACCCCGTTTTCGGGCCTTTTTTCAGCCCGTTTTTGAGGCTTTTTTCAGACTGTTTTCGAGGCTTTTTTCGGCCCATTTTTTCAGAAAAACCGGGTTGAAAAAAGCCTTGAAAACGGGCTGAAAAAAGCCTCAAAAACAGGCTGAAAAAAGCCTTGAAAACGGGCCAAGAAAAGGTCTGAAAAAAAGGCCTGAATTGATCAACACACTACATTATTACATGGTATCAGTTTTTAAGAAAACAGTCGATATCTAAGGGCAAGAAGTGTGCTGCTGATAGTGTGCTGATCAATTATATTTCAAAAATATATTCTTAAAAGGTTTATGATGGCTTAATTAAACAGGCATGTAACTCAGTTACGTTCAGCAGAATTGACTGAAACCAGGTTATGACTTATGACCGTTTTTCATACTTATGACCATTGCAGCATCCCCATGGTCATGTGACCAAAATTCAGATGCTCGGCAACTGGTTCCTATTTATGACCGTTGCAGCGTCCCGGGATCTTGTGAATCCCTTTTGCGACCTTCTGACAATCACTTAACAATCGTCTTACTAACTTTAAAGCTGCAGTGATTCACTTAACAAATGTGTCAAGAAAGGTCGTAAAATGGGAGCGAAACTCACTTAAGGAATGTCTCGCTTAGCAACACAAATTCTGGCCTCGATTGTGGTCATACGTCGAGGACTACCTGTAATCTCTGAAAACTGCCTGGCTGTTGCAGGGTAAGGCAGATGCAAATGAATTGGGGCAGCCCTTTGCAGACACTTGCAACACCTGGACACAAGAGGGCTCACTAGGCAGGCAGAAAGAGGCAAGGTCCAACTGCCACCATCCTCCATAAATGCAAAGGAAAAGGATTCTGCATCAGGTTAACTAATGCACAGCAAAAACATTTCGTGCAGAATACATCGACTTTACTAAAACTAAAACCCTTTTCGGAGTAGCGGGCATGAGAGCTTTCCTGTCTCCTCTTGATATTAGGCCATCGTTGGCGAACTTAGTTCTCCTCCTACAGCAGCTACAATGAGAGGAACTTTACTATGACCTGTCAAGTTTTGATTGAAACACATCGAAGTAGCTTTAACTCTCCCAGTTGACCTTAGTTCTATATGAACTATGTTCCTCTTAGCATCAAATGCAAGTGGAGGGGAGCTACTTTGAGAAGTTGAAAAAAATATATTAAGGGTAATTGACTGTAAATAAACTTTACTGTTCCTGTGGATCAGGAGGGGTGGAGATTGTGGATCACACGCTCCTTTGATGTTCCTTTTACAGAGAGATTCGGAAATATCTTTCCAATAATTGCTGGATATCCTAGCCATTCCGACACTGTTTATCTCCAGTGGCTGCTTAAGGACGAACAGTCTGAAATTATAGTGCAGATGGCTTAGATTCTGCACAGCAGCACTGGGGATAACACGTGTCAAAACCACCCTAGCTATTGTATACAACAAATGTGGCATATCTTTTGCACTGCTTTTTCCTTTCCCTTTTAGTATTAAACTGACTATGGGCCACAGAGTTTATGGATTGTGATTTTAGTATAATTAGGCCATGTACAATTGACAGACTGGATTTTATCATAGGTTTTTATCTGTTAAAATAAAATTCTTTTATTCTAGAATTTTTAATTGTATATTTATTGTTTTTATTTGTTCTGGTCCCTGGTCTATGACTGTAATCAATAAATAAATTCTGAAATACTGTAAACATAAAGAAAAACAATAAAGCCAAGATGCTTTGTTTCTACCACAGGAAGCACTGCTGAAAAATATTCAACTGACTAGATACCATGGAAGAGAATACAGCGATCAAGCCGCATAAAGTCTGCCTTTAGATTTGCTGGTCTCCATATGCCAGCTGGAGAGAAGAAAAGCTGTAGAACGCCAACCTGGATAAAGGTAGAGTTGGTAGTCCTCGAGTTACAATTAAGCCCAACATTTCTGTGGTTAAGTGAGACATTTGTTAAATGAATTTAGCCCCATTTTATGACCTTTCTTGACATAATTGTTAAGTAAATCATTGCACTGGTTAAAGGCAGTGATATAGTTGCTGGATTCCCCATTGACTTTGTTTGGAAGAAGGTCACAAAAGGGGATCACATGAGCCCGGGACACTGCAACCGTTGTAAGTATGAACCGGTTGCTGAGTATCTGAATTTGGATCATGTAGGACTACAGGGAAGTTGCCATGGTTGTGTGAAAAACCGTAAGTCACTTTTTTCAGTGCTGTTGCAACTCTGAACTGTTGCTAAATGAACCGTTAAGTCGAGGACTATGTGTACAGTGGTACCTTGATACTCATTTGCTTTGAAACTCATTGAATTTGGTAGTCAACATATTTTGACACGTAAATTTTGTCCATCATTTGTTTGGTACTGAATGCACGAGCTAGAACTTGTCAGTATCGGCTGCCTTGTGACTCACTACATTATTCCTTGTGGGAAAAAATTGTTTGGTACTCATCGCACCTCCCAGAACCAATTAACGATGATCACCGAGTTACCACTGTATATCAAATCAACTTCCTTGGCTTATATTGAAGCCTTACTGGGAGAACTTGCCCGACGTCACATAGATTTGGGCTGGGAATGTCGAAAGTCCTCTGAGCCACAAACTCAACTAGAGTTCACGATGAACTTTTAGCCTTGGCTGGTTCACAGTTCTGTTAGCAGGACAAGTTAGAATGACCCGCATGTCAACTCGCAAAGCATCCCTGGTCTGCTGTCGAGTTGCCATAGGCTGGGGGAAGGGGTGAGAAAGAGGTCCAATGAAGGGAAAATGAGCAGAAACAACACAGCAAACCCAAGGCAGCTCCTTCTCCAAGCTCACCTGTACTTGCATATAGAGATGGGCTTCTTGCCTCTCCTTTCTCTTTTGGGCCTCTATTCTTTTTTCTTCCTGCAATCGTTCCACCAGCTGCTGAGGAATATCATGATCTGTGACTGCTTGCAAAACCTCACCTGCAAGAAATGCAACATTGGCATTAGGGGAGTTTTAAAGGCAGAACAAAGCAGCCAATGACTTGAGGATGATCATTTGGTCCATCCATCCATCCATGGTATTTGAGGGACTACCTCTCACCAAATATATCTACCCATCCCATCAGATCCAGCAAGACAGGAAGAGCTGGTCAACCTGTTTTCCAAAGCACCAGAAGGCAAGACAAGAAGCAATGGATGGAAACTAATCAAGGAGAGAAGCAACCAAGAACTAAGGAGAAATTTCCTGAAAATGAGAACAATCAACCAGTGGAAGGGCTTCCCTCCAGAAGTGGTGGGTGCTCCTCAACACTGGTGGTTTTCAAAAAGAGACTGGACATTTGTCCAGAAGTCTTCTGCTTGGGCAGGGGGTTGGACTGGAAGACCTCCAAGGTCCCTTCCAACTCGTTTATTCTGTTATTCTGAATGTGGCAGGCACTGTCCAAGAAGGCATGTCATCTGATGGGACACGGGAGACCTCTTCTGTTCCAGCACCCATCCTCTGAAATATTCTCTCAGCAGAAGTGAGTCCTATCCCCCCACTCTTGGTCTTTTGGAAGAGCCTGAAATCTTGGCTCTGTTGCTTGGCCTGGGCCCTGACAGGGGCCTGCTACATTGGGGGTGGATGATGGGTAGAGAAGATTCTCACCCCAGGGTGTCCATCATCTTGGTTCTTAACTTTTAATCTTTTAAATTTTAACACTGTATAAAATTGTAAATTGCCCGGCCTTGCTGTATTAGTGAGTTGGGTGCAAAGAGATTAATTAATTAGGTGAACGATGGGCCTGATACCTGCCTAAACTACCTTTGAATGTTCTACAAGACAGCAGAATTTATTAGCCTCTCTCTCATAATGTAAACTGTATTGCAACAGAGGGATTGTCGGCAATCCTTCAAGAGTCAGTTTTCTATCAGAAACAATGAACTCATTTGCATTGGTGAACTGCTAGAAAGAACTTTAGCATTTGAAATGTCACTCTTCCACTTAGACTATTTATTTATACAGTTTTAAACACTACGGGACACAACATTCCTTTGTAATGTTAAGCTTCTTAACAACACGGTTTCTTAACAGCTGTCTGGATTGCAAATTCCACAAAGTCCTGCCCAAACTGACATCAGGAAGTCTGCTAAGCACATGTCATCCTTTTTTAAAACAGAGGATACAAATTACTGCATCTCTGAAGGTCAGTATTTTCTTCAGTGGGATTTTAGAAATGTTTCTGTACTCAGTATGCCACGTACATTATTTGTGCATGTCTTCATCTGAAGAAAGAGAGATAAATTTAAAACAACAAGCAGTGCTTCAGATAAGTTCATTCTGGATCCTTGAGCTTAAGCCTTTTATTTATTTATTGTTTAGAAGCAGGTTATTTTGATTTTCAGCTTTTTTAACTGCTCTAAAATGGAGTGCAATGGCCAAATTTTAAATTTCAAATCCTTGCATTATGAAATATTCCAAACTGTAGGATTTGCTATAGAA
Organism: Pantherophis guttatus; assembly: GCF_059756535.1. Lineage (NCBI taxonomy): Eukaryota > Metazoa > Chordata > Lepidosauria > Squamata > Colubridae > Pantherophis > Pantherophis guttatus. Next base: position 3,892,360 of record NC_142076.1, read on the forward strand.
AAGATGTCCAACATGATCCTCCAGATGGAGACCATGTGTTATTTAGCAGGTTTTTTTTCAATCCCTTTTTTGAAAGTGAGTGTCCAGGAAATCAGGCTTCTTAAATACTCAGTTTCTTCCTTTTTCACAACAAGAAACCTGGCAGATACCACCTTAAAATATATACTTTTAAGTAATGAGAGAAACAATTAACCCTCTTCTTCTAATTGTAAACCTTATTTGCCTTCCCTTCCTTGGAACATCACAGTGTGGTCTCAGAAGTGCAAAATGTGAGACGGCTCTTAAATACAGCATGGAGAAAGACAACATTCAGACCTGTTTTACATTTCAAGACTGGTACACCTACTTAGTTTTGACTCCCTGATATAAACCAACATGTATGCGTTGGTACAGTGTCGCACAGATAGGTCATCATCATGGCCTCCATAGTTATGCTCAATTGCTTCTTCTTTTGTACATCTAGATACAACGTCATCATCAAATTTACACCACTGTGAAAATAAAACCATGAATTTAAAACTGCAACAGGCAGAAAATATTCAATCAAACGTTCATGTTCTAAATTTTAGAAACTTAAAACTTAAAATTACTCTAATTTTATCTAAGCACTACAAAATGCAAGCAGACCAAACTATGTAGCTCAGAACTGACAAACTTCAGGTTTGACACCAGAGCTTCCCTGAGTTGCTAAGACTGATTCGAGACCCGTGATGGCGAACCTATGGCACGTGTGCCAGAGGTGGCACACAGAACCCTCTCTGTGGGCATGCATGCTGTCACCAGATGCTCTTCCAGGTTCCTTCACGTGCATGTGCTCCGGCCAGCTGGTCTTCACATGAAGATCAGCTGGCCGGCGCGCATGCACCCTATGGAACACGAAAGAGTAGCTGGCAGTTGCACATGTGCACCGGCCAGCTGCTCTCTTCCAGGTTCCGGCGTGGGTGCTCCAGTTTTGGCACTTGGTGCTGAAAAGATTAACCATCACTGTTCTAGACTGTGCAAGCCAAGGAAAGTCGCAGAACTGATCCAGTTTCTCCTTGCTTGTTCCTTCGTACTGGAATTGTTTCAAATCCCTCTTGCACGTTAAACGTAGCATGCAGAAAGAAGACTCCATGGCTATTTCTTAAAAATTTATTCATTTATTTATTTATTTGTTCAACTTGTATGCCGCCTTTCTCCGAAGACTCAAAAATATAACTTAATATCTAGCAGATTAAAAATATTTGGTGGAGCAGCATTTAAATAGAAACTATAGATTATTCAAGTTATGCAAACAGTTTTCCCGCCAGACATCTGATAAAACAGACTGATAACTTTTCTAAAATCTTAGTTAACCATCCACAATTTCCAAGACATTATATTGGGGGGGCGGGAGGGGGGAAGGGAAGAGATATATCATTGCTGATGCTAAAATTGTCAACAGGTGCTTCATTTAAATGATTTCCAGTTGAATACCTGATGGTTTTTCTATGACTTACTTTTCCATCCCCTTTTGGGTTCAAGTAAACAACATAATGCCCCCCATGGTTGTCACCACTGTGTACGAGCACTGCGTGAAGAATATAATTTGCAGCATCTTTAGGATCAGTTTTTTGCAAGAATTCATCCAGAGGCAACTGATCTGGAAATTCAAACCTATTACAAAAATAGAAAAAGTTTAAGTTTACTTTATTGTCATTGCAGCTCGTACAACAAAATTAAATGCCGTCTTCAGTGTACAGTATACATATAAAAACACAATCTCTACAACTGAATTGGGGGAAAAAAGAGCTAAACGGGTTTTGGAAATGCATGCAGTAATCAAGTTCTATGCAACGCATTAAGTGCATCATCTTTGAGAGATCAGTTACATTGCTAGTTTCTTATTAAGTATAGGTCCCATAAAATTTTATCTCTTTACTGCAGAATTTTTTGTACTGTCTATGATTTTTTGTTAAATGCCAGGAGTTGTAAAAGAGGAGAAAAATAGGGAAGAAGGCAAGAGAGAATTACTAAAAGTTTTCCTGTTGCAGGTTCTGAAATCAGTCCACCAAATGCAGACAAATTTCAGCTTTATTTTTTCTCCATCTTCCTAATTCCATGAAGACTGAGGTTAGAATGCATTTGCAGCCATCTCATCCATTTTAGCCTTGTTGCAAAAGCTAAAGAGTCTACAAATGAAGCTGAGTATTTCTACATCATTTACCAAAAGGACAGAACATGGAGAGGAATGGCCTTTTGCTGATTCTACTCACCAGCCAACCTCTGGTTTTGTGTTTTTTTTAAATCAATTGCTTATGTTTCTACCAACTCTACTTGACGAAGAAAGAGACAGTCTCTTACCGAAAGCATTTTTGGAAAGCGTGAGGAGGCTCTTCTTAAAAACTGGGGTGGGAGTGGATGGGGGAGGGACAGCAGTCCCCGCCCTGATGCTTCGTACTTGGTACAAAGAGCCCAAGATATGACAGCTCTGAAGACTCTGAGGCTTGTTGTCCGAAAGGTGCTTTTTCAAGAGGCAACTGGACTTTCTGGTTTTTCTTTGAAGACATTTTGCTTCTCATCCAAGAAGCTTCTTCAGCTCTGACTGGATGGCGGGAATGGAAGGATTTATACTCCTTGCAGACAGCTGGACATTTGCATTCTTTTCCACACCCGTTTGCCCCACTCAGATGACCCTGATGACACACATAAATCTCCAAGTGACCTTAACGACTCTGCTAAAAGAATGCAAATGTCTAGCTATCTGCAAGGAGTATAACTCCTTCCATTCCCCACTATCAGAGCTGAAGAAGCTTCTTGGATGAGAAGCAAAACGTTTTCGAAGAAAAACCACAATGTTCAGTTGCCTCTTGAAAAAGCACCTTTGGGACAAGCGTGAACTGGAGGACTGAGAATCTCCATAGACATCTGAGGCTTGTTATAACGTACGCAAAATCCCAGGATCCCAGCTAGCGTCTGTCTTCCATTTGCTGAAAGAGAACTTTTTGGTGTTTTGCATTGCTGCTCCCTGTGCATCCAGAGGCCATGCCTCTGACATGCAGCCAGTAGCTATGGTGCAGTTATCCTCATCTAAGGTAAAGGTAAAGGTTCCCCTCGCACATATGTGCTAGTCGTTCCCAACTCTAGGGGGCAGTGCTCATCTCTGTTTCCAAGCCGAAGAGGCAGCGCTGTCCGAAGATGTCTCCGTGGTCATATGGCCGGCATGATTCAACGTCAAAGGTGCACGGAACGCTGTTCCCTTCCCACCAAAGGTGGTCCCTATTTTTCTACTTGCATTTTTTTACGTGCTTTCTAACTGCTAGGTTGGCAGAAGCTGGGATAAGGAACGGGAGCTCACCCCGTTACGCAGCACTATGGATTTGAACCGCTGAACTGCCAACCTTTTGATCAACAAGCTCAGTGTCTTAGCCACTGAGTCCCTGTTATCCTCATCTACTCAGTAGCAATTGAAAAACACACAACCCCATCAGAATCCTGAACGTCATTCATAAATATATTACCTGTCGTTTATTTTGATGTTCTGGTCCGTCTGGGGATCGTACATGAAACGCATGAGCTGTAGGTGCAGCACCGGTGGCAACGTTAGAAACTTGACTCCTTTTTCTGCCTCCTGTGTGTTGAACAGACAGACACACAAATGAACAATTGAGTTATACATCGTTCCACTGAAAAACCGGTTTTCAACCAGAATGGGGAAGTGGGGCCCAGCTTGGCACAATACAGGTCATCCTCAACTTACAACTGTTCATTTAGTGACTGGTCAAACGTAACAACTGCATTGAAAAAAAGTGTTCTTCACACTTACGACCACTGCAGCATCCCCATGGTCACTGATTCATATTTATGACCGTTGCTATGCCCTGGAGTCGTGTATTTGTGACCTTCTGACCAGCAAAGTCAGTGGAGAAGCCAGATTCGCTTAAGGGCCTGGATAGCTCAGCAGACTGATAGCATTGTGATTAACACCAGCTGTCTGCAATTACTGTAAGTTCGAAACTCCCCAGGCTCCAGGTTGACTCAGCCTTCCATCCTTTCTAAGGTAGGTTAAATGAGGAGCCAGTTTGTGGGGGCAATAAGCTGACTTTGTATAAATATACAAAAGTATGAAGGCTATTGCTTAACGCATTGTAAGCCGCCCTGAGTCTCCGGAGAAGGGCGGCATATAAATCAAATTAAAAAAAAACAAAAAAACAACCGGGCTATTAACTTAACAGATGTAGTGATTCCCTTAACAAGTGTAGCAAGAAAGGTCGTAAGATGGGGTAAAATTTGCTTAACGACTGTCTCAGCAACAGAAACTTTGGGCCCAGTTGTTGTCATAAGTCGAGGACTACCTGTACTACCTACCATTCGTTTAATGATCATTTGAAGCTGTGACAGCACCGAAGAAAGGGATTTACAACCAACCCTTGTCTTTACAATGGATGCAGCATCCCCACCGTCACAGGATTGAAATTCCAGCGCTAGGCAACCAGCAGGCATTTCTGAAGGTTGCAGTGCCCCAGGGACACGCGGTCCCCCACATTGTGATCTTCCCAGAGGGAATCCGATAAGCAAAATCAGGGGGGGTGGGAGAGGAAGCTGAATTTGCTTAATGACCCCAGCAAAAAGCTTGTGAAGGTGGGTGTGACCCACGGAATGACTGCAACATTTGGCAACAGAGGTCTAGCTTTCGGTCCCTATTTTGGGATGCATTACCTCTGCCTGCCTGCCTATCTAAAGATTTGTATGGACACCAATATTAAAGCAATTCTAGGAGGCTCACAACACCTTAAAAGAAAACTAGAAAACCACAAAAATCATGACAAAAACTAAAAAAAAAAAGCTAAGCCCCTACCATTACCCTCCTGGGTTGCCCCAATCAACTAGCCATGGATTGTATCAAAAGTGCTCTTTCAAAAGGCAGCTGGACTATGTTTTTCCCCTTGAGGAAAAAGAAGTTTCACTTCTCAAACAAGGAGCTTCATCAGTTCTGGATGGAAGGTGCGGGTAGATGGGTGGAAGGGTCAGTTCTGACAGAACCTAGTAACTAATTCAGAGGTGGGTTTCAGCAGGTTCTGACCAGTTCTGGAGAACCGGTAGCGGAAATTTTGAGTCGTTCGGAGAACCGGTAGTAAAAATTCTGACTGGCCCTGTCCCCATCTATTCTCTGCCTCCCGAGTCCCAGCTGATCGGGAGGAAATGGGGATTTTGCAGTATCCTTCCCCTGGAGTGGGAAGGGAATGGAGATTTTACAGTATCCTTCCCCTGCCACGCCCACCAAGCCACGCCCACAGAGCCAGTAGTAAAAATTTTTGAAACCCACCACTGAACTAATTGTTCCATCCCCCCTAGTCCTTCCAGTCAGAACTGGAGCCTTGGTGAAGCAGCGGACTAAAGCACTGTTAAATAGCACTTAGCTGCCAGCTGCCTGCAATTACTGCAAGTTCGAATCTCACCAGGCTCAAGGTTGACTCAGCCTTCCATCCTTCCGAGGTAGGTAAAATGAGGACCCGGATTGTGGGGGCAATAAACTGACTTTGTATAAAAAAGAACACCGCTTGGCAAAAGCCCTACTAAACAGGTATATACAAAAGTATGAAGGCTATTGCTTAACGCATTGTAAGCTGCCCTGAGTCTCTGGAGAAGGGCGGCATATAAAAAATGAACCAATAAAAAAAATCGAACCAACTGATGAAGCTTCTTGGATGAGAAGCAAAACAGCTTTTTTCCCAAGGGAGAAAAACATAGTTCAGTTGCCTTTTGAAAAAGCACCTTTGAGACAGCCATGACCTGTATTGACTGACAATCGCCCACAAACGTTCAGCCATGAGCTGTCACCCCCCCCTCCCCCAGCCCTTTTGTGTGTGGAGGGGGTGGGGGTGGGATGAGGTGGGAGAAAGCTCAGCTCCTTATGGCCTTCCAGAATCTAAAAGGGGGTCTGAAAGAAAGGTAGGGAGTGTTCTATGGGGCAAGGGCTGCTATGGAAAAGGCGTGCTTCCCAGGGCCCGCTGGATGGCAATATTTAAGGGGGAAACTGGAGCATGCTCACTTTATACAACCTGGTGGGGTGGGCAGATAGCCTCAGGGGGAGGCAAAAGGCACGTGGCTTTGCCTGTGATGGCTCCCTTCCTCCCTTTTCTCCTTGGAACTATGACCTGACCTGACATTCTGCAAGTTAGTTAAATTTGCTGTTTTGATGGAGGGCACCTATCTTGGCTTCTCGATTTGGGATTCCACTCTTATGCTTGTTCTTGGGGTTGTTGGCTATGCTGCTGTATGTCACCCAGAGTCCTTCTGGGGTAGCACCGTTAATAAACAAACACACTTCAATAAACAAATATGCTCTTTGGCAAGCTATGTTTCTCCGGCCTCTTTCGCAATTCCACGGAGCCAGCCGAAGGCTCAGCGTACCTGCAAACCATGTTCCCCTGCATCATACTTATTGTCTCCATCCAGCTGCTCCACTGCAACATAATCTATGAAAGACTCAAAGACTGAAAGAGACAAGGAAGAAGGGCTTTATGTAGAAACTCCATATTAAAAAGGTATGAAATATTTCAGTGGGCACAACTCTTTGCCCTCCCTCCCAACTGAACCAAGATATTTTGGAACTAAATCAAGCTAGGGAGCTAGTTTCCAACAATACAAATACTGAATTTCTTAGAAGAATGATTTAGGAGTCCTTGGTGCTCTCTGAGCTTGGTTGCTTGCTTGCACACAGGGAGCAAACCCCACTCCCTTCTACACTGATGATGTCACCTAGCTGGGTAATGAAACATCTGCAAGAAAACAACCAAGCTCAGACAGCATTAAGGATGCCACAGTTCTGCCCTGAGCTTAATCCTGACCCCATCATCATCATTATCACTGATGATGTTACTTAATAGGGTAATGAAATGTCTCCAAGCAAACATCCAAGCTCAGAGAACATCAAGGACTCCACAGTTCAACCCTATATATTCTCTTCTCTTGATAAAGAAGGAACTTATCTGAGGCACATGAATTCTTACTTAAGACAACACACATACTTACTATTTTTCTTTCCTTTTATACTAAGTTGAATATCGTAATAATCCTCTATTCGTTCAGATCGATAGTCTACGTGTTTGCACTGGATATAGGACTGGAAATAAAAATCAGGCAGTGGGACATCGAGACAGGGGATCAATGACACCATTTGTCCTCCCCACTCCCACCCCACCAGTCCAATACATACCACCATCTTCCCTCTGAACAATTTAGGGATGGTGCCTTCGACGCAGGTGCCTTTCATTTTGTTTTCGACATTATCAAGCAACTGGAAAAAAAAACAACAGAACGCCTGAATTAATAATGAGCAGCCATTAGAATTTTATGGTCTCGGACAACTCCGGAGAGGGAGAAGGAAAGGGAGAGTGGGAGAGAGAGAAAGAGAGAGAGAGAGAGAGGGAGAGACAGATGAGGGAGGGAGAAGGAGGGAGGGGGAGGGAGGGAGGGAGAGGGAGAGAGAGGGAGAGGGAGGTGGGGAGTGCTCGGCTATCTCTTATGCAGGCCCAGCCAGGTAATTATTTTATTTTTGTCTTAAGTCTGATTGCAGGTTCTGAAGACTTCAAAATGGCAACTTTTCAATTTAAGAAAGGCATAGATGGCCATTATCGGCAGGAAAATAAATTTACACAGGCCTTCGGATCTTTCACTCATCAAATAGGTTCCCCACTTTGTCAAAGAAAAGTTTCCTTTGAGCCGAACTGCACTCCAAGTGACCTCATAACCATTTCCATATAGTTCCCTGGGTAACAATATGGAAATGTTTGCCACCGCTTTTTTTTTCGGGGGGCGGGTGGGGGGTGTCATTCTCTTCCCGGTCTAACTAGTATTTTTCAGGGGTCTGTCATCCAAATCTTAACTTCAGCTTCTTGGGATCAGTGGAAATGCTTTCATCTGCTATGATTGTACAAATCTGAGTCCAGCCCTGAAGTGATTGATTGCCTAAGGTCCACCAAACTCTACAAACCAGCAAAAGGCCTGTTTTTCAGGCATTTGGACCACTTTTGCTTTTGAGTGACATGCCGGAGTCTGCACCTTAAAAAGAAGGTGAAGCCACGGTAAGAAAATGGATGGGGCCAGGACAAAATTTAAAATCCATCCATCCATCCAATGGAAGTGGAATGAAGTACATTATTAATAAAATCAGGCACTTAATGTGATTATTCTTCATGGAGAGGCTGCATAAAAGGACAGGAATCTCTGAATACTACAGAGTGAAAATAAAATAAAGGAGAAACAATACGTACCACTCGACATAATTCCTGAACATCATGTTGCATGAAGCTGTCTAAAGTCTCCCATCTTTATTAAATAATAAAACAAAACAAAAAGTGCCACTTATAAAATGGTAACATTTGAAAGCAACCCAAAAGCATCAAATGTATCTGATTCGGTGCACAAACAAAAAAGGACATATTAAAATGAGATTAGCTTTGAAGCATTCGGGAATTCAGTTAAATCTCTTAATGAATCATCAAAGGCTGCGTTTGGCTCTGTTCTGAATGGCTGCTGGCCATATGTACACACACTTTTCTTTCTGTTGGAAAGAAAATCACAAAGGTAGCTTAACCTTATACCGAGGAGGCTGGGCAGCTGCCCCAATGGGGTGTTAAATAAAAGGAGAAGAAAGCTATCTAGCAAAAGTGTGCTGCAATAAACACAAAAAATAAAAGGCAAAGGTTGATCTGTGATGCTAAGTAAAATAGAAGGAACATAAACAGTGGGCCACAAACAAGAATCTGTATTAATCTTCCGAATATTCTTGCATGAAAACAACTGGGCACGATCTCCCGACTGCATGCGTTACAGACTGGCTTGGTTTAAGAATCAGACAACAATTCTAGTTAAGAGATTTTTTCCAGGAAACATTCTGTCTTCAACATGAGGTCATATGTCTGTGTTGGGATCCCTTCCATCAAGCAAGGTCATCCACAGCCAAGGGAAAAAGGCTACAGATGGCTACCAATCCTTGGCTATAAGAATGTCCCTAAGCCTCAAGTTCATGGCTGTCTCAGGAATTCTGGGAGTTGAAGTCCACAAGTCACAAAAGGGCCATGTTCCCCACCCCTGCTTTAAAGTAATGAATACCAACTTCTTCCCCCTGTGAACCAGGCCTGCTCCTTTCTGCCTTCAGGTGATGCTCACAAATGACACGATATTGGTAGCAGGCTGTTCAGGACTTCGAATGAGGAGTTTTGTTGCTGTAGTAGGCATTGTTTTAAGATGCAGTGAAACTAACTTAACTTACCCACTTCCATCAGGTCCCACATTTATTCAGTGCCAGAGCGCGCTAGGAGCTGCACCTAAGTAGTACTGCGTATGTTTAATTGATTAAAAGACGTTTAATTCTTGTGATTAAGCACATGCCTCCTAATTATACCAGCAAGTTTTTTTTTTAAAACCCATTGTTTCTGCCGGTATGCAAGTTCAATCAATACACAGATTAAGATTTGTGGGGTTAATCAATTAAACATGCTTTAATTTTGTTGCAGCTGCACTCACAAAAGGTACACAATGTAAAGACATCAGAAAAACCACTTATGAAGAGTCCCAGAAACTTCCGTTCATCACTTAGCTGTTGAAGAGCTCTTGGAAACCACTCCAGCACTTACCCAAAAGATTTCGTTAGCTTCTTAGTTCCTACTGGTTTGTCGCTATGTTGAAGTTCATAGAAGACTCTCTGCAACGCTAAAGGAACACTTTTTGAAGAGTCGTCTCCTTCGGTAGGCATCATATATACAGCCTAAAAAGCACATGTCAGTTGAGTTTAAACCCTGAAAAGAGGTCCCAATCCTTTTATTTTTAATGCCGTGTCCCAAAGGTGCTTCTCCTACCCCCAAAGGTAGTAACGGAACTTTGTTTTTCCTTGAAGACGTTTCGCTTCTCATCCAAGAAGCTTTTTCAGTTCTGAGTCAGAACTGAAGAAGCTTATTGGGTGAGAAGCGAAATGTCTTCAAGGAAAAACAAAAGTCCAGTTACTACCTTTTGGGAAAAAAAGAACCTTTGGGACAACCATGACCTGGATGACTGAGAATGTCCATAGACATTTTTTTGTGTTTTTTTCATCTAAAGTCTGGTTCCCGCTGGTGATTTGCTGGCCAGTTCAGTTAAATACTCCTGAACAACCTGCTTTGTTTACATCAGACAACAGGTTGGTCTTTGAGACCCAAACTACCACCAAACCAGCACCCTGTTTGAGTCTGGGAAAATGGCACTTAGATTTCACTCAGCTCTTATGATACATGACATGAGTTTCTAAATAAGACAGCCTCTTCATATTGCTTTACTTATTTCCAGTCTTTACCCTCACATATCCATCATCCTGGGATGTTGTTGTAAAGATGGATCATCCGGACTCACATGGGTTCACAAATTTCAAATAGGACCAAGGTCCACTGTTAAACAAAACCGGCCATCTGATGCCCCCACCCCAAAGTCATTCTCCCCAAAACTAGAGAGAAGTGCAGATTTCTAGAATGAGAACGCTCACTTCCGCTAAGGCCACAACTCTCTCAACTGCACAGTTGTAATAAAAGGTAAAAGAGTCCCTGCTTTACTCTGCTAGCCGTTGCCGACTCTAGAGGACAATGCTCATCTCCGCTTCAAGGCCATTGAGCCAACCCTGTCTGAAGACATTTCTGCAGTCATGTGGCCAGCATGACATCATGGAATGCTGTTACTTTCCCACAGAATTGCTACCTATTTATCTACTCATATTTGCATGCTTGTGAACTGCCAGGAGCTGGGGCAAGGATGGGAGCTCACCCCTTCATGTTGTGGTGCTCGGGTCTCAAACTGGGGCTGCCGGCTCTTAACCCCTGAGCCGCCATGCTGCCCTGCACAGTTCTAATGGAGGAGTCCAAATGCATCTGAAGGACATTAAGAAATACAGCTGTGCCAAATTCCAATTGAGCCTCAGGCAGGGCTCCTGCAGCTCGAGGCACCTGATAGACCTTGACTATCTATTCCGCAGAGCTGCTTGTTTTGGCACTAACTCCCTTATCAAGCAAATTTCGATCCTGGGAGCCTCCAATGGGAGCTATCCAACTTCTACCTAAATCTCCAGAACAAGTCTGAATACCAAACTCACAGACACTCCCCCCCCCCACCCCCAAGAAGCTCTTGGTCAAATGCTTGTAGAAGTCTGCTGAAGAGGGGATTTCTATGGGATGCCCTTTCAAGTCTGTGAGGGAGAATTAAAATCCAGGGCAGCACTTGCTCTCACATTGGCCAATGTGCTCTTTTATCCTATCACACTCACATTTTGCTTTATATAGCAGATTGAATTGGGTCAAAATTTAGGATAATGTTTGCAATAGATTATGCTGTCCTTCTTCCCTCTTACATAAGGCAATACAAGGTATTATGAGTAGGGTAAGTATGCTTTGCAATCTCCTAACTCTGCTTCACAAAATAAAAATGGAAAATTTCTGTCTGCAAGAATTTGATAGTCAACGGGTTTCTAGACCTGCTGCAGAAGTAGGAGATATTTGTATTAGCCAGAATTGTATCTTATTGGCCTGGTTTCAACAAACACTGTGAGTCAACTTTGGAGAATGAATGGAGCTCACTGACTGACCACTTGCTCTGTACAGTGTACTGAACAGCCCTGATTCCATTTGTGACATCTGCGGTGTAAGGTAGAAAGAGATTGTGAAAGTCTACTGCCAGAAGGCATCAACAGTTCTGGGAAGTGATGAGAACAACCAAGGCCCCTAAGGAGATTAACAGGTGAAACTGCAAAAAGCAAAATTATGCCCATCGGCTTCTGATTTGTTACTGATTTGAAAAAACTCTCCCTTTTTTTTTTCTCCCAAAGTCCCAGGAATTCCAGGTTGATTTTTTTCTCAATTCTCAGGAACTGCTGTCTGCCATCTGACACTTTCAATAGAATAGAATAACAGAGTTGGAAGAGACCTTGGAGGTCTTTTAGTCCAACCCCCTGCCCAGGCAGGAAACCCTACACCACTTCAGACAAATGGTTATTCAACATCTTCTTAAAAACTTCCAGTGTTGGAACATTCACAACTTCTGGAAGCTAGTTGTTCCACTGATTAACTGTTCTAACTGTCAGGAAATTTCTCCTTAGTTCTAGGTTGCTTCTCTCCTTGATTAGTTTCCACCCATTGTTTCTTGTCCTGCCCTCAGGTGCTTTGGAGAATAGCTTGACTCCCTCTTCTTTGGGGCAGCCCCTGAGATATTGGAGCACTGCTATCATGTCTCCCCTGGTCCTTCTTTTCATTAGACTAGGCATACCCAGTTCCTGCAACTGTTCTTCATATGTTTTAGCCTCCATTCCCCTCATCATCTTTGTTGATTAGGGGACTGGAGGCTAAAACATATGAAGAACTAGGGGAACAAAGTATTGGACTCTAGTTCCAACCAACCACAGGCCTGGTGGCTCTGCAGACTAAAAGCATTGTGATTAACACCAGCTGTCTGCAATTACTGTAAGTTCGAATCTCACCAGGCTCAAGGTTGACTCAGCCTTCCATCCTTTCTAAGGTAGGTTAAATGAGGACCCAATTTATGGGGGCAATAAGCTGACTTTGTATAAAATATACAAATGTATGAAGGCTATTGCTTAACGCATTGTAAGCCGCCCTGAGTCTCTGGAGAAGGGTGGCATATAAATCAAATAAAAAAAAAAAAAAGGCCAAAGGAACTATCTGAGGTAATTAGTTTTTGCAGAGGTATCCAAGAGGTTGACTTTGTGGTTTCTTATCTAAGATCAAAGAACTAGAGATGGAGAATAAAGTGCTCTTAAAATGAGAAGCAAAAATATCGGGGCAGGGGGCTCTCTTTTGGCACAAAGCCTAAACAATGAAGGATGCTCATTATTAATCAGAAAGATGATAACAAACCAAAATATGAAGCGTTCTGGTTACAAAAAAACGTGGACAAGTTGGGGGAAAAAAAGGATAAGATAGTTTGCACTTTTTAGGGCCATAAAAACCCAAGAAAAACATATTCTTTGCTCAACTAAAGCAACTGGACACAAGGAAATAGGACAGCCAAGTGGGAGAAAATATTTTAAGCTTGCTTGCTTTCCTCAAGTGTATGAGTGGAGCAGCCATGAAAAATCCAAGCACTTTTCCTTATTGTGTTTCTGATGGATCAAAGCCTCTTGGACTGAAAGAATCCTTCGAAGTTTCTGAAATTGGTTTATGACAGCATTTCCTGCCACCTCAGACATTCACAGAGGGGTCTTTGAGATCAAAAGCATTCAAAGACTCATCCTCCGTAAAATTTATTCCAACAAGGTTTTAAAGCCACTCAAGCTAATGGCCACAATTTGAGGTGAAGAGTCTCACAGGATAAAAGAGTTTTGTGTGAAGTTGTGCTTTCTTTAATCTACGCCAATTCTTCCACCGTAGTCAGAGTTTGGTTCTAATGTCTGGAAAGGCCCCAAAGGACTTTCTATCTGTCCTACTTTCTTTACACTAAAGTGATTTTAAAATGCCTCAATCACCTCGGCTGCAGCGTCCCAGGGTCACGTGATCAGGGGGTGGGCTGTTGGGGGTTCAGGAGAACCTCTAGCTGTGCAGTTCCGAGAACCCCATATTCCAGTGGCTGGTCCCGCCCATCCCACTCCACCCCTCCCAGGAATCCCCACACGACCCATTTTGGATGCAGGTAAGTGCAGGGCGCACGCGGACGGCCGGGGAGGGCGAAAAACGGGCCTACCGGAAGTTCGGGAAGGCTGGAAAAGGGCCCGTTTCCGGTCTCCAGAGGGCCTCTGGAGCCTGGGGAGGCCGTTTTTGCCCTCCTGGAGGCTTGAGAAAAGCCTCCAGAGCCCGGGAAGGGCAAAAATGCATCTCCCCGCGATGGTGCAGGAGCCCGACTAGGCCACGCCCACCCAGCAACCGGGCAGACAACCCCTTGCTAAAATTTTTAAAGCCCACCCCTGCACGTGATCCCCTTTTGCGATCTTCTGACAAGCCAAGTCAATGGGAAAATCAAGTTCACTTAACAACCGTGTTACTAATTTAAGAACTGCAGGGGTCTGTTTAACGAATGTAGCGAGACAAGTCGTAAAATGGGACAAAGCTCACTTAGCAACATAAATTTTGGCCTCAATCGTGGTCATATGTTGAGGACTGCCTATAAAGGCCTTCAAATTTTCTAGCCTTGCCTCACGGAGGGGTCTTTGAGCTCCCTGATAATTCTGCCTCCTTCATCTGCACTTTTTGGGTGCTTCATTACCTCTTTTCTTTCAAATGTGGAGATCTTACTGCACTTTTCACAGTAACTTAGTCAATTCAATCATGGGAGCATGGATGGGGTAGGGACATAGAAAAAAAAATCAAAAACAGGAAAAGTTCCTTCTCATCTCCAAATAAAAGGTATCCCTCAAATTACAACCAGTGCTGTGGAGTCGGAGTCGGAGTCGAGGAGTCGGAGTCGGAGGAAATTTTGGGTACCTGGAGTCGGAGTCGGAAGTACAAAAAAACTGAGGAGTCGGAGTCGGAACATTTATCTCCCAACTCCATAGCCCTGACAGTGCTGTGGAGTCGGAGTTGAGGAGTCGGAGGAAATTTTGGGTACTTGGAGTCGGAGTCGAAACATTTATCTCCCGACTCCACAGCCCTGATTACAACCATTCATTTAGTGAACATGCAAAGTTACGACGGCACTGAAAAAAGTGACTTATAACCTTTTTCTCACTTATGACTGTTGCAGCAACCCCACAGTCATGTGATCAAAAATTCAGGCAACTGTCTCATATTTATGGCAGCTGCAGTGTCCTGGGGTCATGTGATCTCCCCTTTTGTGACCTTCTGTTACACAAAGTCAATGGGGAAGCCAGATTCACTTAACAACTGGGTTACTAACTTATCAACCGCGCTGATTCACTTAGCGACTGTGGCAAGAAAGGTCGTAAAATGGGGCAAAACTCACTTAACGTAAGCAACAGAAATTTTGGGCTCAATTGTAAGTCGAGGGCCCCCTGTAAGGGGTGGATGGACAGAAAATATCCCTTTCAGGAGTTCCTCACAGGAAAAAAAAGAACACCTCAGACAGGTTTTTACGATCAAAGATGGCTGTTCCCAGCCGTCAGCATTTATCCTTTCTGTAAAGCCCGATGAAAACTTAAAACACTGAGCAGGAAAAACGTTTTGCTCAAGGAAGAAATCTAACTCAAAAAATCTAACAACAAAATTCACAATGGAACAAAATGCAAACAGCAAGCCCGGTTAACCCTGTTTTTCTGAATAGGGAATGCGGGAGCTTGTGACGACAATGGCACTGGGGCGGCTCCGTTTTATAACCGGCAATCAGGGATAAAATGGCACTGCCCTTTTCTTTCTTTCGCTTATTTGAATCTCCACTATCTTTACTGCTGCTGCTAACGCTGCTTCATGATGCTTGGAAAGCCTTGCTTGTGTGCACGAGTCACAAGACTAAATCTATGATGACTGTGCACAATCACACTCCTCTTAATAGCAGAGCCGTCTCCATTACATAAAGAGAACGCTATCGGTCGGGAGAGAAATAAAATACTCCAGCACAAAAAACAAACAGGAGCTGCAAATTAAGATTCCAAGGGGAGGTAACCACAAATATGGCATCTTGCAAGTATCACCACTAAATTCAAACACAGAAATAAACCCAGGGGAGTGGTCCTAATGTTTTCTTCTCCAATGCAAAATATACCAATATTGGCCAGTAGCAAAAAAAAGTCTTTAAAGATAAGATAACTTTTATTGTCACCTTTTCTGTGTACACACATTAAAAATGACATTCTGATACCCTCTCTCTAAAGTATGTATGTGTGTATGTTTGTGTGTGTGTGAGGTAAGATAGATAAGATAAAGATAGATAGATAGATAGACAGAGACAGACAGACAGACAGACAGACAGACAGACACACGTACCCATACCTATACATACATAAAAATATAAGACCCTGTCTTATATTCTTTTGAACTCCAAAATAAGCGCTTGGCCTTATTTTCGGGGAGGTCTTATTATTTTGGGGCGCGTGGAGCAAGACGGGGCTCCTCTTGCCGTCTTACCTGATTTCCAGCTCTGTCTCCCTAACCCTAACCAGAGGGAATGGCGGGGACCGGCTGCGCATGCGTTTAAATATTTTCGGGAAGGGCTTATTTTCGCGCATGCGCTCAAAAGCCCAATTGGGTTTATTATCCAGGGAGGTCTTATTTTCAGGGAAACACGGTACATATGTATACACACACACACACACACACCTATATATATATCTTAACCACAGTCCATTTTGAATACATATGTATTTACCTTTCGTAGTTGGTTTGTGAAAAACAATGTCTGTAACAAACTGTTCATGTAGCAGGTTGCACCCTGGTTCTTCAGCCCCACGTATCCTGTGTGCTTCTTGGAGTCCCATCTGGAATATTCAAAGAATTGGGATATAAGAATTGGGCATACACACATTTTACACAAACACACACATACACACACACGTACTGAAATCAAGCTAGAAGCTTGGTTTTCATCACTGAAATGCAGCTGGTTCAAAATTTTAACCGTCAGCAAATCGCACATCTGTTATGAAGCAATTAGGATAACTGTACACATGTTCAGAATTCTTTTCAAGACTTGGAACAAAGCAACAATAACAAAGAGAGAAATTAAAAACAAAAATGTAGCAATTTCCAAAGAAAAAGTCATTTGTCTGAAAAATGAAAGCTGCTTAAAAGCTATGCCCCAGTGAAATGATTTGTCCAAAACTGAATTAGTGACGATACCGCTCAAATTTATGATAAGCAAACAAGGCTATACCGATTCTACAATACAGTAAGTCCTCGACTTATGACCATAATTTCTGTTCCCCCCCCCCCCGAGCTCCGTTTTCACTGGCAGAGGGTTGCAGGAGGCCGTGGCAGCTGAAAAAGGAGTCTGGGAGCCCATTTTTGCTGGCAGAGCGCTCGGGCCACCATAGGCACCACCGACATGAGTGATGTCGAGCTGGCCACGCCCCCGCCCCACCGAGGTCAAACACAACCCTGATGCATCCCTCAATGAAATTGAGTTTGACACCCGTGGTCTAGATCAGTGTTGGCGAACCTTTTTGGAAGAGCAGCTCCCTGGAACGCACGCACGGGAACGCTGGAAAGCAGAACAGCAGTTCCTTGGCATGCGCGCCGGTCATCTGGTGTTCTGGTGCGCATGAAGACCAACTGGCCGCCGTGCATGCGCGGCTGGAAACCAGGAGCTCAGCTTCCTGACGCACGCATGCATGCCAGGGAGCTGCTCTTCTGCTTTCCGGCGTTCCCATGCGCATGAAGACCACCCGGCTGGCGCACATGTGCACACCGGAACCTGGAAAAGCAATGGGCGCCGGCTGGCATGCTCGGAGAGATAGCTCTGCGTGCCACTTCCGGCATGTATGCCATAGGTTCGCCATCACAGGTCTAGATGGTATGCAGATTTCTGCACTGTGTGTGTGTGTGTGTGTGTGTGTGTGTGTGTGTGTGTGTGTGTGTGTTTCCTAAAAGAACTTGGAGGTCTTTCCAAGAAAATGACTCCACTTGAAGGAAGATCCTATAATTATAATCCCTCCTTCTTCCATTTTATATCACTTCCTTAGAAGAAAATTGTAAACATGGTAGGGATTGTTTGTTAAAACTTGCTAACTAATATATAAAGCAAGGATTACATGTGAGAAGGTGAGAAGGAGTAGGTCTTTGACTTGGTGAAAGAGATTTAAGGTAGAAAAAATATGAGTTTTTCCTCTCTTAATTCCACAATTAAAGAAATTGTAGCGTTTCTTAGAAATAGCTCCTAAGTCTGAAAAGGAAAAAAAAAAACTGCAAACGTGCAGCAAGCTACTTCCCCCCCCTCCAAGAAAGAAGAAAGAGCAACGGCTACTTACGCCACACCGTGAGGAGCATCAGCTTGAACATAAACTTCAAAAGTGACTTTGTCATCTTCTATGTAGCCTTTATCTGGATCAGTAACTTCCTACCAAAAAAAAAGAAAAGGAGAGGGGGAAAGGATTGAACCAAGAACATCAAAACCAGAAGCAATAATCTTTTGGGCTCTACCATTCTTGAAAGGTCATGTTTCAATCTGAAGCTCAAGTCAATATAAACATACATCAATTTTTACCACTGAGCTCAAATGATACGGGGATGTCTCATTTCATTTCATTTATTAAATTTTTATACCGCCCCTCTCCCGAAGGACTCGGGGCGGTCTCAAGCTGTCAACAGATGGCCATTTCTAGAAATCAATAGAAGCCACTGACAGCTTAACAACTGCAAACACAATTAACTGGGAGGCAAAGGGGACTGGTAGGGGTGGGGTACAGAGCCATGTCTTCTATTACAGCACCTGAAGCTGCTTCTTGCCCCTTCCTGATCTGTAGAGCTGGGAAGGTTATTAGTGAACACAAATTTAGTTTTTGAACTCTGCATCTCGGGATACCTTAATGCAGGGGTCTCTAATCTTGGTGACTTTAAGCCTGGAGGACTTCAACTCCCAGAATTCCTCAATCAGCTTTGCTGGCTGGGGAATTCTGGGAGTTGAAGTCCTCCAGGCTTAAAGTCACCAAGATTGGAGACCCCTGCCTTAATGAGACTCATAAGATCCGCTCAGTTGTCCTGCAATTTGACTCCAAGGATTTCAGATTATGAAGATTTCGCACTCACAAAAAGATTCTGAAAAAATTACTTTAGGCTAAGAGGGGAGGGAGAGAAGATAAGGGGCCAAGCTACCCACAACTCGACTTCAACCTGGGTTGTGATGTGTTCTAGTCCATCCAACATGGAATGGGACAACTCACCGCAGACAAACAGCGGCAGGACAATTCAAATTAACTATTTAAAATAATGTAATTATTTTAATTAAATTTAATTAAAATATTTTTTTAAAAAAATATTTTTTAATTTTTGTCATTCACATTTCATTTTGTCCCTTCTTTGGCATTGTTCTTAAAATGATTCTATTCCACCATTTCTTCGATATTACAACTCTTGTCCCATGGCAAGTTGGCTACGGCGAATTGCCCTAGACCTGATCCAATATGCCATGCCCCCTCTCCCCTCCCCCCACACAGTGGCAAGCAGTTACTTACACTCCAAGACATAAAATTGGAAAAACCCCAATCGTTTTCCTTATGAAAGAATAAGTGACTGATGCGGCGACTGAAAGATTTCTCATCGTCCTTGTAATTTATTATCTTGAGGACTGCTTGCGCATGACAAGACCATGACCTGCAACAATTAAGAGAGATAACACTTCGACACACTGTGTTGTAGAAAAGCCACTACTCATAAATTATGTTTTACTCAGCAAGCCTCTTCATTTCTTGTCACTCCTGGATTTAAAACTTTCCTTAGATAACCTCCCAGGAGTGGTAGCCATTATTAATACCCTGAAAAGCTTCTCCTTTTAACAAATCTGATTATTACATTTTTAAAATGTTGTTTCCTACATAAATTTTCCATTTCATTTGCTTAGTTTCTTCTATAGATGGTTGAAACTGGTTACTCCTTTCAAACAGTAACATAACTCCTCAAAAGCTTTCAAAAACTCCTCGAAAGCTGGCAGGGGAATTCTGGGAGTTGGAAGTCCACACATCTTCAAGTTACCAAGGTTGAGAAACAGTGGCCTGGACTGGTAACAAGACACTGTTCTCATTATGTTCTTTAAGGCTACCAGCACTGTAGCCAACATCCAACTTTCAGAAGTGACAAACAAGTCACGGGTGAAATGCTACTGGCTCAGGCCGGTTCGCCTGGACCGGTAGTAAAAAAATGCTTTAAAAAAGTAAAAAAAAAAAAAAAAAAAGATTCCGACAATCAGGTGTGACAATCAGCTTTGCCGCACTATCATTGGAATCATTTTTTTATTCTTTTAAAGTATTTTTTTTACTACCTATTCGCCCGAACCGTTAGTAAAAAAATGCTTTAAAAAAATAAAAAAAAAAAGTTGGCCACGCTTACCCAGTCACATGACCACCCCCACCAAGCCACGCCCACACAACCAGTAGGGAAAATTTTTGGATTTCACCACTGAAACAAGTCCTCTGTGTGTCTGGACTTTGAGTCATGGCAACTGGATTTCTTTTTGGTTGGAAATGTTTCACGGTTTATCAAAGTAGCTTCTTCTTGGATCTACTTGGATAAAGCAGGAAAACATTTCAAACCAAAAAGGAAAGAACTCCGGTTGCCATGACTCAACTTCCAGACAACTCTACCTGGATGACTGTGAATCTTCATCGATGTAAGTCTTCTGAATAGATGCACATCTACAGTACTGTTTCCATTCGGCCTCTGCCTGCTGATGCCATAGGCTGGATGCATTATCTCCTACCAGGCAACATATCCCCGTGCGGAATATTTTAAGGCACTGCATTCAAGAGAGGTGCTGTGCAGGGGTGAGCTATCGTGGATGCACTTACACCCACATTACACCAATTCTCCGCAAGCTGCACTGGCTCCCTATTAGTCTGCAGGCACAATTCAAGGTGTTGGTTATTACCTTTAAAGCCCTACATGACTCAGGGCCAGGTTATCTTTGAGACCGTCTTCTACCACACAGCTCTCAGTGACCGGTAAGATCCCACAGAGTTGGTCTCCTCCGGGTCCCGTCAGCTAAACAATGCCAGCTGGCGGGCCCGCAGGGGTGGGGGCTTCTCTGTGGCTGCCCCAGCTCTCTGGAACCAGTTACCTCCTGAGGTCCGGACTGCCCCCACCCTATTGGCCTTCTGGAAAGCGGTGAAGACCTGGCTTTTCTGGCAGGCCTGGGGCCATTGATCTCGCTGTTGCGATCTTATGAGATCCGGCCATGAATGGTATGAATGGGTTTTAATGTTTTAATTTTTAAATGAGTCTTCGGAGAAGGGCGGCATATAAATTGAATGAATGAATGAATGAATGAATGAATGAATGAATGAATGAATGAATGAATGAATAAATAAATAAATAAATAAATCCAGCAGGTTCTAGAGAACCGGTAGCGGAAATTTTGAGTAGTTCGGAGAACCGACAAATACCTCCTCTGACTAGCCCCCGAGTGGGGCAGGAATGGAGATTTTGCAATATCCGTCCCCTGCTATGCCCACCAAGCCACACCACGCCCACAGAACTGGTAGTAAAAAAAAATTGAATTTCACCACTGGTTCTGTGTATCAATTTGTAACGGGACTTACGTGGAATCGGACTCAGCGTTGCACTGAAGGAAGAATCCTACGCTCTTTTGGTGTGGCCTGTCTGGGTAAAGCCGTGGCATCACCATGATCTTCCAGGGCAGATTCCGCACAAAACAAGGGGGACTTAGGACCGATTCACTCAGCCGGTTGAAACGCTCAACCGTGAACTGAAAAGTCGCTTCTGACCGCCAGCTTGTGTCTGCAAAATAAGGGAACAATAATTCAGAGAGTCTGCAGTCTTGTCTGCTGGTCTCCAATGAGAAAAGTTACATCACTGGTGGTACAGTAGTCTTTGAATTATGACTTGTCGCTTGCGACCATCCAAAGTTACGATTAAAAAGTACAGGATGTATAATGAGCTGTGGTGGTGCAGTGGTTAGAAGGCAGTACTGTAGGCTAATTCTGCCGACGGCCAGCAATTTGATCCTGACCAGCTGAAGGTTGACTCACTCAGCCTTCCATCCTTCTGAAGTTGGTAAAATGAGGACCCAGATTGTTGGGGGCAATAGGCTGACTTTGTAAACCGCTTAGAGAGGGCTATAAAACACTATGAAGCGGTATAAAGTCTAAATGCTATTCTATGGCCCCTTCCTTCCTACCTACCTACCTACCCAGTGGTTAAAATGCAGCATTGCAGGCTAACTCTGCTGACTGCCAGAAGTTTGATACTGACCAGCTCAAGGTTGACTCAGCCTTCCATCCTTCTGAGGTAGGTAAAATGAGGACCCAGATTGTTGGGGGCGAGAGGCTGACTCTTTAAACCGCTCAGAAAGGGCTGCAAGGCACTGTGAAGCAGTATATAAGTCTAGGTGCTATTGCTATAACTGGGATTCAAAGTTCTGATGACTGGAGACCCCTGCAGTCACATGATCCCATTTTGGGCACTCAGCAACTGGCCTATTTTCACAGCGATGTGACAGTGGTTTACAAGGTTTTTTTTTTGCCAAAAAACCCACCAGTGTTTGCTTCTGTTTCCTGGCACAAAATGTCTACTGCAGACAATGAGTCGGCTTAATGACTGGGAATTTACCATGGTGATTCACTTAACTACCATTGCAAAAAATGTCATAAAATGAGGTCAGTCATGGGATGCCCAATATAAGTCAAGGACTATCTGTATAGAAAAAGAGACCCACAATACAGTAGTGGCCAAAATTGTGGAAACCTTTTAGGAAAAGTGTTTTTTTGAGGTTTGATGGCTAATAACACCACTTTTGGGAGGGGAGTTTCAAGATCATCCTATTCCACTGCTGGAATAGCCTGGGAGTAGCCCAGACCTTCACCCCATTGAAAATCTATGGAGCAGACTAAAGAAACTTGTTACTCAGAAACGACCCAGCAATAATGGCTTCCAGTTAATGGAAGCCATCCTTCAATCTTGGTTTCACATGATAACAGTTGCAGAACTCAAAGACTTGGTTCACTCCATGGGAAGATGTTGTAAAGCCGTCACTCATGCTACAGGTTACCCAACGAAGGATTAACTGCCATGGTGATAATTTTTGCATATCTCGTTTTTTCTACGTGTTTCACTTTTCTTCTTTATACTGTAACTGCTATTCTAATAGCAAATCCTTCATAAAAGTTATTGCATCACATTCTTGTTTAAATTATCTTTCCATTGATATATAATTTTATGGTACTACTCAAAAAAAAAGTGGTGTTATTAGCTTCTTCGTCTTCTTCTTGTGCCATATCCATCATCGGATGTTAGGGATCGTGTTGGGGATCATGTTTTTGTCAACAGCCACATGAAAAAGTGCTGCTGAGTTTTGTCCAAACCGGTCCCTTAGGTTTTGAAGCCATGATGTTCTTCTTCTGCCTGGACCTCGTTTGCCTTCAATCTTTCCCTGGAGGATTAAGTGAAGGATGCTGTATTTTTCTGGGTGTCGCATCACATGTCCAAAATATTCTAACCTTTGCTTTTTAATGGCTTTGATGATTTCCCTTTGATTTCCCAGGCGGCTTATCACCTCCTCATTTGTGATTTTAAGATTAAATTGATATATAATTTTATGGTACTCCAAAAAAAAAAAAAAAAAAAAAAGTGGTGTTATTAGCTAGTTTTAGAAAATACACTTTTCCCAAAAGGTTTCCACAATTTTGGCCACTATTGTATGTAGTAGGGGACAGAAAAAAATTTCCTTCTCCTTGGCTCGACTCCACTGATGGATACTTATTCAAATAAGGATCCCTATCACAAAACAATTGTAAAAGGAATTGTTTCACAATGGTTCTCAAGCATGATTGTAAGCTGCCCAGAGCTACCTGAGGTAAGATGGGTGGCCTATTCATTTCATCAATCAATCAATGTCCTATGGCAGGGGTGTCAAACTCGATTTCATTGAGGGCCGCATCAGGGTTGTGTTTGACCTCAGGGGGCCGGGTGGGTGGGCCAGCTCGACATCACTTGTGTCGGGAGCACCTGTGGTGGCCAAAGCACATTCCCAGAGAAAACTGGCTCCTAAGCTCTGTTTTCAGCTGCAACAGCCTTCTGCAACCATCTGCCAGCAAAAACAGAGCTTGGGAAGGCAGCCCTCGCAAGCTCAGTTTTTTGCCAGGGCAGCCCCAGAGCCAGATCTAAGCACCCCTCAGGCTGGATCTGGACCCCGGGCCTTGAGTTTGAAACCCCCCTGCCTTATGGTGAAGTTTTCAATTAGGCTGTGGTGACCGGTTTTCTGTTGCATTTCCATTACTATCCAAATACTATCCAAATCCACCCATCTCCTTCCACTTACGACTGTATGACTGTAATTTTGTTGCTTGTATCCTTACAATTTATATTGATATTGTTTCCTGATTGCTTATTTGTACCCTATGACTATCATTCAGTGTTGTACTTTATGATTCTTGATGAATGTATCTTTTCTTTTATGTACACAACACTATAAAAAGATGTTGACACTCTAGAAAGAGTGCAGAGAAGAGCAACCAGAATGATGAGGGGACTGGAGGCTAAAACGTACGAAGAACGGTTGCAGGAACTGGGCCTGGCTAGTCTAGTGAAGGACCAGCGGAGACAGGATAGCATCTTCCAATATTTGAGGGGCTGCCACAGAGAGGAGGGGGCTTAAGCTTTTTTCCAAGGTACCTGAAGGCCAGACAAGGAATCATGGATGGAAACTGAACAAGGAGATATTCAATCTAGAAATAAGGAGAAATTTTCTGACAGTGAGAGCAATCAACCCGTGGAACAGACGTTGCCTTCAGAAGTTGTGGGAGCTTCATCACTTGAGACTTTCAAGAAGAGACAGGACTGCCATCTGTCAAAATGGTGCAAGGTCTCCTGCTTGGATGGGGGGGTGTTGGACTAGATGACCTACAAAGTCCCTTCCAACTCTGTTAATCTGTTAAACTGTTGTGCCACAAGAAAACTGTACTCCAAATTGTTAATGCATCAGAACAAAATCTCCAGAATTGCCCTTTGCAGTGGGAGCTGGTCAGTACAATTATATGGCAGAGTAAGTTAAAATAAAATTCCACCAATAACTAAATACAGGTAATCCTCAACTTATGACCACAACTGAGCCCAAATTTCAGTTGCTAAGTAAGACAGGCATTAACTGAGTTTTGTCCCATTTTACAACCTTTTTTTGCCACAATTGTTAAGTAACTCACTGCAGCTGTCAAGTTAGTAACATGGTTGTACAGTGAATCTTGCTTCCCCGTTGACTTTGCTTCTCAGGAGGTCGCAAAAGGAGATCACGTGACTCCAGGGATGCCACAACCGTCATAAATATGAGACAGTTACCAAGTGTCCAAATTTTGATCATGCGACCATGGGGATGCCATGACGGTTGTAAGTGTGAAAAACGGTCATAAATCACTTTTTTTAGTGCCGTTGTAATTTTGAAAGGTCACTAAATGAACTGTTATAAGTCGAGGACTACATATATACAGAGGGAGGGAGGGAGGGGAGGGAGAGACAGACAGACAGACAGACAGACAGAAAAGTAGGATACACCTCTATTACAACTTTACAACTTTACAACTTGTAGGTCAGTGATGGCAAACCTTGCCCAAACCAGAATGCGTGTGTATGTTAGCGTACCAGCACCGGAAACCCAAAGACCAGCTGGCCGGCGCAAGCATACCTGTTTTTGGGCTGTTTTCAGGGTTGTTTTTGGATCGGGGAATGGCCCAAAAACTGCCTGAAAACAGCCTAAAAACAGCCTGGGAAACGCCCCAAAAATAGCCCAGAAAACAGCCTGAAAATTGTCTGGTTTTTGGCTGTTTTCCAACACTTCGGCGCCCGCGAAGACCAGCTGGTGCCGGAAACCAGAAAAGCAGCTGACAACGGCGTGTGTGTCCACAGAGAGGGCTCTGCGTGCCACCTCTGGCATACGTGCCATAGGTTCGCTATCACGGTTGTAGGTTTTTATCCTACTTCGTCATCATGAACTGGACATTGTCTTACCTGGACATTGTCTTACCTGAACGTGCCTTTTCTGGGCGCTGCGAACACTATCCATCAATGGGTTAATTGCTTCAGCCTTGGCAAACAACTGAGTGTGGCTTTAAGAAAAGAACTTCCCCTTTCCCGGCTGCCCCAGCCACACCCCCAATCACATGATACCCCAGTCTGAGCGAGGGTGTAGCCAAACAAACCACCGACTAGTGAATAACGGGAACATAACTTTTATTAACAACCAAACTTCCAACAAAGAAAACCAAATAAGGAGACCTTTGAACACAAGCAGGCAGGAAGCCCTAGAATCGGGGGGGGGGGTATGGATAGTGTTCACAGCGCCCAGAAAAGGGATGTTCAGGTAAGACAACGTTCATTTTCCTGTGCGCTGCTCCCACTATCCATCAATGGGATATACCCAAGCTCAAACCCCATGGGCGGGAGGCTGACTGCCCGCAGTGTCCTCATCCACCATGACTCGTTGGAGTACCCTGCGGCCAAAGGACGCCTCGGCTGAGTCGAAGGCGTCGATCCTGTAGTGGCGAATGAACGGGGACAGCGAAGACCAGGTCGCCGCTCTGCAAATGTCTGCTACGGATGCTTGAGTAGTCCAGGCTGCTGACGTAGCTGCGCTACGTGTAGAGTGGGGTAGGATCTTGCCAGGTAGTGGTCTGGAGTTCAGTTCATACGCTAGCACAATGCAGGCCTTGATCCATCTGCTGACCGTGGAAGCCGAGACCTTCTGGCCCATGGAAGCCGGGTTGAACAACACCAGGAGGGCTTCGGTGCAGCGAAAGCTTGCAGTCCTGCGTATATACAGTAGTAACGCTCGCCAGACGTCAAGGGTGTGCCAACGCTTCTCCCTGTGGTCCTGAGGCGATGGACAGAAATCCGGTAAGATGAGT
Organism: Pantherophis guttatus; assembly: GCF_059756535.1. Classification (NCBI taxonomy): domain Eukaryota; kingdom Metazoa; phylum Chordata; class Lepidosauria; order Squamata; family Colubridae; genus Pantherophis; species Pantherophis guttatus. The sequence continues at coordinate 3,918,800 of NC_142076.1, forward strand.
TCCTGGGCCCTGTGAAACAACGAGTTCACTTTTGGTATGAAGGCGGGATCCAGGCAAAGAATCACCGACAAATCTCGGAATATGCAAAGGTCCTTATGGATGGAAAGTGCTGCGATTTCCGAGACCCTCCGTGCCGAGGTGATGGCCAGGAGGAAGGTCACCTTGAAGGTCAGGTACTTGAGGGTGACAGATCCCAATGGCTCGAATGGAGGGCCTGTCAGGGCCCGGAGTACCAGGGATAGATCCCAAGACGGGTACCGGTGCACCGTAGGAGGGCGTAGGTTCCTGGCCTCATGTAGGAAACCTTTAATGCGTGGGTGGAGCGAAAGAGATTGGTATGGTGCGCAAGAGATAACCGTCGACAGCGCCGCGGTCTGGCGTTTTAGGGTAGCGGGGGCCAGCCCTCTGTCTAAACCCGCCTGAAGGAACTGTAGGATATCTTGTATCGTTGCTGTAGTGGGGTCCATATGGTGCTGGGAGCCCCAGCAACAGAAGGCCCTCCAGGATGCCTCATAGATGCGGGTCGTTGAGGGCCGCCTAGCCGCCTGTATGGTACGGACGACTGTATCTGGCAGATTGTCTTTCTTTAGGATGACCCGTTCAAGTGCCAGACGGCTAATTGAAGCCACTGAGGTTCTGGGTGAGTCACCTCGCCCTGGCATAGCACTACCTGGAGTGGTGGAATCACCCACGGCCTCTCCATTGCTAGGGCCACGAGGTCGGCAAACCACGGTCTTCTTGGCCAATTTGGAGCTACAAGGAGCAGGTCGGCCTTCTCTGCTATCAGCTTCCGTATGAGCCGCGGAATCAGCGGGATCGGTGGGAACGCGTACAGCAGGCCTTCTGGCCACTTGCAGCGAAGGGCGTCGTGATCTTCCGCCTGTGGGGTCGGATAACGAGACACGAAGCGGGGCAGTTGGGTGTTGCTCAGAGTTGCAAACATGTCCACCTCCGGGTACCCAAACCAAGACGCCAGTTCCCGGAAGAGGCTGGGGTGGAGTTGCCATTACGCCTGGTCGATCGTTTCTCGACTGAGCCAGTCCGCTGTCACGTTGGTCGAACCCGAGATGTGGTCTGCCCTGATTGAGAGAAGATGCCTCTCCGCCCAACTGAACAGGGATTTGGACTCTAGCATTAGCAGACGGGACCTTGTCCCCCCCCTCCTTGTTCACGTGCGCCTTGGCCGAAATGTTGTCCGTCAGGACCAGAATGTGCTGACCTTGAACCGCGGTCTGGAAGTGGCGAAGGGCTAGCCTGATCGCCCGGAGTTCTAGGAGGTTGATGCTGTTGCGTTGTTCGCTTCTGGACCACTGGCCTTGTGCCACCTGGTTGTGGAGGTGTGGTCCCCACCCCCGGAGACTTACATCAGTGGTGAGGATCAGTCTGTCCTGGTTCAGAAACTCCGACCCTTGAGGAGAGAGGGGGAGATCCACCACTTGAGGGATAGTCGCACCTGGGCGGTGACGGTGACTAAGCGTTTCGAGTTGGCTTTCCCCGCACATTGGAAGGGGAGGAGGAACCATTGGAGCGCCCTCGAGTGTCTACGTGCCCACAGTACGATGCCGAAGCAAGAGACCATCTTTCCTAGGAGGCAGGACAGATGAGTAAGAGGAACCTTCTTCCTTGTCAGTGTCTGCTGAACCAGATCTTGGATGCTCTGGACTCTGTCCGATGACAAGAAAACCTGTCCCTTGATCGAGTCTATCACTGCCTCCAAGTAGAGAATTTGGGTGGACGGTTGAAGATGGCTCTTCTCAAAATTGATTGTAAAGCCGTGGCTTTGGAACGTTTCCAGGACCGATTCCAAATCTCTGACCGCTTGGTTGTGTGACGACGAGAGGATCAGAATGTCGTCTAAGTAGCAGAGGACACGTATGGGGGTGGCCCGTAATCTGGCTGCTACTACCGCTACCAACTTGGTAAAGGTGCGGGGTGCTGACGAGAGACCGAAGGGCATTGCCTTGTATTGGAAGTGCCGTCCCCCGTACTCGAACCTCAGGAACTGGCGGTGATCTGGGTGGATGGGTACGTGCAGGTAGGCCTCTCGAAGGTCTACTGACTGCAGTAGGTCCCCTTGTCTCACCCCTGTCAAGATGGATTTGACCGAGTGCATCTTGAACCTGCGGTATTGAACTGACCGGTTCAGACGTTTTAGGTTGAAGATGCCCCTCCAACCCCCGGAGTTCTTTGGTACCAGGAAGAGGCTGGAATAGAACCCCGAACCTTGGTGATTCTGTGGGACCGGTTCTATGGCTCTGACCTCCAAGAAATGGGTCAGTTCCTGGACCATCAGACCCTGAATCTCGCTGGACTGCGGGATCGGACATCTCACGAAGCGATGAGGTGGCGGATCTGAAAATTCGATGGATAGTCCAGATGAAGTTGTGCGCCTTACCCACGAGTCCGAGGTCGACCGGGCCCATTGACGTTGGAATAGGAGTCTTCCGCCAATGGGGCCCCCAGCTTGGGAGTCACTTCCCCCTCCTGGCAGCTTTGGAACCAGCTCCACGGAATGGACGTTTGGACTGCTGGTTCCTGCCTCTGTCGCGGAACTGTTGTCTATCCTGGGCCTGGTAGCCGCCTTGGTAGTTGGAGCGGTGTGGAAAGGACCCCCTGGGCCCTGAGCCGGTACGAAAGGGCTGTTGTAGGGGGTAAGGTGAGTACCTCCTTTCCTGGCGACGGTGAGACTTTCCTTTTGTCCTTGTCTTCAACTAGGACTGGTTCAAGTGCCTCCCCGAAGAGATCAGGTGCCTTGTACGGGGCTGCGGCCAGCTTCCACTTAGCTTTGAGGTCTGCCTTCCAGGGGCGTAGCCAGAAAAGTCTCCTCGCCGTGACGGTGGAGGCTAAGGTTCTTGATGCGAACTTTGCCGAGTTTAGGGAGGCATCGGAGGCGTATTGGGTAGCAGCAATTATTTTATTTATGTCTTGCTGCAGTCTAGTGTCCTCTGGTGGAAGCCTCTCTTGCATCTGGCGGAGCCAGATGAGGGCCGCTCTGCTGAAGAAGGATGTGGCGGTAGAAGTTCTGATCGCCCAGGCCGCCGCCTGGTGTGCCTTGCGGAACGCCCCCTCCTTTCTTTTGTCCTCTGCCTTAAGGCCATCTAGTGCGTCCATGGAGATGACCGAGGCGGATGATAGAGACGCGACCGGCTGGTCAACTGCTGGAAGCGTTAGTAGGTCCTCCAGTTCAGGAGCTGAACAATACAGTTTTTTGTCCAAGCTACTGGGTGTTGTCAGGGAGGCTGGTTGTCCCCAGGAGTTCTGGATCACGTCAGTGAACAATTGTGGACAGGGTATACAGTCCTTTTCTGGTTTAGAGGATTTGAAGAGGGCATCGTGAGGCCCCGCTGTAGCAGGCGATGATGTCCTGACCTCCCCCGGCACTCCCAAGTTGGTCGTGCGGCGAGCTTTGTGCAGCAGCGACTTGAAGAGAGCCGGCCGGAACAGGCCAGTGAGTCTGGCATCGGTCCCTCGTCTTCTGAGAACTGCACGTCCTCCGGGCCCTCATCAGCCTGATCCGAGTCATCAGAAGAGGATTCTCGTGCTTGATGAGGCTGACTTTGGGGCTGGGGCTGGGGCTGATGCTGTATCCCTTGACCCGGGAACGGGTGTGGGGGTGGTTGTGCCGCCTGCTGCCAGCTTGCAGCCAAGAACGAGGATAAAGCCGAAGAAAACATGGCTTGAAAGTCCAGTTGTGTGGCCGGCAAAGGCCCCCCCTGTGTTCCTGGTGAGATGAGTGCCGCCCCAGGTGGCGAGAGGGGCTCAGGCCTGACCGGGGTCGAGGGGGGAGGGCCGTTTGGCTGAGGGCCCGACTGGGCCTGGGCCGGGGTTGCTGGAGTCTGAGCCAGTTCCGTCGGGCTTGCGATGGCAGAGTCTGGCTCCCCTGGTGCGGGGGAAGTAGCTTCCCTGGCCAAGGACGTGGCCAATGTCCTCTGTGCCTTGGCACACTGTCTTTCCAACGCATTATGGCATCTTAGTGCGTCCCTATCCTGGACGGGCTGCGCCTTGCTTGCCTTGGACTTTCGGCTGGAATGCCCAGACCTTTTGCTATTGCTCTTTTTGGCTGATTTGGCCCCCTTGCGAGGTGGGCTCAGTTCCAGCTCCAGCTCCAATGAGGAGGAAGAGTCAGACATGGCTTGCCCCAATGGTAAAGAGCTGGCGATGCTGATAACCGTTGCTGAGAGCCTGGAGGTCTCTCACCAGCTGATCACTGAATGAAGGCAACCCCAACGACTGGAACTGCTGGCCCCTAATCTCAGGGGAAGGTCAGTCAGGGAGAAGCCTCTTGCACCAAGATGGCAGCCCGAGGGTCCGTCAAGATGGCGGACGCCACGTGGCGCGAGTCTGGGGTGCCAGAAGATGAGCAGCGGTCTTGTACTGGCGGCCCGAGGGTCCTACCAGATGCCGCGCTGTGCGCCCTTTGCTTTAAGCCTTTCTGCAGTGTAGCGGCTGATGGCAAGGCTAGTCAGGCTTTCCGCGGCTGCTCTCTGCCTAATCCAGGTGATTTGAGTGCTCTGGCCGGGATCGCTGTGTTCCGGCGCTGCGGAGGCTGTCCCTCACCCGGGAGGTGAAGCCGGCTTGCTCCGGAAGCCCTGCGAGGCGGTGGTTCTCAACCTTTTAAAAGCAAGGCGCCGGGCGATAGGGCAGTAGCGTGGGTGGCTTGAAGCTCCAGGCCCCCCCCCCGCCCAGCTGATTAGCGCTGCCGGCTCTCACAGCGCCGATCCCGGCAACGAAAGACGAAAATAAACCTGGTAGAAAAGGAAGGTAATCAAAAATAAACCAAAAGCCTAATCGCCCCTAGGAAAGGAAAGAGAAAAAACTGAAAATACAACTTAAAGGAGGAAAAATACCTTAGGATCCAGGAGCTCCCAAAAAACACTTCAGCGTTTGCCAACAACTGAGTGAAGACTGGGGTATCATGTGATTGGGGGTGTGGCTGGGGCAGCCGGGAAAGGGGAAGTTCTTTTCTTAAAGCTACACTCAGTTGTTTGCCAAGGCTGAAGCAATTAACCCATTGATGGACAGTGGGAGCAGCGCACAGGAAAATTTCTAGTATAAGCTTTTTAGTATAAATATGATTTTTAAAAAATAATGTACACTTGTACAGTAATACAGCTGCTAGCTCCATCTTCTTTCCTGTCAGGATTTATGTTCAGTCAGGCAAGGCTACCAAAAGCTCCAGAAAATTAGAAGATGGGAGGACATGAGCCAGCTTCACATCCAAAATGTCATTCATATTTTTTTAGGTAAATCCTGAGTCATTTTCACTTGAACTCAGCGGCGCTTCCTTAGGAAATACAGTACCAAATGAGAAAATACCAACACAGGACGAAGTTATTAAGAAAATAATGGAATGTGCTGAAATGAGCAAATTGACATTTGAAATCAAGAGAACAAGAAGATAAACAATACTATAAGATATGGGATTTATTTTATCAGATAAAAAAATATGGTAATGATTTCTACAATACAAGAATTGAAGAACGATGTGAAATATAACATATAGATGTATGATTATTGGATAGATTCAGAAGGTTGAAATAAAGGTCATCAATAAAAATTAACTTTAATCTTAGAATACTTTAACTTAATACTTAAACTTAAATCTTAGAATACTTTGAATGATAATGTGGGAAGAAATAGTTATATCTAAACAAATGATTAATGAGGATAAATAATATATAGATTGATGATATGAGACTCAAGGTAAATTGAAAATTGTAAACTATGAATTTGGTGAACGATGCACAAAAGACATGTAACCAACCGACACACTATTTGCAAATTGATGATGGTTTTATGTTTGTTTGTTTAAAAATTAAAAAATCTTTTAAAAAAAAGGAAATACAGTACGTGACCATAAAGCAAACTTCAATAAATGCATTAACAGCTAATTCAGTTTATTATTGAGATATTTTGCCAAAAGATGTTAAACCACTTTGCTGTAGTACAGGTAATCGATTTAACAATGTTCCATTTAGTTACAATTGAAAAGCAACAATAAGTTTTTCACACTTATGACCGTTGCATAACGGTCCCCATGGTCCATTTTGATGATGCCCCATAATCAAAATTCAGACACTTGGCAACTGGTTCATCATATCCATGAAGGTTGCAGAGTCCCTGGGGTCACGTGATCCCCTTCTGTAACCTTCTGACAATGGGGAAGCCAGATTCACTTAGCCACCATGTTCCTAACTTAATAACCACAGTGATTCACTTAACAACTGTGGAAAGAAGGGTGGTAAAGTGGGGGCATTTTGAACGAGCCTCTTTCAAAATGTTGCCAAGAAAACTATTTGGGACCTGTCTGGGCAGTTGGTAGGAGTTAAAACTGACTGACTTGAAGGCACATAAGAGTTCACAGTGCATCTCCATTTCTCAGCTTGAATTCACACGCTAAGAATTCCCCACGCTAAGCAAATTTTGATATAACTGTGCTTTGTTGGACAAGCCAGGCTCACACATAACATTAAACCATAAACTACAATTTACAAAGCACCAGATCCAACAAAACATGATTTGGGCTAATACGACATGTGAACCCAAGTTGAAGTGAATTTTAACGAGAAAGGATGCAGCTGCTTCTTCTGCCCAGGTTTCTCCTTTCGGGAGTCAAAGGTGCTATTCTCACTAAAATCTGCTCGGTGCATCGTTTGTGGTTGACTGTTGCTCCAGAGGGTTGGTTTACGTTTTTAGGAAACCTGTGACAAAAGTCCAAAAATAGTTTCCCGCAGACTTTCATTTTAGCAGAAAGCTACTTCAAGTGCCTGAGGTCCCAGCCCCATCACTTCCTGTTCAAATAATAGATCAAGTTATAAACATTATCAAGTAACATACAGAAAAAATGAGCAGAAAGATGACTGGGAACCTATGGGGTCCAGCCATCTGTCCAAAACTTCTACCAATCAGAGCAGGGGGTCTCCAAACTCAGCAACATAAAGACTTGTGGACTTCAACTCCCAGAATTCTTCAGCCAGCCGCTGGCTGAGGAATTCTGGGAGTTGAAGTCTGCAAGTCTTCATGTTCCCAACTTTGGATACCCGCTGCATCAAAGCAATCCTTTGTCAGGCAGATGTATCTTACCATCTGGCGACTCCTTTTATGGCATGTCGGAACAATTGGCAGTTTTTGGAGCGCACAAGTTCATGTGTTTACTATTGTAATCCTTAAACATCCCTAGCCTTTTGAAATGGAAAAAAGGGGTGGGTGGGTTTTTAGCCTTTCGAAATGAAGGGGGGGGGTTTCTAGGTGACAAAGAGAAAAGCAGTAATATTTATATTTATTTCTTGCCAAATCCAAATCCTAATGAGATACTTCTTTTTATGAGGGATTATAAAAGAAAGCTGTTTGAAAACTCCTGGGAGTTAATCTAAAATTATCTTGTCATTCTTATATTATTTAATGAACAAAAAAGACTCCTTCTTGCAGGTACTTATAACAACAATAAACAGTAATATTTAGTTATTTATACAAATATCTCAATCTTAATTTGCGTTGCTTAATGTACTTTAGTTTGTTGGTTTTATACCACTTATTTTATACCTATTGAACTGCTATACGTATTTTACTAATGATAAAGTAACAAATAATTTAACAATAAAATGTGTTCTTTTTTTATTCTATGGCACAAAATGTACTTTAAAATAAACTACTTGTACAAATACAGATACAATGTGCTACTACTGCTATATTTTCCTTTTCATAATTTGTTTTTTTCAAATAAATATTTTATTTTTAAGTTGTATATTTCTTTAAAGTTTATCAAATCAAACAACTAAAGAGAAACTCGATTTCTTGAAAAAACAACATGAAAATTATGTCAATAAAATAAAAATAACACTTAGCAATCTCTCTCTCTCTCTCTCTAGTTTCATAGTGCTTTACTGCCCTCTATAAACAGTTTACAGATTCAGCATATTGCCTCCAACAATCTAGGGCTTCATTTTACTTACCTCAGAAGGATGGAAGGCTGAGTCAACCTTGAGCTGGTCAGAATTGAACTCCTGGCTGTGGGCAGTGAGTTAGCCTGCAATATTGCATTCCAACCACTGAGCCACCACAGCTCTTACCTCTACTTCATAATTCTCCTTGTTGGCATATGAAATATTGCATAAAATATTGTATATTGGCCAATATCAATTATTAGTTAATTGTAAGCCATTCAAGAGTTCATTCAGTACATCTGATTATATTCTATTGGATCAATGATTCCTAGGAAATTATTAGTAAAAATTGTTGGTTTGGAAAACTTCAAATCCATTCCCTGTGTAGAATACCTGTTTTCTGTTTTGCCTCATCTATGTGCACAACCACATGATGGATATTAAGAAACAAATTCAGTCTAAAAAACATGTGTAATGTTTTTCACTAAGTGGAAAAGAAGTAGAAAATGGTAAAAATCAAGGGCTATATGAACACAATGGTAACAAAAGTTTGCAATATTTGGGACTTGTTAAATTAAAAATAAGAAAAACATTGACAGAACTGTCTAAAACAATACTCTCTATAGAGGGGGTTTAGAAAGACAGTTTTTTCTTTCCCATATAATCCTAGAATCTGGCTTCATCCATTGAAGGTAAATAGTGAGAGATTCAGAACAGGTTAAAATGTAAGGATTCATTGTATTGCATTGTTCATCCAACTGCAATGAATCCTACAAGTTGTTTATACATCATGTAGGGAAATATTTTGTTTTCTCTGTCCTGTATCTACCATTAATTTAATTTAATTTAATAATTAAAAGGAAAGAGGAAGAAAACGTTCTTTATCGGTTTTATCCACTGCAAGCTTCGTTTCAAATGTTTCAGAAGTTTTCTTCCCTAGATAGGTCTCCGTAACTAGCATAGCAAACCCTCGGGGAGTCCTTGCTGAAGAAAACAAAGCCAGCTTTCCACATCACCACCAACCTGAGAGCAAGTTTAACTCACCATCTTCCATGTCTTCTTCTGTGTTATTGTGACCATCAGCCATGGCTACATTCCCATTGATGACTGGATTTGGGGTAATTCTTGGTGGATCATCGGCATCTCCAGCTTTTGAGGGCAAAGAAAACAAAAACACATCGATAAATGTGGACTGTGCCCAGCAGTATGGACCAATATAGCGAAGGAATGGATAAAGCTGTTTCTGTCAATATGGCAAAGTCCCGATATGTTGGGTTGGCCATCCTAATGTTACCATGTTGGGAGTGGGGTGAGGGACAGGGCAGGGGGCAATAGCTAGGGAAAATGTACATATAAATTCAAAAGATAAAAATAGCATTAAACAGCCACACAACTGTAACACACAATCAATATTCATCTTACTAGTTCACTTGAACTGTCTCTTCGTGTACATAAAAGATGGCGAACAAAACAATTTATCAGCAGATAAATAATGTTCGAAAATATTGCCCTTCTAGCTCTGCAAATTACTCTTCTACCTTTATCATCTCTCTCTCTCTTTCACTTCCACACCCTCCACCAATAACATTTCTGTTTGTATTAATAAAATACTTCAGCTCATTTTTCTGGAATGTAATCCCAAAGAAGAAAAATAATAAACATAGTCACAACTGTTTGATGACAGCCTGCTGCTTCTCATTTTGTTCTACAACAGCCCCAGCTTATGCTTGCAGAAACCAGACAGAATTATTATTAATATTAAAAGTTTTCAAATCATAGGTTTTCACTGCTTTTCACTCACAGTGTGATCTGGAAATCAATGTAAAACTAGTATGCCCCCCCCCGGCCTCCCCATTACATGTCAAGCATCTTGGCCTTCAAAAGGTATTCAGCACCCAGGACAGAGCTTCGGTGGCCTTCATCATACAGTATTTACCACCAAAGTTATATCACTACAGGTGCTGTCTTCAGTGATCTTAGGGAAAAACACAGCGCCCAGTGTAAAAAAATTCCAACCCCCCCACCCCCACCCCACAAAACTTGGCTTCAGAAAGCATGCTATGTCTTATGGGAAAACTGTAAAATTTGCTCAGCACATATTTTACGGCATTTAAAATGAATTGGAAAATGCAAGGCACAGTTGAGGCCTCTAAATTGTAATAATGTAGAAACCCTTCATTATCCCTACAGCCAAACATGCTAACTAGCACAAGAGTCATATTTAGCAGGAAGACTGCATAAAGAATTAAACCATTTATATTTTAGTATTGCCAGATTAACAGTTATTCCACCCCCCTTCCCCAGAAAAATAGAAGATCCAGCTGTACCTAAATTATAGTTTGGCCCTTCAGTCCTCTGGAACTGTATCATTAGTATTCTGTTTTCCATCACTGACCTACTGTTTTTTTCTGCTTTGAAAAGTTTTCCAAATTACTTGTTAATGCTATTAAATTTTATTATTTCATGTAGTATCTCCAAAATGCAAAGCCTTGTTTTCATTTTTAATTCACAACTTATTGTTAGGCAGTAACTAATTTTTCATTATCCTTACGAAGGAATGCCCTTTTGTTTAGGATAAGATTTCCAACCATGTGGATTTCACTACAACTCTTATCATTCCTAGCTGCCATAGGAATTGCCCACCATACCTGGAGATTACTAGGAAAGGCTCTTCTATTTAAAGCTAGTTTATGTAGTCTTTGACTTACAATTGCAATTGACCCCAAAATTTCTATTCCTAAGAGAGACATTTGTTAAGCGAATTTTGGCTCATTTTACGATTATTTTTTTTTGCCACAGTTGTTAAGTGAATCACTGTAGTTGTTCAAGAGCCTTGGTGGCACAGCAGACTAAAGTGCTGTTAAGTGACACCAGCTGCCTGCAATTACTGCAAGTTCAAATCTCACTGTCAAGTTTCCGAAAGATGCCCTAATTAATTTATGAGCCATGATCCAAACTTCAAAGGAAATATAGTGATTTATTAGGAGCAACATTCCGGCAATACTCGGATGCAGTCAGGACTGATCCCACGTAGATTTACGTTCCCCTATGACCCTGTCTCTCCCCTCCTCCCTGGCCATGTCATAAATCACATTTTCCAATTAACCACTTTGGCTGGCTGTAAAACCTAACACCCTCCTTCTGATTGCGGTCAGAAAAATGTATGGAATTCACTTCAGTTCTCCCTCCCTCCTGCTCATGGCAACTTGAAAGCTTTGCAAGTTGACATCACCAGGCTCAAGGTTGACTCAGCCTTCCATCCTTTCGAGGTAGGTAAAATAAGGACTCGGATTGTGAGGGCAATAAACTGACTTTGTATAAAAAAGAACACCGCTTAGGGCCCCCCGAAAGCCCTACTAAGCAAGTATATACAAAAGTATGAAGGCTATTGCTTAACGCATTGTAAGCCGCCCCGAGTCTCCGGAGAAGGGCGGCATATAAATCGAACCAATAAATAAATAAACAAATAAACAAACAAACAAATTAGTAATATGGTTGTTGTGAATCTGGCTTCCCTGTTAACTTTAATTGTCAGAAGGTCACAAAATGTTATTACAAGACCCAGAGACAATGCAACCGTCATAAATATGAGTCAGTTGTCAAGCATCTGAACTTGATCACGTGATCAAATGAACTAAATGAACTTTGTAAGTCGATGACTATCTAAATTGCCAAGAGACAGCTTATGAACGGGATACTTGGTGATCTGTATCTAGTTATACCTTCTTGATTAACTATTGGACAAGCAAATTGGTTAAAATGATCTAAAATCTACGGGATGGGTATCTTTGTTTTTTTAGACGTGACTTGGTACGTTACGATTTTTATCAGAGCAAAATTTGCAATGATGAAACAGAGTTTAAGGAGCTTTTACTTCCAGACGTCTATTAAATATCCAAACTGCCACCATAAATTGAAACATCACAATATCACAGAAGCCTACCTAAGAGACTTAGCTGGACATGGTCTGTTCAAATCTGATTAAAACCTTTTCCTGCTCAGTGGCATGCCTCATTTCCTCGAGGATATATGTCTGAACTTACCAACAAGAGATTCTGTTTACTTTTATGAAATTATAAGACTTGTTCATATGATATGATTACACAGAAAAATTCTTTCCCAACCTGGTGCCCTGCAGATTTCAAATAATCACACTGTAGGAAGGGGGCACTCAGTCTATCAAGTCTAATTAAGACTCCAAATTAAAGCATTCAATAGAAGAGAATATTTATAGCTCAGGGTTGAACCGTGGGGTCCATGGGACTCTCTGAGCTCAGATTTCTTACAGATGGTTCATTACCAAACTAGGTAACACCATCAATGATGACAATGAATTAAAGCATCCATGCCAGATGATTTTCTAGCTTTGTTCAAACACATTCAGTGAAGGTACCTACACTGGGTAACCCATACTGCTTCCACTGTCAAGATACTTTTTATAAGGAATATTTTCCTAACTTTGGACCAATCCTTCTTTCCTTCTCTTTCTCTCTTTCTTTTCTTTCTTTCAGTTTTGTTTGCTGCCCATCTCACCACAAGCTGACTCTGGGCACCTTACAATGTTAACCATCCTGTAAAATAAAAACACTTTTTCATACCTGCTCTCTGAAACAACAGAAACAGGGTGGATAAAAATCTATGATTTTTAAAAAATAAAATTTAAAAAATCGGAATTTTTTTAAAATTTAAATTGGATTTTTTAAATTTTTATAAAATTTATTTTAATAAAATGCTTCTGGAGTAAAAATCTATCTAAAGATAGTTTTCTATTTAAGATACATTAGTAATTGAGTTTATTCAGCATGAAATGGAGCTTAGTTCTATAGTAGGAGGCTGTATATCCTGCAATATTGGGACTGTCGGTGAGTCAACAGCTGGTCAGAGGAGGAGCCACTGCGGGGCAAAGATGACAGTTGCGCTTTAAAAATGATGATTTAAATCAAGTTGATTTAAATCAAGCCTTTTTACAAGTGATTTAGATTATGATTTAAATCATGATTTAAATAAACTTGATTTAAATCAAATCCACCCTGAACAGAAAACAGGTCTTCTTTCAAAGAGGGGAATTTAACAACCCTTTTAGTACGAAAAACACAAATCAGTAGACTTTTCCATTATTATTTTGAAAACAAAAGATACATTGGGAATATGCACAGGCATTTCCTTTAACAAAATTAAACTCACAGATTTTACACAAACTGGTGCCAGAATTATCTTGAAATAATTAATTAAATAATTGGGGAAGTATTATTTATTTATTTTATTTATTTTATTCAATTTTTATACCGTCCTTTTCCTACTGGACTCAGGGCGGTGCACAGCCTAGAATAAAAAACATCCCAAAACAAAATTTTAAATTTTAAAAGAATTAAACAAAATTTAGGCCCAAAATTTAAAACCTCCCAACTAAAATCCATTTACAATTAAAAATTGTAGGGGGGGGCGTTACGCCAGCCCAGCTTGATGAAATAGGAAAGTTTTGAGGGCACGGCGAAAGGTATGCTGATTGTGCATGCTTTCTTTGAAGCAGCTGGGTGAGGGGTTGCTTTCTTAAACTCCTCCATATGCTCAGGGCCACTTTATCATGACATCCTTCAAGAACAGCTAGTCCTTGTCTTACAACCACAGTTGAGCCCGTTTTTTACTGCTAAGCGAGACAGTGGTTGACTGAGTTTTTGCCCCATTTTACGGCCTTTCTTGCCAGTTGTTAAATGAATCACTACAGACGTTAAATTAATAACACGATTGTTACGTGAATCTGGATTCCCCATTGACTTTGCCTGTCAGAATTTTGATCACATGATCATGAGAATGCTGCAATCATCGTAAGTGTGAAAAATAGTCATAAGTTGTAACTTCAAGCAGTCACTAAAGAAATGGTTGTAAATTGAGGATGAGCTGTAAGGGAAACTAGCTCTGATTACTTCTGGGAGCTTACGGGTATTATGGTATCCTTTCTCAGTCTTCTCAAGGGTAGACACACCCAGCAACTTTGCTGTCCCTTTGCAGCTCTTGGCTTCTGATAGGGATATTCTAAACTTACTGATTTGGTGACAGAGTATTCCAGAGTCCAAGCTCTGGAACATGCAAAACCGTCTCGGGGATGGAAAATAGCCCATTCCCAAATCAAGTGGATTTTGTCCATCCAGTCTTTTGCCCATCCTTATTAGTCGTCTTTACAATCCATTCCAGTTTGTCACAATCCTTCGTAAAATGCCGTATCCGGAACCCAACTCCATGCAAAATGTGGTGAAAAGAGCATCTCCCATGGGAAGTCACGATGTTTTTCCCCTCCCAAATAATTCGGGGAGAAGTCACCGTACACTGATTAGAGAAGACAAATGAGCAGAGAACTGCCAACGTCACTGTTTGCCAGAGTGAATATGGTCTCTTAAAAATGCCTACACTGATTATTTTCTTCTTCTCTTTCTCTTTTTCTCTCTTTACTGTCTTAGTATCACGTCACATAATCATAACTTTATCTTGTTTATCTCTCTCTCTCTCTCTTGCATTGTGGCTGGCTTTTTTTCAATTTGGAGAATCCTTCCCTTTCAAATGCATTCTAACCATTCTAATGCACCCTTTGCCATAGTCATCAGTTGCTTTTTCAACATTCTTTTGGCCCATATTATTAGCAAGCCAGATACTTCATGCTCTGTAATTAAAACTGTTATTTCTTTTTCCTAAAGGCAGCATATAGTCTCTGGAATCTATTCTGGCCCTAAAAAGTGCTGGGACAAAATCTCCTAACTTTGAGATTAAAAAACCCCAAGATGTTAGTGAAATACCACACTAGGCCTAATAAAGTGTTAATAATAATCTCCCCCACCCCAAACATCAAAGGGGAAAAGATCAGCTATAAATCACAACCGTAGTTACTGTAGTCCAAGTTCTCAAAAATGTAAGTGAAAGACAGCCACCAAAATGTTATACCTCTAACCTAAGCGAGAAGTCTTCATTGCCTCCATTAAATTCATTTTGTCATTTTAGCCTACTTCCCAGGTTTATTACTTTTTTAAAAAAATCTTAAGGCATTAACTATTCTCTACAGTTTTATGTTAAGTCAACTAAATAAACATTTGTTGGACTACAACTCCAAAACTGACTGTCCAAAAAGGCAATGCCTTCTGCATTTAATCTACAGTACTAGTCAATAAATGAAAATAAAACAATACATAAAGTGAAAGCAACAAAATGATTGCAGGGCTCCACAACCTACACAATCAGAAAGCGATTTCAAGAACTAAGGTTAAAAGATGCAAAAACTAAGGGGAATAGGATCCAAAGATAACTTTAAAAGAGTGCTTATTTCACATTTGATCTGGCACAAGGAAAGTCCTTTTATGTAGAATTGATTTACAGAAATCTCTGCGATACCTAAAATGCAATATCAGTGATTTGGGAGGTTGTAATCACCCTTGGAGACCTAAGTTGGTCATGACGGAAAAGATGAACTAACATCACAGCTCAGAAAACCTTAGAAGAGCAATAGATAGAGAAGTTAAAATCTCCTGACCATTCACAGACTGACAACCTAGTTGTTGCAATCTGCACCTGTGCAAAAGGCACATTTTTCTAATTTCAGATGGTTCACTAAAAAAAACAAGGCCCATTAAATTTGCATAAAGTTGCTTAATATAAGTAGTAAATATAGCCACATCAAGGCCAAACTTCCACAAACATGTTTATTAACACCTCCGGATAAATTTGCAACATCTCAAAATAACCGTTTTAAGTACAAAAGTAGTTATGAGAGAAGTAACAGTAGGAAAAAAAAAAGAGTTCAGATTTTTCTGGCAGAAAAAAAAAATCAACACACACATACATACACATCTCCTGAAGCAGGTCTCTAATATGGCTAAAAACAAAACTCATCCCTGATCAATCTCAGTTTATAAAAAGCCGCTGCTGTCGAAGAATGAAAATTATGCTTTCCAGTGAGAATGACTGATGTTTTAATAAAAACAAATCTTCCTTATTTACTGAAAAACGGATTTGATAAACACACAAGGTCAATCTCTGTGACAGCCGAGTACTCGGCACACTGTACGGATGTGGTTCAAACAGAAGATTAAATCAATTTACTGGAAGTAACAGCCGATGGTTGTGATGGCAAACCTATGGCACGCGTGCCACAGCTGACACGCAGAGCCCTCTCTGCAGGCACGAGCCATCGCCCAGCTCAGCTGCACCGTGCATGTGTGCCTCCCGCCGGCCAGCTAATTTTCAGGATATGCGGGGGGCGAGGCACATGAAGGAGATGCATGTGCAAGGGGGGTGGGCGCGCGCATGCACGGGGGGACGCTCGCACCCCCCGCAGCCCGTTTTTGGGCCCAGGAGGCTGCAGGGAGGCCTGCTTGGCCCAAAACGATGCGTGGGGAGGAGGGTGCGGTGGGGCCCGCATTGCATTATGGGTGCCGGCACACGACGAGAAAAAGTTTAGCCATCACTGACCTATGGTATTCACAGTCAACCAGTCTGAATGTTGAAAAATATGGTTGCCAGCACCACATGTCCAGCTGCTCACAGGAGAAAACAGCCACCACCACATGGGGTGCATTTGTGGTTAACCCTATTCCAGAGCGAAGGATTCTGAAGGAAACGGTATCTGCAGGCAACTGTACCTGGCCAATGTTTTTGTGAACACTGAGAAATATCTGACTCATGAGTGAAGCTTAGCCCCGATATTAAGATCTCACCTGGGTTGAAGACATAGAGTTCAAGCAGGCTCATGTTGATTTAAAAGTGGCGGCAGGTAGAAGTCCTTCCTACCAGTGCAGAAACGTAAAGAGTGGCCTAACATCTATCTATTGTGTCCAACCAGCTTGAAGATCAGTTACATCACCTAGAGAGTTGCAAGAGAAGTGATTAACCTACCCGGGCACCGTCCAGTGGTTCTCAGACACAAGATAAGGTTCTTCCTACACAAGAACCAGTTTCAGAGGAGATATAAAAAGCATAAACATCTTTGTCATTTTTGTGGGGGGGAGCATAAGTTTTGGCCCGCTGGTGAATGCAATGCAGAAGAGCTTCATTTCTTTGTCTTTACTGGCTGTTCAGTTAGAAGGAAGGAAAGGGCCTTCCAAGACACGGTTTTGCTAAGACAAGCAAAGTAAAGAGTGCTGTGGGGATATATTTGTGACTGACCCATTCTCTCTTTTAGTTCACAGCCAGCAGCTGCAAAAGTTAAGACAATTGGGGGGGGGGGGGAAATCCAACAGGCAACTTTATGTCAACACTATCCTGGGCGGCATTTCTGCCTAACAGCTGGTATGATCCTGAAAATGGCTCTTAGTAACTTTAGTAATACAACTGTTCTATAAGACCCTTTTTTCTATAAGACCTTTTTTGGGTGGGTGGAGTTGGCTGGCCTAAGGGAAAATGATTGTTAATTAAAAGGAAAGAAGGGGGGGAGAGAGAATTTTGCATCACCCAAGTCAATTGATTAGTATTTCTCCCCACCCTAAAATAATACACCTTTCTCATGTAATACAGAGATTATGTTGAATACATTTAGATGATTGTTACAAGTATAAGAATGCAATTATTGGAAAAATGTAGCAGCCTAATTACCAAATCTAGAAATAATTCCTATTACAAAAAGAAGCTTTTGTATAATTCTGAATAAGCCAAATAACTAATCTAAAGGAGGGCAATATGACAGGGGAAAATATCTATTAGTAATACTGTTGCTGTTTATTTTGCCATTTTTCAAAACAACCATTCCAAATTTGTTTGCAAGCAACTGCAACTGAAAATAAAATACAAGAATCCCTCAAAGAACTCAAAGCTACTGATTGAACTCATGCTTAGACCTGCTTAAAAAAAAATCAACGTAACTTTCTGTTTTGATTTACTTAAATCTAGGATTTCAATGATTATACCCGACCAAACTTGAATCCAAGACAATATGAAACCAGAGTTACTTGAGCTGCTGGTAGCTATGGAGGAACACAGGGGGAAAAAAGGTTCACACTTTCTCATTCTGTGACATGTTACGGATCTTACAAATTAAGTTTGATTTTATCAATGGTAACCTTCCGGTTCCCTTAGCCTGCTGAAAGTAACTAGTCTTTTTTTTTTTTTAAATACTGAGGGAAAGAAAGGCAGGATAGCTGCTATGCAAAATCCTTTTGTGGGGGGAAAAGCAGAATGCTGAGACTCAGAATTCCATGGCAGTTGCTGTGGCTGAATCTTTGCATCAGCCAATGGCTGAAGACCAGGTTTCCAAAAAAAAAGAAAGAAAGAAAGAAAGGGGAAAAAAAGCTCTTATCTGCAGTAAATTAAAAAAAAAAAACCAGAAAAAGAATAATCAAAACATCTAAATGTTCATTGGAAAACAGTGCTTTTCCAGCTTTGATATATTATGCAATATATTTATTCTCTAAGGAGAAAACATAATGTAATTTAGTATCCTTGGCCACATCCAAAGAGCAAAGACGGGAGGATACAGTATATTCACAGCCCTCTCACACGTGTCTGTTTAGCGAGAAGTTCCACTGAATTAAATGAGGCCTGTTCCATGATCTGCCTGCGTGATCACATGCACACACATCCTGGATTAATCCCATAGAGAGATTCCCTACAGAAGTGTCCTGTGCTACAAAGAAGAGTGAGACAGCAACTGCTAACATAAAAGGTTGGGCCACAGAAATACATTATTGGAAGGTCTGTTCCATTTTTTTTTTTTTGCAGGTTTGTTCTTTGCCCGCCCGCCCCCCCCCCAAAAAAACAGGAGATATGGGTTGATGCAAGAGCTAGAGCTGGCCTCTTAAAGTGAATCTACCGTATTTCCCCAAAAGTAAGACCCTGTCTTATATTTTTTTTGAACCCTGAAATAGGTGATTGGCCTTATTTTCGGTGAGGCCTTATTATTTTGGGGCGCGTGGAGCAAGACGGGGCTCCTCTTGCCATCTTACCTGATTTCCAGCTCTGTCTCCCTAACCCTAACCCAGGGGTCTGCAACCTTAAACACTCAAAGAGCCATTTGGACCCGTTTCCCACAGAAAAGAAAACACCGGGAGCCACAAAACCCTTCCGGTGCCTGACTATTTCCTGAGCAGCCACAAAACTAGCATATGTAGTTGAATTAAATGTTCTGTTTTCTTCTGAAACTTTTCTTGGATTTATCCATGGTTGGCCTACCGGGGGTTGAAAAGCTCAATAAATCACGTGCTGACGGGTGTTGCACATTGGCGGTTTTGAATGACAGGGAGCCACAGCAGAGGGGTGAAAGAGCCACATGCGGCTCCAGAGGTGCAGGTTGCTGACCCCTGCCCTAACCAGAGGAAATGGTGGGGACCGGCTGTGCGTGCGGTTAAATATTTTCGGGGAGGGCTTATTTTAGCGCATGTGCTCAAAAGCCCGATTGGGCTTATTATCAGGGGATGTCTTATTTTAGGGGAAACTGTGTACCAGAACAGGGGTCTCCAACCTTGGCAACTTTAAGACTTGTGGACTTCAACTCCCAGAGTTCCTCAGTCAGCAAAGCAAAGCTGGCTGAGGAACTCTGGTAATTGAAGTCCACAAGTCTTAAAGTTGCCAAGATTGGAGATCCCTGTACCAGAACATGTGCAGAATATTTGGATGGGCAGAACACTGTTCGTCAAAAATGGCTGCTGAATTATTTTGGCTCCAATTGGAAGCCCTGAGACTTTGGCTTCTAATATGTACAGGACCTTCCCTCTCTTTAAGAGCTGGCCCACTTGACTTAGAGACATACATGAGGACCCCAGGAAGTCAAGGGAGTGGAGGTCCTAGCGTATCTTCTCTGGAACTGCCCCCGTGCAATGGAACACATAACGTCTTGAGAGACAGACAGGGCATGTCAATCTTCCTGCCTTTTATAAACCATTGAAAACCTAGCGGTTGTACCAAATATGTGGACCTAATGGTACATGGTTGCCTTTTAGTTGTGCAGTCATTTTGCAGATTTTAATTGTAGATAGTTTTTGTTTTGTTAATTGTAGATTGTTTTATTTTGAAGACCACCTCGAGTTTCAATGAAAATGGGCTATATATAAAACCGTGCAATAAAAATTAAAAGGTATTTCTATCCAGAAACAAGCAGAAGCCAAATACTGACTATAAAAGCTAAATTCCCTAGATCATAATTTCAATGAACTTGCACAAAATACTCACATTAAAAGTTGTACGTCTGGTAGTAACTACTCGGTGCAATTATATATATATATATGTATAGGAGGTGTGTACTATTCCATTAGGCATGACAGCCACAGTTTTAAGAAAAGCCACTGATTGTGAAGAAGATGTCCGGAGCTCAAGGCAAACAGTAGCAATGATCCATGTTTAAAATATTCCCCAGAAGAAGCACCCACAGCCATCCTCCATGGGTTACCAAGTGTTCATCTATATTGTATATGATTAAGAGGTTTGAAGTCAACTCTAAATACTTCCCTCCCTAGGCAAGCAGCAAACATGAATTAGCGTTGTTTGAACATTATGCACAGAAAGGGCTTCAAGCTGTCCTTATATCGTCATTACACAAGCATGTCTTACTTTGCATTCATCCAGAGGCAGCAGGAGAGCTGCCCCAACCAGCCCGTATCCTGCCAATGCAGATTCTTTGGATACAGGTCAGTCGGGCAAAGGCGTTGCTCCAGTATGGCTGAGGCAGAGGAAGCAGCTTTCCTATGCAACCAAACCCCATATTCTATTCAGCAACCTACAAAGTGCCATTACCAGATGCAAACCATCCCTTACATTCCATTGCCGATGATTCAGAAGCCACCACCTTCAAAATTATTACTCATGATCGCAGGCAATTCTGAAGGTTCTTAACTTCTTCCACATGGACAGGACAGGAAAGAATGGAGAAAAACAACCCACAAAATAACTTATGTGAACAAAACAAGGCAACAAACGGCAGGTAATAAACAGTCCAATTAAACATCATGTCATTTGTCTCCTCCTTAGCGAGTTGAAATTAAACGGAAACTGAAATAAAAGGGGGGGGTGTTTAATGTGATGCTATTTTAAAAAGCTGATCACAACCAGGTGAGTTTTTACAAGCCAAGGTTTTTCCACTCACCCTGAAATAGGGAAAACACGTAGAGATCCTTGATTTGAGACTATCAAATTTGAGTTAGCAATAGAAATAGAAATAGCATTTAGATTTATATACCACTTCACAGTGCTTTTACAGCCCTCTCTAAGCGGTTGACAGAGTCAGCCTCTTGCCCCCAACAATCTGGGTCCTCATTTTACCCACCTCGGAAGACTGAGTCAACCTTGAGCCTGGTGAGATTTGAACTGCCAAATTGCAAGCAGCTGGCAGTCAGCAGAAGTAGCCTGCAGTACTGCATTCTAACCACTGCGCCACCGCGACTCATTTAGTCAGCAAATCATAGATTTAAAAACATGCAGATGATTAAAGGTATAGCAGAGTTTTTAAAAGTGCCAAGTATAAATGTTTGCCTTTTTATAAACCTATTAATTTGATCACAACTTCCCTCGAGTTTTAATGCTCTGGTCTTAACTATTGTGAAAAAAAGTTTTAACTCCTGGTATTTGCTGCATGTATTGAAGTTTGATTATCGCATTTCATTACCATGTTTTATTCCATGTGATTTCAATTTCATAAGCAACCTTGGGGAAAAAAATTTCTTTAATCTTAGATAAAATTAAATTTAGATAAATTTCATCCTCTTATTTTTGCCAGGATTTATTTTAAAATGTTTTATATTCCACTTTTCTAAGCTCTAAAACAGGGGTTCCCAACTCCCGGACTGGCATTGGTTTGTGGCATGCCCAAAAGGTTGGGGGCTGCATCAGTTTCCATCTTTTATCCGTCTATCGCTTTTAACACACAACAGTTTATGCCTTCTTTTTCACATGGCAATTTCAAAATATTTGTCTCCCACCAATTCTTTGCTGCTCTTTTAACTATTACACAGAGGGCTTGTCTCACAGTTAACACTTGCTATTACGCCTTTCTCCTGTGAACCCACTCCAGTTTTGCCACATTCCCTTTGAATTGTATTGTCCATAACTAAGCTCAGTATTCTAACTACAAGGCAGAGGACAATAGAGCCTATGATTTCCCTGCGTTCTTCTGTTAAAGCAGTTTGACTGCCCGGAAATTTTCAGCTTGTTGCTTAAATTCAGACTGTGGGCCACCAGGAGTTGTAGATCCTGATCACATGCACTACTACCTAGCTTAGATTCTACAATCTGAAACCTGTATTTGATACTTTCTTCACAGGTAAAGTGAACAAAATGTTTTCACTGCTGAATTGTCTCTGGATCTGGCCCAATGTTCAAGCTTCATTAGCAGCGTGATTTGGTCTTGCAGTTAAACCAATATATCCTATACTTCATGCTGAACAGCACTGGTCTCCATTCAAAACAGCCTTACCGGATGACGCAAAACCATTTGTGAACAACCTTCAATGCGGTTCAAACATATCACAATTAACATTAACATTTCTCTGACTTAAACTTTAGGGAGATTAGGAGAGACCTTTTCAAATGCTATATTCAAGATATACCACATTCTTAGCATTCCTTTGGTCTATCAAAGAAATCATTCTGTAATGAAGGAGATAAGGTGAGTCTGACAAGATTTGTTCTTATCAAAGTCACACTTACTCCTGAACAACAGGATTGTTTTCGAAATTCCCACAGACGTGCACTTATTCTAATCTCTTGTGCAATACAGGCATTAAATTAACCTATCTGTAGTTTCCGAGTCCTCTCTCTCCGTTTCTCAGTATCACAAGGCAAGATTATTCCATACATCCACTACATTTAAACCTATATAGCTGTGATGGCAAACCTGTGGCACGCAGAGCCATATTTGCAGGCACACGAGCCGTTGCCCTAGGTCAGCTCCAGCGCGCATGCGAGTGCTGGCCAGTTGATTTTCGGCTGGCCCCGACCTTGCCCCCCCCCCCGAAGTCTTCACGCAGCCCATTTTGGATATCAGGTAAGTACAGGGCTCACGCAGAGGCTCTGGGAGGGTGAAAAATGAGCCTCCCAGAAGAGGGCCGGGGCAGGCCATTCCCCCCCCAAGGCTCCAGGAAAGTCTCAAGAGCCTGGGGAGGTCAAAAAATGGGCCTACCAGAAGTCCGGAAACAGGCCATTTCTGGCCTCCATAGGCTTTAGGGAGGCCTACTAGGCCCAAAATGGGGGTGCGGGGGGTCATGTACGTATGCGGGGGGGAGCATTTGTGCATGCATGCGTGGGGGGGCATGCAAGGGGGCATTGCATTGTAGGTGTGGGTATGCAAGCATGCAGAATTGCGTGTGCGCATGCTTTCGGCACCCAAGGAAAAAAAGGTTCGCCATCACTGCTATATAGTATATCCAAAACTGTATCTTTGGCTATATTTTGATGAAATTGAAAAGCAAAATAAAGATGAACATGTTCATGAACCCACATTTATTAGCCTACAAAATCTCTGAGTAAGTTTCAAGGAGCTAGCAAAGGGAGGTACCAAAAAAATTCAGAACTGTTTTTACATTTTTATCTGGGGCATAAAGGGCGGGCCATTTGATTTTGGTGCAAGGTGCAAATAACAGTATAATAAAGACAAGTCTGGCCCTTCCACCAGCAAAATCATTTACTCATTTGGATGCACAATTTCTATCGCCACAAAAGAGCTATGATATATTTTGTATGTGCAAAACAGGAAAGATTCTTTATATTGTGGTTCTGGACAAAACAGGCCTTCAGAATGTTTTAGGATGGCTGAGGATGGATGGATCAAAACTCAAAACAGTTCAAAAGTTTTTGGTTTCAGAAACAATGGGAACTCAGAGCAAAAATATCTACCAAATAGTGGCTCTTTGCATTTACAACTTCTATTAAGTTCAGCAAAGTTAGCAGCATTTGTATATGGAGCACGTTAGTGCGAGCATGAGTGTGCAAATATATTCTAACTGCATTTATCTGCTGACTTTGCAGTTCCCTGGGATTACCTGAGATGCAGTATTTGCTGTACAAGTCAGCCAGCTGCTCCTAATCGCCTTTCCTGAACCTGAGCCACCCACTTCAGCAACCAGAACTTTCTACTGGAAAAGAACATTACTGTGGTGCATACAACACACCCTTCACTCTTTCAGCACAAGGCCTGACAAATGCGATGAGGGTTTGCTTATCACCTATGCTTCAGCCAGCACATACCTCCAGAGCCATCCCTGGAGACCAACTGTTCCTACAGTTTCCCCGAGAACCTTCTAAAACAGGGGTCTCCAACCTTGGCTACTTGAAGACTGGTGGACTTCAACTCCCAGAATTCCTCAGCCAGCAAAGCTGGTGGACTTCAGCAAAGCTGGCTGAGGAACTCTGGGAGTTGAAGTCCACCAGTCTTCAAGTGGCCAAAGTTGGAGATCCCTATTCTAAGAAGTGAAGTGAGGTTCACCCTGTCTGTGTCTGCTACCAAGAGGTTTGTTGTGAAGCACAGAAACTGCCTTGCGCAAAGGGGGGGGGGTTGGGGTGTCAAAAAGACACCTGGGCACGTCCTGCACAGCTGCCCATTGCTTTAGCAGTCGGCCGAATGACAAAATCCACGAAGAGTTCCACCTGGAGTGGAAAATCCTTCAGGATTGAACTGGAGAGGTGAAGGAGAGTTCAATCTGGTGCTGATCAGGCTCTCCTTCTAAACGTACCCGTTGCATTGCTTTTAAAAAATTAAAACCTAACAAATGACCGCAATGGATTAGTTGCTGGATCGGCTTAGGGGGGGAGGAAGGAGAGGGCAGGGTTTCTCTGTGATTCTTTCTCCGCTGAGGCTGGTTCCAATTAGTGTTAGTAGAGGAGAGGACTCCTGTCTCCTGCACTGCAGTCTGCCTCAGGACTCCTTTCTCTCCACTCCTATTTAATACCTACGCGGAGCTGCTGAGTGAGGTCATTCGTTGGCACAGGAGGAAAAGATCAGCAGCGCGCTGAGTAATGGCTGGACGTATCTGCCCCGGCTTTCTCCCAGCAACGCTGTCGAGGTCCTTGGATGAAGGATGAATGGAGAAAAAATGACTCAACCAAGTACAGGTGGGCCCTGGCGACCACCACTGCAGTCCACAATTTATGTGGCTAAGGGAAAAGTTTGTTAAGTGGGGGTTTGCCCCATTTTGTGAAGTGAATCTGGCTTTCCCGTTGACTTGGCTTATCAGGAGGTTGCAAAAGCGGGTCATGTGACCTCAGGATACTGCAATTTGTCACTATTTGTCAGTTGCCAAGGGTCTGAATTGTGATCACGTGACAACGGGGACGCTGCAATGGTCGTTAAGTGTGAAAAATGTTTATGAGTTGCTTTTTTCAGTTCTAACTTCGAACAGTCATTAAATGAACTGTTGTAAATTGAGGATTACCTGTAGTGTAGGATCTGGATGTTTCCCATTACTGATTCTGGAGGAGGTGCTACATTCCTGGACTGGACGACTCTTGCTTAAAAATGATAATTGGGACCCGAATTTCCATTGCTAAGCGATGGGGTGGAAAGTGTTACAATTACCGACAGCAGTTCTGGCAGTTCGGACAGATCCTGGTTACCACTGTTAAACAAATATCTGCAGGTCGTTAAGCAAGGATCTCATGTGACCACAACCTCCGACTACCTGCCGACTTCCCCACCGACTTTGCTTGTGGAAATCGGCACGGAAGGTGACAAATGATGAACACATGACCATGGGGGACACTGCCGCAGCTGGAAATCTGGGCCGGTTGCCAAGCACTTAGGCTGCAATCACAGGGCCGTGCGGGTGCTGCCACCGCAAGAACTTCAGGAACCGATTCTGGTCGCTGAACAAATGGTCCTCAACCAAGGACCACCTGTACTTGCATTTACTCATGCATTATCTCCCAGTAGGACTATGCAATGTGCTCAACGTAAGAGTTGTCTCGAAGAGAATATGGAAGCATTATATCCTTGTATTAATTTCCAGTAGACCTCTGGATGCCATACCAGATTTTGGGTGATGTCTGTAAGACCCTGCATAGTAACATCCATGCTTCCTGTGAGACCACCTGTCTCTGGTTGTTTCCACTCTTCCTACCAGATCTGGCAGAGGAGGCATTTTGTCCTGTCTTCCTCCTGTGAAACAGGATCATCTCACAGGACCCCGGAGGTGGGCCTTCGTTGTTATGGCAACCATCTTTTAGAACACGCTTAAGATCTCAATGGCACCAACCCTGTCAGCTTTTGGAAGGCACCGAAGGCCTGTTTTTCCCCCTCAGGCTTTAGGGCCAGGATGTTACTGGAGCCATGTCTAGATGCATGATGATGCATCATGGAAGAATTTTCCTACGTACCTCAGCTGCATCACACTGCTTTTATTTTGCATTGTTTTATGACTTTGCATTGTTAGCTGCCTTGAGTTTTTCTATTATAAATTCTTTAAATAAATATATATATATATTTTAAAAAGTGACATTGGGGTGACTGTATTAGCAGACTCCCGGATCTTCACAGTGGCTTCACTCAGAGATTAGTTTACTACCATTAAATTGGTTTGTTCTGATCGCTGGTCCATCTTGCAAGTTTTTCCAGACATCCAGAAGCTAAATAAGCAAGACAATCTATTCTAGCCTCTTGATAAAGCATCATATTTGTTCTGTCCTTTTAGATACAGTTTCTTATTCTGTGCTACCATTTAACCCTCAAACCTTCACAGTAAGCCTACTAATAAATGGCTGCTGGGGAGCGATCAAACCCAACCATCGCCTTTACTTGCAGTTTAGCACAACATAGTCAAGAAAGTGTCACATCAGAGCTTTGCAGCTCCATAATGTAAATAATAAGAAATTAGAATACAAGTCTAACAAACCACAGCTGAATAGGTTCAATCTCTATCCAGTTACAAGCATTGAGCATCGTTCTATCCATTTTAAAGATGTTAAAAACAACGCAATGAGTGCAAATCAATCATATATTTTGTTATTTACTATTTAAAAAATTCCTAATAGGAATAGTATTATGTCAAAGGAAAGAGCTTAGAAGAATTTAATTTCAGAGAATTCTGTGTGTGTGTGTGTGTGTGTGTGTGTGTGTGTGTGTGTGTGTGTGTGTGTATGTATGCATGTATGCATGTATGTATATAAGCAACATATTGTTAGATGTTACTAAATACATTTGGTCCTTCCAATCCCCAGAAAAGCTACAAGGTTTGCTGTATCTTCTGCACTTTGTTTATCCCCGTGTGAAAATTGCAAACTCTGGATCCCTCCCTTTCCCCCATCATGACATTGCAGTCCTCATGTTTTTAATGTCTAAAATTGAAACCTGCCAAGCCTGTATTAATTCAAAGTCAAGAATCTGTGCAGACTAAATGAATGACTGAAGCAGTGATGGACCTACCCCTTGACTCATAAGAGTTATCCCATCCAAAGAAAGCATAGAGGCCATTAGAGAAGCAGATGATTTGAACACCTGGCTTGTTTGATTTCTAACTGATGGATGACCCTTCTCAATGGTTTCATCAGATGGTAAAAAACATGAGAATGATGACTCCTGTGGTACCTGATACTGGAATGGCCAGGAGATTCAATAGCAGTTCCCAACTAATATTGACTGGAAATGTCCTCTTAAAAAGCAGCAGAAACACTGAAGAGGGGGTTCTAACCCGGACCCTGGTCTATAATACAGAAGAATATCACAGCTGATACCATTAAATGTGCTGAGACAACTAAAAGGACTAGAACAACTCCTCTTTCCCTCCATCCTGCTTCCCCTCAGAAATAACCCACAAGATCAGAGGTGGGTTTCAGCAGGTTCTGACCAGTTCTGGAGAACCAGTAGCGGAAATTTTGAGTAGTTTGGAGAACCGGTAGTAAAAATTC
The DNA here is from genome assembly GCF_059756535.1 of Pantherophis guttatus. Taxonomy (NCBI): domain Eukaryota; kingdom Metazoa; phylum Chordata; class Lepidosauria; order Squamata; family Colubridae; genus Pantherophis; species Pantherophis guttatus. Next base: position 3,946,480 of record NC_142076.1, read on the forward strand.
GGACTGGCTCCGCCCTCATCTATTCTCTGCCTCCCAAGTCCCAGCTGATCGGGAGGAAATGGGGATTTTGCAGTATCCTTCCCCTGCCACACCCACCAAGACATGCCACACCCACCAAGCCACAGAACCGGTAGTAAAATGTTTTGAAACCCACTATTGCACAAGATGATTTCAGAGGGGAGAAAAGTGCAGAGAAGAGCAACTAGGATGATTAAAGATCTGGAGACAAAAACATGAAGAACAGTTGCAGGAACTGAAGATATCTAGTCTAATGAAAAGGACGACTAGGGGAGGTCAGATAGCAGTATTCCAGTATTTGAGGGGCTGCCCCAAAGAACAGGGGGTCAACCTATTTTCCAAAGCACCTGAAGTCAAGACAAGAAAACAATGGATGGAAACTAAGCAAGGAGAGATGCAACTTAGAACTAAGGAGAAACTTCCTGACAATGAAAACAATTAACCAGAGGAACAGCTTGTCTTCAGAAATCATAACTGGAGGTTCTTAAGAAGAGACTGGACAGGCACTTGTCTGGAATGGAATAGGTCCTCCTGCTTGAGCAGGGGGTTGGACTAGAAGACCTCCAAGATCCCTTCCAGTTCTGTTCTGACTAGGACTAAGGGAAACCAATGCCATATCTGGACCCCTTCTCTGACCACCGTTTCTATGAAACAGCCGGCCAACTCGCTCCTATAAAATACTCCCTAAAAAGGAAGGTTGGGCTCGGGACGACAGCCATTTAACCCAGCTGGATCCAGAAAGAGCCCCTTCAAGCAGCTGCACATCAGTGCCTCCTTTTTCAAGGAGGCAGGCACTGCTCCCTCCCCCCTCAATGACGCATTGATTTCCTTTTGAAGCCCAGCGCCTCACGCGCATTGTCTGGCTGCTCAAAGGAGCCAAGTGGAGCCAAGACCTGGTTGGGAAGCAGTTGAGCGGATGCTGCAGAGGAACCTCTCCGCTTCACCACCATCCAAAAACTCAAAAGCAATCGAGGGTCACTGTGCAGGATGGTAATCCCAAAACTTCCTTTGCAATGCAGCCTATAAAATAAGACAGCCAACCAGTTACAGCAGCGCAAAGAGCTGAAATGAAAGGACTCCTCGCGGTCTTTCAGCTTCTCCTTCTGCAGAAAGGAGAAGCTGAAATGACCCTGAATACAGCTGCTGGATAACATCTTGTTGAGTCAATAGGAGCAGAAAGGTGTAGACTAGGGGTGTCAAACTCAATTTTATTGAGGGCCGCATCAGGGTTGTGTTTGACCTGGGGGGGGGCATGGGGCGTGGCTCGTGTTGGTGCCTGTGGTGGCCCAAGCATTCTGCCAGCGAAAACAGGCTCCCGAGCTCCGTTTTCAGCTGTGACGGCCTCCTGCAACCCTCTGCCAGGAAAAAGGGAGCTCAGAAGGGCCGCCCGCAGCCCTCGTAAGCTCCGTTTTTGCTGGCAGAGGCACTGCGAGCCGGTCCTTTGCGGTTTCCAGGGCGGCTCTGCTGGCCAGATCTTAGTACCCCACGGGCCAGATCTGGCCCACAGGTATTGAGTCTGATGCCCCGGTGTAGACTTTTCCAAGTGAGGTACTAATATCGCTCTATAAAGCTTTAGTAAGACCACACCTAGAATACGGCATCCAGTTTTGGTCACCCCACTATAGAAAAGATGTTGAGACTCTAGAAAGAGTGCAGAGAAGAGCAACCAGGATGATTAGGGGACTGGAGGCTAAAACATACAGTGAACAGTTGCAGGAACTGGGCCTGGCTAGTCTAGGGAAGAGAAGGACCGGGGAGACATGAGAGCAGTCTTCCAATATTTGAGGGGCTGCCACAGAGAGGAGGGGGTCAAGCTATTTTCCAAAGCACCCGAAGGCCAGACAAGGAATAATGGATGGAAACTGATCTAGGAGAGATTCAACTTGGAAATAAGGCGGAATTTTCTGACCGTGAGAGCAATCAACCAATGGAACAGAAGTTGCCTTCAGAAGTTGTGGGAGCTTCATCACTTGAGACTTTCAAGTAGAGACTGAACTGCCTTTGTCAGAAATGGTGTAGTAGGGTCTCCTACTTGGGTGGGGGGTTTGGACTAGATGACCTTCAAGGTACCTTCCAACTCTGTTAATCTGTAAGCGCACATCTTCATTCCCTTATGGCTATTCCTTGCCTCCTGCCACGATCGTTCCATGCATTGATGCGTCCTTTCTTGGAGTTTCTAGTAAACCATTGAGATTCTTGGGGCTTGTAAACAGTGAGACACTATTTAGGGAGAATCTCACTTGAACACCCTAACTTGGTCTGCATTCCTGACCGGCTCAAGGTTGACTCAGCCTTCCCTCTTTCTGAGGTGGGTAAAATGAGGACCCAGATTGTCGGGGGCAACCTGCTGACTCTGTAAACCGCTGAGAGAGGGCAGGAAAGCACTATGAAGCGATATATAAGTTTAAGTGATATTGCTATCGATTGATGAAGGTTGTGGTGTGGTCTGCCATGCAACTGGGTAATTGAGGTGGAATGTCTGATTTGGTTCTACCTTCTTCTGGAATTCAGTAGTGGAGCTGGGCTGATCAAGAAACAATCTGCTTAGGGCAAAAGTGTGTACAACATCCTCCAACTTCAGATAAGATGCCATTTATTCTGAAATAAAACTACACCATCTTTTTTTGAGTCCATCATAGTTTTGAACGGTTGAATGGCCGGTTATAAGTCACATACCCTTTAAAACTGATTAATACCCTTGACAGTTTAAGAAACGAAGTACAATGATAATAATGTACCATAAATGAAGAGATGGTTTCCACTATGGTCTCAAGCTATTACAATAAAACCATGGTTCAGAAAATGTTATTCCAATCCCTTGTTTTTCAGTCAGGTAAAAGCCAACACTCCTTCGCCTCCCTCCTCTTCTGAACATTTCATAGGTTGAGGACACCAAATGACACGCCATTCAAGAGGCGCAATCTAACTTCTTCTGCAAGAGGAAGCCTTGCATCATTGCTCAGGAGAAAATGGTATTTATTCCTATGGCCGCCCATCTCAACCACGTGACTCTGAGATATACATCAGACGAGAGAGACAGGGATTAGATCTATGCTCAAACTTTTCACAGTGACTTGCACAAAGTAGATTAGTCTGTATAGCTTCTCAGTCATCCAGGTCATGGTTGTCGCAAAGGTGCTTTTTCAGAAGGCAACTGGACTTTGTTTTTTCTTTTGAAGACGTTTTGCTTCTCATCCAAGAAGCTTCTTCAGTTCTGACAGGATGGCGGGGAATGGAAGGATTTATATTCCTTGCAGACAGCTGGTCATTTGCATCCTTTTAAAGGGTCCTTGAAGCACTTGGAAGTTTATCTGTGTCTTCAGGGTCACCTGAGTGGTGCAAATGGTTCTTGTAATTTTTTTCTCTGGAAATCCATTCCTACCCCCACACCATTCAAAGGCTGTTCACCCCAAATTGTATAGCTGAAAGTCTGTTGAGATTCTCAGTCATCCAGGTTATGGTTGACATGGAAAAACTGCAGACTACAGGAACCAGGAGCACTGCTCAGGTGACCCTGAGGACACAGATAAACTTTCCCTCTAAAAGGATGCAGATGACCAGCTGTCTGCAAGGAATATAAATCCTTCCATTCCCCACTGTCCTGTCAGAGCTGAAGAAGCTTCTTGGATGAGAAGCGAAAAGTTTTCAAAAGAAAAAACAAAGTCCAGTTGCCTTCTGAAAAAGCACCTTTGGGACAAACTAGATTAATAAACAAACTTGGTCTGAATCAACGAATTTTCACCCTTTCCTCAAAGGGTGCAACAAAGTCATATTTTCATGCAACTCCAGAAATCCAAAATAACTAATTGTACCTGTCTTGCAATTACAGTGGAGGATGGGAAAGGTACAGGAGTCCCTGTGGATGTTTCTGAATATAGGGAGTGGTGCTCATCTCTGTTTCAAGGCCACTGAGCCAGTGCAGTCCCAAGATACTTCCGTCGTCATGTGGCCACCATGACGTCACAGAGCGCTGTTACCAAAGTGGTACCTATTTATCTACTCACATCTGCATGCTTTCGAACTGCTAGGTTGGCAGGAGCTGAGGCGAGGATGGGAGCTCACCCTATCATGTGCTGCTCAGGCCTCAAACCTGGGCTGCTGGTTTTCCAATTGACAAGCCCAGCCTCGGTGGCTCAGTGGTTAAGTAATGGAGGATATCACAGATAAAATTCTTCAATTTTTTCATACTTGAGACCCATCTTTACCCAAACACATATTGGAGGAAGGGATACTTCAAAATTTTTAAATATATATTGCCATTGTTGTTGACTTCTCTTTAATCCTGCCCTAGCAATATAGAGGCAAATCAAGGACCTTTCAGCACGGGTGTCAAACCCGCAGCGTCACGTTGCTGTCACATGACGTATCATGAAGGTTTTTCCCCTTCGCGGAGCTGGGGTAGGTAGGCGTGGCCTGCACGTGGAGCATCCGGCCCATGGGCCACCAGTTTGACACCCCTGGCTTTACAGTATACTCCTACACATTTTTCCAAAATAGATCCTATTGTATTAAATGGGACTAGTTCTTGAGTAAAATATGTTTCTTTAGTCTAAAACATAGACTCTTAAGTTGAGGGTTGTGATAAGCAACAAGGAGTCATGAGCAATTTGGGGGGAAGGGGGCAACTTCCTTCATTTTGATCAGGCTTTTCACAGGCAAACCAGGATCAATGCCCCTCTCTGGTCTTGGCAGCCATTGTTTGAGAACTTCTGCGAGACTTAAATTTATATTTCTATCTTGCTAAAGGCTGCCTGTAATAAAGTCATCAAAGTTACTCATAAAGAGATCATATACATTCATTTATCATTTTAGGGTATCCCAGCACCACAAAACCCTCTTCATTAAAATCAAATAATAGTAAAATGCATTTATGTTCTCTAGTGCAAAAACAAGGGCAAAAAAGAAGACACACTAATGCATTTTGAACACTGGATAAGACTTCCTAAGTGTAATAATTTAATTGATTGAAACATTATCCAATCTGATAATTTTATAGTATCTGATGAAGAGAAAAATCAATAATGCATCTTGGATTATTTTGTGAAACTTGTTATTTTGATAGTTCTGCTTTCAGGAGTTGAAAAAACCCCACCTCCTTTGGATGGACTTACTACAACCACAAGACTTCCCATCGTCGTGAGAAGGCGATGATGTTCCGATGTATTGACATTTGTCACATACTTGTCTTCCTTTTACATCTATTTCCTCCCTTATTTTAAATTACCTGTCTTAACCATCTCTAACACTCTTAGAAGAAAATGATCCTTCATCTCCTTCAACTCGCTCCTATCTTTGATGTATTCAACTGCGGAGCTCCTTGCACTGCGAGATTCCCCCCTCTCGCATGTCTGGCCCTCTCAGTTATCAAGGGCCGCCCTTGAGGATGGGTTTTGGAACCCTGAGAGGTGGTTTGCAAAAAACCGACGGCTTTGGGGTTTTTTAGATAAATCTTTAAGTTCTATTTTAAGGGGTTCTGGGAGGGATTGTGGGAATGGATCTGGGGAGATCCATAAATCCACTGAAAGGGGTAATGGGTCTGATGATCACGGTGGGGAGGATGGGGACAGAAATCTGACAAGGATGCAGGGGGATGAAGCGATGGCCATTAGTATAGTAAGTGGGAGCGGCAGATATGACGGCTGCAGGGGGCCATATTATGTTTCGGGAGTGCGCACTCGTTGTTTACGAGCGATTGCCCACTCCGACCCCCAAAGCACTGCTCGTTTCCCGGGTTGTTCAGAGTCTCAGACCCTGGGTCTACGGCTGATGTTATGTAATGCCAGGTCAGTGGTAAATAAAGCCCCCCTCATTCATGATCTTATTTCAGAGGGGAGTGCTGACCTGGCAGGGATTACGGAGACCTGGTTAGGCCAGGAGGGAGGAATTCCCCTTGTGGAAATGTGCCCGCCAGGTTTCCGTGCATTCCATCAGCCAAGGACTCAGGGAAGGGGTGGGGGAGTGGCAGCAATCATTAGAGAAAGTCTTTGCCCGAGGGAGGCCACTGTTCCTCAGATAGCCGGATGTGAGTCCCTCCTTGTGAAGTGGGGTCGGGGGATTCAGATGGGCCTACTGATTGCGTACCTGGCTCCCTGTCACGTAACAGCGGTCCTGCCTGAGCTGCTCGACATTATAGCCGGGGTGGCGGTGGAAACCCCCAGACTTATTGTTATGGGGGATTTTAACCTGCCATCCGCTGGTGAGATGTCGGAGACGGCTCGGGAGTTCATGGCTTCCATGACGGCCATGGACCTGACCCAGGTAGTTCAAGGCCCCACCCACTTGGGGAATCACACTCTGGACTTGATTTCTGTCTCTGATCAGTGGCTGAATGATCTAAGAATAGGGGATATAGACATCAAGCCCTTGTCATGGTCTGATCATTCTCTCCTTCACATGGACTTTCAAGTCACTTCCACCCACCGCAGGGAGACGGAACCAACCAAATGGTTCTGTCCCAGGCGCCTGATGGACCCTGAAAGGTTCCTGATGGAGCTTGGGCCATTTCCTGAGACTCTGGCTCACGACTCGACTGAGGATCTGGTGGTCGCCTGGGACAGGGCGGCTACTGCGGCCTTGGACCGCGTCGTGCCTTTGCGGCCTCTGACTCGATGCCGATCTCGTCTAGCTCCTTGGTCTTCCGAGGAGCTGAGAGAGATGAAGCGTCGGAAAAGACGCCTGGAGAGCGATTGGAGGACAAGCCGATCTGAATCTGACCGAACACAGGTGAGATCTTATATTAAGACCTACCTAGTGGCGATAAGAGCAGCCAAGTCTAGCTACTTCTCCGCTCTTATTGCATCTGCAGAGAACCGCCCAGCTGCGCTGTTTAGGGTGACCCGCTCCCTACTTCAGGTGGGGGTACAGGAAGATCCCTTAAAGGGTCGAGCTGAGGATTTTGTACAATTCCTGCATGATAAAGTCGCTCAGATTCGGGAAGGCCTGGACTCTGATTGGGTAGATCCAGGGGAGGAGACAGGGGCAGGTCTTGAGAGCGTTATCTGGGAAGAGTTTGACTCTGTGACTCCTGAGGACGTGGACAGGATTCTGGGCAAGCTTAACGCTGCCGCATGTTTATTGGACCCGTGTCCCTCCTGGTTGGTACTGGCCTCCCGGGAGGTTACACGAGGCTGGCTCCAGGGGATTATAAATGCTTCTCTGAGTGAGGGTGTCTTTACCGCCGCCTTGAAAGAGGCGGTTGTGAAGCCCCTCCTCAAGAAGCCTTCCCTGGACCCGGCTATATTATCAAATTATCGTCCAGTCCCCAATCTTCGCTTTGTTGCGAAGGTTGTTGAGACTGTGGTGGCGCAACATCTACCCCGATACCTGGATGAAGTTGTCTATCTGGATCCGTTCCAGTCGGGCTTCAGGTCACGATACAGCACGGAAACGGCATTGGTCGCGTTGGTGGATGATCTCTGGAGGGCTCGGGACAGAGGTTGCTCCTCTATCCTGGTCCTATTAGATCTCTCAGCGGCTTTTGATACCATCGACCATGGTATCTTACTGCATCGGCTGGAGGGGTTAGGAATAGGGGGCACCGTGCTTCGGTGGTTCTCCTCCTTCCTCTCTGACCGTTCGCAGTTTGTGTTGGCAGGGGGGCAGAGGTCGATCTTGAGGCACCTTATTTGTGGGGTGCCACAAGGATCAGTCCTCTCACCCCTTCTGTTCAACATTTATGTAAAACCGCTAGGCGAGATCATCCGTGGTTTCGGGGTGAGTGTTCATCAGTATGCTGATGACACACAGCTATACATCTCCACCCCAGACCACCCCAATGATGCCCTTGCTGTGATGTCCCGTTGCCTGGAGGCTGTGTGGATCTGGATGGGGAGAAACAAGCTCAGACTCAACCCCTCCAAGACCGAGCGGCTGTGGCTTCCGGCGTCCCGGTATAGTCAGCTGGTACCATCACTGACAATAGGGGATGAGATCTTGCTCCCCACAGAGAGGGCCCGCAACTTGCGTGTCCTCCTAGATTCACGGCTATCTTTAGAAGATCATTTGACAGCTGTGGCCGAGGTGCCTTTTATCAGGTTCGCCTGATCCGCCAGTTGTGTCCCTGTCTGGATCGGGACGCCTTGCGCATGGTCACTCATGCCCTAGTTACCTCCCGTATGGACTACTGTAATGCTCTCTACATGGGGCTCCCCTTGAAAAGCACCCAGAGGCTCCAACTGGTCCAGAACGTAGCCGCACGGGTGATTATGGGAGCAGCTCGTTACGCCCATGTAACACCTCTCCTACGCGAGCTGCACTGGCTCCCGGTGGTCTTCCGGGTGCGATTCAAGGTGTTATTTATCACCTTTAAAGCGCTCCATGGCTTAGGACCTGGGTACCTACGAGACCGTCTTTTGCCACCAATAGCCTCCCACCAACCAGTTCGTTCTCACAGGGAGGGACTACTCAGGGTACCGTCAGTCAAATTATGTCAACTGGCGACTCCCAGGGGGAGGGCCTTCTCTGTGAGGGCTCCAACCCTTTGGAATGAACTGCCCCCGGAGATACGGAATATCCCTGATCTCCGTGCTTTCCGCCGTGCCCTCAAGACCCTGATGTTCCAACAGGCGGGGCTAAACATATGAACATGTGAATGATTTTTTAAATGTGATCTAATTCTGGGTTTTATTTAATTGACCAAACTAAGTAATAATTTTAATTAGCAATTTTATGATGTTTGTGTGTCTATATTTTTCTTGACTGTACACCGCCTTGAGTCCTACAGGAGAAAGGCGGTATAGAAATATAACAAATAAAATAAATAAATAAATAAATAAAAAAGGAAAGTACACTCTTTTCAGATTAGCTCTGGATTATTTTAATTGATAGAATTTCCTATAGATTTCAGTAATGATGGAGGAATAGAATGGCTTATATCCACAGTACCCAATTCAGAATTTCAGCTTGTGTCTCCCAGGACCCAGAGCATTTTTTTAAAATAGGTGAGTGACTGGATCTTCCATTCTTGTTTACCTGGAATACTATCTCCCTTTAGAGCTGTGTGTGTTTTTTTCCCCTTATAGTAGTATCAACCAGCGTAGCAGGAAGAGCAAACCGAAACCACCTCCAATGTTTTGAGTTTGCTTGTTCCTGCTACACGGGCTGGTATTAATTACTCCAGGAAGAAACCCATGCAGCTCTAAATGGAGTTCAGTATTCCAGGTAAACAAGAATGGAAGATCCATTTACTCCACTTATTATTTTTTTTAATAAATCTATTTAAATCAGGGCACCATCCAAGGCCAAACTGAATTGGATATATTATGCCCAAAGCACAGACTTAACCAAGCCCTACACAATGCCTCCCATTGTTTGAGTTTCTTAATGGTTGGTGAAGAGGTCTTATCTCAAACCTCAGTCTTTATCAATGTTGTGGTCTTTGATAAGAAAGTTAAATAGGTCAGACCTTCAGTTTCAGTTCCTTCTTTTATTTTTCATCAATGAAGTTGTCTAAGAATAAAAATAATTTACCTAATGAGCAGTTTAGATAGATGTGAGCAAGAGTGTGTTGTTCAATTACAATTCCAGCCATCTAGCCAAAAATGCAATGCTGTGGTCTACACTTCCTCACTTCAATTTATAAAAGTATTTTCTTTTTATTAGCCATACAATTATCTGCTTCCTTGTAGACAATATCAATAGCAGCCCAACAGGTGGGTTATGGAAATCTAAAACATTTCCGTAGCTATAGCTAAAAGCTTGCCTATGACCTCTGGGGTTTTAAATAGATTAAATAATGTCACCAATACTCTGTAATATAGTAAAAACTGAAACTTTCAACCCTCCACGCCTAACCTTCAAAATTATCCCAGTATCTAAAAAGCTCTTTTAAACATACAGATATGATTGGATACAGAGGGAATTGATTCTGAATCTAACCCATTTAAATTTATTTATTTGTTTATTTCTTGTCTTTATTAATTTTACAAATAACTCAAGACAGCGAACATATCCAACATATCTTTCTCTTCCTATTTTCCCCACAAAAAACAATCCTTTGAGAGAGTAGCTGGCCCAAAGTAGGGCAGCTGGATTTCATGGCTAAGGCAAGACTTGAAATCAGAGCTTTCCTGCTTTCGTGGCCTGCTACCCTGTTTCCCCTAAAATAAGACATCCCCTGATAATAAACCCAATTGGGCTTTTGAGCGCATGTGCTAAAATAAGCCCCCCCCTCCGAAAATAAGCCCTCCCTGAAAATATTTAACAGCATGCATAGGTCTCTGCCATTTCCTCTGGTTAGGGTTAGGAGACAGAGCTGGAATTCAGGTAAGACGGCAAGAGGAGCCCTGTCTTGCTCCATGCACTCCAAAATAATAAGACCTCCCCGAAAATAACACCAAGCACTTATTTTGGAGTTCAAAAGAATATAAGACAGGGTCTTATTTTCGGGGAAACATGGTACCTAGTAACAACATATTTCGGATTTATTTCTGAAATGTATACATTTTCTGAACACAGTAAATGACTATTAATGCAAATAAACGTTTATAAGTGAGCCTTTTCATACCACTTCCAGCATAATCTAAAAACCTTTGAGAATATATCCCACAGACCATTTTTAATCAAAGTAGAAGAAAAAGACAGATTGTGCCCTCTGTATAAATGCAAGCATATCGAGTTAGAATTTGAGGATTTCAATGCATATTAATTGCACTATTCAAACACAGTAAAATGCATGTTTGAGAAAATACGCATAGCTCACACATTATACCAAATCAAAATTTTGTTATAGCTAATTCTGGTTTGATTGGGCATCGAAATCAAATAGGTCTAAATCACATCAAGCACAAGTTTCAACCGGTGAAGGCATCCCGCTAGAAACAGGGAGACCATGAGTTCTGATCTTGCCTTGGGCACAAAGCCAGCTGGGTGATCTTGGCCACTCTCTCTCAGCCCTGGGAAGGAGGCAATGACAAAGCACTCCTGGAAAATCTTGCCAAAGAAAACTGCAAGGTCTTGTCCAGGTAGTCTTCAGGAATCACACACAACAGGGGGGAAAAACCCCTCCTAATTGAATTGTATAAATAAAGTCCAAATTAAATTTAGTTTTTGTCCCATGCAAATGTTGCCCTCGGACTATAAAAAGGTGGCATTTTTGGTTCACCTGATGAGTGGACTAGTGCAACATGCTATACATAAGGCTGTTATTGAAGATCAGTCAGAAGTGACAGCCGGTCCAGAATCTGGCAGCGAGCATGTATGCCAAGTATGACAGTGAGAATTGTACATGAAACCACTGATTGGCTCAAAATTGGGAAAGGAGTCCGGCAAGGCTGTATACTGTCACTCTGCCTATTTAACTTATTTGCAGAGCACATCATGAGAAAGGCGGGGCTAGATGAATCAAAAGTTGGAATTAAGATTGCCGGGAGAAATATCAACAACTTCAGATATGCAGATGATACCACTCTAATGGCAGAAAGCGAAGAGGAACTAAAGAGCCTCTTGATGCGGGTGAAGAAGCAGAGTGCAAAAGTTGGCTTGAAACTCAACATTAAGAAAACTAAAATCATGGCATCCGGCCCTCTCAATTCCTGGCAAATAGATGGGAAAGAAATGAAGGTAGTGAAAGATTTTATTTTCCTGGGCTCCAAGATCACCGCAGATGGGAACTGCAGCCAAGAAATTAAAAGATGCTTGCTCCTGGGGAGGAAAGCCATGGCAAATCTAGACAGCATACTAAAAAGCAGACATATCACCCTGCCAACTAAAGTGCGTACAGTCCAAGGCTATGTTTTTCCCAGTTGCAATGTATGACTATGAAAGTTGGACCATAAAGAAGGCTGAGCGCCAAAGAATTGAGGCCTTTGAACTCTGGTGCTGGAGAAGGCTCCTGCAAGCCCCTTGGACTGCAAGGCGATCCAACCGGTCAGTCCTAGAGGAGATCAACCCTGACTGCTCTTTAGAAGGCCAGATCCTGAAGATTAAACTCAAATACTTTGGCCACCTAATGAGGAGGAAGGACTCCCTGGAGAAGAGCCTAATGCTGGGAACAACTGAGGGCAAAAGAAGAACGGGACGACAGAGAACGAGGTGGCTGGATGGAGTCACTGAAGCAGTAGGCGTGAGCTTAAATGGACTCCAGAGGATGGTATAGGACAGGAAGGCCTGGAGGAACGTTGTCCATGGGGTTGTGATGGGTCGGACACGACTTTGCAACTAACAACAACAAAATGTATGTATTTTATTTATTTATTTATGTATTTATTTATTTTTATTATTTTATTTTATTTATTTAAGTTTATTGGCTGCCCATCTTACCACAGGATAACTCTGGGTGGCTTACAGTTACATATCATAGTATGCCCATGTTTCATTGTTGTTTTATGATTTATGCTGGTTACCAGTTGCCTTCTGAGTGCATCTCAAAGTGCAGGTTATCACCTATAAAGCCCTTCATGGTAAATGGCCTAGCTCAGGGGTGTCAAACTGGCGGCCTCTTGGCCGGATGCGTCATGCACAGGCCACGCCCACCCCAGCTCCGCGAGTGGGGAGAAACGTCACGAAACGTCACATGATAGCAACATGACGCAGTGAGTTTGACACCTGTGGCCTAGCTAGTTGAGGGACAGCTGATCTTCAATACTGCCTGCCCTCCCAGTAAGATGGGACTTTGGCTTTGCTCCAGGTTTGGGGAACGTCAGCAGTTAAGTGCCTGTCTATTTTCTTTAGGTTGTTTTATTTATCGCTTCCAAATGTTCAGGATTTTCCCTCCCTTCTTTTGGTCTTTTACCATGTAAGCCATCCAGAGTTGATGGGTCTCTAAACAAATAAATACCAGAAGGGCCATGAATAAATAAACAAATGAAGCGGCAACCTCGCTGATTTCTATCTTGATAACGAGAGTAAAACTAATAAATTAACATTACGCACAACTTGCCACTGTTGTTCTTGTCAAAATATAAACGCAGTTGAGGGCATGCTCAATATAACTATCAGTAAAATTTCGGCGAGGGAAGAGATGTGCCTTGGGAAATTCTTTCAATGCTTTTAATTCCTTTAATTCCATTCTACAAGTCTTGAGCATTGCCAGACAAGCTACGAGGTTTCCCAACCTTGTTGTCCTCGTCCCCATTTTCCTAACTATTATCTATATGAATCTATAACAATCCAAGGATTTGGGGCAAGTTGGAGCTCATCGCCAAGTGACTCCTGCCTCCACACCTTGACAGCCACTTCCAAATATTGCTTTGACATTCAAAGTAGTACAGGTCAAACTGGTTTCTCTTCTGCACTTTATATACACAGCATCATTTTCCTGGGATAATAACCTGAAAGTTATTTCAACTAAGCCATCTTTGTCCAATATCCTGAAAATATCACGACGCTGCAGTATTGTCTTAATATCAAATAAAGTACTACTTACATGAGGTCATTTGAAAAGGATAATTATATAGTCCATAGATGGAGAGCACTCACCCAAGCAAGGAGGTGACCATCATCCCTATTTTTCCACACTCACTGGCTCAATTATTTTCCCTCCCATCTAACATGTATCTTTTGCTTCTGGTTCAGATCATTAAAAAGCCATATTGGACTGTTCCACATTATTTTTTAATTCAGAACTTTATTCTAGATGTCTGCAGATAATCTAACCCAGACACCCTCCAAAAATATGTTCTTCAATCATTTTTAGATGTTCCGGAAGATGTTCCCAATGCCTTCATTTGAAGATTAGGTTAAAGGATTTCCAACATTTTTGTTATGGGCTTCCCTTGGCAGTTTTTCACTTAACATTTGATAACACCTACTTTTGAAAGCCATCAGTGCTAGATTTCATGCTCCCCTGTTCAGTTTCATGGGTTATTCTAGTTCAAGTTATCTAAACATATTATTTATTTATCCAGTACACATTTATCCAGTATATGGAACAATAAATGAAGACAACCATTATTACCCTTCCACTATGGCAGTCTTCTGACTTCATTCACCTTCTAAATATTTCGCTGAATCTTTTGGTGGGTCAGTATAACGTGTCTAAGTACCAAAACTATCTTTTAGACTTAGCATTTATGCTAGCATAAAGTGATATTGCTGAAAATTGACATTCTCAGTCTTTTAAGCTTACAATTTTGCCTCTTCTGTTGAGAGAAACTCCCTCCAATATCAACATGAACCCATTCCATTAGGTTCCTGCTTCGTCCTTATATGCCCTTTCACGCAGGTCCTGTGTGGCCCACAAATGAATCCAATCCCCCACCCCCAAATAATTTAAACCCTTTCCCTTTACGCCACCATTAAGAGCCTTAGTTTCATCTACCTGATGTTTTCATTCCAGAGACGGGAGATCCTAGCTCTCAACAACCTCCAAGCCACCAACAGGACTGCAGGACCTCACATTTCCTCATGTCACCGGTGGCAACAAGAGTCATAACTAGTCTCCACCCCAGCATTCACTATGCAGGCCATTTCCGGGCCGACTCCACCTGTTGCAAGTAACAATTTCTAACGATTAAACAACCCATTACCGGGAGCTTTCCATCTCCTGAAGGAATGCCCCACTTCTTCCCAGGACAAGCTCTTTCATATGAAGCATTTCCTCAGACACACATTTCCCCACAAGATCCGCATTCTCCATTCTGTCAGGGAAGTGATTATAGTTAGTGGGCCAAGAAACCGCATGGAGGCAACTTCTCTCCCCCCCCCTCAAATAGTTCCCCAACAGAAAGGAATTTAACACAACATGCTCATGTCCTTACAACTAGCCGGCAGTTGGTCTTAGGAGATGCCTGTTGCCATACACAACTCTGAAAACCCTGTTGGCTTTCCATCTTCCACAGGTTACATAGATACAAGTACGTAATTGGGCTAATCAAGTCCACAACATGTTATGAAAAATAATAGCTATTCTGTTTCCTCTGCACGGAGTTAATGTAGAGAAGATAAAGCCAGAAAAGGGGCACAATAATGATAAGGTTTTCCAGGTTTGTACCAAACAATGGTCATAGCTGGGTTAGTTCAGACGAGATGACTGAGGCAGGCCTTGAGAGTGTTATCTGGGAGGAGTTTGATCCTGTGGCTCCCGAGGACGTGGAGAGGATCTTGGGACGGCTGAACGCGACCAAATGTTTATTGGACCCGTGTCCCTCCTGGTTGGTGCTGGCTTCCCGGGAGGTTACATGAGGCTGGCTCCAGGGGATTATTAACGCTTCTTTGAGTGAGGGTGTCCTGCCGGCCGCCTTGAAAGAGGTGGTTGTGAGGCCCTTCCTCAAGAAGCCCTCCCTGGATCCGGCTGTTTTGGCTATCGTCCAGTTTCCAACCTTCGTTTTATTGTGAAGGTTGCTGAGAGTGTGGTGGCGCGACAGCTTCTCCGGTACCTGGATGAAGCTGTCTATTTAGATCCGCTCCAGTCCAGCTTCAGACCTGGGTACAGCACGGAAACAGCATTGGTTGCGTTGGTGGATGATCTCTGGAGGGCTCAGGGTAGGGGTTACTCCTCTATCCTGGTCCTGTTAGATCTCTCAGCGGCTTTTGATACCATCAAACATGGTATCATGTTGCACCGGTTGGAAGGACTGGGAGTGGGGGGGCACCGTCTTGCGGTGGTTCTCCTCCTATCTCTCCGACCGGTCGCAATCTGTGTTGACAGGGGGGCAGCGGTCGCCCTGAGGCGCCTTGTTGGTGGGGTGCCACAAGGGTCGGTCCTCTCGCCCCTCCTGTTCAACATTTATGTGAAGCCGCTGGGTGAGATCATCCGTGGTTTTGGGGTGGTTTCATCAGTACGCTGATGATACTCAGTTGTACATCTCCACCCCAGACCATCCCAACGATGCCTTGGAAGTGATGTCCCAGTGCCTGGTGGCTGTGCGCGTCTGGATGGGGAGAAACAGGCTTCGACTCAACCCTTCCAAGACTGGGTGGCTTTGGCTGCCGGCGTCCCGGTATAGCCAGCTGGTGCCAGCGCTGGTTATTGGGGGCGAATCATTGGCCCCCATGGAAAGGGCCCGCAACTTGGGCATCCTCCTGGATGCACGGCTGTCTTTAGAAGAGCATATGACGGCCGTGGCCAGGGGGGCTTTCTATCAGGTTCGCCTGATACGCCAGTTGCGCCCCTTTCTGGATCGGGACTCCCTATGCACGGTCACTCAAGCACTCGTCACTTCTCGTCTGGACTATTGTAACGCTCTCTACATGGGGCTCCCCTTGGGGTGCATCCGGAGGCTCCAACTGGTGCAGAATGTGGCCACGCGGGGGATTATGGGAGCGACGGAGCGCTCCCATGTGATTCCTCTCCTGCGCGAGCTGCATTGGCTTCTGGTGGACTTCCGGGTGCGCTTCAAGATGTTGGTGATCACCTTTAAAGTGCTCCATGGCTTAGGGCCGGGGTACTTATGGGACCGCCTTCTGCCACCAATTGCCTCCCACCGGCCAGTTCGCTCCCACAGAGAGGGCCTCTTCAGGGTGCCGTCGGCCAGACAATGTCGGCTGGCGATCCCCAGGGGGAGAGCCTTCTCTGTGGTGGCACCTACCCTCTGGAACAATCTACCCCCGGAGATACAAGTGATCCCAGACCTCCGGACTTTTCGTCGGGCCCTTAAAACCTATTTTTTTCAGTTAGTCGGGCTGTCCTGATTTTATGGTGGGTTTTTAAAATTTGATATTGATTTTAATTGAAATGTTTTAAATTATGGGCCAAACTTTATTTAATTATTTTAAATCTATTTTAACTTTTGTGTACGAATGTTTTATTTTGGCTGTTCACCGCCCTGAGTCTGAAAGGAGAAGGGCGGTATAGAAATCTGAAAATAAATAAATAAATAAAATCAATAAAATAATCAAAATATGCACCTGCACAAATGTTAATACAAAACAAACAAAATCTAAATAAACATTGCGTATGCCCAAGCAAGAGCATCTTATTAATGAAAATGCCCAGCCATTTTCTGTTTATCTAAGTGGGAGATTCAGAGACACCCATCCTCTCTCCTCCTGAGTGGTTTCTCCTGAAAAGGAGGACAAGGTTTGCTAAGGTTTAGCAATGAGACATTATGACGACACCCAACGAAACTTACTTGCAGCTACAATATGGTCGGGTTCATATCCTTGAAGGGTTACCAAATATCCTGAGCTTCAAGTTCAGAGGCTCTTCTGAAGCAATTTCAGGACTCAACAGCTCCAATTTCAATGAATTTTAGTCTACATATTTACTCATATGTGCAAACTATGGCTAGTTACCTATGATATAATAAGCCAATCTTGAAACGTAGGAAAGAAGTCAGTTCATTTATTAAAAAATATACCACCACAGATCAAACACACAAAACATTAAAAAATGTTTTTATTAAAAAACCTATTCATGCCTGAACCAAACACTTTGTTTTGCGAAATGATGCTATGAGTTACTCTTAACATCAACCAGTTTGTTAAAAGTTCAGAAATAGCAGCAAACATCTGAAAATAGAAAAGACACATTAAATCCTCAAGTGATGGGCTCTTAACTTTCAAAGAATTTATCATGGTTCGTCACACAGATGTTTAAGACAGGATTTGGCATTTTTACCCACTAATTGAAACCTTCCCAAGACTTGGGATAGGCAAATGTTTTTGTTTGATAGTGTTAAAAAGATACCCTTGTAGGATGTGAATTGTTCCAAGTCAAACTGCCTTTTGCAATTGAGTGGTAGAGATTTCATCCATGTTGATGGTGTTCAAGTGGTTTTCCAGATGTTTTGGGATTGCACCTATTACTATTCGAACTATCTTTGCTTTCTTTTGGCACAATCATTCTATTTGTATAGGCTGCTCTTTGTGTTTTCCCCAGTTCTTCCTTTTCTCTTCTTTTGTCTCCAGGTACCATCACATCCGTTATCTAGACTTTTTTGTCTTTCTGATTGACAATTATAGATGGTCAGTCAGACAGATGTTTTGATTAGATTTCACATTTTTACCCACCTACAGAGTCTTTCCCAAGGAGCTGGGACAGGCAGATGTTGTTTGATGGCACTAAAGAAATTGTCACGGGATTTAAGCCGTTCCAAGTAAAACTGCCTTTTGCAATTGACTAATGGTTATACTGTCCATTATTATTATTTGGGGGACAATAACATGAAGGGGAAATGAGATTTAGTAGAAATAGGGGGAAAAAAGCCCTTATATCAGGGGTGTCAAACTTGATTTCATTGAGGGCTGCATCAGGGTTGTGTTTAACCTTGGGGGGCCAGGGTGGGCGTGGCCAGCTCGTGTTGGGGGCACCTGTGGCACCCCAAGTTCCAGGGCGGCCCCATGGGCCAGATCTAAGCACCCCGCGGGCCAGTTCTGGCCCTCCAGCATTGAGTTTGATACCCCTGCCTTACATTGACACTTTCAACAATCTCAATTAAATCTGCTGGGCTATGAGACAAACTAAAACCTATTGAGGTTTTACTTCCTGTTCAGAACCTGCAAAAATAATTCTACAGGATAATTTATTGACCGGTGTCAGATTTAAACACCTGAAAAATTAATAAAGCAAGCTTCCCCTTCTGCACCCAGTACTGTACCTCATTCACTAATTAATAAAAAACAGAAATAGGAACAAAATCCCAACCCTTTTCAAATATTTTCACATTAATAATCAACTCAGTCTTGGGTTGATAACGTGGCTTGTCAAGAACCAAATGGAATGCTTGTGGTGTGCTGTCTGGTCCATTTTCAAGGTGCAAATAGTCAGGAGTAAAAGGCTATGATCAACATCTGTGTCAGGTTGTCCAACCTTGGCAAGTTTAAGACTTGTGGACGTCAGCTCCTAGAATTCCCCAGCCAGCAATTTTGGAAGTCTACAAGTCTTAAACTTGCCAAGGTTGGACACCCCTGATCTACATGATGGAGGGGTATCTCTGATATCTTTATGAAGTGTTCAAAAGGCTGAATTTCAGTCAAATTAGTCTTGTGAATAGTTTCATCTCAGAGAAATTGCCATGCATTTTAGTCCCTGGAAAAAATTGAGACTATTTCTCGCTGACATCTCTCTGATCTGTTCAAGCAATGCAAAAATACTCTTTTTTTTCACCTTATGAAATTTGGGTTGCTTTGCTCCACTCATATCAGCAACAAATTTACTCTTTTATTTAAATGGTTTTGTTTTTATGAAGACAAATCCTACCTCTGACCAACTCAAGGAAACAAAAAAAAATCTGAAGTTTTATTAGAAATCAGTCCGTTGCTACAGGTTCAAAGTTATTTATCCTTCAAGAATCAAAGTATAAGAAATGGAAATGTATGTGGTAAAACCAAATATCTACACTGCACGTAAGTGGATTTTCTAAACTGAAGTTTACTTCAAAGAGCAGGAATTAAGGGCAAAATTGAAGCAATCAGGGATTTGACTTGTACCTTGATTAACATGAGTTAATCAAGGTACAAGTTAACACAAGTGTCGGCAGCAAAATGAAAAACACCCTTCCAAAAATGCTGGAATAGACATCTGACCAACATTTTAAAAAATGTATTGGTCACATTCTCAGAACTCAAGAAAAAGAAAATATCCACTTAGCCTTCAAGCAGTAGCTGCTGGAAAATTATGCCAGCATTTTCATTTATTATGCTGGTTAGAATGCCAGTACAAGAATGTCTATTTATATCTAATACAATTACAATTAGTACCCCTGTAACAAAGTCCAAGTTCAGTCTACTGCAGTTTTTCTCTTTAATCTCTTTACAGTGATTGCTTTCCTGCTTTGTAGTTGCATTTTGCTACACATCCTTGTAATTTACTCTCAGGTTTGCTCTCTTCCTGCCTCTGTTCATTGTTCCCAAAATTTGAAGCAAAAACTTTCATCTATGACTAGTAGCCCTTGCTTAATGACTGGTCACTTAGCAGCCAATTGAAGTTGTGACAGACCCTTCCTCAAAAGGTGCTTACCATCCTGTTCCAGAATTCTGATGAAAATACCCCCCCTCCCACAATCACATGATCGCATTTTGGAGACTGGGGATTTTACAATTTTACAGCCAACTGCAGCGTTCCAGTCACCAGATCCTGATTTATGGTGTTTTTTTCTGGTTTCCAGCCTTTGTCAAAACAAAAAGAAACCCCCCAAAAAACAAAAACAAATGCCCATAGCAATATACTGACTTGCTTTACGAGTGCAGTGTTCACTTTACAACTGCCATCCATTGCTTAATGACCAACACACACAAAAATTCTGCCCTCCATTATGATTGTGAGTAAAGTTGTATTTTTATGTGTGTCTTCCAGACTTTGTTGAACTGCTATCATTCCTTTTTTCCACACACTCTTCCTAGCTCAGCTCACAGCTTCCAGTGTCCCACCTATCTCCCTGATAATGCCAAATCTGACTGAATTAACTACTCCTGTTTTCAAATCACATCATTTCTCCTTTGACATTGCAAAATCTATCTTTCCTTCAGTCTAAAAAAAGAGCTCTACATCCTGGTCAACTTTCAACTTATCTACTGTTAAAAAGAAAAAATCTCACACTCTCTATCCAAAATTCTCCACCAAATGTATTCATCACCTGCCTTCAGTCAGACTACAAGGCATCTGTTTCAACTCCCTTCCTGTTTATCCTTCTTTCCTTTCACAATCCTCAGTGGCCTTATCCTTCTCGTGCCCCATCGCCTATCCAGTTTCTCCACTTGCAATTATGCAAACTTTTTCTACTTCCTCAATTCTCCCTCTTTCTCCTGCCATCCTATATTGCTGGAATTGCCTCATCCGCTTCTTACCTTTAAAATGCCTCCTCAAATCTAAATTTAATGTGGAGCCTTTGGCAAAAGCAAAACAAAATTACCCTGCAACCCTTGATCTCTTACTGTAATTAACCTAAAGTTTACATAACTGAAGTAACTCAATACTTTTCTCATTCTGCCTGTGCTTAAATCTGTTCCTTCCACTGAATTCCTGAATCCTTTTGGACAAGCACCATGTATAGTAATCCTCGACTTATAACAGTTCATTTACTGACCACAGTTACAACAGCACTGAAAAAAGTGACTTGTGATCGTTTTTTCATACCACCATTGCAGCATTCCACATGGCCACGTGATCGAGATTCAGATGCTCAGCAACTGACTCACATTTATGACGATTGCAGTACCCCGGAGTCATATGATCACTTTTTGCAACCTTCTGACAAGAAAAGTCAATGGGAAGCCAGATTCACTTAACAACCATGTTATTCACATAATAACTGCAATGATTCACTTAACAACTTTTGAGCACAATTGTGGTTGTAAGTCGAGGACTATCAATATCATTCTTTATAAAAATGTGGGGTATATGGTTGGCTTTAATTGACAGTAAGCTGAGTACAACAGCACCCAAATGGTATGTGGGATAAATGAACTGTTACTTTCACACCAGGAATCCAGATTAGGGTTCCTTCAAAGAACAAGATATGAAAATGGTCCAATATCATACATATCTCTTATTTTGGCCATGTCATGCAGGGGAATTCACTGGCGAAAATAATTATGCATGGACGAGCGGCAAAAGGAAACCAGACTATCAAAGAACACAGTGGCTGGACACTATCAAAGCCGAGCATAGAGAAAGACTGGAAGATGTGGAGAGACCCGGCCCAAACAATCATCAAGAGCCGGACACAACTGAATGGTTATCATCCCATTTCATTATCCTCGACTCAGCCTTCCATCCTTCCGAGGTTGGTAAAATGAAGACCCAGATATGCTGACTCTGTAAACCGCTTAGAGAAGGCTGTACAGTACTATGGGGGCGGTATATAAGTCTAAGTGCTATTGTTATTGCTATCATCATCATCATCATCATCTACATGCCGTTGAAGTTGTAATTATGCAGAATGAGAGCTGGAAAAGTATTTACTAAATAAGTTTAAACAATTTTTATTTACTATATGGACTATAAGAATTTGTTCATTTCTTTTCTTGTATGAAAGATTTGCTGCCCCAAAATAGTTAAAAAAAAAAAGTAAACCCAAAACACGAACACAACTTTCATATATCCCAGTTCCATTAATTAGGGCTCAACCATCCCATTTATATTTGTGTGATCATCCCATAAATAAATCCGACAACTCCAACTTGTTCTTGGTTTATAAGGCAACTAATAAGAGGATAAATAAGGGAAGGAATAAACAGCATGGAGACAGCGGATACGCCAAAAGTTTTCTCAAAATATACAACTTATTGTTGCCTGGCTCAAGAGACAGGGGACATATTAACAAGCAATAATTCATCACCATGCATGAAATCCACCAGCTCAGGCAGCTTTGAAAAAGGATTAGGTAAATTCCTGGCAAATAGGTTTATCCATGGCTATTAGAGTCATTAAAGCTCAATACAGAAACCTCCATGGACAGTGGCAGTATACCACTGAATACTGGATTATGCAAACAAAGAGTAAGGAGTCCCTGCCACTTTCATTTCACGTCCTAGAAGCATCACCTGCTAGGAACAGATGAAGATGGATTTTGTTGGCAATGGGATAAAGAATCAGAAAAGCCTGGACAAAATCTCAGAATACTGTACTTTTCTATTATTATTTCAGTTCAGGGATGGTGAAATAACTGACTTTCTAAGTATTTGTTATCTCCTCAAAATACATATACTTCTAAGAAAGTGTTACTTTGCATTCAGCAAACTGCTTATGGTGATTACACAAAAAAATATGAATTAACAGCTAAGAGAATTTAAAATACAGCTTTTAATTCATCTGAAGTAAAACATACACACACAGAGAAAACTCTAATGTACCTCACAATATTTTTGTTACTGTTGTTTAACTGGACAACATAATAAGTGAGAACAGTTTGGATAGAAGACCCATAAACTAAGCTGGGGGAAAACAAGCTGAGAGAATTATACCTAAATTCATTTCATTTTACAAGTAGTACTCAGTTCTTTAAATATTGAAATAATAACTAGGACATCAAGGAGTGTGATCCTTAAGTTTTACATAAATGGGAAGGAAATAAGAATGACCCACTAAGGTTCAAGCAAGTCTTAAAATGAGGAAACAAGATTAACCAATAAAGTTCGGGCCCCATGACATGCAGGTCAGGACACGGTTTTACTCCACAACTTGCGCCTTTCTCAGCTGTCACAAAGTAACATTCTAGTCTTTGCGGTAGTCTTAATCTCGCATGTCTGAACTGTGCGACTTTGGACTGCATGACTGACCACTTCCTCATCCATCCTACTTCTTCTCATGTGCAGCTAAGTTCCTATGCGCAGAAAATTAAGCGTGTTTTACACACAGCAGCCAAAGTAGCCCAAACACTCTATTATTTTAAGGCCGGAAAATTCCTCACCACCTTTTTTTTTTTTTTTTAAGAAAAAGATGCTTCTGATTTCTGATCCCCTAAAGCACACAACCTTGTCACTAGGCTATATAAATGGGGGCGTTTTAAGATCCCACTCGCTAGGAGGAACCTAACAGTGAGAACCGGTTGCCTTCAGAAGTGGTGGGTGCTCCATCACTGGACTGGACTGCCATTTGTTCCGATTGGCACATAGGGTCTCCTGCTTGAACAGGGGGCTGGACTAGAAGACCTCCAAGGTCTCTTATTCTGATCGATTTGTAAAGAGGAAAGCGGCACCGAAAGAAATCAGAAGAACTTCGGGGAAGGGGGAAGGTCTGGTCTGGGAGGTCAGGAGCTGCATCTTCTTTGGGGGGAGGGGAGAAAGTCTTCCTCCTCCTCTCCCTCCTCCCCCCCCCTTCCAGCCTGCATGACTGAGCAGGGACAGGGGCCTGCTGGCTCCGGGCGAGCAGCGCAGCGCCAGCCTTGCTTGCTTCCTTCCTTCCGCCCGCTTGCTTGCTTCCCCGCCCCGAAAGCCGGGGCGCTCTCTGTAAATAACCCCTCCGTGCAGCAGCAGCGGCAGCAGCCGCCGTGCCCCAATTAAAAATGGCGAGCATCTCGCGTGGTTGGCTGCGTGCAAGCAAGCTACAATGGGAAGGGGCCGGAGGAGGCTTTTAAAACAAAACACCCCCAGCAAACAACGAGCGGCCGGCTGGCTGGCTGGCCGGCGCCTCCGCGGTGGCCGAGCGCCGCGCATTCCTGCAGGGGCAGCTTCCTCCACCCCCCCTCCCAATTTCCCTTTGCAGGCGGCGATGCCCCCCACTCCCCACCCAGCCAGGACCCCCACTCCCCCTGCGAGGAAGACGCCTCCGGGCCCTCCGCCGCCCGCCAAGCGGGGAAGCCTCCGCCCCCCAGCGCTGCCAAACTTTTAAACTTCGGCCTCGCGCGAGACGGCAGGCGCCTCCCCCCGGAAGGGGGTCGCTCGGGAAGGTCTTCCCAGATGCCGCACACACACACACACACGGGGGCCGCTGCTCTTGTGCCCGGAGACCCTTCCCCACCTCCGCCAACTAAACCGCACGTGGCCCAGAAGGGGGGAAAGGAGGCGCAGCGGGAACAAGCCCCGGAGTGGGGGGGGGTCCTTGCTGCGGAGGGGCTGCTCTTCCCCTTCCGAGGAAGGGGAGGGGGTGGGTTCTGGAGGATCGGGCCACTGGGCAAAAGGGGGGGAGAATGGCGGACCCCACCCAGCACATCTGGGAAGGGGTTCCAGGGAGGGGCCCCTCCTTCTCCTGCCAGGCGATCGGAAGCCCCCCCCCCGCAACCAAGGGGGGGGATGCAGCCCCCAGCACTGCGGGCCGGGCGATGCTGGAGAGCTGGAGCGGCTCCAGATTAGGGCGATCAAGCGCTTAGCGGGGGAAGGAAGGAGGGAGGGAGGTCGGAGCAGCGCCAGGGATGCGGGGTGCAAAAGGGGGATGCGCCCCGCTTCACCTGCGCAGGTGGAGGTGCGCGCAGGGCCCGGCCAGCAGCGAGAGCCCGATTTGGGGGTGTATTTTGAGGAGGGGGTTTGCCGGTGGCGAGGAGGGAAGAGAGAGGGAGGGGGGGGTCTTGCCTGCCTACCTTCCATCTCCATGTCCTCCGGCTCGCTGAGCTGCTGCTCGCCCGGCTTCTGCGGCGGCGGCGGCGGCGGCGGCTGCTGCTGCGGGGGCGGCGGCGGGTGATGGTGGTGGTTCATGGCGGGCGCCGGGGGCCCCTCAGGCGGCGGCGGCGGGGGCAGCGGCGGGGCGGGGGCTTCCTCGCGGCCTTCCTCGGCAGGCAGGGGCGGCGGCGGCGGCAGGGAGACGCGCACGTATTTGCTGGCGATGCGCCCAATGGCGGCGGGCGAGGCCGAGGGAGGCCGAGGCCCACCCGGCGAGGGCTGCCGGCTCCGGCGGGAGAGCGGCCCTCTGCGCGCCCGCCTGGCTCGGCCGCGGCTCCTCCGCCTCCTCCTCCTCCTCCTCCTCGCCCTCTCAAAATGGCCGACGCCGAGTGTCACATCCGCATGGGCGCCCCGGCCGAGCCGGGCCGGGCCGGGCCCGCGCCAACGCCAACGCCGCCGCCACGACACTCAAAGAAGGAGAGGCCCGACGGCCCTCACAGGCCCCGGGCCTCCGCCGAGCCTCGGACTCGCCTGCCGGGCTTTGCCTGCCTGCCTCTCGGCCGGCCGGGTTCGCTGGGCAGCGGGGAGCGGAGAAGGCGCGGAGGGAGCAGCCAGGAAAGGAGCACCAGCAGCAGCAGCAGCGCCGCGGCCGCCCCGGGAACAGCAACCGCCGCCGCTGCCGCCGCCGTCGTGGAGGAGGAGGAGGAGCCGAGGGGGGGGGAGGGCGGTGCGCGCCCCCGTGAGGGGAGGCAGGGGCGAGGCGGGCTGGCAACCCCCCCCACTGCGCGCGCGCGCCCCCGCCCCTGCCTCCCCCCACTGCGCGAGGGTCTCTTTCCCCCCCTCCCCACAGCAGTCTCTGGTGTCTGTGTGTCCGGAGGGGGGATTTATGCCCTCCCCCCCAGGAGGGCCTGCAAGGGCGAGAGGAGGAGGGGGGTTTCCCCCCCCGGAGTATCCTGGCATCCCCCCCCCCAGTTTGTCACGAAAGGGAAGAATGACTGGGCTGGCTGGCACAGGGCAAGCGATGGGGAGGATCGCCCACCCCCCTTTGCTCCTCCCCGCTCCCCCCCCAATAAGTGGGACCCCCGCAGATGGGCAGAGAAGGATGGCAGGCATGATGGTGTGGGGTTTGGTGGGGAGAAGGAGGAGAAGGGAGGGTGGGTGAGTAGGGACCCTGTTCCTCTCATTTCCTCCCCCTGTCTGCTGCCCCCTTCCTAGGTTCTCGGTCCTCCAGATAAAACTATTTTTGGGAAGTCCTCGACTTGACGATGGAGCCCCAAATTTGTGTTGCTAAGTGAGGCATTTCTTTAGTGAGTTTGCCTCATGACCTTTCTTGACGCAGTTCTCTTAAGTGAATCACTGCACTTGTTAAGTTAGTGGCATGGTTGTTAAGTGAATCCGGCTTCCTCATTGACTTTGCTTGTCAGAAGGTCGCAACGGGATAACCCCGGGACAGTGCAACTGTCATAAGCACATGCCAGTTGCCAAAGTATCTGAATTTTGATCATGTGATCATGAGGATGCCGCAATGGTTGTAAGTGTGAAAAATGGTCATAAGTTACTTTTTCAGTGCCGTTGTAACTTTGAACCGTCACTAAATGAATTCTTTTAAGTCTTAGGCTACCTGTACCACTATCACTGGTTCACTGGGCCTCTTTCAATTCCCTCTTGCAGTTTTTGTGGGGGGCATTGGCGTGATAATTCCTCTACTAATTTATGTAATGCAAAACACGGTGCCAACATAAAATAAATTGCTGGGTTACAAAGAGAAAGCAAATTAATTTCCCTGTCGAGTCATCCTGGATCAGGTTTAAACTGTCCTTTGTACCCCACCAATTACTCGATTGTTTTCCCACCCAAATCTACTTTAAAATCTGTTACCGCTTTGCATGTGTGTGTACGCAAATACAGTACACAGAGACTGTTCACAACACACCCATAAAGCTGGTTTAATCTGGAGATGTGTGCCATATATTTTGGAGGGGCTGGTTCTGAGAATGTAACCAGCGAGATTGTCGAAGAATCAGATCTCTTGAACATTGTTTCTCAACCTTGCCAACTACCATATAAGATGTTGGACTTCAACTCCCAGAATTCCCCAGCCAGCTATGTTTAGGCCAAAGGAGCAAGAATTGGCTCTTCAGAATTGGGCTGCAAAAATCTGCACTACCATTAGACATCCCAAAACTTAATCACTGCCGTTTAATGATCATCTGGAATTTTTGTAGCTCAAATCTGGTACCCCTTTTTCTAGTGGAAAATGGCTACTCGTTACTTGAATACAAGAAACAACGAGAAAGAAAACTAGTGCATAGTTACAAAGAAAGAAAAACTATTACATTTTTTTAAAAACAGGACATATGGATACAGCATATATATATAAACGTTCTAGATAAGGGTTTCAGTGAATAATAACCAAATTTCACTATAATCAGCCCTCGCTAATCTACATTGACAAATGATTCATCGGTATATTTCTGAGCTTTGCAAACAATTGAGTAACCCAAATATAAGAGAACAAACCTTTCCAGCCTCTGCAGCCATGTAGATTTAAGCATTGACTTATCCACCTCTTTAGCATCTATAGCAGCTAAGGATTTTTTTGCACCTCTTATGTAAATATTGGGAATGTGGAGATGGGAATCTGGATTTATTGTTCACTGCTACGGGGTTACCTATTCTGAGAATACTGTATGGCACATTTTTTCATTTGCCTGTATAATAATTACTCAGCAGAAAACGATTACCTGCTTATAAAGATAGAGAGTTTGTATTATTTTTTTAAGCAGTGATCATCAAGAATTTCTTCATGCTTTTTCTTAGATGCTGTGTTTGGCACAATTTATATTGTGGAGATGCATTAAAGCAGCACTTTGCTGGGCTTTTCCATGGGAATGAGGCAGGGATCCAGGAGAGGAGTTTTTTGGGGGGAAAGAATCAAGAAAATATGTAATTGGAGAAATTCAAGAAGATAAGTAATTTGAAGGTGCTGATAAAAATTGTGTGGGAGGGGAGGAGCAAAGTAGCTCTGGCAGATCGGGTTAATTTATACAATGTGCTATGTTAAAATTATTAGATTTTTATTCCACCTTTTATTTACTTGCAGAAAGACAATCAACTCTGGCAGTGAACATATCTAATACTCTTCCTTCCTCATATTTTCCCAACAACAACAACAACCCTGTGAAGTGGGTTAGGCTGAGAGAGAGGGACTGGTCCCAAATCCCCCAACTGTCATTCATGCCTAAAGCGGAACTAGAACTCCTTGTCTCCTAGTGATTGGCCCAAAGTCACCAAGCCAAGTCACCAAGCTGGTTTTCATGCCTGAACAAGGCCAAGCAGTCAAGATAATTTGTTTACTGGATAGCATGGTGTATAAGCTGGTTGGTCATTTCAATAAATCAAGCTGGTGCCTTACAGGGAGTCCTCAATTTATGGCCACAACTGAGCCCAAAATTTCTGTTGCTAAGTGAATTTTGACCCATTTTGCGACTTTTCTTGCTACAATTATTAAACGAATCACTACAGTTGTTAAGTTGATGACCACAATTGTTAAGTGAATGTGGCTTCTGGGTTGACTTTGCTTGTCAGAAGGTCACAAAAGGAGATCATGTGACTCTGGGACACGGTGACCGTCATAAGTATGAACCAGTTGCCACGGGTCTGAATTTTGATCATGTGGCCACAGGGATGCTGCCATGGTTGTAAGTCTGAAAAATGGTCATAAGTCACTTTTTCCGTGCTATTGTAACTTTGAAAAGTCACTAAATGAATGATTGTAAGTTGAGAACTACCTGTATTATAACACAGTTTAAAAATAATACAAGTTTACATGCACAGGTGTCTATATAGTGTGTTAGCTCTGACTGATTAACTTGATCATCTCACGGTAATGGTTTTTCTGAAATTTTAGCCAAAGGTAAATCCAATTAAAATGAATCCATTAAAAAGCAGGTGTTAAATTAATTCATCGGAAGGCAGAGCTAATGCAATCCTAGGCTGCATTAACAGAAGGGTAGAATCAAGATCACGTGAAGTATTAGGATCACTTTATCTTAGTAGGACTACATTTGGATACACTATCCAGTTTTGGATATCCATTTATATCCAAATGGATATCCACTATCCATTTATATTGTGGATATAAATAATATAAATAAGATGTTGAGAATCTGAAAAAAAAAGTGCAGAGAAGAGCAACAAAGATGATTAGAGGGCTGGAGGCTAAAACATGAACGGTTACAGGAACTGGGTATGTCTAGTCTAATGAAAAGAAGGAGTAGGGGTGACATGACAACGGTCTTCCAATATTTGAGTGGCTGCCACAAAGAAGAGGGGGGCAAATGATTATCCAAAGCACCAAAAAGAAAGATGAGAAACAATGGATGGACACTAATCCAGGAGAGATTCAACCTGGAAATAAGGAGAAATTTTCTGACAGTGAGAGCAATAAACCAGTGGAACAAGTTGCCTTTCAGGAGTTGTGGAGGGCTTCATCACTGGCTTTCAAGAAGAGATTCAGACCATTTGTCTGAAATGGTCTCTAGACTCTCCTACTTGAGAAGGGGATCAGACTAGATGACCTCCAAGGTCCCTTCCAACTCTTGTTTTTCTATGTTCTAATGAACCCCCATTGATGAGTTTCTAATTGCCTCTCTTTGATGAGCTTCCAAATATTTGAGGGGAGGTTTTCTGTTTCTGCAAGAGGGGGTATTGTTAGCCTTAATTTAACATATAAGAGGGAATCTGCGGATTAAAGTGCTTGTTTTTATTTCTTTTCTCTGAGAGGGCAGTGGTTGTTGATAGAGGGAGTGTGTATCAATTCAATAGGATCCCAAAATAATCATCCTGTGAAGTTGATTGGGCTGATGATTGATCCCAAAATCCCCCCAAAAGCCTCATCATTGAAGGTTAGCAGTCAAAGTTTCCCTCAGAGACCGAAGGCAGCTTTGTCTCTCAGCCCAATCTATCTCACAAGATGGTTATTGTGAGGCAAACAAAGAGTTGAGAACATGGTCCGTGCCACTTTGAGTTGTACAGAATAAAGGTGGGATATAAATCTAGCAAATAAAAATAAATACTGTAAATACAGTCTTCCTAGTCACAATCCAAAACCTTCATCTCTCCATTATATTATCTAGAGCAGTGTTTCTCAACCTGGACAACTTTAAGATGTGTGGACTTCAACTCCCAGAATTCCCCAGCCAGCCATGTTTAGGCCATGCTGGCTAGGGAATTCTGGGAGTTGAAGTCCACACATCTTGAAAGTTGTTGCTTAAACACCTGTTCCTCAAACAATTATTTGAAGTGAGATAGTTGTCAATTCTGCAACGCTTGTTATAAGTGTAGGTGGAACCAGAGATAAAGTTAATCCCCCGCCCCCAAAACCTGAAAAATCTGGTATTTCACAAGCCAGTAGATTTTCTGGAATCAGTTTTTCTCTTTGTAACTTCTTGCATTGCTCTGGTGTTCTGGGTCTTATCATAAACCCTGATTAATAAACCACTGTGTGAGTGGGCACACAAACCATGAAGCAAAAACCACATTATGAACTTCGATAGGTTGGGGCTTAGTCTAGTTGTTATATACAAAATCACAGTTCTCAGGATTCTGATGAAATATCCTTGAAATTTAAAAGATAATAAGTTTTCTTTTTCTAATATAATTTACATGTTACTTTTCACAGGCTATTTTTTGTTTTTTAAAAAAGAAAGAATTACTTGAGAGTATCCTTGTAAAGTCCCAGTCATCTGCAGAAAGAGCCGTGTGGATCAGCTTCCCAAACATGAGTAAATATCACTTTATTCTCCAGGAATGGATTCTCCTGCAAAAGGTTAGAAATGTAAACTAAGTCATGCCTTTGAGCTAAAACCAAGCTGCTCTCTTCCATTTCACATTCCTTCCAATTGCAATACTAATAGCACTTACAGTGGGGCAAAAAAGTATTTAGTCAGCCACCAATTGTGCAAGTTCTCCCACTTAAAAAGATGAGAGGCCTGTAATTGTCATCATAGGTAGACCTCAACTATGAGAGACAAAATGAGAAAACAAATCCAGACAATCACATTGTCTGATTTGAAAAGAATTTATTTGCAAATTATGGTGGAAAATAAGTATTTGGTCAATATCAAAAGTTCATCTCATTACTTTGTTATATATCCTTTGTTGGCAATGACAGAGGTCAAACGTTTTCTATAAGTCTTCACAAGGTTGGCACACACTGTTGCTGGTATGTTGGCCCATTCCTCCATGCAGATCTCCTCTAGAGCAGCGATGTTTTGGGGCTGTCGCTGGGCAACACGGACTTTCAACTCCCCCCAAAGGTTTTCTATAGGGTTGAGATCTGGAGACTGGCTAGGCCATTCCAGGACCTTGAAATGCTTCTTACGAAGCCACTCCTTCATTGCCCGGCGGTGTGTTTGGGATCATTGTCATGCTGAAAGACCCAGCCACGTTTCATCTTCAATGCCCTTGCTGATGGAAGGACGTTTGCACTCAAAATCTCACGATACATGGCCCCATTCATTCTTTCCTGTACACGGACGGATCAGTTGTCCTGGTCCCTTTGCAGAGAAACAGCCCCAAAGCATGATGTTGCCACCTCCATGCTTCACAGTAGGTATGGTGTTCTTTGGATGCAACTCAGCATTCTCTCTCCTCCAAACACGACGAGTTGTGTTTCTACCAAACAGTTCTACTTTGGTTTCATCTGACCATATGACATTCTCCCAATCCTCTTCTGGATCATCCAAATGCTCTCTAGCAAACTTCAGACGGGCCCGGACATGTACTGGCTTAAGCAGGGGGACACATCTGGCGCTGCAGGATCTGAGTCCCTGGCGGTGTAGTGTGTTACTGATAGTAGCCTTTGTTACATTGGACCCAGCTCTCTGCAGGTCATTCACTTGGTCCCACCGTGTGATTCTGGGATTTTTGCTCACCGTTCATGTGATCATTTTGACCCCACGGGGTGAGATCTTGCGTGGAGCCCCAGATCGAGGGAGATTATCAGTGGTCTTGTATGTCTTCCATTTTCTAATTATTGCTCCCACAGTTGATTTTTTCACACCAAGCTGCTTGCCTACTGCAGATTCAGTCTTCCCAGCCTGATGCAGGTCTACAATTTTGTTTCTGGTGTCCTTCGACAGCTCTTTGGTCTTCACCATAGTGGAGTTTGGAGTGTGACTGTTTGAGGTTGTGGACAGGTGTCTTTTATACTGATAACAAGTTCAAACAGGTGCCATTAATACAGGTAATGAGTGGAGGACAGAGGAGCCTCTTGAAGAAGAAGTTACAGGTCTTTGAGAGCCAGAAATCTTGCTTGTTTGTAGGTGACCAAATACTTATTTTCCACCATAATTTGCAAATAAATTCTTTCCAAATCAGACAATGTGATTGTCTGGATTTGTTTTCTCATTTTGTCTCTCATAGTTGAGGTCTATCTATGATGACAATTACAGGCCTCTCTCATCTTTTTAAGTGGGAAAACTTGCACAATTGGTGGCTGACTAAATACTTTTTTGCCCCACTGTATATACCGCTTCACTGTGCTTTTACAGCACTCTCTAAGCAGGTTTACAGTGTCAGCAGGTCACCTCTCCAACAATCTGAGTCCTCATTTTTCCCATCTTGGAAAGGATGGAAGCAGGGGTGAAATCTATTTACCTTCCTTAGCGGTTCGGAAGTGCACGCATGTGCATGCATCACATGTGCGCGCAGACCTTCTGCACATGTGCAAAATCTGCGCATGCGCAGAAGGTAACACATTACTTCCTGGTTAAAACCAGGACGTAACGACATCCAAGTGGGTGGGTGGAGCTTCACTCCGCTATTGCTACCGGATCACCAAACCACCCGCCACGATCGCTACCGGATTTCATCCCTGGATGGAAGGCTGAATCAACCTTGAGCCAGTCAGGATCGAACTCCTGGCAATGGGCAGAGTCAGCATGCAATACTGCATTCTATCCACTGTGCCACCGCTGCTCCAATAGGAATGGCTGTAATCTTTAACTGAGTGATCATGATTTGATTGTGGTTTGCCCCCCTTCGTTTCCAAGCCTCTGCCTCCCTAATTGCTGAAAGCTCAGGCTCTCTTGCCCCCTGCCCCTATTCTGAATGCCTTGCTCATACTTCTGATTGTTTTAAAAAAAGACAATCCCTCTAAACTCACTGGGTCTAGGATAGTGATGGTTAACCTTTTCGGCACCGAGTGCCGAAACTGGAGTGTGCTTGTGTATGCGCATGCTGGAGTGCGGAACCCCGGAACCTGGAAGAGAGCAGCTGGCTGGTGTGCATGTGCGTGGCAGCCAGCTGCACTTCCGGTTTCTGTTGCACGCATGCACGCCGGACAGCTGGTCCATCGCACATGCACACCGGACAGCTGCTCTCTTTTGGGTTCCATTGCGTGCATGCACGCTGGCCAGCTGAACCCAGAAGAGAGCAGCTGGCCGGTGAACATGCGCGATGGACCAGCTGTCCGGCGTGCATGCGTGCAACGGAACCTGGAAGAGCAGCTGGTGATGGCATGCGTGCCCACAGGGCTCTGCGTGCCACCTCTGGCACGCTTGCCATAGGTTCGCCATCACGGGTCTAGGACAACTCTCCGTGGCCAACTTGCAACCACCAACTTGCCACGGGACAATTCGCCGTGGGACAAGAGTTACACTAACATCGAAGAAACGGTAGAAGAGAATCATTAAAAAAAAGATGCCAAAGGAGAGGGACAAAATGAAATGACAAAAATTAAGTTATTTTAATGAAATTGTTTTAAATAATTAAATTGAATTATTGAATTGTCCTGCGTCAAGGTGTCCCATGGCAGGTTGGCCATGGTGAATTGTCTGCAGTGAGTTGGCAGCGGTAAATTGTCCCATTCTGAAACTCACCTCTTCCCTTTACCAAACCAGAAAACCTGGGATTTGGCCATGATCCTGCCATGTCCCCTCAGCATTGTGTACTTCAAAAAATCCCAGGCACTGAATTCATTCTAGCAGCCAATGTTCTAATGGGGATGGAATCCTTCAGGTTTAACAACCCTGTCATCACACCCCCTAAAATCAGCCCATGTTTTTGTACCACCAAGGATTAAGCTGCACATCGAATGTACATCTAAAGCATCGGCAGCTGTGCTTTGCAAACTCGGAGTAGGGCTCCTTCTGAACTGTCTACTCGGTGTTTGCACAAAATGTTGCTGTTAACCAAGATATATATTTATAGATTTAACCAGTGGTGAAATCCAGATTTTTTTTACTACCGGTTCTGAGGGTGTGGTGGGCGTGGTGTGGCTTGGTGGGCGTGGCAGTGCAAAATCCCCATTCCCACCCCACTCTGGGACCAGCCAGAGGTGGAATTTGCCAGTTCTCCGAACTACTCAAAATTTCCGCTACCGGTTCTCCAGAACGTGTCAGAACCTCCTGGATTTCACCCCTGCTTCACTCCCATGATATACTTCTAACCTTCTTCTTGACTTCTATGTGCTTGATGTTATATGCTTGAAATGAACATCTATAAATCGAGGACCACCTGTGTGTTGTTACATTGCTTGGCCATGAGTGGGTGTAAACCAGTAAGATGTTTCAACCAAAAACTACAGTAGTGGCCAAAATTGTGGAAACCTTTTGGGAAAAGTGTATTTTCTAAAACTAGCTAATAAAACCACATTTTTTTTTGGAGTAGTACCATAAAATTATATATCAATGGAAAGATAATTTAATCAAGAATGTAATGCAATAAGCTTTAGGAAGGATTTGCTATTGGAATAAGGTAACAGCGTTCCGTGCGCCTTTGGCGTTGAGTCATGCCGGCCATATGACCACGGAGACGTCTTCGGACAGGGCTGCCATTCTAGCAGTGGAATAGGATTATCTTGAAACTCCAAAAAAAGTGGTGTTATTAGCCATCAAACTTCAAATATACACTTTTCCCAAAAGGTTTCCACAATTTTGGCCACTACTGTATGGACTTCATCTTCACCTGGTGTCTTCTTGGTCAAGCATTAACTGGTTCTCTGCAGTCTCTCCATTGATGGATTTGTAGAAATATTTATGATTAGATTGAAATTGGACATTTCTGCTCATAGTGTTCAATTTGAGCTTGGCATCTGCTGATCTTGGCTGTACCTGTCATTTGCTGCTTTATTGTTTCTGGTGCTTCCTTGATCTTCCTTGTTTCCACTTGACATTTCTTGACCAGGTGTTCTTTGGTCTTTTTGTTCTTCAGCTTCTTCTGTTTCATCCGTTCTAGCTTGCTTGCGACTAACCTTAGCACGCTGATCTTATCTTCTAT
Source organism: Pantherophis guttatus (assembly GCF_059756535.1). Lineage (NCBI taxonomy): Eukaryota > Metazoa > Chordata > Lepidosauria > Squamata > Colubridae > Pantherophis > Pantherophis guttatus. Next base: position 3,981,634 of record NC_142076.1, read on the forward strand.
CTCGGTGGTGCAGCATATGCCCTTTTTTCCTTCTTTGTTGATTTTGTGTCCCAGGTATTCAGTTATTTCTGCAGCGGTGCTCTACGTTAGCTGACTTGTTTCTTACAGTGAGCTGGTGCTTATATTTGATATTAAAATATTGTCATACTTTTAATAGTTCTGCTTGCTGTTTCTTTGGAAGAAGCTTCGCATCAGGCAACCTCATGGTGTTGTTCTTGTGTGGTTGTTTTAGCTCACGGGTTTCAAACTCGATTTCATTGAGGACCGCTTCATCACGGTTGTGTTCGACCTCGGGGGCCCGGAGTGGGCGTGTGGTGGCCCGAGTGCTCTGCCAGCGAAAATAGCCTCCTGAGGTCCATTTTGGGCTGCAACGGCCTCCTGCAACCGTCTGCTAGTGAAAACGGAGCTCGGGAGGGCCACACGCAGCTCTCCTGAACTCTGTTTTCGCTGGCAGAGGCACTGTGGGCCAGTCCTTCGCTGTTTCCATGGCGGCCCCGCCGGCCAGATCTAAGCACCCTGCGGGCCATATCCGGCCCCCAGGCCTTGAGTTTGACACCCCTGCTTTAGATGCTCAGTTAGTCTTTCTTTCAATTCTCCTTTTCTAATTAGTTTGTTGTTTCTGAGGAAAAGGCAGAGGGGAAGGTCCCTGGTTTGGAAGGAAAAAATGTGTCAATTGCTATGCTGACTTCTTCTATTTCTGATTCTTCCTGGTTTGCCTCTGCCTTCTGAGAAACTTCTGGCAAGACTTTGATCTCTTTGTCCTGGGTAGACCTTTGCAATTCTCCCAATTTTGCTTTTGGGGATACTTTTATTTCGTGTTATAAACTGACATTGATCTGCTAGCCTCTCTTCTGTTACTTCTGGTTCTGAATGTTGTTCTTTTCCAGAAATAAAGGCATTCTTTTCAGTTATCCTCTTCTCGTTGGATTTGATTCGTAATAACAGTCCTGAATTCTGCAGCCCGTTTGCCCCAAGATGTCCAGAAACTGGATGAAAAGATGGTCTGGATGATAACCAATCTGGTCTGTAAATTACTTCTCATCCTATTGTTTATGGGAAAGACATTCTTTGCCTGGCTCTTCTGGTGACAGCTGCCTCCTACAGTTGAACCTCAGCAGAGGTGAGTTCAGCAGGTACTGATCAGTTCTGGAGAACTGGTAGCAGAAATTTTGAGTAGTTCGGAGAACCGATAGTAAAAATTCTGATTGGGAGGAAATGGGGATTTTGCAGTAACCTTCCCCTGGAGTGGGGTGGGAATGGAGATTTTACAGTATGCTTCCCTGCCACGCCCACCAAGCCACACCCACCAAGCCATGCCACGCCCACCAAGCCACACCCACTGAACCAGTAGTAAAAATTTTTGAAACCCACCACTGAACCTCAGGCATAGCTCTAACCTTCCTCAGAGCACACAAACCCCACAATCACATCAAGGTAGGGCTTCACTGGGCAGGGTTGAAATGCTACCGGTTCGCTTCGGTTTGGGCATGCGCATTATGTGCCAAAAGGATGCTTGGGAAGATAAGTAGAACAGCGAGGGGGAGGGATCAGCTGTGGCACGTGGTTTAGCTTTGCTAGAAAGCGGGAAATCCTGCTTTCTAGCAAAGCTAAACCGTGCGGCAGAAGCGATTGTCAAATCGTAGCTTTTTTAAACTACCAGTTCAAGTGAACTGATAGCTTTTTAAATGCGCAGCACACGTTTGGTGCGCATGCGCAGCGTGCATTTGGCGCACAGCGCGCATATGCGGCCAGCGAACCAGTAACAAACCGGTTCAGATTTCACCACTGTCACGGGGAGATTATTGTAATTATGGTTTTTTGTATCCAGATGTTTGGACTGGTTTGGAATTTCTGCATACAGAACAATCTGCAGTCACAGCTGCCAGTTCTTCTGTTGGCCTTCATACCCATCCAGTTCTTCTCAAGAACCTAGAACAGTGATGGCTAACCTTTTCAGGACCGAGGGCCCAAAGCGCACGCCCCCAAAATGCAATGCGCATGCGGCCCCAGTGCATGCGTCCTGTACCCTGTGCATGCATGTGTGGCCCTCACATGAACCCTGCCCCCATGCATGCACGCACCGCCCCACGCATGCACCCCTGCATGCATGCACGGTCCCCCTGGATGTGCCCTGCCGCCACGCATGCACGCATACCGCCCACATGCACCCTGCCCTGCGCATGTGTGTGCGGCCCCACCACATGCAGGCTGCCCCCTATGCATGCACGGCAGAGACCCAAAGACCAGCTGGCTAGCGGGAGGCACGTGTAAATGCGTGGTGGAGCTGAACTGGGGCAACGGCTCACGAGCCCACAGAGTGGGCGCTGCATGCCACCTCTGGCATGCTTGCCATAGGTTCGCCATCACGTACCTAGAATGTCATAATCTATCAGTACAGTAAATGGATGAATCCAACAGTGTGGCCTTTTGTAATTGTCTGATGGAAATTTTGTCAAGGCACAGCTTTTGTAAAGTGCTGTTCGGGATTTTTTGATACAGCACCCAATGCGTCACACCACTGGGACCACCACAGTTGGCTTATGCCATAATCCTATGTCAATTTCAATTTTCAGATCTTAATATTTTGTGACCTTCAATTCTTTGTCTTGTATTTCACCTGGTATCAATTATCCACAAATTCTTCTTTCCTACCAATGTTGTATCTGGTATATTATGAGCCAAGATTATCAGCCTACATTTGAAACTCCCGCAATATTTTAATATGCTGATTTTCAACTTATTTTTTTCAACTCTATATTCCCACCAAGTTTTCTTTCTTTACTGGCCTATGATAATTTTTTTATTACATGCACTAAAATGTGACCTCAAGGCCGGAAGTTGGTTGACCTTCACGCACATTATGTTATTTTCAAGAACATAGGATGTCGTAATATATCGCCATAACCTATGTGAGGATCCTTTTATAATTGTTGATGGAAATTTTGTCTATGTGCAGATTTTAATAAATTATTTACTATATTACTATAAATAAATAGTTACTATTACTATTACTATAAATAGTTTGTTATAAATAAACTATTATTTATAATATTGTGTTTCCTCGAAAATACGACTTACCCTGAAAACAAGCCCTAACCTGATTTTCATGCCTGTGCCTAATATAAGCCCTACATCCTCCCCAAATAAGCCCTAGTTAAGTCCCACCTACCGTCTGGTTGTATAAGGTACGGCAAGACGCATGCATAAAAATCAAGCTGGGGCGGGGTGGTGGGGTGGTGGTGCCCCATGCGCCCCACAACCGCTTACAGGACCTCTACGGCCAGGCCTCCCATGCCCCAACACCTGTCACGCCACGGCCCGACTTCTTCTGCAGCCGCTGGTGGCCACTTGCGGCCAGACGTCATGTGATGCATCGTGCCGGTGGTGCTGCTCGTGCGTGCAATGGTACAGTGCCCCACTCAGCCTCCTGCTACAGCGACAGCACCGGTGCGACGAGCCATGAGGTGTCTGGCTGCAACCGGCCACCAGTGGCTGCAGAAAAAGTCAGGCAGTGGTGTGACAGGTGTCAGGGCATGGGAGGCCTGGCTGCAGCGGTCCTAAGGTAAGCGGGTAAAACGTCCCCCCAAAATAAGACCTGGTCAGTGGTGAAATGTAAAATTTGTTATTACCGGTTCTGTGGGCGTAGCTTGGTGTGGGTGGGTTTAATATGACTGGGTGGGCGTGGCCAACTTTTTTTTTTTAACTTTAAAAAGCATTTTTTCAACAACAACTTCAGCCAGAGGTTGTAGAAAAAATGCTTTTAAAAGGCTCTGACAATCCCAGCTGAGCTGCGCGATCATCAGAGGCTTTTTTTTTTTTTACTTTTAAAAGCATTTTTTCAGCCGAAGAAAAAATGCTTTTAAAAGTTTTAAAAAAAGCCTCTGATGATTGTGTGGCTCAGCTAAGCATGTGGGGGGTGGGGGTGGCAGGGATTTTTGCTACCGGTTCTCTGAACCACCCGCCTCCATCGCTACCGGATCGGATGATCTGGTCCGAACCGGGAGCATTTCACTCCTGGATGGACCTAGTGCTTATTTTGGGGAAAATACGGTACTATTACTTAAAAAGTTTATTACATTATTTTCATAGAACATATATTTGGAGTCAGTGAACAATCTGAAACTTCATGAAGGGGTTGATGAACTGAAGAGTTTGGGGATCACTGTCCTAGGAACTTCACCCCAGGGATATTCCTGTAGTTATGGTTGGACTTAGGAAAGAAAACTTTCCTAGTGGTTATTTCTGACTTAACTTCAGTTCCACTCATTTAGATTTATCTCTTGGTTTAAATTTAGAGCAAGGGAAGGCTTCTACTTCAGTAGTGAATGCTATAAACGTGAGCCTCTTGTTCTGGCTTTATCATGATGAATACAGTACAAGCAGTCCTTGAATTACAACTACCGTATAATTGAGCCCTGGAGTACAGTCATAAGACTGGGTAGACTTATACAGACGCAAGATTCGAAAGGATCTTGACAAACTTGAACATTGGGCCCTATCCTACAATTTAGTGGTGAGAAGAGTGAGGTTTTATACTTGGGCAAGGAAAAAAAACAATGCACAGCTGTACAATAGGTGGTATCTGGCTCAAGAGCAGCAACTGTGAAAGGGATCTAGAAATCCTAGTGGAAAACCATTTAAATGTGAGCCAGCAGTGTGTTGCAGCTGCCAAAATATCTAATGTGATCCTAGGCTGCATTGACAGAGGGATAACATCAAGATCAAATGAAGTGTTAATGTCACTTTATACTGCACTGATGAGACCACACTTCGAATACTGTGTCTAGTTTTGATCCACCATAATACAATAAACCACTTTTTCTACAATACTAGAAAAACTGTAGAGAAGAGCAACAAAGATGACTAGGAGATTGCGTGCTAAAACATACAATGAATGATTGCGGTATCTAGGTATGTCTAGTCCAGTGGTGAAATCCAATTATTTTTACTACCGGTTCTGCGGGCGTGGCTTGGTGGACGTGGTGTGGCTTGGTGGGCGTGGCTTGGTGGGCATGGCAGGGGAAGGATATTGCAAAATCTTCATTCCCATCCTACTCTGGGGCCAGCCAGAGGTGGTATTGGCTGGTTCTCCGAACTACTCAAAATTTCCGCTACCAGTTTTCCAGAACCTGTTAGAACCTGCTGGATTTCATGGCCTAGAGGTGGAGCTCTTGCCTCACAATCAGGAGATTGTGAGTTTGATCCTAGGTAGAGGCAGATGTAGGGTCTTCTGCTCGGGCAGAGGGTTGGACTCGATGACCTGCAAGGTCCCTTCCAACTCTGTTAATCTATCCCTGAAAGTTTTTAAGAAAAGATTGGGCAACTGTTTGTCTGGGATGACATTAGCTTTCTTGCCATGGGTGGGAGGATGAACCACAAGGTCCCTGCCAGCTCTGTGATTCCAATATTTACATGCAAAAGGTAAAATTTAGATTTTCTTTGCAGCATTGTTACTATTATTTTTGTTTATATGATGAAGTACACACACGTGATCCCTATCATCAGCATTCTGTGCATGTCCTGATTCATGTTTTAATGTGTGAATCAGAACACAATGTGTTTCCTCATTCCCACATGAAAACATAAGCCACAATGTTTTAAGTGCAAGGCCCAGCTGTGTCTTAGCGTAATGTTTGAACCATCCCTGAAGGCAGGCAGCCTTTTTATCTGAGGTCAGGGAGGCTCCATCCCTACAGAAGCAACTGGCCTCCCAGCAGAGGCCATTCCATCCTTTTCAAAAAGAAATTTGTATAAGCTGTAAGAGCTTCGTGGTTTTGTAATAAAACTTTTTTTGTTTTCTTTTGCCAAATGATGTTGTGAAGCAGATATGCTGCAAAAAACCCCCGTCAATTGAATAAAGTTTAAAATGAAGCAGACAAGTATTTTGATTTTTCATAGCCTTAGAATGAATTGGTTGATGCTGTTGCCTGCCACAGCCTACAATGGATGCACAATGGAGGTGGATTTCCGGAATATACAGTAAGTAACAAGTAGGATTAACCAGGAAAGTAATCCTGGTAAGAAAACACCAAATAGTTTTCCGGCTATCACTCAGGAAGTTCCAAGAAGCTAGCAAAGAAATTCTTGATTATGCAGAATTTTTTTGGAACAGAACTGGACTCACATTTCCACCAAATACTCAAGGGGAGAAGATGGATGAGTGATTTGACACAGTAGACCACAACCTATTACTTGGTAAGCTAGAACGATATGGAGTGGGCAGGCACCCTTAGATGGATTCGCAGGTGGCTGACCAACTGCACTCAATGGGTAAGTCCTCAATGGACCTACAGCGAACCTTATGGCACGCGTGCCACAGGTGGCACGCAGAGCCCTCTCTGTGGGCACACGCACCATCACCCCAGCTCAGCCAGCTGGTTGTCAGTTTTCCGAGGTGCACATGTGTGCTGGCCAGCTGGTCGTTGGGTTTACGGCACTCTGGCGCGTGCACCTTCCGGTTTGGGCACTCTGTGCCTAAAAGGTTCGCCATCACTGACCTACAGTATAGTTACATGGAAGGAAGCATGCAGTGGGATACCACAAAGTTTGGTCTTCGGCCCAGTACTTTCAACATCATCATCATCAATAATTTAGATGAGGGGATAGAAGAGGAACTGATCAAATTTGCAGATGACACCAAATTTGTGGGGGGGGGATCGCTTTAGCAAATTGGCTTAAGATCCAGAACAATGTTCAATCAATCAATCAATCAGAATAGACCTTGGAAGTCTTCTGATCCTAACCCTTGCTCAAGCAGGAGACCCTATACTATTTTGACATCTTGACAGACTTGAGCATTGAGCCATATCCAACAATATGTAATTCAGTGGTGTTTCGATTAGTTTAGTTTACTTTAAAGTTTATTGATTAGCCCTTGGGCCATATCAAAGTGCAGAGTTCCAGATACAAATTATTACTAACATCTGATAAAATCAATTCAAAATGGAATTGGATAAAACACAATTTAAAATGAAACAGGAATAACATACGATTTAAAATGAAATTGGATTCACCAATTCAATTGGTGAAAAAGTAAGGCCCTATACTTAAGCAGGAAAAGCCAAATGCACAGGTGTGGAACAAGTGATACCTGGCTCAACAGCAGTACCTGTGAAAGGGATCTAGGAGTCCTAGCAGACAAATACTTAAGTATGAGCCAGCAGTGTGCTGCAGCTGCCAAAAAAGCCACTGCACCAACAGATCGTATCAAGATCATAAGAAGTGATAATACCACTTTATAAGTACTAATGAGGCCACACTTGGAATGCTGTGTCCAGTTCTGGTCACCACAAAAAAAATTGAGTCCCTGGAAAGTGCGCAAAAACAACAACAAAGAGGATAAGAGGTCTGGAGGTTAAATTGTATGATGAATGGTTGAGGGAGCTTCCGTGTTTCCCCCAAAATAAGACCCTGTCTTATATTTTTTTGAACCCCAAAATAAACTCTTGGCCTTATTTTCAGGGAGGTCTTATTATTTTGGGGTGCATGGAGCAAGACGGGGCTCCTCTTGCCATCTTACCTGATTTCCAGCTCTGTCTCCCTAACCCTAACCAGAAGAAATGGCGGGGACCGGCTGTGCATGCGTTTAAATATTTTTGGGAAGGGCTTATTTTCAGGGGGGCTTATTTTATCGCATGCACTCAAAATCCCAATTGGACTTATTATCAGGGGAGGTCTTATTTTCAGGGAAACAGGGTAGGTATGTCTACCCTATCAACAAGAAAGATCAGGGGGTACACGATGGCAGTCTTCCAGTGCTCTGAAGGGCTGTTATGAAGAGGAGAGGATTGACTTCTTCTCCAAAGCCCCCGGGGGCAAGATAAGAAGTAATAGGTGGAAGATTATCAAAGAGAGATCCAACTACCGATAGAAGTAGGGAGAAATTTCCTTACAGTGAGAAGAATCAATCAATGGACGGGGTTGCCTCCTGGAGTTTTGGGCGCTCCATCACTGGACAACCATTTGACCGGGATGGTGTTGAGTGTAGACAACCCAGGAATGGCACACCTGAAGAAACACTCAGGAAGGAGTCACATGGGACCAGCATGGAAAGATAGGAAGCCACTGAGGCTGCAGAGAACATTATGCAACAAAGGAAAGGCCACTCAAAATATCTTCCTGGCCACCATCCTTTAATTAGTAAAAGTAACAGAGTTGGAAGGGACTTTGGAGGTCATCTAGTCCAACCCCCTGCTCACGCAGGAGACCTGTACTAGCGATTTGAACCGCCGAACTGCTGACCTTTCTGATCAACAAGCTCAGTGTCTTAGCCACTGAGCCAGTGGGAGAACATCCTACTGTACCCAGCAGAAGTCCCTGAATCTCTCTTTAAGAAGAAATGTCTAAAGAAAACGCCCTTTCATTCAACAGAATGAGAACGAGTAGAGACATTTTTCTCTGCCTAGCAAAAACTTTGATGCCCCTCTTGGGTTGGAGCTTGGTGATGGCGGCATACCTGGGATATAACTGGCACGAGGCTCTCAGGAAACGAACTCCTCCGTTCCTCGCTGTTGGTCTCTCCGAGCCAGGCCAAGCACATTGGCATGGGTGCCCGGGGGTGTGAGGCATCAATGTTCCAAAAGGAGAACCTGCACAAATGGGATGGAATGTGCAGATCTGAGCCTGGCACCCCATTGGCCGAGGCGCAGCTAAGAAAGAGAAAGTTCCATCAACAGAAGGTCTAGCATGGCAACCGGGTTGGCACACGGAGGGAGCTGAGCTGCTTGGCAAGGGCACAAGTGCAGAGCTAGAAGAAAGAGACTTCTACAGAATACCCCAAAGCAGGGATTCTCCAGCCTTGGCAATGTTAAGACTTCTGGACTTCAACTCCCAGAATTCTGCTATCTGTGGAATTCTGGGAGTTGAAGTCCCCAAGTTTTAACGTTGCCACAGTTGGAGAACCCTGTCCTAATGTTGGACCTAGATGTTGAGCCAACATTATGATTTGGATCAGGGGTGAAATGCTCCCAGTTCAGACCAGATCGCCCGATCAGGTAGCGATGGCGGCAGGTGGTTCGGAGAACCAGTAGCAAAAATCCCTGCCCCCCCCCCATGCTCAGCTGAGCCACACAATCATCAGGTTTTTTTTTTAATTTTTAAAAGCATTTTTTTCTACAACATCTTCGGCCGAAAAAATGCTTTTAAAAGCCTCTGACAATCCTAGCTGAGTTGCCTGATTGTCAGAGGCTTTTAAAAGCATTTTTTTACAACCTCTTCTGCCGAAGAGGTTGTAGGAAAAAAAGTTTTAAAAGTAAAAAAAAAAAAAAAAAAAAGTTGGCCACGCCCACCCAAGTCACATTACCCCCACCACCAAGCCACGCCCACAGAACCGGTAGTAACAAATTTTACATTTCACCACTGATTCGGATGCTTTTGGCCTAGTGTGTTGTGTGAAGAGGGACACCTATGTAGAGATGTCAAATTTCCGGAAATTTTGAAGCCATGTGAAAAAAATCCCCCCCCCATTTTTTCCAGAAAAAATAGAAATTTTGGAAAAATTGGGGAAAAAAAGTTCAGCATGGAGTAGTTTTACAAATTGTGTGAAATGCAGTGCATGTAAAAGTATTTTGCTTGTAATAGAACAGGTAACCACCCCCTTTCCCTCAAAAGCAACAAAAAAAAAATCAAGAAACCATCTACATAAAAAATAATAATCAGATTTGCCCCTTAGTACCAATAACAAATAAAGTTAAGGTCCACTTCAATATGTGGACCTTACATACAAGGTAAACCTCCATACAAGGTTTACCTTTTGATTGGTGTTTTAAAAAAAAAAAGAAAGAGAAGACACAACATATGCATGCAGTTTATTCAATCTCATTTTCTGAACTACTATCATTTTCCATTTATTCTTCCTCGTATAACAACAATTATTCAACCGTAGGAGGTCCAAGGTACTGTACATAAGCAAACTAAATTGGAGCCTTTTCCCTGCAGTGCCCCCTAGTGGCAGAAATGCATATTTCTCTGGTTTAAGAACTGCCTTGAGAAGTACAGTGTTAACTTGAATTGAATTTCAGGATTTGCTCGTCTTCAGCTGAGAGAACTTGCAATAATTTAAGACTTTACAAAAAGTCTCAGAAATCTCTCATTAAGGTCTTCGTGTTACACAGTTTCAACGCCATGTCATATATATATTATTTATCATGGGAAAAGAACATATTCCACACTCCTATTTTTCACAATTTTTCTGGGGGGGAAAAACGGCTTTGGGAAAAAAGGAAAAAACTTGTTTTGTCCCCAATTTTTCCGGTTTTTTTTCCAGGCCATCCCACCTCTATACCTGTGGGAGGTGTCCAAAAGGAGAAAAAGGCAAGAGGGCAGAGGCAATTCAGCCATCAAAATTCCACTTATTTTTCTGTGTGTTATTGTACCAAAAGGACAGGGCTTGAACTGCACACTTCTGGCTGTCATTGTGACTTTTTATGTCCTGCCTACACTTGCCTCTAGGTGTGAATTCATTCAGGTGTATAAATCATGCCCTGGTTTAAGCCCTGCCAACTGTGATTGATTCACAAATTATTGCTTAGTCTGGCACATGAGTTGGACTTTTCAGGTGTTACTTGGATATACTGAATGTTTTATCATTCTCCAGCACTGAATTTTCCTTTATGTTTGATATTTGACAGATAGGAGGCCCTTGTTGTAAAATAAATACCGCATACACATAACTTTATGCTGCTTGCAAAAATCAGTTGTCCCTTTATAATTCTCCTGCATTTCCCTGGCCTGTCTCACTCAATCTGGCAAAAGGGGCAAGCTGTGGACCACGTTGGTCAAAGAGTTTTACCAACCCAGTTGCCATGCTGGGTAGGGTGTAGGACAGCCTTTTCTGCAGTGGCCACCCATTCCATGGAATAGCAATAGCACTTAGACTCATATACCGCTTCACAGACTTCTCTAGGTGGTTTGCAGAGTCAGCCTATTACCCCCAACGATCTGGATCCTCATTTTATTGGCTTTGGAAGGATGGAAGGCTGAGTCCACCTTGAACTGGTCAGGATTGAACTGCTGGCAGTGGGCAAAATTAGCCTGCAATACTGCATTCTAATCACTGGGAGAGAGAGAAGGGAAGGGAAGGGAAGGGAAGGGAAGGGAAGGGAAGGAAGGAAGGAAGGAAGGAAGGAAGGAAGGAAGGGCATTAGCAGTAGTACTTAGACTTATATACTGCTTCATAGCGCTTCACAGCCCTCTCTAAGCGGTTTACAGAGTCAGCCTCTTGTTCCCAACAATCTGGGTCCTCGTTTTATTGGCTTCGGAAAGATGGAAGGCTGAGTTCCACCTTGAACTGGTCAGGATCGAACTGCTGGCAGTCAGCTGAATTAGCCTGCAATATTGCACTTTAACCACAGCACCACCACGGCTCAATGAGGTTCTTTGGTTGGGCTGTTTACTGCTGGCTTGTCTGGCAGTTCCTTGTTTGGGGTATTGTTGACTTGATTGTTGGTCTGATGTTAATCTTGGAATTAATCTCTGCTTATCTGAGTGCTGATTGCTGGTGGGGAGGTGTTTTTGTCTTCTTGTTCCCTTTTTGTCTTGTTGATTGTTTCTTTTGCCTAGTCTGCAGAGATATTGCTTATATCTAGGGGGTCTATTGAAGGCTAATTTGTCAGAGTGAGAAGGATAATGGTGGGGAAATACCCTTAACAATCTTTCCCTGGACCTTTTCCACTTCAAAATAGCCCTTCTGAAGTGGAAGAAGAAAAATTTAAATATGATATTTTGGGGGCTTGGAGGAGTCATAGGGGTTTTTTGGTATCTCCTTGAAAACTGCTGAGACTCCATGTAGAATCCATGGAGTACAAGTATTCTATTTTTTATTTTTTATTTAATTTGATTTATATGCCGCCCTTCTCCAGAGACTCAGGCGGCTTACAATGCGTTAAGCAATAGCCTTCATACTTTTGTATATTTATACAAAGTCAGCTTATTGCCCCCACAAACTGGGTCCTCAATTTACCTACCTTAGAAAGGATGGAAGGCTGAGTCAACCTTGATAACCTAAATAAATAAATTGTGGAATTGTCTCTCTCTTTTTTTAAGAAAAGATGCCTATTCTAAGATATAAATGTTCTCTCTCCTATGTTACTATATAGGAATATCTCTGCAAGGGAAAATAGGCTGAGAAATTTACTGTTTCCAAATTCCAAATTCTAACAAGCGTTAAATGGAAGATTCAAATACAAATTTCTCCAGTTCTAACTGGATTCCTGATTAAAGGCTTGGGTGTCTGTGCTGTGCTGAAAATCTTCATGTCTTTAATTCCTTTCTTTCAATTTTGCAGGAAATAATAAGAAGCAATGCTTTAATAAGAATCACATTTTATTAGTCTTTGACCATCATAGGATCATCACCAGCGGGAACATTAAAAATGCAATTTAAATTTTAGATTTAGAACATAGGAATATAGAAAAAGAAAGACTTCAAATAAGAAACTGTTTAAAATAAATATTATAGTTATCGAGCATGCCGGCTGTGGAATTCTGGGAGTTGAAGTCCACGCATTTTAAACTTGCTAAGATTCAGAAATACTGCAGCCGATTAAAAATTTGGGAGGTTTCAGGATGACAATGCAGTGTTCTATGCTTACAAATATTATACACACTGCATAAAACATGAGAAAGGCTGAAGGGGATTTCGCCCCCAAATAAAATATGTCAATAGATAGGATTGTTTTCAACCTCTCTGAACATAAATTAAGGTAATCCTAGACAGTTTGTTTAGTGACCATTCAAAGTTACAATGGCACTTAAAAAAGTGACTTATGATCGTTTTTCACACTTTTGACTGTTGCAGCATCCCCATGGACATGTGATCAAAATTCAGACGCTTGGCTACTGACTCACATTTATGACCGTTTGCAGCGTCACGTGATCCCCTTTTGCGACCTTCTGACAAGCAAAAGTCAATGGGGAAGCCAGATTCACTTAACAACCGTGTGACTTAGTTAAGAACTGCAGTGATTCACTTAACAAATGTGGTAAGCAAAGTCATAAAAAGGAGCAAATTAACAAATGTCTGTTAGCAACATAAATTTTGGGCTCAATTGTGGTCATAACTCGAGGACTACCTGTATAACAGATAATTGGCAATCTTGTCTGGTTTTAGCTTGTAAAGGTTCCCTCTTGTGGCAAGTACAGCATCTGAAAAAAAAAAACCTGCTTTCCCTCCTCTTTGGATTAAAGAAATTCTCAGGTTGGTGTGAACAAATGCAAACTCATTGTTCCTGGACAATTGTTTACTGAACCAGGTCAATTGTCCAGTTTGCATCATGTACTGAATACATTTTAGCCCAGAGTGTTGTATTCACTTTTTTGGTTTCTATACGCTTCAGTGGGTGACATAATCAGATATCAACTGGGAGACCAACCCTGCAATGAGTAGGAGATCAAACAGATTCCTAACCAACGTAGTTGATGACTTTGTCAGCCAAAAGGTAGAGTAGGGAACTAGAAGTAAAGCTATATTGGACCTAATTCTTACTAATAGAGAAAAAGTGGTAGAGGGAGTTGATGTTGCTGGAACTTTGGGCGAAAGTGACCACAACATACTCGAATTCAATATAACGCAAACATAAGCAATAGAAAATAATCCAACCAATGTCTTAAACTTTAAAAGAGCTGATTTTAACAAACTCAGAGAGAGCCTAGGAAAGATTCCATGGAGGAAAATCTTAAAGGGGAAAACAACTCAAGAAGTGTGGAAAACTCTGAAAAATGCAATCATAAAAGCCCAGTCCAGCACAATACCACTGAAAAAGAAAACCAGAAATTCAAGAAGAAACCAGCATGGCTGCACAAAGATCTCTCTAATAAACTGAAAGACAAAAAGGACAAATACAAAAAATGGAAAGAGGGGTACATAACTAAGGCAGAATATCAGCAGATAACCAGAACCTGCAAAGATGAAGTCAGGAAAGCAAAGGCTCAGAATGATCAAAGACTTGCAACAAAAGTCAAAGATAATTTTTAAAAAGTTTCTTTCAACATATTAATAACAAGAAAAAAGTCAAGGAAACAGTTGGTCCACTAAAGAGAGAAGATGGCAAGGAAGTAACAGGCAGCAGGGACAGCAGAGCTGGTTAACTCTTTTTTGCATCAGTCTTCATGCAAAAAGAAACTATAGTCCAGTTTACCAAAATAACTACTGTAAAAGACAGACTAGAATTAAAAATTGAAATAAGCAAGAAAATGGTAAGAGAACACCTATCTGACTTGACGAATATAAATCAGATTACACCCCAGAGTTCTGAAGAAGCTGGCGGATGTTATTTTAGAACCATTGTACCACATCTTTCAAAAATCCTGGAGCACCAGAGAAGTACCTGGGGATTGGAAAAGGGCTGATGTGGTTCCCATGTCGGAGAAACAGGGAAAAAAACAGACCCAGGAAACTACAGACCAATCAGTCTAACATCAGTACCTGGGAGGATCCTGGAAAAGATAATACAAAAACATTTCTGCGAACAACTAGAAACAAATAAAATTATAACTAGTAGCCAGCACGGATTTGTTAAAAACAGATCATGCCAAACTGATCTTATTTCATTTTTTTTAAAAAAATTTTTTATTTTTTTTTTAAACATACAACATAAAATACATCTTTTTAGAGCAAGAATTTGATCCGGTATAAAATAGATACAATTACTCACATTCCCTCGACCAATTTTGTTCCAAATTTTTCCATTTACATCTTTAAAAAAAAAAGAAAAAAAAAGAAAAAAATCTTATTCTAAACATTTATCATTCTACTATATCACCCAAAATTCTAAACAATTATTTCCAAACAAACACCATTCCAAATCTTTGTCATTTTAACAACCAATACTTCATATATATTCCTCATTCCTAAGACCCATTACATCAAATCTATATTCTACTTCTCTTAAATGGCAGCTAGTATCCATGATCTTGACAACGAATATTTTCATTTTTTGATAAAGTGACTAAATTAGTAGATCAGTGAAATGCTGTGGACATAGTATACTTAGATTTCAGTAAGGCATATGACAAAGTAGACCACAACTTCTTGGTAAGCTAGAAAAAGTGTAATAGATAGCATCACCACCAGCTGCATTGTAGCTGGCTGACAAACCATACTCAACATGGAGGGAAGTAAGCAGTAGGGTACCACAAGGTTCCATCTTAGGCTCAGTATTCTTCAATATCTTCATAAATGACTTAGATGAGGGAATAGAAGGGGAGCACATCCAATTTGCAGATGACACTAAACTGGCAAGAATAGCCAACACCCCAGAAGACAAGCTCAGGATGCAAAAAAATCTTGAATTTTAATGTGGTGAAAAGCAAAATTTTACATTTAGGCAGGAAAAAAATCAAAAGTATAAATACAGATTTGGTGAGTCCTAGCTCAAAAACAGTAACTGTGAGAGGGACCTTGGAGTGGATGATCATTTGAATATGAGCCAGCAGTGTGTGGCAGCAGCCAAAGAAGCTAATAAAATCCTGGGTTGTATAAACAGAGGCATAGAATCAAAATCATGTGAAGTATTAGTACTGCTTTATAAAATCCTAGTAAGGCCACACCTGGAATACTGCAACCAATTTTGGTCATCACACACACACATTGTCCCCAACAATTTGGGTCCTCATTTTACCAACCTCAGAACCTCAGGAGTGAAATCCAGCAGGTTCTGACAGGTTCTGGAGAACCGGTAGCAGAAATTTTGAGTAGTTCAGAGAACCGACAAATACCACCTCTGGCTGGCCCCAGAGTGGGGTGGGAATGGAGATTTTGCAATATCCTTCCCCTGCCATGCCCACCAAGCCACACCCTGCCCACCAAACCATGCCCACAGAACCGGTAGTAAAAAAAATTGGATTTCATCACTGCTCAGAAGGATAGAAGATTGAGTCAATAGCAGAAGCACTTGGACTTATATACCGCTTCACAGTGCTTTACAGCCCTCTCTAAGCAGTTTAGAGTCAGCCTATTGCCCCCAACAATCTGGGTCCTCATTTTTACTAACCTCAGAAGGATGGGAGGCTGAGTCAACCTTGAGCCCTCAGCATTGAAATCCAGGCTGTGGGCAGAGTTTGGCTGCAATGCTGAACTTTGAAAACTGTGCCACCAGGATTTATGTACCTTTGCTTGAAAGGTCATGGAATGGGACCCTGAGCAGCTATGAGAATGCAAAGGTGAGGAAGTCCACACAAGCTGGAGCTGTTGAAAACTCTAGTTCAGGAACATTTTGGTGTCACACATTCAATGCTCCAGATGACCATGAGATGGTAGCAAAAGCTTAGGCTTTTCTGTATCTCTTTGCAGAAGGTGCTGTCTATTGGTTTGCAGCCCTTATATTTGTGATGGCGAACCTATGGCATGCGTGCCACAGGTAGCATGGAGCGCCCTCTCTGTGGGCACGCGAGCCGTTGCCCTAGTTCAGCTCTGCTGCGCATGCACACACACCTCCCACCGGCCAGCTGGTCTTCGGGTTTCTGCTGCGCATGCATGGGGGGTGGGGCGCATGTGTGGGGGCCGTGCATGCATGCATGGGGGGCAGGGTACGTGTGTGGGGGCCGTGCGTGCATTGCATTTTGGGGGTTCGCGCTCACATGCATGCATTCACGCATGCACATGTACGCTTTGGGTACTTGGTCCAGACATCACTGCCTTATATGATAATGTACCCATGAAGGAGAACAAGACATAATGGATGGAAGCTTAACAAAGAGAGATACAAGACCTAGAGTTAAGGACAAATTTCCTGACAATGAGAACAATCAGTCAGTGAAACTGCTTGCCTGGGAGCTCTATCATGGAGGTTTTCAACAATAGACTGGACCACTATTTGTCTGGAATGCTATGGAGTCTCCTGCTAGATCAGGGGGTTGGACTAGAAGACCTCCAAAGTCCCTTCTAACTCCTTATATTGTATTCCTACATTTTCTAATTTTAGAACAAAACAGGCATAATTCTTTGGAATGTATTCTGCTGGGCTTATATTTTTCAATGGATGGGAGAAAAATAGGAAAAAATCAAGCACTTCTTGTTGTTAGTTGCGAAGTCATGTCCGACCCATCGTGACCCCCATGGACAACATTCCTCCAGGCCTTCCTGTCCTCTACCATCCCCCAGAGACCATTTAATCTCATGTCTACTTCTTCAGTGACTCCATCCAGTCACCTCATTCTCTGCCGTCCCCTTCTTCTTTTGCCCTCTGTTTGTGTATAGATTTTGGGCGGACAGTTTGAATTAACTGACCGTCAGCTGATTGGCTGACCACCACAGCTGCAAGGTATATAAAGGGAGCTGTTTCCCCTGGTCAGTTGCTGGGTTCTCACCCTACAATAAAGAACTGTTGTCACTCACTGCCTAGCTTGCTGTGTCCTCATTCACCCAACACCCTCAGTTGTTCCCAACATTAGGCTTTTCTCCAGGGAGTCCTTCCTTCTCATTAGGTGGCCAAAGTATTTGAGTTTCCTCTTCAGGATCCGGCCTTCTAAAGAGCAGTCAGGGTTGATCTCCTCTAGGACTAAATCAAGCACAAAGGATAATTTTAAGAACTGACATATGAGGCCTTGCTAATGGCATTCCTTCCCGTTGAGTGCATTGGGCTCCCCAACTCAAAATATTCCTCCTTAGGACCTAGTTTCCATTTTTTGGGCAAAAATTTCTTCCTAGGATGAAACTAACACAAGACATGTTGATGGTGTTTGCACAATAAACTCAAAAATTGGAAAATGCTAAGAAGCACACATCCACCACTATCTCCATGCTGGTTGTGGATGGCACTGGAAGTAATAAGAAGCTTGGCTGAAGATTTAGGGTGCTGACCTAGCCTAAAAGAAGTTTCCATCCTGGACGTAGTTCATGACTTAATTGAATGTGGTGTGAATGTAACAGAAGGACAGTAAAAGAGCAAGACACAAGAGGCAGATGTCAAAATCTGTCACATGGCAAGACTGATTGGTCCAAGTGGAAACAGGGAGGCAGGCTTGTAATTGACGGGCTCAGAGAGATTGAGCTGCAATTCACACAATTCTTTTGTGCTCACAAACAGAGGCTGCAGACAGCTCACAAATAGTGTTTATATTAGCTTTTTAAATATTTTTTAATATTAATTAATTAATTTATTAATTATTAATGGTTTGCCCACTGGGCTTAGGACAGCCCCCGACCTCCTCTCCTTCCGCCGCAAACTGAAGACGTGGCTCTTTCATCAAATGGACTGACCTGTCTAGGGGCTTTTACATTGTAATAATTTTAATTAATTTTAACTGGATTTTAATTTACATTTAAATTTAAATTGTTGAATTTTATTCTTTGTAAGCCGCCCTGAGTCCTTTGGGAGAAGGGCGGCATATAAATTGCATAATAAATAAATAAATAAATAAATAATAAATAAATTAATGTTTAATGTTTTTAATATTCTCCAAAGCACCTGAGGGCAGGCCAAGAAGCAACGGATGGAAACTAATCAAGGAGAGAAGCAACCTGGAATTGAAGAGGAATTTCCTGACAGTCAGAACAATTAATCAGTGGAAAAGCTTGCCTCCAAAAGTTGTGAATGCTCCAACACTAGAGGTTTTTAAGAAGAGATTGGACAAACATTTGTCTAAAATAGTATAGGGTCCAAATCCTGTCTGAGCAAGGGTTTGGACTAGAAGACCTCCAAGGTCCCTTCCAACTGCTGTTCTGCTCTGCTCTACTGCTGCCATTGCTATCCAACCCTTAATCAGCAGTTGCTTATCAAGCCTAATCTATGATGGATCCAGAAGAGAAGGGAGCTACTCGTAAGTTGAAATGCGTTTTCGAGATGCTTCCTAGATGCTTCCGCACCTCTTCAAGTGTTGAGATTTAATGAACCAGCATATGGCTTGTATAGACCAGATGGTTATTCTTATGACTGCCTGGAACAGCGAGGATTCAATCAATCAATCAAAATAGAGCTGGAAGGGATCTTGGAAGTCTTCTATCTAGTCCAACCTGTAGTCCACCTCAAGCAGGAGACCCTATAGAAGTGGCTGTCCAGTCTCTTCTTAAAAGCCTCCGGCGATGAAGCACGCACAACATTTGAAGCAGTGGTGAAATCCAAATTTTTTTTACTACAGGTTGTGTGTCTGTGGCTTGGTGGGTGTGGCAGGGGAAGGATATTGCAAAATCTCCATTCCCACCCTACTCCTGGGGGAAGAATATTGCAAAATCTCCATTCTGGAGCCAGCCAGAGGTGGTATTTGCCAGTTCTCCAAAGTACTCAAAATTTCCGCTACCAGTTCTCCAGAACCTGTCAGAACCTACTGGATTTCACCCAGTGGTGGGATTCAAATAATCTAACAAATGATTCTCTGCCCTAATGATTTCTTTCAACCACCAGTTCACCCAACTGCTCAGAAAGTTAACAACTGGTTCTCCCGAAGTGGTGTGAACTGGCTGAATCCCTCCACTGATTTCACCCCTGATTTGAAGGCAAGAAGTTCACTGGTTAATCATAAAAGAGCCTGGATAGCTCTGCAGACTAAAAGCACTGTAATTTAACACCAGCTGCCTGCAATTACTGCAAATTCGAATCTCCCCAGGCTCAAGGTTGACTCAGCCTTCCATCCTTTCTAAGGTAGGTAAATTGAGGACCCAGATTGTGGGGGCAATAAGCTGACTTTGTATAAATATAGAAAAGTATGAAGGCTATTGTTTAACGCACTGTAAGCCGCCCTGAGTCTCCGGAGAAGGGCGGCATATAAATCAAATTAAATTTTAAAAAAATTAAAATTCTCACTGGTAGGAAATTTCTCATTAGTTCCAGGTTGTTTCTCTCTTTTGTTAGTTTCCAACCATTGTTTCTTGTCTTGCCCTCTGGTGCTTTGAAGAATAATTTGATCCCCCCCTCTTCTTTATGGCAGCCCCTCAAGTACTGGAATTCTGCTATCATGTCACCCCCGATTCTTCTTTTCTCTAGACTAGCCAAACCCAAATCCTGCAGCCGTTCTCCGTATGCTTTAGTCTCCAGGCCTTTGATCATCTTAGTTGCTCTTCTTTGCACTTTTTCCAAAGTCTCAACATCTTTTTTTGTAATCAAAATTGGATTCTGTATTTCAGGTGTGGTCTTCCTGAGGTTTTATAAAGGGATTAAGTAATATTTGATGCGAATTTGATTTAATGCCTCTGTTGATATAACCAAGTATTGTATTAGCTCCAAGGTCCTTTTCACAATTACTATTTTTGAATCAGGTTTCATCTAATCTGTATTTGTATCTTTGGGTTCTCTTGCCTAAGTGTAAAACCTTGCTTTTTTCCACATTAAACTTCATTTTATTGGATAGGACCCATTGTTCAAGTCAGTCAAGATCTTTTTGGATCCTGGAATGTTGGCTATTCCTGCTAGCTTAGTGTCATCTGCCGATTGATTCCAGGTTAGGTCCTGAATGAAAGCTGAGAGTCTGAGGAATCACCTGACCTGCATTTTTCAGGTGAGGCCAAGGTAAACTGATGCACCTGTGAATAAAGAGGGGATTTAGGAATCCAGGATGACTGTTTTGTACTCCTAATCGTTGGTTAGCATCTGCTTCTGACACAACATCAGTGGTGGGTTTCTACCACTTCACCCCGGTTCGCGAAAACTGGTAGCGGCAGTGGTGGCTCTGTCCACCTGCCCGCCCGTCATCACGGACACTCTGCGCATGCGCAGAAGCGCCATGTGCAAGCAAAGCAAGTGCGCACGCGCTCACAGTTCTGAACCGGTAGCGAAGGTAAGTGAAACCCACAATTTCACAGCCTATATGATGGCTACTAAAATATAGCTGACTGTGAATAGTCCTTAACATGCCCTTAATGGAACTGTGCCCATCACAGTTGTAAAATGTGATCAGCTCGATTTTATGGCTTTTTTTGTGGCCGTTGTTAAGTGGACACCGAGATTGTCAAGTGTCCATTATGGTCATTAAAGTGAACGCTGAAGTCATTACAAAATGGTAGTAAATCCTGGTGTTCAGCCAAAAGGATTGGAAAACGTGGTCACATGACGACGGGACTGAAAACGGTCATAAATGCAGCCCGGTTGGCAAGAGCCTGAAGTTCAAGAAGGGACTGCAGCAGGGGTGAAATGCTACCGGTTGGTAGTGATGGCGGCGGTTGGTTCGGAGAACCGGTAGTGACGGCAGTGCGAGGCTCTGCCCACCTGCCTGGTCGCTGTTACTTCCTGGTTTTAACCAGGAACTAATTTGTTTTTTACCCTCTGCGCATGCACAGAAGGGTTTCCGCATGTGCAGAGGGTCTGTGCGTGCATGTGATGCGAGCGGCGCATGTACTTCCGAACTGGTAGGGAAGGTAAGTAGATTTCACCCCTGGACTGTAGCCTCCAAGTAGAGCCATCATTGTAACTTCAAACAGTTGCTAAGCAACGGTCATAAATTGAGGATTATCTGTACTCCCCGGTAAGGACAACTACATCTGTTGACTTCAACTTCATTCCTGATCCATTTTAATTTAGTTTGTCCCACTTTTCTACTCCTTTGTATTTTTTAAAAAAAGTTCTAAAATTTACATATGTATTTCTTCTAATTAACCGCAAAAATTGCAGGCAGTTTGTTTTGTTTTTGCAAGCATTTTTGCTAATATTATAATAATTTATTAAATGTATACGTTTCCTAATTCGGTTTTGTTAGTTCCCATTGTATCATGTTTTAACTGTAGAAGCTTCAGGAATGTAACCGTTTCCCATTGGAGAGCTGCCTTGAAAAATGGAGAAAGGTCCAGATTTTGAAGGGTAAATGTGTTTCAGTTTGCACTGTGGTTTGAAAAACATGAAAATAAGTAAATTCACACTTCAGTACAAATCAAACCAAGTCCACTCTATCCTTTTTCTCTGCCTGGTGGCTTAGCCACGGCCATTCCCAACGGGTCTATAACAATTTGCCATGGCCAGCTCACCACGGCCATCTCGCCACAGGACAACTCGCTGGGGACAAAAGTTGCACCAATATCAAAGAAATGGTGGAATATAATCATTAAAGAAAGGATGCAAAAGGAGGGACGGAATGAAATGTAAATGGCAAAAATGAAAATAATTTTTATTTATTTTAAAGACAGTATTTTTTTGGTGTATAAGAAGCACTTCTCTCCCCCCCCCCCAAAGTGGGTGGAAATATCTGTGCGTCTTATATAGCAAATGTTGCCGAAGCCCCGCCAACCCGCCAGCCCCCATCCTTCGGCCTCTGCCTCCCAGCAATTTACCTCCTTTTAGCAAACAGCCTGGTCAGCTTCAGCACAGCCTGATTTATAAGCAGCTGATTAGCAGATGGATCGGCCTCCCGGAATACCGCCTATCAGCTGTTCCAGGCTACAGGGATCACTGTCGCTCGTCGCCGCCCATCACCGCCTCCGTGCACCCCATTTTTGGCCTCTGCGTGTCCAGTTTTTGGCTCGTTCCAGGTGGCGGAGATAGGCGGTGGTGGCAGTGATCCCCGCCGCCTGGAATGGGTCAAAAACGGGATGTGCAGAGGCTGAAAATGAGGCGTACAGAGGCAGCAATTAGGCAGCAGCAATGATGGGTGGCGACGGCGACAACAAGCGGTGCCAATCCCCACAGCCTGGAACAGCTGATAGGCGGTATTCCGGGAGGTTGATCCAACCACCAGTCAGCTCCTTGTGCTAAATCAGGCTGTACTAAAGCTGACCAGGCTGTTTGCTGCAAGGAGGTAAATTGCTGGGAGGCAGAGGCAGATTCCCCCCCCCTTGTTTTCCTCCCCAAAAGCTAGGTGCATCTTATAGTTTGGAGTGTCTTATAGTCCAAAAAATATGGTAATTAAACAGAATTATTAAATTGTCCCACAGTCAGTTGACTCTGGCAAGTTGTCCCATTCCCTTCCCAACAGGCATTGCCTATGATGTGTTAGAAGGCTACTGTCAGTTAAATTAGATTGGCAAAAGCTAAGCCAGGATTACCTTGAGAATGCTGCCAGGAATGGGGAAGTATTCCTCACATCTCCCCCTCTACTGCTCCCCCCCCCCCGTTTCCCCAGCATCTGCTGTTCAAA
Organism: Pantherophis guttatus; assembly: GCF_059756535.1. Classification (NCBI taxonomy): domain Eukaryota; kingdom Metazoa; phylum Chordata; class Lepidosauria; order Squamata; family Colubridae; genus Pantherophis; species Pantherophis guttatus. The sequence goes on from NC_142076.1 coordinate 4,004,625, forward strand.
TCACAGGTAGTCCCCGACTTAACAAGAATCCATTTAGTGACCGTTCAAAGATAAAATGGCACTGAAAAGTGACTTAAGTTTCTCAGTTACAACTTTTGCAGCAGATGGATCATGTGATCAAAATTCAGATGCTTGGCAACTGATTCACATTTATGACCGTTGCAGTGTCCCAAGGTCATGTAATCCCCTATGAGCCACGGTGGGGCAGTAGTTAGAGTGCAGTACTGCAGGCTACGTCTACTGACTGCTATTGCCCTTCCTTCCTAGAATAGAAAACAGAGTTGGAAGGGACCTTGGAGGTCTTCTAGTCCAACCTCCTGCCTAGGCAGGAACCCTACACCACTTCAGACAAATGGTTATCCACCATCTTCTTAAAAACTTCCACTGTTGGAGCATTCACAACTTCTGGAGGCAAGCTGTTCCACTGGTTAATTGTTCTAACTGTCAGGAAATTTCTCCTTAGTTCTAGATTGCTTCTCTCCTTGATTAGTTTCCACCCATTGCTTCTTGTCCTGCCTTCAGGTGCTTTGGAGAATAGCTTGACTCCCTCTTCTTTGGGTCAGCCCCTGAGATATTGGAACACCTCTATCATGTCACCCCTAATCCTTCTTTTCATCAGACTAGACATATCCAGTTCCAGCAACTGTTCTTCATATGCTTTAGCCTCCAGTCCCCTAATCCTCTTTCTTGCTCTTCTCTGCATTATATATCTTTTTTACATCGTGGCATCCTCCCTCCCTCCCTCTCTTGGTGGTGCAGTGGTTAGAATACACTTTTGCAAGCAAACGCTGCCCACTGCCAGGAGTTCGATCCTGACTGGGTCAAGGTTGACTCAGCCTTCCATCCTTGGTGGGTAAAATGAGGACCCAGATTGTTGGGGGCAAGAGGCTGACTGTGTAAACCGCTTAGAGAGGGCTGTGAAGCACTGTGAAGCAGTATGTAAGTCTAAGTGGTAAAGTCTAAGTGCTAAAAGCATAGACTAAGCTAAGCTCTTGCTATTTTGTGACCTTCTGGCAAGCAAAATCAATGGGGAAGCCAGATTCACACAACCGTGTTACTAATTTATCAACTGCAGTGATTCACTTAACTGAGGCCAGAAAGATAGTAACACACAACTCGCTTAACAAATGTCTCCCTTAACAACAGAAAGGTTGGGTTCAATTAAGGTCGTACGTCGAGGACTGTTTGTACCCAGTTTCACTCTGTTTCAGGAATAACTGCCAGCATGGACCGGACAACTTTATAAAAGACTGGAAGCCATTTGGTTTTTTGTTTTTTTTTTATTCATGATTTTATTGTTTTATCAATGTATAAAATACAGAGAAAAATAAAAATAGGAAATTAAGGAAAGGAAAAGAGAGAGGGAAAGAAAATATCAGGTACAAAGTGGGGGGGAAAGATTGACTGAAGATAACATTACAGCCTCAACTTTTTACTTTTTTATTAGTATATAACATTAGTATATAACTAGTCATTTCTATAACAACAAATCTATCTAATTGGCAAAACCAAAGTTAAAGTTTCGGGGTTTTTTTCATCACAAGAACAAAATCCAGAAGTAATATCCAAATCCAAAACATAATTAAATATATATTCCTCTTTGAATAAAGCAATCAATTTAATCATTTCTGCTTTATCTTCCTTTCTGTGGAAATAATATATATTTCTGTTTGCACTTAATTAACTTGATAAACTATCACCATTTATATTAACAAAATTCACTGTATTCTTTCAGATTCTTTAATCTTAAAGGGAAAAATACAATTTATGGACTTTTTATGTGTTAAATGCAGTAACAGATGGTTAACAGAGGGATTTGAAGATTACTGTAATTGCTTCCCCCCATCCCTATTTTTCACATATATATTATGATTACATGTTGATTTGATTTGATTAGTAGATTAGTAGATACTTTCCCATCTGCAATATAGTAGTTTTTATTAAATAAGGATGGGACAGCTTATAACTATTTGTGGATCTGTTAAGTAAGCGGAGCAAAATCTATGATTTTTTTTTTTTTTAATTTTCAGCATCCAGCCAGGGTAGATACTGTATTTTTAATTGACATTTGGGTCATTCCCCCTCCCTTCTTTTTGTACACATTTTTTTTTCTTTTTTGTTGTTAGTCTTGGATGTACATTTTTCTGTTTATTGTTTTGCATTTTATTTTTGCTGATAAAACAAAATACGTGTAGTCCTCGACTTACGACCACAATTGAGCCCAAAATTTCTGTTGCTAAGTGATATATTTAAGTGACTTTTGCCCCATTTTGTGACTTTCCTTGCCACATTTGTTAAGTGAATCTGGCTTCCCCATTGACTTTGCTTGTCAGAAGGTTGCAAAAGGGGGTCACGTGACCCTGGGGACACAGCGACCGTCACAAACGTGAGTCAGTTCTCAAGCATCTGAATGTAAATCACGTGACCGTGGGGATGCTGCAACGGTCATAAGTGTGAAAAATGGTCGTAAATTCGTTTCTGTGACTAATTTAACAACTGCAGTGATTCACTGAACAACTGTGGCAAGGAAGGTCACAAAATGGGGCAAACTCGCTTCACCAATGTTTCACTTAGCAACAGAGATTTTGGGCTCAGTTGTGGTCATAAGTCGAGGACTACCTGTACAGGCAATGCTTGCTTTTACCTTCCCTCTTGTCAAGGTGCACCACAACAGGAATGCAATAACTGCAATAACATTTCCAAATGTGTTTTTTTTCAGGACTTCAGAACTGGACTTCCTTGGTTTTTTCTTTTGAAGACGTTTCGCTTCTCATCCGAGAAGCTTCTTCAGCTCTGACAGGATGGTGGGGAATGGAAGGATTTCTATTCCTTGCAGAGAAGCTGGTCATTTGCATCCTTTTGGAGGGTGGTTGAAGCACTTGGAGGTTTATTTATGTCCTCAAGGTCACCTGAGTGGTGCAAATGGTTCCTGTAGTCTGCAATTTTTCCCCTCTGGAAATCCATTCCACACCATTCAGAGGATGTTCATCCCAAATTGCATAGCTAAAAGTCCGTAGAGATTCTCAGGTCATGGTTGTCCCATGACCTGGATTGTCCCAAATGGTTGTCCCAAATGACCAGCTCTACAAGGAATATAAATCCTTCCATTCCTCAGTATCCTGTCAGAGTTGAAGAAGCTTCTTGGATTAGGAGCGAAACGTCTTCAAAAGAAAAAACAAGAAAGTCCAGTTGCCTCCTGAAAAAAAGCACCTTGGGGACAGGCACACAGAAGTTTCTTGAGGATGGGCTCCAGCACGAATCTGAAAGCTCAGAAGACTAAATCTAAAAGTCTGCAGAGATTCTCCGTCATCCAGGTTACGGTTGTCCCAAAGGTGCTTTTTTCAGGAGGCAACTGGACTTTCTTATTTTTTCTTTTGAAAACATTTCACTTCTCATTCAAGCTTCTTCAGTTCTGACTGGATGGTGGGGAATGGAAGGATTTATACTCCTTGCAGAGAGCTGGTCATTTGCATCCTTTTAGAGCAGTGTTTCTCAACCTTGGAAGCTTGAAGATGGGCGGACTTCAACTCCCAGAAACCCCCAGCCAGCACTGCTGGCTGGGGGATTCTGGGAGTTGAAGTCCACCCATCTTCAAGCTACCAAGGTTGAGAAACACTGTTTTAGAGGGGCTTTGAAGCACTTGGAGGCTTACTTGTGTCCTTAAGGTCACCTGAGTGGTGCAAATGGTTCCTGTAGTCTGCATTTCCCCCCCTCTGGAAATCCATTCCTACTCCCACCCCATTCCAAGGGTGTTCGTCCCAAATTGCATAGCTAAAAGTCACCTCTGACAGGATAGTGTCAGAGCCGAAGAAGCTTCTTGGATGAGAAGCGAAACGTCTTCAAAAGAAAAAAAAGAAGGAAGTCCGGTTGCCTCCTGAAAAAAAAAAAAACACCTTTGGGACAACCAGGACCTGGATGATTGAGAATCTCTGCAGACTTTTTGCAATGCTAAGGCTGGGTTGAAAAAGCACGCCGGGGGAGGGGTGGGGGATTTATTGACTACTGAACCAAAATTCAGATTTTTCGCTTCTGCAGCTCAGCATGCCCCTCCACATTGCATGGTTCCATCTAGGCACCATGGTTGAACTATGGTTTCCTAGAGGAATGTACGCGGCCCAATGCACGGTGCTACAAAGCACCAAACCTTTGCATTGGCGCTATCCCGCTGTTGCAAACGGTGTTTGATTTAAAGCCACAAGGGTGAAGCCGAGCCACGCCCGGCGGCGAATTTAGACACCGAGAAACCGCGCAGGAGAAACTGCGCGTGCGTGGAGGCGCAGCGAGGCTGACGTGCGCGCGCATATACCTTCCCCTCCTTGGCCGCGCCTGCGCAGACGGGTCCTCCTCCCCCTCCCTGTCTTCCTCCTTTCCATTTTGCCGGCGTAACCAAACTTGATGACCTCGTCTTCGCCGCCTCCTCCTTTATGACATTGATGGGCGCGTCAGCCGCCCAATGGGCGCGCGGTAGGCGCCGGAGAGTCGCTGGGGCAGCGGCGACGGCGAAGGGAAGGAGGCGGGCTCTACCGCGGGTGGGGGGGGGTTGTCGTTTTCTGTCCCCTCCCCCTAGCATGTTCGGGTGAGGCCTTTTGGGGCGCTCGGGGCGGCGTCTCGGGCTCAGTGTGGGCGGCGGCAGCGGCCGGGGATGCGGCGGCGGCAGCGGCTCTTCTTGATGGCGTCGCCGCAGCTGCCGGGCGCGGCCGGACGGAGGTAGCCGGAGCCGCGCCGAGGCGGCCCGGCCGGTCGGGCGGGCGAGCGAGCCAGCGATGGAGGATCAGGCGGCGCAGGAGGAAGGCGAGGCCGAGATCCAGGAGCTGCACGGGCCCGAGCACTGGTTCAGCCAGTGGGAGCGGCAGTGCCTGGCCGAGGCCGAGCAGGACGACGGCGGCGGCCTAGGCGGCGGCGGCGGCGGCCCTCTGCCGCCCGAACTACAGGACGACGACGAGGCGGCCGCTGCCGCCACCCCGCAGCCGGAGCCCAAGCAGCAGAAGCTCTGGCACCTCTTCCAGAACTCGGCCACCGCCGTGGCGCAGCTCTACAAGGGTGAGCGGAGGCCCCGCCGCACGTGTGGACGCCCTGACACGTGTCGACGCCGGGAGGGAGACCCCCCCTCACGGGGGGGGTTCTGTCTTTCCCCTCACCCGGGTGGGAACCTTTGGGAGTGGTCGTCGAGGCCCGGCCCGGTTCCCCCCGCCGGGCGTCCTCAAGATGGCGGGGAGGCCTCATCATCGCCTCCGCCGCCGCCGCTTCTCTTTCTTCCCTCTCAGTCGGTGAAGAAAGCGGCTCTCCGTTGGGGGGGGTGGCACAAATGGATTCGCCCGTCCCGTCCTCCCCCCGTCCTGAGGGAGGGTGGGCTCGCCCGGGCCCTTGGCCCCTCCCACCAACAAAATGGCCGTTGGGGGGGTCGAATACTCGGGGTGGGAAGGGCCTTAAACCGGGGGGGGGTGGCCGCCGCCTGCAATAGACCCAGATGTAGTTTCCACCCCTTTTTTTTAAAGAAGGGGCGCCCCGCTTTCTTCTACCCCCCCCACACCCATGGGGGAAAAAATGGAGCATTCCGCACCGCTCTCTTTTATCCTCCTATCCCCCCCCGGGGCGGACTTGGACGCTTCCAGGCGGCTTCCGTCCTCCTCGGACCTCTTCTTCTCCCCCCCCCGCCCTCCTCCCATTTCCTGCGCTTCCGTCCCGGCGGTGGCGGGTGAACAAAATGGCGAAGCGCAATATGGCCGGGCCTTAAAAGAGGAGGAGGAGGAGGTGGGGGGGGGGTTAGGCGGTCACGGCGAGGCTCACTTTCTCCCTTTTGCTCTCTTCCCCCCCGCGCAGACCGCGTGTGCCAGCAGCCCGGCCTCTCCCTCTGGGTGCCCTTCCAGAACGCGGCCACCGCCGTCACCAACCTCTACAAAGGTGAGCGGGGACGGGGGGGGGGAGGACTCTGGGTGGGGGGGAAGGAGGAGGAGGGGGGGCTGAGAACTCCTGGGAGGGGGACCTCCGCGTCGGGGAGGGGCTGTCTCTCAGCCCAGCCCTGGGGTCTTGCAGGGCTGGAAGAAGGGCGAGGGGCGCCTGGAGAGCAACCCATTTTTGCTTTTCCCAGCTTCATAGGCTTTGGGGTAGGTCCGAGGCGAGAGACCCTGGGGCCCTGGGTGTAGGGTTGCCTGGTGGAGCAGGGCAGAGAGAGAAGCATTTGGGGTTTTTTCAGTTGATCAGGATAGAGCTGGAAGGGGCCTTGCAGGTCTTCAACCCCTCCACCATTCCAGAATAGCAAGAGTTAGAAGGGGCCCTGGAGGTCTTCTAGTCCAACCCCCTGCTCAAGCAGGGGACCCTCGACTGTTCCAGAATAACAGGGTTAGTATCAAGATCACTGGAAGCGATCCTAAGTAATAAGTATCAAGATCATGTGAAGTAATAACAGACTAGCAGAGGTAGAATGGACCCTGGAGGTCTTCTAGTCCAGCCCCCTGCTCAAGCAGGAGACCTCTACCCAGGCGTTCATTGTCTGGATGGTATTTCCTCCACTGAGTTTGGACTTTAATATACAAGATAGAACATAGAATAATGGGAGTGGGAAGGGGTCTTGGAGGTCTTCTAGTCCAGCCCTATGCTCAAGCAGGAGACCCTACACCATTTCAGACAAATGGCTGTCCAGTCTCTTCTCGAAAGCCTCCGGTGATGGAGCCCCACAACTTCAGAAGGCAAGCTGTTCCACTGGTTTTCTAGGGAAGCCCAGCTCTCTGTGCTCAGTGGGGATTTTGGGAGCCTCAGGAAATGCCTGAAATAAGCTTTTACGGGAACTCTCTGTCTCTGCCTTGAAGGGTCAAGTGGCTCTTGCAAGGTGACCCTTCGGTGTCTCCTTGACAGCCTCTGGGGGCTGAATGTCAGGGGCAAAGCCAGCTCTTCTCCAGTGCCTGAGAGGAGGGAGTGGTTAGAATTGTTTTGATGCTTAGGACCTTCCTCATTCATCTCAAGGCTCAACACTGAAGTTGGTGCCAGCCAACTTCAGGCTGTGTTCTGTATGTGACTTCACTCGCCCAAGGCTAGGCTGCTGCTGGGGCTACTGACACTAAAAGAATATGGTCACAAAAAATGTTCCTCAGGAGTCTTTTATGAGGCTTCTTTAGAAACTGAGGTTTGTTGGAGACCTCTTCTGAACTTCGTGCTTGATGTGGAAAAGAATGAAACTCTGATTTTGGGTTTTACCGATTAGACTGATAGATCTTTATAGAAATGGCTTGTTCATATTATTATGAAAAAGCAAAAAATTGTGATTTGATGTGAATGCCTTCCTTTCCTATAACAGAGTCAGAAGTGAATGCTTTTTCTTTTTCTTTCCTCACTTCTCTTCCCCCCCCCCCCCCACTGCTATTCTATTTACTTTGTATTTTGTATATTTTATAATATTTTATAACTCAATAAAATATGTTAATAGAAATTGAGAGTTGGGAGAAACTATAGAACTTTGGTGGTGGAACAAGAGCATCATTTCTGAGTGAGCAATCTTCTAATCCCATCAGGAGAGTATTATAGGATAATGGAGTTGGAAGGGACATTATCTGGTTGCCAATGGTATAGGAGACCCTGTAGATCCAATGGTATAGCAGACTTGCATAGTTTTCTCCATTTATTCCATGGTACTGTTTTTTTAATTCTGTGCTGAGTGTTCATTGTAGGGTATGTGGAGGCAAGTGGTTATGTATTTGGGAGGGTTTTGTGGTTTGTGGATGTGTGTGTGTGTGGGGGGGCTTTCTTGTGGAATGCATCCCGAGGACAAAAAAAAGAGTAAGGGGTGTTCCTTTATCTGCTGTTTGCCCTTAAGATCCCTGGATTTGCAAGAGGTTTGCACAGGATATAGGAACAGTATAGGATCCTAATTTCAGAAATAACAAAGTATCTTAGAACGAACTGTGTTTATAAGCCAGGTTCAAGCTGGGACTTCTAATGTGATTTTTGTTTAAATGATTTGTCTCGAATACTGATATTCAAGTGACATTTAAATTGAACAGATTCTACTCCTATGTACACAGCATAAAGTATTAAACACATTATCTGTGGTTCATTGCTATACGTCTTCAGTATCATTATGTACTACAAAAAAGTTGATCAGTCCCTTAACTCAGTGAATTTTTGGATCTTCAATTTCTAGGTAAGCTTGACATAATGTAGCTTCTCATGGGAAAAATGATGTAGTTTTCCAGGGAATAAAATGGTTGTCTTCATTGTTTGGTTGTGCATGGTTTGATATTAGCGATACTTTTATAACCCTGTACTATTTATACTGACTTTTAAATAAGTTTAGATCTTCATGTCTAGTTATTTCTCATCTTGGAGAGATAGAGATGGAGTAGAGAGGCAGAGAAAGAAATGTTGGATTTAGATGTTATGTTAACTTTCAATTATTTTTTTCCACTCCTTAACTATTACAATGTTTTTGATAGCCTAGGAAAAGACTCAGTCGGTCAACTTTATAAATATTCTAGTTCTATACTAATTTATAAACATCTGGAAAAGGACTATTAAATAGTCTTGGGTGGTTCATACTTCTAAAAACTCCATGAGTGCTCAGAGATTTCTTTCAGCTCATGGAGGAAAAGAGAAGACTCCAGAATATGTTACTGGCTTGACTTTAAATATCCTAAAGTGCTTCCAGTTACTCATAAGTACTCGAGCACTAACTGGCAAATGCTGGCTCAGCTAAAGCCTGAGTTGCCTTGATAACAAGTTTGGTGACCCAATAAATAAATAAAGGTAACAATATTTTTGTTGGACTTAGCCATTCCTATATCATGTGAATAACTTACTTTAGAAGCAATGAATGTAATTAGATGATGCCTTCTGAAGTGGCCAAATGGAATGTAGTGCTGAAAACAGCCACCATTTAGTCATCGAGGGAGGTATTTGCCAGTTCAGCCAATAGTATTAGTCAGCTCTCTTTCTCTAATTGACACCAGCTGCCATTTTGTTGGTTTATTGCTTGGCAGTTGCTGGGTCAAAGCCAGATGGGTTGTCTGCAGCCTGTGCCTCTTGCTAGAAATCCAAGCAGTGCATGGAACTAGCTGGGAAAGAATGTACTGGTAATCTAGTCTTGCAGAAGGACAAGGGACGCTGTCTCCTGACTCTGCACTTTTATAATCTTGTGAAAAGTAAAGGGGAGAATCAGAGTCTTCTGCGTATCCCAACCTTACCTATATTTATAATACATCTGAGAACTGCAGGAATGACATGTCCAAAATTAGAAAATTCCACTCTGCAAGACATTGGGACATAAATTGCTCCATAGCTAACACAGTCCTGATACCAAAATGTACAGATTAGTTTTTCCTTCTCTTGGTCTTAAGAATCTAGTCCAGTGTTTCTCAACCTTGGAAGCTTGAAGATGGGTGGACTTCAACTCCCAGAACCCCCAGCCAGCAGCGCTGGCTGGGGGTTTCTGGAAGTTGAAGTCCACCCATCTTCAAGCTTCCAAGGGTGAGAAACACTGATCTAGTCTAATGATATGATGGTTCTTTCTCTCCCTACTCCGTCCATCTGTCTGTCAGAGAGAGGGAGATAAATAGATACTGTGTTTCCCCGAAAATAAGACCCTGTTTTATATTTTTTTGAACCCAAAAATAAGCACTTGGCCTTATTTTCCGGGAGGTCTTATTATTTTGGGGTGCGTGGAGCAAGATGGGGCTCCTCTTGCTGTCTTACCTGATTTCCAGCCTTGCATTTAAATATTTTCGGGGAGCACTTATTTTCGGGGGGAGGCTTATTTTAGCACATGCGCTTGAAAGCCGGATTAGGTTTATTATCAGAGGATGTCTTATTTTCGGGGAAACTGTGTGTGTGTGTGTGTGTGTGTGTATGTGTGTGTGTGTGTTCAGGGCTTACTGAATGGATTGATAGGTCAAACTAAATGGTAATTGCTTGTTTGAACATTGGCATATTATATGAAATGAATCATTTTTGTCCAATTTAAGAACAGTAGTTATGTAGTCTATGATTTAATATGACATGTGAGCCTAGCTGCTGCAATCAGTGGGTATGAGAAATTGCACATGTTCTCTGTTGACTTCCTGTTGGCATCCAGCTGGCCCTTGTGGGACCGGAATGTTGCCCTTGCAGTGGGCTTTTGGTTTTACCTGACCATGTTGTTCAGGTGTTTATATGGCAGCACTATTTTTAACAAAGAAGGAAAAGGCATCTTTGCTAAAAGTTCTGTCACTTTGACTTTTTAGTTGTAAAAAAACAGCTTGTATGGAAGTACAGACAATAAACTCAGAACTCTGTAATAGCAATTAACTCAGTAAAAGGTTTAAAAGCTTCCACTCCCAAGCTCTCCCATCTTTAACTATAATTAGCTAACCTTTACATATATTTTGGGAAGAATAAATATTCCAAAGAGCTTACATGGATGAGATTGACTCCCTCTCCAAGAACGAACATTGTTTTCTATACATTTATACTGTTTTTGTTTTCTGTATACTTAAATATATATATATATATATATAATTTTAACTTACTTTTGAAAATCCACCTATCGCCATGTGAATGTCCTGATATGGTAGATCCCATGTTTCTGTGAACTGATATGGATTATCAAATATTGATTGTGTTTGCAGTGCTGAAATTGCTATGGTACATGTGGCACCCTCCTTCTTAAATTTAATCCCACCTTGTATCTGAGAAAGACAGATGTAGTGCTTCCCCTCAGTTTTATCCCCTGATAAAGGATGGCTGGTCCAAATTCTCTCCAAAAGCTTGGATAGCAGAACTTGGGTTTCCCCAGTCCGTGGGGAATCCTTCCTATAACCTATAAATCACCTTAGTTTTTGTTGGATGAGCTATGAGGTGGATCTACTTGCAAGGGATCTGGCCTTAGTGGTTTTGTCATAGGTTTTGTTGGATCTCTGGGTTTACTGTGGACTCATTTAGACAGTTTATGTTTCAGTGGAACTTCAACAGCATTTGTGGCAAAAAGTCTGCTTTAAAACTATCAGAACTGATGTTCTTGAGTAAAGAAAAATATCATTGTAAAGATGAATTAAGAGTAAGAACAATGTCAAATTTAACTGCCAGTGTTTTTTTCATGGCAGGGTTGTGTTTTATGCCAGATGTTTCTGCTCACTGTGAATATACAATACACATTATATAGTAACATAATGAGAGTCATATGAGAACTGTCAACCTTTATGAATTCTTAATAATGCTGTCTTTGGATAAAAGTATTCAGGAACTGAAGTTTTGGCCTGGAGCTTTTTAAATTAAACAGATTGCTTTCTTAGCCTGGCTTAGCTCCCATGAGGACCAGAATGATTCACTAAGATCTACAGTTAGTTGAGTAACACCCATGGAGAAAAGTTCCACAATGGACCATACAAACGACATACGACTATAACACTCATCACAATAGGAACATGTATGACCAACTGTATTACATAATAATAATGTATCAGATCATAATAATTTTTGAACTTGGAATACATGTAGGGCTTGGCACACTAAGGACCCCAAAGCCAAAACAGTGTAATGTGATCGGTAACACATTTTTTAATTGTGCCCACCAATTTCTATTGCTTGCAAAATTACGCAAGTTGACCATTTATTAGAAATGCTCTATTTATAAGCATAGCATTGGCTGCAGGAATTGTCACGTAGTTTGTGCATAGGTGAGTCAAAGGAGGATGTCTTGGCCTGAAGTCTTCATTTACAAAATGTCCCAGTAATGTCTGTTGAAAACAAAGATTTGTTTTCAGTTCAGAACAACATGTGACAATTCGACTGTCGTAATAGTGTAAGTTTTACTTGTGCTTAACATTGTGGAATGCGGTATCATATTCTCAAGAGTCTATTTTGGAAGGTAGCTTAGTCTCCCATCAGCTGAGGCTGCAGTGTGGATGGAATTCTTAAGCACAAAGTGTTGGTGAGTAGTTTGAACCTGCTGATTACACTTTCAAGGTTCTGCAGATCATTGCTTCGTGCAATCTATAGAAGCCACCTCTTCCGTTGAAAAAAAAAATACTGATGCCCAGCACAAATATGTGATGTGTAAGTATTAATAGCAGTTGTCCCTTGGCAGTGGAATAGATTGTTTCCGATGAATAAAGCTGGATAGAAATATTACTTGGGTCTTGGTTGGATTTGATAGTCAAATTCAGGAATAGAAATAAATGGTTATCCTTGCCAGCTTGATGTGGCCAAATACCCGGGAATTAAAGTTCCCATACTCTTTGAGAAACAGCTGCCTCACCTAAAGGGGGATTAATTTATTTATCTCACTTTTCCTCCCGAAGCACAAAGAACAATTAATTCTACTGTCTTCTAAATTCATTGCAGTCTAATTTCTGACTCTATTTTCGATCACCTTCACTTCACTGAAACTGCCCTTGAGTTAACTGCTCGATCTAAAGTCTTTATTCAGTTTTCCTTTCTACCATTTTAAATCCATATGATTGCACTGTCCTATTTAAATCCCCAAATGCCATAACTCTTCAGCCTCTGCTGACTTGTTTTCCCTTCTGTAATTTCTTGCCCCTCTCTTCTCTCCCTTCCCTCCCCCGCCTTAGCAGGGCTCTCTGCAGCTGATGCTCCATTCGCCATTCTGGGTGACGTCCCAATTTAACAGTTTCATCATTTACTACTATGCCCATCAGCATTGCCTACCATCTAAATATACTCTTGATTTTGTCTAAGCCCGTTTTATCCATTTTTTCTAGTAGTTCTGTTTTGGAGCCTCAATATTATCTCAGGCTTAATACCTCTTGAGGTTGAGCTTATCCTCTCTCTTTCCAAGGGTCCAGTCTCTTAGTTTGCATTTCTTGACAATCAGTAACATCTGCCTGTCAATCAAATGCTGCTTTTTATGTTCTCTTCCTCTTTCAGTTGTCAGAGTAGGACTTCTCTGTATAACACTAATTTTGATCTAATGGTTAAGACACCAGCTAGAAACCAGGAGAATCAATTTTAGTCCTTCCTTAGGCATGAGAAACATGGTTGGATAACTCTGGGCCAGTCCCTCCCTCTCACCTCAACCCACCTCACAGGGAGGTGGTTGTGGGGAAAAGAGGGGGAAGGAGTAGTTGGCATGAGGGGTGTCCTTGGTGCTCTCTGAGCTTGCTAGCCAGGGTGGATAAAAATCAATGATTTTTTTAAAAAATCAAAAAAATCAGATTTTTTGATTTAAATCGGATTTTTTTTTATTTTTATCAAATTTATTTTAATAAAAAACTTTTGGGGTAAAAATCTATAATAAGATAATTCTATTAAAGATACATAAATAATTTAGTTTATTCAGCATGAAATGGAGCTTAGTTATGTAGCATGAGGCTGTATATTCTGCAACACTGGTGGGTCAAAGGAGTAGCAGAGATGACAGTTGCTCTTTAAAAATTATGATTTAAATCAGTTGATTTAAATCAAGCCTTTTTACTAGTGATTTAAATCATGATTTAAATTGTGATTTAAATCAACTTGATTTAAATCAAATCCACCCTGTTGCTAGCCCATTATGTTACTAGGTAACATAAGTATGGGTAGTAATGAAACATCTGCAAGAAAACAAGCAACCTCAGAGAGCACCAAGGACCCCTCATTTCAGCCCTGGACTACAAACATTCTCTTTTATTGGCATGTTTTGAGTTATTTGTAAAAAAATAAGGTTGGACAAAAGAAAAATATCTAATAAAGAGAATAAAGCAGATCTTCTTATCCATTCCCTGCTCGCCTCTCACTTTGTTGCCATTTCTTTATGCTCATCCAGAACTTTTGCAGCTGTGATGCCACTCCCTCAGCCTCTGCATGGCATAGGCTCCACATCTGGATTCTGAGCAAGCTTGGGCTTGTTTTCAGCACTCTCTCCTTGGCTTGGCTTCTCATGTTGCTTTGCCAGCATAGGTGTTCCGTCCCTTGCATGGAAATGCCTCTAGGCCGTCTGCCTGCCTGTTCCCTCAAGACTCAGTCCATGTTAGAAAGCCCACTTGGTCCTTATAGTAGAGAGTACTCTAGCTATGTATGTGCAACTAAAGTAATAATGGTGCTCTGCTTTTGTCTCCCGCTTCTCCCCCTTTTCATTCTCAGTGTCTGCTATTGTAAATTTTTCAGAGTAGATGCCAGTTTTACCAGTTATCTGCAGATGTAGAATTGATAAATAGCACCAGAGTGAGATTTGGTCCCTTGTGAGGTTGTCACTCTGGCTGATGTAAACATGGATTGATTGCATTTAAAAGAAAGTATCTTTAGAAACTGTATGGCAAATGTGTGATGCTGCATTTGTTGGGCAAGTATTTTTTCCTCTGCTGTTCCACCTACCTCTTTATTGCCCTCTTTATTTTACGTCAGGACTCGTATTGCCTAAACCCAAACCTCTTGCAAATCAAAGAACTGAAGAGTTACTTGACTCCTTCTATTAAATCTGATGCTGCTGTTGTCCTTTGGCAGTTGAGCAGATCTGCTCAAGAGGTGGTTTGGGTCCTTGGCCACCCCATTGGTGGATGGAAGTAGAGAAATCTAGGCAGGTTGAAGGTTGCTTTCTTTCTTTGTTTATTTGTAGGAGTCTCCCTGTGGATTTTACTTCGCTAGTCATTTTTTAAAAAAAATTTGATTTATATGCCGCCCTTCTCCAGAGACTCAGGGCGGCTTACAATGCATTAAGCAATAGCCTTCATACTTTTGTATATTTATACAAAGTCAGCTTATTGCCCCCACAAACTGGGTCCTCATTTTATCTACCTTAGAAAGGATGGAAGGCTGAGTCAACCTTGAGCCTGGTGAGATTCGAACTTACAATAATTGCAGACAGCTGGTGTTAATCACAATGCTTTTAGTCTGCTGAGCCACCAGGCCCATTTTTGACTCTAGCAGGCAGTGCTCATCTCCGTTTTGAGGCCATTGAGCCGGTGCTGTCAGAAAACATTTCCCAGTTGTATGGCCAGCATGACGTTATGGAGCCCTGTTACCTTCCCACCAAAGTGGTACCTATTTATCTACTTCAGGGGTAGGCAACCTTAAACACTCAGAGAGCCACAAAGGTCCTAACCGGAAGCCCCTGTTCAATTATGGAGCTGACCGGAAGTCTGGTTCCCCCATCATAGTCTCCACCTAGCATGGCATCCTTTTTCCTCTGCTGACCGGAAGTCCGGTTCCCCCACCATAGAGTCTCCTCCTAGGGTAGGAACATTTTTTCTATATCCGAAAGCCCTATCAATTGTGGAGCCGACCAGCAACAGGGAGCCACAGTAGAGGGATGAAAAAGCCACATGCGGCTCCGGAGTTTCGGGTTGCTGACCCCTGATCTACTCGAATGTGCATGCTTTCCAAGTGCTAGGTTGGCAGCAGCTGGGGCAAGGATGTCGTGTGGCACCTGGGTCTCGAACCTGGGCTGCCAGCTTTCCAGCCGAAAAGCTCAGCATCTTTAACCACTGGGCCACCATGCCGCCCATTTATTTATTTATATCCCACCTTGATTATTTTTTAATAAATAACCATTGTGTGGCAAATACACACAATGCTCCTTTGCACACAACAGTCCTTTCTCCTCTTATTTTTATGAGGTGACTTGGGCTGAGAGAGGGAGAGAAGGTTATGTTCTGCTTTCCCAAAATTTTCAAAGTGGTCACCATTAATTTTTGTTACATGGCATAAAATAAAAATAAATGCAGAAGGTGTGTCATTTGCACAAAAGCAAATAGATGTGTGGCTAAAGTTGGAAATATACTGTAAGTTCAAACTATTTGGGTGAGTAAGTTCAAATTAGTAGCAGGATTGAAAGTGGATATTCTGAGTTTTTGCCCAAATAAAATCTACAATGGTGTGGCAGGGCATTGGGCAGGGTTTACCCACATAGTCTGTGTGCCAGAGCCGTCCAGTACAGGTAGTCCTCGACTTACAACCACAATTGAGCCCAAAATGTCTGTTGTTAAATGAGGCATTTACCCCATTTTATGACCTTTGTTGTCTCCCTTGTTGAGGGAATCACCACAGTTAGTATAAGTTAGTAAGATGTTTTTTTTTTTTTTTTTTTTTAAATTTGATTTATATGCCGCCCTTCTCCGAAGACTCAGGGCGGCTTACAATGTGCTCAGCAATATGGTTGTTAAGTGAATCTGGCTTCCCCATTGACTGCTTGTCAGAAGGTCACAAAAGGGGATCACATGACCCGGGACACTGCAGTGGTCCTAAGTATAAGTCAGTTGCCCAGCATCTGAATTTTGATCACATTATAAGGATGCTACAAAGGCCATGTGAAAAACGGTCACAAGTCACTTTTTTCCAGTGCTGTTGTAACGTTGAACGGTCACTAAATGAAGTGTTGTAAGTCGAGGATTACCTGTACTTTGTTTCCCTAGATCTGCTCATCAACTGATCTCCTCTCCCACCCTCAAACCACTGATGCTTGGAACTTGTGTGTTTCAGTTTGGACGTGATCCACACAAAACCAGCCCTTTGTGGCCTGAACGTTTTGTCCCTCTTCAAGCCAGCCGTTGCGAGCAAATATCAGATAAGATGCAATTACTGCCATGCATTGAAATGTCTTGGCTGTATATATTCGGGGGCAAATTATGACAGTACCTGAATTTCTTACTTGTCTGTCACAAGGACACCCTACTTGGCTAACTTTTTCCGGACAGAGTGCCCAAAGTGCCTCCAAAACCCCAAAATGCAATGCGTGCGTGGTTGCCACGCATGCGCCATGCCCTCTGCCCATATGGGGCATGTGCGTGCATGAGGTGGGCGGGGTACATGCGCCCCGCCCCCTGCATGTGCCCTGTGCCCCATCCCCCTCATGCACGCACAGCCCCCTCGCATGCACACACCCCCACGCATGTGCGTGCGACTCCCCGTGCGCTCCCTGCTCATGGGTGACAGAGATCCGGCAACCAGCTGGCCTGCGGGAGGCGCATGCGCATAGGTGGCGCAGCTGAACTGGGGTGATGGTTCGCCATTACGGCCCTACAGCTGCTGGGTTTTTCTTGCAGTAAATGCTGATGGCATCAGGAGAGGCGTCAACTTTTTGCAGGCATCCTTTTGTCTTGCATAATTCTAGCAGTGGCTTCTTGAAAGTGACTGAAAAGCAAATTAATTAATTAAATACATACATACATGCATAAAAGGCTCTTCTCTACATGCGTTGGTCTTTCTCCCAACAGCTGTTACTACAGGTTGAGTGTTAATGGAAGTTATCTCTGAGAATAGAAAGTATTAGGATACCAAATTATTAATGATTTCTTGTTTAATAGTAACATTAGTAAAAATTACAACCTATAATGATAAACGGATACAAACTAAAAAAAGGAAAAGAAAAAATAAGCTATAGAAAAGAAAAAAGAGTAGAAAAAAATAGAAAAGAAAAAATACAGAAAAGAAAAATACAGAAAAATAACTTTTCATCACATATGACACATTTTAGTAACTGATCCCCTCCTCCTAAAATAGAGCAAATGATCTACACACACACACACACACACACACACACACACACACACACACACACACACACACAATCTCTTATTTATAAACAAATCCTGAAATCTTATCACTGGAGTCCTTATCAGCAAAAGTCCATTAAGAGGTTACTATAGAGAACATACCTCTTTTAGCCTTGCATTAGGTAGTCCTTGATCTATGACCATAATTGAGCCCAAAATTTTCGTTGTAAGCAAGACGGTTGTTAAATGAGTTTTACAGCCTAAGAGGAGGAATTTGACCTAGGTGGAGACGAGGAACTCTCAATCCGTGCTGGACGTCCTGTCATTTCCCTTACAACAAGACTTACAAACATGGTGTAAAAGTGGGATAAAAACAGATGGTTAGAAAACGTAACCCCTTGCTTGGCTCTAAGCAGCACTATTTATTAAAAAATAGTTTTGCTTGATTGCATGAACAGTTTGCTGTTTTTATATGTCTTTTCCCTGCTTTTGTTGGAGAGCTGTTGTACCAAGTGGGAAGAAACCAGGTTAAGCCCCAAATTTCTTCGTTTCAAAGATTAGGTGGTAAAGCCATTTCATCCAGAGGAGGAGTCATTTTGAAAGGAGTGAGTGAGCCCCGAGTTCAAATGCAAGTACAGTAATGCAAAGTTACAATGGCACTGTAAAGAGTCACTTGGGACAATTTTTCCTTAGGCTCAAGGTTGACTCAGCCTTCCATCCTTTCTGAGATGGGTAAAATGAGGACCCAGATTGTTGGGGGCAACAGGCTGACTCTGTACCTTAGAGAGGGCTGATAAAGCACTATGAAGCGGTATATAAGTCTAAGTGCTACTGCTATTGCTATTTTTCACAGTTATGACCTTTGCAGTATCCCCATGAACATGTGATCAAATTTCAGACGTTTGGCAACTGGTTCATACTTACGACGGTTGCACTGTCCTGGGATTGCGTGATCACCTTTTGCAACCTGACAAGGAAAGTCATGGGGAAGTCAGGTTCACTTAACCGTGTGACTAACTTAACAACTGCAGTGATTCACTTAACAACTGATGCAAGAAAGATCGCAAAATGGGGCAAAACTCACTCAACAAACATCTCGCTTAACAACAGAAATGTTGGGCTCAATTGCGGCCGTAAGTCGAGGACCACCCGGACCAATACCAGCTGGTATCCGATATTAGCAGATTGGCTCCAAGTCGAGTCTAAAGTTTAGGTAGGGCTAACCCAATGTATTTATCGTGTTTCTATTTATGCTTGTCGAACTTACTAACCAGCTGGCTGGGTCGGATTTGTGTAATTTTTCCCTCCAGCAGGGAAAACGGTGTGGAAATAATTGCAATTTGTTAATCAGTTTTTAATATTGGATTGATCTTCCATTCATCCACCCTATCCACGGGGAAGCTCAAAAAGCATTTCAGGGGTGCCAGTTCTCTTTGGCTTTGCTTATAGAACAGGGGTCTCCAACCTTCTGGGAGTTGAAGTCCACCAGTCTTAAAGTTGCCAAGGTTGGAAAGCTGGCTGAGGAATTCTGGGAGTTGAAGTCCACAAGTCTTAAAGTTGCCAAGGTTGGAGACCCTTGTTCTAGAAGGCCACTTATATCTGAACCTGCTGCCGCCTGTAGTTGGTCAAACACCTAACGCATATTTCTTTTCTTCCAGAAAGTGTGGATGCCCATCAGCGGAGTTTTGACGTAGGAATCCATATTGGCTACCAGCGTCGTAATAAGGATGTCTTGGCTTGGGTTAAAAAGCGCAGAAGAACTATTCGCAGAGAAGACTTAATCAGCTTCCTGTGTGGAAAAGCTCCTCCTCCACGAAACTCTAGAGCTCCCCCAAGACTGACTGTAGTATCCCCTAACCGAGCGACATCCACGGAAACTAGTTCTTCTGTCGAGACGGACTTGCAGCCCTTCCGGGAAGCCATAGCTCTTCATGGTAATCATGGTTTCTGCCTCTCCCTCCCCCCTCCCCCTTCCCAATCTTTTTTTTTTAATTGGAAAGAAGCACCTTCCTCTCTTAAGACCGTTTCATAGCTCATGTTTTTTTTTTTAATGGCCAGTGATACAAACAGTAAAACATCAAACGGGTTCTCGGTATGTTAGTGATCAAGGTGGGGCTGATGCAGGGTGAAATGCTACCGGTTTGGACTGGATCGCCCGATCCGGTAGTGATGGCCAGTGGTTTGGAGAACTGGTAGCAAAAATCCCTGCAACCCCCCCTCCCCCTCCATGCCCAGCTGAGCCCCGCAATCATCAGAGGCTTTTTTTTTCTTTTAAAAGCATTTTTTCTACAACCTCTTCGACCGAAAAAATGCTTTTAAAAGTAAAAAAAAAAAAAAAAAGCCTCTGATGATTGCAGGGCTCAGCTGGGATCGTCAGAGGCTTTTAAAAGCATTTTTTTCCCCTGCAACCTCTTCAGCAGAAGAGGTTGTAGAAAAAATGCTTTTAAAAGAAAAGCCTCTGACGATCAGGCAACTCGGCTGGGATTGTCAGAGCCTTTTGAAAGCATTTTTTTCTGCAACCTCTTCGGCCCGAAGAGGTTGAAGAAAAAATGCTTTTTAAAGAGGGGGGGGAGAAAGTTGGCCACGCCCACCCAGTCACCTTACACCCCTCCCACCAAGCCACGCCCACAGAACCAGTAGTAACAAATTTTACATTTCACCACTGATGGGGCTGATGGTTCTCTTTTCCAGGCCTGGCAACTCCTTGCAGATGTGGGCCTCTTTGCAGGGATGACTCAGGGTTGTTCCTTCCTCTGGTGACCTCGAATGCGCTGAAAAAACCCAGATGTTTCTTACCAACGTTAATAGGTTAGGGCGAGAACGGAACATGGTTAAATCAGAATGAGAAGCAGTTGATTATCCTGAGTGTTTTGGAGGAGGAGAAAGCTTGGGATGGGCGTAGAAAGCCCAGGAGATGGCCTTGAAGGGAGTTTTCAGATGCTGCTATGGAAACGAGGGCCCAACACATTGCTTAAGACCCGGGAAAGGCCGTCGCATTAAGGGAGCTCAGTCTGGCTTCTCCCAGATTCAGAGGGAGAGAGAGAGGAAGAAGTAAAATGTGTGCTTTGTTAATAGAGCATATATACTCTTGGGGAGCAGCTTTCTTGAGCTGGTCTACCTTGTAGGGCTGAACCTTCAGTGCTTTGAAAAGCTTATTAAAGTTTGGCGGAACAGTTTAGCTTCTGGGGTTCTTTAGGTCAGGGTGTCCAATCTTGGCAACTTTTAAGACTTGTGGACTTCAACTCCAGCTTTGCTGGCTGAGGAATTCTGGGAGTTGAAGTCCACAAGTCAAAGTTGCCAAGGTTGAAGACCCCTGTTTTAGGTTCAGTATCAATCCCCTTTTCTTTGGGTTTTTGCCAAAGAGGAAGGTGTTTTTTTTTTGTGGTTAGGAGAGAAATAACTAGTTTGATAAGGTTCCATTCAGAGGATACTCTTGCTATGTGAAGCCATGGAAGCAGGCATGTTTATAATGTGATCTATGAACGTTCATGGTTTGCGTGACTGCAGGCTCGGCTTCTGGTTGGCTATTAGTTGTTTGGTTGCTTCAGAAAACCCTTTGGGTAGACGGAAAAAAATGTTTTCTGATTGAGGGGGGGGCACTCCGTTTCATTCTTCTAAAGCAGGGGTGAGGAATTATGGCCCTTTTATGACTTCATGAACCAGCCACGCTGGCAGAGGAATTCTGGGAGTTGAAGTCCACAGGTCCTATAAAGGGGCTGTAGCACCCCACCTCTGTCCTAAAACAAGATACCATATTTTTTGGAGTATAAGACGCACCTATCTTTTTGGTGAGGAGAAGAAGAAAAAGAAATCTCCCTCCGCCTCTGAGCAATTTTTCCTCCTTGGAGCAAACAGCCTGCTTTAATTTCATTTTCATTTTCAGCATAGCTTGATTAGCACAAGGAAAACAAAAAATCTGCTCCCAGCAATTTACCTCTTTGCAGCAAGCAGCAGAGCCCTGTGCAAAACATCTGAGAGCAAAACAGCTGAGAGTCGGGAGGCCGATCCAATCAACTTGTGCTAATTAGGCTGTGCTGAAGCTGAAAGGAGCTGTTTCTTCTTACTGTTTGCTTGCAAGGAGGTAAACTGCTGGGAGGCAGAGGCCAAAGGGTGGGGGCCAGTGGGTGGGCGGAGCTACTTTTGGTGTATGACACACCCAAATTTTCACCCCCTTTTAGGAGGGGGAAAAGGTGCGTCTTATACGGTACTTCCTTTGAAAATACTTGTTCCAAAATATTCGATTGGATATTTGCCTTTCAAAGCGCACCAGTTGGGCAGAGATATCCAGATGGATATCTGCCTGATGCAGTTTGAAAGAGTGGATGCATCATTTGTGGATGCTTTTATTGTTTAATCAATGGGGGAAGCCAAATTTGCTTAACAACTGAGTGATTTACTTAACTTCTGACGTGACCTGCTTAACAACGGGGGGCATGGCAAAAAACATAAAATTGGGCATGACTCATTGCCTTGCTTAATGGGAATTATGGTCTCAGTTCTGGTCGTAAGGCTACCTCTATATGGAATTTAAATACCTTGCTTGAAAATTATGCAGAATTGATGGATATAGAAGTATAGCAGTTAGGAAAAAATATAGAAGTTTAGGGAAAAAAATCTTTGTATAGTGCAATTTTTCCTGCACTCTTAATACTAGGGGACTGTAAATTTCAGAATTCTCGGCTATGGCGATTATGATGAAGACTCTTAAGGAAGCATGTCAGGGAGAATTTTCTGTCTCTGATCTCTGGAAATGAAATCGAAGCTTTTTAAGCATCTGCTTGTGCCATGCTGCATGCAAGCCTGTAGTAGAGATTTCGTTTGCAGCTCGATCAGTTGCTGGTTTCATATCCTGCTCGGTGCGCCGATGTTGCTGCAGCAGGAATAATTCAAATCGCAATTGGACACCTTTTTAATTGGTTTAGATCTGTGGGTAAGCATGTAACTCATTGGGATTAGAAAACTATCTCATGTGGGGGGAAAAAAAAAACTTGATTGTTTTCCCCTCGTTAGCTCGGTGGGCAAACCTATTCCGAGTGCTAAGATGGCAATTTTGCCCCCAATGGCTTGAATATTGCTTTGCTTTTGGAAGTAAATCAAAATGGCTGACGATACCCTGGTGCTCTTCAGGTTTCTGCTCCCTCCTTGCCAGGGAAACTGACAGAGAAGAGAGGTGTGATTTATGCTTCAGCTTCTATGCTTGAGTTTCCACATCCTTAGTTGTCAAAGTGCTGAAGCTTGGCTCCGGTGCTCGAGACTGGCTTGCTAGGCAGGATAGGCAGTGCTGTTGCTAGGTAGGTGACTGGCTGGGGTGACCCACGGCAGGCTGGTATTGCTTCGTTTTCAGGTTTTACAAGTTTGCTTGCCTGTCATGGGGCGAGGGAGTTAAAAGTAACAATATGTTACTCTTGTGCGTCAGGATTTTCAGTGAATGAATAAAGGAGGGTCGTTGCATCTCAATGGCCAACATCTTAACATGGGTTGTAGCAACTAGTTCACTTCGATTCAAGTGCTGCCAAGAGAGTCTGCAGTACAGCCATGACCTCTTAAGCTTTGATTTTTGGATGGGAATGTTACCTTCTTTATGTTTTCCTGGCAAATGCACACAGCTGGAATTTGAAATGGCTTAGGGCAGAGGTCTTCAAACTTGGCCGCTTTAAGACTTGGCTGGCTGGAGAATTCTGGGAGTTGAAGTCCACAAGTCTTAAAGCGGCCAAGTTTGAAGACCTCTGGCTTAGGGTGCCCTTTAGCCTCTGTGAAATCTTCAGCTAGAGAGATGTCAGAAGTTTGTATAAGTTCAGTGTAAGAAGCTTTTTCAAATGACTTTTGACATTTATAGATTAGGTGCGAATTTCAGCCTGTTCATGAGAATGTAATGAAATTCACCAGTATCTTCATAAATCAAGACTTTTTCTCCATCCTGAACATAGCAACAATTAAAGTGTTCGGCCAGTGAAGGCTTTTGAATTCTCACAATAAAAAAGTCCAGTTCTTAATGCCAACATGTTTTTATACTAAACTGTAAAGTAGCGTAGGATGGAATAGGAATAGGAATAGGAATAGGAATAGGAATAGGAATAGGAATAGGAATAGGAATAGGAACAGAACAGAACAGAACAGAACAGAACAGAACAGAATCACATCATCACATGGAAAATTTTTCATGAAAGTGAAGGTACTTACTGGTAGATACATGTTGTGCCTCATTGCTAAAGTTGAATAGTATTCATGGCCAATCAAAGGAAAAATTCCCAAAGTGCTTAACCATTATTAACGGAATTTGCAACCACAACTCTTGGCAGCCCAGAAGTTTCCTTTCGTAAGGATTGAGACAGAACCATGGAGCAGAATATTACTGCTTGCTCGACAGGGTCTCCTTGTGCAGAGTTGGTTTGCCTCGCAGTACCAGATTCGAGAGCTGTCCAGGGCTGTAGCGAAGCCTGTCTGCTTGTGGCTTTCCAAAGGACCTGGTCGAAAAACCCGATGGCTCGTGTTACAGTTTTTAGTCGGCAAGAGATGCTAAGTCTCAGTGGTCGCCCATCTTAAAGCAACTTCTTTGGATTTAGCCTAGTGTTTTTGTGGGCCTGAACTTCCTGGCTTGGAAGAGGAGAGCATGCCTTGGTTTCAGGTAGCAATTATAGAGCCTGGCAACTTTCTGGTGGGCAGAAATGGGCCTTTTCATATTTTCGGATGGATAAGAGCCGCAGTAGACAGGGCAACAATTTCCTAATTTTAAAGGTGAATGGAGAATAATTTTGTTTTAAAAACTAGTCTATTTTAGGATTTCATCTTGTGTTGTTCTCTTCAAAGCAGAGTGGATTTGATTTAAATCGAGTTGATCTAAATCACGATTTAAATCATGATTTAAATCACTAGTAAAAAGACTTGATTTAAATCAACTCGATTTAAATCATAATTTTTAAAGAGCAACTGTCATCTCTGCTACTCCTTTGACCCACCAGTGTTGCAGAATATACAGCCTCATGCTACATAACTAAGCTCCATTTCATGCTGAATAAACTAAATTATTTATGTATCTTAAATAGAAAACTATCTTACGATAGATTTTTACCCCCAAAGTTTTTTATTAAAATAAATTTGATAAAAATCAAAAAAATCCGATTTAAATCAAAAAAATCCACCCTGCTTCAAAGTGATTGTTTTCTGAACTTCTAACATCCTGGGGTATGAGGTGGCCTATCCCTGATTGCACTCAGTTATATTTCTCTCTTTTTAAGTTCGCCAAACTAAAAAAAATAGGTAGAATTTTGGAAAAGCAGAACTGGATGCTCCAAGTCCCAGGCACCTGACAAGGTTGCTTCAAACTTAGACCTTCCAGGTTATCGGAAGAAAAAAAAGTGTTAATTAAATAGCTAAATTTAAATGATAGAACGATGGTGAGATGCTCCAAATGAACATAATTTGTGTCAGGCAAGTGGAATATCTTTTTTTCTTTAGAAATCCTTTCTGTAGCCAGAGGTGTTACGGGAGGCACTGGAGGCTGAAGTTTTTGGCAGGCTTACTTGTGTCAAGAATGTGAGAATCATTTGTGGGGAAGTGAACTGCCTTGCACGTCTTGCAATTGGGAAAAAAATAAGTTTTTTAAATTAACAATACATTTCCATGCATATTTGCTGATAAGTATGTCCTAATTTTTTACAAATAAGATTTATTGTTTTGTAAGTGCAATTTATTACTTAGTAAGCGTTAAAAGCAAAGGCATTTAATTCGTGTAAAAGCACAATGTTTTCAATCTTTTGAAGAAACAAGGAAGAGGTCCTTTGGGAGACATTTTAATTATACATTGATTTTAATTTAAAATAATTCAGTTGCTCAAAATGGAGTATGTGTTCCTGAGCCTTAAGGAGCATACTGTGTTTTTGTTTCGGTTAGGAATAGTAAGCAGGCAAAAAGTAAAATTGTGAAACAGAAGCAACCCTCAGAATGTAATAAAAGTATCCTCCAATGAGTCAAATAGATACGGGAAAGCACTGACTCTCGGAAAAAGGGGAGAAAAATGTAGACTACAGACATCCACACAAAATACTTTCTAATCAGCCACATTTTCTGAATCTGAATTCGTTTTTTTTTTAAACTCTTGGGTCTTTATAGTAGCAGAGGCCATTGCAACTTTAATAGGAAGCAGTGCTGAAGGAGATGACCTTCATAACCAACAACTTTTGACCGAAGAAATGTACCCGATGTGCTTGCTTCTTACATGCATTTTTTTTTTTTTTTTTAATTTGATTTATATGCCGCCCTTCTCCGGAGACTCAGGGCGGCTTACAGTGCGTTAAGCAATAGCCTTCATCCTTTTGTATATTTATACAAAGTCAGCTTATTGCCCCCACAAACTGGGTCCTCAATTTACCTACCTTAGAAAGGATGGAAGGCTGAGTCAACCTTGAGCCTTGGAGAGATTCGAACCAGCAGTAAATTGCAGGCAGCTGTGTTAATAACAGGGTGCTTTAAACCACTGTAGTACCAAGGCTCTTGACATTAACCAGTCAAGAGCCCACAAACTCTTGTTTACTCCCTGTAGCTCTCCAACAGCAGCTATGTAGACTTCACATGTCAAATCCTGAAGCATCCTAATTCAGTCACCACACTCGGATTCACTTATTTTTACAAATCCAAAAGACAAGTGGGGTCTGCTTGGACCAGTGTTTTTGAACCTTGGCAATTGTCACACCTGTGGACTTCAACTCCCAGAATTCCCAACACTGGATTAGGACACGTTTACAGATAGTCCTTGAGTTACGGATGTAATGGAGCCTTCCAATTTCATTCGTAACCCAAGGATTTGTAGGAGTGAATCGCGTAACTCGGAGTACCATCACTCCCTGCTTTTGGCCAGGCATTTGCTAATCGAATGCGTGGGTTGTTAAACTGCACGTGAGGTATCTCAGAGTAGGGAAGGGAGGGGGTCTAGTGATGGGCCACCTGCTTAAGACCACCTAAGGCCTCCCCGACCCACTGAAATAGCTCATGTTCTCCACAATTGCTTTCCCCCCTCTATCCTGTCACCTTGCGAAGATCTAGCGAGCTGTTCCCCTCTCCAGTCGCTCTGCTGCGTGAGATCACGACACTCGGAAGTTTCCAGGCTCGCCCCACAAAGAGTTTGGAAGGGATGGGATGCTTTTAAGCAGCAAAATCGGCTGCCTGAAAGAGTCCCATTGGCTTGCCAGCCCTTGTAAAAAGCCTTTCCCAGCACGAGCGGAGCTTGTGAGGGATGCACGGGAATCTTTCCTGAAAAACCTCCAGTGATGAAGCACCCAGAACTCTGGGAAAAGAGCTGCAGGAGATTTCTCCTTAGATCCTACTTAGAGGTCCCACCCATTGCTGCTTGTCCTACCCTTTGGTCCGTGATGGCGAACCTATGGCACGCGTGCCACAGGTGGCACGCAGCGCCCTCTGTGGGCATGCAAGCTGTTGCCCCAGTTCAGCTTTGCTGCACATGCGCGCGCCAGTGGTGGCATTCAGCCAGTTCTCTCCGGATCGTGTGAACCGGTAGCGACTGTGGGAGGCTCCATCCACCCACCCTGATGTAATGCATGACTACTGCGCATGCGCAGAAGGCCCTGTGCATGCATAGAGGTGGTGCGGGCAAGCACAGTGAGCACGCATGCACACACTCACATTTGCAAACCGGTAGGAAAGGTAAGTGAATTGCACCTTTGGCAAGCGCACCTCCCACCAGCCAGCTGGTTGTCGGGTCTCTGCTGCACATGTGCGGGGGGGCGGGGCCATGGGGGGCATGGCGCGTGCAGGGGGGGCCATGTACACATGCATGGGGGGCTGCATGTGCATTGCATTTGGGGGGTTTGGGCACATGTGTGCGCATTCGCGTGTGCACACGCTTTGGGCACTCGGTCCGGAAAAGATTAGCCATCACTGCCTTAGGTGCTTTGAAGAGTAAGTCAACCCTCTCTATGGCAGCCCCTCAAATGCTGGAAGACAGCTGTCACGTTATCCCGGATTCTTTTCTGCCTTCTCTAGTAGAGACATACCACGTTCCTTTAACCAAGCCCTTGTATTATTCTTCCTGCAGACTCCTTATCATCTTAGTTGCTCTTTGTACTCTTTCGAGGGCCTCTGCATTTTTTTTGGTACCAAGGGGTCGAGAACTGGATGCAGTGTTGCAAATATGGCCTCACTAGTATGGTATAAAGTGGTACCATCACGTCTCATGATCTTTAATTTAATTTAATTTCCAATTTATATACCGCCCTTCTCCCTGAGGACTCAGGGCGGTGTACAGCCAAGATAAAAAACATAGAATACAAATATTAAAACATTTAAAAATATATATAAATTTTGGCCTGAAAGTTAAGAATCACAGACTAATTAAAAGAATTTAAAAATTTTTTTAAATTTCTTCTTAAGCCAACCCGGCTTGCTGAAAAAGATAGGTTTTCAGGGAACGACGGAAGGCATTGAGGTCTTGGATTCTCCTTATCTCTGGAGGCAATTGATTCCAGAGGGTGGGAGCCCCCACAGAGAAGGCCCTCCCCCTGGGGGCCACCAGCCTACATTGTTTGGCTGATGGCACCCTGAGGAGGCCCTCTCTGTGGGAGCGCACGGGTCGTTGGGAGGTCATCGGTAGCAGCAGGCGGTCTCGAAGATAGCTAGGCCCTATGCCATGGAGCACTTTAAAGGTGATAACCAACACCTTGAAGCGCACCCGGAAGACCACCGGGAGCCAGTGCAGCTCGCGCAGGAGCGGTGTTACATGGGAGCGCCATGTTGCTCCCATCACTACCCGCGCTGCTGCATTCTGGACCAGCTGGAGCCTCCGGGTGCTCTTCAAGGGGAGCCCCATGTAGAGAGCGTTGCAGTAGTCAAGGCGAGAGGTGACGAGGGCGTGAGTGACTGCACAAGGAATCCCGGTCAAGAAAGGGCCGCAACTGGCGAATCAGGCGAACCTGATAAAAGGTCCCCCTGGTAACAGCCGTCAGATGTTCCTCCAAAGACAGCTGCCTATCCAGGAGGACTCCCAGATTGCGAGCCCTTTCAGTGGGGGCCAAAGACTCGCCCCCAATAGTCAGTGATGGAGTCAACTGACTATATCGGGATGCCGGGAGCCACAGCCACTCAGTCTTGGAAGGGTTGAGCCTGAGCCTGTTCCTCCCCATCCAGATCCGCACAGCCTCCAGGCACTGGGACATCACTTCAAGGGCATCGTTGGGGTGGCCTGGGGTGGAGATGTACAGCTGGGTGTCACAGCGTACTGGTGGTATCTCACCCCAAAGCCACGGATGATCTCGCCCAGCGGCTTCACATAAATGTTGAACAGAAGGGGCGAGAGGACCGATCCCTGCGGCACTCCACAAATGAGAGGCCTCGAGGTCGACCTCTGCCCCCCTGCCAACACAAACTGCGACCGGTCGGAGAGAAAGGAGGAGAACCACCGCAACACAGTGCCTCCCACCCCCAACTCTTCCAGCCGGTGCAGCATGATACCATGGTCGATGGTATCAAAAGCCGCTGAGAGATCTAATAGGACCAGAACAGAGGAATAACCCCTGTCCCGAGCCCTCCAGAGATCATCCACCAATGCGACCAATGCCGTTTCCGTGCTGTGCCCAGACCTGAAACCCGACTGGAACGGATCTAGATAGGATGTTTCCTCCAGGAATTGTGGAAACTGTTGCGCGACCACACTCTCAACAACCTTCGCAATGAAGCGAAGGTTGGAGACAGGATGATAGTTAGCCAATATTGCTGGATCCAGGGACGGCTTCTTGAGGAGAGGCCTCACCACCGCCTCTTTCAGGGCAGCGGGGAAGTGACCCTCACTCAACGAAGCATTAATGACGCCCTGGAGCCAGCCTCGTGTAACCTCCCGGGAAGCCAGTACCAACCAGGAGGGACACGGGTCCAGTAAACATGTGGCCGCACTAAGTCTCCCCAAAATCCTGTCCACATCATCGGGAGTCACAGCATCAAACTCCTCCCAGATAACATTCTCAAGACTGTTCCTCATCACCCTGCCCTGATCTACCCAGTCAGAGTCCAAATCCCCCCGGATCTGAGCGATTTTGTCATACAGGTATTGTCCGAAATCCTCCGCCCTGCCTTCTAAGGGATCCTCCCGCACTCCCAGATGGAGCAGGGCGCGGGTCACCCTAAACAGGGCGGCCGGACGATTCCCTGATGACGCAATAGAGGCGGAAAAGTAGTTAGACTTTGCCGTCTTTATCGCCACTAGGTAGGCCTTAATATGCGACCTTACCAGTGTTCGATCAGATTCAGCGAGACTGGCCCTCCAACCGCTCTCCAGGCGTCTTTTCCGGCGCTTCATTTCCCTCAGCTCCTCAGTAAACCAAGGAGCCGCCCGGGATCGGCATCGGGTCAGAGGCCGCAAAGGCACAACTTGGTCCAAGGCCCCACCAGCCGCCCGATCCCAGGCGGCTACCAGGTCCTCGGCCGAGTCATGTGCTAGATCCTCAGGAAATGGCCCAAGCTCCGTCTGGAACCTATCAGGATCCATCAGGCGCCTGGGGCGGATCCATCTAATTGGGTCCGCCTCCCTGCGGCGAGGGGTCGCGGTTCGAAGATCTAGGCGAAGGAGTGAATGGTCAGTCCATGACAAGGGTTCCATGTCCATATCCCCTATAACAAGACCACTCAACCACTGGCCAGAGACAAAAATCAAATCCAGAGTGTGACCCCCCCTGTGAGTAGGGCCATGAACTAACTGGGTCAGGTCCATGGCCGTCATGGAAGCCATGAACTCCCGAGCCACCTCAGACGTTTCACCGACGGATGGCAAGTTGAAATCACCCATGACTAAAAGCCTGGGTGTATCTACTGCCACCGTGGCTATCACGTCGAGTAGCTCAGGTAGGGCTGTTGCCACGCGGCAGGGAGCCAGGTACGTAAGCAACAAGCCCATCTGAACCCCACGGCCCCACCTCACAAGGAGGGACTCACATCCGGCTATCTGAGGCACAGTGGTCTCCCTCGGATCCAGATCCTCGTTAATAATAACCGCCACCCCCCCGCCCCTCCCCTGGGCCCTCGGCTGATGGAATGCTCTGAAGCCTGGTGGGCACATTTCAACCAGAGGGACGCCACCCTCCGGGCCCAACCAGGTCTCCGTAATACCCGCCAGGTCCGCTCCTCCCTCTTGTATAAGATCGTGAATGCTATCTTGATGCTATCGCTCTGTTCATGCAGCCTAGGATTGTATTGGGTTTTTTTTGGGGTGGGGGAGCTGAAGTACACTGCTGGCACATACTTACTTGATGGTCCACTAGGACAGCTGTCCCCAGCCTTTCCTGCTCTGAACTGGCGGGGGGGGGCTGAGGAGGAGGGTAGAGGGGATGGTTTCTCACACATGCCCTCTGCTTGTGTAAACGGAGCTTTACATGTTTGCCTGCTGCTTGCGTGGTCTGGTTCTCAAAGGGCTGTGGTTCGGGGGTTGTGGACCCCTGCGCTAGGACACCAAACTCCCTCTCACGGTTACCATATTTTTTGGAGTATAAGACACACCTTAGTTTTTGGGGAGGAAAATAAGAAAAAAGCTGATTGGCGGGTGGATCAGCCTCCCGGAATACCCCCAATCAGCTGTTCCCAGAGGGGAATTTTAGCAACAGGTTCCTTGGTTGTGAGCTCTGTGCCTTGCCTTTATTTTCTGCCTATGAAACTTCTGAAATTCTGTTTCAGAAAAAAACTTTTTTTCCTGCCTCTGAAAGCCTCCAAAACAGAGCTTCAGAAAAAAAGCCTCTGAAGCTCTGTTTGGGGGCTTCTTTTCTGAAGCTTCTTTTCTGATGCTTTTTTCAGCCTCTGAAACCTCCGTTTGAGAAGCTGGGCAGGGCTACATTCGGAGTGTAAGACGCACCCAGATTTTCAGCCTCTTTTTTTGGGGGGGGGGGGGGAAAGGTGCGTCTTATACTCCAAAAATACAGTAGCTACTATTGAGCCAGATACCACCTATTCTATACCTGTGCACTTGATTCTTCCTGTCTAGGTGAACTCCATCTTGTTGGAGAGGGCCCAGTGCTCAAGTCTATGAAGAGCCTTCTGAATCTTGAGTCTATTCTCCGAAGTGTTAGCAGTTCCCCCTAAATTGGTGTCATTTACAAAATTGATGAGCTCTCCTTCTGTCCCTCATCTAGATCTAGATATAATTTAGATCTAGATATAATTTATAATTTAATTAAAGAGCACCTGCCCCAAAACAGAACCTTGAGGTACCCCACTGCGTGCTTCCCCCCATGTAGATGCAGTTCTGTTAAGCAATTTCTCAGCCAATTGTGAATCCATCTGGTGACGACACTGTCTCACATTGTTCTGTCTTACCAAGAAGTAGACTGTGGTCTATTTTCAAATCCCTTACTGTGAAGTCCAAAGTATATTACATCCATAGCATTTCCCCGATCCACTAATTTAGTCACTTTTATCAAAGAAGGCAATTAAGATTTGTCTGTAGTGATCTCTTTTCAACAAACCCATGCTAGCTTCTTGCAATTGGCTTGTTCATTTCTAGACGCTCACAGATCCTCTTTTCCAGGGTTTTCCCAGGTATTGATGTGAAGCTGATTGGTCTGTATTTCTTGGATCCACTTTCCCCCCCTCTTTAGTAGATTGGAACCCCATCACTACTTCTTCAGCCTTCTGGCAGTTCTCCTAGCTTTGTTCCAGGAGGTTTGAACAATTCTGTTCAGTGGTTCCGAGTTCACATCTGCTATCTCCTTCAGAACTGTGGGATGTAATCCTTGTGGTTGTGGTATTTAAACTCTCCTAGAGTGGAGAAGGTGTTTTGTTACCTATTTCTTGGCTTTTTTGACCTGCATTCCTGTTCTATCTGTCACTGTGCTGCTTTCGGTACGTTGAGCTATTTTTTCCCCACCCCCATTGGCGTGAAGACAAGTGCAAAAAAGAAATTAAGCAGCTCTGCTTTCTCCCTGCTGCTTTGCCATCTTCTCCCATTAGTGGACCCTATCATATCTTTTGACTTTTTCTTGTTCGTTACTTATTGGAGGGAAAAAACCCTTTTTGGGGGGTTATTTTTGGCATTTCTTGCATTTCTTCGTTTTCCTGACTCTGTCATTGCAGATTTGGGCAATTTGCTGGAATTCTCTAGCTACTTGCCCCTCTTATTAGTTGGTTTCCAAATGATGTAGGGAACCTGAGTCTGCCAGGAGCCTCCCATTGCAGAATTGGGACTTCTGGAAAGGACTCTGGGAGGATTGGTTGTGTTAGTTTTGTTTGCCGTTGTAAGTGATGTAAATCAGGAGTCATCAACCTTTTGGACCTCAGGGACCACTAAATTCATAATTTTAAATCCCACGGACCACTAATATGAATTTTTTAAAAAAGATAAATAGCATTTAGTGCTATTTAGCATATAAAAAATGCAAATAATTTTTCTGCGGACCACCAACATTTTCTCATGGACCACCAGTGGTCCAAGGACCACTGGTTGGTGACCACTGATCTAAATGTCTCTGGAGATCGTCAATCATCCAGGCCATGGTTGTCCCAAAGGTGCTTTTTTCTCCCCAAAAGGCAACTGGACTTTCTTGGATTTTTCTTTGTAAATGTTTTGCTTCTCATTCAAAAACTGAAGAAGCTTCTTGGATGAGAAGCAAAACTTTTTTTTTTTTTTTTTTAAGCCCAGTTGCTTTTTTGGAAAAAAGCATCTTTGGGACTTACTTGCAAGCGATCAGACGTCTGAAGGGCTTCTGCTGGCTACCTGGCAAATTTCTTGGAGAGGTTGAGCTTAGTTGGAGGTGGAGGGATATTCTGAATTCTGAAGCATTTTATTCATGCAGCTTGCTAAACTTTGGGATTTGGGGGGGGGAGGCTGGGGGAAGGGGATTTCCACAGTGAAGCCAACCCTTTCGCTTCTGGGGGAGTAGAAAACAGCTGATGTTGATCTGTAGAGAACCTAAGTCTGGTTAAATTCTGTTGTTAATGTATCACAGATTGTATAGTTAACCGGATGACAGTTTGCTAAGAAGGGTGACAAAACTTGCCTCCTTCCCCTTTTCCACATGTACATTTACGATCTGTATGTTTGAGCAAATGTCCCAGCTGAAGAGCTAGTGAAATACACTTCCATTCTCAATATCTTACGTAGCCAAAGGTACTCTGTTTTCCCGAAAATAAGACATCTCCTGATAATAAGCCCAATCAGGCTTTTGAGTGCATGTGCTAAAATATGCCTCTCCCCCGAAAATAAGCCCTCCCCGAAAATATTTAAATGCAGAACTGGAAATCAGACGGCAAGAAGAGCCCCGTCTTGCTCCATGCGCCCCAAAATAATAAGATCTCCCCAAAAATAAGGCCAAGCGCTTATTTCAGGGTTCAAAAAAAATATAAGACAGGGTCTTATTTTTGGGGAAACACGGTAGAGAAATTGGCTCCCCCCTCCCCCCGTTTTCCCAGAACTGGTTTACTGAATGGGAAAGACAGAAAAAGGGAAAAAAAAGGCATTTACAAGGATGACTTCCCTGATTTAATCTTTTTGTGGTTGTCAGTTTGGAGTACAGGTAGTCCTCGACTTACGAAAGTTCATTTAGTGACCGTTCAAAGTTACAGTGGCACTGAAAAATGTGATTTATGGCCATTTTTCAGAGTTACGACCTTTGCAGCATCCCTATGATCACGTGACCAAAATTCCAGATGTTTGGCAGCTAGTTCATATTTATGACCGTTGCAGTGTCTCAAAGTCTCGTGGTCCCCTTTTGCGACCTCCTGGGGAAGCCAGATTCATTGAATGTCCGTGTTACTAACTTAACGACTGCAGTGATCCACTTAACAACTGTGCCAAGAAAGGTGATTAAAATGGGCCAAAATTCACTCAAGAATTGTTGCTTAGCAACAGAAATATTGTGCTCAGTTGTGGTCGTATGTTGAGGACTACCTGTACCTTTATGCTACCCTCTTTTCCCCAAAATAAGATACCCCCACTGATAATAAGCCCAATCGGGATTTTTGAGCGCATGGCAATAAGGCCAAGCATTTATTTCAGGGTTCAAAAAAAAAATAAAAATAAGGTAGAGAATGTTAGCTTGAGGGCGAGAGGAAGGCCTTTCTGAACAGATCCCCCGGGGCACTTCCATAACCCTCTCCAGCTGTGTGCCTAAATTATAATAATTCAGTGGCCCCCAACCTTTTGGGCACCAGGGACGGGTTCCTTGGAGAGAGGTTTTTCTGCGGCCTGGAGGGGCATAGGACACATGGTTTTGCATGCTGCCTGCATCCCACAAATGGGGTTTCACTTGTTTGCGAGACCCCTGCTATAATTGACCTTTTGCTCAGCAGGACCCAAAAGCTCCGAGTAAGTCCGTTGTCCTCTCCTGAGGAATGCAGGCCTGCCATTTGTGTTCAAGTTGCCTCCCAATAGGCCAGGGGTCGGCAACCTTAAAACACTGAAAGAGTCATTTGGACCCGTTTCCCACAGAAAAGAAAACACCGGGAGCCACAAAACCCTTTTGTCACCTAAAATGAAGATAACACTGCATATATTGTTTTTTACCTTTATGCTATGTATAAAAAAAACTATAGTGTGTTGCATTTATGAAATCAATGACCTGTTACAGAGAAAACACATTTTTATTTCTGCACGCAACAAAAATATTTTGAACTCCAGGAAAAAAAAAAGATGGGTTGAAAAGCTCAATAAATCACGTGCTGAAGGATGTCGCACATTGGCGGTTGTGACGCATATTTTGACAGGGAGCTGCAGCAGAGGGATGAAAGAGCCACAGGCGGCTCCAGAGCCAAGGGTTGCTGACCCCTGCAACTTTTATAAGGCTCCCAAACTGTAAATGATTCACTGGTTAAGTTGTCCAGTTTGAATCCAGTTTGTGGATTCACATTAATGTAGATGTCGAGGGAAAACGGGCGTCTTCCGTTTTTCAGCCTCTCGCCCCCCCCTCCCCCCTTTAGTGTGCCGGTCTGGCTTCCTGGATAACCATGGCTCCCAGAGTGTCCTAATTCCTTCTTTCCTTTTTTCCCTCCCTGCAGGTCTCAGTGGCGCAATGGCCAGCATCAGCGTCCGCTCGAGCACCCCGGGCTCCCCCACCCACGTGAGCAGTGGCTCCAACGGGAGTCGAAGGAGAAACGGACTCCATGATGTTGACTTGAACACTTTCATATCTGAAGAAATGGCACTCCACTTGGACAATGGTGGAACTAGAAAGCGTACCTCAGCCCAGTGCGGTGATGGCATTACGGACTCCCCGACCCATAAACGCAACCGTATGATCTAAATGGCAACAATTGTTTTCACCCTCCCCTTCCCCCACCTGCCCCCCTCCCCTTTGCTCAAAAAAGCCCACTGGTGCTCATCTGCCCACTGGGAAAACAAACTTGAGGCTCTCTCTTCGCGAGTCACACAAAATATTTGCCATAAACGAAAAGAATACATCCGGAGGCTAGACTCCCCTCGAACCTCCTCTATGGCTTTCCTCAGAGTAGATTCTTTAGCAAGAGGATTTCCAACGTTGTGTAGTAGCTAGCAAGCTCATCGCAGGTTAGATCACACATCCATTCCAAGGCTAAAAGTGACCTTACGTGTACTCTTAAAAGGGAAGAAAGGAAATATCAGACATTTTATTTGGTTATAGATTGCTTTCTGTCCTTTATTTCTTGCCGTGTTTCAATATTTGCTTCAACAATATTGCCACTTTTAGACAACAGTGTCAACACCATGACTTGGCAAGTAAGACCCACATGCTTCCTTTAGAGAGAATATATATATATATATATATATATATATATATATATATATATATATATATATATATATATATTTTCCTTTTAAAGCCTACTAGACACATAATTTTCTATTTAAATAAGTGCGCACATTATAAGCTTTGGCTTGTGTCCATTTTTAAAAAAAAAAATTTACAGAGCAATTGAGAACCGGGAGGTGATGTAAACAGGTTCCCTGGTGGTGATGCGGCAGAGACTTAAGTCATTACAAGAAGGCTGTTTGTTGAGGTTGTGTGTGTGAGCTCTAAAGCAGTTGCCCCCAGGCCCTCCT
Organism: Pantherophis guttatus; assembly: GCF_059756535.1. Lineage (NCBI taxonomy): Eukaryota > Metazoa > Chordata > Lepidosauria > Squamata > Colubridae > Pantherophis > Pantherophis guttatus. The sequence continues at coordinate 4,041,018 of NC_142076.1, forward strand.
CTTCCATCTGCCCCAGGAATGTCCACCTGGAAGGTTTTGAATGGATTGCTTAAGTCCGCCAGCAGAGTACTTTGAGCGTCAGAGGGATGTGTTTTGTCACTGGGAGGACATGTGGTTTTGGGTAATACAGGTACGTATCATATCCTTTCCTCAGTGTGTGGGGAGAAAACTGGGTGGGTAGGAAATGTATTTATTTTTTTAAAAGGGGGTTTGGCCTTTGTGTCTTCCCATCATGCTGCGGGGGTGAGGTTTGAGCTGCTTTTAAAAAGCAGGAACACCCGTGTCTCGGGCACAATCATTTTCTTTGACATTTGGGCGAGATAGAAGAACCTCTAGACCCCATTTTGGGTGGCTTTAGTGCCCAGGACTGCAGAGCTAAGCCGGCCCCCAGTGTTGGGGTTTTGCTGGCCAAGCCTTCTGACGCCAGCAGAGGGTAATGTTGGTATAGCAAAAGGGAACCACCATTTTCGAGTCAGGTATGTGAGACACCCACCCCCTGAGCTACCTTGAGAAAGGTAAAAGGGAGAGGGCCAGGACATAAGGGCTGAACTGCTCCACCTGGGTCGAAATTCCCCTCCCCTCCCATCTTGGCACACAGACCCTCCTTTCTGTGTCCTCCAGAGATCTGTTGCATTTTTATCAAAGGAAAGGATTGTAATAACTCTTGCCCGACAACACTGGGAGTTTGAAAATGGTAGGTTAGTCTTCTCTGTTCTGGTGCCCCCCAGCTGTGTTTGGCTACAGCCCCTTCGTCCCTTGCCTTCTGGCTGAGGATGATGGGAGCTCTAGTCTGCCTTGACTGCAGAAGGGCAGTTTGCAGTGTTTCAAAAACAGCCTTGGAACCAGATTCCCCTTGAACGTTGCTTGACTGGGCAGCTCAATACACCGTAGGGTTCTTAGATTAGAAGCCTCTCCATGCCCCTTCAGTCAGATGTTTTCCCCTGGATCTCTCGTCTCTTCCCGAGGCTTCCTATTTCTCTTAATTTGGGAATGGTGGTGTCAGATCCACGGAGACCTGTCTAAGCAGCAAAAGTCCTTGCAATTGGGTGTGTGTCTGTGTGTGTGTGGGGGGGGGGCTGATTCAGGAGGGATTCAGGCAACATTAAGGGGATCTGCTGAATTGCACACCCTTGTTTTTGCCTTTGGGAAAAAAAAGCAGTGTGAAGCACAGGGTACCCCAATTTAAAAGGCCATGGAGGTTCTCTGGGAGAAGCAGAAGTATTCTCATTTACTTCGTGGAGTTTTAAAAAAAACACCACACTGCTAATTGCATCTTTAAAACAGTTTAAAAATGACCTGTCATGAAACTATGAGAATTTAAAATTAATTTCCAGCCTCAAGTCTCAGGTTGCGTTATCTTTTAGATGTTCTTTTGAAAGATTGCCAGTGTTGGAAATGCAGCTCATGGATGACTTTTTGACTTAATGAGAGAATCCAGACTGCAGGGTGTCGGTGTGACGTGGTTCTTATCTGGTTTAAACAAGCATTTCTCTCTGGAGAATTAAAAGCACTTAAATGTTTTGCGGGTGCAGGATTAAGAAAGACTGGTTGCAAAATGTTTAAAAAAAATATTCTGCCAAAAAACATAACTTCGAATGAAATTGTAACTGAAAATCTCGACTCTAAGTGAGCAGAGCCATCTAATAAATACTCTCAGAAAGAAAAAAAATTGGCCTGGAATGGAGAAATAGGAAATGAGGACTTGGGCCACTGATGAACGCACAGACTCCTTGATTTAAATCATCGGTGCCCTGAATGAGTATGGAGCTTTGCTTGAGGGTCTTTGGTCTGGGGGTTTCTCCAAAGTCGTTACGAGCCCAGCCCAAAATGCTAGACAGAGGAGATCAAGATTGCTTCCCAGTTAGAGACCGAACGATGGAGCCTGTAGCTCTCCCGTCTGTGGAATTTATTCCCTCCCCTCCCTTCCTCTTATACCAATTAGACTAGAGTAACTCTTCTGTGCTTCGAAGCTTTGCTTTCAGTCTAGCTCCTCTGAACAAAATCATTTGAGCATTTAAAAAAAACAACTTTTTTTGGGGTGCCATCTTTTTGTTTTGGCAAAGAAAAAAAAAACCAGGCTTGGATAAGCCAGCTGCCCTTTATAGTCTGTGTGCTTGTAAAGCTTCAACTTTTTACTTTACTGCTTTTTTTTTTAATAAAAAAACAAACAAACTCTTATTTGCTGTCAAAAACGTTCATTCTCCTGCCAAAATAATCATAATCTCGATTGCATGAGGGCCCTCATTAGAGAAGTGGCTTGTGTCACAAGCAGATTTCTTTAAAGCTCGGCCATGGAATAGCCCCAGAGGTTGCTCCTTGATAGGTGACTTTTGGAAGACTATTACTCTTTGAACCCAGACCTGTCTAGTACTTAAGGTGGAGTAGAGAAATAGTCTGTCGCCGTTCAGCTCTTTTTTAATTATTATTATCTGACATGATTGGATGCCCTTCTGGTGATACTCGTCTCATTCTGTTTTTCCTTGTAAACCAAACTTAACATGAATGTGGGGCAGATTTTACATATAGTGTATCCTGCATTGAAGCTGAGCTTGGCTTGCATATTACTAAAATTCAATTTTAAATATTAAAACACTTGAGCTATAGTGAAGTAATGCAAAGCTGATTCTTCCCCCCCCCCCCTTCCCCTCCTTTGTTTGAAATGGAATTCCTGCAAATCTTCAAATGTGACTTTGCTCTGCTGGAGAAATAGATACCTTTTTAAAACCGTAATAAAATTAAATAAAATAAATCGACACCGCCTGCTTGTTTACGTTCTTTATTGTTTGAGCCAGTCAGAGGGGACGGTCATTTGAGATCTGGGGGTAATATTTGGGGGGAGGGGTTGGGAGCTGCAATGGGTGGGGGATCACAATATATGCTGGCATTTTATGTTTTTTTCCTGGGTTGGTGGGATTATAGCCTTCGTTTGGATGGCAAATCACTTGCCAATCTGATCACCATCTTCATTTAATGACCCCATAATCCCTAGCAGGGTGGAGTCTGGGCAACTGAATGGAGCTAGCAGAGTGTTTTAATGGCCAGATGCCTTTCCTGTCGCCAGTGCGGAGTTTTGTTCAGCAGATCTCAGTGGTGCCAATTTGATCCTGGGGGGAAAATCCAGTTGGAATGGATCTTAAGTTTTTTTCAACCTTGGCAGCCTGCAAATTTGTCTGGAGTACAGGTAGTCCTCAACTTACGACAGTTCAAAGTTACAATGGCACTGAGAGAAGTGACCGTTTTTCACACATCTATTAAACCACCACCCCCATGGTCATGTGATTAAAATTCGGATACTTGGCATGTGACGCATGATGGGTTGCAGTGTCCCGGGGTGTGTGTGTGTGTGTCACGTGATCCCTTTTTGCAACCTGACAAGCAAAGTCGATGGAAAAGCCACAAGTTGCAAAAGGGGGCAAAATTCATTTAACAAAACGTCTCGGCAACAGACGTTTTTGGCTCAGTTGTGATCGTAAATCGAGGATTATCTGTACGACGGAAGCCTTGGCCAACCCAAGCAGGGCCAATGGAGGAACTGGGGCTTGGGGTCCCATATATTTTACTGTTCATGGAGCAAAAGGAGCTGCTGTGGGAGGCAACCTTGGTGTTTCTAGGAACTATGTTGGCATAGCCCAAGAATCCAGCAACCATCCTGGATCAAGAGTTTTAAAATAGGTTGAATATTACCGCTCTGGTTTTCACATATTGGGTAAATCGCATTATAAGCTAGGTGGCAATATGGACTAGAAACCTAACTTTCTGGAATGGGAGCTCAAATGTCCACCTTCAGTGCATTTGGGCAGTTCCCAGGACTTGCACGGATGTGAACTCGGCTTTTTTAAAAGAGCAGACATGTTTCACAGCGACCCTAAATTTGGGCAACGTAAAGGTTGCTCTTGAAAGTGGGAACGTGAGCCATATCAAATGGGCTTGTTATGACAATTGCTAGGATAGAGCCATGGTGGCGCAGTGGTTAGAATGCAGTATTGCGGGCTAATTCTGCCGACTGCCAGCAGTTCAGTTCACACTGGCTCAAGATTGGCTCAGCCTTCCATCCTTCCGAGGTGGGTAAAATAAGGACCCCAGATTGTTGGGGGCCATAGGCTGACTCTGTAAACTGCTTAGAGGGGGCTGTGAAGCACTGAAGCAGTATATAAGTCTTAAGTGCTATTGCTATTGTGATAGTAACATCCTTACAGACCTCCAGAAGCTAAGCAAGGGGTGAACTGGTAGGTGCCTGAATGGCACATTGACTGGGGAACTCTGGGGAGTTGAAGTCCGCATATCTTAAAAGTTGCCACGGTTGACAAACACTGCTCTGGAGAGAGAGATCCTGCATATGGTGTATATTTTACACACACACACACACACAAATACAGACAACAGCCATATTCACAAGGTAATAGTAGGTAGTTAGGCTGTTGGTTTGAGCTCCGAGCTTGTCCATTTGGTTGCAAACATTTTGTCACCATTCGAGGAGACCGTGAGTTTTGAGTTGTGCTCGTCTGTCAGAAGACAGGCCTTTTATTTTTTTTCTTCATGTTTTTATTAGACGTTTTTCTTCATTTTATATCACATTTTCAATCTTTACAGCGCTTCAATACCAGTATCACTTATAAGTACATAAATTATTTACATTGTTCTTCCTTACCCTTTAAATACATTTATCTATTCTATATATTGTAACAATATTCGTAACTATATATATTTTACCTTTTTAACTTAAAAATATTTTTAAGGACACGGGCCTTTAAAACCCTTTTTATGAGATGCAAATTAGTCTGAAACGGACGAGCACAATTCAAAGCACACGGACGATGTCTCCTCGAAAGGTGACGAAATGTTTGCAACCAAATTGCCAAGCTCGGAGCTCAAACCAGCAGCCTAAATATTCACAAGTCTTTAGAACCAGGCATAAAGCTATCCCTGGTAGCTGAAGTAAATAGTAGATGGAAACAATCTCTTCAAGTTTTTGGCAAAACTAGAAAAAGTTCTCATTCCTGAGTTCTGGAGAGATTTTACAGGTAGCTGCAAATTATGTGGATATTAATACTAATACTACTACAAAGTGTGTGTGTGTGTGTGTGTGTGTGTGGCTTCTCAACATTTCCTCCCTTTTGGGTTTTCTCTAGTTGTGCAAAGAGAAATATAGGTAGTCCTCCACTTACAACCACAACGGAGCCCCAAATTTCTATTGCTAAGCGAGACATACGTTAAGTGATTTTTGCCTCCTGTTAATGACCTTTCTTGCCACAGTTGTTAAGTGAACCGCTGCAGATGTTAAGTTAGAAACACCGTCATTAAGTGAATTTGGCTTACCCTTTGACTTTGCTTGTTGGAAGGTTGCAAAAGGGGATCACATGACCCCGGGACACTGGGACCGTCCTAAATATGTGTCGTGGCCCATCAATGGTCTGTGCGGATTGTAGCTGATTCGGACAGCGAGGAGGCTGGTGTGGTGTTGTGCCAGCAGCCTGTGCAGCAAGCATCCAAGTCGGCTCTGGAGAAGATGTGCCAGAGGCAGGGATTCAGCCAGGGCCTTCAGAACCTCCAGAAGCTCCTTTAAGTGAGGAGGACGAAGAGGAGCCTCTTCTCGATGCACGGGTGCGCAGAGCGGCCAAAAGGCAGGAGTGGCTCCTCAGGAGGAGGTCTCCTCGAGAGTAAGACTTGGGGCTAATTGGCCACTCCCTTAGCCTATTTAAGGAGGAATGCCGACTGAAGCAATTTCCAGGGAACAACTTTAGTTCATTCTCCGCCGCGTCTGGATTCTCTGCAAATTGCTTCTGGGCTTTCTGCCAACCTTAGTAAGATTGTGATTACTTTATCTTTGTTTTCTTGTAGGCTGTTAAGGAAGTTTATTAACAGCCTTTGTTTTGAAAAAGACTCAGTTATTTTAGTAAATTAAGTTTTGTACAAACTTTGTGTGTGCTGTGTTCTTTGGGGCAGAACATAGCTGGGGCAGAACAATATGAGTCAGTTGCCAAACACCTGAATTTTGATCACATGACCAATGGGATACTGCAAAGGTCATAAGTGTGAAAAACGATCATAAGTCACTTTTTTCAGTGCCGCTGCAAATTTGAACAGTCACTAAACAAACTTGTGAGTCAAGGACTACCTGTAGTATGTAGTTTGATTATGGTGACTTACTTTAGGGAGATAGCTTTTAAAGATGGCTTATATATATTTAATTAATAAACACTTACCGTACTTTCAATAATAGTCTGTAGAGATTCTCAGTCATCCGGGTCCTGGTTGTCCCAAAGGTGCTTTTTTTCAAGAGGCAACTGGACTTTTTTCTTTTGAAGACATTTCGCTTCTCATCCAAGAAGCTTCTTCAGCTCTGACTGAATGATTTATTCCCCGCCGTCCAGTCATAGCTGGAGAAGCTTCTTGGATGAGAAGTGAAACGTCTTCAAATAAAGACAAAAAAGTCCAGTTGCCTCTTGAAAAAAGCACCTTTAGGACAGGTGTGAAATGCTACTGGTTCGCTCCGGTTCGGGTGAATCGTTAGTGATAAAAACTACCGCTTCAGGTGAACCGGTAGTAAAAAAAAGCTACCGCTTGGTCCGAACCGGTATTTCTGATGATCAGCTGTGTGGCACGATTTATATTCTATTTATCTATCTAAATAGCGCAGGACAGCTTTTCCCCCCCTCAATGTTCTACTTTTGTTCAAATGGCTCCTTTTTCTGCATGAAGCGCACATTGGTGTGCACTGCGCATGTGTGCGCACGCAACATGCATTTGTCTGGCATGCACTGCATGCGTGGGCAGCAAACCAGTGGCAATTGGCGGAAGATTTCACCACTGCTTTGGGACCCATTTTCAATAATATTTAATGCTATTTCTTATTTTACCATCTGCTTATTAATAAGATTATTCTCAGGTACTCAAATTTCTAGGCTGAAGCTAAAGACATTTTTTTTTCCCTATAGCTGTTTTGATTTTACAGGTACCTGAGATATTAAGGGAATTACCAGCAAATGAAATGTCTAAATGTTTGCAACTGCCACAGGGCTTTCCAATGAGCATCTTGGACAAAGCTGTTTGAAGGTGTTGTTTGGACGATGCTGGCTTGTCTAGAAACTTAATAGGCAAACTGTAAAAGTAAAGATATTATCTGTTGAGAACAATGTAAAATCACAGCTGCCGGTTCTTCAGCTGCTCTTGATCTCCATAAGCACCGAGTTCTTCCTAAGAACCTAGGACAGGGGTCAGCAATCTGCAGCTCCGGAGCCGCATGCAGCTCTTTGGACCCTCTGCTGTGGCTCCCTGTCAGGTGATCCCACCACTGACTGGCCCTCTCCTCCCAGTCATTCCTCGCCTGACCTGAGAAGGTAAGGGCGACGGCGGGGGATGGAGAGGCGGCCAGGGCAGAGACAGAGAGATACAGAGAGAGGGGAAGAGAGAGACATAGAGAGATACAGAGAGAGAGAGGGAGGGAGGGGAGAGAGAGATATGTCAAAAGGATTTTGTGGTTCCCGGTGTTTTTTGACAACTGGTTCTCTACCCTAATGACCGGCTGGGTAGGCATGGCTGGGGGGGTGTCATGTGACTGGTGGAAGTGAGTGACATCAAGTTGGCCACGCCCACCCAGGTTTTGTGGCTCCTGATGTTTTCTTTTTTGTGGGAAATGGTCCAAATGGCTCTTTGAGTATTTAAGGTTGCAGACCCCTGACCTAGGAATTCATAATTATTGGCATAGTATATGTGGGTCCATGCCTTTTGCAATTCTTTGGGTTATTCCCTCCATATCTCATGGTCACAGTTGACAGATGGAAATGTCTTTATGTCCAAGAGTTTTTAATGTTTAAGTCAGTGTACCAGCAACCACCGGGATCACCCTAAAATTATGATTTAGGCCATCATCTTTCAACTTTCATTTTCAGATCTTGACACATTCTGATCCTCTCCAGTTCTGTGTCTTTTATTCTGCTATGCCCTGGTACTGCTCCTTCAATTATCCACACTTTCTTCTTTTCAACCACAATAAAATTCCGGTGTGTTATGAACCAAGACGTTTTTTAATCAGTTTGAATTTGGAAATCCTACAGTATTTTAACTTGCTCATTTTCTATTTTTTCCCCCCCAAGTCAGAGGTGGGTTTCAGCAGGTTCTGACCAGTTCTGGAGAACCGGTAGTGGAAATTTTGAGTAGTCTGGAGAACCGGTAGCAAAAATTCTGACTGGCCTCGCCCCCATCTATTCTCTGCCTCCCAAGTCCCAGCTGATTGGGAGGAAATGGGAATTTTGCAGTAACCTTCCCCTGGATTGGGGAGGGAATGGAGATTTTGCAGTATCCTTCCCCCGGAGTGGGGTGGGAATGGAGATTTTGCAGTATCCTTCCCCTGCCACACCCACCAAGCCACGCCCACCAAGCCATGCCATACCATGCCACGCCCACCGAGCCACACCCACAGAACCGGTAGTAAAAAATTTTGAAACCCACCACTGCCCCAAGTATATGTTCCCACCCAGTTTTCACACAATGATTTTTTGCAGATGTTCCAGTGTGGACAGGCGTGGGATGCCTTTTGTTTATCGTCAGTTTGTGCAATCACCTTGCACGATCTACTGTTTCTTCTGCTTTTTTTTTTTTTTTTGCACAATCCGAACTTTGAATCATCTGATGATTTTTTTCCCCCAGTTCTGGCCTTGAGCGCGCATTATTACTTTAATAACATTTCATTCCCTTTAAATGGCAGTGTGGTTGAAGGATGCCCTTGTTATCCTTCAGTTTTCAGTACAATCAGATCAGTGTCTACATTTACGTTATCGCTGTGCAATTATTTTTATCATCATGACAAAGCACAGCTCGGTTGCCCTAGTGCCCCAGTTTCTTGCCACACCCCCTGGGGCCTTATGTGTGTGTTTGTGTGTGTGTGTCCCAGCTCTTTGTCCCTTCCATCTCTCTGGGTGATGAGGGATTATGTCACCTCGTGTTGTGACTTCCCCCCGCGGTTCATTGGCTTTCAGGCATCTCCCGGGCAACGAGACCAAACCGAAGAGGCTGATCTGTTTCCTTACAGCAGAGATCAGCTCCCTCATTGGCTAGGAGCGTTGCCTATAGCAACGGGAAGACGCTGATCAGAGCTGCTTTTGTGGCAGGCGAGCATCCTCGAGGCCTCTGAGCGAGCCGGGGAATTTCCTGGCCTGGCAAAGCTGCCACCGGAGCCATGTCTCAGCCTGCTGTGCTTCTCACCCAGGAGCCTGCTCCGCAGAGCATCCCTGTTTCTGAGCTGCCCATGAAGGTTTACGAGCCGGCTCTGAACACCGGTCCCGATTCATCGAGCGGTTTGGCTACAGCTGGCTTCCGCACCGCCAAGTTCCTGCCTGAAGAATGGCACCAGAACAACTACATCCGATACCACGAGGCCTTTGCTGACCGCGACCATTCTGAGCGCTGCCGCCATGAGTCCCAGAACCTGGCCAATTACACGGCTGAGTTGGCCCAGCGCACCCAGGAGGACTCTACGGCTAAAGTGGGTCAGAGGCTCCAGGACATCCACTTCTGGAAGTCGGAGCTTCAGAGGGAGATTGAGGACCTGGTGGCTGAGACTGACCAGCTGGCAGCTCAGAAGCTGCGGCTGGAGCGAGCCATTGATGCCACGGAGGTCCCCTACAGCATCGCCACGGACAACCTGCAATGCCGGGAACGCCGGCAGCATCCTGACCTGGTGAGGGACCAGGTGGAGGTAGAGCTGCTCAAGGTAGGGCATTTCCTTCATAAATGGTCCCCTGGTGCATGGCTGTTTGCATGTTCTTGGAGTCAGGGAAGAACTTGAGCTGAGATTGGAGGTTCTGTTTGGTAGCACAGAAGGTCCCCAGTTTCTACACTGGTATCTCCGTCATACTACAAATGATGTTTTGCCTGAAACCCTGGAGAACCCAAACCAGTCCACAGTCAGGTTTGCACAAAAAGCTAATCACATTATGGCAGAGGGTGTGAACTCAAGGCAGGTGGGGCTTGTGTGACAAATTGTGGTCAAAACGAATGTCTCCTCCTCCTCTTCTTGTGCCATATCCGTCATTGGACGTTGGCAATGATGTTGGCGATCTTATTTTGATCAGCAGCCGCACGAAAAAGTGCTGTTGAGTTTTGTCCAAACCAGTCCCTTAGATTTTGAAGCCATGATGTTCTTCTTCTGCCTGAACCTCACTTGCCTTGAATCTTTCCTTGGAGGTTTAAGTGAAGGATGCCATATTTTTCGGGGTGTCACATCACATGCCCAAAATATTTTAACTTTTGCTTTTTAATGGCTTTGATGATTTCCCTTGGCTTTCCCAGGTGGCTTATCACCTCCTCGTTTGTGATTTTGTTAACCCAGTTTATATGTAACAGCTGCTGTAAGTCCATGTTTCAAATGCTTCTAGTTTCTGCAAGTGGTTTTCTGTCAGAGACCAACTCTCCACTCTGTAGAGCAGGATAGAAATGCCTCCTAGCCCAATGAACCCAGGCAGAACCTTGACCGAGATGGAGCGGGACGCGGTATAACAGAATATGTCATTTGCTTTGCACCCTATTTGGAAGTAAACGTGAAAGTGGACTTGCTACAGGATTCAGAAACGACTCCAGACCGAGTGCCCAAAGCGTGCATGTGTGTGCACGCGAATGCGCACGAAGGGTCTGATGCGGGTTGATCCACAGAGTGTGGTTAAAAAAAGTCACCATGGCGATGAATTTTAAAATCTATCCATCCATCCATCCATCCATTCTCTCTCTCTCTCTCTCTCTCTCTCTCTCTCTCTCTCTCTCTCTCTCTCTATCTCTATCCATCATCTCTCTCTCTCTCTCTCTCTCATCTCTCTCTTTCTCTCTCTCCAGAGCCCGGGGAGGGCAACCCCCCCCCCCCGCTGTGGTGCAGGAGGCCGACTAGGCCACGCCCACCATGGCCACGCCCACCCAACAACCAGGCAGAGAACCCCTTGCTAAAATTTTTGAAGCCCACCCCTGGTTTGATCCCCAGGGAGGCTTGAGAAAGGAAACTGAGTCAACTGTTCCAGATGGGAAGGGGCTATTTTCTAAAGGAAGGCAGTTCAGGGAGGGGGGGTGGACCCCGTATGGCAGGAAGGTTCAGATCCATAAAAAGCTCCAATTGTGGAAATAGGATGTCCTTTACCTAACCTGCCTAAGTCAACAGTTTTTGAAGTAAGATCTAGCCCTCCAAGATGTATGCAACCGTGAGGGCTAGGAACTTGCCTACAAAATAAAAAAAAAAAATCAGAACTTTTTAAACAAAATGCTGCGCTGTATTTTGCTTCTGTTTTGAAATCCACAGCAGGCAGACAGGTCTAAGCGGATGGAAGGTGCACCCATCATTTTAAAGGTTTCCCTTCGTTGCCTTTGCAGGCAGTTCCCTGATGTACTTATATTTTTACCGTTTTCGTTTAGGAGACCGAGCTCATCCGAAATATCCAAGAGCTCCTGAAAAGAACAGTGAAGCAAGCTGTTAACCAGATGCAGTAAGGCCTCTATTCAGTATTTGGTCATGACCAACTTCTAAGGTTTGGTGGGGGGGGGGGCGACATGAGTGTCGGCTTTCTCAAATGAAGTGCATGTAACTCATTCTTCCCCATCTTGGCCTACCTGGTTCCCAACCTCTTTGCACAACTAAACAAGACTGTGTCTGATTTTGTCTGGATGACATTCTAGTCCTGCCATGCATTGCCAAGTTCTTGTTTAAAAAGATGTGGTTAAAAATGCAGGTCATCTTAACTTAAAATCAAAATTAGGATTGGAACTTCCATCACTAAGTAAGATGGTCGTTACTTTTGCAACCTTTTTTTGCAGCAGTCTTTAAGTAAATGATCACGGGTGTTAGCACTTAGACTTATATACCACTTCACAGTGCTTTACAGCCCTCTCTAAGCGTTTTACAGAGTCAGCACATTGCCCCCAACAATCTGGATCCTCATTTTATCCACCTTGGAAGGATGGAAAGCTTGAGCTGGTCAGGATCAGGATCAAACTGCTGGCTGTGGGCAGAGTTCGCCTGCAATACTGTATTCTAACCATTGGGAGGGAAGGAAGAAAGGAAGGAAGGAAGGAAGGAAGGAAGGAAGGAAGGAAGGAAGGAAGGAAGGAAGGAAGGAAGGAAGGTGGTTTACAGAGTTAGCCTATTGCCCCCCAACAATCTGAGTCCTCATTTTACCCACCTCGGAATGATGGAAGGCTGAGTCAACCTTGAGCCTGGTGAGATTCGAACTGCTGGCAGTGGGCAGAGTCAGCCTGCAATACTGCACTCTAGCCACTGAACCAACAAGGAAGGAAGGAAGGAAGGAAGATAGCAATAGCACTTAGACTCATATACCACTTCACAGTGCTTTCTAGCCCTCTCTAAGCAGTTTACAGAGTCAGCCTCTTGCCCACAATAAACTGGGTCCTCATTTTACCAACCTTAGAAGGATGGAAGGTGGAGTCAACTTGAGCTAGTCAGGATCGAACTCCAGGCTGTGGGCAAAGTTAACCTGCAATCCTGCATTCTAACCACTGTGCCACCACATCTCTTTTAAGTATGAGGAAGGGACATAAGCAGGGGTGAAATGCAGCAGGTTCTGACAGGTTCTGGAGAACCGGTAGCGGAAATTTTGAGTAGTTCGGAGAATCGGCAAATACCATCTCTGGCTGGTCCCAGAGTGGGGTGGGAATGGAGATTTTGCAGTATCCTTCCCCTGCCACACCTACCAAGCCATGCTTACTAAGCTACACCACGCCCACCAAGCCACGCCCACAGAACCGGTAGTAAAAAAATTTCACACTGGACATAAGCCATTTTTTTCAGCATGGTCATAATATCAAATGGTTGTTAAATGGTCATAAATCAAAGTCTTAATCTGTATAGGACCCATACTTTAGATTGTCAGGGTTGTTATTGTAATATCAGTGTCAAAATGAAACATACTGACTTGCATAGAGTGCAAAATCTTTGGCTTACTTCACATCTACCGTATTTTCCTTGCTTTGCTTGCCTGAATCTATTCAGGCAAGCAAGCAACTCCCTGCCTGCAATCAAGCAAGGAGTTAGTTGTGGACTTCAACTCCCAGAATTCCTCAGCCAGCAAAGCAAAGCTGGCTGAGGAATTCTGGGAGTTGAAGTCTACAAGTCTTAAAGTTGCCAAGGTTGGAGACCCCTGTTCTATTGGGTAAGTTTTTTTCCCCTTTGGGAGCTTTAAAAAAAATAGTCAATTGGGGTTTTTTTAGTTGTTCTTTTTTAGACCTAGCCATTTAAAGTTTAGGAAGTTTTAAATTTAGCTTTCATATAAAAATAAAAATAAAATAAAATAAAACAATATTTGTGCAGCTTTCTGAGATTTAGTGTGTTTCTGTAGTGTTTCACTCCAACTACACAAACACACAAAATCTCACAAAGCTGTATGTGGAATTTGGTGTGTGTAAAGTGTGAAAGTTGGTTTTTTGGACTTTTGGTGGCTGTGTGAGGTTCCTGCTTGTTGCAGGGGCCATTTTGGGTCTAGCACAGCTGCTTTTACATTGTGGGTGAGCCAGTTGTGTTGTGTTGTGTGTGTTTAGAGTGTGAAAGTTTTTTGGGGGGGCTTTTTGTGGCTGTGTGAGGTTCCTGCTTGTTGCAGGGGCCATTTTGGGTCTAGCACAGCTGCTTTTACATTGTGGGTGAGCCAGTTGTGTTGTGTTGTGTGTGTTTAGAGTGTGAAAGTTTTTTGGGGGGGCTTTTTGTGGCTGTGTGAGGTTCCTGCTTGTTACAGGGGCCATTTTGGGTCTAGCACAGCTGCTTTTACATTGTAGGTGAGCCAGTTGATGTTTTTTAATTTTTATTTGGTGTGCATTGGAAGAGGGGCAGTCTTATATGGCGAGTATAGCCCAAACCCTATATTTTAACAGGAAAAGTTGGGGGTCGTCTTATATGCCCAGTCGTCTTATACGCCGGAAAATACGGTATGTACTAATTTGCCCCAAGGTTTGACGATTTAAGAAGCAAAGTCAATGGGGAAAACAGAGTCACTCAACAACCGTGTTACTAACTCACGATTTACTTAACAATCGTGGCAGGAAAAGTTTGCAAAATGGGGCAAAACTCACCTGATAAGTGTCTTGCTCAGCAACAGAAAGTCGAGGACCTGTGAAACATTAAAAAAAATTAAATAAGCAACAACACCAGTGGTTATCTCAATTACTACCTCCAAGAAAGCCAACCCCAAAATATCAACCACAGCAATAGGCTAGCATGCTAGGAAAATAAAGTAAAGAAAGAAATCTCTTATGCAGGGAAGAAAACTGAGCGTGGTGAAACAACTCAGTAATTTTTGGTTTTTTTATTCAAGGAAAAGGTAATTATTATTATTTGGTTCATTTCCTGTTCATCCACCAGATGGCGGTATAATATAGGAAACAAGGAGGCAGACACGTGGAAATTACAGGACTAAATGGGCTGATTTTTTAAAAAAATGTTTTTTTGTAGACAAAATACAGTAAATCAGAGAGAAGACTAGAGCCTGTGGTTTTGTTTTGTTTAAAATCTCCCCTGTGCTTTATTTTTGTAGCCAAATACAGGAAAACCAAAAAGAATCTGGAGATCTGAAAGCAAATTAAATTATTTAGGTTTATGGATAATAAAAGAGGAGCAAAAATCTTGAATCTCAAACTTACCTTTTCTGCTTTGGACTCTATTATTTTATGGCTCTGTTCATTTGTAAATTACAGATTTTTTTTAAAAAAGTGCAACAACCAAAATAACCTCTTTCCAAGTCCCTGCCAATATTTCCTTGTCTGTGCTTGCACAGCCTGGTAGCTCTTAAATTCTTTACAAAATCCATCCCTGTTTAATTTTTACAGGTGATTATCATGGAGTGATTTGAGAGAGATGATTCCTCAAATTATATTCCAATTATTTTCAATTGCACCCTTGAGATGTTCTTAGCATGACATTACATTCCGTCAAGCTTCAGTTTAAATTGCCAGCAGGTGACACGTAGAACAAGACGTATTCTGTCATGTATCCTGTTTGAAACCTGGTGCTTTTACTGGAAATTCAAAATGTTTTTTTTTTAAAAAAACATGGAAAGCTATTCTGAGATTAATGAATATTAGGTTTGTGAACATTTCCAGTTTTCAAATAAGTCTCCCATGAAAGCGAAATAGTGTCACTATTTTGTTAGTATTTTAATATTTTTATTTGGTATATCCATCTATGTAAGTGCAGTACTGTACAAGATTTCCAGAAAATATATAAAAGGTAAAGGTAAAGGTTTCCCTTGCACATAGGTGCTAGTCGCTCCTGACTCTAGGGGGCGGTGCTCATCTCCATTTCAAAGCCAAAGAGCCAGCGCTGTCCGAAGACATCTCTGTGGTCATGTGGCCGGCATGACTCAACGCCAAAGGCGCATGGAACTCTGTTCCCTCCCACCAAAAGTGGTCCCTATTTTTCTACTTGCATTTTTTACCTGCTTTCGAACTGCTAGATTGGCAGAAGCTGAGACAAGTAACGGGAGCTCACCCTGTTACGCGGCACTAGGGATTTGAACCGCTGAACTGCCGACCTTTCGATCGACAAGCTCAGCGTCTTAGCCACTGAGTCACCGTGTCCTGTAGAAAATATAAATAAATAAATAAATAAGAATTCCATTTTTTCAGACAAAAATCCTGTGTGGTAGGTTGAGGTGAGAGAGAATGATGGATCGAGAATTTCTGGGTTATTTCCTTGGCTATCTGAGGGTCTCCCTAATCCTCATGTATACAGCTAGTCCTCGATTTACAACATTTAGTTCATTTAGTGACCGTTCAAACTTACAACATCACTGAAAAAAGTGGCTGATGACCATTTTTCACACGATCGTTGCAGTATCCCACAGTCACATGATCAAAATTCAGACCCTTGGCAGCCGACACATACTTATGACAGTTGCCATGTCCCAGGGTCATGTGATCCCCTTTTATGACCTTCTGACAAGCAAAGTCAACGGGGAAGCCGGATTCACTTAGCAACCATGGTACTAACTTAACAACTGCAGTGACTCACTTAACAACCATGGCACAAAAGATCGTAAAATCAGGCGAAGCTCCCTTAACACCACCCTCTTACCAGACACTGGTAAGATCTCATATTAAGAATTACCTAGTGGCGATAAAAGCAGCAAAGTGTAATTATTTTGCTGCTCTTATTGCATCATCAGAGAACCGCCTGGCCGCCCTGTTTAGGATGACCTGCTCCTTGCTCCACCAGGGAGTGCGGGAGGACCCCTTGGAGGGTAGAGCCGAGGACTTTGTACAGTATCTGCATGACAAAATCACTCAGATTCGGGAAGGTCTGGACTCCGACTGGGTAGTTTCAGGGGGGAATGACTGAGGCAGGTCTTGAGAATGTTATCTGGGATGAGTTTGATCCTGTGACTCCTGACGACGTGGACAGGATTCTGGGTAGACTGAACGCGACCACATGTTTGTTGGACCCGTGTCCCTCCTGGTTAGTGCTGGCTTCTCAGGAGGTGACACGAGGCTGGCTCCAGGGGATTATAAATGCTTCACTGAGTGAGGGTGACTTCCTCGCTGCCTTGAAAGAGGCGGTGGTGAGGCCTCTCCTCAAGAAGCCTTCCCTGGACCCGGCAGTGTTGTCTAATTATCGTCCGGTCTCCAACCTTCGCTTTGTGGTGAAGGTTGTTGAGAGTGTGGTTGTGCGACAGCTCCCCCAGCACCTGGATGAAATAACGTATCTGGATCCGTTCCAGTCAGGCTTCAGGCCTGGGTACAGCATGGAAACAGAATTGGTCGCGTTGGTCGATGATCTCTGGAGGGCTCAGGACAGAGGTTGCTCCTCTGTCCTGGTTCTATTAGATCTCTCAGCGGCTTTTGATACCATTGACCATGGTATCATGCTGCACTGGTTGGTAGAGCTAGGGGTGGGGGGCACTGTGTTGCAGTGGTTCTCCTCCTTTCTCTCCAACCGGTTGCAGTCTGTGTTGGCAGGGGGGCAGAGGTCGACCCCGAGGTGCCTCATATGTGGGGTGCCACAAGGGTCGGTCCTCTCGCCCCTTCTGTTCAACATTTATGTAAAGCCGCTGGGCGAGATCATCCGTGGTTTCGGGGTGGAGTACCATCAGTACGCTGACGATACTCAGCTGTACATCTCCACCCCGGACCACCCCAACAATGCCCTTAAAGTGATGTCCCGGTGCCTGGAGGCCGTGCGGATCTGGATGGGGAGAAACAGGCTCAGGCTCAACCCATCCAAGACTGAGTGGCTGTGGTTTCCGACATCCCGATATAGTCAGTTGGTGCCATCACTGACTATTGGGGACGAATTGCTGGCCCCCACGGAGAGGGCTTGCAACTTGGGCGTCCTCCTGGATTCACGGCTGTCTTTAGAAGAGCATTTGACGGCCATGACCGGGAGGATTTTCCATCAGGTTCGCCTGATTCGCCAGTTGTGTCCCTTTCTGGATCGGGACTCCTTATGCACGGTCACTCATGCCCTTGTCACTTCCCACTTGGACTACTGCAATGCTCTCTACATGGGGCTCCCCTTGAGGAGCACCCGGAGGCTCCAACTGGCTCAGAGTGCGGCTGCGCGGGTGGTTATGGGAGTGACATGGTGTTCCCATGTAACACCTTTCCTGCACAAGCTGCACTGGCTCCCGGTGGTCTTCCGTGTGCGCTTCAAGGTTTTGGTTACCACCTTTAAAGCGCTCCATGGCTCAGGACCTGGGTACTTGCGGGACCGCCTGCTGCCACCAGTAGCCTCCCACCGGCCGGTACGCTCTCATAGAGAGGGACTCCTCCGGGTGCCGTCGGCCAAACAATGTCGACTGGCGGCCCCCAGGGGGAGAGCCTTCTCTGTGGGGGCACCTGCCATCTGGAATGAGCTCCCCCCGGAGATATGGAGGATCCCGGATCTACGCACTTTCCGCCGCACCCTCAAGACCTTTTTATTCCATCAGGCTGGCCTGGCCTAATTTTTCCCTTTTTCCCTTTTTAATATGCAAATTTTAATTCGTTCTTAATTTATTGGGGTGTTTTAAATCTGTCTTCGGCCAAATTGTTTAATTTGGTTTTATTCTGTTTTTTAAATTGTGTATTTATGTGTTTTTATCTTGTGGCTGTTCACCGCCCTGAGTCCTTCGGGAGTAGGGCGGTATATAAATCAAATAAACTAAACTAAACTATTAATAAATGTTTCGCTTAGCAACAGAAATTTTGGGTTCAATTGTGGTCATAAGTCAAGGACTGCCTGTATTTAGGGGCATCAAAAATTGTTCCTGTTCTGACTTGGTGCCATTATTCCCTGGAGGCCATCCTCTGATGAGAACGAGGCTAAAAGAAATCAGATTGATAAACGGACTTTTACCTATGAAATCAAAACATATTGTGCAAACCATTGTGCTTCAGAGGGAAATTTACTTTTTAACATTTATTTTATCTACCATATTTAAGTAATGCCCGTCTCCCTCATTAGAAGGACTCTTGTTGACAGGAACCTCTCCAGATCAAATCATCATAAAAAAAATATACGAATGTGCAGACATGGACAGATTATCTATGGAAATGAAGGAGAGGGAGGAGGACACCGAGTACTATTTAATATGGAATAAATGGTATTCCTGGCTGGAGAGTAAACATAAAATTTAAGGGATGTTTTTGTTATGAGATCGAATTGTAAATAGAAACCAAGATAATTTAAATAAAGATGTAAGTTTAAGATAGAAGATATTTAGAAGCAGAATTTGTGTAAAGAGGTTAAATAGGTTAGAGATACCAATGCAGAAAAGTTATTATTAGTATTGAAATTTTGTTTTTGGTTGTTTATATCTTTTGTTTTGTGTCTGTCTGTGTTTTTTTTCTTGTTTTTTTTGTGTGTATTGTGTTTCTTTTTGTACTGCGTATTTTAATCTTTGGAAATTTAATATTATTTTCATAAAAGAAGGACTCTGGTTGGGTTGCAATAAAATATCAAAAGCATAAAAACAGTATGTAGCATTTAAAGAGGCAAAGGAACATTTGAAATTAATTAATAGCTGGCGGGGGTCCAGGAGAAGAGCCTTTTCTGCTGTGGCCCCCGACCTCTGGAATAGTCTCCCATTTGGGGAAACATCTGCCCCCCCCCTTGGCCTTCCGGAAGAGTCTAGAAACCTGGTTGTGCTGCTTGGCCTGGAGGGATGTGACGGGGTAGAGAAGATTCTCATCCCAGGCTGCCCATCATCTTGGTGTTTCATTTTTAACTATTATAATTTTTTTTTTTTTTTAAACAGATAAGATAAGGTAAGAAGTCCCAAAAGGTGTTTTTTGTTTTTTTTTCCTTCAAGAGGCAACTGGACTTTCTGGTTTTTCTTTGAAGACGTTTCGCTTCTCGTCCGAGAAGCTTCTTCCGCTCTGGCTGGATGGTGGGGAATGGAAGGATTTATAAATTCCCCAACCTCCAGTCAGAACTGAAGAAGCTTCTTGGATGAGAAGCGAAACATCTTCAAAGAAAAACCAGAAAGTCCAGTTGCCTCCTGAAAAAGCATCTTTGGGACAACCGTGACCTGGAGGACGGAGAATCTCCATAGCGATAAGGTAAGAAGATAACCGTTATTGTCACTTTTTTTTCACTGAACACACCGGCACATATTTTTTATTATAGAAGGTTTTTTTAAATTTTATAAACAAACAAACATACAATACAATACATAATCAATCATTTAGTGCAGGGGTGGGCAATTGTGGCTCTTTTACAACCTGTGGACTTCAACTCCCAGAATTCCTGAGATAGCCAAGCTGTCTCAGGAATTCTGGGAGTTGAAGTCCACAGGTTGTAAAAGAGCCACAATTGCCCACCCCTGATGTAGTGTATCATCTGTGTACATCTTTTGTGTCTTCTTCTTACTCCTCCTATATTTATCATATCTTAATATGATCATTTCATTTATTATAACATTTCTCCCACATTTCTTACTTTTCTAATACATTTATCTGTCTCCTTTCTCCTTGCCCTGTATCAGGGGTCTGCAACCTTAAATACTCAAAGAGCCATTTGGACCGTTTCCCACAAAAAAGAAAACACCAGGAGCCACAAAATCTGGGTGGGCGTGGCCAACTCAATGTTACTTACTTCCACCAGTCACATGACCCCCCCCCAGCCACTCCTACCCAGCCGGTCATTAGGGTAGAGAACCAGTTGTTAAAAAACACCGGGAACCACAAAATCCTCTCCCTCCCTCCCTCTCTGTATCTCTCTCTGTCTCTCTCTCTCTCCCCCTCTCTGTATCTCTCTGTCTCTGCCCTGGCCGTTTCTCCATCCCCCGCTGTCGCCCTTACCTTCTCAGGCCAGGCGAGGAGTGACTGGGATGGGAGGGCCAGCCAGTGGTGGGATCACCTGACAGGGAGCCACAGCAGAGGGTCCAAAGAGCCGCATGTGGCTCTGGAGCCGCAGGTTGCTGACCCCTGCCCTGTATATATATGTAAATTTTAAATGTAAATTTTAATTTGTTTTTAAATTATGGGATATTTTAAATTTGTCTCAGCCAAATTATTTAATTCGTTTTTATTCTATTTTAAATTTTTGTATTTATGTGTTTTATTCTGTGGCTGTTCACCGCCCTGAGTCCTTCGGGAGTAGGGCGGTATAGAAATTCAATAAAATAAAATAAATAAATAATATATATATATCTTCTCTAACCAATGATAAAATTGCCCTCATATCTTAAAGTACTCCGATTCCACTCTTTCTTTAATTGTCAAAGTCAATCTATTCATTCCTGCACAATCCAACATTTTCTTAATTACTTCTCCCTCTGTAGGGATTTTCTCTGCTTTCCATCTTTGACACCGGCACATATTAAAAAAATGAAATTCTGAGGCCTCGAAAGGAAAAAAAAAAAACCCACACGTTTTTACGCCTTCAAGGAAGGCCAGCAGGGTGGGTGGGTGGGGGCTCATCTCACCTCACTTTCAACGAAGGTTGGCACTAAATTTTGTGGTCCCTCACCTCTCCAGGTTAAATCGGGACCACAAGCAGGTCTGTGAGATGGATTGGTCGGACAAGGTGGAAACCTACAACATCGATGAGAAATGTGGGCGGTACAGCAACCAGAGCACCAACATTCAGTTCCATCCCAGCTCCTCCAAGTTTGAGGACAGGTGAGACAAAGTCCTAATTGGGGATGAACTAAGGTCACCAAGGATTGCATAGTTGGGCGAAACCACCTGGTTCCTGATTCTCCTGGAAGGTCCACCTTTCTCCACACTCTACTGTCACATTTCTTACATTTCTTTTGAGATGGGTTCCATACGAATGAAGACTGTCCTGTAAATTTAGGCCACAGGTTAACGTTCTGGCCATACGATTTACATCCTTTCCCCTCTGCCCCCACCCTCGTCTGTATCTTCCCTGCAGTGCTTCCACCCCAGAGACGTGGGCCAAGCACAGCCATGACAACATCTACAGGGCTGAGCGAGAAAGGCTGGCTTCCATCAACCTCCGTGCCCTGGTTGACAACATCCTCCATGACACAGCCGAGGATCTGCGCATGCAGTTTGACGTGGTGAACCAGGCCTTTGCCAAGCGCTGTGAGGAGCTGGAGGATGCCAAGCACAAGATGGAGCACAGTTTACAAAAAGTATGGGCCCACCTCCTCTAGTCCTCCCACTGGGGTCTATGACAATTCACCATGGCCAATTTACCACGGCCAGCTTGCCACGGCTAACTCACCATGGCTAACTCAACAAGACTAATTCACCATGGCCAACTCAACAAGACTAACTCACCATGGCCAACTTCACAAGACTAACTCACCATGGCCAACTCAACAAGACTAACTCACCATGGCCAACTCAACAAGACTAACTCACCATAGCCAACTCAACAAGACTGACTTACCATGGCCAACTTGCTGCAGGACAACTTGCCACGGCCATCACGTGACAGAACAGCTTGCCACCGGACAAGAGCTACATACCCAGAAAAATACGGCATCCTTCACTTAATCCTTCAGGGAAAGATTGAAGGCAAATGAGGTCCAGGCAGAAGAAGAACATCATGGCTTCAAAATCTGAGGGACAAAACTCACCAGCACTTTTTTTGTGCAGCTGTTGATAAAAATAGGATTGCCAACATGATCGCCAATGTCCGATGAGGGATAGGGCACAAGAAGAAGAAGAAGAAGAAAGAAAGGATGCAAAAGGAGGGACAGAATGAAATGTGAATGGCAAAAATTAAAATAATTTTTATTTATTTTAAATAATTAAATAGAATTGTTAAATTGTCCCGCAAGCGAGTTGTCCCATGATAAATTGGCCATGATGAGTTGGCCGCAGAAAGTTGGCCATGGTGAGTTGTCCCATTCCCCTCCCACTGTGGAGGAGCTGACCGCAATGATGATGCTTGCAGTCCAGCTCTTGAGAAAACATGGGAACAGCTTTTAAAAGATGGGGAGGAGAATTTTGGTTAAAGCCCAGTGGTGGGATTCAGCCAGTTCGCACCTATTTGGGAGAACCGGTTGTTAACCTTCTAAGCAGTTCGGGGAACCGGTTGTTGGAAGAAATCTCCTTTTGTTTTTTTCCACTTTACAGGGCTAATCCTGTAAGGAAGTCAGAAAGGAAACATTCTGGTGTTGTTTCTAGCCTAATCTTTATTGCCCTGCTTACAGAAACTGCCTCTCTGATTAACCCTTATTACATTGTAACAGCTAAGGTGAAGCACCCATCGATGTGAGTGGCATTGAGTTGGCCACGCCCACATGGTCACATGACCACCAAGCCACGCCTACTTAGCTGGTCATTAGGGCAGAGAACCGGTTGTTAAATTATTTGGATCCCACCACTGTTAAAGCCCATAAACATTTTTGGGGGTGGGGTGGGAAAAGATCATGTGTTTGTGAGAAGTAGCCTCAGAGGATGAAAACAAGGAGGGTTGATCTCAATCCTCCTTTGTACAGCAAATTCAGTTGATCTTCAGCTTCAGGCTTTAGAAGGAACCTGGTCTGTTGCAGCTACCGAACAAGACGCGTCTGCTGCAGTTTAAGGATGAGACTATTCCAATGTCTTTTGGTAAAAGCCCAGTTGGTCCAAAGAGGGTGGACGATTTAGCACCAGAAGGATATTGCTCTTAGTGGTGGGATTAGTGCAACTTTTGGTATAATACTACAGTAAAAGTGTCCAGAGCTGTTTCGCTTACTGTTAAGAGCAAATCCAAACTTCTGCTGGTAGCTTAAAAAAAAAAATACTTGTTTGTTATTATGACATCAAGTTGTTTTTCATGGGCTAGATTCTTCTCATCTGGTGCAGAATTTAATCAACAGCAGCCCTTTGCTACATCCAAACTCTACTGAAGTTTTCCTTGAAACATCTCAGCACAGCTTACCTTACCTTCTAGAACAGGGGTCAAAGAGCCATTTGGACCCATTTCCCACAGAAAAGAAAACACCAGGAGCCACAAAAGCCTTTTGACATCTAAAATGAAGATAACGCTGCATATATTGTTTTTTTACCTTTATGCTATGTATAAAAAAAAACTATAGTGTGTTGCATTTATGTAAGCAATGAACTGCTACAGAGAAAACAATTTTTTATTTCTGCTTGCAACAAAAACATTTTGAACTCAAAAAAAAAAAAGATGGGTTGAAAAGCTCAATAAATTGCATGCTGGCGAGTGTCGCACATTGGCGGTTGTGACACATATTTTGAGCGACGGAGCCACAGCAGAGGGATGAAAGAGCCACATGCGGCTCCAGAGCCACAGGTTGCTGACCCCTGTTCTAGAATATTTGCAACATGATTTCGCATGATTTCGCAGATTTGCAGATGATACTAAACTGGGAGGAATAGCTAACACCCCAGAAGGCAAGCTCAGGATCCAAAAAGATCTAGACAGTCTTGAACACTGGGCCCTAACCAACAACATGAAATTTAATGTGGAGAAAAGCAAGGTTTTATATCTAGAAAAAAACCCAAAGGTACAAGTACAGATTAGATGAAACCTGGCTCAAAAACAGTAACTGTGAGAAGGACCTTGGAGTCCTAGTGGACGATGGCTTAAACATGAGCCAGCAGTGTGCGGCAGCAGCCAAAAGAGCTAATACAATCCTCGGTTGTATAAACACTGGCATACAATCAAAATCATGTGAACAGTATTAGTACTGCTTTATAAAACCTTAGTAAGACCACACCTGGAATACTGCATCCAGTTTTGGTCACCACATTACAAAAAAGATGTTGAGACTCTGGAAAGAGTGCAGAGAAGAGCAACCAAGATGATTAGGGGGCTGGAGGCTAAAACATACGAAGAACGGTTGCAGGAACTGGGCATGGCTAGTCTAGTGAAGAGAAGGACCAGGGGAGACATGATAGCAATGTTCCAATATTTCAGGGGCTACCAGAGAGAGAAGGGGGTCAAGCTATTCTCCAAAGCATCAAAAAGAAAGATGAGAAACAATGGATGGAAACTAACAAAGGAGAGAAGACCTCCAAGGTCCCTTCCAACTCTATTCTGATTGATGGATGGAATATCTTCTTGGAAATAATTGAATCTTAACCTCCACATATCTTGATTCAATTCATTGCAAATTGTGGTCGATCCATACACAATTGATGATCAGTTACTGTTTGTTTGTATGTATATTTGTTTGTTTGTTTATGCCACTATCTTTCATATCCTCTTTGAACAGACCCTCCAAGAGATTGGGCACCAAGAGCACAACATTGAGGCCCTGAAGCAAGCGATTAAGGATAAAGAAACACCCCTCAAAGTAGCCCAAACAAGGCTGTATGATCGCTCCTTTAGGCCCAACGTCGATCTCTGCAGAGACACTGCACAGTTCAGGTAAGTCACTAGACAGTATATTAATTTAAAGATAATGATGATGATAATGTACAATAAATCACTGTTTCTCAACCTGAGTGGCGCAGTGGCCTAGAGGTGGAGCTCTGGCCTCACAATCAGGAGGCTGTGAGTTCGATCCTAGGTAGAGGCAGATATTTCTCTCTCTGGGCACGATGAGAATATATCTGCTGAACAAAACTCCGCATTGGCAACAGGCCAATAAACACTCTTCTAGCTCCATTCAGTTGCCCAGACTCCACCCCCGCAAGGGATTATGGGGTCATTAAATGATGATCACCGTTTCTCAACCTCAGCAACCTCAAGATATATGGATCTCAACCCCCAGCACGCTGGCAGAGGAATTCTGGGAGTTGTAGTCCACCCATTTTAAAGTTGCCGAGGTTAAGAAATTCTGATGGAAGTGGTGGTTGAGCTACTCACCCACTAAACGAAGAATAAAGATTCCCAATCTTCTGGTCTTGTTGGGTAAGGATGGTGCTTCCAGGTGGCATGTTGAAGTTGGTAGGAGGGGGTATCTGCAGGGTGTGATCCAAAAAATCGAGATGAGAGCCTTGAGTGTTGATGACAGATTCCAGCCAAATAAAGCTAATCTGGGTAGTGTTTTCTGAGCTATTGTTTACTTATATGGCATTTACAACAATGGTGGGTTCTAATCAGTTTTACCACCGGTTCGCATCGTGCACACGCTTTGTGCACGCTCGCCGCGCGCTCACTGCGCTTCACGCAAGCACATTGAGTAAAAAAACAGCTGAGGAGCCTGGGGAGGGATACTGCAAAATCCCCATTCCCTCCCCACTCCAGGGGGAAGGATATTGCAAAATCTCCATTCCCACCCCACTCCAGGGGTCAGACAGAGGTGGTATTTGCCAGTTCTCCAAACTGCTCAAATTTTCCGCTACCGGTTCTCCAGAACCTGCCAGAACCTGCTGAATAGCACCCCTGATCTTTCTCCTCCACAATACCATAAAATCAAAGGACTGAAATTAATCCCAAGGAGCAGAAATAATCGTTCTTCCAGTCGTTCAGATACAAGTGGAAATTTTTCTTAGAGTGCCAGAATTTCTGAGTCTTACCTCTTTATTCTATAACAAACAGCCATTAAGTTGTGTGCTCTGGCAACTCAGGTTAATTCTGTTCTTAAATGTCAAGACAGAAAATTGGAGACATTTGTCATTTTACTCATCAAATATTACTGTTTTCCTCAATTGCCCCCAAATACTTTGCGTCATTCTGTCCGTACAAATCACAAATGGGTAAAAGTCTCTTGTGGGTTTTTTTTTTGGTGAGTGAGGAGCAGGGCTTTCTGATTTAATAATAATAATAATTATTATTATTTGGAGTCTTCAAATACCAGTGGGAGGGCAGGATGATGTGATATCACAAATTTACAGAGTGAGGATTTGGCCCTTTTAGGTAGCCTTGAGGGACATTAAAGAATGAAATAATTTAACATCTTGGATCTGTAATAGATAAATACCTCCTAACACTCTTTATTGTCTAGCAGTGTGTCTAACAGCTAACCGTTTGCGGCGGTAGCCAAAAAAGCCAATGCAGTCCTAAATTGCATTAACAGAGAGATACAATCAAGATCAAGTGAGGTACTAATACTACTCTATAAAGCCATAATAAGACCACACCGAGAATATTACATCCAGTTTTAGTCACCACACTATAAAAAAGATGTTGAGATTCTGGAAAGAGTGCAGAGAAGAGCAACCAAGGTGATTAGGGGACTGGAGGCTAAAACATACAAAGAACGGTTGCAGGAACTGGGCCTGGCTAGTCTAGTGAAGAGAAGGACCAAGGGAGACATGATAGCTATGTTCCAATATTTGAGGAGCTGCCACAGAGAGGAAGGAGTCAAGCTATTTTCCAAAGAACCTGAAGGCCAGACAAGGAATAATGAATGGAAACTGACCAAGGAGAGATTCCACCTGGAAATAAGGAGAAATTTTCTGACAGCGAGAACAATCAACCAGTGGAACAGAAGTCGCCTCCAGAAGTTGTGGGAACTTCATCCCTAGAAGCTTTCAAGAAGAAACTGGACAGCCATCTGTCAGAAATGGTGTAGGGTTTCCTGCTTGGGCAGGGGGTTGGACTAGATGACCTACAAGGTCCCTTCCAACTCTATTAATCTGTTTGTTTAATCTGTCTATGGAGATTCTCAGTTATCCAGATCCTGATTGTCCCAAAGGTGCTTTTTCAAAAGGCAACTGGACTTTCTTGTTTTTTCTTTTGAAGACGTTTCGCTTCTCATCCAAGAAGCTTCCTCAGTTCTGAGAATGATGAAAATTGAAATGTCTACACAGAAAAACAAAGTCCAGTTTTCTTTTGAAAAAGCACCTTTGGTTCTAAGTCTTGAGGTACATGGATTCAATTTGGACCTTTAAAAAAGATGGAAAAATAGCTTTGTGGGTAGCCATAAGTGGGAAGAGGCTGTATCAGAAAGACCAGCCACAGATTATTCAAGAGAGGCATAGATACAGAGGCTAATAATATTTATTCACCCCAATTAAGCTTTTTAATTAGGTGCAATTTTCTAATCTCTTTTTTTTCTCTGGATAAAATCAATTGCTCTGAAAGCACCAGGCTTACCATTCTTATAATCAGCCAGAAAAACATCCGTGTCTCTCTCTTTGAAAATTGAAAATGCTTTTTTTCTTTTGTTAAATTTGAGAACTTGATTTTTTGGAAAGGAATATTAGTATAGATTATAAGCCTTTCTAATGTAATTCATTCATGTTTGTTAATTTATTTAAAAGATTTATATGGCTGCCCATCTTGTGTATAGATTATTAAAATGATTTCTATAGAAGACATGAAAACTTGTCTATATACAACATGTTACTCTCATTTCTGTAACGTTTAAATTGGGTTTAAACTATAACTTCTTGTTTGTATCTTGTGATTTATGTTGATTGCTTTTATTTAGTATCCTATTATGATTTATGTTGATTGCTTATTTCAGAGCTGTCAAACTCGCAGCCCACAGGCCGTATTCATCATGCGCTGGCCACGCCCACACCCAGTTTAGCAAAGAGGGGAAAAGTTGCGATATGTCATGTGACGATGCCGTGACTATCTGAGTTTGATACCCTGGCTTATTTAGTATCCTGTGACTATGACTGAGTGTTGTATCTTATGATTTATGATGATTGTATTCAGGGGTCGGCTTCAAAAATTTTAGCAAGGGGTTCTCTGCTGGGTGGGCGTGGCCATGGTAGGCGTGGCGTAGTCGGCCTCCTGCACCACAGTGGGGAGGTGGTGGTTTTGCCCTCCCCGGGCTCCGGAGGCTTTCTTCGAGCCAGCCAGGAGTGAGATTTGGGGGTTCTCCGAACTGCACAGGATCTTAGCTAGAGGTTCTCCCGAACCCCTGTGAACCCCCAGCAGCCCACCCCGATCGTATTTTATGATTATGATCATGATTTATCACTTGCTGCTTGTATGTACACTGAGAGCTTCTGCACCAGAGACAAATTCCTTGTGTGTCCAACCACACTTGGCTGACAAAGAATTATCTTATTCTCTTATTATTTTTGAGACTGCTGTGAGACAGATCCATTTGCTTATAGAGTATGGTTTAGCAAAATCTGCACTCCTGTTTTAGATGTATTGATAAACATTTCCGAGAAAATGTTATCTCCAGGCCAGTTTCACCCCCAGCTTCTCATTCTCTATGGGGAGGTCTCAATTTACCACCACCAACATGCTCCCCTCTTTTGTCCTCCATTCAGGCTCATCAGTGAAGTGGAAGAACTGACTGAATCCATTGACTCTCTCAAAAAGAAGCTTCTGGAATCCGAGCAAAGCCTCCGCAATCTGGAGGACAGCCGGATGCATCTGGAGAAGGAGATTGCTGTGAAAACCAATAGCCTTTTTATCGACCGTCAGAAATGCATGGCCCATCGTACCAAATACCCAACTATCTTGAAACTGGCAGGATATCAGTAGGATGTTGTTACTGGAAGCAAAGGGAGCAATCAGTTTTGGTCTCCGAAAGCTCTACTTTCCTAAAAATGTTGTTCGTGGCTTGAAAGTGCCATTCTTTAGTCTTGTAAATGCTTAACCCTTTCTGGGATAAATTAAAATATAGAATTGTTGTAGAAGATAGTTGGTTGCTGCAAGTTTTATTTATTTATTTAACACAGTGTTTCTCAACCTGGACCGGTTTCTGAGGCGTGGACTTCAACTCCCAGAATTCCCCAGCTACTAAGCTACTGGCTGGGGAATTCTGGGAGTTGAAGTCCACACCTCGGAAACTGGTCCAGGTTTGAGAAACATTGATATAACTGATTCATATAGCCACCTCTCTCACTTTTACATGATTCTAGATGGCTAACAATAATATACAGTACATGCAATGCACAATCTGAAATAAAAACAAAAGACATAGCAATTGGATATTGTCCCTCCAACCTTCTACCCAGCCAAGAGATAGGCTCTATCTATCCCATGCCCAGGGCCCCAGACTTGTTCATAGTGTTCCTAAAGTTCCTGAAATGCTCCTAAAGTTCTGAAAAAAAGATGTGTAAACTGTAAAGATGCAGCTCACATCTCCTATTCATTACCAGCCGGTCTTAAGTCATCGTATTTCAAATTATTATTCTGGTTTCCATAGTTGAGTAGCTGTTTCTGTGGAGTTTCAGAGTGGCAAAGCAGGTAACACCTCTGACCCTGTCCATCAGCCCAGAGCTGGGTGAATTTGGGGATCCCTAGTGATCCATCTTGATTACCGTATTTTTCGGACTATAAGACACACCGGTATATAAGATGCACCAAGGTTTCGAAGAGGTAAGTAAGAAAAAAAAAGTTTTCTCCTCCCCCAGCCCCCAGGATCACTCTGTAGGCCTCCCAAACACTCTGCGTGCCCCGTTTTTTGCAAAAATTGGGGCGTTTTTGCCTTCCCCCAGCCCCCAGGAGCACTCTGCAGGCTTCCCAAACCCTCTGTACGCCCTGTTTTTTGCAAAAACAGGTGAAAAATGAGTCATTTTTTGCCCGTTTTTGTGAAAAATGAGGTGTGCAGAGGGTTTGGGAGGCCTGTAGAGTGCTCCTGGAGGCTGGGGGAGGGCAAAACCACCCCCGTTTTTACAAAAATCGGGGAAAAAATGGGCCTGTTTTTTGCAAAAATGGAACGAGTAGGGCTGGCCTTTGGGAGGCCAAAAATGGCTGTATTCGGTGTATAAGACGCACCAACATTTCCACCCTCTTTTAGGGGGGAAAAAGGTGTGTTTTATACTCTGAAAAATACAGTAGTGATTGGTTGATAAAGGCTGAAGCGTTCATGGAGGGAGATAATCTAGACCAGTTTCCTACATAGTGCAGGAAATAAAAGTGAGATATAGATGTAACAACTAAGTCACACAAAAATGGATTGTTGTTAGGCTGTTGGTTTGAGCGCCGAGCTTGGCAATTTGGTTGCGAACATTTCATCACCATTCGAGGAGACATCGTCAATTTGCTTTGAGTTGTGCTCGTCTGTCATAATACAGGCTTTTAAATGAGATTTTTATGAGATGCAAATTAGTCTGAATGTTGTTTGTTTGGATATTTCTGAGTCATGGTCTGATTTCGGACTGTTTGATTGGCTGGCTGCTGTTGGTGAGCTGTAGTGAAGTACCATCTGTGTGATGCAGATTAGGATTAGAGTTGTTATCTAGGTGCTTCTGAGTCATGGTCTGGTTTCAGCTTGTTTGATAATTTGAGTGGCTGGCTGTTGTTGCTGAGAAGTGGTCCGATTTCTTGTGAGTCACTGCGTTATAATTTTGTTGCTGCGTAGTGGGGTGTCTGTTCATTTTCAATGCTACCTTTGGGATCGTGGTTGATGCGGTTCTTTCGTTCTCAGCGATTGGTAGAGTGGCTCGATGTCTGTTTATTGACTTATTGGTGGAAAATATCCAAACAAACAACATTCAGACCAATTTGCATCTCATAAAAAGGGATTTAGAGGCCTGTGTTCTGACAGACAAGCACAACTCAAAGCGCACGGACAATGTCTCCTCGAATGTTGACAAAATGTTTGCAACCAAATTGACAAGCCTGGACCTCAAACCAACAGCCTACCTACCAACCCGCGCAACTAATATTCAAACACATTTCAAGGATTGTTGTTTTTTAAAAAAATGCAAATCAACTTCATCTTGAGACTAAAAGTAAATGGTGGCAATCTCTGCCTTTTAGATAACCAGGGGAGGGGAGGACAGGGGAGGAAGGGGAGGGCAAGGGAAGGGAGGGAGGGTCTAGCAGCTCTTTCTTCAAAAACATTGTTATACCTCTATTGAACCTGCTAATCTTTCCTGTTTTTGTTTGCTTGCTTTGTTTTAATTGTTGATGTTGGGAGATGCTGTTGTGGCCCATACACGGCCTGTGCAGCTAGTAGCTGATTCAGACAGCGAGGAGGCTGATGTGCTGCGCCAGCAGCCTGTGCAACTGGCACTCGAGTCGGACAATGAGGAGGCTGGAGAAGATGTGGTGCCAGAGGCGGGGATTCAGCCAGGGCCTTCAGAACCTCCAGAAGCTCCCTTAAGTGAAGAGGACGAAGAGGAGGAGCCTCTTCTCGATGCACGGGCACGCAGAGCTGCCAAAAGGCAGGAGTGGCTCCTCAGGAGGAGGTCTCCTCGAAAGTAAGGCTTGGGGCTAACTGGCCACTCCCTTAGCCTATTTAAGGAGGAACGCCGATTGAAGCAATTTGCAGGGAACAACTTCATTAACATACCTTCGTGTCTTGTCTTGCTTATTTTATCAGCTTCCTGCAAATTGCTTCTGGGCATTCTACCACAATAAGCTTTCAGTTATTATTCTTTGAATTCTTGGCGGCTGTTAATGCAATTAATTAACAGCAGTTGTTGTAAAAGACTGGTTTATTTAGTAAACCAAGGTTTGAACGGACTTTGTGCGTGCTGCGTTCTTTGGGGTCCATAGCTGGGGCAGAACAGACACACCTTGAAATATCCGCATCTGCTTATCCCAGATCCTTGGGAAATTTATTATTTTTTTCCTCTTTTTCCTTTTCGGGGTTATGTCTTTCAGATCATAAATCTGGTGTGTTAGTTTGTATTTGTTTTTATCTTTCTTTTAAAGTTTTTTTAAAACAAAGACTTAAAGGTAGTCTCCGACTTAAAACAGTTCATTTAGTGACCTGTTCAAACGGCGCTGTAAAAAGTGACTTATGACCATTTTTCATACTTACGACCATTGCTGCATCATGCATGGTCACGTGATCAAAATTCAGATGCTTGGCAACCGACTCACATTTATGACGGTCTCAATGCCCCTTTTGCAATCTTCCGGCAAGCAAAGTCAATGGGGAAACCAGATTCACGTAGTAACCGTGTTACTAACTTAACAACCGTAGTGATTCACTTAACAAAGGTGGCAAGAAAGGTCATAAAATGGGGCAAAACTCACTTAAGAGATGTTTTGGTTAGCAACAGAAATGTTGGGCTCAATCGTCGTAAGTTGAGGACTCTCTGTAGTTTAGTTTAACCCAGGTTTGCTGATCACATGTGAGGTCCATGAGGTCTGGTGGGCAGAAAAGTGGGATGGAAATGCTGCTTTAAATAAAATACTTTATTCTCCCCACATTAAGATTGAGGCAATTTCTGTTCAATTTAAACAGTTGAAGCGTTAGAGAGATGCAATGTCTTTTGAGGATTTTCCGATTCAGCAAAGCTGGTGAAGATAATCTAGTTTCTAACTTCAATGGCTAGACTTGTATTCATGCGAAAGATATATTGACGCGAACGTCCATCTTTCTGATATAATGTTACCGTCTTGCCTTAGGGTTCAATAACTATTTTATTAAAGTGTGTAAAGAATGTGGGGTCCTGAAAGTCATCATAATTAGTTCTTCTCTGCATTCTCTTTTCTAAGTAATTTAGGGAAATAGAACCAACCAATTTGTTTTCAGAGCTTCCAAAGTCCTACAGCTAATTTAATCACCAGGCTGCTCCTTGTTATGAATATTTAAGATTTATGCTCTTTTTGTCTGCTCAGAAACCATTTTTTTCAACCATCCATCATCCTCACAGATTGTAGAAGAGGGCACAACAATAAACATAGTGCAGGGATCTGCAACCTTAAATACTCAAAGAGCCATTTGGAACCGTTTCCCACAAAAAAGAAAACACCGGGAGCCACAAAATCTGGGTGGGCGATGTCACTCACTTCCACGAGTCACATGACACCCCCCAGCCAGGCCTACCTAGCCGGTCATTAGGGTAGAGAACCAGTTGTTAAAAAACACCGGGAACCACAAAATCCTTTTGACATATCTCTCTCTCCCCTCCCTCTCTCCCCCCATTCTCCCTCTCTCTCTGTATCTCTCTATGTCTCTCTCTCCCCCTCTCTCTGTATCTCTTTGTCTCTGCCCTGGCCGCTTCTCCATCCCCTGCCGTCGCCTTACCTTCTCAGGCCAGGTGAGGAGTGACTGGGATGGGAGGGCCAGCCAGTGGTGGGATCACCTGACAGGGAGCCACAGCAGAGGGTCCAAAGAGCTACATGTGGCTTCGGAGCCGCAGGTTGCTGACCCCTGACGTAGTGTAATAGTGCAAAAAAACCCAACAACAACCCAACAGAATGTGGTAATAAAGGCAGCAACGCAAATTTGTTTTGAACTTCAACAAAAAATATTGTTATCCCAACTGAAATTTCTTCCAGTGGGTGTTTCTGAATTTGGGATGTTGCTTCAGAAAAATGCCTGTCCTTGGCAGAATTACATCAAGAATTACATCATCTTTCCCCTTCTGTCCTGGCCACTTTTTACAGAGGCACAATTGAGAGCGTTTTAACAAACTGCATCCCTGTTTGGCTTGGTGGCAGCAGATAGAAAGTCCCTACGGAGAGTAGTGAGGACAGCAGAGAAGATCATGGGAAGCTCATTTCCTGTTATTCAGGATGCTGCTTATAAGCGCTTATGTACTTAGAGCTTGAAGCATTGTGAGAGACCCCACACACCCATTCTACGGCCTGTTTCTGTTGCTTCCCTCTGGGAGGAAATTTCAAATTATTTCTATCAAGACTACTAGATTCTGTAACAGCTTTGTTCCTTAGGCCATCCGTCTGGTAAACTCCCAAGATTCATTTTTCTTGCCTACATGTATAATCTGAACTAGACTGTGTTGTCTCTTTGTGTCATATAATATATGTGGGTATATACATAATTTTGTATGTATGTATGTATGTATGTATGTATGTATGTATGTATTTATTTATTTATTTATTTATTTATTTATTTATTTATTATCATGACATGTTTATATAGTACATATTGGAGGTGGTAACCCTGTGAGAACTGTATGCAACAAAATTTCATTTTAATGTATGCCGATTAGTGTATATTCAAAGTGACAATAAAGTCTATTCTATTCTATTCTATTCTATTCTATTCTATTCTATTCTATTCTATTCTATTCTATTCTATTCTATTCTATTCTATTCTATTCTATTCTATTCTATTCTTCATTTCCAATATTCTATTCCATTCCATTCCATTCCATTCCATTCCATTCCATTCCATTCCATTCCACTCCACTCCACTCCACTCCATCATGGAAGACATGACTTATTTGAGGTCTTAGTCCTCATACAATTAAATGTAAATTGCTACTTGAGCTTGACTCAAAGAAGCCTTCAATATAGACAATATCAGTGTTCCAATATTTGAAGGGCTGCCATGAAGAAGAGGAGGTCGACCTATTTTCTAAAGCACCAAAAGGCAAGACAAGAAACAATGGATGGAAACCAATCAAGGAAAAAAGCAACCTGGAATTAAGGAGAAACTTTCTATCAGTGAGGACAATTAACCAGTGGAACAGCTGGCCTTCAGAAATCATGGAGGCTTTTAAGAAGAGACTGGATAGCCACTTGTCTGAAATGGGCCATGATGGGGCCATGATGGTGAACATTTTCCAGCTCGCGCGGGCCCCCGAACCCCCAAAATGCAATGGGCGTGCGGATCCTGTGCATGCGGCCAACCCCGCATGCACCCCATGTGTGCGCCCCCTGCATGCGTGCATTCCCCATGTATGTGCCCTCCCCTGCACATGTCTGCGCCTCCCCACCTGCCTGCGCCCCTTTATGCGCTAGGTCTCAGTCCCCACACATGCCCCCCACCCATCACGCCTGCGGCCCGCCATCTGCATGCGCCCCCCACATGCCCCATCCCCTGCACATGCATGGCAGAGACCCGACGACCAGCTGTCCGGCAGGTGGCGTGCGCGCATGCATGGCAGAGCTGAACTTATTGTATGCGTGCCACAGGTGGCATGCAGTGCCCACAGAGAGGGCACTGCATGCCACCTGTGGCACGCGTGCGATTAGTTCGCCATCACAGGTATAGGTATTAGCCACAGATCACAGCCCCACATTCCTTGTTTTGGGAAAAGTCAGCTTAAGAGCAGTAAGGCTGCTCTTCACCCCCCCTTGTTTTGCTAATTGACATGAGTACCTTCTCACATGTACTCTACCTTCACTCGGCTCCCTTTCCAGGCTGTCAATGAGCTCAGCAAAACAAAGCACGGTTGGTAAAACTATGCATAAAATATAAGCCTGCCAGATGCTGAAGCAGAATTAATGAAGTGCAGCCTAAACTGGAATGTACACTCTTCTCCAATTCATTGGCTAATAAAAAAGCAAGGTACTAACCTCAGACGGCATTAAGCTCCTGCAAAGAAAACACAATTAGCACAACAATAAACCTCCACACCCCTTCTGCTGTGATCTTTGGTCTCTGAACCAGGAGATTTCCACTTCTCCAGAGATCTGCAGGCTGCTAACATGTGAACTAATTTACTGTTTGCATTAGAAGGACAATACCTTAGTCGGATGGCTTTTCTCTGCCCATGGGTTCTAAAAAAAATTATACATGCTTTTGAAATTTATATCCTCATATATTTCTGCACCATATAGTACACAGGCTGTCCTGCATTTATTTATGTTATTCATAAGGTGAATTTCACAATAACTTTACAACACACCAATCATTACCTTTTCATATTTTAAAATCCCCGACTCTCCACTGCAATTTTTAAAACAGAAGCCTTTCAATGTTAGCTCTTCTTAAAAGGTACCTCTGCTGACCTAGACAACCATCTCAGGCAGTGGTGAAATGTAAAATTTGTTACTACCGGTTCTGTGGCTTGCTGGTGGTGGGGGTAATATGACTGAGTGGGTGAGGCCAACTTTTTTTTAAAAAAAAACTTTTAAAACCATTTTTTCTACAACCCCTTCAGTTGAAGAGGTTGTAAAAAAAATGCTTTTAAAGCCTCTGACGATCCCAGCTGACTTGCCTGATCAGCAGAGGCTTTTTTTTTTTAAAAGCCTCTGACGATCCCAGCTGAGCTGCGCAATCATCAGAGGCTTTTTTTTTCTTTTAAAACCATTTTTTCGGCCAAAGAGGTTGTAGAAAAATTGCTTTTAAAAATTAAAAAAAAGCCTCTGATGATTGCGCGGCTCAGCTGGGCAATGGGGGGGGGCAGGGATTTTTGCTACCGGTTCTCCGAACCACCCGCCTCCATCGCTACCTGATTGGGCAATCCGGTCCGAACTGGGAGCATTTCACCCCTGATCTCAGGTGACCTAAACATGACATGGGAGGGAAGTCAGCCCAGGAAGTCATGTCCATGCTCAGATTTTCAACTGCTTTTCTTCAGGGAAGAGAACTTAGAGTAACTTTATGGTCACTTTAAAAGTACACTAATCAGCATACATTAAAATGAAATCTTGTTGCATACAGCTCTCAAAGGGTCACCACCTCCAATATACACTACGTAAACATGACTAAATAAATAAATACAAAATTATGTATATACCCACATATATTATTATATGACACAGAGAAACAACACAGTCTAGTTCAGATGTACATGGCGAGAAAAATGAATTTTGCAAGTTTACCAGACGGATGGCATATAGGGAACAAAGCTGTATCAGAATCTGGAAATCCTGCTAGAAATACTTCGAAACCTCCTCCCAGAGGGGGGCAACAGAAACAGACCACGAAGTGGGTGGGTGTGATGTGGTCTCTCACAATGCTTTGAGCTCTAAGCACAAGGCGCTTATAAGCAGCATCCTGAATAACAGAAAGCGAGCCTCCTATAATCTTCTCGGCTGTCCTCACCACTCTCTGTAGGGACTTTCTATCTGAGGCGCTGCTGCCACCAATCCAAACAGTGATGCAGTTTGTTAAAACAGTCTCAATTGGGCCTCTGTAAAAAGTAGCCAGGACAGGAGGAGAAAGATGGAGGAGGAGGAGGGTGCAATGACTGAACAGCTGACAGTCCGGGTGTGAAACCTGAGCACTGTGCAATGGGGTGAGCTCCCATTACTAGCTCCAGCTCCTTCCAGCAGTTCAAAAGCATGCATATGCGAGTAGATTAATAGATACCCCCTTCAGTGGGAAGGTAAGAGCATTCTGTGCACCTTTGGCTATAGGAATGCTGGCCAGATGACCACAGAAAACGACTTCAGATAACTCTGGCTCCCTTGGCCAAGAAATGGAGAAGAGCATCGTGCCCTAGATGCTCATCTAGACATGGCTGGACGGGGAAACCTTTACATTTACCTTTTTCAGGGTGGACCATCTCTTGCTAAAGGAAAGCTACAGCAGTAACATTCTTTCTTTTTCACCTAGTCTAACTTCTAACTTCTAGCACAGTGTTTCTCAACCTTGGAAGCTTGAAGATGGGTGGACTTCAACTCCCAGAATCCCCCAGCCAGCGCTGCTGGCTGGGGGATTCTGGGAGTTGAAGTCCACCCATCTTCAAGCTACCAAGGTTGAGAAACACTGTTCTAGCAGCACTTCCTTCAAGAATGGAATGGAGAAATGGAGGTATATTCTGCACCCCAGTGCATCCTGCTTTGAAAAGGGGAGTGGAAAGAGAATATTTTCAAACCTCTGATAAAAAGAAAGCAATTTTCACACACAAATGAGCGCGGATGGGGTCCCTCTGAATCGAGGCAATCAAGTTCAGCATCCACCAGAGTCTGGGTAAAAAAGGAGACAATTTCCATGATAAAACAGATCATTGCCATTCAATTACTCAACTGTGGATGTCTCCTGCCGTTTCTATAGCTTTCTTTGTCCAGCTTGGAATAAGGCTTTATCACAAGATTTCCCTGAGGTCTGTTTTTTTTTTTTTTTTTTATAAAAAAGGCAGATGTTGATAGCATCTGATAGCAGGGACAGGATCTGGATCTCAGGGGGAGTCTACTCCAGTGCTTGACTTTGGTGGATTCAGGGGTGGACTGCTGGGGGTTCACAGGTGTTCCGGAGAACCTCTAGCTAAGATTCTGTGCAGTTCGGAGAACCCCCAAATACCACTCTTGGCTGGCTCCGCCTACCCCGCCTCTCCCAGGAGTCCCCACGCGGCCTGTTTTGGATGCAGGTCAGTGCAGGGCACATATGGATGGTGAAAAACGGGCCTACCGGAAGTTTGGGAAGGCCGGAAACAGGCCAGATTCCTGCAGAGGGCCTCTGGAGCCTGGGGAGGCTGTTTTCGCGCTCCCGGAGGCTCGAGAAAAGCCTCCGGAGCCCAGAGAGGGCAAAAATGCCTCCCTCCTGCTGTGGTGCAGGAGGCAGACTAGGCCATGGTCACCATGGCCACGCCCACCCAGCAACCAGGCAGAGAACCCCTTGCTAAAATTTTTGAAGGCTACCCCTGGGTGGACTGGAGCCATTCCCAAGCAGCTGTTGTGTTATGTCCTTATATGGGCACCCGCCGGGGATTGGCTAATCCTCCGGCGGGGAATTCAAAGAGCTGTCAGTGGGCGGCTCAGCCTGCCGGAGCGTATAAAAGAGCTCCGGCAGCCCAGCCGCTCGTCTTTTTCCTGTGCTTGAATAAAGTACTGAACTGGACCAGAGCTGGTCGCGTCTTGCTTTCCCTGCGCCGATCTAACACTGGCGACGAAGGACTAGAACCAAGCGACGAACCTCGTGGCGCAAGCCAACCTCATAGAGCTAAGTCACTGAGCATCTGAGTCACTTCGTAGGGATTTCCAGAGGCATGGCATCAGCTGAAGTCACTTTGCCAGCCCTTGCTCCATTCCGCCCAGGGAAGGACAAGTGGAAATCCTACGTGGTCAAATTTCGGCAGTACCTGAGAGGAAACAACATCAGGGATGCCGATGATGACCGGAAAAAGGGCATCTTCTTGGCCAACTGCGGATCCGAAGTCCTCGATATGGCAATCGATCTCGTAGCACCACGAGACATCGAAGAAGTGCCATGGACGGACCTGCTGCAGATCCTGGAAGAGCACTATGCCCCAACTGGAACACCAGTGGCGAACCATTTCACCTTCCATCAGAGGGATCAAAAGGAAGGTGAGACCATCAAAGAATTCGTGGCCGCCCTGCGCCAAATCGCAGCCAGCTGTGAGTTCGACCACGTGGACAACGCCATCGCTGACCGCGTGGTTTTCGGCATGAGGGACAGAGGCCTGCAAAAGAAATTCCTGAGCAGGAAGAAACTCATGCTCAAGGATGTGGTGGAGGAAGCCACCGCATCCGAAATCTCGGAGAGAGCGGCTGCCGCAGTAAGCAGAGCAAAGGGAATCCACAAGATTCGCTCCACAACGCAATCATCAACTG
This sequence comes from Pantherophis guttatus, assembly GCF_059756535.1. NCBI lineage: Eukaryota > Metazoa > Chordata > Lepidosauria > Squamata > Colubridae > Pantherophis > Pantherophis guttatus. Next base: position 4,080,382 of record NC_142076.1, read on the forward strand.
AGGATTCCACAGCTGGATCAGAGTCGGAGGAGGAATCCACCGTACACAAGGTATCCAGACCCTCAAGGCGGGAAACCGCCCAAAAAAGTTACAAGGGGGAGCGCTGTGCCAGCTGCAGAGGGGACCACGCCAGAGCCAGCTGCAAATGGAGAGACGCAACCTGCCGGCGTTGCAACAGGAGAGGGCACATTGCAGAGGCATGCAGAGCTGAGGAACCAGCCCCAGAGCCCTCCAGCCACTGCCCTCGCGAAAACCGGGAGGACAATGCGAGGGCATCCATACGGTCCTCCTACCAATCCAGACGGGGTGAGAGCGACGGGAACCGGAAGAGAGCAGTACACCAAACCACAATACACCTCTCCGACGACGCCGACACCGCCACCAAGTGCCACGCGACCGTGCTGCTCGAAGGGACCCCATGCTCCATGGAAGTAGACTCTCGCTCCATCTACTCAATCATGGATTGGAAAAACTTAAAACGCATCAAGCCAGACGTCCGCAAGAGGGACCTGAGACCCCTGCGCTCCAGGCTGGTGGATTTCGGAGGAAACCACATCGGAGTCCTGGGAAGAGCCTCGCTCCACGTGTCTTACCAAGAATTCCAAGGCAACCTCCCCATCACCATCGTCGAGCACGACCGCCCAACCCTGCTAGGCATGGAGTGGTTCAAGCCACTAGGGCTCGGAATAGTAGGGGTTAACCAAATTCGTCAGGACGAACTCGACACCCTCCTCGAAGAGTTCAAGGAAGTCTTCGACGGTAAGCTGGGGAAATTTGTGGGGAAGCCCATTTCCTTTAATCTTGATAAGACAATTACCCCCATTAGGCTTAAGCCCCGCAGGGTTCCGTTTGCCCTGAGGCCCAAAGTAGATGCTCAGCTAGATAAGCTGATAGCCCAGGGCGTGTTGGAACCGATCGATCATGCAGCATGGGAGACACCCATTGTGACCCCCATGAAGCATGATGGATCTGTGCGCATCTGCGCCGACTATAAATGTTCGATTAATAAGGCCCTGTCGCAGAGCGCATACCCAGTCCCAGTGGTGCAACATCTGCTGCATTCACTTGGGAGTGGGACAATATTTGCAAAACTGGACCTGGCCCAGGCTGACCAGCAATTGCCAGTGGATGAAAAAACTGCGGAGGCGCAAACGATTGTCACCCATAGGGGCGCATTTAAGTGCAACCGCCTCCAATTCGGAGTCAGCGCAGCCCCAGGCATTTTTCAATCAATGATGGAACGCCTTCTCCAAGGCATTCCAGGGGTGGTGCCGTACTTTGATGACGTGTTGATCTCCGGGCACTCAAAAACCCAGCTGCTTGAGCGACTTAAACAAGTTTTGCAGCACTTTAAGGAGAAAGGTTTGAGAGTGAGGAGGGACAAATGCATCTTTGGAGTCCAGAAGGTCGAGTTCCTGGGCTATCTCATAGATGGCACCGGCATCCACCCCACCAAAGCTAAAGTCAGGGCAATCCACGAAGCTCCAGCCCCCAAAAACAAAGCTGAGCTTCAGGCATTTTTGGGATTGCTAAATTTTTATGCGGTGTTCCTTAAACAGCCGCTGAGCCACTCCATCGATTGCTGGGAAAGCGGTCCCGTGGAGATGGGGGACAGAGGAAGAAAACGCCTTCAAGACCATCAAGGGGCTCCTATCCTCCGACAGCGTGCTGATCCAGTACCACGAGACGCTTCCTCTGCTGCTGACTTGCGACGCTTCACCATATGGGATTGGCGCAGTCCTCAGCCACCAGCTCCCCAACGGATCAGAGGCACCCATCGCCTACTTCTCTAAAACGATGTCCAGCACCGAGAGGAATTACAGCCAGCTGGACAAGGAAGCCTTGGCCATTGTGGCTGGAGTCAAGCGCTTCCATGAGTACCTATATGGCCGGAACTTCACGGTCATCACTGACCATAAGCCACTTTTGGGACTATTAGCGGGTGACAAACCCACACCCGGCTACATGTCGCCCAGGATGACACGCTGGGCCATCTTCCTTGCCGGGTATTCATACAGACTCATTCACAAGCCCGGCAAAACCATCGGGAACGCAGATGCCCTGAGTAGGTGCCCATCCAAAGAGCCAGTAGAAGACCCTGCACCCACCATAAGCCTCCTCCACATCGATGCCGACAGAGACTGCCCAGTGACGTCAGCAGATGTGGCCACCCATACCCAGAGGGACCCCATACTCAGGCAAGTGAGATCCTGGGTCCTGCGAGGCTGGCCAGCAGAGAAACCGGCAGAAAAGTTCAGCCCTTTCGCACGGAAGCAACAGGAGCTGTCCACCATGAAAGGCTGTATCCTATGGGGAGACCGGGTGCTGATTCCCAGCGCTTTACAGAAGAAGACGCTCGAGACGCTCCACAACAGACACCCGGGCATCGTAAGGATGAAAGGACTGGCACGGAGTTACGTCTGGTGGCCATCCCTGGACAAGGACATTGAAGAGTGGGTCGCCAGATGTGACCCGTGCCAAGAGGTACGTCCCGCCCCCGCCCAAGCCCCAGTGTCAGAGTGGGAGACGCCCAGCAGCCCATGGGCACGGATCCATATTGACTTCGCGGGTCCAATGCAGGGGCACTACCTCTTGATTGTTGTGGACGCTTTCTCCAAGTGGCTAGAGGTCATCCCCATGGCATCTACCACTTCCGAAGCCACCATCAGGGCACTCAGGCGCCTATTCGCAACACACGGGCTGCCAGATGTCCTAGTATCAGACAATGGCCCACAGTTAACATCCAAGGCCATGGAAGAGTTCCTGGCGGGACAGGGCATCCGCCACGCCCTCACCGCATTTTACAGGCCAGCCGGAAACGGTCAAGCGGAACGCATGGTGAGACTCACCAAGGAGACGCTCACCAAGATGGGTCCGGGCGACTGGCAAGAGAGGATCGACAACTTCCTCCTTACACAACACATCACCCCGCATGCCACCACCAAGAAGAGCCCAGCTGAACTACTGATGGGCAGACGCCTGAGGTCACCCCTGGACCGGCTGCACCCCCAGTACAACCCCGAAGTGACAGCAACGGCCAGCCGGCCGCTCCGCGCCTTCGCCATAGGAGACCCGGTGTTTGCGCTTAACTTCAACGGCTCTCTGAAGTGGCTAAAGGGGAGAATAGAGAGCACAACCGGCCCGAAGTCCTACCGAGTTGAGCTGGAAGATGGACAGGTCTGCAGACGTCACATCGACCAGCTCCGGAAAAGGTGGAGGGGATCGGAAGGAAACCAGCCTGACGAGGTAGGCCTACCACACTCCGACGAGGTAGGCCTGCAACACCCCGGCAGGGCAGGCCTACAACACCCCGGCGAGGCAGACCACTGACACCCCGACGAGGCAGGCCTACAACACCCAGGCGAGGCAGACCACTGACACCCCGACGAGGCCGGCCAAGCACATTACCATGCACTCACCCATCGGCGATCCAGAGCAGTAGACCGGGACCTGTCACAAGAGGGATGGCATCACCAACCCGGCAAGGTGGGCATCCGCCACCCCATGGAGAGGGACTGCCACAACAGTCAAGGGGTAGACCGGGACCCACCCAGGGAGGGAGAATCGCACCCCCCCAGCGACAAGTACCAACAACAGCCCTGCCAGGGAGACCGACGCTCCAGGCAAGTAGACCGGGGACAACCACACGGGGGAGGCGCACAACACGCAACCCGAGCCGGCCAGCGACCGACCGGCAAGGGAGACCCCAACCAGCATCCAGACCGGGTCGACCAACACCAACCCTGTAAGGTCGACCAACACCACTTCAGCAAGGGAGGCGCACACCACCCAGACCAGGTCGAACAGCACCACCCCGGCGAGGTCCGCCAGCACCAACCCTGCGAAGCCAACCAGCACCAACCCAGCCGCGGAGACGAACACCACCCCGGCGAGGTTGACCACGCTGGCCAGCGACCGCAACGGGAGCCACGGAAGCCCAACAAAACACCAACGGACTTACTGGGTTTCGGACGGCACCCACCGGACAGCAGCGATGTCCAGCCGCGAGGTTCCAGACTTTCCAGGCGAGGGAAGGACCAGCGACTCCAGCACGAACTTCCAGATGTTGCGGCCAGAGGTGCTGGGACGGATCCTGCACACTCGACGGCCGGAGCCCCGGCCACCCCCACCGGGGAGCCGGGAGGGACAGGAGCTTCGCCTGCACAGGCCGGCGGCGAAGCTCAGACTGAACTGCGCAGGTCATCTCGGGCAAGCAGGCGCCCCGCCTACTTGCGTGACTTTGTCACGTATATTAACTGTGATGGACATTTTTCAGACTAAGCCGCTCGTCTTTTTCCTGTGCTTGAATAAAGTACTGAACTGGACCAGAGCTGGTCGCGTCTTGCTTTCCCTGCGCCGATCTAACATGTTGTACCTCCAAAATTCAAGGCCCAGGTTCTTTCCAAGGCTGCTCCTGCTATAGTATTTGACAGATGGAGGCAATTTCTCAGCTGCAGGTGATTCAGAGAGGAGCAGAAACCCAGGTGCTCTTCTGTTTTGCTAGAAGGCCTGCCCTGCTTGCTTAGAAATTATGCAGGGATGATGGGTCATCATCAGTTCTAATTCAGTGGACAGAGTGATCTGCCAATCGGGCAAGTCAACTTCTCTAACATAGAATTTATGGGGTGGTGGAGGCTTAGTGGGAGATGGTTTCAGGCAGCCATTTGAGATGCAGAGCTCCGTAAAGGTCTATCACATTAACAGCTCAGAGAAGGGACATCAACAGATTGCTCGGCTCTGCATCACTTGCCATATTTTTCTTTCCGAACCCTTGGCTAGTTCAGTTTGTAAACTCCTTAGAAGTTCTTCTGTGGGACTCTGTCAAATGCCATAATCAGGTCATTGCAGGTTCACACCAAAGATCAACCACACAATGTCCCTGATTTGCAGCATGCCAATGGCCATTTACTTTGGGCACCCAGGCGCCTAGCTTCGTTTCTTAAGATACTTTACAATTAAATTGATTAAATCTCTCTATCATCCATCCATCTATCCATCTCTCTCTCTCTCTCTCTCTCCCCCTAATCATATCATATCATCTCTCTCTTTCTCTCCCTCCCTCTTATCTATTTATCTCTCTCTCTCTCTCTCTCTCTCCATCCATCCATCCATCCATCCATCCATCCATCCATCCATCCATCCGTCCATCCATCTCTCTCTCTACCTAATCATATCATCTATCATCTTTCTCTCTCATTTATCATATATTGTATCCATCCATCCATCCATCCATCCATCCTTTTTATTCTTTTCACATCTTCCCAGTTTACAGACTATAGAGTTTTGCCACACCATTTCCACTTGCTAGCCACGTTTGAACCTGCCGTTTAAGGTTCTGTTGGATGTGACGAGGCCAGTCAGAAGGTTTCACTTACACCTAAAATGCTCCCAATATTTTAAATAGGCTCTGGCTTCCCAAATATTGGAGACTCCCACTGAAGAAGTTATCTTTCTTCATGGTTTGACGAACATGAGTTGCAACTTAGGATATTGCCCCACCTCAATCTTTGAGAGAAGGGCTGCTCTCGTTCCCTCCAGTTATCATGAATTTATTTAATGGTCCTGGTTAGCAAAGTCACCACATCTTTAGCGCACGTTGTTTCGAGAAGCCAACAAAGAACTTGTCTGGGCTGCTTGATCAGTTGCTGCCCAGCCTCTGTCCTGTTTATGCTAAGAAAATGGATGGGCTTTTATTGCAAATCTCATTAGCACAGTGGGGGACAGCATAGGAGGGTAAAAGCTGGAGAGGAGCTGTGACCTGCTTTTTTAAAAAATCAAAACCTATCAACCTTTATTAAGGGAAGCAATTATATAATTATAGATAACAGCTCTCAAAAGGTTCTAAATACAGTCCAACAGATGAGTGATTTGTACCAAAGAGCACAGTGGAGCACCACGGCCAATCTTTTTATTACATTTTTTTTTTGCCTCCTGGTTCTCACACTCTTCACTTGTGATAAAAATACGCTACGCCATCTCCATTACTGGTAACTACTACTGGGAGGAATTTTGAAAGAAATTCTCAAGCGTCGTTGATGCAAAGAGAAAAAAAATATTAGCCTGTTTTCCCTGAGAGAAGAAAAAGGATCCATTGGTTTTGATTCATCTCTGCGAAAGATCTAATAGCAGAGTGAAGGAGGGGTGGGAACCTGCAGGAGACCCTCTCATGAAGATCCATTCCAGCCTAGGACCACTGCAGATGAATTTACAGGCGGGGTGGACTGTGAATTTGGAAACTCCTGATCTGTTTCACAAAAGAAAAGAATAACAACAGTAAACACAATGCACAGAGAAATTAGGTTCAACTAAAACAATGTTACCACGATGGGGGGGGCATTTTTGCCCTCCCCGGGCTCCAGAGGCTTTCCTTGAGCCTCCGAGAGAATGAAAACGGCCTCCCCAGGCTCCGGAGGCCCTCTGGAGGCCAGGAATGGGCCCGTTTCCGATCTTCCCGAACTTCTGGTAGGCCTGTTTTTCACCCTCCCTGAGCCCCCTGCACTTACCTGTATCTAAAACGGGCCACGTGGGGACTCCTGGGAGGGGTGGGGTGGGTGGGGTCAGCCAGGAGTGGGATTTGGGGGTTCTCCTAACTGCACAGAATCTTAGCTAGAGGTTCTCCCAAACCCCTGCATACCTCCAGCAGCCCACTCCTGCTACTGTCTAGAAGAGGGGTGTCAAATTGAGGGCCGCCTCAGGGGTGTGTTTGACCTTGGGGGGGCTGGGGGGGCATGTCCAGCTCAATGTCACTTGTGTCTGTGCCTGTGGTGGCCCGAGCACTTTGCCAGCAAAAATGGAGCTCGGAAAGACAGAGTGCAGCCCTCCCGAGCTTTGTTTTCACTGGCAGAGGCATCATGGGCCAGTCCTTCGCTATTCCCCAGGGCAGCCCCGTGGGCCAGATCTAAGCACCCCCTTTCAAAATGTTTCAAAAAGAGCACAGTAAATGTAGCAAGCGGTTTGCTAACTGGTGGAGTGACACCTACAAGGAGGCCATTTTGCAGCTGCCTATCTCGGCAATGTTGGACCAGACCAAGAAAATGTCTTCACAGGAATATTGGAGCAATACTTTATGGCAGAGTCTCCCAACCTTGGCAACTTTAAGATGTGTGGACTTCAACTTCTAGAATTTCCCTAGACAGGATAGACTTCAACTCCCAAAATTCCCCAGCCAGTATGCTGTTGGAGAATTCTGGGAGCACATCTTAAAGTTGGGAGACATTGAGCTGGAGAATCTTGCAAGCCTCCTTGTGTTCTACTTGCCCTCCCTCTTATGCCTCCTTGAATCAGGGAAAGGGCCAGACTGAGCCTCTTCTTAATGCTACTGAATACAAAGGCCTGGAGACTAAAACATACGAAGAACGGCTGCAGGATTTGGGTCTGGCTAGTCTAAAGAAAAGAAGAATCAGGAGGGATATGATACCACTCTTCCAGTATTTGAGGGGCTGCCACAAAGAAGAGGGGGTCAAATTATTCTCCAAAGCATTACAAGGCAGGACATGAAACAATGGTGGGAAACTAATCCAAGAGAGAAGCAACCTGGAATTAAGGAGAAGCTTCCTAACAGTGAGGACAATTAACCAGTGGAACAGCTGGCCTCCAGAAATTGCGGGCACTCCAAGAAGAGACTAGATAGTCATTTATCTAAAATGGTATAGGTCCATGATGGAGAATCTATGGCACGCATGCCAGAGGTGGGCATGCAGCGCCCTCTCCGTGGGCACACGAGCCATCGCCCCAGCTCAGCTCTGCTGCACATGTGCATGCACCTCCCACCGGCTGGTCTTCAGGTCTCTGCTGTACATGTAGAGGGGGAGGGGGGCAGGGCACATGCGGGGTGGTGGGGTGCACACACATGCATTTTGTGTGCGCTTTGGGCACTCGGTCCAGGAAAGGTTAGCCATCACTGGTATAGGTTCTCCTGCTTGAGCAGGGGGCTGGACTAGAAGACCTCCAAGGTTCCTTCCAGCTTCCTATCCTATCCTATCCTATCCTATCCTATCCTATCCTATCCTATCCTATCCTATCTCAGGGCTGAATAAGCTTTTGCCCCTTCAAGGTCATCCCAATGGGACCCTCTGCTGTTCTGTCATACATATGGATGGAAGCACCTGCTGGAAGGTCGAAAAAGTCAAAATGGCACCTGCAACCATGTCTCTCTTTTGCAGGCCTTGAGAGTAATGGATGATCCTATGGGCAATTTATAGAAATCACGGTTACATTGGACGTCACTGTTTGGAGAAGTGTTGCCAAGTCAGTCCTCCTTTGAAGTGCAGGATTGCAAGTTCAATGCTTCCCACCCTGGATGGTGGGAGGTGTAGTCCCTGTTTCTCTAGATGTACCTGGTAGAAGAAACTTGCTTAGCAATTTTGCAAAACTCCTCTGAGCCGCGGAAACAGATTCTTCTCCTGTCTCTGCCTCCGGTGACCTTGGTCAGTTGGTGAGATTTAAGAACGTTGCAGGTCCATCTGAGAAGAATTTCAATGAAGCAATTTATGGGGAAGTTAATTGCTGAATTATAATACAAACCAAGAAGTCTTAAGCTAAAGGGCAAGCGTGTGAGCAGCAGCTTCTACCAAAGGTGTCCTGAGGCTCTGCACACCAGCCATAAGACCAGAAAAACCCTCGCTCGCTGCAGGATGCACTTACAGACAAAAGCACCTTTGCTGAGAACGGGCCAAAAAACTCCTGGTGGAGCCGACCAAGCAGGATGTCAATCCTGAAGCTGGCCTGACTGAGGCCATTTTGAGACTTCAGCGCTGACACACTGATGAGGGACGAGGCAGGGGGAATAGAGATAGGATACTGCAAAATCCCCATTCCCTCCCAGCTCCTGGGGGGAAGGATATTGCAAAATCCCCATTCCCACCCCACTCCAGGGGAAGGAAATTGCAAAATCCCCATTCCCACCCCACTCCTGGGGGAAGGATATTGCAAAATCTCCATTCCCACCCCACTCCAGGGGAAGGATACTGCAAAATCCCCATTCCCACCCCATTCCTGGGGGGAAGGATATTGCAAAATCTCCATTCCCACCCCACTCCAGGAGAAGGAAATTGCAATCCCAGGGGGAGAACTTTCCCTGTGGGCGCTCCCACCCTCTGGAACCAACTTCCTTTGGAGCTCCGAATGGCCCCTGACCTTCGCTCGTTCTGCTGTGATTTGAAGACCTGGTTGTTCCGCAGCCTGGACTGATGGGTTGTTTTTTTTTAAATGAATTTTAAATTGTTTTAAATCGGCACTTTAATTTTATATCGCTTTTAATGAGGAACTATGCATTTTTACTGTTGTGAGCCGCCCTGAGTCCTCGGAGATAGGGCGGCATATAAATTGCATAAAATAAATAAATAAATAAATAAAATCCCCATTCCCACCCCACTCTGGGGCCAGCTAAAGGTGGTATTTGCCGGTTCTCCAAATATTCACAAATCTACCTTTTTTCCACGGGCTGCTCTTGTCTCTGAAAGATCAGATGTGGGACTCCAGCAATTTCTCTTCTCCTCTCTCACCTGCCTTCTGGGTCTAGGAGTCCGAGTGGGCTTAAAGCAATGTTTAGTTGTATCTAGCTCTTGGCCATGAAGCTGGAAGTTCCTTACCTTCTGGCTGTTGATCTGGTTTCTCTCTCTCGCCCTCCCCCCTCGCAACTTTGTCTTTCTCCCTTCCAACTCATTTTTTCAGTTGTGCACAGCATCTGGAAAAAGGACACGTTATTCTTGCAAACTGTGCATGAACACACATTTGGGGAACGTAAGCTCAACGTTAGGAGCTCCCTCCAGGAAACCAACATGATGCCTGTCAGTCAAGTGGGGAGCGATCCATCAAGGAGGTAATTAATGACCGTCCTGTGGTGACTCACTGAACCTGCAACCGTAAACATCCCCTGTCTTCCCACAAAATTGAATGTCTGTGCCATGAGAATCAGACACCCCATCTCCCAAAAAATTGATGGCTAACCGGCTGGAATGAGAATCTCTGCAGGTGTGTAAAGTTGTCCTACAGACATGTAGGAAGCAGTGTGTTCTTGGTGCCAAAAGAAAAGAGTTCAACTCCACTCAGGTTTCACTCTTGTCTCTTCCATCTTCTTCCAAAACAGGCTTCTCTGGCTTCGCTGATCATATCTCAGACTCTTTTGGTTAAGAACTTCCCTTGGTGCTTGGGACAATGGTGCCTAATCTTTGCAGCTCGGCAACCTGGTTGGGGGAGTGAGGGGTGGGGGAGAGGAGAACTGGGGCAAGCACATGAGTGCACACTCAGGCAGCCTTTGCACGAGTGGAGGGCCGTTGAGCACACATGCAGCTCGACTTGCACGACTGGTGGGCTGCCGCACACACGCGAGTGCCTGACAGTGCACCGCTTACAGAATTTGAGTTGCACACGTGTCTGCGTGCGCTCTGGCCAGCCACTCAGGCAGCCCAATTCTGAATAGGCCACAGCGCAGTAGTGGGCTGCTGCCCAGGGGTTGGGGGCAGTGGTGAAATCCAAATTTTTTTACTACCGGTTCTGTGGTAGGTGTCTTCATTTTTTTTCCTCTTTAAAATATGTTGTGTATTTGCAAAATACAAAACAAAAATATAGACTCGCTTCTGGTCTCCCAAAAGAACAAGGAAACTTCTGAAGTGCTTGTGGAATATAAAAAAAGCAGATAAATATTCACAGTTCAGAGAAACACGTTTGCATCCAAATGTAACAGTGAGAGAAGCATGTAAATAATGCAGAGGGTTTCTGTGCTTAGTTGGGCTTATTTTTATTGATTTGATTTTTTTTTGTCCCATGTTTATTATTTTTCATAAATAATTCAAGGCAGTGAACATACCTAATACTCCTTCCTTTGCCTATTTCCCCCACAACAGCAACCTCGTGTGGTAGGCAGATATAGGAAGTTAGCACCCACCCCTTTCCTAGAAGAATGAAATATTTTGGGAAATATTAAAAAAGGCAGAATATTATGTTTCCCTGGATGAGAAATGGAGAAGCATGTTTTAAAGATGAAGCAGCTCCCATCTTCCTGCCCCCACCCTTTGTCAATGGACCAGAGGCAGAAATTCAATCTTTGTCAATAGACCATCATCTGCAACATAATAGGACCCATCTAGCAACAGAAACTCACCACATGGCACCTGGGAAGATTACATCAGTCAGCAAGGCTAGCTAAGACCCCCACCCCTTGGGAGTCTGACAACCAATCAGGGTACTCTTTCGGAGCCCCAGGAAATTCAAAGTCAGAGAGAGCATAAAAACCCGGGGACTTGAGGAATCTCTCCCTTTTCTGTTCAGGAACGCAAGCCATGTGATCCTGTCCACTATTAAACCATCTTTCCAAGCAGTCTCCATGTTTCCAGTGTCTTTTTCCCCACTTGGAGCTGAACCCAGAAGGATATTTCTTCCTACACAGGTTAGGCTGAGAGTGATTGGCCGAAGGCCACCCAGCTGTGTTTTTCATGCCTAAGGCAGGACTAGAATTCACCGTCGCCTGGTTTCCAAGCCAGCACCTTCACCACTAGACTAAACTGGCTCTTATTACCCACTGTTGATACTTAAATCAGGGTCTCCCTGCAGCTTAGAACAGAGAACATGGAATAACAGAATTGGAAGGGACCTTAGAGGTCATCTAATCCAATTCCTTATTCAGGCAGGAAACCCTATATGGGGAACCTATGGCATGCGTGTGGAGCCTTGTCGCCTGGCATGCCAGCCGTCGCCCCAGCCCAGCTCCACCATGCATACACATGTGCCTCCTGCTGGCTGTTGTGGCCTGCCAGCGGCTTGCGCGGATCGTGGCTGATCCCGACGATGAGGAGGCTGGTGTGGTGTCGCGCCAGCAGCGTGCACAGCCGGCGCTCGCGTCGGACAGCGAGGAGGCCGAAGAGGATGTGGTGCCAGAGGCAGAGACTCAGCCAGGGCCTTCAGAACCTCCAGAGGCTCCTTCAAGTGGAGAGAGTGAAGTGGAGGAGCCTCTCCTCAATGCTCGGGCACGCAGGGCTGCCAAAAGGCAGGAGTGGCTACTCAGGAGGAGGAGGTCTCCTCGAGAGTACGGCTTGAGGATAATTGGCCACTCCCTTAGCCTATTTAAGTCACACGCCATTAGTAAGTTTCTTGCTGGAAACAACTTGTAATTATCATCAGAGCATTTTTGGAAAAGTCTTATTGTATCTTGTTTTCTGGGCTGGTTGCCAACCTTTGCCAGACTTTGGTTTATTCTTGCTACTTAATAAATTTGATAAGGACCGTTGGGGTGTGTCAATATCCTCGGGAATCCAGAGCTGGGGCAGAACACTGGCCAGCTGGTCTTTGGGTCTCTGCCGTGCATGCGCAGGGGGGTGGGGTGCGTGTGGGGGACATGCAGGGTGCATGCACAAGGGCGCTCGCATTGCATTTTGGGGGTTCACGTGCGCGTGCCCCCTGTGCCCCGTTTTGAGCCTGGAAGGCCTCCTGCATCAACATGGAAGCCAAAATGGGGCTTGGGGGCCCCAGGGGCGCATGTGTAGGGGACGTGCACGGATGCGTAGGGGGCACTTGCATTGCATTTTGGGGGTCCAGGCATGTGCGCAAGCACGTTTTGGGCACTCGGCATCAAAAAGGTTAACCATCAGTGCCCTATACCATTTCAGACAAATGGTTTCCCAGTCTCTTCATAAAAGCCTGCAGTGATGGAGCACCCACAACTTCTGGTGGCAAGTTGTTCCACTGGTTAATTGTTCTCACTGTCAGGGAATTTCTCCTTAGTTCTAGGTTGTGTCTTTCCTTCATTGATTTCCATCCATTGTTTCTTGTCCTGCCTTCTGGTGCTTTGGAAAGCTTTTTTGGCCAGGCTCCGAGGGAATTCCCCAAAGCAGTAGTCCTCGACTTACAATCATTCATTTAGTGACCGTTCGGAGTAACAATGGCATAGAAAAAAAGTGACTTTTGACATTTTCCCACATTTGCAGCATCCCCGTGGTCACGTCATCAAAATTCAGACGTGTGGCAACTGACTCATACTTATGACAGTTGCAGTATCCCGGGGTCATGTGATCCCTTTGGGCCTGGTGGCTCAGCAGACTAAAAGCATTGTGATTAACACCAGCTGTCTGCAATTACTGTAAGTTCGAATCTTACCAGGCTCAAGGTCGACTCAGCCTTCCATCCTTTCTAAGGTAAGTTAAATGAGGACCCAGTTTGTGGGGGCAATAAGCTGACTTTGTATAAGTATACAAAAGGATGAAGACTATTGCTTAAAGCATTGTAAGCCGCCCTGAGTCTCCGGAGAAGGGCGGCATATAAATCAAATTTAAAAAAAAAACAACTTTCTGATAAGCAAAGTCAATGAGGAAGCCGGATTCACTTAACAACCGTGTTACTAACTTAACAACTGCACCAAGAAGGGTGGCAAAACCCACTTGATAAGTGTCTCGCTGAGCAACAGAAATTTGGGGCTCAATTATGGTCGTACGTCAAGGACTATCTGTTTAGTGTCTCAAGCCCCTGTTGTGCTGAGACACTGGATGGGAATGTCAATTGATCTGGAATGGATACAGCAAGTATGCCTGCAAACGGTTGTGTTTGGTTTAAAAGGTTTCGTTTGCCCATTTGATAATATTTAAATCAGAGTTTCTCAACCTTAGCAACTTTAAAGCTGGTGGACTTCAACTCTCAGGATTCCCACTCGGAATTCATGGCTGGGCTGTGGAATTCTGGGAGCTGAAATCCATCCGCCTTAAAGTTGCCAAGGTTGGGAAATGCTGATTTAAACAGACCCGCTGCATTTTCTCTCATGCTGCAGAAAGATATGCAGGACAGGACAGGATGTTGGGCTGTCTGCAGGGAAAGTCAAAAAAGTCAAGATGGCAGCCATGGCAATGCAATCCTAAAATGCATTAACAGACGGATACAATCAAGATCAAGGGAGGTACTACTACCACTCTATAAAGCCCTAGCAAGACCACACCTAGAATACTGCATCCAGTTTTCGTCACCACATCACACTATAAAAAAGACGTTGAGACTCTACAAAGAGTGCAGAGAAGAGCAACCAGGATGATTAGGGGACTGGAAGCTAAAACATACGATGAACGGTTGCAGGAACTGGGCATGGCCAGTCTAGTGAAGAGAAGGACCAGGGGAGACATGGTAGCATCTTCCAATATCTGAGGGGCTGCCACAGAGAGGAGGGGGTCAAGCTATTTTCCAAAGCACCTGAAGGCCAGAAAAGGAATCATGGATGGAAACTGATCAAGGAGAGATTCAACCTGGAAATGAGGAGAATTTTTCTGACAGTGAGAACAATCAACTGATGAAACAGAAGTTGCCTTCAGAAGTTGTGGGAGCTTCATCACTTGAATCTTTCAAGAAGAGACTGGACTGCCATCTGTCAGAAATGTGTAGGGTCTCCTGCTTAGGCAGCAGGTTGGACTAGATGACCTACAAGGTCCCTTCCATTAATCTGATATCTGTAAGAGGGAAGAGCTTTGACTAAATGCGTCGGGTTCCAGTTTTCACTTTTTCTATCAGCCGCGGATGGAAAATCCAGGCCAGAAAGAAGCAATCAGTGGGGTTCTCAAAATACCACACACCCCCTCTGTCCAAATACTGGAAACCTTTCCTTTCCAGCTTTAATTCATTGGGTTTGGCCATGGCAACTGGGTTAATCTACATGTCATAAATAAATGCAAAGAGATCACTTTCCAGCAGGCCTTTCATCCTCGTGCTCAGTGCACTTGAGGGAAAGTATTACCTGCAAATGTTGTGAAGCAGCTTCTCATCAATTTTATTAATCATCTCAGTTCCTAGCAGGGTTCCCACCCCCCCTGCTTGTAGTGCTTCCTAGAAAAATGGCGCTTGGTGCGATTAGAGTCCTGCCGGGCAGCTGGCAAGCTACAAGTGTGCAGAGGCTTTGCAAAAGGTTAATGCCACAAGCAGGAAGTCAACTTTTCAAAAAGAAATGTGGGAAGCCCCCTCCCCCTCCTAGAAGAGTGAAATATTTTGAGGGATATTAAAAAAGGCAAGATATTCTATTTCCCCAAAGGAGAACTGGAGAAAACATGCTCTTAAAAGACAGAAAGCAGACTCAGTCTTTCTTAATAGCCCCCAGCAGATATTTTGTGCCCATTGAGAAAGATTGGGCCAGCCTATTCAGAAACCAGTCCCAGTTTCCCTGCCCCAAGCAGAAACCGAGGAGGCCAGTTTTTAGAAATGCAGATTTGGCAATCCATTCAGAAAGACTGGGTCAAGACAGAAACTCAGATAAGCAACAAGCAAAAGGTTGACAAAATTAGCTTAGACAAGCACCTAGGATTTGCATTTCCTCTTTTGCCTATAGAGCCAACTATGACCCCTACATGACCCCTACAGGAATCTGACAACAGCCAATAGAACAGTGGTCACCAACTGGTGGTCCGTGGACCACTGGTGGTCCATGAGAAAATTTTGGTGGTCCGCAGAAAAATTATTTGCATTTTTTATATTGCACTAAATCAGGGGTCCTCAAACTACGGCCCCTGGGACAGATACGAGCAATGAATGTTTGTTTTGTTGCAGAGATTCCCCCTCCCTTTGGGGTCTTTTTGTGTGGGTTGGAGGGGGGCAGAAATTCCGACCCAGGGTCTGCTTTAGCCTCTTGATGCGGGACTTTGGGTGAAGGCTGGAGGGAAGCGCCACTGGTGGCGAAAAGCCGAAGGGCCTTGTTCCAGTGGGACTGCATCATGGCCTGGAACTGACTGACCATCTCAGCCTGCTGAGCCTCCAGGCACCGGTACCTGGCCTTGCACTCTTGCAGGTCTTCCCTCTGCTTGGAAAGCCTATGCTCGTAGTCCTCAGTGAGGTGCTTCTGCTGAGCCTCCTTCTAGACCAGATCCAATTGGAACTGAACCAGCTGTTTTGCTAATTCTTTCTCGTGGTGGCTGCTTAGCTCCAGCAACTGCTTTCTGCTGGGGCCCTAAGGAGTCTGGGAGGGCAGGCAAGGAGTGGCGGGGACAGAAGAGGCAAGTAGAGGCCGGCGAGGTGCCCCTCGATGCGAGTGACATCGAGTTGGCCATGCACACCCAGTCACATAACCACCTAGCTACGCCCACCCAGCCAGTCATTAGGCAGATCATATTAGTGGTCTGTGGGATTTAAAATTATGAATTTAGTGGTCCCTGAGATCCGAAAGGTTGGTGACCCATGCAATAGAATATTAAAGGACATGTTCTTACACAAGGACAGGAAACTCAAATAAAAAGCCCAAAGAAGGTATAAAAGGCCCCACTCTAAACTCCATTTTGTCAGCTGCCCAGAATCACATGTGGTTGGTGGTTCTGCTTCATCAATAAACCAGCTTTCCAATCAGCCTCTAAGATGTTTCCAGCTTCTTTCTCCCAGCTTGGAACTGAACCAGATGGGTTTTTCTTCCAACAGAAAGAAAAAGGAACCAGGAAGTAGGGCAGAGACTGACTTTCTGCTTGACTTAAAGGGGGAATCTGTCTGATGGCAGTGGAGTCAGCCTGTGGAAGGACCAGCCTTTTGAATTTAGTCAATCATTAAACAATCCATTACCCTCCACTTAGAAACAAACAACCTACTCTCTAATAAACAATTTGGTTTCAGTAAAAAATTATCCTGTAATTTTTAGTTTATCCTGTAAACTTTTACACTGCAAAAACATATGGACTACAAAACTCGATCAGGGCAAAGCAATAGACGCAATTTACATAGACTTCTGTAAAGCCTTTGATTCAGTGGTACACGACAAACTACTTCTAAAACTAAAATTCTATGGCATCTCTGGACCCCTACATAATTGGATAGCTGAGTTCCTGTCAAACAGACAACAAGTGGTCAAAACCGGGAGTGCCCTATCAAATCCTGCACCTGTTAACAGCGGTGTCCCCCAAGGCAGCATTCTAGGACCAACACTCTTTATACTTTACATAAATTACCTTTGCGATCATATTATAGGCAACTGCATTCTCTTCACCGATGATGTAAAACTATTTAACACCACCGACAATGCTGCTATCCTTCAAAAAGACCTTGACTTTGTATCAGAATGGTCAAACAATTGGCAACTCCAAATCTCAACCAACAAATGTTCTGTCTTACACATTGGCAAAAACAATCAGAACACAAAATACAAGCTGAGTGGACATGACCTTGTAGACAACCCTCACTCTATCAAGTACCTTGGAGTAGTCATCTCAAACGATCTAAGTGCCAGAGCTCACTGTAACAGCATTGCCAAAAAGGCATTAAACATTGTTAACCTAATCTTGCGTAGCTTCTTCTCTGGTAATACTGTACTACTAACTAGAGCATACAAAACATTTGCTAGATCAATTCTCGAATACAGCTCATCTGTCTGGAACCTCCACTGCATATAGGACATTAATATAATTGAGAGAGTCCAGAGATGTGAAATATTCCATTCCTCTACCCACAATAGAATCCCTTATGCCACCAGACTTGAAATTTTGGGCTTAGACAATTTAGAACTATGCCGCCTTCAGTCTGACCTAAGCGTAGTACATAAAATTATATGCTACAATGTCCTAATGTCAATGTCCCTCTGGGCTGGGAGCAGGTGCCTTAACAGAACATCAGTGAGACTCCATCTTCTGTTGGTGAGCATCTAAAAGGAAATGAGGACATCTTCTGAGAAACAAAATGTTGGACTGAGGTGGACCTTGGCCTGAACTTTCTGGCTAATCTCACAATGTTCTTCAATCTATCTCTCTGTCCAGCAAAATCTGGTTGCAGCTGAGTAATTTCACTGCCAGTAAAGAGGTCTCCTTTAGATAGCAAACATGAATAAAGCTACACACCAGAGAGAAAAACAAGCAGCTCTTCCTGCAGAGTCATCTGAGGTCCCTTCCCTTCTCTGGAGCTGCTTAATAAAGAGGTGCCACAACTGGGAAGGTTCAGAGGGCAGGAATCTGCCTGGCTACACGGAGCACTAACTCGTCTCCCCACCAAGACAGAATATTTATCTACTCACATAGAACAATGCTTTCAAGCTGTTAGGTGGACAGAAGCTGAGCTGAATAATGGGAGCTCATCCCACCACACAGTACTAGGACTCAAACTTCTGGAGTGGAGACCATCTCCAGTATCATTAAGCCACAGAGCCACCATGCCTCATCCAACAAGGTGACACTGATCGTTGAAGGGCCCTGGAGCATGCCTCCTCTGCCAGATCTCCAGGTCCCTTCTATCTCTATTCTAATTGATTGATTGACTGATTCATCTGGAGCGCTGAGGAGAAACAATGGGGGGAAAGTGGTCCTGCTAATACCCCTTCCTAAGCCATGCCTCCCCACAATCTCTCACTGAACAATCTTCCACATCAAAGATTGATGCTTCTCTCTCATCTTCCATTGTGGGCAGAGGTACCCCTTCCTAACAAAGCCATTTGATATTTTTATTCTCTGAAAAACCACGATGAGATATATGTGGAATCCCAAAGCATTGTTGGAAATATTGGGGAGTTTGGAACTTGGACTTGCTTTGCACCGGACAGCTTCTAAATTTTATTTTAAATTAAACGTTTTAAAAATCAGATTGGTCCCCAAAGGTATTGGCAGGCTCATAGGTATCTCCAGGCATAAAATTGGCTTTTCTCCAATTAAAATTGCATCAGACGTCTTTTGCTGTCTTTGAAGGTCACCGCAAAATATTAATATCTCGGTTTCCAAGCTGCAGATGTGTTTCTGGTGCTCTTTATCAGATATATATTGATGGTCGTGCTCATTTGGTTCTATGAAGAAGTTATTTGGTCAATACAGCTTCAGATTCAAAAGGTTGTTTTTATTATTTACAAATATATACATGCATACGATAATGAACAGGGTGTCCTGTTACATTTTTTTACCCTAACTGTATGACTCAGATGTTGAGAGGAGAGAGAAGTTCACGTATTGTCTCTCTGAGAGATAGATGAGAGAGAGAAAAAAGGGGAAGATATTCAAGTGGTTTCTAGGTAAGAGTCCAATAAGAGAGTTCATTGGCTGATATAGTCACATGTGATGTCTGTAAAGACTTAACCCCTCCTAGTCTCTGGTGCATCATATGCAGGCAATATCAGACACTCCTCAGATGACCTGATCAGCAGTACCTCTACTCCATCAGTAGAGAGGCAGTTATCTGACCCATTTCAAGTCCCAACATCACAGCTGTTCCTCCAATCAAAACTTTTGAAGCTTATATCCAATATGACAGATATTTGATGACTTTCAAATCAGTTGAGATCAGAGGTGGTTGTTGTGACCTAGGCTCCCTGAGTCATTAGAACACATGAGTAGTCCCAAAAACCTCTTTTATTGCAACAGCTGTGAATTACGTTCATTCACAGCTGAGTCCCAATTAGTTGCAAAAAGTCCTTCGGGAGAAGTCCTTCGGGATAATCACCAACCTTTATCTCCCTTGACACTCTGCCAAAGACCTACTGGCAAAGCCACATGGATTCCAGAATCAAACAGAGATGCCAACTGGGAACAGAATTAACAACATTGCTTTCCTGCAAAGGGCCCACATGCCTTTGCTCCTCTTTTAAGCCTTATGGGAGGGGCCAATCATCTCCTGGCCTTACTCCCAAGTCATCCCTTTTGCTTTAGCTGCTCTTGCCTTCTGGCAGGTCTGCGCATGCGCACACTAGGAACAGGCTCCTCCTGTTTCTCTGCCTCTCTTCTGTCTGGTCTGGAGGCTCTGGAGGCAGCACATAAGTCCCAGATGGCCCTGGCCCCATCTCTGCCTCCGACACAGAGCCCTCGTCCGGGCCTTCCCCAGACTCCAGGACTGGCCCATGTTCCTCCCCAGCCTCCTCACTGTCCAGTTCCGCTGCCAGCTCCGCAGGCTGCTGGCGGACCATAACAGTGGTATTCAGCAGGTTTTGACCAGTTCTGGAGAACCGGTAGTGGAAATTTTGTGTAGTTCAGAGAACTGGTAAATACCACTTCTGACTGGCCCCGCCCCCATCTATTCTCTGCCTCCTGAGTCTCAGCTGATTGGGAGGAAATGCAGTAACCTTCCCCTGGAGTTTGGAGAGAATGGAGATTTTACAGTATCCTTCCCCTGCCATGCCCACCAAGCCATGCTATGTCCACCAAGCCACGACCACAGAACCGGCAGTAAAATTTTTTGAATCCCACTACTGGTCGAGATCTTTAAAGCCTATTTTGGAAGACTCAAATTGGGGAACAGCGTCATGTGACCATGATTCCACCTGTCAAAGAGACAGGAAGAAGCTGAGTTCTGAGGTGGCATCTTGGACAAAGAAAGAGGATCTTCTGTTGTCTGTCTGGGATTTTTATAGAACTTTTGCCTCAGCAGGTACAGGAGAGATCAGTTTCCTGAAGAGTTTGTTTAGTGCAGTGATCGTTAACCCTGCATGCACGCACACAGGCCAGACCACCGGAACCCAGAAGACAGCAGCCGGCCAGTGTGCATGTGCGTGGCAGCCATCTGCTCTTCTGAGTTCTGTTGTGTGCATGCACGCCGGACAGATGGTCCAGCGTGCATACGCCTGGCCAGCTGCTTTCTTCCAGGTTCTGGTGCATGCATGTGCATGCATGGACCAGAGCCTGGAAGAGACCAGCTGGCCGGCATGCATGCCTGCGACAGAACCCAGAAGAGCAGCTGGCCGCAGCGCACATGCCCACAGAGAGGGCTCTACATGCCACCTCTGGCACTGCTGGCACGTTCGCCATCACAGGCTGTTTGGTTCCGCAGTAATGCCTTTGGCAGATGCTTTGGCATAAACAGCGCAGACATCCCCACCCTAGCAAAATCAAGGTTTTCACATTTAAAAATAAGGCAGGGTTTATTAAGGACACAGGCATAGACAGGAAGAACTCCAGATTCTTATTCAGAGACTTATGTACAGTTTGTGCCTATCTGTTTTGGCTCCCTTCTTTCTGTTTATCTGTTTACTGTTTATCGAGTTCTTTTGTGTTTATCTTAAGGTAGGGAATCTCAGAACTGAAGGTCTGGAGACATTTTGGCCCCCATGATGTAAAAAAGATGTTTAGACTCAGAAAAGAGCAACAAAGATGATTAGGAGGCTGGAGACTAAAACATACGAAGACCGGTTGCAGGAACTGGGTATGGCTAGTTAGTGAAAGGAAGGACTAGGGGGTGACATGATAACACTGTTCCAGAATTTGAGGGGCTGCCACAAAGAAGAGGGGGTGTCAACCTATTCTCCAAAGCACCTGACGGCAGGAGAAGAAGCAAGAGATGGAAACTAATCAAGGAGAGAAGCAGGGGTGAACTGCTATTGGTTTGCTCCAGTTGGGTGTTTTATCACTGGTAGTGATAAAAAGCTACCGGTTCTTCTGAACCGATATTTCCAACGATCAGCTGTGCTGCGCCGTTTAGCTTTGCTAGAAAGTAGGAAATCCTGATTTCTAGCGAAGCTAAATCGCACGACACAGCTGATCCCCCCTCTCGCTGTCCTAATTACCTTCCCAAGCCTCCTTTTGGCGCATACTCCGCATGCATGTGTGCGCAGCATGCATGTGGTGCACACTATGCTTGCATGCACAGTGCACGTTTGGTGCACAGCGCACATGCGCAGCCAGCAAACCGGTAGCAAAGTGGTTCAGATTTCACTACTGGAGAGAAGCAACCTAGAACTCAGGAGAAATTCCCTGACAGTGAGAACAATTAATCAGTGGAACAGCTTGACTTGAGAAGTTGTGGATGCTCCATCACTGGAGGTTTTTAAGAAGAGAGTGGACAACCACTTGTCTGAAATGGTATAGGGTTTCCTGATTTGAGTAGGGGGTTGGACTAGAAGACCTCCAAACAGGGGTGAAATCTGGCAGGTTCTGACAGGTTCTGGAGAACCGGTAGTGGAAATTTTGAGTAGTCCGGAGAACCGACAAATGCCACCTTTGGCTGGTCCTAGAGTGGGGAGGGAATGGGGCTTTTGCAGTATCCTTCCCCCAGGAGTGGGGAGGGAATGGGGATTTTGCAGTATTCTTTCCCTGCCACGCCCACCAAGCCACGCCCACAGAACCGGTAGTAAAAAAAAATTGAATTTCACCACTGCCTCCAGGGTTCCTTCCAACTTTGTCATTCTGGTATTCTGTTACCTTGGAGGAATGGAGAGCAACTGAAAAGTGGGGAGTTGCCATTTCTTTTCAGACCTGGTCAGCCATGCCCAAACATTATGTGAAGAAATCAACATTTGCTGTAAGCTTTCCTTTCATTTGCTTGCAAACGGAGCAGTTGTCATCATGCAGCATTTGAGTATTCGTGATACACAGGCTAAAATTAATTGCAAAGAACGTTCTCCTTATTTTTTCTTCTCCAGCCCAAATGAAATGATTGATTTTATCCATGGAGCGTTGCCCAAATTCTTCTAGGGGTGCAGCAGGGTTTGAGTTCTTTGAGCTGCATGCTTGATCTTCAATATATAACCTCCTAGGGCTGCCAAAATTTTGGTGACCAAAATGTTTTATGATTCTTTTTCCTGCCAGCAAATAAATTGATTTTGCAACAGATCTGCGAGACCATGAGTCCAACGACCTGCAGGCTTTTCCCAGTGTTGGAAGAAATGTCCATCTGGGTTCAGTTCTAAGTGGGGAGAAAGACACTGGAAACATGGAGACTGCTTGGTGGACTGATGGTTTAATTGGTGGACAGGACCACATGGTTTTTGAGGTCCTGGGCAAAAAAGGCACATGGGTGAGAGAGAGAGATAGAGAGATCTATACCTTCTGTTGGGCTTTGAATTTGAGCTTGTATTTGATTGGTTGTCAGACTCCCATGGGGCCATGCAGGAATAACTTTGTAAGTTGTCTTTTGAGTCCCAGGCTTGGTTGAGCCTTGCTGGGTGATGCAATCTCCCCAGGTGCCACGTGGTGAGTTCTGTTGCTGGATGGGTAGAGGGCTAATCCTACCTTTGTTGGATCTTGGGTGAGGGCATTTGCTTATGAATAGACCTAGCTATCTCTTTATCTCTTAAGTGCTGACATCTGCTGTGGGCTATTGAGGAGGGTGGGGGCTATTAAGAGTGAGTCTGCTTCCTGCCTAAAAAAAAACATCTTTCTCAATTTTTCATCCAGGGAGGTTGTCAGATGTAAATGCCTTATTCTCCAATATGTAAATAATGTATATATGGAACATCAGAGGTTAACTTATTCTTTGGACTTTAATGTATTCATAACTTACCACTCCCATTCCTAGCTCCACCCCTTGTATATATAAGGAGCCACCCTCACCATTCTCGTTGCTTCTACCTTGAATATTCAGTGAATATAGAATGCCTATCATAATTAAAAAGAAATATATTTAAAGCTCTAACTCCTATTATCTTTATTGAGTCTGATCCTGAAAATATTGCAACAAGCTGGTAGCAGAGGATGGTTAATTGACTCAATAAGTAATTAAAAATGTCCAAGAAAGATAGGCCCAACACCAGGGCCTACAGCAAAGAAATAGAAACTGATCAAGAGATGATCAACGAATCCACCAATGCGATTTCGAGAGAATCCGAAGAATACACCACCGAAGAAGAAGAACTAATGAGTGAAAATAATGACCAGAAAGAAATCGAAATAGAAAATAACGAACTCAGGTCAGAGATATTAAAGATACTAAAAAGCCAAAAGAATGATAAAAGTCTCATCGCGGACCTCCAGGAGATGCTGAAGAACAGCGGAGCAGCGAGAGAGAAAAACGTCATTAAAGAAAAACCCAAAGATCAAAAAACCGTAAGTGAGATGACTACTGAGAAAATAGTTGTTAAAAAGAAAAGATGTGATCCCGCGCGAAATTTTGAATGGCAGCCATCTTGGTTTCAACGAACTTCAAAAGAGAATGGAGCAGAGCCAATCAAAACGCTCAGTTCAAAATTTCTGGCGCGAAAAACACTATCAGACGAAGAAAGTGAGAAAGAAGTCTCAAACTCTTCAGATGATCCAAAATCAGAAAGTGAAGACGATTTAACAAAATCTCAAGTAGAATCAGCAATGAAAACGCTTTTTGCTGCTTTTGGGCCAAGACTGAAAATTACCAAGACATCTACGAAGAAGCAAGAAATCAAACCGGCGACTCAAGACCTGCACGCTCCCATCCTGACTTCGAAAGCGACGACGCCCGAGCCCAGAGAGCCATGCCGATTTCGCCCTACACCACAGACAAAATCGAATACCAACGCTCACAAAAAGAAGAAAAGAACCGTCGCCACCACCAGAACCCCAAAAACCGAGCCAGAGACCGACTCATCTGAGGAGGAGCGGATCGAGAGAGCTGAAAGGGAGAGAACCTTCCACGACGCCACCAAAGAAGAAATGAGCAACGCGCATGTGCGAAACTACGTAGACGACCCAGAAGGACTTGAACTGGCCAGAGAACCGCGCAGACTCATTGCAAGCATCCCAATGCCGTTCTGTAATTTCCTGCACTTGAGAGATCACGGACTGCCCCAGGTTGTAAGTAATGGACAGAATAATGTAGGTAACTTACCCAGTGACTTCCCAAAATTTAGAATTGATGGCATTAATTTACAAGAGTGGTATCAACAGCTTCAGGTTATTTTCATGAAAGAAAATTTACTATTCTTTATAACTAGCCCTCCAAGAAGACCTTGGACTTTAAAAATAGATTGTTTACATCATAGAGCATTTTTCATAATAATATCTAGCGTGTCTCCTGCAATGTATCATAGCATCAAACCAAACCTAACTGTATCAGAAATAATTCAATGCATGTTTAATCTATTTCACAGCGATAGCGTAGCTACAACCACAAGAATGTCTAAGGATTTCTTTTCCTCTAGAGTAAAACCAGGGGTTTCTATAAGTGAGCATTTGATAAATCTAAACAAAATAAGAGCTGAGCTACAATTGAGGGGGGAAGTGATTTCAGATCAAACAATGAAAAGTGTTATTATCAATTCACTTGATCCATCATGGGATAGCTTTATGTCACACTTAGATACCATTAATTTGGGATATTTATCCATAGAAAGTCTATCTAACAAATTGATAGCAGAAGACAATTCAAAAAAAAATCGATCCAGTAACCAAACAGACCACAAACCTTTTAGGAAAGTAGTCTTTCAAGATAAACATAATGAGGCCTTTAGATGCTACAATTGTGGATCCAGGGAACATAGTAGAAGAGACTGCCCCAAAGTCTCAAGAGAGAGACATAGACCAGAATATAGGAGCAAATATAATTACAGACAATCTTCCACAGATAGACACAAATATAGAAGCCCACCAAATTACAAAGAAGATAGAGGGGGTAGAGAAAATTCAAAAGAGAGGAAATCTGGGTCACTGAATGGGCTAAATAAACAAGACAGCACCAGAACACAGCAGGATGAGAATAACAATTGGCTTATTGATTCTGGTGCAACAAATCACACCACCAACAACAAAAGTATATTATCTTCATTTATAGAAGATAAGTTTGTGATAAAGGTAGCTAATCAAGAAAAGGTTCAAGTACTAGGCAAAGGAAATGTGACCTTGCCTGGTCTAGGGAAAATAGAGGGGGTATTATTAATCCCAGAAATACCTCACAACATACTAAGTGCCATAAAATTAAGCAGAGAATCTGATATCAATATAGTTTTCTCAAAGGGGAAAGCAACTATAGAAAAGAACAAAACAAATGTAGGTACTGTAATGATAAAAGGAGGTCTACCCTATCTGATAACTAAAGAAAGATGTTTACATAACATTGATTCAAATATGGAAGATTGTGTTGAAGCAGATGATGAAAATGTCAGTAACAGTGACAATGATGAGTGTAGAATAACTCATGATCACAAAAATACATACAAGGAAAAGAAACCAAAAATAGGTAAACCAATTCATGATGAGTGTGCTCACATCTTACACAGGAAGTTAGGACATGCAAGCTTTCCTGTAGTACAAAAAATGACTGAACACGCAGAAGGTGTCAAAATAAAAAATTGTGAAAATTATTTGGAATGCTCAGTATGTAAGTCCACCAAACTAAAAACCAGTCCCAGACCAAAAAAATCTAACAGATCAACTAACAATATTTTTGATTTGGTACATATGGACTTAGTTGGTCCATTAAGTCCCTCAATTACCTATAGAAAACGTTACTTCCTAACAATAGTGGATGACTACAGCCGATATGGTTTTGTTTACACATTAAAGCACAAGGATGAAACATTTCAGAAATTTAAGGAATTCTACAAACGTATAGAAACACAACATAATATCAGAATAAAGCAAATTATGACAGATAGGGGATGTGAGTTCATGTCTAAAGAATTCTCCCAATGGTTAAAGGATAGAGGAATGTTACATTTCACGTCCAATCCTTTTTCTGCATTTCAAAATGGAGTTGCAGAGAGGAAAAATTCCACACTACAAACCATGATTAGGTGCACATTAGAAGATGCTGGTTTAGGCAAACAATTTTGGTCAGAGGCATTACATTATTCGAATTACACTCAAAATAGAACCTGGTCCAGTATTGTGAATAAGACACCATATGAGGTGATGTACAATAGAAAACCCAAATTATCACACATGCACATATTTGGAGTCACTGCAGACGTACACATACCTAAACAATTGAGGAGAAAGGGAGAAAACGTATCCAGGAGATTAAGATTCATGGGATACGAAACTGGAACCAAAGGGTACAGATTTATTGATAGTAATAACAAATTTATAGTATCCAGAACAGCTGTGTTCCATGAACAGGCCAATTGGTCAAAATTGCACCTTAATGAAATATTTCCTAATAAATGTAAAGATACGATATCTTGCGAGGAAGGAACAACAGAAAATCAAAATATTAACAAAAGTAAAAACAAAACCAAAACTTGGACTAATAGTCAGCATAAAATAAAGACAGACACATTAACAAAAAAGGAAGCTAGATATTTGCATGATAACCATAGCAAGCCTGAAAGAACTATTAGAAACAATAGAAACCAAATACCAAATAAATACAAAGATTACATAATGCATATGAATGGAGAACAAATAACACCTAATACATATGAAGAAGTATTGAAACTTCCACATGAAGAAAGAGAAAAATGGGAACTAGCTATGGAAAAAGAGATGGAAAGTTTACAAGGATTAAATGTATTCACACCTGCGATCGCACCTAAGGATAAAACAATTATAGGTACCAGGTGGATTTATAAAATTAAGAACTTAGAAGGAGGCAATACCTTATACAAGGCTAGACTAGTTGCACAAGGCTATGCACAAAAATATCCAGAAGACTATACTGATACATATTCACCCACAGTGAGAACAGAGAGTGTCAAAACAGCCCTTGTAGTAGCATCTGCACTCAATCTGGACGTATTCCAATATGACATACAGACCGCATACTTACATGCAAAATTAGATAAGGAAATATATGTAAGAGCACCACACAGTCAATACACTAATAAGAACGAAATTTGGTTATTAAATAAGAGTCTGTACGGATTAAAGCAATCCGGCAAAAGATGGTACGATTGCTTGGTAAAAGTACTTAAGACCATGGATTTCAACGCCACCACTGCTGATAACTGTTTCTTCGTAAAAAAGAGTAATGATCATATTGAATTTGTATTAATTTACGTGGACGATATTTTATACATTGGAAAGCATAAAGAGAGCAGGGAAATCTTTGTAAATAAGTTAAATGAACACTTCTCACTGAAATCTCTGGGTAAAGTGAATAAATACCTTGGTGTGCAAATTAACAAAACTAAAAGGGGATTCAAACTTACACAGAAAGATAAAATCATCGAACTCCTAAACAAATGTAACTTAAATAATGCTAAAACCTGTGACACCCCTATGCAAACTGATTTTCTTAGAAACACTGATGAATCTTCCCCTGAGTTTAAAGACAACACATTTTACAGATCAGTTATAGGTTCACTCCTTTATATATCTAATTGGACTAGGCCAGATATTGCATTACCTCTCAATCTATTGTCAAGATATGTTAGTAAACCAACCTTGTATCATTGGGAAGCTGTCAAAAGAATTCTAAGATATCTGAAGGGTACATTAGATTTTTGTTTAATGTTGGAACCCAATAATGACAGAGAACCAAAAATTACTTGTTATGCTGATGCAGATTGGGCTGGTGATACATCATGCAGAAAGAGTACTTCTGGTTATGTTTTTCTATTGAATGATTGTCCAGTTTACTGGTATACTGGTAAACAAGAACTAGTAGCCACTTCTACTACAGAAGCGGAATATGTTTGTTTGTCCAAGGCTGCAAATAACCTTGTATGGTTCAATGATCTGATCACTGATGTTTGGAGGAAACCCACCTTACCATTTATTATGCATGAAGACAATAAAGCGGCCATTGAAATATCCAGATCCGATGCAATTGGACAAAGGTCCAGGCATATTGATATAAAGTTTAAGCATGTGAGACAACTGTCTCAAGACGGATTCATTAAAGCAATACATTGCGATACTTCTGAACAATTAGCTGACATATTAACAAAACCCTTACCTTCTAAACAACATAAATATTTAACTTCTAAATTATATGTATTATATTGTCCTGAATCAGAATGTAATTGGTGTTGTGTAACGAACCGGCATTTAGAGGGGGATTTGTCAGATGTAAATGCCTTATTCTCCAATGTGTAAATAATGTATATATGGAACATCAGAGGTTAACTTATTCTTTGGACTTTAATGTATTCATAACTTACCACTCCCATTCCTAGCTCCACCCCTTGTATATATAAGGAGCCACCCTCACCATTCTCGTTGCTTCTACCTTGAATATTCAGTGAATATAGAATGCCTATCATAATTAAAAAGAAATATATTTAAAGCTCTAACTCCTATTATCTTTATTGAGTCTGATCCTGAAAATATTGCAACAGAGGTATAATATTCTGCCTTTTTAATATTTCTTAGAATATTTTATTCTTCTAGGAGAGGGGTGGGTGCTAACTTCCTACACCAGGCTTCCTGCCCCCTCCTCCATCTTAAAAAAAAAAAGAATGAACTAGATTTATTACAGATAGTCACTTATCAGCCATTAAACATTATGGCAGACTTTCCTGAGGATACTTGTCACCCCAATTCGAAGTTCTGACAGCCGCTTCCCCCATGATCATGTGACTGCAGGTCAGGCTCTCAGCAACCGGGCCGAATCTATAGTGGCCTGCTGTAAATCTAAATCTAAAATCTAAAATGATTTAGATGAGAGAATAGAAGGGGAACTCATCAGATTTGCAGATGACGCCAAGCTGGCAGGAATAGCTAACACCTCAGATGACAGGCTCAAGATCCAGGTGGATCTCAACCAGTGGTGGTATTCAGCCGGTTCGGACAGGTTTCGGCGAACTGGTAGCGGCGACCTGCGGGTGGCCTGCAGGTGGGCCCACCCACCCATGCCTGGTGCTATGCCATCCTATTTAGCCATGTTTTCTAAGCATGCACGCAAGCCGCATGCACTCTTATTTTTGGTGCGCGGTAAATCAGTTTGAACACAGACTTGAACGCTGGGCCCTATCTAACAAAACGAAATTTAATGGTGAGAAAAGTAAGGTTTTACACCTGGGCAAAAAACCCCAAATGTACAGTAAAGGTATAGAATAGGTCAGTGATGTCTAACCTTTTTGCTATCGCGTGCCAAAAGTGGGGGGAGCGCGCGGAGTGTGTGTGTGTCACGCGCGCGTGTGCCCACACCCATAATTCTATGCAACCCGCCCCCGCGCATGTGTGCGTGACCCCCCCACGGTTCCCCTGCTTTTGGCACATGACGGCCCGGTGGGCCCGGCAGGCCCGTTTTTTGCCCTCCCCAGGCTCAAGAGCCTTTCTAGGAGACTGGGGAGGGTGAAAACGGCCTCCCCCCCCACCAGAGGCCCTCCGGAGGCCAGAAACGGCCTGTTTGCCAACTTCCAGTGGGCCCAGAAGGCCTGAAAATCAGCTGGCCAGAGCACGCATCTGCGCCAGAGCTGAACTTGCGTGCCCACCGATATGGCTCCGCGTGCCACAGGTTCTCCATCTTGGGAATAGGTGAAGCTTGGCTTAGTAACAGTAGCTACGAGAGGGATCTTGAAGTCCTCCTGCTTGAGTAGGGAGTTGGACTAGAAGACCTCCAAGGTCCACCAGCTCTATTCTAATTGATTGACAACTTTGTCCAATGAGATCAACATTTTTTTTTCAGTTTTATGAGGCAGTCTGCAACTTGCACCACTGATACTGAAGTGAATTTATTCAGGAAGACTAAGCACAGGAATACACCGGGGACAAAATTGGAAAATGCTGCATATTCATGTGTTCCCACTGTCACGTACAGTAGAGGAATATTTTCTCTTATCACAAGCTAACAAGGTCTTTTGTCTGATAAAAGCTACTTTCCATGTCTGTTCTTCTTCTGAGAGAGTGCAAACATGGTTTGAAAATGAGGCATAATTTCTCTTCTTCCATTTTGCCTGATAAGTAGTTTTTGAAATGTAAAACTCTGCGGTGGTTTTACAAACCTTCCAGTGGGAGAGTAAAGACTCCGTTTTCAATAAAATTTGAATTTTAGTGTAAAAATAAATCTCAAATCTTCTCAGGAATTATCAGCTGCACCTTCCATTTCTTTGTGTACCTTTTAAAAATACATACATAGCTAGAAAAAATGTTAAAGCAGCATATAGTTTATAAGCCAGAAATATTTCTCTAAGGTATAGTATCAGGTAAGTGTGATAAAGGGAATATATATTTAATATTACATGTTTTGACAGCAACAAGAATTGTATTTGCACAGCACTGGAAAAATGAAGAAATACCTACAGAAGAAGATGTAATTAAAAAATACTAGATTGCACAGAAATGGACAGATTGACATTAAAGATAAAAGAAAAAGAAGATACAGAATATTTTCAAACATGGGACTTGTTTTACCAATGGATGGATAATAGAGGTAGAAATTAGGAACTGAAAAAGTATTATTATGTAAGCAAATTGATCCAGACAATATGCTGTTCATAAAGCAATTATGTATGTAAAGAGAAAATGTATAAATAAAATGTTAAAAAAAAGTGATAAAGGGCATATCCACAATGCTGTATGTACTAACAGCTCTACAGCATATATCTTCTGACCTAGGCTTCCTGAGTCATTAAAACACACGAGTAGTCCCAAAAACCTCTTTGATTGCAACAGCTGTGAATTCTGTTCATTCACAGATGAGTCCAAATTAGTTATAAAGAGTCCTTCGGGAGAAGTCCTTCAGGATAATCACCCACCTTTATCTCCCTTGACACGCTGCCAAAGACCTTATTGGCAAAGCCACATGGAGTCCAGAATCAAACAGAGCTTCAGGCTTTAAACTGCACAGAACTAACAATGTTGCTTCCTGCAAAGGCCCACGTGCCTTTGCTCCTCTTTTAAGTCTTATGGGAAGGGCCAATCATCTCCAAGCCCTACTCCCGAGTTGTCCTTTTTGTTTTAGCTGTTCTTGCCTTAGGCAGCTCTGCACATGCGCGCACTGGGAACAGGCTCTCCCTGTTCCTCTGTCTCGCTGAGGTCCGACTCTGGAGGCTCCGGAGGCAGCATGTACCTTCCCCATTGGCCCTTTCTCTTCCTCCGACACAGAGCCCTCGTCTGAGCCTTCCGCATACTCCAGGACTGGCCCATGTTCCTCCCCAGCCTCCTCACTGTCCGACTCTGCTGCCAGCTGCGCAGGCCTCCGATGGACCACAACAATGTCATGAACAATGAGTATAAATGTGATGGAAAGGTGCAAGCAAATAAGTTTTAGAGATGAAACCACTTCTCTGTTGCAGTCAAGCCACCTTGAAGACTGACTATTCCAAGGATAAGGTAGGACAGCAAATATTGACCTCAAGCTGATTTGACTGTCTTAGCCATTGTTGTGTGGTTTAAATTCTATTGATGGCTCATGCTGCACGGAGGACCTTCTCCTTAATTCCTCTGTTCCTGTGGCAGATGTTCTCCAAGGCAGATGAAAAGAGGGACCCATCCAAAATATAATTTAGTACTAAAAGTGTTTTCACTCATGGCAGCAAATCTAATCCCATCAAATAAAAGAGTAAGAATGATTTCTCTATTCCAGGTTTTGCCTCTATTTCTGGATTACTCTCTGTCTGGGAAATATTCAAATGAACCTTTTGGTCATAATCTTCCTTCTTCTTCTTGTGCCATATCCGTCATCGGATGTTGGTGATCATGTTGGCAATCCTATTTTGATCAGCAGCCGCACAAAAAAAGTGCTGCTGAGTTTTGTCCAAACTGGTCCCTTAGATTTTGAAGCCTGGACCTCGTTTGCCTTCAATCTTTCCCTGGAGGATTAAGTGAAAGATGCTGTATTTTTCTGGGTGTCGCATCACATGCCCAAAATATTCTAACTTTCGCTTTTTGATGGTTTTGATTATTTCCCTTTGCTTTCCCAGGTATCTTATCACCTCCTCATTTGTGAGTTTGTTAACCCAGTTTATACATAACAGCCGCCTGTAAATCCACATTTCAAATGCTTCTAGTCTCTTCAAGTGGCTTTCTGTCAGAGACCAGCTCTCCCCTCTGTAGAACAGGATAGAAAAGATGTAACATCTGACAAGCCTGATTTTCAACCTTAGGCTTATGTCGGGACTGCAGAAGACCTTTTTCATTTTGAAGAATGCTGTTCGAGTTTTCTCTATCCTTGTCTTTACTTCACTGATCATGTCCCAGCTTTCATGTAAATTAGAACTGAGGTACGTGATCCTTTCAGTTTTTTCTAGTGGTCTTCCTTCCAAAAATCTTCCTCAGGCCATGAAAAGATGTACCAACTGTTGGTGCTCAGAACCATCTGCAAACAACTACCCCCCCCCAATCCTATCCGGCTTTTGAGATTTTATGAGAGAGGAAGGAATCTCAGGAATGAAGGCAAATTTAGGAGACCCAGGATAAGGTTGCAGGAGCCAATCCAGGTTTGTCCCCAGGACCTGAAATTTTGTCTTCTGACTTTTCGGACTTGTGCTGGAGCCCATCCTCAGGGAACTTCTCTCTAGCTGAGTATGTGATGGGAACTGTTGAGCTGGTGGCAGACTCAGACAGTGAGGAGCTTGGGGAGGAACATGGGCCAGTCCTGGAGTCTGGGCAAGGCTCTAATGTCTTCAGAGGCAGAGATGGGGTCAGGGCCATCTAACAGTTATCAGCTGCCTGGATATCAGTGGGGCTGAAGAACAGCTGGAGCCTGTTCCTATTGTGCGCATGCCAGGAGAAGGGAACGGCTAAGGAACAAGGGCCGACTCAGGAGTAAAGCCACAGGTGGATGGTGAATGGCCCCTCCCATAGGGAATAAAGAGGAGTGAAGGGGAGGGGAGTTTGCAGAAGACAATTAGTTCAATTCATGAGGGTGAAGATCTGTTCCTGACTTCTTGCCAAATAATTGCTGCTGTTACAGCCTGGCGTTTGGAAGATATTGGCCTGGCAACTCTCCAAGCCTGATAAAGGTCTGTAGTTGCGAAATCTCATGAAAGACGGTTTGCCGGAAAGACTTTGCTGGAGAGGAATTTCCCTTTAACCTAAATAAAAGGGGTTTTATTGGGACGAGGAGTCGGCTTCATGCGCTTGGGAAGCCTAGGTCAGAAGAGGAAGTGCTAGAGAGAAATTCCCTGAGAACTGGGCTCCAGCACAAGTGTGAAAGCTCAGAAGACTAAATCTCTGATCCCGGTGACTGGCCCAGATTGGAGCCTGCAGAAAGGAATCTACCCAAGAGAACTCTTAAAAGGAGACCAGCTGCTCCAATTGCTCTTCTCTGATTCCCTCCTTGAGTCAATGTTCACTCAAGGATCCAAATTTTGCTGGTGGCTGGCAAGACCACTTCCAGCTGTAGACTTTCAAAAAATTTTGTGGAAACTTTGCTCACGATGACGTGCTTCACCAGCACAGCATAGGGTTTGGATTCAGAAAAATCTATTTTTTCCAGAAGGAGTTCCAGGTTCTTTCCATTGCTTTACACCATCTGGTCAACTGAGACTGGGTTTCTTCTATCATTTCTTCAGAGCCAAAACCAGCAAGGAAGGACATTTGGAGGAATATCAGCACACACCAGGAAAGTCTCTCTGTGTGATTGACAGTTGAATTGTGACACCCAGTGTTTCCTTTGGAGACTTAATATTTCCTTTGCTTGCAGATTTGGGTATGCCCAGTCTAGTGAAAAGAAGGACTAGGGGAGACATGATAGCAATGTTCCAATATTTGAGGGACCCCTGCAAAGAAGTGGGGGTCAACCTATTTTCCAAAGCATCAGAAAGCAAGAAGAGAAGCAATGGATGGAAGCTAAGCAAGGAGAGAAGCAACCTAGAACTAAGGAGAAACTTCCTAACAATGAGAACACTCAACCAGTGGAACAGCTTTGCCTTCAGAAGTTGTGGCTGCTCCATCACTGGTGGTTTTCAAGAAGAGACTGGACAGTCACTTGCCTGAAATGGTATAGGGTTCTCCCACTTGAGCAGGGGGTTGGATTAGAAGACCTCCAAGGTCCCTTCCAACTCTGTTATTCTATGATGACGATGACTAGACAAATGGCAGGGCTCAGCTCCCTAAACGGACCAGAAAATTCTCGGATCATCAAACTCACAAAAGAGTACAAAAGCCTGCCTAGGTGGCTCAGTGGCTAAGATGCTGAGCTTATCGATCGTTCGGCGGTTCGAATCCCTAGTATAGGTCTCCTGCGTGAGCAGGGGGTTGGACTAGATGACCTCCAAAGTCCCTTCCAACTCTGTTACTGTTATATTTGTAAGGCTATCCTGAGTAGGGAGGAAGGAGAAGAAAAAGGAGCTTTTAAACTGGAAAAAAAAAAGATGTCAGATCCCTGGATAGATAAGCAAGGAAAGGGAAGCTGGTTCCAAGACATTTGTGTGGTATGAGATAATCAGCTCAGCTGGTTTTGCTTTGAAAGCTCAGCGCTTAGAGAGCTGCATCTCTGGGAGAGAGTTCAACATGGACCTGTTCTCTTCTTGAGCTGGCTCAACTACCTTCAATGGTGGTCAGATGTCCATGAGTACGTCCTTAGGGAAGAAAGACCCTGGACTCCATTTGGTTGGAATGATAGGTTCTTTTACTAAGGTTAAGTGGTTGCAGTGAAAGATAGGCTAGATCTGAATATTCCCATGCAAAGGTTACAATTTTCCCCTTTCCTTGGTTCTTCCCCCTTGACCAGTTCGTCATTGTCCAATAGCAGGCCAACCAGATGTTTTGGGAGCGGCTTGGTTGTTGGCGCCATTCCTTTCTTAGGCCAGGTGTCCTTGAAGAAGACTGGTGTATTCCAGGCTTGGCACCTCTGGATTCCATCAAGGCTGTCCCCCTCCCCCCAGTGGCGGGATTCACTTACTGTTGTAGTCCGCCAGCAGCCTGTGGAGCTGGCAGCGGAGTCGGACAGTGAGGAGGCTGAGGAAGAACAGGGGCCAGTCCTTTAGGCTGGGGAAGGCCTGGATGAGGGCTCTGTGTTGGAAGCAGAGATGGGGCCAGGGCCATTGGAGAGTGATGTGCGGACTCCGGAGCCTCCAGAGGCTGATAGTAGAGAGGCAGAGGAACAGGAGGAGCCTGTTCCTAGTGCATGTATGCCAGAAGGCAGGAGCAGATAAAGCCGAGAGGACGACTCGGGAGTAGGGCCAAGAGATGATTGGCCCCTCCCATAAGGCTTAAAAGACCAGCAACGGCTCTTGGCCTCTTTGCCAGAAAACAACATTGATAGATTTGTTCTTGTCTTGCTGCACTTATCTCTTGTCGGCGTCTTCTGCTTCTGAACTTTTGCCGAGAGAAGCCTTTGGCAGTTTGCCTAATTACACCAAGGTTGGTGATTAGACTGAAGAATTTGTGTTATGAAGAATTTGTTTTGATTTAGTTTGGACTACGCTGAGAATGAGTTAATTCTCAGCTGTTCTAATAAAGTCTGTTTGTTTTGGAACTGTTTGCATCAAATACTACCTACTTGGGCCTAGATCACAACACTTACCTTCCCTACCGGTTTGCAAATGTGAGCGTGTGCGCTCGTTTCGCTCACATGCACCACCTCTGGGCATGCGCATGGCCTTCTGTAGTAGTCGTGCAGTAATCACGCATTACGTCCGGGTGGGAGGGCGGAGCCTCCCATAGTTGTCGCTACCGGTTTGCGTGATCCTGAGAGAACCGGCTGAATCCCACCACTGCCTCCCCCTCTCCCCTTTTATCCTTACCTTCCCGTCACTACTACTCTACATTCCCTTGCCCCTTCTCCCCCTACCTTGCATTTTAGGACAGGATGCCAGCAAAACGTAGAAGCTGTAGGTGGCAGATCTGACAATGTGTGTTTGGGTCAAAAAAGTCAAGATGAATGTTTTGACTGCACAAATACCGAGCCACTCCTTGCACATGTTAAAAAAAGAGGCAAGGCTTTGGATTGTGCAATCCAAACTGCCATCTTGACTTTTTTGACTCATGCTGCCAATCCCTCTGGTAGGGTAACACAAGAGGCCCATCGATGAATGAAATAATATTAAGTAGTTTATGTTTGTTTTTTCTGAGTTATAAGGAGTTAAGGACCTAGGGAGAACATGAAATGTAATAATTTGTTAGCACATTTTAGTTCTTGGTTTGTGAATGCTATACCCTGTGTTCGTTCTGGGAAGTCTAGGGAGGGGGGTGGGGGGAGGGAGGGGAAGGGAGGGTGGGAAGGGGAGGGGGGTTGAGGGGGGAAGGGGGGGTGAAAATGTTTGTACTTTTCATAAAACTTTTCAATAAAAAAAAAAAAAAAAGGCCCATCGATCCTGCACATCCCCAGGGCATGTTGTTGTGCAAAATTGGTAGCACACAACTTGTCACCAAGCTGGGACGTCATGTTTCTAGTGCAGTAAAGGAAACACAAATGTTTCATCTCACATTTTTTTGATTAATGAGGGAGAGGAAGGAAGAAGTAAAATAAGCAAGAATGATTAGAAGGTGGAGGTTGATCATGCTTTTACCTGGTCTGCTGTTTCTCCTTTTACCCTTTACCCTTTAAAACTTCTCCTTTAACGCTACTCTTTAAGTTTTTTTCCCCTTTGACCTGAAATGAGAAATAAACTCTATCGGGGTGGGGTGGGGGGAACAAGCATCCCTTAAAGACTTTGCAGAGAAAATTCAGAACTCCAGAGAAAGGAGTTTAAAAGGGTTAAGATTCAACCTGGAAATAAGGAGAAATTTTTTAATAGTGAGAGCAATCAACCCATGGGACAGAAGTTGCCTTCAGAAGTTGTGGGAGCTTCATCACTGGAAGCTTTCAAGAAGAGACTGGACTGCCATCTGTCAGAAATGGTGTAGGGTCTCCTGCTTGGACTGGGGGCTGGACTAGATGACTACAAGGTCCCTTCCAACCAGGGGTGGGTTCTACTTACCTTTGCTACTGGTTTGCAACGGGGCCGCGCTCTTCTGCGCATGCCCAGAAGCGTTCTGATGACGTCGGGGTTCGGTGGGCAGAGCCTCCCGCCGGTTTTACTACCGGTTCTATAGAACCGGTCCGAACCGGGGGCAATCCACCCCTGCTTCCAACTCTGTTAATCTGTTAAAGATATTTCTTTCTTCTAATTCTTCATTTCATTTAATTCATCTTATGTCCATTTCTCCAGAATCGACTACTGATAGTCCTTGAGTTACAACAGTTTGTTTAGTGACGGTTCAAAGTTACAACATCACTGAAAAAAAGTGACTTACGACCGTTTTTCACACTTACGACCCTTGCAGCATCCCATTCTAGGCACAGGATGGATTCTTTTTTTTATGACCGTTGCAACGTTCCTGGGTTGTGTGATCTCCTTTTGGGACTTTCTGACAAGCAAAGTCAATGGGGAAGCCAGACTCATTTTACAACCTGTTACTAACTCAATAACTGCAATGATTCACTTAACGGCTGTAAAATGTAAAATGTCTCGCTTAGCAACATAAATTTTGGGCTCAAGTGTGATTGTAAATTGAGGACTACTTGTATTGGCCTAAATCAGTGTTTCTCAACCTTGGAAGCTTGAAGATGGGTGGACTTCAACTCCCAGAATCCCCCAGCCAGCGCTGTCCTAAATAAACCCCATAAATATTGCCTTGTCTGAATTCTTTGAAAAGGAGGCTTTTGGGGTGATATAAGAGCGCAGAGAAATTTGTTTAGTTTGCACTTGAGCACAAACTTCACAATGTAGAATCAAAACTTGTACTAATGTTCTTGTTATTCTAACTTTGCACATTTTTTTTTTGAATTTAGCAATAGGGTTCACTAATGGCCATCATAGTTATAGAAACAAGAATAGCAGCAGCAATGAAGCGTATTAGGAAAAAGCCTGGCTCCATAGAGTAAAACGGTCCATTATGCCATTTCAAGGAAAATGGTTGGCAAAAATAGCACGCGAGGAAAACGTTGCATATGGTTGCAGAAAGGGACACCTCTTCTTCTTCTTCTTCTTCTTCTTCTTCTTCTTCTTCTTCTTCTTCTTCTTCTTCTTCTTCTTCTTCTTCTTCTCCTTCTTCTCCTTCTTCTTCTTCCTCCTCCTCCTCCTCCTCCTCCTCCTTCTTTTTCCTCCTCCTCCTCCTCTCCTCCTCCTCCTCCTCCCCTTCTTCTTCTCTTTCTCCTTCTCCTTCTCCTTCTCCTCCTTCTCCTTCTCCTCCTCTCAACACTGTCAAAGTAGTTACTAAGTCTGCATTGCTATTAATCTTCTCATTGTTCCTATCACCCATCTCCTCCCACTTATGACTGTATGACTGTAACCTTGTTGCTGGTATTCTTACGATCTATATTGACTGTTTCCTAATATGATTTGATTGCCTATTTGTTCCCTATGACTATCATTAAGTGTTGTACCTTATGATTCTTGACGAATGTATCTTTTCTTTTACGTACACTGAGAGCTTATACACCAAGACAAATTCCTTGTGTGTCCAATCACACTTGGCCAATAAAGAATTCTGTCCTCCTCCTCCTCCTCCTCCTCCTCCTTCTCCTCCTCCTCCTCCTCCTCCTCCTCCCCTCCTCCTCCCCTCCTCTTCTTCTTCTTCTTCCTCTTCTTCTTCTCCTCCTCTTCCTCCCTCCTCTCCCCTCTTCCCCTTCTCCCCTTCTCCCACCCCCTCCTCCTATTCCTTTTTTCCCCTTTCCCCCTTCTTCCCCTCTTCTCTTTCTTCTCCCTTCTTCCCCCTCTTATCCCCTCTCCTTCTCCTCCTCCTCCTCCCTCTTCCTCCTTCCCCCTCCTCTCTCTCTGTTCCAGGAGTTGGAAAGGTACTGCAGTGATGCTAAGGGCAGAACCAGAATTTGAAGCCTGAAGGGGAAGCACTTTTTAAATGCCAAGAAGACGAACTGTACCTAACAGAGACTTAATGCATGCTTTTATTTATTTCCCCCCCCTCAAATTTACTTTGTGGAATTTTGCTCTTGGAAAAAATACATACAGGGTTAAAGAGCTGTATAATTGTTGGATGGGAAACCAATCATTTTGGGAAATTGAAATCCCAAGACGATAGCCTGGATCGGGAAGTACAAAACACACAAACAAAGAAATCCTGGCAGTAGCAAACCGCTGCGGACTCAAAGGTGACGGGGATCTAAAGTTTCCTTGTGCAAAACTGCAACCTTGGGTATTAGGTGAAGCAAACGTTTGGCAGAGTCATCTTGGAAGATTTGGGGCATTGCACAAAAAAGTGTGAGAGGGGAGATTGCATGTGCAGCACCCCACAAAAACTTCCTCTAGATGCGCTTCTGGTTTTGGGGTTTCCGAGGAAAGAATCCAAACCGAGAACTGATTTGGCCACGGGGAAACTTTTTATTCTTCCTATTCAACTCGCAGCTCCCTCCAGCACCACCAGTTTCTGCCTGGTTGTCTGGAGAGCCACTCCTTCCCAATGCCTGTCCAAGACACACAAAGAAATCTCCTCCTTTGCATCTGACCCACTTAGAGAGAAAGATCCAGTTGTAGAGAAATATTTGTCCTGAACTAGGCAGTCAAGCCAGCATGTCTCTGGCCGAGAATACAGCTGCCACAGAAAGAGCTGTGATCACATCCAAAGTATGATTCAACTCCCTTTCATAGCCCAAGTCAACTTTGGGGCTGGTCAGCCTGTCCTTTGGCAAAAGCCCTTCTTCTCCTGCAAAAGCTTTTCTCCAGAAATGAAGAGAAACCCTTTCTTCTCCTTTTTTCTTCATTCTTTCCTCTGAAACAGTGCTGGGTGTTGGAAGGAATCTGATTCAGTTTCCAAGCCAGGAGAAAGAAGCTGGGAACAACATGGAGACTGATTGGAAAGATGGTTTATTGAACAGAACCACAAAGACAGGGTGCAGTTCTGGGTCAACTGAACCAGAGATGGGTTTCAGCAGGTTCTGACCAGTTCTGGAGAACTGGTAGCGGAAATTTTGAGTAGTTTGGAGAACCGGTAGTAAAAATTCTGACTGGCCCTGGCCCCAGCTATTCTCTGCCTCCTGAGGTCCAGCTGATCGGGAGGAAATGGGGATTTTGCAGTAACCTTCCCCTGGAGTGGGGAGGGAATGGAGATTTTACAGTATCCTTCCCCTGGAGTAAGGTGGGAATGGAGACTTTACAGTATCCTTCCCATGCCACACCCACCAAGCCATGCCACACCTTCCAAGCAGGGGTAAAATCCAGCAGGTTCTGACCAGTTCTGGAGAACTGGTAGCAGAAATTTTGAGTAGTTCGGAGAACCGGCAAATACCACCTCTGGCTGGCCCCAGAGTGGGGAGGGAATGGAGATTTTGCAATATCCTTCCCCCAGGAGGGGAGGGAATAGAGATTTTGCAGTATCCTTCCCCTGGAGTGGGGTGGGAATGGAGATTTTGCAATATCCTTCCCCTGCCATGCCCACCAAGCCACGCCCACAGAACCAGTAGTTAAAATTTTTGAAACCCATCACTGAGCTGAACCAATGGTTAAAGGAGTGAATGGATCTTTACAGGTTGCTGTGACTTTGAAGTTGGAACTGTTTTGGGGGTGGTGCAATGAAGGGACTTGTGTTTTGAAAGGGTGTTGGGCAATTCCTATTGTAGCTTAATGGCTTTCGTCCTGTGTTGTGTTGGATCTTGGGTGAGGGGCTGCTTGTTCTAATAATCCTACCATTCTGCCTTTGTTAGCTCTGCTGAAAAGAGTTTCGAAATATCCTGTCTTGAATGGATTTCTGCTTGCAGTGTTTGCTTTGCTTATGAATAGAGCCATCTAGATAGTTGTCTTCCTCTTTCAATAAGATCTTTAATCTCTTAAATGCTGGCATCTGCTGTGGGCTATTATGAGAGACTTGGGGCTGCTTTCTGTCTTTAAGAGCATGTTGCTCCATTTCTCCTTTAGGGAAATATAATATTCTGCCTTTTTAATA
Source organism: Pantherophis guttatus (assembly GCF_059756535.1). NCBI lineage: Eukaryota > Metazoa > Chordata > Lepidosauria > Squamata > Colubridae > Pantherophis > Pantherophis guttatus. The sequence continues at coordinate 4,121,616 of NC_142076.1, forward strand.
TTTCCCAAAATATTTTGTTTTTCTAGGAGGGGGTGGGGCGGGGGCTTCCCACAGGTGTGAAAAGCTAAATCTTTAGCAAGAGATATCATCTTTCTCTCTCCGCCCTAGGATTTCTCAACCTTGATAAAATTAAGATATGTGAACTGCAATTCCCAGAATTCCCCAGCTAGCAGGGGTTGCTGGGGCAGGCTGGCTGGTTGGCTGGGGAATTCTGGGAGTTGAAGTCCCCACACCGTAAAGTTGCCGCAGCTTAGAAACGGATTTAGAGATTAGTTTCTCTCTGCGGGATGTTAAGTGGTATTAATAGTCTTGCGAGCAGCACTCTGAAAAGATTAACAGAATCCTTTCTGTAATCAAAGCTTTATGAAGAGCCCATCACAAACACGTTCTTTTTGTCTGATCCATTAGCAACTACATCCAGAAAGGACATTTGCAGGAGGGGGGCTCCTGGGGTGAGTTTAGAGGAGTGGAAGAATATAATAGAGTTGGAAGGGACCTTGGAAGTCTTCTAGTCCAACCCCCTGCTCAAACAGGCAATGCTATACAATTTCAGACAAATGGTTGTCCAATCTCTTCTTTAAAAAGTCCAGTGTTGGAACATCCATAACTTCTGGAGGCAAGCTGTTCCACTGATTAATTGTTGTCACAGTCAGGAAATCTCTCCTTAGTAGTTCTAGGTCTGTGATGGCAAACATATGGCACGTGTGTCACAGGTGGCATGCAGAGACATGTCACCTGGCACGCCAGCTCAGCTCCAGCGCCATGCGTGCACCAGCCAGCTGATTTTCAGGCCTTCTGGGCCCACCAAAAGTAGGAAAACAGGCTGTTTCCTGCCTCCGGAGGGCCGGGGGCGGGGGGCGAAAGGCCCATTTTTCTTTCTCACCTGGCTCCAGATCCTCTCTATGCATCTGGGGAGGGCAAAAACAGCCTTCTCCACCCCCTCGGAGGTCCTCCGGAGGCCCAAAATGGCCCGTTTCCCAATTTCCGGTTGGACAGGAAGTGATTTTCTTGCTGTCCCCAGCCTCCAGAGCCTCTCTAGGAGTCTAAAGCACACAGAATTATGGGTGTGGGCACGTGCGCGCGCAAACCTCCCCCGCCCCCCCCTTCCTGGCATGCGATGGCAAAAAGGTTAGCCATCACTGTTCTAGGTTGCTTACCTCTTTGATTAGTTTCCACCCCTTTCTTCTTGTCCTGCCTTCAGGTGCTTTGGAGAATAGAATTGACTCCCTCTTCTTTGTGGCAGCCCCTCAAATATTGGAAGACTGCTAACATGTCACCCCATGTCCTTCTTTTCACCAGACTACTCAATTCCTGCAACCATTCTTCATATGTTGTAGCCTCCAGCCCCCTAATCATCTTTGTTACTCTTCTCTGCACTCTAGTTTCTAGAGTCTCAATGTCTTTTTCATTTTGTGGTGACCAAAACTGGATGCAGTATTCCAAGTGTGGCCTTATCAAAGCATTATAAATGTTGTGGTCCGCCAGCAGCCTGCAGAGCTGGCAGCAAAGTTAGACAGTGAGGAGGCTGGGGAGGAACATGGGCCAGTCCTGGAATCTGGGGAAGGCTCGGATGAGGGCTCTGTGTCAGAGGCAGAGATGGGGCCAGGGCCATCTGGGAGTTATTCGCAGACTCCGGAGCCTCCAGAGTCGCACAGCAGAGAGGCAGAGGAACAGGAGGAGCCTGTTCCTAGTGCATGCATGCCCAGAGCTGCCAGAAGGCAAGAACAGTTAAAACAAAAGGGACGACTCAGGAGTAAGGCCTGGAGATGATTGGCCCCTCCCATTAGGCTTAAAAGAGGAGCAAAGGCATATGGGCCCTTTGCAGGAAAGCAACGTTGTTAATTCTGTTCCCAGTCAGCATCTCTGTTTGATTCTGGACTCCATGTGGCTTTGCCAAGTAGGTCTTTGGCAGAGTGTCAAGGGAGATAAAGGTTGGTGATTATCCTGAAGGACTTCTCCTGAAGAACTTTTTGCAACTAATTGGGACTCAGCTGTGAATGAACATAATTCACAGCTGTTAAAATTAAAGAGATTTTTGGACTACTCGTATGTTTTAATGACTTAGGGAGCCTAGGTTACAACAATGAAGTGATATTAACACTTCACGCGATCTTGATTCTATCCCTCTGTTAATGCAGCCTAGGATTGCATTGGCTTTTTTGGCAGTTGCAGCACACGGCTGGCTCATATTTTAAGTGATTGTCCACTAGCACTCCAAGATCCCTCTCACAGTTACTAGTATTGAGCCAGGTACCACCTATTCTACACTTTTCCTATTTCTATGTTGATATTTCTATTATTGTGTTTCCCTGAAAATAAGACCCTGTCTTATATTTTTTTGAAGCCCGAAATAAGCGCTTGGCCTTATTTTCGGGAAGGTCTTATTATTTTGGGGTGCATGGAACAAGATGGGGGCTCCTCTTGCCATCTTAGCTGATTTCCAGCTCTGTCTCCCTAACCCTAACCAGAGGAAAGGGCGGGGACCAGCTGTGCATGTGGTTAAATATTTTCGGGGAGGGCTTATTTTGGGGAGGGGCTTATTTTAGTGCATGCCCTCAAAAGCCCGATTGGGCTTATTATCAGGGGAGGTCTTATTTTAAGGGAAACAGGGTATATTCCTATGTATTTGGTTTTCCAACCTGGTTTTTTTCCTTTTGGGCCTTCCTTCCCACAACCACAACTGAAGAACCTCAGCCAAGGAAGCTGAGACACCAGTCCTAGTTTCAGACTGACGCTGAAGATTGAACAAATGGATCTTTTTTACAGGATTGGTACTTACATTCCCCCCTTTCCTTCCCTGTTCCTGGCCTCCCTGGGCAGCGATAATTTTACAGGGTATCAGTGATAACATATTGAGCAATAAATAACCAGCTGTGCAACTCGTATAAATCAGAATCCTGCGGGTGTCTCAGGTTTTCAGTGATTGTAATGTTATAAAATCGTTTATTCTTTCAATCTACTGAAAAAAAATAATAATTGCAGATTTGTTATTTCCAGGTATTCCATAACTCGTAGAACATTTTCCTAAACACATAAATAGCTTCTCTCCTATATTTTCTTGAGACGCACATAAATTTCCCCAATGTTCCTTTAAAAAAATGCCTTCTAAATATACATACATACATACATACATACATACATACATACATACATACATATATATATCTATATATCTATATATCTATATATACATACATACACACCAAATGTAAACATTTCCATTCAATGTTTGGAAGCATGTTTTAAGTTTCTGGAGGCACATCTTCCAAATAAATAATGTGTGCAGCTCAGTGTGTATTTTGATCCCTCGAAGGAGAAGGGCAGAAGGATTGAGAGGAGTGTCCTGTGCCATCCATTTGCTCCCGTGGAAATTGATGGCAGATTTCCAGCTTGGCCCTCAGAATCAACAATTTTCTGTTTTGGCTGCTGTGAAAATCTCCTCAAGATAGAGGAGAAGGACGGAGCAACAACAAACTGGTCCAGAAAGAGAGAGAAAGTAGAAGGAAATGCTCTCCGTGACGTGGCTGTTTTGCAGCCGTCCCTCCTCCTCCTCTACCCCTCTCCTCCTCTTTGGCATCTGGGCTTCTTTGCAGAAATCTGTGTCTTTTCCTAGAGGGACGAACTCTCGAGCTCTCATTAAATCTCAGGGTGTCCTGGAGAGTTCATTTTTCCCTCTCTGGGTGTCCGTTGTGGCCCATGAAAAAAAGCTGCCAGAAAGACAAACTTGAGACAAACAAGCATTCCTCTTGTGGAGCTCAATGTTATCCTTCCATCCTTCCATAAAAAGATCTTCCTGAACATCCATCAAAGCCAGGTAACGGTGGTGGGTTTGTCCATTTTTAATGTTGTTTTGAAACCTGCCTTAATGGTTGCGCAGACCTTTTCTCCCCTGCTGTGAAATGGCTTCTGTTTTTCTACTTTATTCTCAGGCTGGTTGAAAACTTCTTTCAAATTCCTCTTGGCTGGGTTTTTAAGGCTTGTTTCGTAGTACAGGTGCTGAAGAGATCCACTGCTGTGAATGTCTGTAGAGATTCTCAGCCATCCAGGTCACGGTTGTCCCAAAAGTGCTTTTTCAAAAGACAACTGGACTTTCTTGGTTTTTCTTTGAAGAGAAGCTTCTTCAGAAATTTAAATCATTTAAAAAGCAAACAACGTTAGTGGAACGGAAGAAGCTTCTTGGATAAGAAGCGAAACATCTTCAAGCAAAAACAAAGAAAGTCCTTTTGAAAAAGCACCTCTGGGACTACAGGTAGTCCTTGACTTACAACAGCTCATTTAGTGACCGTTCAAAGTTATAACGGCACTGAAAAAAGTGACTTATGACCAATGGTGAAATCCAGATTTTTTTACTACCGGTTCTATGGGTGTGGCTTGGTGGGCGTGGCAGGGGAAGGATACTGCAAAATCTTCATTCCCTCCCCACTCCTGGGGGAATTCCCTCCCCACTCCAGAGGAAGGATACTGCAAAATCTCCATTCCCACCCCACTCCAGGGGAAGGATACTGCAAAATCTCCATTCCCACCCCACTCCATGGGAAGGATACTGCAAAATCTCCATTCCCACCCCACTCCAGAGGAAGGATACTGCAAAATTTCCATTCCCACCCCACTCCAGGGGAAGGATATTGCAAAATCTCCACTCCCACCCCATTCTGGGGCCAGCCAGAGGTGGTATTTGCCGGTTCTCTGAACTGCTCAAAATTTCCGCTACCGGTTCTCCAGAACCTGTCAGAACCTGCTGGATTTTACCCCTGCTTATGACCGCTTTTCACAGTTATGACCTCTGCGGCTTCCCCATGGTCACATGATCAAAATTCAGAGGCTTGGCAACTGGTTCATATTTATGACTTCAGAAGTTGTGGGAACTTCATCACTGGAAGCTTTCAAGAAGATACTGGATTGCTATCTGTCAGAAATGCTGTAGAGTCTACTTCAGCGGGGGGGGGGGGGTTGGACTAGATGACCTACAAGGTCCCTTCCAACTCTGTTAATCTGTATCTGATTGTTTCAGAGTCCCGGGGTCATGTGATTCACTTTTGCGACCTTCGGGACAACCAGAGTCAATCGGGAAGGCAGATTCACTTAACAACCAGCTGACTAATTTAATAAATGTTAAGTTAGATTCACTTAACAGCGATGGCAAGAAAAGTCGTAAAATGGGACAAAACTCACTGAACAAATATTTCACTTAGCTACCTAAACTTTGGGCTCAAGGGTGGTCGTAAGTCAAGGACTACCTGTCCTGCTGTTAATATTTCCAATAACACATTTTTCTAATATTCTGAGTAGCAGAAAAACTTCAGTTTGACTTCTAACTAACTAACTAACTAACCAACCAACCTAACTAATTCACAAACAAACAAACAAACAAACAAACAACTTCTTCCTATGAAATTGTGGGAAGCCAGGGATTCCATATCACCAGAGAAATGTTTCTCTGGTTAAGAGAAGGACATCTGCAGGCTTGGCCAGTGAGCAATTCACTTAGAGCCAGTACATCTTATTATCCCCAGAGTAATTTCCCTGAAATTCTCTTTTTCTTTGAAAAAAGAAAAGAAAGACAACAAATTGATTGAGGACTGACTTAGAAAGAACGCAGAGGAAGATATTTGTGCTTTGCGGTCAACATTTATGTTCCGTACACATATGATTTGAAAGGAGAGCATCGATATAGGAAAGGCAGGAAGAGACATTGTTCCATTTATAGATCTGCTTTCAAACAACGGGAATGAATCAAGCGGGAAAAGTCAAGCAGGAGAGAATGTCATGATTGTGAAGTCAGGGCTGGCAAAATAAAACAGACACTCTGAGGAGGTCAGTGTTCAATGCTCCTATTTTTTTCCCAGTAATAACTTTGGATACCGATTGTAAGTGACTTTTTTTTGGTAGTATATATATATTTTATTTATAAGCATTTTTGAATACAGTGTATGAATGCAGGATGTGTCAGTTATGTCAGTTACACAAAGACCAGAATAAAAAAAAAAGATATTAACACATGAACTCATAACAGTAACTAGTAACAGGAACTATAATATGATAACACTTTTATTAGATATAATTGTACTAGTATAACCAAATAGTTTAAACTGGGTTTTCTTATATCTATTTACATTTTGTAGATTATCATACTTAAAGTTGAAAACCATCTCTATTTTAATACATTCATAGTCTTTTTCCCTCTAATTCCTACCCATTTTCTCTAGCCACTCATAAAATCTGTTCCATATCTGGTAGTATCCTGAGTCTTCTTTATCTTTAATTTTAAAAGTTAACCTATCCATTTCAGCACATTCTAAAATTTTCCGAATCACTTCTCCGTCTGGCAGAGTGTTTTCATTTTTCCAGTATTTAGCAAATATAATCCTTGCTGCTGTCAGTATACGTAAAATTAAATATGTGGTGGGATTCAATTTTTTTTACTACCGGTTCTGTGGGCGTGGCTTGGTGGGCGTGGCAGGGGAAGGATACTGCAAAATCCCCATTTCTTCCGATCAGCTGGGACTTGGGAGGCAGAGAATAGATGGAGGCGAGGCCAGTCAGAATTTTTACTACCGGTTCTCTGAACTACTCAAAATTTCTGCTACCGGTTCTCCAGAACTGGTCAGAACCTGCTGAAACCAACCTCTGATGTGATCCCTATATCGTAACCCTCTGGTATTATTCCCAACAGATATAATTCCGATTTCAAATCTATATTCTGTTTAGTTATCTCTTCAAGCCAATTATGTACTTTCTCCCAATATTTTCTTGCTTGAATGGAAATGACTGGTGGTAAGTTGAAGACAACCTGAATTTTTGTTTTTCCCCCAATGCATCCCTCAGTGTATTCAGAATAAGAGAGCTGGAAGGGATCTTGAAGGTCTACTAGTCCAGCCCTCTGCTCAAGCAGGAGAACCTACAGTATACTATTTCAGATAAGTGACTATCTGGTTCTTCTGAAAAACCTCCAATGATGGAGAATCTACGATTTCTGGAGGCAAGCTGTTCCATTGATTAATTGTATTCACTGTTAGGAAGTTTCTCCTTAATTCCAGGTTGCTTCCAAGAGCCGAGGTAATGCACTGGCTACTTAGAGTGCAGTACTGCAGGCTACTTCAGCTGATTGCTAGCTGCAGTTCAGCAGTTCAAATCTCACCAGGCTCAAGGTTGACTCAGCCTTCCATCCTTCCGAGGTGCATAAAATGAGGACCCAGACTGTGGTTGGAGGCAATATGCTGACTCTGTAAACCGCTTAGAGAGGGATGTAAAAGCACTATGAGGCGGTATATAAGTGCTATTGCTATTGCTTCTCTCTTTGGTTAGTTTCCAACCATTGTTTCTTGTCCTGCCCTCTGATGCTTTGGAGAATAATTTGACCCCCTCTCTTCTTTGTGGCAGCCCCTCAAATACTGGAACACTGCTATCAAGTCACCCCTGATTCTTCTTTTCTCTAGACTAACCAAACCCAAATCCTGCAGCTATTCTTCCTATGTTTTAGCCTCCAGGCCTTTGATCATCTTAGCTGCTCTTCTCTGAACTTTTTCCAAAGTCTCAATGTCTTTTTTGTAGTATGGTGACCAAAATTGGTTGCAGTGTTCCAGGTGTGGCCTTACTAAGGTTTTATAAAGCAGTAATATAAAGATCCAACCCTCTGCTCAGACACACTATAGAAACACTATACCAGTGTTTCTCAACCTTGGAAGCTTGAAGATAGGTGGATTTCAACTCCCAGAATCCCCCAGCCACCAGCGCTACCATTTCAGACAGGTGACTGTCCAATCTCTTTTTGAAAGCCTCCAGTGATGGAGCACCCACAACTTCTGAAGGCAACTTCTGTTCCATTGGTTAATTGTTCTCACTGTTAGGAAGTTTCTCCTCAATTCCAGGTTGCTTCTCTCCTTGGTTAGTATGGTTAGGTTACCTGTCCCTAGGTTTGGTCCTTGAAAATTGACTCAGTCCTCTGAACTGTATTGCAGACAGCTTGACCCCTTCCCTTTTACAAGGGCATCGAGAAGGACAAACTTCTAAAAGGCATTTCATTATGTTGCTGTGATCATCTTCAGTTTTTTTCAAACCTCTGCTGCTTCTAGCATGACTTCAATCTAATTGCAGCCATTGATCAAAAATCCAATATAGTAAACACAATCTAAAATGTTTTCAAACATTAAAAGAGTCTTCCTCCTAGAAGCAAAATTGCTTTTTGCAGCTATTTTGTGGCTGGGAGAAAAAAGCCATTTTCAAGGCATTCTGTTTTTTTTATATATATATATATATATAATCTCCTATGATATGTTATTTGTGCTGTTGTTAAGATATGTAGCATCAAAGATTCCTAACAAGAATGTTGCAAAAAATTGGAAACAGGAAAAAATCTCAACTGAAGAAGAACTAATAGATAAGATCTTAGAATCCACAGAGCCTTCTCTGTGGGGGCACCTACTATCTGGAACAAGCTCCCCCCGGAGATACGGAGGATCCCGGATCTGCATACCTTCCGTCGCGCGCTCAAGACTTTCTTATTTCATCAAGCTGGCCTGACCTAAGTTTTTCCCTTTTTTAAATGGAAATTTTAAATTTGTTTTTAAATTATTGGGGTTTTAAATTTGTTCAGCCAAATTATTTAATTCGTTTTATTTTATTTTAAATTCTGTATTTATATGTTTTATTCTATGGCTGTTCACCGCTCTGAGTCCTTCGGGAGTAGGGCAGTATATAAATTCAATAAAAATGAAAAAAAAAAAAAAGAATGCGCTGAGATGGACAGATTAACAAAAGAAATTAAAAAAAAAGAAGAGACAGACTACTACAGAATATGGAATAAATGGTATAGTTGGCTTAACACTATCAATAAAGAACAATAAATACAAGGAGAAAACAGAAATTCTATATATATATATATATATATATATATATATATATATATATATATATAATATGTATTGAGTGGTATAATTATGTATATAATATGAATGTAGAAATGTAAAACAGTAAAGATATAATCAAAATATATAGATCTCTATAGGGGGAAAGAGGGAAAAAAAGAGAAGAGAAGAAAAGGAGAAGGAGGGGAAAAAGAAGGAGTATTAGACTAAGAAATAGGGGAAGAAGTATAATATATCAGATGAAAGACCACTATGAAACAATGCTTAAAAAGGATAAGCTATTTATATGTCGTATGTTGTGTAAATGTCAAATTTGTGTTTTAGTAAAATTTATAAATTTTTTAATTAAAAAAAAAATCTCCTTGCCAGCCAGTTTTGTGGCCCTTGATGTTGTCTGTACAGTCCTGTGTGCACCATCAAACCGACATCTGCCTTACAAAACTTGTGTGCCCCAAATTCTTCTTTTTAAGTCCAAAATCCAGGCCATTTGAACCTATAACATGTTTACAGATGATCCTCAACTTATAGCTATTTGTTTAGTGACTATTCTGACATCTGCAATTTGGCAGATCGAATCTCACTGGGCTCAAGATTGACTCAGCCTTCCATCCTTCCGAGGTGGGTAAAATGAGGACCCAGATTGTTGGGGGCAATAGGCTGACTCTGTAAACTGCTTAGAGAGGGCTGAAATGCACTGTGAAGCGGTATATAAGTCTAAGTGCTATTGCTATGGCCCTTCCTTCCTTCCTTCCTTCCTTCCTTCCTTCCTTCCTTCCTTCCTTCCTTCCTTCCTTCCTTCCTTCCTTCCTTCTGGTTAGAGTGCAGTGGTTAGAGTCAGAAGGCTGACTCTGCCCATTGCCAGGAGTTCAATCCTGACCGGCTCAACATTGACTCATCTTTCCCTCCTTCGAGGTGGGTAAAATGAGGATCCAGATTGTTGGGGGCAAGAGGCTGACTCTGTAAACTGTTTAGAGAGGGCTGTAAAAGCATTGTGAAGCGATATTTAAGATTTAAGTGCGATTACTATTCCAAGTCACAATGGTATTTTAAAAAATGACTTATAACCGACTTATCACCATTTTGGACTACCCAGCTGGCTTCTGATAAGGTCAATGGGGGGGGCAGATTTGCTTAATGAGTGCCCAACTCACTTAATGACTACAGAGATTTTTTTACCAACCAGGGCAAAAAAGAACAATAAAATTGGGTACAACTAACTTAACAACTGCCTTGCTTAACAAATTGTGGAAATTGTGGTTGTAAGTCAAGGACTACCTGCATGTTTTAATCTTTTTAAAGAAAATTAACTACTTTGAAAAGTGAGCTGAAAGACGGGCTGTTTGAACTTAGACAAGTGGTGTTCTTGCTAGGCTTGCAAAGCAGAACAATGGAGTGGAAAATTTCTCCAGAAGGAGAAACACACCCATCTAACCCATTTTCTCTGGAAAGAGTGCAGAGAAGAGCCACAAGGGTCATTAGGGGACTAATTAGGCTAAAACATAGGAAGAACGGTTGCAGGAACTGGGTATGTCTAGTTTAATGAAAAGAAAGACTAGGGGAGACATGATAGCAGTCTTCCAATATCTCAGGGGCTGCCACAAAGAAGAGGCAGTCAAGCTTTTCTCCAAAGCACCAGAAGGCTAAACAAGAAACAACGGATGGAAACTTTCAAGAAGAGACTGGGCAGCCACCTGTCAAAAATGGTATGGGGTCTACTGTTCAAGCAGGAGGTTGGACTAGAAGACCCCCAATTCTGTTATACTGTTTCTGTTATTGTTCCAAAGCACTTGAGAACACGACAAGAAGTAACAAATGGAAGGTCATTAAAGAGAGATCCAACCTAGAAGTAAGGAGAAATTTCCTGACAGTGAGGACAAGCTACCAGTGGAACGGCTCGGCTTGCCTCCAGAAGTTGTGGCTGCTCCATCACTGGAGGCTTTTAAGAAGAGACTGGACAGCCACTTATCTGGAATGATGGCAAATCTATGGTATGTGTGCCACAGATGGTATGCAGAGGTATATCTGTGGACACATGAGCGTTTCCCTAGCTCAGCTCCAGCACGCATGCGTGCTCCGGCCAATTGATTTTTGGGCCTTTCGGGCCCACCGGAAGTCGGGAAACGGGCCTCCCCAGGCTCCTAGAAAGCCTCTGGAGCCTGCGGAGGACAAAAAATGGGCCTACTGGGCCCACCGTGCCATCGCGTGCCAAAACCGGGGGGGGAGGGGAGCACGGGGGGGTCGCGCATGCACGGGGAGTGGGGCGCATTGAATTATGGGTATGGGCATGTGCAGACTTGACCCCCCATGCTCCCCCCCAGTTTTGGCATGCAAAGGCAAAAAGGTTAGCCATCACTGGTGTAGGGTCTCCTGCTCATGCAGGGGGTTGGACTAGAAGACCTCTAAGGTCCCTTCCAGCCCTTTTGTTCTGTTCTGCTCTGCTCTGCTCTGCTCTGCTCTGTTCTCCAAGGCAGGATCTCCCTTAACTGGACTGGAGAACTGCTGCTTAACTCCAGGGAGGATTGTCCTCTTGGCATCCTTTGCATGGGTGTCTCCAATTCTGGTTAAAAAGAGTCAAGATGTAAAAAAAAAAAGTTACTGTGATTGAATTCTCTCCTTTGAAAAGGTGCACTGCGTGTGCAAACACACAAAACAAAACTGGCAAATTTTTCCATCACAGCCCTGTGCCATCCTGAATTTTTTGACTCTGTGAAAACCCCAATCACTTGCAAAAAAAAAAAGAAAGAGGAAATTCACACATATGCCCCTTTCAGAGACCTTGTCACTAAGTAAGAGCACCCCTACAGGTAGTCCTCAACTTACAACAGTTCATTTACTGTTACAACGGCACTGAAAAATGTGACTTAGGACCGTTTTTCACAGTTATGACCTTCTCAGCCTCCCCATGATCACGTGATCGAATTTCAGACGCTTGACAACCGATTCATACTTATGACCATTGCTGTGTCCCAAGGTCATGTGATCCCCTCTTGCAACCTTCTGACAAGCGGGGAAACCAGATTCATTTAACAACCAGGTGACTAATTTATCAACTGCAGTGATTCACTTAACAACGGTGGCAAAAAGGGTCATAAAATGGAGCAAAACTCACTTAACAAATGTCTCACTTAGCAACAGAAATTTTGGGCTCGGTTGCGGTCGTACGTTGAGGACTACCTACCATTCCTCCCAGGACAATTTAGAAAATTTCTCTCTTTGGTAATTAAAGCAAACCTCTCTTTTTCTATTCCATTAAACGGAGTGAAAAAAAGTAGGAGAAAAACACAAAAAGATTTTTCTAGAACCTGTAGAACTGGGATGGCGAACCTATGGCACATGTGCCAGAGGTGGCACGCAGAGCTCTCTCTGTGGGCATGCATGCCGTTGCCAGCTGCTCTTCTGGTTTCCAGCGCGCATGTGCACACCAGCCAGCTGGTCTTCATGGGCACCAGAGTGTCGGAAAACAGCCTGAAAACGGCCCAAAAATGCCCCCAAAACAGGCATGTATGGGTCGGCCAGCTGGTCTTCGGCGCATGAGAAGATCAGCTGGCTGGTGCGCATGTGCGAGCTGGAAAGCCAAAGATCAGCTGGCCATGTGCGCCAGCCAGCTGGTCTTCGGGTTTCTGGCACTCTGGCACACGCATGTGCACGCACATGCATGCACATTCCGGCCATCACTGCCTTAGAACTTCTCTCCCCTTCCCTCCCATTTTTCCCCCCAGGCTGATAGAAAGTAACTGTATAAGAAATTCACAAATTGATGCAGAACAAAGGAAGCTGTTGAATAAGAGACTTTTCCTCTATAAAAATCCTTTTTCTGGTTTTTTTTTTTTCCTGAATTCCTTTTAAGAGCAAGGCAAAAAGAATCAAACATCTCAGTTCCGTTTAACAATGTAATATAAAATCACACCACAATGCAATTTCATATAGTTTATTAAAAAAACGGAACTTATTTGAATCAGATTATATGAGAGGAGCATTATAGAGGAGCTTCTCCCTTCGCCTCTAAACAATCTGTGTTTTGATTATAATAGCAGCCCACAAGAGGAAAGTAGGTTGAAAGTTTTATGGAAATGAAATAACATTTGTTCTAGTAGCACGAGAATCTGCAGCCACAACCTTGGATTGCAGAGAGGAAAACAAGGGGCCAAATCAAGCTGAGTAGAAACAATGCTTAGACTTCGAAGTGATCACGCAATCTCAGGCATTGCCTTTAAATATTCAGCGAAGCAAAATAAAACCTTCAACTTGGCTACTTAGAAGAGGTAAAGTAGAAATACGTGCCCAGAGTTTTGACAGATCCCATCACACACAGGAACACATTTAGAATAGAATAGAGTTGGAAGGGACCTTGGAGGTCTTCTAGTCCAACCCCCTGCTTAAGCAGGAAACCTTATACTATTTCAGACAAATGGTTATCTAATGTCTTCTGAAAAAACTTCCAGTGTTGGAGCATTTACAACTTCTGGAGGCAAGTTGTTCCACTGGCTAATTGTTCTCACTGTCAGGAAATTTCTCCTTCGTTCTAGATTGCTTCTCTCCTTGATTAGTTTCCACCCGTTGCTTCTTGTCCTGCCCTCAGGTGCTTTGGAGAATAGCTTGACTCCCTCTTCTTTGTGGCAACCCCTGAGATATTGGAACACTGCTATCATGTCTCCCCTAGTCCTTCTTTTCATTATACTTATTCATCATCAGACGTAGGTGATCATGTTGGCAATCCTGTTTTTGTTAACAGCCACACGAAAAAGTGCTGCTGAGTTTTGTCCAAACCGGTCCCTTAGATTCTGAAGCCTTGATGTTCTTCTTCTGCCTGGACCTTGTTTGCCTTCAATCTTTCCCTGGAGGATTAAGTGAAGGATGCCATATTTTTCCGGGTGTCTCATCACATGTCCAAAATATTCTAACTTTTGCTTTTTAATGGCTTTGATGATTTTCCTTGGCTTTCCCAGGTGGCTTATCACTGCCTTGTTTCTGATTTTGTTAACCCAGCTTATACGTAACAGCCGCCTGTAAATTGACATTTCAAATGCTTCTAGTTTCTTCAAGTGGTTTTCTGTCAGAGACCAACTTTCTACTCCGTAGAGCAGGATAGAAAAGAGGTAACATCTGACAAGCCTGATTTTCAGTCTTAGGCTTATGTTGTGACATATGTCTAGTTTCATTAAACTAGACATACCCAGCAACCATTCTCCATATGTTTTAGCCTCCAGTCCCCTAATCATCTTGGTTGCTCTTCTCTGCACTCTTTCTAGAGTCTCCACATCTTTTTTACATCGTGGCGACCAAAATTGGATGCAGTATTCCAAGTGTGGCCTTACCAGGGCATTATAAAGTGGTATCAACACTTTACGTGATCTTGATTCTATCCCTCTGTTGATGCAGCCTAGAACTGTGTTGGCTTTTTTGGCAGCTGCCGCACACGGCTGGCTCATATTTAAATGGTTGTCCACTAGGACTTCATGGCCCCTCATGCAGTTACTACATCAATGTTCCAAGTTTGATTTAGTTCTTTTAAATGTCTGCTTTAAACAAAGGCATCTTAGAAATTTGATCACCTCTTCACCCCCCCCCAAAAGGACAACAATAACACCCCCCAAATAAGCAATCTCACCACTTTTTTAAAATACATTTTATACATTTTTTTATACATGTCTCACTTAGCCACAGAAACGTTGGGCTCAATTGTGGTCGCAAGGCAAGGAATACCTTATCTTTCTTCTACTGGGCTATCAGGTTGGCAAGAAACAGGGTCCCCCCTGACCCTGTGAAGTTTTTTTAATGGGGCAGATATTTCTTTCTTTCTTTTTTTTAAAAATAGCTTTATGAAACAGTTTTCTTCATTTTATATCACAATTTCAATCTTTACAGTGCTTCGGTATCAGTATATCTCCTAAGTACATATAAATTAGTTTGTTATTCTTCCTTTCCTTTTGTGTACATGTCTATTCTATACAATGCATCAATACTGCAATTACATACCTATATATATTACCCTTTATTGCAGAGGTCTTCAAACTTGGCAGCTTTAAGACTTGTGGACTTCAACTCCCAGAATACTCTGGGAGTTGCTGGCTGGAGAATTCTGGGAGTTGAAGTCCACAAGTCTTAAAGCTGCCAAGTTTGAAGACCTCTGCTTTATTGTCACATCTTAATTTACTTTTACATTCTTGTTTCTAAAAGGGCAGCTGACTTTCCTTTTTTAAAACCACTTACCCTGTCTTCTTTGGTCAGTTAAAGATGCATCCCACCTTCCTCCTGCTCTTGGTGTGTTTTCTGCATGCCAGCCATCTTCCAGGGGAAAAGGCACCCCCAAAGAAGAGAGTTTGGAGGGCTCCACCGTGTGTACGATGCTGCGGGCAGGACGAGCAGCCGGCTTCTATCACCACTTCCCGATTCGCACGGATGACCAGCGACTCTCGTTACATGATCCCTAAGATCCAGCCCACCATCGATATCCACATCTTAAAAGGCAAGCAATCTCTTTCTAAAATCCTGTCCCCCCTCACTTTCTGCAAAGCTCTGATCAGTATCTCTTCTTGTGTCAACCATCTCAGGTAGACCAGATAGGAAACACAGCATCAAGCACAGCAGTCAGGAAACTCAGGCAGTCCAAATGTACCGTATTTTTTGGAGTATAAAATACTCTGGACTATAAGACATACCTACCTTTTTTGGGGAGGAAAACAAGAAAAAAAATCTGCCTCTTCCTCCCAGCAATTTGCCTCCTTGCAGCAAACAGCCTGATTTAGTTTCATTTTCATTTTCAGCACAGCCTGATTAGCGCAAGAAAAAAAAATCTGCCTCCCAGCAATTTGCCTCCTTGCAGTAAACAGCGGAGGCCTGTGCGGCAATAGGGAATGGCAATCCCCGCAGCCTGAAACAGCTGAGGTTCGGGAGGCTGATCCAACTGACAATCAGCTACTTGTGCTAATCAGGCTGTGCTGAAACTGAAACGGGCTGTTTGCTGTTTGCTGCTTGCTTCAAGAAGGTAAATTGCTGGGAGGCAGAGGCCAAAGGGTGGGGGCCAGCGGGTGGGCGGGACTACATTTCGTGTATGAGACGCACCCAAATTTTCACCCTCTTTTAGAGGGAAAAAAGGTGCATCTTACACTCTGAAAAATACGGTCTATAAAGGTTTATTGCAAGCTTAAGCTCTCTATAAGAATCTGAACTGTTGACAGTCAAAGCCAATTTGCAGTAGATAAGAGTCAAATGGAATTCAAGGTGGGATGGACTTAGATCTCTTGTGGGTGCAAAGGGACTCGAGACTGATGATGTGTTTGACCCCTCCCTCGGGCTCAGGCTTGTCATCTCCTACACACAGCCATACAAGCTACTTCCACTTTATTGTAAAGCTACATTACAGAATCATGCCAATCTGAAAATACAATTATTCCACCATCACTTTTATGGCCCATTAACTCAGGGGCAGTCCCTTCTGGGTCTCTTCCCCCACCCATCATCCAGCTGTTTCTTATCTTAACATTCTCCCAGCAGTATCTCTTCACCTGGTCTTCCAAGGCCATTCTCATTAAGCATTACGGATTGCAATGAAGTATGCACAGATCAATCACTTTTAAAAATCCCAACTAATAGGATTAGGTGAATATGACAATTCTCTCATGTTCTTATGTTTGCAAATGTGTTCACTTCGTCTCTCCCTAGTTCAGGGGTCAGCAAACCGCAGCTCTGGAGCCGCATGTGGCTCTTTCATCCCTCTGCTGCGGCTCCTTGTTGCTGGTCGGCTCTACAATTGATAGGGGTTTCGGTTAGGACAGATAGAGGAAAAAGGGCGCCGCACTAGGAGGAGACACTATGGTGGGGGAACCGGACTTCAGGTCAGCAGAGGAAAAAGGATGCTACGTTAAGTGGAGACTCTATGGTGGGGGAACTGGACTTCCGGTCGGCTCCATAATTGAAAGGGGGCTTCCGGTTAGGACCTTTGTGGCTCTTTGAGGTTTAAAGGTTGCCCACCCCTGCCCTAGTTTGTAAGTTGGGCCAGTCACATGCTGTCCTGCTTTACAGCTGTCATGACTTTACAACTTGGAGTCAAGGATTACCTGTTTGAACAACTCTTTGATAGTTTGTGGCCTTCCTGATTTCCTATCCTTCCATTCAGGAGAGATACTAGTCAGGAGTGGGTTCTACTTACCTTTACCACTGGTTCATAATGGGATTGCACACGCAGATCACTGATGATGACATCTGGGGCGGTAGGTGGGGACTCCCACCAGTTTTACTACCAGTTCTTGCGAACTGGTCCAAACCGGGGGCAACCTACCACTGATGCTAGTAGTGGTGGGATTCAGCCGGTTTGGGCCAGTTCAGGCGAACTGATAGTTAAATTGCTGGCTGGCCCCACCCCTTCCTGCCCTGCCCCTTCCAGGAGTCCCCACATGCCCCATTTTGGCTCCCAGGTAAGTGCAGGGAGGCCTCCTAGCCCCAAAATGGGGTGTGGGGGGGCTGCATGTCCCCCCGGCCCATTTTCGCTCCCAGGAGGCTTCAGGGAGGCCTTCTAGGCTCAAAACGGGATGGGGGGTGGTGAGCCCCACTCCCCATGGCCAGTTTTCGCTTCCAGGAGGCTTCAGGGAGGCCTTCTAGGCCCAAAACTGGGAGCGGGGAGGGGGGCGTTCCCCCCAGCCCGTTTTTGCTCCCTGGGGGATGCAGGAGGCTGAGTGCTGCCTGTCACAGCCCCTGACCATGCGCACCAAGCCACGCCCACAGAACCAGTAGTAAAAATGTTTGAATCCCACCACTGGATACCGGGAAAGGAGTCCTGCAGTGCGGTCTTTTCTCAGCAGGATGTTTAGACCACAAGACTATTATGGCTTGTCAGCTGCCAGCAGAGCTAGCAGCAGAGTCAGATGAGTAGGAGATTGAGAGGGGGTGGCCTGGGCCAGCTTCGGAGACTTTGGAAGGCTCTGATGAGGAAGCAGAAGCAGATGCAGAGCCGGGGGCCTTCTGTCCACCCCCGGGTGGAGAGGAAGCTGTCTTCGGGGCCTGAGCTGAGTGAGGGGACTCATCCCACATGCACGTATGCATAGAGAGGAGAGGAGAGCAACGGAAGCCAATAAGCTGGCTCTCAGGAAAAAGAAGTCGTAGACGCTAGCCAGCCTTCCCTGGCTGGGAAATAAATAGGAGGGGTTTGGGAATGGCCTGTTATCATAGGCAACCATTCGTTTTCCAGTGTACATCCATCAAGTCGGATTCCTTTGCCAGAACCAGGTTTGTTGGGACTAATTGCTCTATATTTGAGTGGCCAACTGAATCTCCCTGCTGGGAAACAATAGGTGGTGTCAGCACTCCAAGCTACATTCGTTCCAGTGCTGACATAAGGAGGAGAAGGCTGAAACCTGACAGGTGGTACATTTGCCTCAGCCGGTGTGAACAGGGACTGTTTCTGCTTGGCTTAATCATTGAAGGACTTTCAATGAATTTAAAATCTTGAGTTCTCATGTGAACTGAGACTGTTCTTGCCCTGTTTCAGAAGGAGAAAAGACTCTCATTTGTGACTATTTTTTGTTTTGTCTAGCCAATGTCTATCCAATAAAGACTGTTCATGCCTTGTTTTAAGAAAAAAAGGGGGTTGTTTTACTCGTGAGTAAGTAGTTTCCCATTGTTTGTGAAGGCTAGGTCAGAACAAAGACCTCCAAGGTCCTTTCCAGCCACCTAGCTCTATGACTGGGAACCATCTCGTCTATCACAGGGGTCTCCAACCTTGGCAACTTTATGACTTGTGGACTTCAACTCCCAGAATTCCTCAGCTAGCAAAGTCGTAAATTTGCCAAGGTTGGAGACCCCTGCTCTATCACCTCCAGCTCTTAAATCAGCCCAAAATAATCCAACCAAGAAAGCCAAATCCCTACTCCCACAGCGCCCTCTTTTGCAGGAAAAGAGAACTGAAAAAAAAAAAAAATAGGCAGGGCAGCTGATTTATGGTTTTCACACCATCTAAATTTGTGACACCTTATTCCTTCTTGTCTCTGTAGGAGAAAAAGGTGACATGGGGGAACGAGGACTTGCAGGGCTCGAAGGCAAATCAGGTGAGCCAGGCCTGCAGGGATCCCATGGCCAGAAAGGACAAAAAGGTCAGGTGGGGCCCACCGGCCACTCCTGCAAACAGCATTACGCTGCCTTTTCGATTGGACGCAGCAAACCCCTCCACAGTTTGGATTACTACCAACGGGTTACTTTCGACACAGAGTTTGTCAACCTCTACAAGCATTTCAACATGTTTACTGGCAGCTTCTTCTGCTACGTTCCTGGGATCTACTTCTTCAACCTGAACGTCCACACCTGGAACTACAAGGAGACCTACCTGCACATCATGAAGAATGAAGACCAAGTGGCGATCCTCTACTGTCAACCCAGTGAGAGGAGCATCATGCAGAGCCAAAGCCTCATGCTGGACCTCCTGGAAGGAGATGAGGTCTGGGTACGAATGTTCAAGCGGGAGCGGGAGAACGCAATCTACAGCGAGGAGTCGGACATCTATATTATCTTCAACGGCCACCTAATTAAGCCTGCTGTAGAAGGAACTCCAGCCCAAAACTAAAGTAGCAGAGGTGGACTGTCTACTCTTCAAATGGTGCTTTTCCATGAACTGAAGCCACAGAGCTGCTTGCCTTCCCCATGGGGGTCTACGCTACTCGCCACGGCCAACTTGCCATAACCAATGTGCCACAGCCAACTCACCATGGCCAACTCACCATGGCCAACTTACCATTGCTGACTTGCCATGGCCAACTCACCATGGCCAACTTGCCATGGCCAACTCACCACGGCCAACTTGCTGTGGGAAAACTTGCTGCAGTATAAGAGATACATTAATATCAAATAAATGGTGGAATAAATATATTTTAAAATAATTGAATTGAATTGTTGAATTGTCCTGCAGTGAGTTATCCTGTGCTGAATTGGCCATGGTGAGTTGTCCTATTCTGTGTCCAGGGCCCCAGTGGCGTTAACTTATAAATAGGTGCTACTAGGCTTACAACTTTTTCCAACGTTGTGATGGAGACAAAATCCCAGATCTTTGGGATCCTGCTGAGGAGTTCTCACAAAACGGCTGCCAGGGAGGAGAGTTTGCACATTCCCCCACTAACTGGCTAAGACCAGTTGCAAAAGACCTCTTGGCCAGAAGACAAATTGGGAAGGCTGATTACCATCCCACCGCTTCAAGGACTCCGTCCATCACTTCTCAGAATACTTGACCTTCTTTTGAGGCAGAGGATATGCTTCAAAAGAGGGACATGGTGGCTCAGTGGCTAAGATACTGAGCTTGTCGATTGAAAGGTCGACAGTTCAGCAGTTTGAATCCCTAGCGCCGTGTAACGGAGTGAGCTCCCATTACTTGTCCCAGCTTCTGCCAACCTAGCAGTTCGAAAGCACGTAAAAGAATGCAAGTAGAAAAATAGCGACCACCTTTGGTGGGAAGGGAACAGCGTTCCGTGCGCCTTTGGCGTTGAGTCATGCCAGCCACATGACCACGGAGACATCTTCGGACAGCGCTGGCTCTTCAGCTTTGAAACGTAGATGAGCACCGCCCCCTAGAGTCGGGAACGACTAGCACATATGTGCGAGGGGAACCTTTACCTTTATATGTTTCAAAGAAAAGATGGGGGGGGGGGCGATCCAAAAAACGGCCATGTGCCATTTTATTTCCTAAGAATACTTCTTGGCTTCCTGTGGGTGCAGAGACATCCTTGGGAATCAGAATGATGGCATGATATGCATGATGAACGTAGTCCTCAATTTATGACTAATCATTTACTGACTATTTGAATAGCAGAGTTGTTAGAGTTGGAAGGGACCTTGGAGGACTTCTAGTCCAAACCCCTGGTCAGGCAGGAAACCCTTTACCATTCCAGATAAGTGGCTACCCAGTCTCTTCTTTAAAGCCTCCATTGATGGAGCACCCACAACTTCTGGAATCCAGCCGTTCCACTGGTTAATTGTTCTGACTGTCAGGAAATTTCTCCTTAGTTCTAGGTTGCTTCTGTCCTTGACTAATTTCCATCCATCGTTTCTTGTCTTGACTAAGTGAATAACTGAGTTGGAAGAGATCTTGGAGATCTTCTAGTCCTAATATGTGTTCTCTCTTTGTTCACGAACTGAGTCTGTAATCAATATTATCGAACAGGGATTCATGAGGTGCTTAAAAATAATAAAGAAGGATATCCTATGAGTAACGTGTTCTTTCTCTTTTGTTTTTTCTCTCCTCTATTTCCTTTTGTGTTTCTAACATTTTTCTTTTCTTTCTTGTTTACTTTCTGTTAGGTATATTAACACAATTAAAAGAATATCCTAGGAGTTCTGTCTGACTCAAGGGAAACTTTCCCTTTTCTTAGATACCCCAGATCTGTCTGCTGGTTGGGAAGGACGTATTTTTTAAAACCCATAGATTGTTTTCATCTCTGTGAAGAGTTTAATTAGACAACACAGAACATTTTGGATGTCCTTGGTATCAAGAAGTCCCCTTGTGGTCAGTCTCTTTTTCATCTAAGAATCTACTTTTGGGATGCCCAACTTTTGAAGAAGATTTTATTAATAACGTGATAATTACATCTATGCTGCAGAGATTATTTGATGACTTGGATTGAAGCAGCGCTGTTGCAAAATTAAGTTGGAGGTTAATTTTGGTTTCCCGTAGAATATAGAATCGTAGGGCTGGAAGGAGTCTCAGAGGTCTTCTAGTCCAAGCCCTGCTCAAGGCAGGAGACATCATACCTTCAAAGTCATCCCTACTCATAGAACATAGAATAACAGAGTTGGAAGGGACCTTGGAGGTCTTCTGTGAGACCTCCAAGTCTCACGACGCTATAGAGCACTGCACACCAGAACAACTAGACACAAGGACAGTTTTTTCCCGAATGCCATCACCCTGCTAAACAAATAATTCCCTCAACACTGTCAAATAATTTACTAAGACTGTATTACTATTATTCTTCTCTTCCTTACTAGTATCTATCTCTTCCCACTTATTACCATAACCATGTTGCTTGTATCTTTCAATTTATATTGTTTTTATTTGTTTCCTAGCACAATTTTATAGCTTATTAGTAACCTTGACTGTCACTAAGTGTTGTATCTTTTTATTCTTGATGAATATATTTTATTCTCCTTATGTACACTGAGAACATATGCACCAAAGATAAATTCCTTGTGTGTCCAATCACACTTGGCCAATAAAAAATTCTGTTCTGTTCTGTTCTGTTCTATTCTATTCTATTTATCATCTATCTATCTATCTATCTATCTATCTATCTATCTATCTATCTATCCATCCATCCATCTCTCTCTCTCTCCCTAATCATATCATCTATCATCTCTCTCTCTCATTTATCATATATTCTATCTATCTATCTATCTATCTATCTATCTATCTATCTATCTATCTATCTATCTATCTATCTATCTATCTATTCATCTATATCATCTATCTGTCTGTCTGTCTGTCTGTCTGTCTGTCTGTCTGTCTGTCTGTCTGTCTCTATCTATCTATCTATCTATCTATCTATCTATCTATCTATCTATCTATCTATCTATCTTTCTATCTATCATCATTACCTACATTACCTACCTACCTACCTATCCATCCATCCATCCATCCATCCATCCTGAAGCTACAAATATTCTCCTTTATTTGAATGACTACCTGTGCAGGTACTTCCTGTTGGTTGTTGTAATTGCAATGCATATTTCTTTCCTTAGGTACAGCCTGGTCTTCCCCCAGCCGCTTTCTTTTCCTTAAGCGGGCGGAGCCCTTTATAAGCGTTGCTCTTAAACGTCATTCTGTGTTTTTGCAGAATGAAAAACGTATTTCCATTCTCAAAAAAACAAGGAATACGTTTAGGACAATGACAGCAGCCCCCTCGCCAGCTCTGAATCCCCAATCATGCCCACATTTGTTTGCCCCAGCTACGGGAATGTTTGCAATACAACTCAGGGGAACCTTTGCTCCCACCCAGCGCTGACATTTTGTAAGTGCCTGATAAGGAAGCTTGTAAACTTGTAAACAAGCCAATAAACCCTGCAAATCCATCGTGTCCACAGAGATAACTGAAGAGATTTGGGCTGCTTGTTTCCACTGAGTTAGAATTAAATGCTGCTCACTTGGTGGGGACTTTTTCATAGATTCTGCCCAGCATGCCACAATTATCTGGAATGGGGTGGCAGGGCTCTTTTATGGTGAAGATCGGATGCCTTTTTTAAAGAGAATAATAAGGGCAAGACAGAAAGCATGTGTATCCAGGAGAAAATAAGTTTTAAAAAATATTCATTTTAAAATCAGTTCATAAACCTTTTATTTCCTTTTTATGTTCATTCCCCGCTCCTGTCTAAATTCTCTTATCCCCTAAATCATCATTTGATTTTAGCATCCGACCAAATTGGCAGGGACTGGGAAGGAGGATGGGGTACCACTCAGAGACCTTTTGAGGAATGTCTGGGCTGAAGAGAGAACACTGATGCTCTTTAATCTTCAGACAGATGTTGACATGGCGGCACATGCAGGACTTCACTCTAGTAGGCCCAAACTATTTTTTTTTAAAAAATTCATAAATGTAAATTGTCATCAAAACAAGATATGTTATTATTTCTAGGGGAGGATATGCACCTGATGCAGAGGTGCCCAGAGCTGAACTGATTCCTAAAAGCTTTGATTGGAGACCTTCAAAAGTTGTTAACAAATTCAAGTCAAGTCAGAATAGAGCTGGAAG
This sequence comes from Pantherophis guttatus, assembly GCF_059756535.1. Lineage (NCBI taxonomy): Eukaryota > Metazoa > Chordata > Lepidosauria > Squamata > Colubridae > Pantherophis > Pantherophis guttatus. The sequence continues at coordinate 4,145,197 of NC_142076.1, forward strand.
GGACCTTGGAGGTCTTCTAGTCCATCCCCCTGTTCGAGCAGGAGACCGGATACCATTTGAGGCAAGGGCGATCCAGTCTCTTCTTTAAAGCCCCCAGTGATGGAGCACCCACAACTTCTGAAGGCAATCCCTTCCACTGGTTAATTGTCAGGAAGTTTCTCTTGAGTTTTAGGAGAAAACTCCTTGATTAATTTCCATCCATTGCTTCTTGTCTTGCCTTCTGGTGCTTTGGAAGATAAGTTGACCCCCTCTTCTTTGTGGCAGCCCCTCAAATACTGGCATACTGCTATCATCTCACCCTTAATCCTTCTTTTCTGTAGACTAGCCATACCCAAATCCTACAACCATTTGGTCTCCAGGCCTTTAATCAGGGGTGAAATCCAGTAGGTTCTGACAGGTTCTGGAGAACTGGTAACGAAATTTTAAGTAGTCCGGAGAACCGGCAAATGCCACCTCTGGCTGGCCCTAGAGTGGGGAGGGAATGGGGATTTTGCAGTATCCTTCCCCTGCCACGCCCACCAAGCCATGCCCACAGAACCGGGTAGTAAAAAAAAATTAGATTTCACCACTGACTTTAATCATCTTAGTTGCTCTTCTTTGCACTTTTTCCAAAGCAGTATTTTTCCAAAATAGTAATTGTTAGTGTGAGAGAAAGGAAAAAATAAATAAATAAAGCAAGCACTAATCTCTAGTATTTTCTAATGTTTGTAAAGGTAGGGTCCCTTTTAAAATGAATGCAACCCTTGGTGACTTCATGGGTCCATCCCTGAGGATTTTGTCCCTTGTCCTTTCCTGTATCTGGGACAGGGGTGAAATTCAAAAATTTTCCCTACTGGTTCTGTGGGCGTGGCTTGGTGGGTGTGGGAGGGGAAGGATATTGCAAAATCTCCATCCCCACCCCACTCCTGGGGAAAGGATATTGCAAAATCGCCATTACCATCCCACTCCTGGGGAAAGGATATTGCAAAATCGCCATTCCCACCCCACTCTGGTGCCAGCCAAAGGTGGTATTTGCCGGTTCTCCGAACTACTCAAAAATTTCCACTACCGGTTCTCCAGAACCTGTTAGAACCTGCTGGATTTCACCCCTGATCTGGGATCATTTTTGATCCCAGCCCTGGGATCTCCTGATGGGCCTAGTCCTGTTTAATGATTGAGTGCTGTGACTTAGCCTGGGAGAGGCCATTTAGGTGCCTTCTGTATCTTTTCTCTTCCGTCAATTCCTTCCTTTTTCCTCTGAATAAGCCCTGTGAGAGCTCTCCAGGTGACAACTGGCAGAACCAGAAAACATTTACGGTCGATAAGGAAGTCCAGGCCTCGGTCGCATTAATGGAGGGGGTTCGGGAAAACCAAGTGGAGGCTTAGTAGAGATAGCAGGATTGTACTTATCTGCAGAAACGGAAAGTGCATTTGCTGTAATCGAGTGGGAAAGACAAATAGAAGGCACTTTGGAGTCAGATGGGCTCGGAGGTTATACAACCCAAAGGCGTCACACTGGACTTTGTACAAAAACAGGGAAATCAATCTCGTTTCTCTATAGAGAATAGAGATGGACAATGTGACCTAAAACAATGTTGTAAGACTGTTCCCCAGGGCAAGTACCCCATGTGATAAATATATGGGCCCCCCAGTTGTTGTTTTTAGCCAGGCTTTCAATGTTGATGTTTCTTCTTCTCTTGGACCTTCCCTATGCTTTTCCTCTGGACATGCTTGGGGAGCTATACTCAAACATGGCCAGGAAGCAATCAGGTGTCAGTTCCACAGCTGCTGAGAGATCAGAACCTGCCCAGGTAGATGGAGTGGAACAGAAGTGAGGTCAGAAACATTCAAAGATGAAACATCTGCTGCTTTCTTCACTGGCAGCGTGAAACAGGGACATTGTGTGTAACAGAGGGATTCAGTCAAAATCACGTGAGGTACTAACACCACTCTATAAAACCTTAGTAAGACCACACCTAGAATACTGCATCCAGTTTTGGTCACCAAACTATAAAAAAAGAGGTTCAGTCTCTAGAAAGAGTGCAGATAAGAGCAACCAGGATGATTAAGAGACTGGAGGCTAAAGCACATGAAGAACGGTTGCAGGAACTGGGCCTGGCTAGTCTAGTGAAGAGAAGGACCAGGGGAGATAGGATAGCAGTCTTCCAATATTTGAGGGGCTGCCACAGAGAGGAGGAGGTCAAGTTATTTTCCAAGACACCCGAAGACCAGACAAGCAGGGGTGAAATCCAGCAGGTTTTGACAGGTTCTGGAGAACTGGTAGCGGAAATTTTGAGCAGTTCGGAGAACCAGCAGCGGAAATTATGAGTAGTACAGAGAACTGGCAAATACCGCCTCTGGCTGGTCCCAGAGTGGGGTGGGAATGGGGATTTGGAGATCCTTCCCCTGCCACGCCCACCAAGCCATGCCCACCAAGCCACCCCACCCCCACCAAACCATGCCCACAGAACTGGTAGTAAAAAAATTTGGATTTCACCACTGCAGACAAGGAATCATGGATGGAAACTGAACAAGGAGAGAGTCAACCTGGAAATGAGGAGAAATTTTCTGACAGTGAGAACAATCAACCAAAGTTGCCTTCAGAAGTTGTGGGAGCTTCATCACTGGAAGCTTTCAAGAAGAGCCTGGACTGCCATCTGTCAGAAATGGGGTAGGGTCTCCTGCTTGGACCAGGGGTTGGACTAGATGACCTACAAGGCAGTGGTGGGTTCCTCACGGTCCGGTCCGGTTCGGCCGAGCCGGTAGCGGTGACGATATGATGTCACCGAACTGGTTCTCCCCCCCCCCCGCCCACCCACGTTATTCTTACCTTTTATTTGGTCCCACCCCCAATCTATTGCTGCCTCCTGAGTCCCAGCTGATGACTAGAGGGAAAAAAACTGTTTAAACTCTTGTCGCAGGGCTTCAAAGGGCCGTCCTACAGCTGATCAGTGTTAAAAGCAAACAAATGAGTCGGGTCGTAAGTGCGAGGACTGGTCGTAAATGCGAGGACCTTCCAGAAATGACTCTGACCAGCTAGCCACGCCCACCTAGTCACATGACCTCCAAGCCACACCCACAAAATAAGCCATGCCCACAGAACTGGTAGTAAAAAAATTTAGAACCCACCCCTGCTACAAGGTCCCTTCCAATTCTGTTAATCTGTATCTGTAATTGTTCCAAATGCTTCACAAAGGAATGGTGATAGTGGGAGAATAACTTTTAAAGGATGACTGAAGCAGGGTTGTGTCACAATCCTACATCTTGACTCCAAAGTAAGTCCAAGAGATTTCAATTAAAAGTAGGTCTGGGATATTTAACATTTAATGATTAGATCCACAAGTTATCAATTATATGTGAAACAATCAAGGCTATATCTAATCCCCGTTTTCTTTTCCTTTTCTCATGCTTTATTTTACTAACATTGGATTTTATTTTAATATTAAAAAAAATCTGAGTTAATCTTTTTGGATATGACATAATTAAAAGAGCAAGATGCAAAAAGACATTGATGTGAGGAAGAGAGAAAAGAAAGAGATGGTGAGAAAAACAGTTACAGACTGACCTCTAATTTTCATTCTGCTTCACCGGTTCCTAATATGGTAAGGTTGTGATAAAGAACAAAGATAAACCCTGTTAAGTCTAGATATTTATTAACTTCCCTGTTTTGACTTCCGAACATTCCCAGGCTGAAGGCTTAGATTAGAGGTAGGTTATATGAAGAAAAATAACAGTCTGGCCTTCATCGGCTGTGTGTCATTAGGCTTGGGTCTCCATAATATTTAGGGTTACAATATAACAGTACAACAGAGTTGGAAGGGGCCTCGTTGGTCTTCTAGTCCAACCCCTTGCTCAAACAGGAGACCCCTATACCTGTGATGGCAAACCCATGGCACATGTGCCAGAGGTGGCACTCACCACCCTCTCTGATGGCACGCGAGCTGTCACCCCAATTCAGCTCTGTCATGCATGTGAGCGCACCTCCCGCCGGCCAGCTGGTCTTCGGGTCTCTGGCGCACATGCGCAGAGGACGGGACACGTGCAGGGGTGCACATGAATGCGCGGGGTGGGGCGCCTGCATGGGGCCGCATGTACATGCATGGAAGTGGTCCCTGCGCATGTGCGGGGGGGGGGCAGGGCACATGCGGGGGGTGCATGTGCATTGCATTTTGGGAGTTTAGGTGTGTGTGTATTTGCACACGCATGCGCGTGCTCTGGGCACTCGGTCTGGAAAAGGTTAACCATCACTGCCCTATACTATTCCAGGCAAAGGTGCTTTTTCAAAAGACAACTGGGCTTTCTTCGTTCTTATTTGCTTATTCCAAAACAAGCACAATTAAAATTTGCATCCCCATGGAAAGAGGGACGCAACTATAAGTTTTTGTTTTCTGTGCAGTGGCAAAAGTACTACTTTTTTTTTTTTTTAAAAAAGTGCTTGTCCATCTTGTTGAGGAATTAGCAGAGCAACCCTAGAGTAGCAAGGCTGTGCACATGAAAGCGACTGAGAGTAGTTGCAAATAATCACAGTCAACACACAGATACACTGAGTTGTGTTTACTTTTAGGAAAACAGTAATAAGGCACAGATAAAGCAGTAGATAGTAAAACAATAGTCCAGGGATATTCCAATAACAAAGTCTTCTTACCAGTCATTGTAGTCATACACAAACATTTGCAAACAGTAGCAAACACAGGAACGATCAGTAACGTTCAGCAAAAAGTAGCAAAGAGTAGTACTGGTCAGCAAAGAGAACTAACCATGTTTCAAGCTCTCTCTTAAAGACATTGGCTACAGAGCTAACCAATCAGGAAACAGTATGATGCAATACAACAATACAGCCTTAAAGCTATATTGAGGTTTTATATATTGTCAACCCAACAAGTTAGGTAATATTCATTTCCTAACACATCTTTATTTTCTGCAACAGTATCGTTACTTCATCAGGACGCTTAATTCTCACTGCCGGTCATGCCCTGGTCAGGTTCTGTTCTCGAGTCCTGAATATCTGCAGAAATGACTTGATGCGGTTGGAAGTGCAAAGCCTTCTGGCCCTCAGTTGCAGCCCTGGGTCCTTGGATGCTACAAGGTCAGTCTCCTGACCCATTGCGGGTAGCCACAGAGATGACCTTGGAGCCAATGTGCAGAAACAGTTAGGAAAACAAAAACATGTGTTCAAAAGGCAATAAGGAAGATGTTCCAATTGGTTCCACTCAATTCATTGGTATATAAGAGGAGAGAAGGGCAAACACAGCTGTGTTGTGGTCCGCCAGCAGCCTGCGGAGGTGGCAGCAGAGTCGGACAGTGAGGAGGCTGGGGAGGATCATGGGCCAGTTCTGGAGTCTGGGGACAGCTCAGACGAGGGGCAGAGAAAGGGCCATCTGGGAGGTACATGCTGCCTCTGGAGCCTCCAGAGTCGGACCTCAGTGAGGCAGAGGAACAGGGGGAGCTTGTTCCCAGTGCACGCATGCACAGAGCTGCCTAAGGCAAGAACAGCTAAAACAAAAGGGACGACTCGGGAGTAGGGCTTGGAGATGATTGGCCCTTCCCATAAGACTTAAAAGAGGAGCAAAGGCACGTGGGCCTTTGCAGGAAGCAATGTTTGTTCATTCAGTTCAGCTTAAAGCCTGAAGCTCTGTTTGATTCTGGGCTCCGTGTGGCTTTGCCAATTAGGTCTTTAGCAGCGTGTCAAGGGAGATAAAGGTGGGTGATTATCAGCCTTATCACGAAGGACTCTTTACAACTATTTGGGACTCATCTGTGAATGAACAGAATTCACAGCTGTTGCAATAAAAGAGGTTTTTGGGACTACTCATGTGTTATAATGACTCAGGAAGCCTAGGTCAGAACAAGCTGTCTTTCAAGAGTCTGTGACTCTAGCTTAGATAAATAAAACAGACTTAAGAGTCAAGCCTGTGGGAACAGTTGCCTGACCGGCCTACCTTGAAGGGCTGACACACATCCCATCTGAAGCATGGGAGCCTGTCAGATAAGGAATCCTAGCACAGGGAGAGACATAATATTAGAATACCAATAGCAATAGCCCTTAGACTTATATACTGCTTCACAGTGCTTTACAGCCCTCTCTAAGCAGTTTACAGAGTCAATATATTGCCCCCAACAATCTGGGTCCTCATTTTGTTGACCTCGGAAGGATGGAAGGCTGGGTCAACCTTGAGCTGGTCAGGATCGAACTCCTGGCAATGGGCAGAGTCAGCCCGCAATACTGCATTCTAACCACTGTGCCATGGTGGGGGAGAGGGGGAGAGGGGGAGGGAAAGAGGGAGAGAGGGAGAGACAGAGAGAGCAATAGCACTTAGACTTATATATCAGAGTTTACAGAGTCTGCCTATTGCCCTCAACAATTTGGGTCCTCATTTTACCGACCTCGGAAGGATGGAAGGCTGAATCAACCTTGAGCCAGTGAGAATCAAACTGCCAAACTGCTGGCAACTGGCAATCAGCAGAATTAGTCTGCAATACTGCATTCTAACCTCTGTGCCACCATGCCAGAATACTATCTATTCTGCCCAACTTGGTTTTAAATGTCAGTTTGTGCTTTTTTATTTGTTCATTGCAACGTTGAGGCTATCCATAAGTTCGGCTCTCCTCGTCCCACTGCTTGCTTGTGTTTTTCCAATCCCGTAGTGAGCTTCTTCCACGTCTGTCTTACAGGGGCAATCCATGCAGAGGATCTGGTAGATTACATGATTAGAAGTATCTCCCATCTCCAAATGATCTTTACGATGGATAATGCGTCCTTCTATGGTAGCCTTTGCATGGTGTACGATGTATTAGAATAGAATAGAATAGAATAGAATAGAATAGAATAGAATAGAATAGAATAGAATAGAATAGAATAACAGAGTTGGAAGGGACCTTGGAGGTCTTCTAGTCCAACCCCTTGCCCAGGCAGGAAACCCTACACCACTTCAGACAAATGGTTATCCAATCTCTTCTTAAAAACTTCCAGTGTTGGAGCATTCACAACTTCTGGAGGCAAGTTCTTCCACTGAATAATTGTTCTAACTGTCAGGAAATTTCTCCTTAGTTCTAAGTTGCTTCTCTCCTTGATTAGCTTCCACCCATTGCTTCTTGTTCTGCCCTCAGGCGTTTTGGAGAATAGGTGGACCCCCTCATCTCTGACAATCTCTCCAATATTGGAAGACTGCCATCGTGTCTCCCCTAGTCCTTCTTTTCATTAAACTTGTCCCTATCCATCCTTGGACGTTGGCGATCATGTTGGCAATCCTGTTTTATGAAATTATAATGTCTGCTTGCAGAGCTCGGAAGCTGCATTCAACTGCTTCTGAAATGTTTTTGATGTATGACACGCTCCCCTGCGCATCGGCAGGCAACTTCTAATAAATGCTTGTGAGTACCCATTCTGCCTGAATTGTTCATGTAGGCACCTGTTCTCCAATTATTTATATTGCTGGAGTTATTTTCCACTCTGCGGAAAATATTTTGATTACATTTAACGTTAGGTCTTTATTTTCTTCAAGAATAAGATATCAAACTATCAGTGTTTTCCATATACTGATAAATTTGGGAATAAGCTCAACTGACCTCAGTAGAAATTATTTCTGAGTAGTTACAGTCAGACCCACAGTACTAATATTCATGCACTTGACATCATATATTGAGTCATGTAGAGGAAATTACATTGCTTGTTGATTTTGAAGTTCCTTTGCTTCGGGCAAAGAATTGTACTTCGTTCTACATTGAAAATTGAAACCTTGGTCATGGAGTGTGTCAATTTTCAAGCTGCCACCATTGAAAGGTAGGCCCAGAATGAAATGAAAGAAATAAATGAGTGAAAATGACTTCCATTAATACTGTGAAATGTTTAGTTTGAGTAAGAAATTGGTCTAAGGAAATGTTCTGCAGTGTTTAGCTCTTTCTTTCTTTCTTTCTTTCTTTCTTTCTTTCTTTCTTTCTTTCTTTCTTTCTTTCTTCCTTCCTTCCTTCCTTCCTTCCTTCCTTTCTTTCTTTTTTTCCCCTTCCTTCCTTCCTTCCTTACCTACCTCTTTCTTTCTTTCTTTCTTTCTTTCTTTCTTCCTTCCTTCCTTCCTTCCTTCCTTCCTTCCTTCCTTCCTTCCTTCCTTCCTTCCTTTCTTTTTTTCCCCTTCCTTCCTTCCTTACCTACCTCTTTCTTTCTTTCTTTCTTTCTTTCTTTCTTTCTTTCTTTCTTTCTTTCTTTCTTTCATTCTTGGCTGAGGGCTGGGGCTGGGCTATCTATTGTCACATTTGACTCTTGTTTTAATTGTTATTGTTGCATTTGAATTCAGTAAAATAAAGGGACTTTAAAAAACAAACTATATGACAAGCTGTACATTGATGGCTATTCATTCTATGGGTGCAGCTTTATCAATTGCATTTAAATAATTCATTTCTCCCAAGTCCCTACCCTCAGTAATTCCTTCAAGGAGACAAAGGCTTATAAAATTCTTTTCTCTTTTTATTCTCGGTTGGCTAAAATGGAGAATTGCCATAGAAGCAGGTCCTCCTCATTCTGAACAAAGTGTTACCTTAGTTCCAGTGGTGGGATTCACCAGTTGTAACAACCGGCTCGCTGCACAAGGCTTCACTCACGCTTCGCTCGCATGTGCACCGAACTCGTGCTACCACATATGCACATTACGATTGAAAGTTACCTTCTACTGAATCCAGAGTGAGTAAAACACTGAGCCATGGCAACCACGCCTAGCAGCTGGGCTTCAAACAAAAGAAATATAGATTGGTATAGCACAGGGGTGGGCAGGTGGGTGCATCTGATCGGCGGAACGAATCGGTTCGCTCTCAGCTGATCGTTGGAGCTACTGGTACGTCCGAACCAGTTAGAACCGGCTGAATCCCACCCCTGCTTAGTTCCCTTTCTGAGTTAGCTTCTTCACTACAGGTGCTCTCAAAAAACAAGCTCTCTGTTGTGGTCCCCCAGCAGCCTGCGGAGCTGGCAGCCGAGTCAGAGAGTAATGAGGCTGAGGAAGAACATGGGCCAGTCCTGGAGGCTGGGGAAGGCCCGGTTGAGGGCTCTGTGTCGGAGGCAGAGAAGGGGCCAGGGCCATCAGGGAGTGATGTGTGGACTTCGGAGCCTCCAGAGGCTGACAGTAGAGAGGCAGAGGAACAGGAGGAGCCTGTTCCTAGTACATGTATGAGAAGAGCTGCCAGAAGGCAGGAGCAGCTCAAGCAGAGAGGACGACTCGGGAGTAGAGCCAAGAGATGATTGGCCCCTCTCATAAGGCTTTAAAGACCAGCAACGGCTCTTGGCCTCTTTGCCAGAAAACCACCGTTGAGTGATTTGCTTTGTGTTTGGATGCATTTCTTTCTTGTCAGCGTCTTCTGTTCCTGAACTGTTGCCAAGAAAAGCCTTTGGCAGTTTGCCTAATTATCCCAAGGTCAGAGATAAATTGAATGCGCCCTACCCCCCCCCATGAATGCGCACACAACCCCCCTGCGCTCCCCCGACTTTTGGCATGCGATGGCACGGTAGGCTCATTTTTCGCCATCCCCAGGTTCCAGAGGCTTTCTAGGCCTTCCCCACCCTCCTGGAGGTCCTCCGGAGGCCAGAAACTGCCCGATTCCCAACTTCCGGTGGGCCCGAAAATCAGCTGGGGTGCCCACCGTTATGGCTCCATGTGCCACCTGCGGCACGCGTGCCGTAGGTTCGCCATCATGGGTATAGGGTTTCCTGCCTGAGCGGGGGTGGTGGTGGTGGAGGGGAGAGGTTGGACTAGAAGACCTTGAAGGTTGTTTCCAACTCTATCATTCTGTTACTCTGTTATCCTTATTGAATTAATTTGGTGTGTGTATGTGTGTGTATGTGTGTGTGTGTATTGCACACTCTATTAAGCCATAGTATTCAACTGTTTGGATTTGCACAACATGCTAAAGAACATGCACACACACACACAGAGAGAATAATATGACCAAGCATAGAATGTGTGTGGCATTTTGCATGAAGATAAACATTATCGTTTCCCTTATTTTAAATTGTGAACAGCAGTTTGCTGATATTCAAAGCTCCGTTGCTTAAAGGACATGCAGGACATGATATTAATCACATTAAGGCAGGAACATTCCTATTTGGGGGAAGGTGGGAGGTGATACAGACTGAAAGCTGCTGAAAGGTGTAAACTGTAAAGCTGTAAACCAGCACAGACAAATTTAGTTCGTTTTCTGTGACTGTTCCAGGAAAAATCAGCTGCATTTTATATTTTAAGGAAAGTTTCTGTGGACCACAATGGACTCTTCCTTGCTTTGGTTTGATGGCATCCTGCCATAAATGGGTGAGGGGGAAGCAGGGGGATATGGGGGTGGGGGAATGACAGGGATCAGAGGCGCCATCCTGAGATAAGAGCCAATGGTTGAAAGATCCAAGGATGCAGGCATGAGAACGGAAAGTAAACACCCAACAAAGAGGCATCAAACTGTTTCCAAAACACCTAATTTGAATACCATTGGACATTAATGAAAGAACCAAGTGGGAGGGTGGGGGGGGGAGGGCCTGGGAGAAGGAAAAATAACTGGGTTTATGTGGGAATATTCAGATCTGGTTTTGCTTTCATTGTAAACACTTGGCTTTAGCAAAAGTATACCATTTGCTGCAAATGGAATCGAGGGTCTTTCTTTACCAAATGCCCAAGCTGGGACAGTCCTGACAGTCATCCAAGTTGTGGATTGGAGTTGTTCTTTTCTCTTAAGCGGACGATCACTTAAACATGAGCCAGCAGTGTGGCGGCAGCCAAAAAAGCTAATACAATCCTTGGTGGTATAAACACAGGCATAGAATCAAAATCATGTGAACAATATGAGTAAAGCTTTATAAAGCCTTAGTAAGGCTACACCTGGAGTACTGCATCCAGTTTTGGTTACCACATTACAAAAAAGATGTTGATGTCAGCGTTCCAAATTATGATCTCTTTCAGCGCTGACATAAAATCACAGAAGGACTTGCTTTAATGCTGAGATGAACTTTCACCTAGTTCCTGGCTCTTCAGCAGATAGCGTTACTTGGGCAACAGAGGGAGGGGGGGGAATTCCTGTGAAAAGAAAGTGTATGAGACGAAGAGATGGATCTGGATGGTGGCCAATGAGACATTGGGGTTGAAGAACGGAAAGGGAGGGGTTGGAAGGAGGTGCCAATCTTGGCTGCACCAGAGTTCAGGCATGTTGTTCTTCTATTCTTAAATAAAAGAGATTCATTAGAGACTTTGCGTTTGAGAATGAAGTTTATTTAAGATAGCAACGAAACCTGACAGTTGAGACTTTTGAAAAAGTGAAAAGAAGAGAAATTAAGATGATTAGAGGCCTGGAGACAAAAACATATGAAGAATGGTTGCAGGCATTGGGTATATCAGTCTAGTGAAAAGAAGGATTAGGGGGTGACATGATAGCAGTGTTCCAGTATTTGAGGGACTGCCAGAAAGAAGAGGGGGTCAACCTATTTTTCAAAGCACCTGAGGGCAGGACAAGAAACAATGGTTGCAAACTAATCAAGGACAGAAGCAACCTGGAATTAAGGAGAAACGTCCTAACAGCGAGGACAATTAACCAGTGGAACAGCTGGCCTTCAGATATTGTTGGTGCTTCATCATTAAGAAGAGTCTAGACAGTCACTTATCTGAAATTGTATAGATTCTCCTGTTTGAACAGGGAGTTGGACTAGAAGATATCCAAGGTCCATTCCAGCTCTATTCTGATTGATTGAGAAATTCTGGGGCTGTTCTCAAAAGGTGAGAAAAGATGAGACAAAAAAAGAAAAATGGAGAAATTATGAACAAGCCACTTAGACACTGAATGATCTTAATTGGGCTATTCACTTTAATGGATTGTTTTGCAAATGTTTGGGTTCTGCTTTGATTCTGTCTTTTATTTTTTCATAAAATCATTTCAGGGTTTTTCAGATTGAGGCGTGTTATTGAAGTACTTCATAAATAAGTAAGCAAGCAAATGAATAAATGTGCGGGGGGAAGGTGATTTAATCTTTGCCCCTCTTTGTGGTTGAAAAATCAATAAGACAAATATATATATATATATATATTGATTTATATGCCGCCCATCTCCGGAGACTCAGGGCGGCTTACAATGTGCTAAGCAATAGCCTTCATCCTTTTTGTATATTTATACAAAGTCAGCTTATTGCCCCCACAACTGGGTCCTCAATTTACCTACCTTAGAAAGGATGGAAGGCTGAGTCAACCTTGAGCCTTGGCGAGATTCGAACCTGCAGTAATTGCAGGCAGCTGGTCTTAATAACCAGCTTAATAACAGGGTGCCTTAGACCACTGTACTACCAAGGCTCTTTGGAAATATTGGATTCCTTTCACTGCCAGCAGCTCTTATTTGCAAAGGAGAGAAGGTATCAGTTGCTATTCTTGAAATACATTTCTCCTAACTTGTGGGGTTGCAGATTCAGATTTCAAAATTTGGAATGGGAGAAAGTTATCTGACATATTTAATAAAACAAAAACCAATGTAGTACTTAAAAGTCTGTAGAGATTCTCGGTCATCCAGGTCATGGCTGTCCCAAAGGTGCTTTTTCAGGAGGCAACTGGACTTTCAAAGAGAGAAATGTCTTCAAAGAAAAAACAAGAAAGTCCAGCTGCCTCCTGAAAAAACACCTTTGGGACAACCAGGACCTGGATGACTGAGAATCTCTACAGACTTTTAGCTATGCAATTTGGGATGAACACCCTTGGAGTGGTGTGGGAGGAGGAATGGATTTCCAGAGGAAAAATTGCAGACTACAGAAACCATTTGCACCACTCAGGTGACCCTGAGGACACAGATAAACCTCCAAGTGCTTCAACCACCCACTGAAAGGATGCAAATGACCAGCTGTCTGCAAGGAATAGAAATCCTTCCATTCCCCACCATCCAGTCACAGCTGAAGAAGCTTCTTGGATGAGAAGTGAAATGTCTTCAAAAGAAAAAACAAGGAAGTCCAGTTGCCTCCTGAAAAAAGCACCTTTGGGACAACCGTAACCTGGATGACGGAGAATCTCTGCAGACTTTTAGATTTAGTCTTCTGAGCTTTCAGATTTGTGCTGGAGCCCATCCTCAAGAAACTTCTGTGTGCCTGTCCCAAAGGTGCTTTTTCAGGAGGCAACTGGACTTTCTGGTTTTTTCTTTTGAAGACGTTTCACTTCTCATCCAAGAAGCTTCTTCCGCTCTGACAGGATACTGAGGAATGGAAGGATTTACATTCTTTGCAGACAGCTGGTCACTTGGGACAACCATTTGGGACAATCCAGATCTCATGACCTGAGAATTTCTACGGACTTTTAGCTATGCAATTTGGGATGAACACCCTTTGAATGGTGTGGGAGTAGGAATGGATTTCCAGAGGGGGAAAAATTGCAGACTACATAAACCAGGAGAACTACTCGGGTGACCCTGAGGACACAGCTAAACCTCCAAGTGCTTCAAGGACCCTCTAAAAGGATGCAAATGACCAGCTGTCTGCAAGGAGTATAAATCCTTCCATTCCCCACCATCCTGTCAGAGCGGAAGAAGCTTCTTGGATGAGAAGCGAAACATATTTAAAAAACAACAACAAGAAAGTCCAGTTGCCTCCTGAAAAAGCACCTTTGGGACAATGTAGTACTTGTAAACAGGGTCATCTTGGTGGTGATGACAAGCCCGCCCTGGTAGTGGGAGGAAGGAATGAGGGACCAGAAGAAGAGCCACTACCAAGACAATAGATCAGATAAGAGTGAATATCTCTTATAAAAACGCTGGTTCTGCCTTAGGCATGAAAGTTGGCTCGGAGACTTTTGGTCAACCGAGTTTCTCAGCCCAATCCATAGAAGAGGCCATATCACTTGTGGAGCAACAGAATAAAACATTGAATAATAGGGTTGTCAGCAGTGGTGAAATCTAAAATTTGTTACTACCGGTTCTGTGGGCATGGCTTGGGGGGGGGGGGGGTTTGGTAATGTGACTGGGTGGGCGTGGCCATTTTTTTTTTACTTTTAAAACCATTTTTTCTACAACCTCTTCGGTGAAGAGGTTGTAAAAAAATGCTTTCAAAAGCCTCTGTCGATCCCAGCTGAGCCGCGCGATCATCAGAGGCTTTTAAAAAAAAACTTTTAAAAGCATTTTTTCGGCCGAAGAGGTTGTAGAAAAAATGCTTTTAAAAGTAAAAAAAAAAAGCCTCTGATGATCGCATGGCTCAGCTGGACATGGGGTGGAGGCAGGGATTTTTGCTACCAGTTCTCCGAACCACCCGCCTCCATCACTACCGGATTGGGTGATCCGGTCCGAACTGGGAGCATTTCACCCCTGGTTGTCAGGGACCTTGGAGGTCTTCTGGTCCAACCCCCTGCTCAAGCAGGAGACCTACAGCATTCCAGACAAATGGTTGTCCAATCCTTTCTTGAAAACCTTCAGCACCCACAACTTCCGGAGGCAAGCTAATTTATTGTTTTGCCGGGAATTTTTTCGTTAATTCTTGGTAGGAACTAAGGAGAAATTGATTGATACAAGTTAATCAATTGATTAACACAATTCATTAATTAACAGAGCCAATCCTGGATGGAACCAACAGAGGAGTTGGCATCTGGCTCTGATGAAAGCTGGGAAGTATGGACATTGTTGAATAGACTGTGCATGGATACAACAAGCTCCAGAGACAGTTGTGGTCACATGCAGACAACAACACACTTGAGGACTTCATGGCAGTGCAACAGAACACAATTAATGTTGCTGGTTTCTGGGCAAGATCTGTTTCATTTGTACAAGTTCCAACCTTGTACTTTATATTTTAATTTTTATGTCATATAGTGTGCTTTATTTTATTTATTTATTTATTTATTTATTTATTTATTTATTTATTTATTTATTTATTTATTTATTTATTTATTTATTTAATGTATTTATATGCCGCCCTTCTCCAGAAGAGATGTATAACTGGGTATCATCAGCATATTGATGATATCTCACCCTGAAGCCACGAATGATCTCACCCGGCGGCTTCATATAGATGTTAAAGAGCAGGGGGGAAAGAACCGACCCCTGAGGCACCCCACAATTTAGGGGCCTCAGGGTGGACCTCTGCCCCCCCGCCCATACAAACTGCAAGCGACCTGAGAGGTAGGAGGAGAACCACTGTAAGACAGTGCCTCCCACCCCCAACCCCACAAGTCGCTACAGTAGGATACCATGGTCGATGGTATCAAAAGCCGCTGAGAGGTCAAGTAGGACCAGGATGGAGGAACAACCATCATCCCAAGCCCGCCATCATTAATTGTGATGCAAATAAACATCAGTTGATGATGTGCCATCGTTAGCATCACTCTTAGTGATCATAGATTTTCTTAATGGTAATTTGTCCTCAATTTGCTCTTTCGCATCTCCCAACACTGCTGTCCCTCTCTGCTATAATTGAATCCACCTGCTTTCCTGCTGGTCCACCTCTTCTCTTTCCTTGCCAAATTGATATACTCCCAGCAGGGTCACCTAAGGTGTGAGGGTCATCCCAGTTAAAGTCAGCAGGCTCCTCTATTGGGTAGCAGTGATATCAGAAGATGCTGGAGGCAGCTGTTCACCTTAGAGACAATGATCAAGGCACCAATTCCGCATTAAACTACTCCTGGAGTCCTACCAAGAAACCACTTGGGTAGACAAGATAAGGTTAGGGAGATACTCACACAAATGAATCAAAGAACTCAAATTCAGAAGTGGGTTCATTGACACATTGCCTAAGGAAAAAGGCAGGTTTTCAAGGCAATTGTAGAGTCGGGGTCTCCAGCCTTGGCAACTTTAAGACTTGTGGACTTCAACTCCCAGAGCAAAGCTGGCTGAGGAATTCTGGGAGTTGAAGTCCACAAGTCTTAAAGTTGCCAAGGTTGGAGTCCCCTGTTGTAGAGGGTGGCAGATTGAAGATGCATGGATCTTAGGGAGGGAGGGGATGAAGAGAATTGTTATTCCAGAGAGCAGGTGCTGTGACTGACCCCATTACATCAGAATAGAGCTGGAAGGGACCCTGGAGGTCCAACCCCTCTGCTCAAGCAGGAGACCCTATCAAATTTGAGACAAGTGGCTGTCCAATCTGTTCTTGAAAGCCTTCAGTGATGGAGCACTCACAACTTCTGAAGGCAAGCTGTTGTTCTACTGGTTGATTGTCTTTATTGTTAGGAAGCTTCTCCTTAATTCCAGGTTGCTTCTCTCTTTGGTTAGTTTAGTCTGATTAACACCAGTCACTTAGCGATTGTTTGAAGTTATCATGGATCTACTTAGGGGAGGAACTTACAACCTGGATTTGAAGTTCTGATGGTGAAGGAGAAGGAGGAGGAGGAGGAGGAGGGGGAGGAGGAGGAGGAAGAGGAGGAGGAGGAAGAGGAGGAGGAAAGAATGAAAGAACAAAATATGCAATCTCCAAAATAAGTTTCTTTTGGAGATAATTATCTTCTTCTTCTTCTTCTTCTTCTTCTTCTTCTTCTTCTTCTTCTTCTTCTTCTTCTTCTTCTTCTTCTTCTTCTTCTTCTTCTTCTTCCTCCTCCTCCTCCTCCTCCTCCTCCTCCTCCTCCTCCTCCTCCTCCTCCTCCTCCTCCTCCTCCTCCTCCTCCTCCTCCTTCATATTCTTCTTATTCTGTATTGCTGAATTGAGACTATCTGCCTCTAAAAATGCATCCAGTTGCACAGCGGAGGGGGAGAGAGAATGGAAAAGGGAACGAGGAGAAATGTATCTTAAATCAACCGTCAATCTCATAGCAACGGAGTTCGTTTTTGATGTAAATATTGGAAGGATAGAGCACACAGATGTCAGGGAAAAGGAACCGAAGGGAAAACAAATTAAAATGCAAATCTCTGCTTGAGACGCTTTGAGGTAACTGTAAACCTCTATTTCTCTTCTTCTCTTGTCCTCCTCTATGACTGTCAGAACCAACTTCTGGAACTTGGAGGGGAGTTAAAATCAGTGCAGGTAATAGGGTGGGGTGATAGAGTCTTGACTGGGTTGTTAGATAGGACTGTGTCACTTCAGGATGCAAGTGACATATAACAATAGCACTTAGACTTTTATACCACTTCACAGTGCTTTACAGACCTCTCCGAGTGGTTTACAGCATCAGAATATTTTCCCCAACAATCTGGGTTTTTATTTTACCTCATTTTACCCACCTTGCTTGAGAAGGACAGAAGGCTAAGTCAATCTTGAGCTGGTCAGGATCGAACTGCTGGCAGTTGGCAGAGTCAGCCTGCAATACTGTGTTCTAACCATGTGCCACCATGGGGGGGAGGAGAGGGAGGGAGGGAGGGAGAGAGAGAGAGAGAGAGAGAGAGAGAGCACTTAGACATATACTGCTTATAGTGCTTTCCAGCTCACTCTAAGCGGTTTACAGAGTCAGCATATTTCCCCCAACAATCTGGGTCCTCATTTTACCCACCTCGCTTGAGAAGGACAGAAGTCTGAGTCAACCTTGAGCTGGTCAGGGTCGAACGCCAGGCTGTGGGCAAAGTTAGCCTGCAATCCTGCATTCTAACCACTGAACCACCACAGCAAGAGAGAGAGACACAGAAAGAGAGAGGGAGGGAGGTAGATAGAGGGATGCTAGGTAGATGATAGAGAGATATCTAACAATAGCACTTAGACTTATATACTGCTTCCCAGTGCTTTTACAGCCCTCTCCAAGCGGTTTACAGAGTCAGCCTTTTGCCCCCAACAATCTGGGTCCCTATTTTACCGACTTCGGAAGGATGGAAGGCTGAGTCAACTTTGAGATGGTCAGGATCGAATTCCTGGAGGTGGGCAATTTGCCTGCAGTACTGCATTCTAACCACTGCACCACCACAGCTCTTATAAGAATTCATATAAGAATTCTGGGGTAAAAAAACAACAATCCAAATACAAAATTCTGCCTTTAGGAGAAGACTTTTGAAGGGTAATACCTCTTGAGGGCCCAACTGGATTATTTTACTGAATGTTACTAAAAGGAATAAAACTTGTGGAAAATTGGTGCCGACGGTCGGCACCTTTTACCATCTGTGGTGGACTTGCCCTGAGACCAAAAAGTTTTGGTTAAAGATCCGACTCTGGCTCTCGGAAATAATGGGACAAGAGATAGCCCTGGCCCCGGAATCCTTCCTCCTAGGTATGATTGAAGATGGTCTCGACAACAATAAAACCCAATTGGCAATTCAAATTATTACTGCGGCTAGATTAGCCTTTGCGAAACTCTGGAAATCCAACTCTACCCCCTCTGAAGAAGCATTAATAAATAAAATTCTAGAGTGCGCAGAGATGGCTAAATTGACGAGCGAGCTAAAAAATGAAGAGAACTTCAAGTACTATGAAATATGGGGAATTTGGTATAACTGGTTAAAGAATAGGATAAAAATATTATAATAGGCTACGATTTGTTAGACACCCGAAATGGACTTAATTGTATAGAAATGTAGAGAATTGTATAGAACTGTATATTGTATAGCTATGGATGAAATTCACTTAATGTTTGATCTATGAAATGTGTAAACATTGCACCTCGGATCAAGATTGTGATTGTACATTGTCTTTTTAAAAAATTGGAAAATTCAATAAAGTATTTAAAAAAAAAAAAAAACTTGTGGAAAATTGCTGTTGGTTTTCTGCCTCTTTGTTCGATTCCTTCGATTGAGTAACCTGGAAGAAATTGAAGTTCCCTGCAGGAGGCTCATCTTTTTTATTATTTTCCCCCTCTGCATGTAGCAGCTCAAGTAAGAAGATCTGTTTTAGCCCTTTCTTGGTCTTGCTTGGTCACATTCAAAGCCTGTAGCTGCAGGATGTGAAGCCAGAGAGATTTCCCTAAGAAAGACTTATACCACTCTATAATGCCTTGGTAAGGCCACACTTGGAATACTGCATTCAGTTTTGGTCGCCACGATGTAAAAAAGATGTGGAAACTCTAGAAAGAGTGTAGAGAAGAGCAACAAAGATGATTAAGGGACTGGAGGCTAAAACATATGAAGAACGGTTGCAGGAACTGGGTATGTCTAGTTTAATGAAAAGAAGGACTAGGGGAGACATGATAGCAGTCTTCCAATATCTCAGGGGCTGTCACAGAGAGGAGGGAATCAAGCTATTCTCCAAAGCACCTGAGAGCAGGACAAGAAGCAATGGGTGGAAGCTAATCAAGGAGAGAAGCAACTTAGAACTAAGGAGAAATTTCCTGACAGTTAGAACAATTAATCAGTGGAACAACTGGCCTCCAGAAGTTGTGAATGCTCCAATACTGGAAATTTTTAAGAAGATGGTGGATAACCATTTGTCTGAAGTGGTGTAGGGTTTCCTGCCTAGGCAGGGGGTTGGACTAGAAAACCTCCAAAGTCCCTTTGAACTCTGTTATTCTATAGTTCTATAGACCAGCCGGGCCAAGCGGATGCTACCTGCCTTGACTCACCTAGGGGGAAAAAAGAGAGGGGGGGTCTTTTACGTCAAGAGGCTGCAATTCAAATATTCTAGTTAGACGTCCACAGCATATTCTGCGCCTCGTCTCTGTTGGCAACAGATATTTATATGCACGGTTCAGACAGCAGCGGTTTTGAAAGGTTGTGGCTGGTCTTTGGTGGTAATTGATGCATTAAAAGCTTTCCTAAAATTGCTAATTAAGTTTGATGCATTGCAATAATTGCAGTGGCGTGCAGCCTTGGGAAATGGGCCATGTGCAAAAACTCGGTGGAAGCTTTCAGAGAAGCAGGAAGAGCCAAAGAGGGAAGCGGGGAGGGTGGGGGGAGCGAGATGTCGCATCCGAGGTCTGGAGAATCACTTATAATAGGGAATAACAGAACCGAGCTTTGGCCAGAAGGTTAAATGCTCCTTTGCACCACTGTTTATGCATGGACACCTGTCCTCTTTCCACGCACCGATGTGACATGATTACGTTAGTATAACTCCAGAATCTATTTTACGGATGGTTTTATCTCCCTGTACATGGCGCCACAAAGCATTAGTCCCAGAGGTGATATTCAGCAGGTTCTGGAGAACCGGTAGCGGAAATTTGGAGTAGTTCGGAGAACCAGTAAATACCACCTCTGACTGGTCCCGCCCCCATCTATTCTCTGCCTCCCGAGTCCCAGCTGATCGGGAGGAAATGGGGATTTTGCAGTAACCTTTCCATGGAGCAGGGTGGGAATGGAGATTTTACAGTATCCTTCCCCTCCCACGCCCACCAAGCCATGCCACGCCCACCAAGCCATGCCACGCCCACCAAGCCATGCCACGCCCACCAAGCCATGCCCACAGAACCGGTAGTAAAAAAAATTGAATTCCACCACTGATCAGTCCAAAACATTTTGAACTGGGCATGGCTAGTCTAGTGAAGAGAAGGACCAGGGCAGACATGATAGCATATCGGTGGGCACATGAGCTTAGCTCCGGCATGCATGCGCGCACCAGTCAGCTGATTTTCAGGCCTTTTGGGCACACCGGAACTCAGGAAAAAGGCTGTTCCCAGCCTCCGGAGAGCCTCCGAGGGAGTGGGGAAGGCCATTTTTGCCCTCCCCAGCCTCCTAGAAAGGCTCTGGAGCCTGGGGAGAGCGAAAAACAGGCCTATCTTGCCATCGCATGCCAAAAGTGGGGGGAGCGCAGGGGCGGTCACACACGCATGCGCAGGGTGTGGGGCGCATATAATTACGGGTGTGGGCATCACTGGTGTAGGGTCTCCTGCTTGGGTGGTGGGTTGGACTAGATGACCTACAAGGTCCCTTCCAACTCTGTTAAGTCTGATTACGAAAGCTGCTTAAACTTTTTTTTACATCAGAGATATCTAACCTTACATTGTTCAAGGACTGCTTTGGGCCATTTTTTTTCTTAGTGACCAGAACCACTAAGAGAAAAATTATACAGGTAGTCCTCGATTTACAGCTACCATTGAGCTCAAAATTTATGTTGCTAAGCAAGACATTTGTTAAATGAATTTTACCCCCTTTTACACCCTTGCTTGCCACAGGTGTGTTAAGTTAGGAACACTGTTGTTAGATGAACCTGGCTTCCTCATATAGGTCCTAAACATCCATTTTTACCTTCACACAAATAAGTGGAGCATAGATAAGATATGAACCAATGAATAATAAAGTTGGTAATGAAGTTACTGTCAACTTGCAAAGCTTTCAAGTTGCCATGAGCAGGAGGGAGGGAGAACTGAAGTGAATTCCATACATTCTTTCTGACCGCAATCAGAAGGAGGGTGTTAGGTTTTACAGCCAGCCAAAGTGGTTAATTGGAAAATGTGATTTATGACATGGCCAGGGAGGAGGGGAGAGACAGGGTCATAGGGGAACGTAAATCTACGTGGGATCAGTCCTGACTGCATCCGAGTATTGCCGGAATGTTGCTCCTAATAAATCACTATATTTCCTTTGAAGTTTGGATCATGGCTCATGAATTAATTAGAGCATCTTTCGGAAACTTGACAGTTACGATAACTTGTGGTTTAGCAGAAGTAGATAATTATGGTTGCTGGGCAGCATATAAAAGAGTTGACTTCATAAAAAAAAAAAAAGAACAAAGCCAAGGAAGACGTGACATAGAAAAGGAAGCAAACATTTAACAGAGGGCTCTTTTTTCAGAACATGGAAATATCTAGCATTGCTCTTTTCTGCTTTTATCAGACCCCCTCGTTGTGCATCCAGTTCAGGGTCACACATGAAGAATTCTGAGAACCTGGAAGAAGTTCTAGTGAATCAGGCTTGTAGTGAAAAGGACAAGGGGTGACACAACAGCAGTATTTCGATATTTGAAGTGCTGCCACAAAGAAGAGAGGGTCAGTCTATTTTCCAAAACACTAGAAAGCAAGACAAGAAACAATGGGTGGAAACCAGGGATGAAATCCAGCAGGTTCTGACAGGTTCTGGAGAACCGGTAGCAGAAATTTTGAGTAGTTCGGAGAACCGGTAGTGGAAATTTTGAGTAGTTTGGAGAATCAGCAAATGCCACTTCTGGCTGGCCCCAGAGTGGGGAGGGAATGGAGATTTTGAAATATCCTTCCCCCAGGAGTGGAGAGGGAATGGGGATTTTGCAGTATCTTTCTCCTGGAGTGGGGTGGGAATGGAGATTTTGTAGTATCCTTCCCCTGCCACACCCACCAAGCCACTCTCACCAAGCCACACCATGCCCACCAAGCCATGCCCACAGAACCGGTAGTAAAAAAAAAATTGGATTTCACCACTAATCAAGGAGAGAAGCAACCTAGAACTAAGGAGAAATTTCGTGACAGTGAGAACAATTAATCAGTGGAACAACTTGCCTTCAGAAGTTGTGAATGCTCCAACACTGAAAGTTTTTAAGAAGAGATTGGATAACCATTTGTCTGAAGTGGTGTAGGGTTTCCTGCCTAAGCAGGGGGGTGGATATGAAAACCTCCAAAGTCTCTTCCAGCTCTGATATTCTGTATTTTAAGTTCAGTGATCAGCAGTGATGATGATGATTGGATGAGCTATGAAGAAAGATGGAAAGAACGGGAAGCTTTAACTCTGAAAAGAAAAGGCTGTTTTGACAAGAGTCAGGGCAGTGATCAGCTGCCCAGGCAATTTTGGACCAGAGACAATGAATACACCTGTAAATAAAGGAATTTTAAACTTTATTATTAATTTTAGCAAACAGATTGAAAAACATAACCTAAAAAGCATACATACTAAGCAGTGGTGAAATCTAAAATTTGTTACTACCGGTTCTGTGGGCGTGGCTTGGTGGTGGGGGTAATGTGACTGGGTGGGCATGGCCATTTTTTTTAAAAAAAACTTTTAAAACCATTTTTTCTACAACCTCTTCGGTGAAGAGGTTGTAAAAAAATGCTTTCAAAAGGCTCTGATGATCCCAGCTGAGTTGCCTGATCGGCAGAGGCTTTTTTTCTTTTAAATGCCTCTGCCGATCAGGCAACTCAGCTTGGATCGTCAGGCATCGTCTTGGATCGTCAGCTTGGATCGTCAAACTCAGCTTGATGATCAGGCAACTCAGCTTGGATCATCAGAGGCATAAATGCCTCTGACGATCCAAGCTGAGTTGCCTAATCATCAGAAGCTTTTTTTCTTTTAACTCAGCTTGGATTGTCAGAGGCATTTAAAAGAAAAAAAAGCCTCTGATGATCGTGCACTCAGCTGGGCTGGGGGGGGGCAGGGATTTTTGCTACCGGTTCTCCGAACCACCCACCTCCATCGCTACCGGATTGGGCAATCCGGTCCGAACCGGGAGCATTTCACCCCGATACTAAGCAAGATGCTACTCAAATCTCTTACAAGCTGCCAGGAGCTCCTTAATAACAGCAGCAGAGATACTCCCAGGGTGGCCAATTTCCACAGTGCACAATTCCCTGCAGAAGCCCTAATAGCAAAAACCCCACTTTTTAAAAAAAAAAAATCAAAAATGACACCAGGATTTTGTGGATCTGCAATGGTCAAGAGGGGGGGGGGGCTGCACACGGGAGGGGGGGGGATGAACCGGTGGTAAGAATATGTGAAACCCATCGCTACGCAAGACCTGATCTTGACTGGCTGATACCTGACGCCAAGATGGGAGTCCAAGATCTGAGCAAGAGAAGCTTTGAAGCTCCGTGAAGATTCCAATTCAGAATAGAGTGGAAGCCACACCACACCACGCCCACCAAGCCACGCCCACCGAACTGGTAGTAAAAAAAAAAAAATTGAATTCCATGACTGCCTTGGAAGTCTTCTAGTCCAACTCCCCACCTCTTCTCCTTTGTTCAGCAAGCAAGAATGAAAAACAGGCCAGGGTAGGTCTAAATGAGCTCTAATCTTCTAGACCCATGATGGCATGGGTGCCACAGGTGGCACGCGGAGCCATATCGGTGGGCACGGGAGCTCAGCTCCGGCATGCATGCGTGCGCCAGCCAGCAGATTTTCGGGCCTTCTGGACCCACCAGAAGTCAAGAAACACACTGTTTCCGCCCTCCAGAGGGCCGGAAAGGGGGGGGGGAAGGGCGTTTTTGCCCTCCCCAGGCTCCTAGAAAGGCTCTAGAACCTGGGGAGAGAGCAAAAAGCAGGCCTACCGGGCCCACCGGGCCATCATGTGCCAAAAGCGGGGGGAGCACGGGGGGGGGGGGGGGCAGGGTGCATAGAATTATGGATGTGGGCATGTGTGCGTGTGATTCCACCGCGCTCCCCCCGCTTTTGGCACGCGATGGCAAAAAGGTTAGCCATCACTGTTCTAGACTTTTTGTGATGTAAAGGAGAGATCAAAAGAGGTCACTAATTCTTTGCCATAAACAATGTTCTTCCCTCATTGCCACTACAAAGGCGTAACAGGAGATATGCTAGCACTAAAAAAACCTCAAAGATAGAATTGTATTTGCTAAAAATTGGAAAAAGGAGAAAATACTTATGGAAGATGAAGTTATTAAGAAAATTATGGAATGTGCTGAAATGAGTAAATTGACATTTGAAATTAGAGAGCAGGAAGACAAGCAATACTATAGGGTATGGGATCTATTTTATCAATGGCTAGATAAGAAAACATGGAAATGAAATATGAAATAAATGTAATAATAAAATACATGATATGCTTTTTTAGGGGAAAAATGCCATTGTTAAATAAATGTTAAATGAGAATAGTAATACAATGAGATATAATAAATTGATAAATAACTTGTAAATTTTGGATATGGGATTAAGCACAAAAGAATTGCAACCGATTGACACACCTTCTGTAATTGTAATGGATGATGGTTATTTTATGTTTTGTTTAAAAATAATTTTTTTTTCAGAAAAATAATTAAAAAAAAACCTCAAAGAAAGTCACCCAGACCCATTGCTCTTCACTGCTGAGTCTGGGATACAGAAAAATGGATTCAAGTTTCAGGACGGACAATTCATCTTTAGCTGAGATTGCTGTGCTGAGCAAAGGGTTGGACACTCTGACCTCAAGGGACTCCGTCAGTTCAAGGCTTCCATGAGTTCCCTAGAAGTAACATCTACACAAAGTTCTCACACTGTTGGTGCTTCCCTCTCAGCCTCTATACAGGTCATCCAACAGGCAGAATAGAATAGAATAACAGAGTTGGAAGGGACCTTGGAGGTCTTCTAGTCCAACCCCCTGCTTAGGCAGGAAACCCTACACCACTTCAGACAAATGGTTATCCAACCTCTTCTTTAAAAACGTCCTCGACGTACAACCACAACTGAGCCCAAAATTTCCATTGTTAAGCGAGACATTTGTTAAGCGAGGTCTGCCCCATGTTACGACCTTTCTTGCCTCAGTTGTTAAGTGAAACACTGCAGTTGATAAATTAATAACTTGGTCATTAAGTGAATCTGGCTTCGCCGTTGACTTTGCTTGTCAGAAGGTCGCAAAAATGGATCACACGACCTCGGGACACAGCAACGGTCATAAACATGAACTAGTTGCCAAGGATCTGAATTTCAGTCACATGATCATGGGGATGCTGCAAAGGTCGTAATTGTGAAAAACGGTCATAAGTCCCTTTTTTCAGTGCCTTTGTAACTTCGAACGGTTGCTAAACGAACTGTTGTAAGTTGAGGATTTACCTATATTTCTAGAGAGCTGCCACCGATCTGAGCAGACCAGTTATAATTCAGAATAAACTACACCTATATCCAGGGATGGGCTGCTGGGGGTTCGCAGAGGTTTGGGAGAACCTCTAGCTAAGATTCTGTGCAGTTTGGAGAACCCCCCCCAAATCCCACTCCTGGCTGGCCCCGCCCACCCTCCCCTCCCAGGAGTCCCCATGCGGCCTGTTTTGGATGCAGGTAAGTGCAGGGCGCGCGCGGGGGCTCGGGGAGGGCGAAAAATGGGCCGCATGGGGAAGGCTGGAGTTTCCGGCCTCCAGAGGGCCTCCGAAGCCTGGGGAGCCCATTTTTTGCCCTCCTGGAGGCTCAAGAAAAGCCTCCAGAACCCAGGGAGGGCAAAAGCGCCCCTCCTCACCATGGTGCAAGAGGCTGACTAGGCCACACCCACCATGGCCACGCCCACCCAACATCCAGGCATAAAACCCCTTGCTAAAATTTTTGAAGCCCACCCTTGCATCATCTGAGGATCAAAAATGATCTAACCTCTGTGGGTTTTGTTTTTTTAGCCACAGTTTATTTCTTTTGACGAGAGGGGAAAATGGCTTCTTCTCACCCTATAGCAGTTTGCAAAGAAATCTTTCCCCTGGTTTTGTTCTCTCTCCCCACCCACCCCAATTTTTTTTTTTTTTTTTTTTTTTGGTAAAAGGTAAAAAATAAAAGTGCAGTTTCAATGGTTGGATTAAAAAAACAACAACTCACCTCTCACCATGACATTTATTTGCTCATTAGCAGGCGGCCGCCAATAAAATCAGATGGTGCTATTTAGATAAGAACCAATAATCTAAAAAGCATTGATGGCCGGTGTGGTACACTTACCGTGGGCCTTGGAGCTCACTATCAAGATAACCAGAGCAGATGCTGTTTTTACAGCTTGCCACTCCTGCGGTGGTTTTTCCTCCACATTATAGGTTTGGTCCCAGGGAATTATCTCTGGTCACTAGATTGACTGACTGGGAGTAAAACGAAGAATGAAAGAAGCGGACAGAACAACATCTTCATAGAAGGCCAGTTATTTAAAAGGATCGCCAACGTTTGAAAATATACATGTCTGTTTTTTTGTTCCAGGACAAGGTGAATTTAATTTTCTGGTGAGAGTTTACTTTTTTAGTGAGAGTTTACTTTATTGATTAGTCCTTGGACCATATCAAAGTGCAGACACAAATTATTACTAAAATCTGATTAAAAACAATTTAAAATGAAATTGGAATAAAATACAGTTTAAAATGTAGGGTAAAATAGAGAAGCTACAATATAATAATAATAACTTTTATTTGCGGTCACAGACCAAAATACAAAAATAATTGCAAAAGAACGAGGGGAAAGTAACATCATAAACAGTTGACTACCAGAAGCCTTGGCTGAGAGGAATTACAGCGTTCTCCTCTAATAGTTACAACTCTTAACAAAAATTTAGAAGCTACAATATAATTCAATACATACCGTGTTTCCCCGAAAATAAGACTCTGTCGTATATTTTTTTGAACCCTGAAATAAGCGCTTGGCCTTATTGCCATGCGCTCAAAAGCCTGATTGGGCTTATTATCAGGGGATGTCTTACTTTGGGGGAAACACGGTAAATATATAAAATAGAATAAAATGACATAAAATTATATTTCGGTGTCACCCTTACAATCTACCCTAATCAGTCCCACGTATGCAGGTCTCAACCAAACCATTTTGTTTAAGTACAAAGTTTTCTGGTTTGTTTGTTTGTTTATTTATTTATTTTTTAAATTTTTATACCGCCCTTCTATATTTCCTCTACAACAGAATTAGAAATCTTAAGGGAGACAGAAACTCAGAGCCACAGTTCCCTGCCCCCAAGGAGATGCTAAAGCTGCGGCCAGCTTTTAGAAATGCAGATTTGGTATAATTCATTCAAGACCGGATATTTGGAACAAAGGCAGAATTAGGCAGAATGGTAGGATCAACCCTCGCTCAAGATCCAAACTAGGAAAGCCACTAAGACACGATAGGAAGGGCCCAACACCCTTTCAGGACACAAGCCTCCTCATTACATCATCTCAGAGAATCCAAGATCCAATCAAACTTCATTCAGACAACCTAAAGAAGTTAGCTATGACCCCTGCATAGCCCCATGGGAGTCTGACAATCAATAAAATACATTTCTTGCACAGGAACAGGAAGCTCAAGGGCAAGACCCAAGAGATACCTCTCTCTCTCTCTCAACTACATGTGTTCAGCTGCCCAGGACTTCAAACCCATGTGGTTCTGTCCATCAATAAACCATCTTTCTAACCAGCCTCCATGTGTCCAGTGTCTTTCTCCTCACTTGGAACTGAACCCAAGATGGATATTTTTTCCAACACTACCTCATGAGCAAGAGGCTGGTCTGATCTCATTTTCAGCATATATTTTAAATAGCCACATGGTAATGCTCCCTTCCGGAAAATAGAGAATTAACAGAGAATTGGAAGGAACCTTGTAGGTCATCTAGTCCAAACCCCCTGCCCAAGCAGGCGACCGTACACCTGTGATGGCGAACTTATGGCACGTGTGCCACAGGTGGCACACAGAGCCATTTCTGAGGGCACGCGAGCCATCGCCCTAGATTAGCTCCTAGATTGCCTCCCGCCAGCAAGCTGATTTTCGGGTCTCTGCCACATATGTGGGAGGCACCCATATGCCCATGCCATCCCTCCCCTCCCAGGAGTCTCCACGCGGACCGTTTTGGATGCCAGGTAAGCACAGGGCTCGCACGGAAGCTCTAGGAGGGTGAAAAACTGGCCTACTGGAAACAGCTGTTTCCGGCCTCTGGAAGCTTCATAGAGGCCTCCTAGGCCCAAAACGGGGCCCGTGGGGGTCATGCTCACATGTGCGTGGGGGCGGGGCTGGCACATGTGCAGGGGGTGGGGCAGCGCAGAGTGGGTCGCATGTGCATGCGCGTGGGGCGGTGTGTGTGTGTGGCATAGCATTATGGGTGTGGGCATGCACGCAAGCGATCCCTCCGCGCTTCCCCCACTTTTGGCACGCGACGGCAAAAATGTTTGCCATCACTGCCCTACACCAGGGGTGAAATGCTCCCGGTTCGGATCGGATCGCCCGATCCGGTAGTGATGGCGGTGGGTGGTTCGGAGAACCAGTAGCAAAAATCCCTGCTCCCCCCCCATGCCCAGCTGAGCCGCAGGATCATCAGAGGCTTTTTTTTTTTAACTTTTAAAAGCATTTTTTCTACAACCTCTTCCAATGAAAAAATGCTTTTAAAAGTTTTTTTAAAAAGCCTCTGATGATCACGCGGCTCAGCTGGGATAGTCAGAGGCTTTTCAAAGCATTTTTTTCTGCAACCTTGTGGCTGAAGAGGTGGTAAAAAAAATGCTTTGAAAAGTCTCTTGACGATCCCAGCTGAGTTGCCTGATGGGCAGAGGCTTTTCAAAGCATTAGAAAAAATGCTTTTAAAAGTTAAAAAAAAAAAGTTGGCCACGCCCACCCAGTCACATTAACCCCCCCCCACCAAGCCACGCCCACAGAACCGGTAGTAACAAATTTTACATTTCACCCCTGCCCTACACTATTAGCTGCCCCAGAGCCATCGTGTGTAAATTTTACTAAGCTTCTAACTCTGCCTGTCAGGGTTAGGGTTAGGCCTGTAGATCAAGAAACAGACACTGCGCAGGCCTGAAACTACTTTGATTAGAATAGATGCAGTCACAGAATTTTGCAATCTGAATGGGCTTCCCTCCCTCCCTCTATTACAGGGCTCCCCAACCCTCGGGCCATGGCCCGCTAGTGAGCTTTGAGCTATTTGCAACCGGGCTGTGGAAGCAGCGTACGAGTACGTGCAAATATCCATTTACGTGAGCAGCGTGTAAGTGCATGCACGCACACTCCACTTGCGCGAGCAATGGGCATGCATGCACACCGCTCATACAAGTGGAGCTGTACACACATGCACGATTGTGTACAGCTTCCCCCACCCCCCCAAATGCTGGTCCACAAAGTTGGAAAAGTTGGGGAACTCTGCTCTATTACAACTAGTCGTCAGGTTTACAACCACTTGTTCAGCAACTGTTCAAAGTGTTGAAGGTGCTGAATGAGGAAGGGCCAATGACAAGCCCACTTAGTTGCTGCTGTTGTCGTGTCCCTGCGGTCGGCATTATTGAGAATGGGGCACTTGGCAACCAACTGGCAATTACCATGGTTACAGCATCCCGTGGTCATGTGATCACTATTTGCGGCCTTTCTGGATAGCTTTCCACAAACAAAGCAAGTGAGGAAGCCAGCAGGAGGTTGTGAGTCACTCCTACTCTCGCTGCTTCTTGTCCACCCAACCCTGCTCCATAGCAGGGGTCTCCAACCTTGGCAACTTTAAGACTTGTGGACTTCAACTCAGGAACTCTGGGAGTTGAAGTCCACAAGTCTTAAAGTTGCCAAGGTTGGAGACCCCTGCTCCATAGCACCTGCCCATGCCATCTACCTACCCATCCACCCCATAGCTCTCACCCCCTGGATGCTCACTGGAGTTTCCTCACTGTTCTCACTTCAGGGAGGGCCTTGCTTAATGACCCACATGATCCTGGTTTTATGATGGCAACCAGCACCACCAGAATTGCCATCACTAAACTATATGACTACATGACATTGCACTTGAAGACTGCATCGCTTAGTGGTGGAAATCCTGCTCCCTATTGCTATTCAAGGAGTATGTCAGTCCTGCCTCAGCTCAAGCCGTTAAGTAAGAATGATCCTTGACTCCATTTGTTGAGAAAGGCATAGCTTAGTAAAGGTCAAGCAGAATCACTGGTGGGATTCAAAATTTTTTACTACCGGTTCTGTGGGCGTGGCTTGGTGAGCGTGGCTTGGTGGGCATGGCAGGAGAAGGATACTGTAAAATCTCCATTCCCACCCCACTCCAGGGGAAGGTTACTGCAAAATCCCCATTTCCTCCCGATCAGCTGGGACTTGGGAGGCAGTTCTCCAGAACTGGTCAAAATCTGCTGAATACCACCTCTGAGCAGAATACAATGCAGCAAAACCAGAACTGAAATTCGCCCGTCAAAAATCCCTAAGTTTAACTCCCCCTCCCTGTACCGCCCCAGTCACTTCCCATTGCTGGTCACCCAGCTACCTGACCTTGACGTTATAGCTCCAGAAGGTACGGTGAGTAGCGAACTTTTCCCCCCCTCCCATCCATGGTAGACTGGCATCGAGCGAATGAGAAGGCAGTTCTAACAGGCTAACCGTGTCATGGTGTGAATTAAGGGGGTGTCTGTCTTGGATGTTTTCACACATCTCTGTCTTTGCAAGGGGGGCTTAAACTACCTTCTGACGGTTTGTTGCTCTGGTAACATATCTTTCCTCTCTTCGTCAAGGCCATCCGCTCTACTCAATATTCTGCCGCTATTTTCAAGTTGACGCAAGCAACCCAGTCCGGTTCAGTTATTGTGAGATTCTACTTGCATTTGTGGAAAAGAACAGAAATACTGACTACCGGTTATTCTTGCAGCAACTAGCATCCTCGGAGTCTTCTCTCGCCCAACTGTATTGGAGTAATACATTTTCTTGGCCAAGAAAGAACCTCAGTTACCATCTTGACATAATGTCCATCCAACGAAGACTGAACTTCATTTAAAATCTCTAACCTATGCAACACATGGATATGTTAAACCCAGATAAACAAAACACAAACGATTGCGTAATGCACCTTCAAAGGAAACCATACTCTGGCCTAATAGAAAGGCCTGAATTCACTCAAGATGCTACAGCTGGTTTCCTATTCCCATGGTGAAACACAGCTTACTTTAGGTTGGTCTTGCATGTTTCTGTGATCTCTCCCTCCCTGTCTTTAAAGAGAAGAAGATAGAATGAATGAGCTGGAAGGGACATTGGAGGTCTTCTAGACCAGCCCCCCTGTTCAAGCAGGAGAACCTACACCATTTTAGATAAGTGATGTCTAGTCTCTTCTTAAAAACCTCCCGTGATGGAGCACCCACGATTTCTGGAGGCAAGCTGTTCCACTGGTTAATTGTCCTCACTGTCAGGAAGTTTCTCCTTAATTCCAGGTTGCTTCTCTCTTTGATCAGTTTCCAACCATTGTTTCTTCTCCTGCCCTCTGGTGCTTTGGAGATAATTTGACCCCCCCTCTTCTTTGTGGCAGCCCCTCAAGTACTGGAATACTGCTATCATATCAGATTTATATTGACTGTTTCCCTATGACTATCATTAAGTGTTGTACTTTATGATTCTTGACGAATGTATCTTTTCTTTTATGTACTCTGAGAGCGTATGCACCAAGACAAATTCCTTGTGTGTCCAATCACACTTGGCCAATAAAGAATTCTATTCTATTCTATTCTATTCTATTCTATTCTATTCTATTCTATTCTATTCTATTCTATTCTATTCTATTCTATTCTATTCTATTCTATTCCATTCCATTCCATTCCATTCCATTCCATTCCATTCCATTCCATTCTATTCTATTCTATCATGTCACCCCTAATTCTTCTTTTCTTTAGACTAGCCAGACCCAAAACCTGCAACCGTTCTTCATACATTTTAGCCTCCAGGCCTTTGATCATCTTAGTTGCTCTTCTCTGAAGTTTTTCCAAAGTCTCAACATCTTTTTTGTAGTGTGGTGACCAAAATTGGTTGCAGTATTCCAGGTGCGGTCTTAGTACTAAGGTTTTATAAAGTGGTACTAACACTTCAGAACTAATTAGAGAGAACTAATTCCTGCAAGTACCACTTTATGCTCTACAGGAGCTGGTTATGCAGTGGCCAAGGGCATAATTATATTGATGGACAGACATGCACACCCCCAAACCAGACTTCAGTGCTTGCCAGATTCCTTGCTCCCTCTAGCATTATTATAGAGTTGAGAATGAGTTTCTCTAAAACTTCTTTTGCAGGGGGGGAAAAAACCTGGCAGGGAGATTTTTGGGCGTCACTGGCTACTGCAACAGCCACCAGGTGTAGAAGGAAAGGAAATGATTCAAAGGTCACTTTGCCACAAGGCATAACCTCTGGCTCCCACAATCTGTAGCCATCCCAGGGTTATCTATGTTTTTTACAAAACGACCTCCTTGGAGCTGTTCCAGGTCCTGAAAGCAACATCTTACCGGATCACAGCATTACAACCCCACCCTACGTGCCATTTGTGCTCCTTCCCTTCTCAACATTTGACTCTCCAGCTCATCTATGGCACAGCAATAATGGAAGAATTGTGTTCAAGTGCAAGGTGCGGGGGGGGGGGGGGGCGTCCATCAGAATTATCCTGTTTAAATTATCCTGCCAGCAGTTTGGCAGTTTGAATCTCACCAGGTTCAAGGTTGACTCAGCCTTCCATCCTTCCGAGGTGGGTAAAATGAGGAACCAGATTGTTGCAGGCAAGAGGCTGACTGTAAACCGCTTAGAAAGGGCTGTAAAAACACTGTGAAGCAGTATATAAGCCTAAGGGCTATTGCTATCCTTCCTTCCTTCCTTCCTTCCTTCCTTCCTTCCTTCCTTCCTTCCTTCCTTCCTTCCTTCCTTCCTTCCTTCCCTCCCTCCCTCCTTCCCTCCCTCCCTCCCTCCCTCCCAGACCTTAACCCAATTGAAAATCTGTATTTTCTGTCCAAAGAAACTTGTTAGTCAGAAGCGACCCAGCAATAAAGTTTAAGTTTAATGCGATTTATATGCCGCCCTATCTCCAATGGACTCAGGGCGGCTCACAACAATAAAATGCACAATTGTACATTAAAACAATATGAAATTAAAAGTCCAAATTAAAACAGTTTAAAATCAATTTAAAACTATTAAGAACCCCCCCCATCAGTCCAGGCTGCGGAACAACCAGGTCTTCAAATCACGGCGGAACGAGCGAAGGTCCGGGGCCATCCGGAGCTCCAAAGGAAGTTGGTTCCAAAGGGTGGGTGCGCCCACAGAGAAAGCTCTCCCCCTGGGGGTCGCCAGCCGACACTGTCTGGCCGACGGCACCCTGAGGAGGCCCTGTCTGTGGGAACGCACCGGGCGATTGGGAATTGTTGCTGGCTGCAGGGGGTCCGACAAGTATCCCGGGCCTAGGCCATGAAGGGCTTTGTAGGTGATAACCAGCACCTTGAACCTCACCCGAAGGGCAACCGGTAGCCAATGCAGGTCGCGCAGGAGGGGTGTAACATGGGAGTGTCGGGACGCTCCCATCACAATAAAACCCAGTTAATAGAAGCAATCCTTCAATCTTGGTTTCACATGATAACAGCTGCAGAACTAAAAGACTTAGTTCACTCCATGGGAAGACGTTGTAAGGCCATCATTCATGCTAAAGGTTACCCAACTAAGTATTAACTGACATGGGGATAATTTTTGTATATCTAATTTTTTCTACATGTTTTGCTTTTCTTCTTTATACTGTAATGGCTATTCTAATAGCAAATCCTTCCAAAAGTGATTGCATTACATTTTTGATTAAATTATCTTTCCATTGATATATAACTTTGTGGTACTACTCCAAACAAATTAATGTTATTAGCTAGTTTTAGAAAATACACTTTCCCCAAAAGGTTTCCACAATTTTGCCCACTACTGTACACATAATACATATTTCCTTCCCTTCCTCCTGCTCTAGTGCATTTCCTTACATTTGGCCTACCCTTGTAAAGCCTTTCCTGTGAAGGGCCTCCTTTTCATTGCAAACTTTCTTGACAGATAATTGCTCCATGAAATTTCTCTTTTCAGGATCGCTCACTTATAAAACTCTTCAACCTCCCCTAAATAGAAGATCTTGCTGTCTGCTTCCCTCATGGATTGCCAGCAAATGAGAAGCAAACCATCCATCATCATCCATCATCATCATCATTATTTTTATTGCTCTTCCTCTCAAAGGGAATTAAGGTAAGGATGTGCAAAGGGTTTTTTTTGGATGTGTGTGTGATAATTACTCTTCTTTTGAGCTAAAAGTAATTGGTGAAATATTTTGTGCACTCAAAATTGTGTTTTACAGTTGCGTTTATGAGAAGACATGACAAGGGTGAATGGATGGAGCAGAAATTTATGGTAGACACCTCCACACACACACCAATGCATCCATGTTTCTTCAAGGTACCACCTAGCTTTGCTCTCCCTCTCCGCAACAGTAAAACATTTTCTGTTCTTTTAAAGCCATGTTTGATTCACTGGAAAAATCTTGCCATTCCATCCTCAATTCTCACGCTTTCCATTCGGCAATGCAGTTTGCAAACATTGGCTCAGCCTGTGATGTCTATTTAGTGGGCCATTAATTATTTTTTGTCACTTCTTGCATGTTTATTGGTCAAGGTAAATTGCATCTTTAATTAAATGGTTGACGGGAGGGGGAATGCCTGCTCATCCGGGCAGCTGATTGAAAATGTGGAGACTAATTAGCGCCACACTGGAATCAGAGTGGATGAGTCTGTCCTTGAGTTTGGTGTCTACCAAAACATAGTAATAATAATAATAATAATAATAATAATAATAATAATAATAATAATAATAATAATAATAATAATAATAATGGTTGAGGAACCTGCTCCATGAATAAAGCAGTTGCAGAAACCGAAGGGCTGCTATATGTGCTTTTGATCTGAGGCTGGCTGGAGAATTTCAAAAGGCCATTGGTGTCCTAAGGCTCTGCTCATCCCTAGTCCTTAAAACAGTGCCCTTTTGGAGTGAGCCCTATGAGGATACGGAATTCATAAGACCAACTGAAACAACTCCTTCGTGTTGTGGCCCCGCCCTCTGAGCCTATCCCATTGGAGGAAGAAAGCTCTGAGCATGAGGGAGAGGAGTCAGCCAGGCCTCCCTCTCCAGGCCCCTCCCCTCTGGCACTGTCTCAGGAGCCGGCCGAGGGAGAGGAGATTAGCCGGGAGACAGGTGTCTCGGATGAGAGTGAGGGAGAGACGTCATTCCTGGACGCACGCCTCTGAAGGCGTGATAAATGATTGCAGCAGCTCAGGAGGCATGCTAGGGATTAGAACTGAGTCACTGGACCACACCCCAGAGACTATATAATAGAGGGTGGTGGCCAGTGATCCCTGTGACGAACAAAAATAAACCTTGGATAGTCACTAAAGCCTCGTCCAAAACTGCTGAGAGGAATATTAATTCTGTTGGACTCTTGTACGCTAAGTATATTATCTTTCTGTTTCTGTGGAAATAAAAGCACTTGGCAGACGGTGTGTATATCGCTGCCAAGTTGGAGATAAAGATCTGGGTGTGTGCCAAGTGCTTCCTTAACCCTCGGCTGGCTGTGTTTGTGTGTGTGTGTGGACGGGGACAGATCACTTCGTTGGTCTAGGCCTGGGATGGCGAACCTATGGCACGCGTGCCACAGGTGGCATGCAGAGCCCTCTCTTGCAGGCACACCAGCCGCCGCCCCAGCCCAGCTCCACCTCACACTTGTGCGCGCCTCCCGCTGGCCAGCTAGTCTTTGGGTCTCTGTCACGCATGCACCGGTGTGGGGCACAGTGCATGAGGGGGACGTGTGTGCACATGTGCAGGTGGGAGCATGCGCGGGGCTCTCACATTGCATTTTGGGGGGTCGTTCATGTGTGCCCCCCGCATTTTGGGCCTGGAAGGCCTCCTGCACCAACCTGGAAGCCAAAATGGGGTGTGGGGGGGGCAGGGTGTATGCATGGAGGTTGCATGTGCAAGCGGTGTGCACATGTGCAAATGGCACACATGTGCAAGCGGCACATATGCACGGGGAACGCACACACATGCGTGGGAAATGCACACACCTGCACAGGGGACACTCGCATTGCACTTTGGAGGTTCTGGCACACATGTATGCATTCACGCACGCACTTCGGGCACTCGGCACCAAAAAGGTGAATCATCACTGGTCTAGGTCAAAGTGTCTTAACCTTGGCAACTTTAAGATGTGTGCAGTTCAAATCCCAGAAGAACCCTGCCAGCCATCTTGGCTAAGGAATTCTGGGAGTTGTGGTCTTCATGTCTTAAAAGTAGCCAAGGTTGAGAAAACCTGATCCAGGCATTAATAATAGAATCTTGAACACATGGACAGTGTTTTTCTCTCTCTTGCCCTTATGCCCAAAAGAGATAAGGCCAGGAAATTTATTTTTTTCTAATGTTCTCTTCTGTTCCCAGAATTAAATCACGTTTTGCTAATGGTCATAAATACTTCCTCAAGGCCATCTCTAGGGTTCTCTACAAGCCTTTTGAAAGAGAACTCAAGTACCATTTTGAAAAGGGTGAATTAGACCAGCTTGTCCTAAAACGGGAACTGCCAAATCCTCTAATCTCTGCAAATGACCTTCGTTGGTTCTTCAGCCCCCATCGTTTGGTGGAGATAATCTAGCCACTATTTGTTCCTGAAAGATTTATGGGTCTAGGATTTCTGTCTCCCACTCCTTCCCCCTTTGGGCTTGTCTGTGTTTTCTTTGGGGAATTCAGTTCAGCCCTGATTCAATTAATAAATGCCAGGGTGATATTTGCACAAGCAGGCTGTTTAAATACAGGTGAAGGCAGCCTCTGGTGACGATTCATTCTGAAGCGGAGTAAAAAGCTGAGAAACAGAAGTCTTCGTTGGAGCTTTGGGGCAGATTATTTTCCTTAACCACCCATTTAATCAGGATTTAGTTCTGTGGGTGGACGCCTCCCTCCTGCGCATGATTATCTTACGTTGCACTCCCAAATTGCACACTGAAATCCACTACTTTTGATTTTTTAGCCAGTGCGATTTTTCCACCCACCTACTGTAATTGTAAGGTGCTAAGTAAGAGGGAAAATATAGAACAAGCCCTGATTAATGGTGCCACATTACCACAAGGACTCCCTGCGATCTATGGAGACCAACACAGCTTCAGCGCAGCTTCGTCTAATCCCCATTTTAACTGGATCTGAGAATTAGATCTATGTGATTTATTTTATTTCATTTATTTTATTTGTCAAGAGTGTATTTGGTAATAAGTATAAACATGGATTGGATACATAAAATAGGTACAAATAGAAGAAACATTAGGACAGGGACAGTAGGCACACTGGTGCTCTTATACACATCCCTTACAGTCCTCTTAGGAATGGGGTGAGGTCAACAGTAGACAGTCTAAGGTTAAAGTTTTGGAGGTTTGGGGATGAGACCACAGAGTCAAGTAATGCATTCCAGGCATTGACCACTCTGTTGCTGAAGTCATATTTTCTGCAATCAAGTTTGGTGCGGTTTACCTTAAGTTTGTATCTATTGTGTGCTTGTGTATTGTTGTGGTTGGACATTGTAGTAAATAATTTTATGAGCTATGCTCAGGTCATACCAAAGGTGGCATAGTTCTAAGTTTTCTAAGCCCAGAATTTCAAGTCTGGTGGCCTAAGGTATTTTGTTGCAAGTGGAGGAGTGGAGGACTCTTCTTGTGAAATATTTCTGGACCCGTTCAATTGTATTAATGTCCAATATGCAGTGCGGGTTCCAGACAGATGAGCTGTATTCGAGAATTGGTCTAGCAAATGTTTTGTATGCTCTGGTTAGTAGTGATGGAAGCAAAGTTTGTACGGAAGGCTTTGTACATGTAATATGACCCACCTCCCATTCTAATTTGGGAAAGTGGTTTTTAAAATTCTGAATCATGTAAAGACTGCAATTGGCTGTGTGAAAGGACATCTTGCTAAGGCAACACTGTTATTGCTTTCATGTAGATGTAGATTCAATAGGAACATCCCTTAGAATGTTAACATACAAAATATAATGAAAGAAAAGATCAAGGTTACTTCATATAAACCTTCTGTGTTTCACCTCTGTTAAGTTTCCCCAAAGAAAGTTTGCTAGCTTCTTCAAAACTCTTTTAAGTACCCAACAGATTTTTTTTTTTAAATTTGATTTATATGCTGCCCTTCTCCGGAGACTCAGGGCGGCTTACAATGCGTGAAGCAATAGCCTTCATACTTTTGTATATTTTTACAAAGTCAGCTTATTGTCCCCACAAACTGGGTCCTCAATTTACCTACCTTAGAAAGGATGGAAGGCTGAGTCAACCTTGAGCCTGGCAAGATTCGAACTTACTAATTGCAGACAGCTGGAGTTAAATTACAATGCATTAGTCTGTTAAATTACAATGCATTAGTCTGTTAAATTACAATGCATTAGTCTGCTGAGCTATCCAGGCTCCTGGATAGGAGGAAGGAAACTGGTTTTCAATTAAACACACATGCCCAAATTCTTTCCGTATCCATTTTTATTCATTTACTTGAAGAGTTTGCTTTTGAAATCAGTCAAACAAAATAAACGTTGAGGCAAATCCTTCGGCATCAAACTTGGAGACTTTTCATGCCTTTAGGTCTGAGGTGGCCAAAGGATGCATTTGGATGTCTTCTTGGAGAAGCCAACATCAATTTTTTTAAAAAATAAATGTACTAGTTTGGAAAAGTGTTACTTCGGTTCCTATATTTAAAGATCTGGATCTGTACCACCTCTACATCCTCACATTTAGATTGGTCTGGAGTAGTCAAAGATAACTTGAATTCTTGATTTGGTTGAGGATATAACAAGGGCCATGAGCAGCCTCAGGTTCCCGGTGTAACAGTAGATTGAATATGCACTCCTTTAAAAAACACATAGCTTGAGCCAAAGAAAACTAAGCAATATTAAACAGTAGCAGGCAGAGAAAGTTCTCTGCAATTTTAATTAATTATGTTACATTAATTAATGTAACAGTTGAGAATCTACTTTTGGAATATTTTTTTAAAACTCCTTCAGTTTGGTATGTGGTCGTCCTGGCTTCCCATGCCAACATTCAATACCATGGGAAGACACCATCAATAGTGAACTCTATTTATGGGGCAAGTGCCAAAGAATGGAGGCCTTTGAACTCTGGTGCTGGAGAAGACTCCTGCGAGTCCCTTGGATTGCAAGGCCATCAATCTGGTCAGTCCTAGAGGAGATCAACCCTGACTGCTCTTTAGAAGGCCAGATCCTGAAGAGGAAACTCAAATCCTTTGGCCACCTAATGAGAAGGAAGGACTCCCTGGAGAAGAGCCTAATGCTGGGAACATTGAGGGCAAAAGAAGAAGGGGACAGCAGAGAATGAGGTGGCTGGATGGAGTCACTGAAGCAGTCAGCGTGAGCTTAAATGGACTCCGGGGGATGGTAGAGGACAGGAAGTCCTGGAGGAAAGTTTTTGATGGGGTCGCGATGGGTCGGACATGACTTCGCAACTAACAACAACAATTTATGGGGCACTTTCAATTGCTCCTGATATCAGTAAGCAGTCGTCCTACTATGCCCTTGAAAAATAAATAATTTCTGTTACCCTTAAAGAAATTCAGAGAAACTCTTGACCCTGTTTCTCTATCCTAAAATTGAGGGGAACCTTTTGAAAGGCCAACTCATCTTCAGAATGAACTCTAGGTGAAATCGTTGGGCCACCAGGAGTTTTAATCAAAACATTTTCTCATCTCCTTGAAACATGTGTGAGGACAAACCAAGACATGGCTGACATTAAGGTTGAAAGAGGTCCTATTTTGACAGGGAAAGAGTTCCACAGAGAAGACATGCTGCATGTTCAACCTTCCCGTGGCTTTCTCCCTCACAATCCCTGTTCACAGATGAAAGAACATTACTGGTGACATGAAGGCAATCTGCAAGTTAGGGGAAAAGAGGTTTATGGATTATCAGCTTCTAAAAAGTGGAACACAAGGTTTCTTGGGTGTATTTTTGGAAAGAATTTTCTCATGTTAAAATTAACATTGCCACTTATTGCAGGGATCATGTCTTCAGATTTGTACTAATTTTCAGGCTGGCCTCAAAGATAGGTGGATGTGATGGAGAAAACAGGTTAATGAAGTCCCACCACAATTCCCTCAGAAGAATTCAGATGGTCCCTCTCCATGCATTTTGACATCTTCCTCCTTTGTCATACTGGTAGAAAGTTTTGGGGGAGTACTTTATTATAGGTTTTAGGGTCCTTGTTTAACAGTTTTGGAATAAGCATCCCACTTGACTTAAGTATTGAGACTAAGTATGGCCCAAGAGCCAGTTTGGTGTAGTAGTTAAGGCACCAGGATAGAAGCCAGGAAATTGGGAATTCTAGTCCTGCCCTAGTTCTAGTCCTGGAGAAGGTAAGGATGCTAGGAATGGTTAGTGCAGGGGTTGGCAACCTTAAACACTCAAAGAGCCACAAAGGTCCTAACCGGAAGTCCCCCGTTCAATTCTGGAGCTGACCGGAAGTCCAGTTCCTCCACCATAGAGCCTCCTCCTACTGCGGCGTCCTTTTTCCTCTGCTGACCGGAAGTTCAGTTCCCCCACCATAGAGTCTCCTCCTACCGTGGCATCCTTTTTCCTCTGCTGACCGGAAGTCCAGGCCCCCACCATAGAGTCTCCTCCTAGCACAACATCCTTTTTCCTCTACCTGTCCTAACCCAAAGCCCTATCAATTGTGGAGCCAACCAGTGACATGGAGCCTTAGAAGAGGCATGAAAGAGCCACATGCAGCTCCAGAGCTGCGGGTTGCCGACCCCTGGGTTAGTGGAACAAGGAGAAGGGGCAAGGAAAGAGCATGCTGGCTTGATAACATCAAAACTGATGCAAAGTTGAACATCCAACAACTGAAAAAAGCTGTGTTTGATAGGATGGCATGGAGAGCATTTGCTTATAAAGTCACCAAGAATCAGACACGACTAAATGGTTGAAATAACAGTCCTGCCCTAGAAAGCCAGCTTGGTGACCTTGAGCCAGCCACTGTCTCTCAGCCCTAGGAAGGAGGCAATGGCAAGCCACCTCTGAAAAACCTTGCCAAGAAAACTGCAGATGTTTATCCAGGAAGTTTCTGAGAACTGGACACGATTGTATGGAAAGGGGAAAAAATGGCCTACCTGGCACTAAGGGAGATGAAACCTTGAGGTTGCCTCTTCTCTAAGATCTAAGGATGCTTCATGATATGTCTCTATCATGCTCAGAATTTCTCATCTCGTCACCGGCAGAGACAGAGCAAGAACACTTTGTGTCTTCACTTGGGCCACCGTTGCTAGGGAGATGCAGCTGAAAATGGGATAAGTGATTGATAGTAGCGTGCAGTTTTTCCATTTCCTTTGAACCTACCTGGCTTAAGTATTTTAATGGGCATTAGATTGTTCCCTCTGGACAATTTCTTATAGCAAAATTGGACCTTGACATTTCAAAATCAGAACATTACCATTTCGAAAATAAGAAAAACAATAGCTAGGAGAGGACATAATTTTTTTTTAAAAAAAAACCTTTTCAAAGAAATGTG
Source organism: Pantherophis guttatus (assembly GCF_059756535.1). Lineage (NCBI taxonomy): Eukaryota > Metazoa > Chordata > Lepidosauria > Squamata > Colubridae > Pantherophis > Pantherophis guttatus. The sequence goes on from NC_142076.1 coordinate 4,186,866, forward strand.
TTTTATTAGCGTGCATTCAAATTGTAAAAGGTTTCTCTTTTAGCCACCAGTCCAATCATATTTGACTTCAGCTCGCTTTAGATTCAAACTTTACCTAGATCAATGTTTCTCAACCTTGGCAGCATGAAGATGATGTGTGGATTTCAACTCCCAGAATTCCCCAGCCGGCTAACATTGATCTAGCTAACTAACATCTTGAGTGATTAGCACAAAATGGTCAGCAAACCTCCCAACTCCTCTTCCTTCTTGGTGCCAACCCTTTTCGATAGGAAAGAAGTGCAAATCTGCTCTTGCCTTCAACCAGAAGTGAAAGAAAGAGAGAGAGAGAGAGAGGGAGGGAGGGAGAGAGAGAGAGAGAGAGGGAAAGAAAGAAAGAAAGAAGGAAAAAAGGAAGAAAGAAAAAGAAAGAAAGAAAGAAAGAAAGAAAGAAAGAAAGAAAGAAAGAAAGAAAGAAAGAGAGAGATATGGATTCTAGATCCCATGGGGCCTGGATTTCAAAAATAAATCTGAGCACATTGAAAAGTTCTGAACCTGGTATCAGGAATACACACTTCTGATGTCCACCCAGAACGAGGCTTTGAATGTATGGCTGCAGCTGCCATTTTGACTTTGTATCCCCTGCCCCTCAAATGGACACTGCTGGAGGAATGTGTGTGGATGAATAAATGGGAAGTAGACATCCTGTAAAAGAATATTAATAGGTAAAGGTAAAGGTTCCCCTCACACATATGTGCTAGTCGTTCCCGACTCTGGGGGGCGGGTGCTCATCTCCGTTTCAAAGCTGAAGAGCCAGCGCTGTCTAAAGATGTCTCTGTGGTCATGTGGCCGGCATGACTCAATGCCAAAGGTGCATGGAACGCAGTTATCTTCCCACCAAAGATGGTCCCTATTTTTCTACTTGCATTTTTTACCTGCTTTCGAACTGCTAGATTGGCAGAAGCTGGGACAAGGAACGGGAGCTCACCCCATTACATGGCACTAGGGATTCGAACTGTTGAACTGCCGACCTTCTGATCGACAAGCTCAGCATCTTAGCCACTGAACCACCGCGTCCCTTTAAAGAATATTAGACCCTTCCAAAGATATACAAGTAGTCCTCAACATACCACAATTGAACCCAACGTTTCTGTTGTTAAGTAAGATGGCTGTTTAGTGAGTTTTGCCCCATTTCTGACCTTTCTTGCCACAAGTTGTTAAGTGAATCTGGCTTCCCCATTGACTCTGCTTGTCAGAAGGTCACAGGAGGAGATCACATGACCTTGGGACACTGCAACCGTCATAAATCGGAGTCAGTTGCTGAGTGTCTGAGCTTTGATCACGTGACCCTGGGGATGCTGCAATGGTTGTAAGTGTGAAAAATGGTCAGAAGTCCCTGTTTTCAGTGCTGCAGCTTCGAACGGTCACTAAATGCACGGTTGTAAGTCAAGGACTACTTGTAGATAGGCAGGCTGCTCTGTTTTCTGCCTCAGTTGTATTAAATCACAACGATTCACGTTTTGGAAAAGTTGGAATCAGTGGTGGGTTGCCCCTGGTTCGGACTGGTTCGCAAGAACCGGCGGGAGGCTCTGCCCACTGCCCCGGATGTCATCTTCGGCGATCTGCGCATGCGCAGAAGGCTCACATGCAAGCGAAGTGAGTGTGCACACATGATCCCGTTGTGAACCGGTAGTAATGGTAAGTAGAACCCACCCCTGGATGGAATGAAGTGCCGTACCTCCCGACATTTTAAGAACATTTTGAATGAAAAAATTTAAATGTGGGCGCCCTATCTCAGATGCATAGGGCTAAGAATAGGTTGGTGTTAGATTTTAAGAAAAACATATAATAAGATCAAGCCCTCCAAGACAAGTAGGAAGCAGGATCCCCCAAGGACAGCTAATAAAACACTGACTTCTCTATTTTCATCCTCCGCCATGCTCACCTCTGGGTTCCTTGGAGGGAATGGGGAAACTTACCACAGCCAACTTCCTGCAACCAACTCACCACAGCCAACTTGCCACGGGATAACTCGCTGTGGGACAATTTAACAATTCTATTTAATTATTTAAAATAAATAAAAATTATTTTCATTTTTACCATTCACATTTCATTCTGTCCCTCCTTTTTGCATCCCTTCTTTAATGATTCTATTCCACCATTTCATTGGTATTAGTGTAACTCTTGTCCTGCAGTGAGTTGGCCATGGCAAGTTGGCCATGGTGAGTTGGCCATGGTGAGTTGGTCATGGCAAGTTGGCCATGGTGAGTTGGTCATGGCAAGTTGGCCATGGTGAGTTGGCTGTGGTGAGTTGGCCGTGGTGAGTTGGCCGTAGTGAGTTGGCCATGGTGAGTTGGCCATGGTGAGTTGGTCATGGCGAGTTGGCCATGGTGAGTTGGCCATGGTGAGTTGGTCATGGCAAGCTGGCCATGGTGAGTTGGCCGTGGTGAGTTGGCCATGGTGAGTTGGCCATGGTGAGTTGGCCATGGTGAGTTGGCCATGGTGAGTTGGCCGTGGTGAGTTGGCCATGGCGAGTTGGCTGTGGTGAGTTGGCCATGGCGAGTTGGCTGTGGTGAGTTGGCCATGGTGAGTTGGCTGTGGTGAGTTGGCCATAGTGAGTTGACCATGGTGAGTTGGCCATAGTGAGTTGGCTGTGGTGAGTTGGCTGTGATGAGTTGGCTGTGGTGAATTGGCTCTGGTGAGTTGACCATAGTGAGTTGACCATGGTGAGTTGGCCATGGTGAGTTGGCCATGGTGAGTTGGCTGTGGTGAGTTGGCCATGGTGAGTTGGCTGTGGTGAGTTGGCTGTGATGAGTTGGCTGTGGTGAATTGGCTCTGGTGAGTTGACCATAGTGAGTTGGCCATGGTGAGTTGGCCATGGTGAGTTGGCTGTGGTGAGCTGGCCGTAGTGAGTTGGCTGTGGTGAATTGGTGTTGGTGAGTTGGCCCTGGTGAATTTGTCATAGTGAGTTGGCCGTGGAGAGTTGGTTCTGATGAATTGTCATAGACCCTCTTTGGAAGATCTCGGCCATTGCTGGAGGCCCTGTATATCAGAGATCTGTGGGGGAGCAGACCTGGCAAGGATGCCACTGAATTCTGGGAATTCTTCAGTTCACACAGCTGAGGGAGAAAACTGGAGGAAGGGAAAATTTGGGCAAACTTTGAAGGGGCTCCAATTTATTTCAAGTGGACCCTGTTGGCCTTAACCAACTCTTAACTAGCAATTATACCCATTGAGGCTCAACCTATCCCTTTGCTGAGGTTTTGTTGCATGGTTTTGTGTACGAATGTAGCATGCTTGTTTGATTGGTGGGTGATGGATCGTCCTCTCCAATCTTCACCTGCAATTTAATAAATTGGAAAAGGGAAGGCCTCGTGCCGTGGAAGTCATAACAATTGTTCCTTCCTTTATACAATATAGCCTAACCTTTTTTTTGGTGTGTGTCGTATGTGCCTATATACCTGTGGAAAACTTTCATGAAACAGAGAGCAAGAATGAATGGAGTAATAGGTTCTTTTCGGTTACCAGTTGTGAAACTTTTCACGACACCCAGAGTTCTAGGGTGAACACAGCAAACAAAGGGCTGGGAAAGGAAACTTCTGTACATTAACTTAGAAGGTGAGGTAACCACCTTCTTCTGACCCAGTCCCCTTGCAGCAGATGCCATAATGTATTTCAATCCAGATGCATCTGTCTTGAAGTCACACACTTTCTACACCTTGCTAGTCAGCATGTGCCCATTGAAGTTGTCGTTCCTCTGAGGCAGCATCGTGTCCTTCAGATGGGTACTCTTCTCCAGCCGGAGGTCGGTGGGGTCACCGTCTTCAATGCTATTGCCTTTATGGAGGCACAGGACCTTCTGAAAGCTCTGCTTGAAATTTTCCGAAAGAAAGCCGTAAAGGATGGGATTGGCACAGCTGTTGGCGTAAGAGAGAACCACCACAAAGGAGAAAATGCCCACCAAGATGGGCTCCTCTGGCAAGATGAATATCAAATTGACAATATTGACAATGTAGAAGGGAAGCCAGCAGAAAACAAAAACCACAACGATGATGACCACCATTCTGGTCACTTTCCGCTCTGACCGCCGGCGTCTTGTAGAGCCAACTCTGATCCCAGAGGATTTCACTTTAATGACAATCAACAAATAGCAGAGGCATATCACCAGCAAGGGACCAAAGAAACCCAGGACTGATGTATAAATGATGAACACAGCTGACCATATCTCAATGGGATCAGGCCAGCTCATGTTACAGGTATGAAAATCTTCCTGGACATCAGCAAATATAATCATGGGAAGGACCACCAAAAAGGATAAAGTCCAGACGGCCACACTGATCAATTTGGCTATCCTTGGCTGGCGCCACTTGGTGGATTTAATAGGATGGACCACTGCAAGGTAACGGTCGAGGCTCATGACAGTCAGGCAGAAGATGCTGGTGAATTGGTTAATGCCATCAAAAGCAGTCACTAGCCTACAGGTGAATGTTCCAAAGGGCCAGTAGGAGATGGCATTTTGGGTGGCGAGGAATGGCAAGCCCAACATGAAGAGGACGTCAGCGATGGCCAAGTTCAGAATGTAGATATTGGTCACGGTCTTCATTTTGGCGTAACGCAAAACCACATAGATGACCAAAGTGTTTCCACTCAGCCCGATAACGCAAACCAGAAGGTAAATGATCGGTATGAAGACAGGACGGATACTGGAGGAGGCGGAAAAATCTGTAACCGTTGCATTGTCTGTGGCGTTTGTCAAAAAGGAGACATTAGTATCGGGACACGTGGTAGATAGGTACAAAGGATCCATGGCGTTGTCCAATTTTATACAAGATGTAGGCTGTTATAGGCTGTTTTAATTAGAGAAAAGAATATATCCAGTTTTGTTTCTATTCTTCAACATTTTCATGCTGGAAGAAAAAAAAAGAAACATTGATTAAAAGGTTATTTCCTCACCCCAGAATTCTATAGTTGGAATGGACCATTTAAGGATCCCTTAGAACAGGGGTCTCCAACCTTGGCAACTTTAAGACTTGTGGACTTCAACACCCAGAGTTCCACAACTTTAAGACTTATGGAAGTTGAAGTCCACAAGTCTTAAAGACGCCAAGGTTGGAGACCCCTGCCTTAGAAGCTCTCTCACCATGACTGCTAAAACACATAACACAGTTGCCCCCAACTTGAGATGGGAGGACAAATGAAAACTATTAGAAATTGAATCTATATCCACTCCAGGAGGCAAGCTCAACTCCTGATTATTTTATGGATGCATCCATATCACTTTCTTAACAACAGACATGGTTTCCTGCTGCATCCTTCCAGAATGATCTTTTAAATCTACATACCCGGGAAGAGGTGGAGCAAGTTATGTTCATGTCCCCACCGAGATCTCTGAGACCTTCCATAATGGCTCTAGTCTTGTGGATGTTCAACAGATCAACAGAGAACATGACAGAAGAAGCAAAAATGTGCTCAGTGGCCATTTATGTGAATGAATCTTTTGTCCTGGGGTGAGAAAACATCCTTTCAAGAGAAATTAACCAGCCCAATTTGGTCAACAGCATGGAATGTGGACAAGATTGGGGCCCACGCCTCATTTTTCTACCATGCAATCAACCATGAGTCAAATTGGGGTGATGACCCACAACCTCCCTGAAGGCAATGACACTTGAACTGAACGGAACTGTCCAGGGATTACTAGCCAGATCCACCCTTCCTTATCTTCTTGAGAAGCTTTATTTGATGCTACTCTTGGCTGTGACTTTCCCGTTCCAACAGTGCTTCTCGTTTGACTGGGGAATTCTGGGAATTGAAGTCCACACATCTTAAAACAGCTTGAGGCTGAGAAACACTGTTTCAGAAGGAAGCAAAACGATGTGGATGGAGGAAAACGAAGGTCAGCGTTATTTGTCATGAGAAGTACTCATGCAATGAATTAATCAAAAAAATTGCATTAAAATGGCTCGATCATTTATTCTGGTATGGAGAATATTCGCCTTATCAGAGTGGCGGTGAGGACCTGACCCTTTGCAGATACTGGGAAAACAAACCGTGGTGCCAATATTATAAATCATCAGTGCCCTATGTGCATTTCTTCTTCCGACATGGGTTGTTATGTGGAAATCTTATTTTACAGGGCAACAACAGCAGTTTAGTCAGCCCAAATACAACCGTCAATAAAACATAATGTTGCAGAAGCAAAAATTCCCTCATGCCGAGCATTGGTCTGGTGCCTTCTGAACTTTTCTCTTGGAGAAATGACTTGCTATTTCTTTTCCGGGGAAGTTTCAGTGGTGGGTTGCTATCGATTTGCCCCAGTTTGGGCAAACTGGTAGGAGTGGCGGTGGGAGGCTCCACCCACCTGCCTGGACGTCATCAAATACGCTCTGCGGATGTGCAGAAGTGGTGTGTGACAGGGGTGGGTTCTACTTACCTTTACTACCGGTTCGCAATGGGGCCGCGCGCGTGTGCTCGCTTTGCTCGTGTGTGTGTGTGTGTGTGTGCACACGCTCTTCAGTGCATGCATAGAAGCGTTCTGATGACATTGGGGTTAGTGGGTGGAGCCTCCCGCCAGTTTTACTACCGGTTCTATAAAACTGATGCGAACTGGGGGCAACCCACCACTGGTGCGTGAGCAAGCGAAGTGAGTGCCTGCACAAATCGGTAGCAAAAGATAAGTGAAACCCACCCCTGGGAAGTTTCCCCTCCCCGCAATCTAGCCCAACCCTAGGATTCCTTCGGTTCTTCCAAAAATTCTAGGAGATGAGTGTAGAAAGGATGAATGGGGGCCAAGCTCACACCCCATTTTTTACATGTGTCATGTGCTCAAAGTTGCTGTACTTGACTCCCCACCTCATGGATTCCCTCCGGAGCTGACTCTGCTTCAGTCAGTGATACACAGCCTCGGTCTGCACAACCCCCACCCCCGTTCCCAAGAGTGATGGGTCCACAACTACTCGGAGTCCCACCATGACAAATCAGGGGTGGCTCTTCCTTATTTGCTGGCCCATATTTTGGCCATCGCATACAGCCCTCTGCAGGGTTCAGGAATGTGAGGTAAATAGGTTTAGTCAAAGGCATTAAAGAGAGAGCAGAGCCCTGGAACACTTTTGGAAGCCTTTCTGAAGAGGCTCAAAGCTCTCGGCCATAATAGCTGCAGCTAAAAGGCCAGAACTATATTATATTAAGCAGCTCCTTTGGTTTTCAGCTAGCAATCTACACATGAAAAAGAAATAGGACATCAGAAGCAAAAGGTTTAGAAACTATGGAGGGATTTTTCAAATAGAGAAAGGAAGGAAGGAAGGAAGGGAAGGAAGGAAGGAAGGAATATTTTTTAATTTTTAATTGGTTTGTCATTTTAAACTGGGGCCAAATTAATATATATTCTTTTAATTGTTTTTAATGTTTGTATTGTATGTTTTTATCTGGCTGTACACCGCCCTGAGTCCCTTGGGAGAAGGTGCGGTATATAAATTTGAAATAAAATAAAAATAAAAAGGAAGGGATTCAGATAGATAGATATAAATAGATGACACATAGGTAATAGATAGATATAAATGATAGATGTCAGATAGATGACAGATAGATCATGATAAATGAGATGATAAATAGATGTCAAATAGATATAGAGAGATGATAGATGAATAGATAGATGATAGATCCATGATGGTGAACCTATGGGACGCGTGCCCAAAATGGCACATGGAGCCATGTCGCCTGGCACGCGTGGCGTCATCTGTTCCTCTTCCTGATTTCAGATGCTCATGGACGTGCGATGATCAGCTGGCCTTTTTGCGTGTGGCTGTGTCGGAAACTGGAAGAGCTGGTCTTCCGTTTTCCTGCATGAGCATGTGCACCAGCCAGCTGATTGTTGCGCACGCATGCACGTCAGAAACATGGAAGAATAGCTGGGCACATGCATCCGGGTTGCGGCTCAGACACAGGCATGTTTCGGTACCAAAAAGTTCACCATCATTGTGATAGATAGATAGAAAGATAGATAGATAGACAGACAGACAGACAGACAGACAGACAGACAGACAGACAGATAGATAAATAGATAATAGATGATAGATAGATAGATGAAAGATCGATAGATCGATAGATGATAGATAGATGAAAGATAGATAGATGATAGATAGATAGATGATAGATAGATGAAAGATAGATAAATAGATAGATAGATGATAGATAGATACATAGATAGATAGATAGAACCTCCATGCATAGATTAACTAATCATTTATCGATTGCATAGGTGTACTTATTTAAATAAAATACTGTTCCATTTCCAAATCAAAGATTATTAATATAGGGAATCCTGATTTACATTTTTTAATGGAGATGGGCTTAAAAAAAAAAATCTCAAACACACCTTTTTTTTTACGTTTAGCTAATGAAACACATGCATTTTGGTATGCCTTCTAAATCTAACATACCCATTTAAATGAATGTTCTTCTGAGCCAAGCGCTCAAACTCAACATTTGCAGAAAGGTGAAAAGAGAAGGATAATTGCCCAAGGTCCGTGAGCGAAAACAAGGGCTGAACCGCCTTCCGCTTTTCTCCCCCTGCAAAAAGCTCAGTTCAAGGAAAAGTGCACGGTGACAAACACCAGCCTTTGAGCTCAAGAGGTTCAGGCTGTTCCTGACTGCAGCTGTTCAATTGAAACCCTCCCCCCCTTTTTTTACATGTGGGACAGGTCTGTCAGTTGTCAAAAGGGGAGGAGCTTTGATTGCTCCTCATGACTAGATTTTGATATTTTAAACCCCCGCTCACCTTTCAAAGATTCCTCTGATCCTTACCTTTCTTTTTTTAAAACCTTTAGCGCAGTGTTTCTTAACCTTGGTAGCTTGAAGGTGGGTGGACTTCAATTCCCAGAATCCCCCAGCCAGCAGCGCTGGCTGGGGGATTCTGGGAGTTGAAGTCGACCCATCTTCAAGCTTCCAAGGTTGAGAAACACTGCTTTAGCGGATCAACAGAATAATGAACATACAGGTAATCCTTGAGTTGCAATCGAATCGCCTACTGTTTCAAGTTGCGATGGACTTATCTGGGGGGTTAGCAATAGCACTTAGACTTATATGCCGTTTCACAGTGTTTTACAGCCCACTCTAAGCGGTTTACAGAGTCAGCCTCTGGACCCCAACAATCTTGGTCCTCATTTTACCCACCTCGGAAAGGATGGAAGGCTGAGTCAACCTTGAGCTGGTCAGGATTGAACTGCTGGTAGTGAGCTGAATTAGCTTGCAGTACTGCATTCTAACCACTGCGCCACATGGGTCCTTAGAACCTGGATTTGAAGTTCCATTTTCTCTAAATTCTCTTTCAAGTATGTTAAACTGGACAAGTGTTTGCTATGAGCTTTGATCAATGCAAAATAAACAAGAACAAATACTTTCTATGATTCCGAATTGATGTATCTATTGATGTAATCCAAAATTGTCTTAATCTTTTTTGCAGCTGGCTCCCATTTAATTTTGCAGTCAAATGCTCCTCCAATATATCCGTTTTTCACAAATGCTGTATCTCAAGCGACCCGGGTAATCCCATCTTTGCATTTCTGCATTTGTTTTTGGTTACCTGCTGCCAAAGAATGGGATATCAGGATATAGGAAAGTCTTTCCTGAAAATCTGTGAAAAAGCCTGGACATAGAACATAGAAGAATAGAGCTGAAATTTCTCTTTAGTTCTAAGTTGCTTCTCTCCTTGATTAGTTTCCATCCATTGCTTCTTGTCCTGCCTTCAGGTGCTTTGGAAAATAGGTTGAAGGTTGACCTCTTCTTTGTGACAGCCTCTTAGATATTGGAAGACTGCTATCATGTCACCCCTAGTCCTTTTCTTTGTCCTGCGTGAGTAGGGGGTTGGACTAGATGACCTCCAAGGTCCCTTCCAACTCTGTTCCAACTCAGTTCCTGCAACCATTTCATCATATATTTCAGCCTCCGGCCCCCTAATTATCTATGTTGTTCTCCTCTGCAGTCTTTCCAGAGTCTCATTATCATTTTTACATTGTGGTGACGAGAACTAGATGCAGAAGTGTGGCCTTACTAAGGGTTTGTAACGTGGTATAAAAAAAGTAAAAAATAAACAAACAAACCCAGAAAAAAGTTTATTTATTGCCCTGATCCAACAAAACATCCCTTCTCATATAACTGCTGAAAATAGGTTTACTGTGGAAGACTCTGGTCTTTGCATGAAAATTGCTGATTACACTGGATCTGAAAATCAAACCCTTGGCTGATTTTTACGCATAAATGGTACATGAACATTTTTGCTTAATGGTTTAAAAAAAAAAAATCAGCCGAACTACAGCGCCTACGTTTATGAGAGACGGTCTTAATATAAAATGAGCTATAGCTAAACTCTGCCTGAACATGAGAATGGCATCAAATTATTACTGCCAAAGGAATTGGGTCTTCGAGAAAGCAGTTTTAAAGTTCCTTTCAATTTTACAGCTACAGAATATGAGGAACAGAGCTGAGGAAGGCTTGTCTTTGTCTCTCCTGCAATGGGTAATTGAAAGATTTCTACAATTCTGTCACTTTTGCTATGCTGCAGACTTTGATTGGATTCTCTTACTCGGGGCTGACCAGAGAATTCCTGAATTCAGACAGCCCCAGATCCAGGGGTGGGTTCTAATTTTTTTTACTACCGGTTCTGTGGGCGTGGCTTATTTTGTGGGCGTGGTTTGATGGTCATGTGACAATTCCTTAGGATTTAGCAGAGGTACTGGTCTACCAGGCTTTTAACTGCTTGCAGAGCTGTATCAGTCTACCCATTTGTTTTTCGAGCGCTCTGGTCTACCATCACACTGCCTTTTAACACTGATCAGCTGTAGGGCGGCCCTTTGAAGCCCCGCAAGAGTTTAAACAGTTTTTTTCCTTCTAGCCATCAGCTGGGACTCGGGAGGCAGCGAATAGATTGGGGGCGGGGCCAAATAAAAGGTAAGAATAACACCGGGGGGGGGGCATGGGAGGGCCCAGCTCCCGAACAAAGAGAACCGGTTTGGTGACATCATATCGTCACCGCTACCGGCTCGGCCGAACCGGACCGAACCGGGAGGAACCCACCACTGCCCAGATCCCTTCCTACCTAGGTCCAGTTTTGTTTTCAGCTACTTTGAAGCAAAACCTTCTCAAGGTTGGTCGAAAAAAAATACCAGACTGAAAGGAGGCAGTGATAAGTCATTTCTGTTTTAAGATGTCAATTCTCACCACCAGAAGTGACAGCACTAGCCAATCTTGAAAGATCTTTTTTTAAAATAAATACAAAATAAGAGTTCGCTTGGATGGGAGACCATCAAGAAATCCAAGGGGTGGATTAGTCTGGAAAATCAAATAACAAGCACACCCATGTAGATATATCTGTGATGGTGAACCTATGGCACACGTGCCAAAGGTGGCACGCAAAGTGCCTTCACCCCAGGTCAGACCTCCGTGGCGTTTCTTTTGTGAGCTTCTGTTTCCCTGCAAACGACGAAACAGAAGCTCATGAAAGAAAAAGACCTTACCTCTTGCCACGCTGGCCAGCTGGTCTTTGGGTCTCTGCAGCCATGCATGTCTGCAAATGCGTGCATGCATGTCCCTGCATGCGCACGTTCACACATGTTCTCACATGCGCACATCCATGCATGTCCACTCGGGTGCTTGTCCGCATGCATGTATGTGCATGCACATGTTCGTGCACATCTGCACTTGTCTGCACTTTTCCGTTTGGGCATGCAAGCGTGCGCAGTTTGGGCACTCGGTGCCTAAAAGGTTCGCCATCACTGAGATATATGGAAGAAGGCAATGATATATTACTCCTGTAATGTCCCAAAGGTGCTTTCTCAAAAGGCAAATGGACTTCCTTTGTTTTTCCTCAAAGATGTTTTGCTTCTCATCCAAGAAGCTTCTTCAGTTCTTCAGTTCAGAACTGAAGAAGCTTCTTGGATGAGAAACAAAACGTCTTCGAGGAAAAACAACGGAAGTCCAGTTGCCTCTTGAAAAAGCACCTTTGGCACAACCAGGACCTGGATGATTGAAAATCTCCAGAGACATACTTCTGTACTGATACCAAGAAAACTGCATAGATAGGTTTATATGGTCCACAGAAGTTGAATCAGAGGAGATCTTTCCTGTCACTTCGGTCACTACCTTGAGGATGAGAAATTTGCTATACTCGAGTTCTTCCCCAACAGTGAACAGATAATGTTCACATTTCTATTTTCTTTGTAGTGATTCAAGAGAAGAACGGCTGTTGAGACTCTGGAAATAGTGCAGAGAAGAGCAACAGAGATGATTAGGGGGGTGGAGGTTAAAACATATGAAGAACGGTTGCAGGAATTGGGTATATCTAGTTTAATGAAAAGAAGGATTGGGGCGACATTGTAGCAGTGTTCCAATATTTGAGGGGCTGCCACAAAGAGAGGGGGGGATCAACTTATTCTCCAGAGCACCAGAAGGCAAGACAATACAATAGGAATAGGAATAGGAATAGGAATAGGAATAGGAATAGGAATAGGAATAGGAATAGGAATAGGAGCCTTGGTAGTACAGTGGTCTAAAGCACCCTGTTATTAAGACCAGCTGCCTGCAATTACTGCAGGTTTGAATCTTGCCAGGCTCAAGGTTGACTCAGCCTTCCATCCTTTCTAAGGTAGGTAAATTGAGGACCCAGTTGTGGGGGCAATAAGCTGACTTTGTATAAATATACAAAAAGGATGGAGGCTATTGCTTAGCACATTGTAAGCCGCCCTGAGTCTCTGGAGAAGGGCGGCATATAAATCAAATAATAATAATAATAATAATAATAATAATAATAATAATAATAATAATAATAATAATAATAATAATAATAATAGGAATAGGAATAGGAATAGGAATAGAATCTGGAAGAGACCTTTGAGGTCTTCTAGTCCAGCCCCCTGCTCAAGCAGGAGAACCTATACTATTTCAGATAAGTGGCTGTCTAGACTCTTCTTAAAAACCTCCAGTGATGGAGTGCCCACGATTTCCGGAGGCCAGCTGTTCCACTGGTTAATTGTCCTCACTGTTAGGAAGTTTCTCCTTAATTCCAGGTTGCTTCTCTCTTTGATCAGTTTCCAACCATTGTTTTTTGTCTTGCCTTCTGGTGCTTTGGAGAATAATTTGGCCCCCTCTCTTCTTTGTGGCAGCCCCTCAAATACTGGAATATTGGTGGGAGCGGCCAAATTATTCTACAAAGCACCAGAAGGCAAGACAAGAAAAAAAATGAATGGGAACTAATCAAGGAGAGAAGCAACCTAGAACTAAGGAGAAACTTCCTAACGGTTAGAGCAATCAACCAATGGAACAGCTTGCCTCCAGAAGTTGTGGATGCTCCATCACTGGAGGCTTTCAAAAAGAGACTGTCTGAATTGGTCCAGGGTCTCCTTCTTGAGCAGGGGGTTGTACTAAAAGACCTCCAAGGTCCCTTCCACCTCTGTTATTCTATGTCCTAGATTGAGAATACAAGTATGCTATTCATTTCCTGTCCCATCTTATCCCATTTTTGATCTTCCAGCCATCAGCTCAATGGGATACAGACTCACATGTGAAGATGGTGGCTGAGATGGTGCAATGGAAGCTCCACCTGGAGTTTTATACTGCACTATCACAGCCAACGTGACTTCTTGGACCATACCTGCAGACATCTTGAAGGTTTCCGGTCACAAATGATATCCATGACTGTTTATAATCATAGGCAAGGAAAATGCATGACCCCAGCATCACCGGACCACGTTTCCATAATCCTCAGCCCAAATGGCCAAGGGAGATGGAAGGAATAGTCTAGCCACATTTGGAGGGTCAACAATTCCCTGTCAATGACATATATATTAATAGGGGCTTTGCTTGGTACCAGCATTCAAGAATTTAGATTTTTAGTTTTTGTTCTCCTTGTGTGTGGCAGGGAGGGAAGATGGATTTTGGAGTGGAAATCCATCACTCTCTCCAGAATTAAAACTGAGTGCCAAAACTTTATCTTTTAACTGTATATAAGTAACTTTTCATCTCTCTGTATTTTAAACCTGTTTTGACAGGTCGACTAGGGCAGGGGTCTCCAACCTTGGCAACTTTAAGCCTGGCGGACTTCAACTCTCAGAATTCCCCAGCCAGCAAAGCTGCCTAGGGGACTGCTACAACTGTCCTGCCCAGATGGATGAATGAATATCCATCCATTGATCCATCGATCCATCGATCCATCGATCCATCGATCCATCCATCCATCCATCCATCCATCCATCCATCCATCCCTGATTCTCTTTTACCCACAAATGCAACAGGTTACAATTGTCACCCAACCTTGCCTGACCTTGAAAAAGTGTGAAAAGCTAATCCAAGCCCGTCCCATCCAAGAGAGATGGGACTCTCCCCCAGGAGAGTCCAGGCTCAACCAGGAACCACCTCGGAAGAAAGCAGGAGCAAAACTAGTTCTCCCACTTCTGCAAGAATCTTTTTTATGATAGGTCACCTCAAGGCACGGTTACCTTTGTTATATTATACAAAGAGTAAGAGAGAGTAAGAGAGAGAGAGAGAGCTGCCTTGTCACAGTCAACTTGCGTTATTGCTGCTTCCTGGAATAACTCTCCAGGATTCCCCCCCAAATTTTTCCGTGCAAGCCTGATTTTACCAATTACTCAATAGGTAAAGCCACTGCTCACCTTTTCTATCTGAAAAATGCATCTGAAAACAGAGGCTGAATTGTTAAGCTCATGACTGTTTTTTTTTAAGACACCGCCAGACTTCCTTCTAGGACATTAACTACGGGATATGTTTTCCTGAGCAGGCAAGCATATAATTCATCATTTGTCCCCTTTCTTTCAAATCAACAATAATATAAAAAAAAAGAATGTTTATAATCCAGGCAACAATGAGGATAAAAATGCATCGAAATCCAAGAAGAAACAGGTTTGTAAAGGCTCCTTCAGATAATAATAAAATAGTTCTTGAAGTCCCTTTGCTTGTTGGAGATGAATCACAGCCGCTGCAACTCATTCCAAACTTACACGGAAGTTAAATATTCATTCGGCAAACATCTCTTTATCAGAGCTTCTTCCCTGGCCCTTAATTAGTGAGTTGCCTTAGAGTGAGTTGCTGTTTAGAGTCAACCTCTCAGTCCATAAACTGAGAAGCGGGTTGCAAAGCCAGTTACACTTACACACACACACATGCACACACAGAACGAGATATAATTAGTGCCAAAAAAGATGAAGGAGAAACTAACAGTAAAAGCCAGTAAAAATAATAATAATTAAAAAAAACATTCTGACTCACCAGTAGAGCAAAAACACCTTTGCGTCTTTGAAGATCTCTAGTGGTTTTACATTTTCTTCTCAGCCCAGGGATAAAAGTGGGAGGAGGAGGAGGAGGAGGGGTGGCCCTTTTTGTTAGCTTCTTCCTCTCCCCATTGTAAATGCAGATTGCTGAGCATCTGAAAGCCTTCTGCAATTTTTAAATGTCTGGGTGATTCTTTTAAGCTCCACCCACTCAATCTATTGAATAAATGTAGCATTTTCCTTGGAAACGTTCAGGTTTCCCTGCTGCGGCCAGCCTCCCTTCTGGAATTGAGCAGAACCTTTGACACTCAGTCCAAGCATCTCGTTCAGGAGCCGTTCTGTTGATTTATCCAAGAGAAGGACCACAGCATTAACACACACACACAGACACACAATCCTCCCCGCCCTCCCCTCTGGTGCCCAGGGGTGTGGAACTTCCTCCTCATCCATTCCTGGTATAGTAGAGACGGAGATTGTAATTTTGCACCAAACAAGTCACACCCTGCTAAACTCTGGATTTATGAACGCCAAGGACAGACCGTGCGAGGCTGAACTGAAGGGCTCGGGGAAAAACAGCTTCTGCATTTCAAAACATAAATGAAGAATGAATCATTTGCAATCAGCACTCGGTGACAGGAGCACCTAAGTAATTGGTAGCTAATTACGGGACAGATCAGAAATCAACAGCCCTAAGCAGAAGTTTCTCCTCCCCAGCAGTACGAAGGCTTTCCTAGGAATCGTTCACACGTTCAGCTCTTCGCCGTTAAGGAGACAGGATCAGAGGCAGGGGGATCTGGCCAGGGGACCTACTGACCGACTGCTACCCAGAATGTTCCTCACACGTGGCCCTGTACACAGAGGACTGGCTGACACCTGTGTGTTCACCGTATGACCCTAGCAGGGTCAAATGGTGACATTGCAGCCTGATGCCCATGAACAGAATGACGGGGGGCCCCTTCTGACACCCCCAATGCGGCAGGGTCAAGTTGTCTGAAGGCAGACTCATCCAACCATAGGCATGCATCTTACACATCAGAATTATCTTCATTCTTTTCTGGGAAGAAAGATGGAAGCGCCATAAAGTTACCTGTCATGATCATCAGTCCAGATGTTGTTGGGGCTTTTCTTTCCCTTCTTCCAAGATCGTTGTTTTTTTTGGGGGGGGGAATCATGTGCGTGACAAGCGTTTGCTTGTCCTAGTGCAAAGGCGGAGGAAAGGCACCAGTTGTGGTTTCTTGACACAACCATAAATATCCCTTGGCACATCAGAAGTGACTTACATTTGAAAGAGCCCTGAAGCTGAAGCGTCCCTGAATGATGGAAATAAGTCGTCATTGCTTTGGATTCTTTTGGCCGAAAGGTCCAATCTTAGTGACTACATTCCTACTGCTTGCTTAACCTGGTTGTTGAAGTGACCTGACTTCTGGGTTTATGCCACAGTCTGGACAAACAGCCTGAGTTTACACCATGTGTGCAGACTCATAAAGAGACACAAAATGATCCAAGGTGATGATTAACTGAGCTTAGCAAATTTTCACCTGTCCTGGTTAAGAGGGTTGTGTGAATTTATACAATCCAAGCCTCCCTCCCTCCCCCTTCCCTTCCTCCCTGCCTCCCTCCCTCCCTCCTACTTTCTTTCCTCCCTCCCTCCCTCCTCCCCTTCCTTCCTTCCCCCCTCCCTCCTTTCTTTCCTTCACTCCCCCTCCCTCCCTTTCTTTCCTTGTCTCCCTCCCTCCCCCTCTCCCTCCTTCCTTCTTTCCTTCCCTCCTTACCTCCTTCCACTCCCTACCTTCCTCTCTCTCTCTTCCTTTCGTTTCCTCCCCTCCCTCCCCCTCTCCCTCCTTTCTTCCTTCTTTCCTTCCCTCCTTCCTCCCTCCCTCCCTCCTTCTTTCTTTCCTTCACTCCCCCTCCCTCCCCCTCTTGCTCCTTCTTTCTTTCCTTCTCTCCCTCCCTCCCCTCCCTCCCTCCCCCTCTCCCTCCCTTCTTTCCTTCCCTCCTTCCCCTCCCTCCCTATCTCTCTTCCTTTCCTCCCCTCCCTCCCCCTCTCCCTCCCTTCCTTCTTTCCTTCCCTCCTTTCCCCCTCCCCCCTCCTCCCTCCCTTCCTTGGAAGATGAGTTGGAGGCTTCCTTTCTTGGGGTTCCTGGGGGACTATTTCCCACCCCCTCAAGCTTTCTTCTCATTCCCATGATCCGGGCAGCAGAACTGCCTAAACCTCTACCCGGTTGCCTTCACAGATGCAGCCTTGGCCCTGCAAAGGTTGTGAGTGGGACCCCCACCCCTTGGTGGGGGGAGTTTCTCTTTTTTCTTAGCCTGGCAGAAGCCAGAATTTTAAGATGGCCTCCGAGTGGAAGGAGTGAAGGCAGTGAAGGTTAGAGGAAAGAGGCAAGGAGTGTGTCTGCTGCCTTTTCAGAGTTGCGGGTTGCAGGTACAGGCAGCGTCTCTATCTAGCGAGGGGTGTGTATGTAAGAGGTTCTACAGAGTTTCAGGGCAGTGTGAAAAATGACAACACTCGATTAAAAAAAAGGTGGGGGGAGCTCTAAGAAGCAGGGCACGGGGTCCCTTCCTGAGCGCAGTGGTGTCTGAATATGCAGGCGCTGCAGAGGACCTGAAGGGCCCGGCTGGGCTCTGCCCCGAGAAGGCTCCAATCTCAGTGGGGTCCACGAAGCAAGAAGCCCTATAAAGGCGGATTCCCACATGAAACTTTGCTTTCCATGCTTCGTCGCCAGCTACATATTTCTGTCCCAGCGCCCAGGAAAAGGGGATTGCGGGGCGTCCGGGAGCTGCTGGCTTCCCTCTTGCGTTTCCTGGGGGCTCTCTAAAGCAGGGGTCATCAACCTTTCGGACCTCAGGGACCACTAAATTCATAATTTTAAATCCTGCGGACCACTAATATGATCTGCCTAACGACCGGCTGGGTGGGTGTGGCTAGGTGGTCATGTGACTGGGTGGGCGTGGCCAACTGCTCGCCTCCCTGCCCGGGCTCCTTAGGGCCCCAACAGGAAGCAGTTGTTGGAGCTAAGCAGCCACCACGAGAAAGAGTTGGCAAAACAGCTCAGTTCAAATTGGATCTGAAGGAGGCTCAGCAGAGGACTAGGAGCACAGGCTTTCCAAGCAGAGGGAAGACCTGTGGGAGTGCAAGACCAGATACTGATGCCTGGAGGTTCAGCGGGCTGAGATGGCCAGCCAGTTCCAGGCCATGAGGATGTCCCACTGGAACGAGGCCCTCCGGCTCTTCACCACCAGCGATGCTTCCCTCCACTCTTCGCCCAAAGCCCCACACCAGGAGACCAAAGCAGACCCCCAGTCAGAATTTCTGCCCCTCTCCGATGCACACAAAAAAACCCTGAAGGGGGAGATTCTCTGCAGCAACACAGAATAGAATAGAATAGAATAATTTATTGGCCAAGTCTGATTGGACACACAAGGAATTTGTCTCTGGTGCTTAAACTTACAGTGCACATTATGCACATTATAAACAGCAAGAAATAGATCATAGGTCATAAATCATAGTTACAACCATTAATCATAAATTACAAAAAACAATTAATAAGCCATAAGAAACAAATAGGAGTAGGAAAGATGAGAAAAGATGAGAAATGGGAGGTGGGTGACAGTTCTGAGAGGATCTTTCCATCCAAAATATGGACTCTGGAGGGCTAACATCTTCAGCATGGAATGTGAAAGCAATCAGCGCCTGAGCACATCTTTCTACCTTAGTCCGTCATGAGTCAATACTCTCAATACTGCCCCACAGTCAATATTGTGAAGGCGTGTGGCCACCGACCTCTTGCAAGAAGATACTTGAACCAATGAATCACATCACACGTTTACACAATGCTCAGCAATTCCTTCACCCTGTTTCCAAGCATCTGTAGAGCAGTGTTTCTCAACCTTGGAAGCTTGAAGATGGGTGGACTTCAACTCCCAGAATCCCCCAGCCAGCGCTGCTGGCTGGGGGATTCTGGGAGTTGAAGTCCACCCATCTTCAAGCTTCCAAGGTTGAGAAACACTGCTGTAGAGGATGACGGGAGCCAATACAGTATGTTTTGAGTTCAGCTTTACACATCTATTTTCTCGGTCTCTCTAATGAACAGTTTATATGATTAACTACGCCCTTCGAATCAGATCAAGTTTATTATAGCCTTTGACCGTTGCAACAAAACTGTGTGAAATATGAAAGTAATAAATCCTCATACAGTGTAAAGCACAGAATCTTCCTTAAGTGTTAGTTCTTCAGGCCCACCGTAATTTAATTAAAAAAACCAAACGTTAACCACATTTTAAAAGATAGATGGCTTCTTGGGAGCAGATGATTTGTGATAATAGGGGTAGAAGTCAGAAAGTTTCATAATACATTGACAGGAAAGGAGGACAAGACTTGAGGATTTGATGGCGCCAGCACCACAGGGGCCTAATCTGTCTAGATACAAATATTTTGAATTTCCTTCATGACCACATGGGAAAGGCATTGAAATCGTTAAGGCTTATGTCCTTGTGAATTGAGTAATTGAAGTATTATTTAGACATTAGGCTAGTTTTAATTTTGGAAAAATTGTATTTGCAATTGTATCTCTAGGAAATTAATGATGTCCTTCTAGGACAGTGATGGCTAACCTTTTTGCCATTGCGTGCCAGGAAGGGGTGGGCTCGGGGGGGTCACGCGCACACGTGCCCACACCCATAATTCTATGTTACCCACCCACCCCCCGCTCACTGGCCCGGTGGGCCCGTTTTTCTTTCTCACCTGGCTCCAGGACCTCTCTAGGCGTCTGGGGAGGGCGAAAACAGCCTTCCCCACCCCTCCGGAGGCACTCTGGAGGCCAAAAATGGCCCGTTTGACAATTTCCAGTCCCATCGGGAGCTGAGCTTGGTGCCCACTGATATGGTTACGTGTGCCACCTGTGGCACGCGTGCCATAGGTTCGCCATCACAGTTCTAGGATTTAAACTAACAGCTGCCTGGAGGAGTAAAGATCCAATAACCAGCAATAATTCAGCAACAAGCATAACAAAGTGAAATACTGTTAAGAGTAAGCTATTATTTCAGCATAATAAACGCATGTCATCCCAAAGGTGCTTTTTTCAAAAGGCAACTGGACTTTCTGGTTTTTCTTTGAAGATGTTTCGTTTCTCATCCAAGAAGCTTCTTCAGCTCTGGCCTTCAAAGAAAAACCAGAAAGTCCAGTTGCCTCTTGAAAAAAAGCACCTTTGGGACAACCATGACCTGGAGGACGGAGAATCTTCATAGATGCACATGTAATGTTTCAAAGATCAATGGTGAACATCTCAACTGGTCAAGAAAAGAACGTTACCCCTAAGATTCCAAGGTGAAAAAGTGGACACTTCCTTAGGGAGAACAGCACCCTGCCTTATGATGTTTCTCTTCACTCATTGAAGACATCCAAGATGATGAAAGGAAGATAATGCATTCCATAGGTTGCCCAGGCCTCAAGTCCTTTAGATCAGGGGTGGGATTCAGCCGGTTCAGACTGATTCAGGCGAACCGGATATTAATTTTAATCTGGTTTGCCGAATTGGTTGTTCCAAGGACTGGCTGACCCCACCTACCCCTCCCCTCCCCTCCCCTCCCCTCCCCTCCCCTCCCAGGAGTCTCCACGCAGCCCATTTTGGATGCCAGGTAAGTGCAGGGTGTGCGTGGAGGCTCTTGGAGGGAGAAAAATGGGCCTACCGGAAGTCTGGAAATGGGCCTGTTTCTGGCCTCCGGAGGGCCTCCGGTGCCCGGGGGAGGCCGTTTCCGCCCTCCTGGAGACTTGAGGAAAGCCTCCAGAGCCTGGGGAGAGCAAACACCCCCCCCACCATAGTGCAAGAGGCCGAGTAGCCCATACCCTCATGGACATGCCCACCCAGCAACTGGGCAGCGAACCCGTTGCTGAAATTTTTCAATCCCACCCCTGCTTTAGATCTTAAGATTTTACACTAGGATTTTGGATGGAGGGTAGCAATTGTGTGAAGTTAAAATTGCTTTAAAAAGCAAGGTGTATTGAGATGCGCTGACTTCATGAATACTTGCAGACAGTAATTTTCTCACTTTCTTCTTTGATTTTTTGTTTTGTTTTTTGCTTCCCATCTTAGTTTAGAGCTCTAAATTCTCAGGATGTTCCCTACCAATCAAAACTGACCCTGTTTAGCTTCCAAAATCAGCCAAAATAAAGTATGAATCATGTGCCTCTCTGGATAACTTTCATCACTCTATATCCGTGATGGCAAACATATGGCATGTGTGCCATATCGGTGGGCACCCAAGCATTGTCCTAGCTCAGCTCCGGTGCACACATTCATGCCACCCAGCTAATTTTTGGGCCTTCCAGGCCCACCAGAAGTCTGGAATCAGGCTGTTACTGGCCTTCGGAGGGCCTCGGGGGTGGTGGTGAAGAAGGCCATTTTCGCCCTCCCCAGGCTCATAGAAAGGCTCTGGAGCCTGCAGAGGGTGAAAAACAGGCCTACCGTGCCATCGTGTGCCAAAATCGGGGGGAGCGCAGGAGAGCCGCACACACATGCGCAGGGAACAGGGCACATTGAATTATTGGTGTGGGCACGCATGCACATGACCCCCCGTGCTTCCCCCCCTCTTTTGGTGCGCGACAGCAAAAAGGTTAGCCATCACTGCTCTATATCTTTGGAAAACTTCTCCGGGTAGTTGCATGTTGACATTGATGGGATGGGAGACAGATCCTTATCCCGAGAAATGCTGTAGACAGAACTGTCCCCAAAGTGCTTTTTCAAGAGGCAACTGGACTTCCTTTGTTTTTCCTTGAAGACATTTTGCTTTTCATCCAAGCCTACTTCTCTGAGCCAGCTGCAAAGTGCCACATCTGGAAGCAAGCGCCCCAATCACTTAAAAACTTCCTCTTTAGGGAACTTTGCAGGTTGTCCTCTCTAACTAAATTGCTCAGGCAGGTACATTTTATTATGTGAATGGATAACCTTTGATCAATTGAGGCTTCTCTTCTTGGTTCTTATAGCTTCAACGTCATAGTCAATTTCATAGATGAGATCACAAGGCAACAGTTTAAATCACCCACACAGTTGTTAGAAAAACCCGTGGTTGTGAACTTCACAACTGATGGGCAAATGCTTGGGCAAATAGCTTCCCAGGAACTGAAAATCCTTTTCTCTTTCTACGCACTCCTGAAATATCCCATCCTTTCTACTGGATTTGACTCAGCATTAGACACCGCTTCTTTCCAAGTCATCCACACATCTTAAACTTCTCAAGGTCAAGAAACAATCCTGTAGAGCAGGGGTCTCCAAACTTGGCAACTTTAAGACTTGTGGACTTCAACTCCCAGAATTCCTCAGCCAGCTTTGCTGAGGAGCTTTGTTGTTATTTCTGAGAGTTGAAGTCCACAAGTCTTAAAGTTGCCAAGTTTGGAGACCCCTGCTGTAGAGTCTACTCAAGGGTTTTTGCTTTGATGGGAAAGTCCAAGAGAGGTTTCCTTTTGATTCAAAGATCCAGAGCAGCATCGGTGTAGAATTTTAATGCTGGAAAATTGCTGAATGTTTTTTTTCTGATTCTATCTACAATTGGACATTAAAAAAAAAAAAGAGAGAGACTGCTGTTATTCAGTTATACATAATGCGAGCCGGCCGCGGTGGTGGTGGCGGCGGCGGCGGAAGGCAATGGCAGCCACGGATCATCCAGCTGAGGAAAGAACTTGCAACAGGTGGATGGGGGAATACGGACAGCCTTGCCTTGCCCTCAGGATTACCATCTGCTCTTTTTTGAGCCTTGACCGCTGTTATCCGGGGTTTGTTTGTCATCAGAGCTGAGACTGGGGATTTGGGGGAGTCTTGGGACGGGAGAGGCGGGAGGCTGACCAGGGCTCTATCGGTCGCCTCGGGTGGCTTCTCCTCCCCCCCCTTCTTCCCTCAGGTATGTGTGGGTGTTGGCCTTTGATGGCCATCCACCCTTGGACTTGGACTGGGTTTTTTGTCTGCTATCCCTACTCTCGCCCCAGGGAAGAACTTGTGCCTGTGGAATTATCATCACTGTCTTTAATAACTTTACAAATTGCTGGCTTCTTGTGCGACCCCGAACTGGAGGAAACTGGGCAAAATGGTGTGCAGGTGCTGAGGGGGCTGTTTGTCATCCGCCAGATGAAAGGATGGACTATTGTGACTTTATTGTCGGTGTCATCGGCCCCAGTCACTATGAGAGGGTGACTGGGATAATTATCCTCCAGACGTGGGGGGATGTCACTGGCCCCTTTCACTGTCGTGAGAGGGCAGTGAACCAGCTCCTGATATGAAGATCTACTTTGACCCAGTATTATTGGACGATCTGGTGAAGCCCTGACCAGTTGACTCTCCATCTCTGTTTTGTGCAATGTTTACGGCTGCTGACCTGCTTGCGCTGCGAGACTCCCCCCTCTCGCAGGTTTGGCCCTCCTCACTATCGAGGGCCTACCTTGATGACGGATTTTGGAATCCCGAGAGGTGGCATGTGGCAAGGAGGGGGTTGTGGGGTTTTTTGGGGAAATTTTTAGATAAGGTTTTAAAGGTTTCTGGGAGGGGGGTGGGTTCGGTGGGTTTGGAGGAGAACCTGTCCGGGAGGAGGCCAGAGCCGGCTGAAGAGCACGGCACTAGAGATATGGGAACCGGGATCAAGGAGGGGGTTAGAGCTTGTGTTATGGATGGTCATTACATCAGTACTGTGGGTGGGAGGGGCAGATATGGCGGGAGCAGGGGGCCACATCAGGTTGTGGGAGCGCGCGCCCGCTGGCTCCAAGCGGTGGCACGCTCCGGCCTCCAATGCTCCCCTCATTCCCCAGGTTGCACAGACCCTCAGGCCCTGGGCCTTCGGCTGATGCTGTGCAACGCCCGGTCCGTGGTAAATAAAGCCCCCCTCATTTATGATCTTGTTCAGGAGGGGGGAGCGGACCTGGCGGGTATTACGGAGACCTGGTTGGGCCAGGAGGGGGGGGTCCCCCTCATTGAGATGTGCCCACCCGGTTTCCGTGCATTCCATCAGCCGAGGACACAGGGGAGGGGCGGGGGGGTGGCAGTTGTTATTAGAGAAGGTCTTGATCCGAGGGAGGTCACTGTTCCTCAGACGGCTGGTTGTGAGTCCCTCCTTGTGAAGTGGGGTCATGGGGTGCAGATGGGTGTGCTGATTACGTACCTGGCTCCCTGCCACGTGACGGCAGCCCTGCCCGAGCTGCTCAACGTTATAGCCGCGGTGGCGGTTGACACCCCCAGGCTTATGGTCATGGGGGATTTTAACATGCCATCCGTCGGTGAGGCGTCTGAGGTGGCTCGGGAGTTCATGGCTTCCATGACGGCCATGGACCTGACCCAGTTAGTTCATGGCCCTACTCACACGGGGGGAAACACGCTAGACCTGGTTTTTGTCTCTGGTCAGTGGTTGAGTGATCTTGAGATAGGGGATATAGTGATCAAGCCCTTGTCATGGTCAGATCACTCCCTCCTTCGCTTTGACCTTCGAACCGCCGCACCCCGCCGCAGGGAGGCGGAACCATTGAGGTGGTACCGCCCCAGGCGCCTGATGGATCCTGATAGGTTCAAGATGGAGCTTGGGCCATTTCCTGAGGCTCTGGCACACGGCTCGACTGAGGAGCTGGTGGCCGCCTGGGATAGGGCGGCCGCTGGAGCTTTGGATCAGGTCGTGCCTTTGCGGCCTCTGACCCGGCGTCGATCTCACCTGGCTCCTTGGTTCACCGAGGAGCTGAGGGAGATGAAGCGCCAGAAAAGACGCCTGGAGAGTGGTTGGAGGGCCAGCCATTCTGAATCTGACCGAACACTGGTAAGGTCTCATATTAAGACCTACCTGGTGGCGATAAAAGTGGCGAAGTATAACTATTTTGCCACTCTTATTGCATCATCAGATAATCGCCCGGCCGCCCTGTTTAGGGTGACCCGCTCCCTGCTCCACCAGGAAGCGCGGGAGGACCCCTTGGAGGGTAGAGCCGAGGATTTTGTACAGTATCTGTATGACAAAATCGCTCAGATCGGGAACATCTGGACTCTGACTGGGTAGATTCAGTGGGGAGGACAGAGGCAGGTCTTGTGAGTATTATCTGGGAAGAGTTTGATTCTGTGACGCCTGAAGATGTGGACAGGATACTGGGTAGACTGAGCGCAGCCACATGTTTACTGGATCCGTGTCCCTCCTGGTTGGTGCTGGCCTCTCGGGAGGTTACACGAGGCTGGCTCCAGGGGATTATAAATGCTTCCTTGAGTGAGGGTGTCTTCCCTGCCGCCTTGAAAGAGGCGGTGGTGAGGCCTCTCCTCAAGAAACCTTCCCTGGACCCGGCAGTGTTGGCAAATTATCGTCCAGTCTCCAACCTTCGCTTCGTTGTGAAGGTTGTTGAGAGTGTGGTAGCGCGACAGCTCCCCCAGTACCTGGATGAATCGTTGTATCTGGATCCGTTCCAGTCGGGCTTCAGGCCTGGGTACAGCACGGAAACAGCATTGGTCGCGTTGGTTGATGATCTCTGGAGGGCTCGGGACAGGGGTTGTTCCTCTGTCCTGGTCCTATTAGACCTCTCAGCGGCTTTTGATACCATCGACCATGGTATCATGCTGCACCGGCTAGAGGAGTTAGGGGTGGGGGGCACCGTCTTACGATGGTTCTCCTCCTTTCTCTCTGACCGGTCGCAGTCTGTGTTGACAGGGGGGCAGAGGTCGACCCCGAGGCCCCTTGTATGTGGGGTGCCACAAGGGTCGGTCCTCTCGCCCCTTCTGTTCAACATTTATGTGAAGCCACTGGGTGAGATCATCCGTGGTTTCGGGGTGAAGTACCACCAGTACGCTGATGATACTCAGCTGTACATCTCCACCCCGGACCACCCCAATGATGCCCTTGAAGTGATGTCCCGGTGCCTGGAGGCCGTGCGGATCTGGATGGGGAGAAACAGACTCAGTCTCAACCCATCCAAGACCGAGTGGCTGTGGTTTCTGACATCCCGATATAGTCAGTTGGTGCCATCACTGACTATTGGGGGCGAGTCACTGGCCCCCACGGAGAGGGTTCGCAACTTGGGTGTCCTCCTGGACTCACGGCTGTCTTTAGAAGAGCACATGACGGCCGTGGCCAGGGGGACTTTTTATCAGGTCCGCCTGATTCGCCAGTTGCGTCCCTTTCTGGATCGGGACTCGTTAAATACGGTCACTCATGCTCTCGTTACCTCCCGCTTGGACTACTGCAATGCTCTCTACATGGGGCTCCCCTTGAGGAGCACCCGGAGGCTCCAGCTGGTCCAGAATGCGGCCGCGCGGGTGGTTATGGGAGCAACGTGGTGCTCCCATGTGACCCCCCTCCTGCGCGAGCTGCACTGGCTCCTGGTGGTCTTCCGGGTGTGCTTCAAGGTTTTGGTTACCACCTTTAGAGCGCTCCATGGCATCGGACCGGGGTATCTACGAGACCGCCTTCTGCTACCAGTAGCCTCTCACCGACCAGTACGCTCCCATAGAGAGGGGCTCCTCAGGGTGCCGTCGGCCAAACAGTGTCGACTGGCGGCCCCCAGGGGGAGAGCCTTCTCTGTGGGGGCACCTACCATCTGGAACGAGCTCCCCCCAGAGATACGGAAGATCCCAGACCTGCGCACGTTTCACCGTGCTCTCAAAACTTTTCTATTTCAGCAAGCTGGCCTGGCCTAACTCCCATTTTTTAAATTTTTTAAATTTTTTAATTTGTGATTTTATAAATTGGGTGTTTTAATCTGTGTTTCGGCTGAAATATTTAATAATTTTAAGGGATTTTTTTAATAGTTGTATTATCTGTATTTTATCTTGGCTGTTCACTGCCCTGAGTCCTTCGGGAGTAGGGCGGTATAGAAATTTGATTAATAAATAAATAAATAAAATAAATAATGTGCTGTTTTTTGCTGCTCTTGTTCCCACATTGACTGATCAAGATGCAGGGAATGTTGAACACGTCTTAATTGTTTACAAGGTTAATTTACTGCCAGCCCCATGGATTTCTAATTAGAGCGCCATCATTAAATCACAGCAATAGGCATTTATGGGAAATAAGCACATAGATGGGTATGCTTGTATCTGGTCATTGTCTAAATCAATTTACTGCTTGTGTTTTTCATGCCCTGGCCAGGAGATACAAGGATCTGGGCACCAGGTGACTAAGCAAATGGGTATCAGAGGTTCTATTGCAAATCCATCATGCATCTGACTTGCCACCCCACAAATAGTCAGCAAAGGCACAGAATCCTGAAATACTTTTCTTTTGAACGTGCAAGTTTCTGGGCTCAAAGTTTGCAAAGATATTTCTAAGAGTAGATGGAGATAAATCCTTTGAATTCTTAATGGTCAGTAAGTCAAATAAAACTTTGATTCCAGGAGACAAGGAAAATGCCCAGTATTCTGTTTTCTTGGGGATAACAGAGATGCTTCCTGTTTATGACATTCAGACTTTCACCCCATTAAAACATATAAACTTACTGTTTTGTGCTGTAGCATGTAAAACCTGCTAGAAATTGACTTCCCCTAAGCATCACTATAAAAGGAATGCGGTGACTCAGTGGCTAAGATGCTGATCTTGTCGATCGAAAGGTCGGCAGTTCAGCGGTTCGAATCCCTAGTGCCGCGTAATGGGGTGAGCTCCCGTTACTTGTCCCAGCTTCTGCCAATTTAGCAGTTCAAAAGCATGTAAAAAATGCAAGTAGAAAAATAGGGACCACCTTTGGTGGGAAGATAACAGCGTTCCGTGTGCCTTTGGCGTTGAGTCATGCCGGCCACATGACCATGGAGACGTCTTCGGACAGCGCTGGCTCTTTGGCTTTGAAACGGAGATGAGCACTGCCCCCTAGAGTCGGGAATGACTAGCACATATGTGCGAGGGGAACATCACTATACCACTAGAAAAAGTTGAAAGGATCACATACCTCAGTTCTAATTTACATGAAAGCTGGAACCTGACCACTGAAGTAAAAACAAGGTTAGAGAAAGCTCGAAAAGCATTCTTCAAAATGAAAAAGGTCTTCTGCAGTCCCGACATAAGCCTAAGGTTGAAAATCAGGCTTGTCAGATGCTACATCTTTTCTATCCTGCTCTACGGAGGGGAGAGTTGGTCTCTGACAGAAAGCCACTTGAAGAGACTAGAAGCATTTGAAATGTGGATTTACATGTTATGTATGTATAAGTTGGGTTGACAAAATCAGAAATGAGGAGGTGATAAGCTGCCTGGGAAAGCCAAGGGAAGTCATCAAAACCATAAAAAAAGCAAAAGTTAGAATATTTTGGACATGTAATGCGACACCCAGAAAAATACAGCATCCTTCACTTAATCCTCCTGGTAAAGATGGAAGGCAAACGAGGTCCAGGCAGAACAAGAACACCATGGCTTCAAAATCTAAGGGATTGGTTTGGACAAAACTCAGTAGCACTTTTTCATACGGCTGTTGATAAAAATAGGATTGCAAACATGATCGCCAATGTCCATTGACGGATATGGCACAAGAAGAAGCATCACTAAAAACAATGTATTAGTAATTGAAGAGAAAATATCCTCACTTAGACTTTTACATCTGTATTCAGTTGTCTAAGACATCTAGGTTTTAATATTCGCTGCTATCAGTCTTTGATATCTTCTATTACAGCCTTAGGATTAATATTAATTATCATTTCTATCTGGTTTTCAGAGCTATATATTCATAGTTTTGCCCTGGTAATGCTGAATGTTAGTTATTTCCTATATTTTCAAATTTAGATTGCTTCTGTTTACGGGGAGGGTTCTTTTGAGTTATTTCACATATCAACAGCATTAATATTTCCAACGCTTTGTTTCGTATCTTATGTTGCATCTTCTTTTTTCTAGCATTAATATTAATTAGACCTCTGTAATAGCCTAATAGTTCAGATTTGTTGTTGTTGTTTTGCAGTTCATTGCCTAGATTGAGAAAGGTATAAGTTGTAAAGTTTACATTTTTATTATTTTATGCTGCTCCTTGACCAAAATAAAGAATGTATTGCAATTATTAATTTATCTGGAAAAGCAAATCTAGCTTTCCCTGGAACAGAAATATTTTAGTAAAGAGATGGCTAACCAAGAATATATGCCCTGCCCAGGAATTAATTTTTTTTCTGGCTCTTGAGCTCTTGATCTGCTAAGATCATATTGTGGAATTGAGTTATAAAACAACATTGTGTGGGTACTATAATCCCTTGCTACATGTGTAAAGTTCACACTCAGTACTCTGCCATCGTATTCTGCCTGTCACAAGTAAATGCCTTATTCTCCATTATGTAAATAGTACATGAACAGGGTATCAGGGGTTAACTTATTCTTCACCTCTTAATGTATTCATATTTCACCACTCCCATATCTAGCTCCACCCATTGTATATATAAGGAGCTGCATACGTCCATTCTGTGCTTCTATCTGTGAATATTCAGTGAATATAGAATGCCTTATGTAAATAAACAGTGATTTAGTTGAATTGATAATTCTCAACTTATTTATTGAGTCTGATCCTGAAAATATCGTAACAATCTGGTAGCAGAGGATGGTTGAATTGACTCAATAAAAACTTAAACATGTCTAAAAGAGATAGGCCCAACACCAGGGCATACAGCAAAGAAATGGAAGCGGATCAAGAAATAATCGATGAGTCCACGAATGCAATTTCGAGAGAATCTGAAGAATACACCACAGACGACGAAGAAATAATAAATGAAAACGATGACCAAGAAGAAAACGAAATAGAAAACAACGAACTCAGGTCAGAGATACTAAAACTTTTAAAAAGCCAAAAGAACGATGAAAGTCTCGTCGCGAACCTCCAAGATATACTAAAAAACAACGGAACAGTGAGAGAGAAGCACATCGCTACTGAAAAATCAAAAGACTCAAAAATAGTGAGTAATATGCTTGCAGATAAAAACGCAACGAAGAAGAAAACCAACAATCCCGTGCAAAATTTCGAATGGCAGCCATCTTGGTTTCAACAGACCCCTAAGATGAGCGAAGCAGAGCCAATCAGAAAGCAGGATTCAAAATATCTGGCGCGAAAAGCCTTACTCGATGCAAAAATGAAAGAGAAAAAAATATATACCTCAGAAGAATCAGACACAGAGAACGAAGAAGATTCAATAGACATGCAAGTAAAGTCAGCAATGAAAACGCTTTTTGCAGCATTTGGACCAAAACTGAAGATCAACAAAAAATCAACAAAAAAACAAGCAAGCGAGCCAATGCCTCAAAATCTACCCGCTCCTATCCAGACGGCGAGAGCATCGACACCTGAGCCCAGAGAGCCCTGCAGATACCGCCCCACGCCGCAGATTAATCCAAGGACCAGTGCCTTCAGCGAAAGAAAACGAGCGCCCGCTATCACCAGGACTCCAAAGATTGAGCCGGAGACTGATTCATCGGAAGAAGAACAAAGCGAGGGAGCTGCAGCAGCGAGAACCTCTCACGGTGACTCCAGGAACGAAATGAGCAACACGCATGCGCAAGACTACGCAGACAACTTCGGAAGACATGAGATGCAGAGAGAATCATGCAAACTCGTTGCGAGCATCCCCACGCCGTTTTGCAACTTTCACCATTTGCAAGACCACGGACTACCTCCGGTTGTAAGTAATGGACCCAACAATGTTGGGAATTTACCCAATGACTTCCCAAAGCTGAGGATAGATGGCATTAATTTGCAAGAATGGTATCAGCAGTTCCAGGTTGTCTTTATGAAAGAAAATTTACTCTTTTTTATTACTAACCCCCCAAAAAGACCTTGGACTCTAAAGTTAGATTGCCTACACCATAGAGCATTCTTCTTATTAATTTCCAGTGTATCTCCTGCCATGTATCACAGTATTAAGCAAAATCTGACTGTCTCAGAAATTATTCAATGCATGTTTAATTTATTTCACAGTGAAAGTGTAGCCACTACCACAAGAATGTCTAAAGATTTCTTCTCTTCTAGGATAAAGCCAGGGGTTACCATAAGTGAACATTTAATATCTTTAAACAAAATTAGAGCAGAACTGCACTTAAGGGGGGAAGTAATTTCAGATCAAACGATGAAAAGTGTTATCATCAACTCACTTGACCCATCATGGGATAATTATATGTCACATTTAGACACAATCAATCTAGGATACTTATCCATAGAAAGTCTATCTAACAAGTTAATAGCTGAAGACAATTCAAGGAGGAGTCGTTATAACAACCACATAGAACACAAACAATATAAAAAGGTAGCATTTCAAGAAAGATATCATGAACCATTTGGATGCCACAATTGTGGGTCCAGAGAACATAATAGGAGGGATTGTCCTAAAATTCTAAGAGAAAGACATAGGTCAGAATATAGAAATAGGTACAACAACAGACAACCTTCCATTGATAGACATAGGTATAGAAGTCCGCCCAACTATAGAGAACATAGAGGGGGCAGAGATAATTCAAAGGATAGAAAGCCTGGTTCACTGAATGGGCTAAACAAACATGACAACATTAACATACAACAACCAGAGAACAACAATTGGCTTATTGATTCTGGAGCAACCAATCACACTACAAATAATAAAAACATATTAACTTCTTTTGTAGAAGATAAATTTGTAATCAAAGTAGCTAATCAAGAAAAGGTTCAAGTAATAGGTAGAGGGAATGTAACCTTACCTGGCCTAGGAACAGTAGAGGGGGTATTACTAATACCTGAAATACCTCATAACATACTTAGTGCAATAAAACTAAGCAGAGATTCTGACATTAACATTGTGTTCTCAAAAGGAAAGGCAACATTAGAGAAAAACAGAACAAACATAGGCACAGTAATAATCAAAGGAGGTCTACCTTATTTAATGACAAAGGAGAAATGGTTAAACAACATTGATTCAAATATGGAAGATGACAATGAAATAGATAATGGAGACAATAGTAACAGTGACAATGAGGAACATGAAGTAACTCATAATCACAAAGATACACACAATAAAAAAAACCTAAAATAGGTAAACCAATTCACGATGAGTGTGCTCATGTCTTACATAGGAAATTAGGACATGCCAGTTTTCCTGTAGTGCAAAAGATGACTGAACATGCAGAAGGTGTTAAAATAAAAAATTGTGAAAACTATTTGGAATGCTCAGTATGTAAATCTACAAAACTCAAAACTAGTCCCAGACCTAGAAAGTCAACAAGATCAACTAACAAAATTTTTGATTTGGTACACATGGATCTAGTTGGTCCATTAACACCATCAATTACTTATAAAAAACGTTACTTTCTAACCATTGTGGATGATTATAGTCGTTATGGATTTGTTTACACATTAAAACATAAAGATGAAACCTTTCAGAAATTTAAGGAGTTTTACAAATGTATAGAAACACAACACAATATTAAAATAAAACAAATCATGACAGATAGGGGATGTGAATTCATGTCTAAGGAATTCTCCCAATGGCTAAAAGACAAAGGAATGTTACATTACACATCTAGCCCATTTTCCGCATTCCAGAACGGAGTGGTAGAGAGAAAGAACTCAACATTACAAACCATGATTAGATGCACATTAGAGGATGCTGGCTTAGGAAAACAATTCTGGTCAGAAGCCCTACAATATTCTAATTACACACAAAACAGAACTTGGTCCAGTATTGTAAATAAGACACCGTATGAAGCAATGTATAACAGGAAACCAAAACTAGCACACATGCACATATTTGGAGTCACTGCAGACGTACACATACCTAAACAGTTAAGGCGCAAGGGTGAGAACGTATCTCGAAGACTTAGATTCATGGGATACGAGACAGGTACAAAAGGATACAGATTTATCGATAGTAATAACAAATTTATAGTTTCCAGAACAGCTGTGTTCCATGAACAGGCCAACTGGTCTAGAATACATCTTAATGAAATATTCCCAAACACCAACCCAGGCACTAAACTCCAAGAAAAAAGGAATAGAGAAGAACATAGTAACAACATGCATAAAAGTAAAATCAAAACATGGACAAACAGTCAACACAAAATAAGAACAGATTCATTAACTAAAAAGGAAGCAAGGTATTTACATGACAATGATACTAAACCAGAAAGAGCAATCAGAAGTAGCAGAAACCAAGTGCCAAACAAATACAAGGATTATGTAATGTATATGAATGGAGAATCACCAACACCTAACACATATGAGGAAGTGTTAAAACTTCCTCCTGAAGAAAAGAAAAAATGGGAATCAGCCATGACTAAAGAGATGGATAGTTTACGAGGGCTAAATGTATTCACACCTACAATTGCACCAAAGGACAAAACCATCATTGGCACTAGGTGGATATATAAAATTAAAAATTTAGAGGGAGGCAATACTCTATACAAAGCTAGATTAGTTGCACAAGGTTATGCACAGAAATATCCCGAAGATTATACAGATACATACTCCCCCACAGTAAGAACAGAGAGTGTCAAGACAGCTCTGGTTATAGCATCAGCACTCAACCTCGATGTGTTCCAATATGACATACAGACTGCGTATTTACATGCAAAATTAGATAAAGAAATATATGTAAGGGCACCCCACAGTCAATACACAAACAAAAATGAAACTTGGTTACTAAATAAAAGTTTATACGGGTTGAAACAATCTGGTAAACAATGGTATGATTGTTTAGTAAAAGTACTCAAAACTATGAATTTCAATGCCACTACTGCTGATAATTGTTTCTTTGTCAAAAAAGAGGATGATTCCCTAGAATTTGTATTGATCTATGTGGATGATATTTTGTACATAGGTAAACATAATGAGAGGAGAGAAGCATTTGTAACAAAACTGAATGAACATTTTTCATTGAAATCTTTGGGTAAAGTAAATAAGTATCTTGGTGTTCAAATCAGTAAAACCAGAAGAGGATTTAAGCTTTCTCAAAAGGACAAAATCATAGAGCTCTTGAATAAATGTAATTTAAGTAATGCTAAGCCTTGTGATACTCCAATGCAAACTGATTTTTTGAAGAATACAGATGAATCATCCCCTGAATTCAAAGACAATACATTTTACAGGTCAGTCATAGGTTCACTTCTTTATATCTCCAATTGGACTAGACCTGATATTGCTTTGCCTCTCAACTTATTGTCCAGACATGTTAGCAAACCATCACTATACCATTGGGAAGCTGTCAAAAGGATATTAAGGTACTTGAAGAATAGTTTAGACTTCTGTTTGTTATTGGAACCTAATACTGTCAAAGAGCCCATCCTCACATGTTATGCCGATGCGGATTGGGCTGGCGATACCTCATGTAGAAAAAGCACATCTGGTTATTTATTCTTCCTTAACGGTTGTCCAGTTTACTGGTATACTGGCAAACAAGATCTAGTAGCCACTTCAACAACAGAGGCAGAATATGTTTGTCTATCTAAGGCAGCAAATAACCTTGTATGGTTTAACGATTTACTTTCTGATATTTGGAAGAAACCCATTTTGCCTTTTATTATGCATGAAGACAATAAAGCTGTTATCGAAATATCTAGGTCTGATGCTATTGGACAAAGGTCCAGACATATAGATATAAAGTTTAAACATGTGAGACAATTATCTCAAGATGGATTTATCAAAGCAGTTCATTGTGAAACATCAGAGCAAATAGCTGACATATTAACAAAGCCTTTGCCGTCTAAGCAACATAAATACTTGACTTCTAAATTACATGTCTTATATTGTTCTGAATCTGATTGTAATTGTTGTAATATATCGAATCGGCATTTAGAGGGGGATTTGTCACAAGTAAATGCCTTATTCTCCATTATGTAAATAGTACATGAACAGGGTATCAGGGGTTAACTTATTCTTCACCTCTTAATGTATTCATATTTCACCACTCCCATATCTAGCTCCACCCATTGTATATATAAGGAGCTGCATACGTCCATTCTGTGCTTCTATCTGTGAATATTCAGTGAATATAGAATGCCTTATGTAAATAAACAGTGATTTAGTTGAATTGATAATTCTCAACTTATTTATTGAGTCTGATCCTGAAAATATCGTAACACTGCCAGTGACACAAGTGACATCCCCAGAATGTCAGCCTTAGCCTGGGAGCAGATAAATAAAGCCCCATCTCAGTGGGTGGGTGGGGTGTAAATTCTGGAACTTTTGTGGCTGTGCAAGGATCTAAGGCTAATTTTGCCCTTAAGGTCTCTCTCCTGCCTGGCTGTTTCCCAACACTCCCCTCCCCTCCCTTCCCCCTTTCCTCCCCTCCTTTCCCCTCCCCTTTTCTTCCCTCCTTTCTCTTCTTCTCCCCTTCCCTTCCCTCCTCTCCCCTCCTTTCCTTTCCCTTCCCATCTCTTCCCCTCCCCTCCTCCCCTCCTTTCTCTTCCCCTCCCCTCCCCTTCCTTCCCTTTCCTCCTCTTCCCCTCCCCTCCTCTTCTGTCCCTTCTCTTCCCTTCCCCTTCCCCTCCCTTCCCTTCCCTTTCCTCCCCCTCTCCTTCCCTTCCCCTCCCCACCCCTTTCCTTCCCTCTCTTCCCCTCTCTTCCCCTCCCCTTCCCTTCCTTTTCCTCCCCCTCTCCTTCCCTTCCCTCCCCCTCCCCTTCTCTTCCCCTCCCCACCCCTCCCCCGCCTTCCCTCCCCACCCATTCCCCTCCTCTCCCCTTTTCTCCCCTTCCCTCCTAAAATGGATTTAGTAAATTCCTGGTAGACTTAATACTTTGAGGCAACAATAAACCTAAGCCTTTGCCCCCCAGGTCCCCAGAAACAAGCGTTGTAAAATCATTTCGTTTTGAGGAAATCCTCTTCTGGATCAAAAGCTGCTTTTTTTCTCATTTTAAACAGTTCAAATTGTTTTGGCAGCCTTTGGGGCTGAAAACAGCTGCTTTTGAGCAGAGAACAACTGCTTCCCCATCAGAACAGCTGTTTTAAATGATTGTTCTGAATCTGGACTGCTTGGGCTTCAAATGACTCCAACAGCTGTACGCAACATCCTTAAACTGAGCTGGGAGAAAACGAAGCCTCCTGTCCCTCCGGAGATAGGCCATCATAGAAATTATATGTGATTTTCACCTGGTTTTTCTTGTACGTTTCTAAGTCTGTTTCCCCCGCTTGGAAGATTTCAGCTTGAATTCCACATGAGAGGGGTAGGTATATAATTTTGAAGGATTTTGGCGATGGTTCTTTTCTTCATAGTATTGCAAATCATCACTCATTGCTTTCAGCTGAGGTTTTTGTCTCTTTACCTCGAGAAGCCTCAGAATTGGGTGAAAAAAATGAATTCCTCAGATCTTGCAAATCTTTCTTATAACGTCCCTTCTCGGATCAGGCGTGTGTGTGTGTGGGGAAAATGAAAGCAGTTTGAAAGAGAGAGAGAGAGAGAGAGACCTGGGATACAACGGAGAGATAAATCTCAGAAAACATGAGTCCTTTTTCTGACAACAGAGCGTTAGTGTCACAATATGAAAGATGAGGATGGTTTTGCACTGAGTATCCTTGATGGATGGCACTTATGACAACGGAAGCCACCAGCGTGAAATGCAAGCAGGGAGGGAGGTGGGCCTCAGAAGCCGCGTGCCGAAAGGCAGCTCTGAGCGCAAAGGATCTTCCTTGCCTGGAGGGACCAAACGCGTCTGATTTCTGGATACGAGTCAGAGGCCTTGCCCCGTAGCTAAAAGCTGTTGTGGGAAACCAAAAGAACACATAAAAACTCAGGCAGAGCTCTGAAGTCACCCTCATGGACACCATCTTGAATTTGGGCCCCAATTGGCATAGAAATATGATTAATTAAATTAAATTAAATTGTTGGAATTAAAAATCCATCTGGTTCAGTTCCATCTGGTTCAGTTCCAAGCTGGGAGAAAGGCACTGGAGACAAAATGGAGGCTGGAGGCTGATTGCAAAGAGGGTCCATTTATTAATGAATAATGAAAATAGTGGCTTGGTGGTGGGGGTCATGTGACTGGGTGGGCGTGGCTATGTAACCATGTGACCGGGGGATCAAAAGACAGAAACTCACTAAGAATGTCCTGCTGGAGCAGGGTTTGACTAGATGACCTCCAGGTCCCATCCAGCCCTGGATTATCCTCTGAAGCTGCGTCTAGTGCCAGTCCTTCCTTCCTCTCCTTTTTCCTTCCCTCCCTCCCTCCCTCCCTCCCTCCCTCCCTTCTCTCTCTCTCTCTCTCTCTCTCTCTCTCTCTCTCTCTCTTCCTTTCCTTTCCTTTCCTTTCTTTCTCTCTCTCTCTCTCTCTCTCTCTCTCTCTCTCTCTCTCTCTCTCTCTCTCTCTCTCTCTCTCTCTCTCTCTCTCTCTTTCAAAAACGGACCCCGTATTTGGCCTATACCCCCCGTTTTTGGCCTAGCAGGCTTCAGGGAAGCCTGCTGGGAGCAAAAACGGACCCCCCCACCCCTGTAAAAAAAAGGTTTTACCTTTTAAAAGCATTTTTTTATTACCAGCTTGGGCGAATAGATAGTAAAAAAATGCTTTTAAAAGGTAAAAAAAGGCTCTGACGATCACAGCTGTGGCTCACAATCATCAGAGTCTTTTTTTTAACCTTTTAAAAGCAGGGATTAACAACACTTGGACGGGTGGGCGGAGCCTCACACCTCCATCGCTATCGGTTCTCCGAACCACCTGCCACAATCGCTACCGGATCGCCCGATCCAGTCTGAATCGGGAGCATTTCACCCCTGCCTTGTAGGTCTTCTAGTCCAAACCACCCCGCCCCTGCCCAAGCAAGAGACCCTACACCTACTTGTGAGAGGTATTTTGGAGTCCTAGTGGACCGTCACTTAAATAGGAGCCAGAAGTGTGTGGCAGCAGCCAAAAAAGCCAATGCAATCCTAGGTTGCATTAGCAGAGGGACAAAATCAAGATCACATGAAGTATGAGTACCGTTTTATAAAGCCTTAGTAAGAACACACTTAAAATACTGCATCTAGTTTTGGTCACTATGTTATAATATATATAGAGACTCTGGAAAGAGTGCAGAAAAGAGCCACAGAGATTATTAGGGGCCTGGAGGTTAAAACATATGAAGAACGGTTGCAGGAATTGGGTATGTCTAGTCTAGTGAAGGGACAATGAGTGAAGGCTCAGTGGCTAAGACGTTGAGCTTGTTGATCGAAAGGTCAGCAGTTCAGCGGTTTGAATCCCTGGTGCCGCGTAATGGGGTGAGCTCCCGTTCCTTGTCCCAGCTTCTGCCAACCTAGCAGTTCGAAAGCAGGTAAAAAATGCAAGTAGAAAAATAGGGACCACCTTTGGTGGGAAGGTAACAGTGTTCCATGTGCCTTCAGTGTTTAGTCATGCCGGTCACATGACCACGGAGACGTTTTCGGTCAGCGCTGGCTCTTCGGCTTTGAAACGGAAATGAGCGCCGCTCCCTAGAGTCAGGAATGATTAGTATGTATGTGTGGGGGAACCTTTATGTTTACCTAGTCTATTGAAAAGAAGGACCAGGGGTGACATGATAGCCATCTTCCAAGCGGCTCCATCCCT
This sequence comes from Pantherophis guttatus, assembly GCF_059756535.1. Classification (NCBI taxonomy): domain Eukaryota; kingdom Metazoa; phylum Chordata; class Lepidosauria; order Squamata; family Colubridae; genus Pantherophis; species Pantherophis guttatus. The sequence goes on from NC_142076.1 coordinate 4,225,539, forward strand.
TTCAAATTTCTACAGGTCGCTCAAGAGATGGCTCTCAAGAAAAGGTCCAGGGGACTCAGGAAATCTTGTGATGGCTCCTTTACTATAGCTAACCTCATCTTCTCTGCTCATGCGCTTTTCCTAGCTCTTCTATAGTTTTTAATGATCATTGTTTTTATATATTTATTGGTTCCCTCTTTTAATTCATTGCCGTGCACCACCCATAGTCACGTTCTTATGAGATGGGTGGCCATATAAATATAAATAAATAAATGAGCAAATAAATACCCCACCTAGTGGTACCTTGACATCAGGCAGTAGACTGGCCCACCTATTGCTTGTTCCAAAGTTTCTGGAATTCTGTTCTCTTTGGAACTGAATTTAAAAGCAATTAAGCTGAGTGAGATCTGACAGGAAAAAAAAGAAAAGGATTGTTCTTTTCACCAATAAACTAGCGGCAACCAGCAAGGCCGCCAATAAAGGGAAAAACATTTTGTTCCCTCTCGACAAGAAAGCTGTGTAATCAGATGCAAGTTTAAAAGTGCTTTTGTGTTTATGTTTTTCTCTTTGTAAATGTGCTGTTGCTATTTGTCCTGGTGATGGGAATGAAATAAAGCTTTAAGCTTCAGATCCAGTTTTGGTTTCACCATCAAGATGGTGGCTTGTACCATATGCCTCTGGTAGAACCACTCTTCCTCTCCCCCCCACCCCCCAGATAGTTTGATGGTCTCCCTAAAGGAGGAAAGCACCTCAGATCAAGTGAGGTACTAATACCACTCTATAAAGCCTTAGTAAGACCACACCTAGAGTACTGCATCCAGTTTTGGTCACCACACTACAAAAAAGATGTTGAGACTCTAGAAAGAGTGCAGAGAAGAGCAACCAGGATGATGAGGGGACTGGAAACTTAACCATACAATGAACGGTTGCAGGAACTGGGCCTGGCTAGTCTAGTGAAGAGAAGGACCAGGGGAGACATGAGAGCAGTCTTCCAATACTTGAGGGGCTGCTACAGAGAGGAATGGGTCAAGCTATTTTCCAAAGCACAAGAAAAAGAAAGAAAGAAGAAAGAAAGAAAGAAAGAAAGAAAGAAAGAAAGAAAGAAAGGAAGGAAGGAAGGAAGGAAGGAAGGAAGGAAGAAAGAAAGAAAGAAAGAAAGAAAGAAAGAAAGAAAGAAAGAAAGAAAGAAAGAAAGACATCTGAGTGAACCATGGATGGACAGAAGACATGGCTAGTCTAGTGAAGAAAAGGACCAGGGGAGACAAGATAGCAGTCTTCCAATATTTGGGGGGCTGTCACAGAGAGGAGAGGGTCGAGCTATTTTCCAAAGCAGCCAAAGGCCATACAAGGAATAATGGATGGAAACTGACCAAGGAGAGATTCAACCTAGAAACAAGGAGGAACTTTCTGACAGTGAGAACAATCAACCGATGGAACAGAAGTTGCCTTCAGAAGTTGTGGGAGCTTCATCACTGGAAGCTTTCAAGAAGAGACCGGACTATCTCATCTATCAGAAATGGTGTAGGGATTCCTGCTTGGGCAGGAGGTTGGACTAGATAACCTATAAGGTCCCTTCCAACTGTGTTATTCTGTTCTGTTCTACAATGGATCTGAAAGTGTGAGGGCTACATGTTTTATCACAGACATGAAATGGATTATTTCTTTATCCAATTTTCTCCCCATAGAATGTGAAAGTATTTTGATAGTCAACAAATCTTCCCAAATATCTACCAACACTGTTTTTCTCAAGCAGATCATCCATTATATGTAATTACGCCTCAGGAACTCTAGGGAGCATTTTCCTTGTATGCACATTGGAAATATATTCCTGTCCTGTTTATTTCCAGAGGGCTCTGCCTCAGTGCCTCCACTTACTCACCCTCGGTGTGAAGGAAGCAAATTGAGAAAAGATGGAGGGCCAATCTGGTTGGAAGTGACTGATTTGTTTACAGACTCTCTTCTCAAGACGAGCTGATCAAGTTGGCTGGGTTGAGTCTGATTTTTCAATGATGTCAGGTAATGAAGCAAGGATAATGGCATTCTGAACTAATGCTTGCAATTTTCCTTTGCTGGTTGCAGTGCTATTCTCCATCATCTGCTGAGTCTGCCTTGCCTGGCTGAGATATTGGTTGAAACTGAATGTCAGGAGCGAGTTTTTACTTGTAACTTGTTCTCACGGAAAAAAATTCAGCTGTTCTGGGAAGCAACATCCCTTATCCAGCTTCTCAGTGCAAGCACGGATAAATAGATCAAGTTATTTCCAAGATAAAGTGCTCTTGATCACAGTTTACAGTTAGCTGCACCTAAAGTCTCAAGTTATATTTTAAGTTATGTTTTTGGGGTGTTTGCCATCTATTTTTTAAAAGTTACTTTCCCCTCTTAAACAGAAAGAAAATATTAGAATGTGCAGAAATGAATAGATTAACACTTGCAATTAAAGAAAAGGAAGGTTATGATTATTATAGTATATGGGAGTTATTCCATCAATGGTTAGAGAATGAATATTGAAAATTAGAAAGAAAAGCAGAGAAGTGAAATATGGAAAATGTTTTAATAAAGTTAAATAAGCTAAGAAGAGGATTGTTATAATAGTAGGTATGTAAGGTATTGGTATTAAGTTAAGAATAGACAAAATATTAAATATGGCTGTAAATCTTAATTGTTATTGCACAAAATATTTGTACCCAGATGACACACTGTTTAATGAAAGATGAAATGTTTGTATTAAAATAAAATAAAATAATTATTTAAAACAGAAAGGTATCCCACTTACAAGATTTTGTGGCCCATCATGGAAGTTTATGGAAGGATGGTTTAATAGTACAGCTTTACAAAGCCTTAACAAGACAACACTTGAAATACTGCATCCAGTTTTGGTCACCACAATATAAAAAAAGATGTTGAGACTCTGGAAAGGGTGCAGAGATGAGAAACAAGAATCATTAGGGGACATCAAAAGTCCAGTTGCCTCTTGAAAAAGAATCTTTGGGACAACCATGACCTGGATGACTGAGAATCTCCAGAGATATCCCAGCACATATGTTCACTACTGAATTAATATTATCTCACTGATCAGAAAATTATATGTTTTCTTTTTAAACTTATACATGAATTAACATGCAGAACGTTTGCTGGAATTGGGTATGTCTAGTCTAGTGAAAAGAAGGACCAGGGGTGACATGATAGTAGTGTTCCAGTATTTGAGGGGTTGCCACAAAAAAAAAGAGGGGGTCAACCTAATTTCTAAAGCACCAGCAGGCAAGACAAGAAACAATGGATGGAAATTAACCAAGGAGGGAAGCAACCTAGAATTAAGAAGAAATTTCCTAACAGTGAGAACAATCAATCAGTGGAATGGCTTGCCTTCAGATGTTGTGGGTGCTCCATCACTGGAGATTTTCAAGAAGAGATTGGACAGCCATTTGTCTGGTATGGTATAGGGCAGTGTTTCTCAACCTTGGTAGCTTGAAGATGGGTGGACTTCAACTCCCAGAATCCCCCAGCCAGCAGCGCTTCCATCTTCAAGCTTCCAAGGTTGAGAAACACTGGTATAGGGTCTCCTGCTCAAACAGGGGGTTGGACTAGTTGACCTCCAAGGTCCTTCCAATCCTGTTATTCTATGTCTGTCTGTCTATCTGTGGCATATGCTGCAAAGCTGCCTTTCTATCAAGAATTTGCATCCTGCTGATTGCTTATTTATTTATTTAGTGTATGGCATATCATACATAGACTTGAAATGTATGATATTAACATTTCGCCTAGGTTGAAAAAAAAACCAGAATAAAAATTGATGCTCTGATATACTATATGAATACAATACTCATATAGATTGGTTTGAATCAACACTGAACCCTTTTCGTTAGCAGAAATCTCTAAGAGAATTGTTAAAATTTGCCCCGTTACAGTTGCTACAGAAGTTAATGGATTTAGACTGCTTTGAATTGGAGAACCTACCATGTTTCCCCGAAAATAAGACCCTGTCTTATATTTTTTTGAACCCTGAAATAAGTGCTTGGCCTTATTGCCATGCGCTCAAAAGTCCAATTGGGTTTATTATCAGGGGATGTCTTATTTTGGGGGAAACAGGGTAGTTATTTGTTTGTTAGTTGTTGTTAGCTAATTACCATATCAAATCTCTATTACAGTCATCAACTTGCATAACTTAGTTAGTTAGAGCACTATAAAACTATTGCTGTCCAATATTTTATAATTGCTGTTTATATATAAACTATTTTATCTCATCCTATTTGATTTTAATGTATTTTACCTGTGATTTTATCGCCTTTGCATTTTCTCCTAATCTTTATCAGTTGCACAAAAATGTTATTTTATTTTTATAACGTTTGCACTGGCCTTTGACTGAAAATTCAATCAATCAATTAATTAGCCAGCCCTTCCGTATTATCTGGTCCTCGTAGTAGTTTTCATTCCTTTTTCCATTAAGACCCTTTAAATCAAGAGGCCCATAACTGCTCATGTTAGATCCCCATCCTATTAACTGGCAGATTAACCCGGTCCCATTCCAGGGCTTCGTTGTGAGGTCAAGGGAATTGAGTCACAGGATGGAGATCTAAATGGAAGCTCTTCGGTCAAAATGACCTGATTAAAAGGGATAATGAAGAACGATGAGAGTCAACAACAACCTGTAAAAGGAATTGGGGTTTTTCAGCTCTTGAAGTTAATAATTAGATTTTCCATGGTCCCTGCAGGGAGTTCTGGATCTTTGTAGATTAGGTTGTTCCATGCTTGGCTGAAAGTCAAGGTATTTTAGGAGTTAAGGCATTGAAGTGGGTGGTAGCAGCTATGAAGATGAGTGGTGGTGAGCAAGGGAAGATGGATGAAAAAGGCTGGAGTGACATATAGAAGACCAGATTAACAGAGTTGGAAGGGACCTTGGAGCTCTTCTAGTCCAACCCCCTGCTCAAGACAGGAGACCCTATACCATTCCAGACAAGTGGCTGTCCAGTCTCTTCTTAAAAGCCTCCAGTGAGGGAGCACCCACAACTTCTGAAGGCAAGCCGAGCCGTTCCACTGATTGATTGTTCTCACTGTCAGGAAATTCATCCTTAGTTCTAGCTTGAATCTCTTGATTAATTTACACCCATTGTTTCTTGTCCTGCCTTCTGGCGCTTTCGAAAGTAGGTTGACCCACAATTCTTTGTGGCAGCCCCTCAAATATTGGAACACTGCTATCATGTCATCCCTAGTCCTCTTCACTAAGCTAGACAAACCCAATTCCTTCTTCATATGTCTTAGCCTTCAGCCCCCAAATTATCTTTGTTGCCTGTGAAATCTCCCCAAAAGGAGTTTGTGGAATTTTTCAGTCATCCAGGTCACAGTTGTCTCAAAGATGCTTTTTCAAAAGGCAACTGGACTGTTTTTTCCCCTGAGGGAGACGTTTCGTTTCTCATCCAAGAAGCTTCATTGGTTCTGGCAGGATGGCAGGGTCAATGGAAGGGAAGTTCATATTTCTTTTCAGGATGAGTGTTGGTGAGGGAAGTGAAATGTCTTCTTTTTCCTCAGGGAAAAAAATCTACAAAAGGAGGTCTTTCTCTCTCACTCTCTTTCCTCGGAGATTGTTCTCCAAGGTGCTGATTCTTTCATGAGTTTTCTTAAATGGCTTCACTTTCATGTGTGAGTCTCTCTCTCTCTCATCTCTCTTTCTCTATCCCCTCTCTTTGTCTGTCTGTCTGTCTCTCATCTCTTTCTCTCTCTCTCATCTCTCTCTCTCCATCTCTTTCTCTCATCTCTCTTTCTCCCACCCCCCCTCTCTCTTTGTCTCTGTCTCTCTAATCTCTCTCTTTCTCTTTCTCTCTCTCTCATCTCTCTCTCTTTCTCTCTCATCTCTCTCTCTTTCTCTCTCTCTCTCATTGTTTGGCCATCAGGCAAACAATGTAGGCTGGTGACCCCCAGGGGAAGGGCCTTCTCTGTGGGGGCACCTACCCTCTGGAATCAGCTGCCTCCAGAGTTAAGGAGAATCCAAGACCTCGGTGCCTTCCGCCGTGCCCTTAAAACTTTCTTTTTTCAGCAAGCCGGGCTGGCTTAACATATTTTTTAACATATTTTTAATTTTTTAATTGGTTTGTTATCTTAAATTGGGGCCAAATTAATATATATCCTTTTAATTGTTTTTAATGTTTGTATTGTATGTTTTTATCTGGCTGTACACCGTCCTGAGTCCCTCGGGAGAAGGTACGGTATATAAATTCGAAATAAAATAAAATAAAAAATAAAAAAAAATCTCCTTCTCTCTCATCTCTTTCTCTCTCTCCCTCATCTCTCTCTATTTCTCTCTCCCCCTCTCTCTTTCTCTCTCTCTCTCTCATCTCTCTCTCTCATCTCTCTCTTTCATCTCTCTCTCATCTCTCTCTCTCCCTCTCCCTCTTTCTCTCTCTCCCTCATCTCTCTCTTTCTCTCTCCCCCTCTCTCTTTCTCTCTCTCTCTCATCTCTCTCTCTCATCTCTCCCTCTCCCTCTTTCTCCCTCTCCCTCTCCCTCATCTCTCTTTCTCTCTCCTCCTCTCTCTTTGTCTCTCTCTCTCTCTCTCTCATCTCTCTCTCTCATCTCTCTCTCATCTCTCTCTCCCTCTCCCTCTTTCTCCCTCTCCCTCATCTATCTTTCTCTCATCTCTCTTTCTCTCCCTCTCTCTCTTTCTCTCTCTCTCATCTCTCTCTCATCTCTCTCTCCCTCTTTCTCCCTCTCCCTCATCTCTCTTTCTCTCATCTCTCTTTCTCTCTCCCCCCTCTCTCTTTGTCTCTCTCTCTCTCATCTCTTTCTCTCTCTCATCTTTCTCTCTTTCTCTCTCTCATCTCTCTCTCTCCCCCTCTCATATCTTTCTCTCTCCCTCTCCCTCCCTCTCCCTCCCTCTCCCTCTCTCTCTCTCTCTCTCTCTCTCTCTCTCTCTCTCTCTCTCTCACACACACACACACACACACACACACACACACACACACACAATTAAAGCACTGTATCATATCGGTTTGTAAATTCTGCTTTGGGATTTTAGCAGATGAGGCTTCACACATTTCTAAAAACACATCTTTACATTAAAAAAAATGAGGGAGGCAATATCGTAATGTTGCCCAGAAAAGCATATTTTCCAACACATTTCTAAAGATGGAGCACAAAGGATTAAAAAAATGAAGTTTTCTGAATTATATCGATAATACTTCTCTCTCTGAGGGAAAGGAATGGAAAAGTTACTCATATGCGAACAAAAGCTAGAGCTTATTCTGGAATGCATTGGACCAATACAATATTTATTCCAATGTTAATATTTCATATGGGAAGCTCACATGAGCCCGAAGAGACGAAAATAGTTTTCTGTAATCACAGCAGAAAAATAGGACTTCAGTAACAGAGTCAATGCCTGGAATGCATTACCTGACTCTGTGGTTTCTTCCCCAAACCCCCAAAACTTTAACCTAAGACCGTCTACTGTTGACCTCACCCCATTCCTAAGAGGTCTGTAAGGGGCGTGCATAAGCGCACCAGCGTGCCTACCGTCCCTGTCCTAATATTCCTAGTATTCAAATTATGTTTATACTTTTACCTGTTATCTTATATATGCTTCACAAATAAATAAATAAATAAATAAAATTAAATAAATAAATAAAAAGGAGTCAGTGGGTACCAACAAAATATGACACACGATGAATGCAGAACCCAGAATTTTCAATGAACGGTGGGACACTTTGGAGAACTTTTTGAAGGGCAGAATGCAATGGAAAATGAATGCTTCCTAAAACCTTGGAATCAAATTTCACCTCTTTCAGGCCAAACAAAGTCACCCAAATGCCCTGGGGATAGGAAAAATGGCCTGTATACAGGTAGTCTTCCTCTTGCAACTATTCATTTAACAACCATTTGAAGTTATAATGGTGCTCAAAAAAGTCATCACCCTTAAAATTGCTGTAGTGTGCCCACTTATGCAGTTACGACAATTGCAGGTTCCCAGAGTTATGTCATTGCTACTTGCGACCATCCTGAAGGGTTTCCAGCAAGAGTAATCAATGTAGGAAGCCAGATTCATTTAATGACCATGGCAAAAGGAGATAGTAAAATCAGGTGTAAGACTCACTTAATGACTGCAGTGATTAGCAATGGAAGTTCTGGTCCCAACTGAGGTTGTAGGTCAAGGGAAGTCCTGCGTGCTAGGTTGCTTCTGTCGTTGGTTAGTTTCCATCCATTGCTTCTTGTCTTGCCTTCAGGTGCTTAGGAGAATAATTTGACCCCATCTTCTTTGTGGCAACCAGAGGTGGATTTCAGCAGGTTCTGACCAATTTTGAGTAGTTCGGAGAACCGGCAAATGCCACCTCTGACTGGCCCCACCCCCATCTATTCTCTGCTTCCCAAGTCCCAACTGATCAGGAGGAAATGGGGATTTTGCAATATCGTTCCCGTGGAGTGGGGTGGGAATGGAGATTTTATAGTATCCTTCCCCTGGAGTGGGGAGGAAATGGGGATTTTGCAGTATCTTTCCCCTGCCACACCCACCAAGCCACGCCCACCAAGCCATGCCACACCCACAAAACCGATGAAATTTTGAATCCCACCACTGGTGGCAACCTCTCAAATACTGGAACACTGCTATAATGTCCCCCCTAATCTTTTGCCCCTAATTCTTCTTTTTTGTTGACTAGCCAAATCCAAACCCTGCAACCGTCCTTCGTATGTCTTAGTCTCCAGGCCTTTAATCGTCTTAGTTGCTCTTCTCTGCACTCTTTCCAAAGTCTCAACATCTTTTTTGTAATGTGGTGACCAAAACTGGATGCAGGATTCCAGGTGTGTTCTTACTAAGGCTTTATAAAGCGGTACAAATATTGAAAGACTACTATTTTGTCGCCCCTAATCTTTCTTTTCATTAGACTAGATCAAGGGTCAGCAACCTGGGGTTCTGGAGCCACATGTGGCTCTTTCACCCCTTTACTGAGGCTCCCGGTCACTCAAAATATGCATCACAACTGCCAATGTGTGACACCCACTGGCACGCAATTTATTGAGCTTTTCAACCCCCGGTAGGCCAACCATGGATAAATCCAAGAAAAGAAAAGTTTGAGAAGAAAACAGAATGTTTAATTCGACTACATACCATATTTTTCAGAGTATAAGACGCACCTACCTTTTTTGGTGAGGAAAAGAAGAAAAAGAAATCTCCCTCTGCCTCTGTCTCTCTCTCTGATCAATTTTGCCTCGTTGCAGCAAACACCAAACAGTCTGCTTTACTTTCAGTTTCATTTTCAGCATAGCTTGATTAGCACAAGGAAAAAAAAATCTGCTCCAGCAATTTACCTCTTTGCAGCAAGCAGCAGAGCCCTGCGTGCAGGAGACCCTACACCAGCGGTTCTCAACCTGGGGGTTGCGGCCCCTTTGGGGGTCGAACGGCCATTTCACAGGGGTCGCCAAAGCCCTCTCTCGCCCCCCCCATGCCTTCACTCACCCTCACTCTCTGCTCTGTTGGATCACCGGCCGTTCGCTTACCCCGCCCACTCCCAATCTATTGCTGACTCCGGAGTCCCAGCTGATGGCTAGAGGAAAAAAAAAACTGTTTAAATTCTTGCCGCGGGGCTTCAAAGGGCCGCCCTATAGCCAGTGGTGGGATTCTGCTGCACCCCTCTGCACCACTATTTATTGCCAATAAATAGTGGGGGTGAGGGGCGGGCGAGCCAACAATTTAACAAATGGTTCGGTGTTTTTTTGTAATTTTATTGGCCCGCGGAGCTTCAGCATAGGCTAATTAGCCCTTGATTAGACCGGCTCCCGACTCTCAGCTGATTTGGTCTCAGCTGTTTTGCGGAGGGCTCTGCTGCTTGCTTGCAAAGAGTGCTGGAGCAATTTTTTTCCCCCTAGCTATGCTGAAAAACGAAACAGAAACTAAAGCAGGCTGTTGGCTTTGCTATTGCTGCAACTTGGAAAATTAGGCAGGCAGATTTCTTTTCTTTTTCCTCACCAAAAAAGGTAGGTGCAAACAATGGGAAATTTAGGGAAAAAGAGGAGAGTTCAAGATTTCAAAACACAAAAGGAAAAAAGCTCTATTTAACTAGGGAATTGTAATAATTGAGATACTATTAATTGAATATTGTGTTGAAAGCAGAAATGGTTAAGTTGTGGTTTGGAGGAATATATGGGGGAAATTATTTGGTTTATTATTATTGGTAAATATAATTAATTGATTTGTAAGAAATTGGATGGCATGGAAATAATTGGAATATTCATGTTCATATTGATTAATATACAAAAAAGGTAGTTATATAACTAATTGATTTATATTAAAATGTTGAATTTATATTAAACAACTGTAATATTACATAATTAACCAATGTGAGGATGGATATAAAAATAGATGACAATGGGAAGGGGTATAATATAGAATAGAAGGGAAAAATTGAATTTGATTAAGATTAGAGATGAGGATGAAGGGTGGTAATATTGGTTTTTTACAAAAATAGATGAGGAATAAATATGGCAAAAAGGAAATATAGAAATTGTAAATTTAATTGAAATGACTAAACACTGTTTAAATTTATGAACCGGCCAAGTACTCTGTTCAAAGAAAATACATTGTATGTTTGTATGTGTGTTTCTAACTATTGTTATTTATTCATATTTGTTCTTTTTTATTCTTTAAAGTTTAACAATTCATTCTTTATCTTAATATCTTTATATTTGTTTGGGGTTGGCTTTCTTCCCTTTCATCTTTTTTATTGTACAGCAATCTTTCTCCTCAAACCTACCACCTCTCTCTTTTCTTTCCTTCTTACTTTCTCTTCCTCCCCCTCTTCTTCTCCTCCCTACTTCCTCTTCCTTTCTCCTTCTCCTCCTCTCTTCCTCCCTCTCTTACCCTCACTCCTACTCTAATTTCCCTTCCCTTCCTTCATCCCTCTCTATTGCTGTATCCTTTTATGCATATGGACTACTCAGAGGGCTGAAAAAGTTATTTCTGACTGGTCCTCGCACTTTTGACCAGTCCTCGAACTTATGACTGTCCTCACATTTTACGTTTTTGCCCTATCTTGTCACCATGGTGAAGAGAAGCAGTTGTGAAATGAGTGACACGGTTGTTAAGAATGCTGCACGGGCATAAATGTGAGGATGGTCATAAGTGTGAGGACCAGTCAAAAGTGCGAGGACCTGTCAGAAATGACTTTTTTCAGCCCTCTGAGTAGACCCTATACACATAGCCATGGCCACCCGGTCACATGACCAGCTAGCCGCACCCACCCAGTCACATGACCTCCAAGCCATGCTCACAAAATAAGCCACGCCCACAGAACCGGTAGTAAAAAAATTTAGAACCCACCCCTGGTTGGGGGTCACCACAATATGAGGAACTGTATTAAAGGGTCGTGGCATTAGGAAGGTTGAGAACCACTGCCCTACACCATTTCTGACAGATGGCAGTCCAGTCTCTTCTTGAAAGCTTCCAGTAATGAAACTCCCACAACTTTTGAAGGCAACTTCTGTTCCATTAGTTCAGAGGTCTTCAAACTTGTCCGCTTTATGACTTGTGGACTTCAACTCCCAGAATTCTCCAGCCAGCTGGCTGGAGAATTCTGGGAGTTGAAGTCCACAAGTCTTAAAGCGGCCAAGTTTGAAGACTTCTGCATTAGTTGATTGCTCTCACTGTCAGAAAATTTCTCCTTATTTCCAGGTTAAATCTCTCCTTGTTCAGTTTCCATCCATTGTTCCTTTTCTGGCCTTCAGGTGCTTTGGAAAATAGCTTGACTGCTTCCTCTCTGTGGTATTTTATCTTAAGGGTAGAAATGTACTTAGTGTACATTCTCAATCTTTTTAATGCTTTTTGTGCAGCTTCTCGTTCCTTCTTTTATTGTGCTCTGCTTGGTTTTTAATATTTTGTTGATTACTGCAAGTTAATATAATTTAATGAGAATGAATGGCTACTAAATAAATAAACGATCATTTAAAAAACATTACTGCAAACTTCTCTATAACTCATAGAAAAACATTAATGACGGAATGCAAAAAACATGAATAATGGTAACTTTAAAAAATAAGTGGGAACAAAAAGTTTGGAAAATCATATTACTGTTTAAACAGAGCAATTCTTTAGAAATAACTTTGCATGATTTTTTAAATTTTTTTTTAAATTTATTTTTAAATGCTGCCCTTCTCTGGAGACTCAGAGCGGCTTACAGTGTGTTAAGCAATAGCCTTCATACTTTTGTATATTTTATACAAAGTCAGCTTATTGTCCCCACAAACCGGGTCCTCATTTTACCCACCTTAGAAAGGATGGAAGGCTGAGTCGACCGTGATAATCTTCTTTATCCATTTGATTTAAAAAATGTAATGCACTGATAATCCATTACTGTTCTTCACTTACGACAGTTCATTTAGTGACCTTTCAAAGTTACAATGGCACTGAAAAATGGGACTTATCACCGTTGCAGCACCCCCATTGTCATGTGATCAAAATTCTTTCATCCCTTTTATTGAAAGGGATGAAAAGCGAGTCAAAACTCAAAGCAGGCTCTGGGGTCCTTCAGGGCATGCAGTTCAGGATAAAGGAAATTAGGAATCCCTGCCCACCTTCTGATGTGGATCCGACCAATCCGCCGGTGTGAAGATGAATTGCACCAGCCTCTCTGAGAACCAGATACGAAGAGCTTCTCAGGGTCATTTTACAATCCACTCATTTCCCTTCCCCTTCCCTTTCATTTCCCGAGGTGTGAGAATTCTCCAGGCATTCCTGGTGCCAGGCAATGGTTATAAATCAGGTTAAAGTTTATACAAAGAGGACCGGGGAAGAAATTGGATATTTAGGACACATAGGAAAAGAACTAAATGTGACAAGCCCAAATCCCCCCCACTCTTCCACGAAGAATGGCAGATACACGGATCTGACAATAATTCCATAATCTACAAGGATGAGGGGGGGGGGAGAGATTAATAAACCTGTAGAAACTGGGAAGAAAGTATGAGTTGACCCCAAGATAACCACCTCTCTCAGTCAGTATTGATTCTGGTGTCCAGGCAAGTGATTCTCAGTAAATCACTTTTATGAACCAACCATGAACTTTTAAAAAAAAATGGGGGAGAAGGGGCAGGAAGAGAGCAGGGAACAGGAGACATTGCATTGTCTTGGAGGATGAGTGACGAACCTCCTTGGATCCCACTTCTTTTCTAAGCTTTTCCCAATTTAATGAGCAGAAGCGAGTCAGGAGGGAGTGACATATCACCAAAATGCTCTGCTAGAACTTGAATTGAATCCAAAACCATTTAGCCAACAGCTTCAGAGGGCTTCGATTGCATTGATCCAGCAGCCACTTTATGCTTCTCCACAGCTTTTGTCCATTGTGAAATATTTTTATTTTCAGGCTTCGTTTCTAGCAAAATGGCCAAGGGAAGACACTTAACTTTATCGTTATTTTCTTTTTGTCTTCTTGGGAAAAGCAGCTTGGAAGAAAAGAGGGCAGATGTGTAGCAGCCTCCAAGATTGATTGTCACTAAGCTAGGAAATAAAAGAAAGGAAACTGCCTTTTTCCTGTGTCAAAAGACTCTCTTCTAGCTCAGTGTTTTCCACATAATATACTAATATAATATAATATAATATCAGTCTTTTATATACAATCTAATTAATTAATGTCAATCAGTCAATCAGAATAGAGCTGGAAGGGACTTTGGAGGTCTTCTAGTCCAACCCCCTGCTCAAACAGGAGACCCTGTATCCAGGAGTGAAATGCTACTGGTTCGGGCTGGTTTGCCCGAACCGGTAGTAAAAAAAATGCTTTAAAAAAGTAAAAAAAAAGGTTCCAATGATCGCGCGGCACAGCTGATTGTCACCGCTGATCCTCGGAACTTTTGAAAAACTTTTTTTAGTTAAAAAATGCTTTTAAAAAGTAAAAAAAAGTTGGCCACACCCATCCAGTCACATGACCCTCCCAACAAGCCACACCCACCAAGCTACGCCCACAGAACCAGTAGGGAAAATTTTGGAATTTCACCACTGCCTGTACCATTTCAGATAAATGGCTGTCCATGTCAGATCCCTAAAAGTGATACTGCCATTCAAGTGAAGGAAGGGGGGACTTGGATTCGATTTACTAGCATGGCCTGTGTCATCAGATATTTTACAACCTATATCCTGGCGCCAAGGAAGCCTGAGATTCCCTTTACCTGCAGGAATTTATATGATAGCCATGTGGGTTGTCTCACTTTAAAGGGAAGTGGTGGGAATGCATGTTTGTTCGGGTTCTCAAAGGAAATAGTAAAGAAAACATCTTCACACTTGTGTATTGGCTGAAATCTGCATTCTGACCTAAAGGGAGGGGTCTCTACCACTTTAAACCTACTGCTTTGCCTAAGGGCATTCAGATTGTGCTTTAGCTGGATGGTTTTCACTTCTGCTTAATAAAAGAATCCTTTTGAACAACTACATTTCAAGAGTTCGTACTTTCTTAAGTTGGAAGGAGAGGCGATCCTTACAGTCCAGTCTCTTCTTAAAAACCTCCAGTGATGGAGCACCCACAAAAGAGAGAAGCTTTGGTTACGGATTTGTTGGTTGTCATCCACACATTTTTGCCTCCCTTTTCCTGCAGGCACCTCTGAAAACAACCATCCTCTTTGCCTGCAAATAAACTTGACTGACTGGGCCTCCTCCTGCCTCACTTTATTCCCTTGAAAGAGAAGGACGGATAGCACGTTTCATGAGCCGGCACTACTTTCCTTTTCAAACAGCTACACCGCAGATAGCTAAACCACGTACATTATTTACGGCTTCGAGAAACTGAACTGTGGCTTGGAAGAAAACTCAATTATATTTGCACTTCTGAGAGAAAGAGAGCGAGAATAAAGAGAGGCTGCCAGTAGCTTTATTGAGCAGCTTTATTCTTGGGAGAACAGAATAGAATAGAATAGAATAGAATAGAATAGAATAGAATAGAATAGAATAGAATAGAATAGAATAGAATAGAATAGAATAGAATTCTTTATTGGCCAAATGTGATTGGACACACAAGGAATTTGTCTTTGATGCATACGCTCTCCGTGTACATAAAAAGACAAGATATATTCATCAAGAATCATAAGGTACAACACTTAATGATAGTCATAGGGTACAAATAAGCAATCAAATCCTACTAGGAAACAATATCAGTATAAATCGTAAGGATACAAACAACAAAGTTGCAGTCATACAGTCATAAGTGGGAGGAGATGGGTGATAGGAACAATGAGAAGATTAATAGTAATGCAGACTTAGTAACTAGTTTGACAGTGCTGAGGCAGGGATGAAATCCAGCAGGTTCTCACAGGTTCTGTAGAACCAGTAGTGGAAATTTTGAGCAGTTCAGAGAACTGGTAAATACCACCTCTGGCTGGCCCCAAAATGGGGTGGGAATGGAGATTTTGCAATATCCTTTCCCCAGGAGTGGGGCGGGTATGGGGATTTTGCAGTATCCTTCCCCTGGAGTGGGGTGGGAATGGAGATTTTGCAGTATACTTCCCCTGGAGTAGGGTGGGAATGGAGATTTTCCAGTATCCTTCCCCTGCCATGCCCACCAAGCCATGCCCACCAAGCCACACCACACCCACCAAGCCACGCCCACAGAACCAGTAGTAAAAAACTTTGGATTTCACCACTGTGTTGAGGGAATTATTTGTTTAGCAGAGTGATGGCATTCAGGAAAAAACTGTTCTTGTGTCTAGTTGTTCTGGTGTGCAGTGCTCTATAGCGTCGTTTTGAGGGTCGGAGTTGAAACAGTTGATGTCCAGGATGTGAAGGGTCTGTAAATATTTTCACAGCCCTCTTTTTGACTCGTGCAGTATACAGGTCCTCAATGGAAGGCAGGTTGGTAGCCATTGTTTTTTCTGCGGTTCTAATTATCCTCTGAAGTCTGTGTCTGTCTTGTTGGGTTGCAGAGCCAAACCAGACAGTTATAGAGGTGCAGATGACAGACTCAATCATTCCTCTGTAGAACTGGATCAGCAGCTCCTTGGGCAATTTGAGCTTCCTGAGTTGGCGCAGAAAGAACATTCTTTGTTGTGATTGTATTGTATTGTATTGTATTGTATTGTATTGTATTGTATTGTATTGTATTGTATTGTATTGTATAGATGTGGAAGTGATAATTATACCAGAGGGGAATTCAGATGCTCTAGCCAAGAAGTTACACAGACTGGCTTGGCCTTACCTCACTACGTACAACACCCAACCCCGTGGTCACACTCACTCCCCACTGACCCAAGTCCCTTCACTGACCCTGTAAGGAAGCCATGATTCTATTTTAGAGAGTTTCACCCTGTTGGGTAGAATGATCTCAGGTTTTAGGAGAACTTACATAGTTTGGTTTGTAGCTAATTAACAATCACAATGCTTATTTCATGCATCATTTTCAGAGGGAGAGACCACTGGTGAAATCCAATTTTTTTTACTACCGGTTCTGTGGGCGTGGCTTGGTGGGCATGGTGTGGCTTGGGGGGAGTGGCTTGGTGGGCGTGGCAAGGAAAGGATACTGCAAAATCTCCATTCCCACCCCACTCCAGGGGAAGGATACTGCAAAATCTCCATTCCTACCCCACTCTGGGGCCAGCCAGAGAGGGTATTTGCTGGTTCTCGGAACTACTCAAAATTTCCGCTACCGGTTCTCTAGAACCTGTCAGAACCTGCTGGATTTCGCCCCTGGGAGAGACCCTTCTTCCTTCTCATCTATGGAGATTCTCAGTCATCCAGGTCGTGGTTGTCCCAAAACTGCTTTTTCAATTGGCAACTGGACTTTTTTGTTTGTTTCTTCCTTGAAGACATTTTGCTTCTCATCCAAGAACTTCTTCAGTTCAGACTTCAGTTAGCAGCGAAGAAGCTGCTTGGATGAGAAGCGAAAGGCCTTCAAGGCAAAACAAAGAAAGTCCAATTGCCTCTTCAAAAAAAGAACCTTTTTGGACTTTTTCCTTCTTCTCCCTCTTGGTTGACTTTGATTAGGCTTAGAAGCTAAGCAAGTTCAAGCTATTTGGATGGGAGACACCAGGAAATCACAAAACAGCCCCTGTGGAATTTTCCATTCCTTGGAACCCTCTCTGGCATATCCCATGTCCCAGTATGAAAAGGACCATATGAATGATTTCTCTTAGGATAAAACTGAATTATGAGTAGCCAAGGAGTTTGTAGAGTACTATTAAGAAGATAGTAGTCTGTTGAACCAGTACTGTCTGAAGACATTTTCATGGTCATGTGGCCAGCATGATGTCACAAAACACCATTACCTTCCCACTGTAATGGTGCTGTAACAGGGGTGAAATGTTCCCGGTTCGGACCGGATCACCTGATCCGGTAGCGATGGAGGCGGGTGGTTCGGAGAACCGGTAGCAAAAATCCCTAACCCCACCTCCATGCCCAGCTGAGCCGCACAATCATCAGAGGCTTTTTTTTTACTTTTAAAAACATTTTTTCTACAACCTCTTCGGCCGAAAAAATGCTTTTAAAAGCTAAAAAAAAAAAATTGGCCACACCCACCCAGTCACATTACCTCACCCCCTACCAACCCACGCCCACAGAACCGGTAGTAACAAATTTTAGATTTCACCACTGTGCTGTAAGGTCCCAAAAATGTACTTGAGTCACCAGAATGCCAAAGAGAGAGGGACTCAGGAAGAGGCTTGGAAAATAACAGCTTTTATTTGTACAAAAAAAGAGCTGAGTGGACTTATTCCATGGCATATAGACAGCAACATGCAAGGAAAAAGCCACACCCGAGAAGCGTGTGACCCCAACATTCTATGCCCGCATTTAGCCAATCAGAGACAAAAGTTTCTTGCCCATGTCCCGCTTATCCATGGAGCATTCTTTGTCCATGTTCTGTCCATGCTTTTGTTATCTTACAGAGCATCCCTTGTAGCCTTGTGTGTTCGTGATTCTGGGCATCCCTCTGCTCTGGCCCCGTTATCTATGGAGCAGGATGTTCCTGGGTAACTAACTGTTTTGTTCTATCTTTCTTATTTACTCTCCAAGGATGTGCCTAGCTTTGAAGTGGATCACAGAAGCAAGAAAGCAGATAGCAAAGGTTACAATTCTTACTAAGCGAGGGTTACGGGATGAATTCCTAATAAATAATTCCTAACAGTAGCAAAATAGCACAAGCAGTTCTTAACAGAAGCAAATACCATGTTTTCCCGAAAATAAGACCCTGTCTTATATTTTTTTTGAAGCCTGAAATAAGCGCTTAGCCTTATTGCCATGCGCTCAAAAGCCCGATTGGGCTTATCAGGGGATGTCTTATTTTGGGGGAAACAGGGAAGCAAAGGTTAGACTGATTCCTGTCACTTTGTCCCTTCAGTACCTATTGATCTACTCACATTTGCATGCTTTCAAAGTGCTAGGTGGGCAGGAGCTAAGACGCAGCACTTGGGTTTCAAACTTGGCCAGTCGGCTTTCCATCGCGCCACCATCTTGGAACATCACACCTCCAAATTCTGTTTCATATTATGAACTGCTTAAAACAACACAGAAAAACTTCCAGCAGAGCATTGATATTAACCACAATGTTGTTGATGTGGGCAACTCCTGCTTGCATCTCTTGTACAGATATCTGGCTGACCTCTATTTCTGGGGGACAAAAGCTGGGCCCAGTGGAATTTTAACTCTCTTATATTCTGGGACATAAATGAAAGAAAGGAGAATTAGCAAACTTGGCGTGCTACGAATGTCACAGCTGGTAGCTCTCCTGATTGATGCCTACTCTGTCATAACTCAGAAGCTAATAAGAAGGAGTGGGAGGGAGGCTGCCTGAGGGTGGCTGGGATGTGACTGGCCTCCCCATGCATCTTCTGGTCTTGGGGGGAGGGGAAGCATCCCCTCTCCCACATTACATGGAGAAGGAAAATACAGCACTTTAAGCATCCTTTCCTTGGCAAGTAAACTCTTAGTAAATTCTTCTTCACCTGAGAATTGAATAGAATACAGAATAACAAAGTTGGAAGGGACCTTGGAGGTCTTCTAGTCCACCCCAGCTCAAGCAGGAGACCTGCCTATACCATTTCAGACCAGTTTCTTTTTGAAAGCCTCCAGTGATGGAGCTCCCACAACTTCTGAAGCCAAATTGTTCCATTGGTTGCTTGTTCTCACCGTCAGGAAATTTTTCCTTAGTTCTAGGTTGGTTGGCTCCTTGATTAGTTTCCTTTCCATCTATTCTTTCTTATCTTGCCTTCTGGTGCTTTGGAAAATAAGTTGACTTATTTCTTCTCTGTGGCAGTATTCCTCAAATACTGGAATACTGCTACCATTCCTTGAGTAATTCCTTGAGTATTTCTTTCTTCAGTATGTAAAAAAGGGACAGGACTTCAATGGCAGGATTATGGCTATCATCTTAGTTTCCCAACACACCCACCCACCCACCAGTGGTGGGTTCCACGCGGTTCTGCCTGGTTCCGCCGAGCTGGTAGCGGTGACGATATGACGCCATCGAACCGGTTCTGCCCCCCCGCCCCCCTCCGTGTTATTCTTACCTTTTATTTGGCCCCACCCCCAATCTATTGCTGCCTCCTGAATCCCAGCTGATCAGCTAGAAGGAAAAAAAACTATTTAAACTCTTGCTGCGGGGCTTCAAAGGGCCGCCCTACAGCTGATCAGTGTTAAAAGGTAGTGTGGTAGTAGACCAGAGCGCTTGAAAAACAAATAGGTAGACCGGTGCCTCCAAAAACAAATGGGTAGACCGGTGCCTCCAAAAACAAATGGGTAGACTGGTACAGCTCTGCAAGCAGTTAAAAGCCTGGTAGACCAGTACCTCTGCTAAATCCTAAATAATTGTCACATGACCATCAAGCCACACCCACAAAATAAGCCACGCCCACAGAACAGGTAGTAAAAATATTTAGAACCCACCCCTGATACCCAACCTGAACACCACTGACCTGTTTTCTCCCTTCTTCTCCCCATTCTGTGATGATCAAGGATTTCAGAGATCAGGCCTGTCTGATTTGCAACCAGACATCTTTCTTGCAAATAATTATAATTTATTCCACAACAAAGCATGGCCAAGGAACCTCATCATTTACATTTTCCCCCTACACTTTTATTGTCTTTTGTTTGTTTGTTTCATCACGCACGCCCACACGCACGAGCGCACAATCTCTGACTGAATCTGGGTGTCATTATGTTAATGAACAGATCAGTCAAGAAAAGATACCCAATTAACAGTGATGAAATTGCATTATGTGCCGTGTTTATTTCTCCCATATTGGGACTAAGTTTTATTTACATGCTAATTAAC
Source organism: Pantherophis guttatus (assembly GCF_059756535.1). Taxonomy (NCBI): domain Eukaryota; kingdom Metazoa; phylum Chordata; class Lepidosauria; order Squamata; family Colubridae; genus Pantherophis; species Pantherophis guttatus. The sequence continues at coordinate 4,245,736 of NC_142076.1, forward strand.
TTTGGTTTCAACGTGCGGGCAGCTACAGGCTTCGTGTGTGCACCCTCCAAAGGAAGCAATATCAATCAAAATTCTATTAATGCTGCAAACCTGTGTATATTCATTTAGGAAAGTCCATCGTAGTTGTTTCATCCTATAAATAAGGATACGCGAATCCATCCATTTGGGTTTTTCCTCCGTTTTTGTAAATCTGCAAAGTGTTCCATGCTGATGGCTAGTTGTCATTTGGTTTGTCCACCTTGAGAAGTTTGCGCATACGCAAAAATGGTCTCTCTAGTGTACATTTCTCCAACCATCTACATTTTTGTTTGAAATTCTACTGAGCCTTCGCCATTTCTGCAACATATGGGCAATTTTCCTCTCTACTGTTTTATCTTTCCAGTATAATAAAGGTGACAAGCAAGACTTCTGATGTATTACCTGCAGTGCTGAGTGAATGAGAAGAAAATCTTTTGTTAAATTAGTCTCATCTGCAGATCTTAAGAAGCATACTGAATCTCCTTTAACCCTCTTAATCCTTGATTTATTAATATTGGGTATTCCCACTCTTCTTGCAAATAACCAATATGCATCTTAACTGTAGTCTTTAACTGACTATATTTATAGATTGAAAATAATCCCAAACTCATTTTAACATTGATAGCAATTCAAAGAGAAATATAGAAGCTCCTCGTGGGGACTTTGACCTAAACTCTCCCAGGCAAGTCTACCTGAAAAGATGGTTACTGCCAGGATAAAATGCAGGGGAGCCCCATCTAGATCAGGGGTGCTATTCAACAGGTTCTGGAGAACCGGTAGCAGAAATTTTGAGTAGTTTGGAGAACTGGCAAATACCACCTCTGGCTGGCCCCAGAGTGGGGTGGGAATGGGGATTTTGCAATAGCCTTCCCTGGAGTGGGGTGAGAATGGAGATTTTGCAGTATCCTTCCCCTGCCACACCCACCAAGCCACACCATGCCCACTAAGCCACGCCCACAGAACCAGTAGTAAAAAAAAATTGAATTCCACCACTGATCTAGACTATACTGAGCAGCTGGAGGAAAAGCAGGATATAAATCCATGGCTTAGGGCCTGGTTATTTACAAGACCACCTTCTGCCTCCGATAACCTCCCACCGGCCAATACGCTCCCACAGAGAGGGCCTCCTCAGGGTGCCGTCTGTCAGGCAATGTCGGCTGGCGACCCCCCGGGGAAGAGCCTTCTCTGTGGGGGCACCCGCCCTCTGGAATGAGCTACCCCCAGGAATACGACCGATCTCGGACCTCCGGATCTTCCGCCGGGCCCTGAAGATTTTTTTATTTCAGCAAGCTGGGCTGGGTTAAAAATCTTTTAATTGGGGAATTTTATGGGCAAGGGGTTTTAAATTGGGGAAGCCAAAGATAAATTTAATTTTGTTTTAAAGTATTTTAATATTTGTATTGTGTGTTTTTAATTTTGGCTTTCAAAATAAATAAATAAATAAATAAATAAATAAATAAATAAATAAATAAATAAAGGGAAATATTATAATAATAATAAAGTGAGTGTAATATTAAATAGCCACAAGTGAAATTGTGCTTATGGCTATACAAAAAATTCTGCATTTCTCTTATTCCATCTAAAAAGACAGCTTCCTTTCCTTTCCTTTCCTTTCCTTTCCTTTCCTTTCCTTTCCTTTCCTTTCCTTTCCTTTCCTTTCCTTTCCTTCTTTCCCCTTCCCTCCCTTCCCTTCCCTTCCCTTCCCTTCCCAGAAAGGTTGGGGACTGCTGCATTAAGATGCAGTGGAGTCCAGCCTCTTCCCCATCTGGCCTACATTCTCCCTCTCGGTCCCTGCTTCCAGTCCTCCCAAATCCCACATTGTACTTGGCATTTTTAAACCATGTATTCTATGACCTTTCTATGCTGTAATTTATCTTCGGAAGCATGACGTCTTACAGACTCCCTGACAGAGATCCCAGAGGTGTCGATTTCTCATTTACAATATCAGCAGAATTTCCTCCATTGTGTTCCATGCATGATGTTTTGCAAATGAAAACTGATGTTTTTGCATTTCAAGAAAACTGATGGCTCCTGATGTTCTGTATTTCTGCCAGACTTAAACAGCTCTCCAGTCTCTTCTTAAAAGCCTCCAGTATTGGAGCACCCACAAGTTCTGGAGGCAAGAAGTTCCGCTGGTTAATTGTCCTCACTGTTAGGAAATTTCTACTAAGTTCTAGGTTGCTTCTGTTCTTGATTAGTTTTCATCTGTTGTTTCTTGTCCAGTCTTCTGGTATGTTGGAGAATAATTTGACCCCCTCTTCTTTGTGGCAGCCTCTCAAATATTGGAAGACTGCTATCATGTCTCCTCTGTTCCTTCTTTTTATTAGACTAGACCAGGGGTCAGTGGTGGGATTCAAATTTTTTTACTACCGGTTCAGTGGGCGTGGCTTGGTGGGCGTGGCTTGGTGGGCATGGCAGGGGAAGGATACTGCAAAATCCTCATTTCCTCCCGATCAGCTGGGACTCGGGAGGCAGAGAATAGATGGAGGCGGGGCCAGCCAGAGGTGGTATTTACCAGTTCTCCAAACTACTCAAAATTTCCGCTACCGGTTCTCCAGAACTGGTCAGAACCTGCTAAAACCCACCTCCGCCAGGTGTCAAACTCAAGGTATGTGGCCCACATCCAACCCACAGGTTGCTTAGATCTGGACTGTGGGGCTGTCCTGGAAACAGAGAAGGACCAGCCCACAGTGCCTCTGCCAGCAAAAATGGAGCTCGCGAGGACTGTTGCATGCCCCCCCTCGCTGCAACGCTCTGTTTTCACTGACAAAGGGCTGCAGGAGGCTGTCCCAGCTGAAAAGTGAGCTCAGGAGCTGGAAGAGCGCTCGGGCCACCACAGGCTCCCCCGCTGACACGAGTGATGTCATGCTGGCCACGCCCACCCCGGTTCCCCAAGGTCAAGCACAACCCTGATGCAGCCCTCAATGAAATCAAGTTTGACACCCCTGGACTAGACAGACCCAATTCCTGCAACAATTCTTCAAATGTTTTAGCCTCCAGCCCCCTAATCGTCTTTGTTGCTTTTCTCAGTTCTCAGAATAAATCCAAGGCAGAATAAGAGTCTTAGAATTCCTACCAGTGGTAGGTTGCTACTGGTTCGTCCTGGATCGGGCAAATTGGTAGTAGCAGCGGCGGTGTGAGGCTCCGCCAGGGGTGGGTTCTAATTTTTTTTACTACCGGTTCTGTGGGCGTGGCTTATTTTGTGGGTGTGGCTTGGAAGCCATGTGACTAGGTGGGCGTGGCTAGCTGGTCAGAGTCATTTCTGGAAGGTCCTCGCACTTATGACCAGTCCTCGCACTTACGACTTGACTCATTTGTTTTCTTTTAATACTGATCAGCTGTAGGACGGCCCTTTGAAGCCCCGCGGCAAGAGTTTAAACAGTTTTTTTCTCTCTAGTCATCAGCTGGGACTCAGGAGGCAGCAATAGATTGGTAATAAAATAAAATAAAAGGTAAGAATAACGTGGGGGGGTGGGAGGGGGGAGAACCGGCTCGGCCGAACTGGACCGAACTGGGAGGAACCCACCACTGGGCTCCGCCCACCCGCCCGGACACTTCTGCACATGCTCAGAAGTGTCGCGCGCACCCACAAGCGAACCGGTAACAACGGGTTTTGAAACCCGGCCCTGATTTCTACATCATTGTTATTACTGGGGGGAAATCCATCCCTTTGGACTTTGCTGCCAAAATTCAACAGTGCAATTGTGGCTGGTTCAAAGCCAAACAGTAGGATTTGAAGGTCACCATGTTACTTACATTTAATACTAGACAAAGCTGGAGGCTACAAGGCTGGGTCTAGAGAAACCGAAAGCGGAAGGTTCACACTTGTGGTGCAGAAACAAAATGCAAATTCGGGTGGAAGCAGGGATGAAATCCAGCAATTCTGACAGATTCTGGAGAACCAGCAGCGGAAATTTTGAGTAGTTTGGAGAACCGGCAAATACCACCTCTGGCTGGCCCCAGAGTGGGATGGGAATGGAGATTTTGCAGTATCCTTCCCCTGCCACGCCCACCAAGCCATGCCCACCAAGCCACACCCACAGAACCGGTAGTAAAAAAATGTGGATTTCATCACTGGGTGGAAGGGCTTGCCTTCAGAAGTTGTGGGTGCCCCATCACTGGAGGCTTATAAAAAGAGACTAGACAGCCACTTTTCTGGAATGGTACACGGTCTTCTGCTCCAGCAGGGGCTTGAACTAGAACAGGGGTGTCAAACTCAAGGTCCAGGGACCGGATCTGACCCGCAGGATGCTTAGATCTGGTCTTCAAGGCCGCCCTGAAAACAGCAAAGGACCGGCCCGCAGAACCTCTGCCAGCGAAAATAGACCTCGGGAGGGCTGTGTGCGGCCCTCCCGAGCTCTGTTTTTGCTGGCAGAGGGTTGCAGGAAGCCATCACAGCCGAAAACGGAGCTCGGGAGCCTGTTTTCGCTGGCAGAGCATTCAGGCCGCCACAAGCGCCCCCCCCCACGAGTGATGTTGAGCTGGCCACGCCCACCCTGGCCATGCCCACCCTGCCCGCCACCAAAGTCAAACACAACTCTGATGCGGCCCTCAGTGAAATCAAGTTTGACACCCCTGGACTAGAAGACTTCCAAGGTCCCTTCCAACTTTTTTATTCTATTCTATTTTATTGGGAAAGAGATCTGATCTTTGCCACGGGTTTCTCTTGGTTTCCTTCTTGGTAGAAAATGTCCTTTTTAACGGATTCTGTAGGATGAATATTTCATCTAAATGTGTCACTGCTCTTAATCAGAGACTGTATAGGATCTATCAGACATCGGTTGATTGAAGTGTTCTCCATGTTATGCCAAATGGCGTCTTGATTGATGCTGGAACATGGTGCCCTTTGCGTCAGTGGGCTCCAACTGCCATGGTGGCCTTGTGCTGTCACCACTCAAGATATCTCCTTTCCCGGCTGAAGACTGATTAGTCATACATTAAAGTCCAACCATTAGAGAGGCTCAAAATTCCATACTGTTCAGGTTTTTTTAAAAGTACTGCAACACCAAAAATTGTCCTTGCATCTGGCTTTTGCTATTCACCTTCATTTAATGGAAAAAATATATAAGATGTTCTCATATACTCCTCAATGGAAGAGAGTTTTAGAAATATTTTCATGAGTGATATTTTTGCATTTACCTAAAGAGGGCTAAAAAAATATCTGCAGACCCCTCACATCCTAGACATAATCTATTTCAACTTCTCCCCTCAGGACGCCGCTATAGGGCAATGTGTGCCAAAACAACCAGATATGAAGATAGTATTTTCCCCTGTGCCATCACTCTGCTGAACACTTAATTCCCACAGCACGGTCTCATTTCTCATCTTGGTGTCTTATGATTTATCACTTCTTGTTTGTAACATGATTAATGGTTGTAACTATGATTTATTATCTAGGTCCTATTGCTTACTTTTTACATGTACATTGTGGGCTTATGCACTGGAGACAAATTCCTGGTGTGTCTAATCACACTTGGCCAAATGAAATTATTCTATTCTATTCTATTCTATTCTATTCTATTCTATTCTATTCTATTCTATTCTATTCTATTCTATTCTATTCTATTCTATTCTATTCTATCCTAAACAGAGGGACAGCATCAAGATCACAAGAAATGATATTGTTTTATACCACACTAGTGAGGCCAAACTTCGAATACTGCATCCAGTTCTGGTCACCATGATAAAAAAAACAAAATACCAAGACCCTAGAAAGAGGACAGAGAAGAACAAGAAAGTGACAAAGTGATGGAGACTAAATCATATGATGAACATTTGAAGGATTGAGGTCTGGAAGAGAAGGATTAAGGGTGATCTGACAGCTATCTTCTAGTACTTTGAGGGGCTGTTACAAGAATAAGGGATCAACTTATTTTCCAAAGCACCCGAGAGCAGGACAAGAGAGAACAGGTGAAGGATCATTAAAAGAGAGATCCAACTTACAAGAAGAAATTTCCTGACATTGAAAACAATTAATGAAATAGTTTGCCTCCCAGAGTTGTGGGTGTGCTTCATTGCTGGAGGTTTTCAAAGAATAGACTGGACAACCATTTGACCAGGATGACCTAAGGCAGAAGTCTTCAAACGTGGCAGTTTTAAGACTTGTGGACTTCAATTCCCAGAATTCTCCAGCCACCTATGTTGGCTGGAGAATTCTGGGAATTGAAGTCCACAAGTCTTAAAGCTGCCACATTTGGAGACCCCTGACTTAAGGTCTCCTGCCACGAGCAGGGCGTTGAACTAGAAGACCTTAAAGGTCCCTTCCAAGCCCTACCATGGCAGAACTTCTACGTTCTGGGTGTGGGATTCTGGGGATTGAAGCCCACAGCTCTGGAGGTTGGAAACAGAAATGTGGCATGGATGCCACCTGCTGGAGTATTATTTAACACTCTGACATATACACAGAAAGCAATTCCAGGGACAAAATCCTCACATATTTATTGTTTGGAAGGGATCAGGAGCAACCTGTCTGCCTTATACGTCTGCCTTCCTGAACGTTCACAGTTCTTTGGTATTTCTAGATGGCAGGCTGCCAGGAAGGAGTTTGTTTTATTTCCCCACACGAGGTCGCCATTGGAAAATCTATCTCTCTATCTATATACACACACACACACACATGCACACGAGAGAGAGGGGGGGGAGGGAGAGAGAGAGAGAGAGAGAGAGAGAGAGAGAGAGGGATGAAAAGTCCACATGAAAAGGAAGGATGGATGATATTCAAATTCTACATCTTTATCTTAAGGAAAGCTACATCAGAAATTATGGATCGGATTTGCTTCTCTTTCCCGTTGCATGTAAAAATCCCTGTGTTTTTGTGTTAAGCCTGCAATTCTACACACAATATCTAAAGGACATTTTCCACTAAACTTTATGAGTCATGCCAAGCATTCTCATAATTTGATTAGGGCCATTAAAATGGTGATTTTGAGAGGGTGGGCCATTTCCTGAAAATATCTCTGTTGTAAAAGAACATTAAGTTAATATTCTTCACTGTTGCTTTTTTATTTCATTCTGGCTGCTTGTTTTCCTTCCTTCCTTCCTTCCTTCCTTCCTTCCTCCCTCCCTCCCTTCCTTCCTTCCTTCCTTCCTTCCTTCCTTCCTTCCTTCCTTCCTCCCTCCCTCCCTCCCTCCCTCCCTCCCTCCCTCCTTCCCACTTTTCTCAACAAATGTTTTCCAAGGCGTCTTGCTAAAGAGTTAAACATCCCAATAAAAAGTGTCAGCTAAAGCAAAGAAGCTGCATGAAGTAATTTTTATTAAGTGGTCAAACAAACAAGCAGATAGATAGATAGATAGATAGATAGATAGATAGATAGATAGATAGATAATAAAACCAGCAGATGTAAAATCAAAGAAGAGCTTCCTTTGTTAAAATAAGAGGGTATTCAATATATTCATTCAGAACAAAAATGGTTCTTTGATTAATTATGGGAAAATCCAGTGTCCGGATAAAAGGAATTATATGTAGAAATGAATGGAGGTGCCTTTGCCTGAAATCTTTGGAAACTTCCCTGAGACTAAATCATAGCTCTCTATAGGTCTGATCCTATTTCTTACAATACCAAGTTACTTGGGAGTTCAAGAGAGAGGCACGAGCATTTCCAAGACAGATTGACAGAGTTGGAAGGGACCTTGTAGGTCATCTATTCCAACCCCCTGCCCAAGCAGGAAACCCTACCGTTTCTGACAGATGGCAGCCCAGTCTCTTCTTGAAAGCTTCCAGTAATGAAACTCCCACGACTTCTGAAACCCTGTTCCATGGGTTGATTGCTCTCACTGTCAGAAAATTTCTCCTTATTTTCAGGTTAAATCTCTCCTTGTTCAGTTTCCATCCATTATTCCTTGTCTGGCCTTCAGGTGCTTTGGAGAATAGCTTGACCCCCTCCTCTCTGTGGCAGCCCCTCAAATATTGGATATTGGCAGCCCCTCAAACCCTAACCCTATCATGTCTCCCCTGGTTCTTCTCTTCACTAGAGTAGCCATGCCCAGTTCCTGCAACCGTTCATCGTATGTTTTAGCCTCCAGTCCCCTAATCACCCTGGTTGCTGTTCTCTGCACTTTTTCTAGAGTCTCAACATCTTTTTTATAGTATGGTGACCAAAACCTGTCTAAAATGGTACAGGGTCTCCTGTTTGAACAAGGGATTAGATTAGAAGACCTCCAAGATCCGTTCCAATTCTGTTATTCTGTGCTGTTAAACAACAGCATATTTCAGTTACCAAAGGGAAACATTAACTTTGCCAGAAAGTAGAGCTGGGAATAAACGGTTTTTCAAAAACCTCTCTCAAGGTTCTAGTTAGAGAAACCAAGTGGGGTGGGGTCTTTTCATCCACATTTCTCTAGAGGACTGTTGTGGCCCGCCGGTGGCCAGCAGAGCTGGCAGCAGAGTCAGACGGTGAGGAGGTTGGGGAGGAACGTGGGCCAGTCCTGGAGTCTGGGGAAAGCTCGGACGAGGGCTCTGCGTTGGAGGCAGAGAGGGGGCCAAGGCCATCTGATAGTTATGTGCAGCCTCCGGAGTCTGACAGCAGAGAGGCAGAAGAACAGTGGGAGCCTGTTCCCAGTGTGCGCATGCGCAGAGTTGCCAGGAGACAGGAACAATTAAGGAAAAAAGGTTGACATGGGAGTAAGGCTTGGAGATGATTGGCTCCTTCCATAAGATATAAAAGAGGGGACATGAGCTTTTGCAGGAAGCAATTAGTTCATCTGGCCGATTCAAGATTTGAAAATTCTGTTTATGACTCTGTGCCAAGTTTGGCCTTCCCTGCATCTGGCAATTAGCCTTCTAGCAGCGTTCCACATGAAATAGGTGGGTGTCGATAACCTTCCTCTGAAAGACTGTTTATCAAGCCTTGCGGACTGTAAATGGAAGTAATTTACAGTCGTATAAATAAAAGAGGTTTTGCAGGACTAAGATTGTGCTTTATACTTTCTAAGGAAGCCTAAGTCAGAACAAGGAAGGAGAAGTCCATCTTTGGTCCAAGACAGTGCTCCACTTTAGCAATGTTGGGAAGACTGTCACTAATGTTTTGCAAAAGAAGCAGGCCCTCCCTTGGCCATACCTCTTTGGCTGAATTACTCAGGAGCAAGCAGAGAGCCATCTGAAACTAATTCTCCAATGCTTTTGCCTGGAGCCTTTAGGAATAGCAACTCTCTCTGACGTTATTAATCTTTTCGATTTTTGAAAAAAACCCAGCATAGCCATTAAAATAATGCAAAACCCATGAAATCGACCGTTAAGAAAACTCTTAGATAGCTCAAATATCATAAAATGCTTCCTGCTAAAGGGGGAGGGGGAAATGTAACTGAAATGAAGGGGATTATTGTTAGCACAAATTAAAAAACTGGCACCTATTTCAAAGATACTTTCCCCCAGGGGTGAAATCCAGCAGGTTCTGACAGGTTCTGGAGAACTGGTAGCAGAAATTTAGAGCAGTTCGGAGAACCGACAAATACCACCTCTAGCTGGCCCCAGAGCGGGATGGGAATGGAGATTTTGCAGTATCCTTCCCTCAGGAGTGGGGAGGGAATGGGGATTTTGCAATATCCTTCCCCTGGACTGGGGTGGGAATGGAGGTTTTGCAGTATCCTTCCCCTGCCACACCCACCAAGCCATACCCTAAGGTGACCAGACGTCCCGCTTTTGGCGGGACAGTCCCGCTTTTGAGCAATTTGTCCCGCGTCCCGCGGCGTTTTAAAAAAGTCCCGATTTTTCATTCTGCCTCCTGGTTCCAGGCTGCCTCCTGAATCCCCGCTGATGGCTAGAGGGAAAAAACCTGTTTAAACTCTTGCCGCGGGGCTTCAAAGGGCCGCCCTACGTTAATTAGCTCGGCTTCCGCCTCTCAGCTGATTTGCACAGGGCTCTGCTCTTGCTAAATTGCTCAGTTTTTTTTTCCTCTTTGTGCAAACCAAGCTCAAAACGAAACTGGAAGTAAAACAGGCTGTTGGCTTTGCGGTTTGCTTGCAACGTTGGAAAATTAGGCAGCAGATTTATTTTCCTTTTCCTCACCAAAAAAGGTAAGTGCAAACAATGGAAAATTATTTAGGGCAAAAGAGGAGAGTTCAAGATTTTAAAACACAAAAGAAAAAAAAGCTCTTTTTAACTAGGGAATTGTAATAATTGAGATATTATTAATTGTATACTGTGTTGAAAGCAGAAATGGTTAAGTTGTGGTTTGGAGGAATATATGGGGGAAATTATTTGGTTTATTATTATTGGTAAGTATAATTAATTGATTTGTAAGAAATTGGATTGCATGGAAATAATTGGAATATTCATGTTCATATTGATTAATATACAAAAAAGATAGTTATATAACTAATTGATTTATATTAAAATGTTGAATTTGTATTAAACAACTGTATTACATAATTACATAATTAACCAATGTGAGGATGGATATAAAAATAGATGACAATGGGAAGGGGTATAAAATAGAATAGAAGGGAAAAATTGAATTTGATTAAGATTAGAGATGAGGATGAAGGGTAATATTGTTTTTTTAAAAAAATAGATGAGGAATAAATATGGCAAAAAGGAAATATAGAAATTGTAAATTTAATTGAAATGACTAAACACTGTTTAAATTTGTGAACCAGCCAAATATTCTGTTCAAAGAAAATACATTGTATGTATGTGTGTTTCTAATTATTGCTATTTATTCATATTTGTTCTCTTTTATTCTTTAAAGTTTAACAATTCATTCTTTTTTTTTTATATAAACTTTATTGAGGTTTTTTACAAAAAAAAATAGAAAAAAGAAAAAAGGAAAAACAAACATTCAAACAGAAACATAAAACATAAAACACATAAGTATGATAACATTTTCAATTAGTATCGGATGTGCAGTGTTTTAACTATTTACATAAATAGTATTTGGTGACATTTCAACTCACTTTTAACCAATATTTAACACACCTTTAGATCTTTCTTTCATTTTGTCATGCAACCACTTGTACCACCTTTCCCATACCATATAGTAAACAATTCATTCTTTATCTTAATATCTTTATATTTGTTTGGGGTTGGCTTTCTTCCCTTTCATCTTTTTTATTGTACAGCAATCTTTCTCCTCAAACCTACCACCTCTCTTTTCTTTCCTTCTTACTTTCTCTTCCCCCCCCTCTTCTTCTCCTCCCTACTTCCTCTTCCTTTCTCCTTCTCCTCCTCTCTTCCTCCCTCTCTTAACCGTCACTCCTACTCTAATTTCCCTTCCCTTCCTTCATCCCTCTCAATTACTGTATCCTTTTATGCATATGGACTACTCAGAGGGCTGAAAAAGTTATTTTTGACTGGTCCTCGCACTTTTGACCAGTCCTCGAACTTACGACTGTCCTCACATTTTACATTTTTGCCCTATCTTGTCATCATGGTGAAGAGAAGCAGTTGTGAAATGAGTGACATGGTTGTTAAGAATGCTGCACGGGCATAAATGTGAGGATGGTCATAAGTGTGAGGACCAGTCAAAAGTGTGAGGACCTGTCAGAAATGACTTTCCAGCCCTCTGAGTAGTCCCTATACACATAGCCATGGCCACCCGGTCACATGACCAGCTAGCCACGCCCACCCAGTCACATGGCCTCCAAGCCACGCCCACACAATAAGCCACGCCCACAATGGTGTCCCTCTTACCAATGTTAAAATCTGTTCACCTTACCCTATACACATAGCCATGGCCACCCGGTCACATGACCAGCTAGCCACGCCCACCCAGTCACATGACCAGCTAGCCACGCCCACAAAATAAGCCACACCCACAATGTCCCTCTTTACCAATGTTAAAATCTGGTCACCTTACCATACCCACCAAGCCACACCCACAGAACTGGTAGTAAAAAAATTTGGATTTCACCACTGTTTCCCCCCCCCTCCAAGAAATACGCTCAGTTCGTATTTGAATGAGGAGTTACTAATCTGTGATTTATACACAGACAAACAGAACCCCATGTTGAAAATTCTCAATTTTCCAATTGTTGAAAAGTTAGGTACAAAAAGTGGGGCGGAGGATATTAGAAAGATGTTAAATGTAAATGCTGTATATTATGAAAATACACTAAAATCTGCAAAATCTGGTCATTAAATATCTAGAAGTTTAGCTTAACTAAAAGACTTTCCCTAATATGCTGAATAGGACAAGAATTGTTCAACAATCATATTTCTCTAGGGCAGGGGTGTCAAACTCAAGGCTCGCAGGCCAGATGCGGCCCACAGGGTGGTTAGATCTGGCCTGCAGGGCCGGCCTGGAAATAGCAAAGGCCCATCCTGTGGTGCCTCTGGCAGCCAAAACAGGGTGGAGGCGGGGCCACGCGCGGACCTCTGTGCACCGTTTTGGGCCTGGACAGCCTCCTGCAGCACTCTGGCAGCCAAAACTGGGCCTGCGGGGCAGGGCTGGTATTCACTTACCTTTGCTACCAGTTCGCAAATGTGAGCACACACGCGCCACCTCCTTGCATGCACAGGACCTTCCGCACATGTGTAGAGCGTCAAAAACGGGATGTGATGACGTCCGGGCGGGTGGGCGAAGCCTTCCGCTGCCGCCACTACCGGTTCTTCCACATCGGATAGGACTAGCTGAATACCACCACTGGTGCGGAGGCCTCGCGTGGCACCCCGTGGCCCCTTTTGGGCCTGGATGGCCTGCTGCCATTCTCTGGCAGCAAAATGGGGCATGCAGGGGTGTTGCGTGCCTCCCCTGTGGCCCGTTTTGGGCCAGGACAGCCTCCTGCAGCACTCTGGCAGCCAAAATGGGGCACGGGGGGCCTTTTGCCCGCCCCCCCGTGTCCCCTTTTGTGCCTGGATGACTTCCTGCTGCACTCTAGCAGCCAAAATGGTGCATGAGGGGAGGGCTTGCATGGCCCCACCGCACCCCGTTTTGGCCGGCAGAGTGCTGCAAGAAGCAATGGTCCCATTTCCTCCACTCCCCCGGTCGGCCCGCGGAGGACAACTACAATGCTGATCTGGCCCTCGAAGAAATCCAGTTTGACATCCCTGCTAAAGTTTAGGTTCCCAACAGTGAATTTTTTTGGCTCTCTTCCCAGTTGGATAGCCATGTGTCAGCCCTTTTAGGTAGCCCAGAAAAGAAACACCAACATTTCCTTTTATTTACAGTAAAGTAATATATTACGGTAACAGACTTTTTTCAAGTCTAAAATAACTCCCCCCCATCACCTTTTAAGCCCAAGAAGCTAGGGAGGGTCCCTTCCTGAGTCATTTTTCATATCACTATTGTGTGCATGGGCTAAGCTGCCTCTTATCTGCTTCTTGCCTAGTCTGCAGCTCCTCCTCTTCCTCCTCTTCCTCCTCCAGTCCCTCAAGGACATTCTCACAGACAATTACATTATCAGTACGTGCTATGAGCTCCCCCCAGAGATACAGAGGATTCCGGACCTGCGCACCTTCCGCCGCGAGCTGAAGACGCTTTTATTTCATCAAGCTGGCCTCGCCTAAATCTTCTCCCTTTTAAGTGTAAATTTTAAATTTTTACTGTATTTTAAAATATGGGTATTTTAAATTATGGGTATTAATTCAGCCAAATTTATTTAATTCATTTTATTCGATTTTAAATTTTGTATATCTATGTGTTTTATTTCATGGCTGTGCACCGCCCTGAGTGCTTCGGGAGTAGGGCGGTATAGAAATTCAATAAAAACTAAAAAAACTAAACTAAATTATCCAAGATGCCCTGCAGGGGGCCAACTAGCTCCACACACAGAGTGGCTAAGACATTCTGCAGGAGTGTCAGCTTGCAGTACTGCAGGGCTAACTCACTACTCACTCCAGCAGTTCGAATCTCACCAGACTCAAGGTTGACTCAGCCTTCCATCCTTTCCGAGGTCGTAAAATGAGGACCCAGATTGTTGGGGGCAATAGGCTGACTCTGTAAACCGCTTAGAGAGGGCTGTAAAACGGTATATAAGTCTAAGTGCTATGGCTATCACTATCATCCAGGGCTTTTCTCCAGCAATTTTGCCTAGCATTTGGGCAAGTCCATTGCCTGTTGGGTGTTAGCTTCCCAGCAGAGTGGTACCTATTTATCTACTTGCATTTTACATACTAGGTTGGCAGAAGTTGAGGCAAGTGACAGGAACTCACTCCATCACATGGTGCTAGGGCTCAGACGTCTGGAAAAGGGTGAGAAAAACAAAAACAAAAACAGAGAACGTTTCCATGTGAATGCATCAGGCAATAAATTGGCTCTAAACTGGAAACAGTTCAATTGCTGAAATTCTTGTGATCTCTTTCGTCTCACTAAACCTTGCTTAAGAAGACCTTGAGAGAATTACTTCTGAGTCAGTCGTTCCATTCCCATGGCAAATGAAACCCTCTCCCCTCCCTCTCTCCAAACCAGGATAATTAGAACAGTACCCTTTTGCCGTAATATCGTTATCAGCGTATTTACAGAGGTTTTGCTTTCATGTTGGTTAAGGACAAGGAAAATGAGGTGAACGAGGGATGATGTGATGAAATCCCAGGGCATGGAACATCATCACTTGCCTGTACCTGATCTTCCCCAAAAACACCCCCTCTGCAAAATGTCTCGCTCTAGGTCCAGAGACAACTGCAGGAAAGGGGGGGGAGGAAAGCACCACAACGGCCCCTTCCCCTGCTGCAGCTGTCTGTCGTAAGGAGGCCCACAGTGTTGAAAATGACAGCTGTCTCTGCAGGCAGTAACCCCTCCAACACCCAATGACCTCATTTCAAAAGGCTATGTGTTACAGGACTGCATGGGGTCCCATGAGGTTTGGCAGATGCATATTTAACACACAACAGTGTGACATCACAGCTGCCGGTGCTTTAGCTCAGGGGTCTCCAAACTTGGCAACTTTAAGACTGGTGGACTTCAACTCCCAGAATTCCCCGTTTTGAAGGTAGGAGTTAAAAAGATCTTAATGACGATATACTGATGAAGCTCAGCATGATTTAGATTTTCAGGGTGGTCTTAAAAAGAAACAAAAACACTAAGAATCTTCCTGCATCGATGGACTGAAGACAGCTCCAACAACTGCTTCCTGTTGGGGCCCTAAGGAGCCCGGGCAGGCAGGCGAGGAGGGGCTGGGAGGGGAGGGGCAACTAGAGGCTGGCGAGGGACCCCTCGACGTGAGTGACATCAAGTTGGCCATGACCACCCAATCACATGACCACCCAGCCACACCCACCCAGCCGGTCATTAGGCAGATCATATTAGTGGTCCGCAGGATTTAAAATTATGAATTTAGTGGTTCCTGAGGTCCAAAAGGTTGGTGACCTCTGTCCTAGAGGACGACCATTTAAGCATGAGCCATCAGTGAGCTGCAGTTGCCAAAATAGCCAATGAAGTCCTAGGCTGCCTCAACAGAAGGATAGCATCGAGATCAAGGAGAGATTCAACCTAAGACTAAGGAGAAATTTCCTGACAGTGAGAACAACTAACCAGCGGAAGGACTTGCCCGCAGAAGTTGTGGGTGCTCCATCACTGGAGGATTTCAAAAAGAGACCGAACAGCCACTTGTTGGAAGTGGTGTAGGGTCTCCTGCTTCAGCAAGGGGCTGGACTAGAAGACCTCCAAGGTCACTTTCATCTCTATTCTATTCTAAAGTTTCCAAAGCATGAAGTGAGGGAAACCTGGATGTGTCGCTGCACCCCCAAACTAACGTTCCACATACACACACACACACCCAAAAGAAGCAGCAGCAAACTTTTGTTGATATGAATTGGTTTTGCATCCCAGTTCCCAGGATCAGCGAGTTCCTGATGATTTTATTTCACTTGGCTGCCCCCAGTCCTACGATCTGCTTTCCCACTTAATCCATGGCCATTTTGCATTAACGGGCTGATCAAAATAGTCTGTTCTTTTTATGCCGTCCTTTCCCCGTGCATCCCACGACCGCGTGGAAGAACTTATGCTTTTTATCAGCCAGTTTGCTAATTTTCATCTGCAGATGTTTGTGTTCTGCGGGGAACAAGGACAGAGACCAGACACCATTTCCCACCAAATTTACATGTGTTTTAGACTCTTACTTTCCTCTTCTCTTGGTTTTGCTATTAAAATTTTTATTTCGCTCCTGATGGTTTTAACATTCCTGATTGTAACATGATTGCCGTGCCATTTGTATGGGGCTTCCCATGTGTGCATTGTCTCCTGACTTACTGGTTGCTAAGGAAGTTTTTTTTTACATCTGTAGCTCTCTCCCAATTCACTGCCCATCTTTCCAAGGATCCAGCTGTCGGCACCAGCTGTGAAAAGACCGATTGCTGCAAAACAAAGGAAGAAGAAGAGGAGGAGGAGGAGGAGAAAGGGAAATCAATCTTTATCTGGGAGCTGCCATGTGCCACCATCTTGTTTTGACTGATGGCTGGTTCTCATGATCAAAAGGGAAGGGAAGAGGAATGGAAAACATCACTGTGGATATAAAATGCCAAATTCGCTTCCATTTCACAGTGGGAAATCATTTTTCATCGAGGCCCACCTACCCTTAGGAATAATATATTGCAGGCTGCAGGTGGGTGGGGCAACAAATCACAAATCCCTTTCTTCTGACCTGTTTCCCCCCACCTTCTTCTCTGCATACAGATCAGAGGTGGGTTTCAGCAGGTTCTGACCAATTCTGGAGAACCGGTAGTGGAAATTTTGAGTAGTTCGGAGAACCGGTAGTAAAAATTCTGACTGGCCCCACCCCCATCTATTCTCTGCCTCCCAAGTCTCAGCTGATCAGGAGGAAATGGAGATTTTGCAGTAACCTTCCCCTGGAGTGGGGAGGGAATGGAGATTTTACAGTATCTTTCCCCTGCCATGCCCACCAAGCCATGCCACGCCCACCAAGCCACACCCACAGAACCGGTAGTAAAAATCTTTGAAACCCACCACTGATACAGATAGTCCTTGATTTATAGCCACAATTGAGGTCAGAATTTCCACTGCGAAAGGAGGCGGTCATTAAGTGAGTTGTATCCAATTTTATGATATATATTTTTTTTGCCACAGTTGTTAAGCGAATCCAGCTTCCCCCATTTGCTTGCTTCTTGGACACTGGCTGGGAAGGTGGCAAAAGGCGATCCCATGACCCACTGCAACCATCATAAATACATGGTAGCTGCCAAACACACCTGAATCACGATTACGTGACCACTGGGATGGATGCGATGATCACAGGTGTGAGAAGCATCATAAATTGCTTTGTTCAGTGTAGTCCTTACTTTGAATGTCTGTGGAGAGTCTCAGTCATCCACGTCATGGTTCTCCCAAAGGTGCTTTTTCAAGAGAGAACTGGACTTTCTGGTTATTCTTCTCATCCAAGAAGCTTTTTTGGCTCTGACTGGATGGTGGGGAATGTAAGGATTTATACTCCTTGCAGACAGCTGGTCATTTGCATCCTTTTAGAGAGTCATTGACGCCACTTGGAGGTTTACCTGTGTCCTCAGGGTCACTTGAGTGATGCTCCTGGTTCCTGTAGTCTGCAATTTTTTTCTCTCTGGAAATCCATTCTTATTCCCACACCACTCCAAGGGTGTTCATCCCAAATTGCATAGCTAAAAGTCTGTAGAGATTCTCAGTCATCCAGGTCATGGTTGTCCCAAAGGTGCTTCCCCCCCACCCCAAGAGGCAACTGGACTTTCTGGTTATTCTTTGAAGTCGTTTTGCTTCTCATCCAAGAAGCTTCTTCAGCTCCTCCTTACTTTGAATGGTCACCAAACGAATAGTTGTAAGTCAAGGACTGCCTACCCTTTCATTAGGTTTCCCTTAGTCTTATATAATGCATGATCTGCTTGAGAAAAACAGTGTTGGTAGATATTTGGGAAGATTTGTTGACTATCAAAATACTTTAGGGGGGAGGGTTAGGGAGGGTTAGGGAGGACGGGAAGTTTGGGGAGGGAGGTGGGGGGGTGAAAAAAGGGGTGAAAATGTAATTGTAAAACTTTTGCAATAAAAAAAATACTTTCACATTCTATGGGGAGAAAATTGGATAAAGAAATGATCCATTTCATGTCTGTGATAAAACATGTAGCCCTCACACTTTCAGATCCATTGTAGAACAGAACAGAATAACACTAAGGAGTAAGGAGGAGAAATTTTCTGACAGGGAGAACAATCAGCCAGTGGAACAGAAGTTGCCTTCAGAAGTTGTGGGAGCTTCATCACTGGAAGCTTTCAAGAAGAGACTGGACTGCCATCTGTCAGAAATGGTGTAGGGTCTCCGGCTTGGGCAGGGGGTTGGACTAGATGACCCACAAGATCCCTTCCAACTCTGTTAGTATCTAGCACCTTGCTTCAGCAGAAACATGGAGTGTGGTATCCAGTCTTTCTTGCCAACTCAGCCACAGAAGATGGAAGCCCGCAGTCCTTTCCATGGCCATTCACTTCCCTTGCTTACAATTTCCGTCTTGCTCCCGATGCTTTTTAAACATTTATTTGAAACTGCTGGGAAACATTATCCAGTAGTCTGGTCCACCATGTCATCAATTGGCAAAAGATATCCACTTTTATTTCTTCATTTTTTTCCCCATTTACAATTCTCAGAGTGACTGCGGAATGCTCTAAGAGATATCTGGAGGTGGTTATAGAGGGATGAGAGCAAGCAAATTGAAACTAATCCAGACAAGATGGAAAAATTATTTCCCTCTCCCCTCCCACTCTCCTTGCAAAACTCAACGGCAAATCCGAGATTGTCCACCATATCCCCAATGTTCTGGCCTTTATCTTCAGGTCTATTAAAGCTCCCCAGCATTTTCTTTTGGTTATTAGACCTGCAGAATAGGGAAGGATTCGTTTCCTGTCATGGACGCTGAGGTCAGGTAAGCATTAAAGGCTGCCTCAGTAGTGAAAGCCTTTTGTGTGTTTGTCAGAAGAAGGAAAACATCAGAGGAAGGTGTCCTCTACAACAGCGGTCACCAACTGGTGGTCTGTGGACCACTGGTGGTCCACGAGAAAATGTTGGTGGTCTGCAGAAAAATTATTTGCATTTTTTATATTGCACTAAATCAGGAGTCCTCAAACTACGGCCCCTGGGCCAGATACGTGCAATTAACATTTGTGTTGCTGCAGAGAGTCTCCCCCTCCGGGGTCTTTTTGTGTGGGTTGGAGGGGGGCAGAAATTCTGACTCGGGGTCTGCTTCAGCCTCCTGATGTGGGGCTTTGGGCGAAGGCTGGAGGGAAGTGCCACTGGTGGCGAAGAGCCAGAGGACCTTGTTCCAGTGGGACTGCATCATGGCCTGGAACTGGCTGACTATCTCAGCCTGCTGAGCCTCCAGGCGCCGGTACCTGGCCTTGCACTCCCGCAGGTCTTCCCTCTGCTTGGAAAGCCTATGCTCCTAGTCCTCAGTGAGGTGCTTCTGCTGAGCCTCCTTCTCGGTGAGATCCAATTTGAACTGAGCTGTTTTGCCAACTCTTTCTCGTGGTGGCTGCTTAGTTCCAACAACTGCTTCCTGTTGGGGCCCTAAGGAGCCCAGGCGGGGTGGCGAGGAGTGGCTGGAAGGGGAGGGTCGAGTAGAGGCTGACAAGGTGTCCCTTGACATGAGTGACATCGAGTTGGCCATGCCCAACCAGTCACTTGACCACCTAGCCACGCCCACCCAGCCAGTCATTAGGCAGATCATATTAGTAGTCCGCAGGATTTAAAATTATGAATTTAGTGATCCCTGAGAGCCAAAAGGTGGTGATCCCTGCTCATCCCTTGTCTGATCTTTTCTCCATAATGTTTTTTTTCCTGATGTTCAGCTATCTATGGTGGCAAGTCCTTGGAAGGAAGAGGGAGGGGGAGGAGCCTGCAGGTGTGGGGGACATCCATCTACCAGACATTTTTCTGGCTGTGTGGGACTTCCAGTGTCAGACAGATGTGCCCAGAGTGTACACAAATTTCTGCAAAGACAAGTGTCCATATCAAATTCTATCAGCAACGTTCCCAGCAGCTGAATCATTGGCTCATTCAGGAATCTTCTGAATCATTAAGCCCATGTTGGGTTGGGGAACCTGCCAGGGTCTTTCCTTCACCCAGTTCAGATTCCAGTCCCAGAAAGAAACCCGTTGGGAGTTATTCTATTTTATATATGTACATAACCTTGGTTTGTATAAACAGAGGCATAGAATCAAAATCACATGAAGTATTAGTACCGCTTTATAAAACCTTTGTAAGACCACATTTAGAAGACTGCATCCAGTTCTGGTCACCACATTACAAAAAGATGTTGAGACTTTGGAAAAGGTGCAGGGAAGAGCAACAAGTATGATTAAAGGCCTGGAGAGTAAAACATATGAAGAATGGTTGCGGGAATGGGGTATGTCTTATCTAGTGAAAAGAAATAGAATAGAATAGAGCTGGAGGTCTTTTATTCCAACCCTCTGCCCAAGCAGGAGAATTTATACAATTTCAGATGAGTCATTGTCTAGTCTCTTTGTAAAAACTTCCAATGATGGAGCGCCCATGATTTCCAGAGTCCAGCTGTTCCACTGGTTAATTGTCCTCACTGTTAGGAAGTTTCTCCTTAATTCCAGGTTGCTTCTATCTTTGATTAGTTTCCAACTATTGTTTTTTGTCCTGCCCTCTGGTGCTTTGGAGAATAATTTTGTTGCAATATTTTCAGGATCAGACTCAATAATATTAGTAAGAGTTAAAGGTTTAAATATATTTCCTTTTATTTACAATAGGCATTCTATATTCACTGAATATTCACAGATAGAAGCGAGGAAAAGGGTGTAGGTGGCTCCTTATATATACAATGGGTGGAGCTATAAGTGGGAGTGGTGAATTATGAATACATTAAGAAGTAAAGAATAAGTTATATGATACCCCGTTCATATATTATTTACACATTAGAGAATAAGGCATTTACATCTGACAAATCCCCCTCTAAATGCCGATTCGTTATACAACACCAATTACACTCAGATTCAGGACAATACAATACATACAACTTAGAAGTTAAATATTTGTGTTGCTTAGAAGGTAAAGGCTTTGTCAATATGTCAGCTAATTGTTCTGAGGTATCACAATGCACTGCTTTAATAAATCCATCCTGAGATAATTGTCTCACATGTTTAAATTTTATATCTATATGTCTGGACCTTTGTCCAATGGCATCAGATCTAGATATTTCAATGGCTGCTTTATTATCTTCATGCATAACAAAAGGCAAAACAGGTTTTTTCCAAACATCTGAAATTAAATCATTAAACCATACAAGGTTATTTGCAGCTTTGGATAAACAAACATATTCCGCTTCTGTCGTTGAAGTGGCCACTAGTTCTTGTTTACCAGTGTACCAGTAAACTGGACAATCATTTAAGAGAAATATATAACCAGATGTACTTTTTCTACATGAGGTGTCTCCAGCCCAGTCTGCATCTGCATAACATGTAAGCTTTGGTTCTTTATTGTCTTTAGGTTCTAATATTAAGCAAAAGTCTAGTGTACTTTTCAGATATCTTAAAATTCTTTTAACAGCTTCCCAGTGATACATTGTTGGTTTGCTGACATGTCTGGATAATAGATTGAGTGGTAAGGCGATATCTGGTCTAGTCCAATTAGATATATAAAGAAGTGAACCTATGATTGATCTATAAAATGTGTTATCCTTGAATTCGGGGGAAGATTCATCAGTATTTCTTAGAAAATCAGTTTGCATAGGAGTATCACAAGGTTTGGCATTGTTTAAATTGCATTTATTTAAAAGTTCTACAATCTTATCTCTCTGAGTAAGTTTGAATCCCCTTCTAGTCTTATTAATTTGGACACCAAGATATTTGTTTACTTTACCTAGAGATTTTAATGAGAAATGTTCATTTAGTTTGGTTACAAAGGTTTCTCTTCTCTCTTTATGTTTTCCTATGTATAAAATGTCATCCACATAAATCAATACAAATTCAATGTAATCATCATCCTTTTTGACAAAAAAGCAGTTATCAGCAGTAGTAGCGTTGAAGTCCATGGTTCTAAGTACTTTCACTAAACAATCATACCATCGTTTACCAGATTGTTTTAACCCGTATAAACTCTTGTTTAACAACCAAATTTCATTTTTGTTTGTGTATTGACTGTGAGGTGCTCTTACGTATATTTCCTTATCTAGTTTAGCGTGTAGATACGCAGTCTGTATGTCGTATTGAAATACATCAAGGTTGAATGCTGATGCTACCACTAGAGCTGTTTTGACACTCTCTGTTCTTACTGTGGGGGAATATGTGTCAGTATAGTCCTCCGGATATTTCTGTGCATAACCTTGTGCAACTAGTCTAGCTTTGTATAGAGTATTGCCTCCCTCTAAGTTCTTAATTTTATATATCCACCTGGTACCAATAATTGTTTTATCCTTAGGTGCAATTGCAGGTGTAAATACATTTAATCCTTGTAAACTTTCCATCTCTTTTTTCATTGCTAATTCCCATTTTTCCTTTTCTTCACGAGGGAGTTTTAACACTTCCTCATATGTATTGGGTGTTGTTGGCTCACCATCCATATGCATTATGTAATCCTTGTATTTATTTGGCATTTGATTTCTGGTGTTTCTAATGGTTTTTTCAGGTTTACTATCGTTATCATGCAAATATCTTGCTTCCTTTTTTGTTAATGTGTCTGTCTTAATTTTGTGTTGGCTATTTGTCCAAATTTTGGTTTTGTTCTTATTTTTGTTGATATTTTGCTTTTCTATGATCCCTTCTTCGTGAGATTTTGTACCTTTATATTTATTTGGAAATATTTCATTAAGATGTAATTTAGACCAGTTAGCCTGTTCATGGAACACAGCTGTTCTGGAGACTATAAATTTGTTATTGTTATCAATGAATCTGTACCCTTTGGTACCGGTTTCATATCCCATAAATCTGAGTCTTCTGGATACGTTTTCTCCCTTTCTTCTTAATTGTTTAGGTATGTGTACATCTGCAGTGACTCCAAATATATGCATGTGTGCTAATTTTGGTTTTCTATTATACATCACTTCATATGGTGTCTTATTTACAATGCTGGACCATGTTCTATTTTGTGTGTAATTTGAATAATGTAAGGCTTCTGACCAGAATTGTTTGCTTAAGCCAGCATCTTCCAATGTGCATCTAATCATGGTTTGTAATGTGGAATTTTTCCTCTCTGCAATCCCGTTCTGGAACGCAGAAAATGGACTAGATGTGTAATGTAACATTCCTTTGTCTTTTAACCATTGGGAGAATTCTTTAGACATGAATTCGCATCCCCTATCTGTCATAATTTGTTTTATTTTGATGTTGTGTTGTGTTTCTATGCGTTTGTAAAATTCTTTAAATTTTTGAAATGTTTCATCTTTGTGTTTTAATGTATAAACAAACCCATAGCGGCTATAATCGTCCACTATTGTCAGGAAGTAACGTTTTCTATAAGTGATTGATGGAGTTAATGGACCAACTAAGTCCATGTGTACTAAATCAAAAATTTTGTTAGTTGATCTAGTAGATTTTCTTGGCCTGGGGCTAGTTTTTAGTTTTGTAGATTTACATACTGAGCATTCCAAATAGTTTTCACAATTTTTTATTTTAACACCTTCTGCGTGTTCAGTCATTTTTTGTACTACAGGAAAACTGGCATGTCCTAACTTCCTATGTAAGATGTGAGCACACTCATCATGAATTGGCTTACCTATTTTTGGTTTTTTTTCATTGTGTGCATCTTTGTGATCATGAGATGTTTTACACTCATCATTGTCACTATTGCTAATATTTTCATCATCTACTTCAATACAATCTTCCATATTTGAGTCAATGTTATGCAACCATTTTTCCTTAGTTATCAGATAAGGTAGGCCTCCTTTAATCATCACTGTGCCTATATTTATTTTATTCTTCTCCAAAATCGCTTTTCCTTTTGAAAAAACAATGTTAATGTCAGAATCTCTACTTAGTTTTATAGCACTTAGTATGTTATGAGGTATCTCAGGTATTAGCAATACCCCCTCTATTTTTCCTAGACCAGGCAAGGTTACATTCCCTCTACCTAATACTTGCACCTTTTCTTGGTTAGCTACCTTTATTACAAATTTGTCTTCTGCAAATGAAGACAATATATTTTTGTTATTAGTGGTGTGATTAGTTGCTCCAGAATCAATAAGCCAATTATTGTTCCCATTTTGCTGTATGTTAGTGTTGTCTTGTTTATTTAGCCCGTTCAGTGAGCCAGATTTTCTATCCTTTGAATTATCTCTGCCCCCTCTATTCTCTTTGTAATTTGGTGGGCTCCTATATCTATGTCTATCTATGGAAGACTGTCTATAATTGTATTTGTTTCTATATTCTGACCTATGCCTTTCTCTTGAAATTTTGGGACAGTCTCTTCTATTGTGTTCCCTGGATCCACAATTGTGGCATTTAAATGTTTCATTATATTTTTCTTGGAAAGCTACTTTCCTATATGGTTTGTGTTCTGTGTGATTGCTAGAACGATTCCTTCTTGAATTGTCTTCTGCTATCAATTTATTGGATAGACTTTCTATGGATAAATATCCTAGATTGATAGTGTCTAAATGTGACATAAAATTGTCCCATGATGAATCAAGTGAGTTGATAATAACACTTTTCATTGTTTGGTCTGAAATCACCTCCCCCCTCAAATGCAGCTCAGCTCTTATTTTGTTTAAATATATTAAATGCTCACTTATGGAAACCCCTGGTTTTACCCTAGATGAAAAGAAATCTTTAGACATCCTTGTGGTGGTAGCTACACTGTCACTGTGAAACAAATTAAACATGCATTGAATGATTTCTGAAACAGTCAGATTTGGCTTAATGCTATGATACATTGCAGGAGACACACTAGATATTATTAAGAAAAATGCTCTATGGTGTAAACAATCTATTTTTAGAGTCCAAGGTCTTTTTGGGGGACTAGTGATAAAAAATAATAAGTTTTCCTTCATAAAGACAACCTGGAGCTGTTGATACCATTCTTGCAAATTAACGCCATCAACCCTTAGCTTTGGGAAGTCACTGGGTAAATTTCCGACATTATTGTGTCCATTACTTACAACCTGAGGTAGTCCGTGGTCTCGCAAGTGTAGAAAATTGCAAAACGGCATGGGGATGCTCGCAACGAGTCTGCATGGTCTCCTCGCCAGTTCACGTCTTCCCGGACCGTCTGCGTAGTTTTGCGCATGCGCGTTGTCCATTTCTTCTTTGGAGTCGTCGTGGAAGGTTCTCTCCATTGTGGCTCGCTCGTTCTGCTCCTCTTCAGATGAATCGGTCTCTGGTTCGATTTTGGGAGTCTTGACGACGGCGACTGCTCTTCCTCTTCCCCTGAGGGCTTTGGTGCTTGCTTCGGTCTGTGGCGTAGGGCGGTACCGGCAGGGCTCTCTGGGTTCGGGCGTCGGCGTTCTCGTAGTCAGGATGGGAGCGGGCAGGTCTTGAGGCATCGGCTTGCTCGCTCGCTTCTTCGGTAGCTGTTTGTTAATTTTTAGTTTTGGCCCAAATGCAGCAAAAAGCGTTTTCATTGCTGATTTTATTTGGGAGTTTGTTGAATCATCTTCACTTTCTGATTCTGATTCTTCTGAGGAGTTTGAATCTTCTTTTTCATTTTCGTTGTTTGATAACGTTTTTCGCGCCAGAAATTTTGAATTGAGCATTTTGATTGGCTCTGCTTCGCTCACCCTGGAGGCCTGTTGAAACCAAGATGGCTGCCATTCAAAATTTCGCGCGGGATCACCGTTTTTCTTCTTCGTAATGACTTTCTCTGCAGTCATATCACTCACTATTTTTGGGTCTTTAGACTTTTCATTAGTGATGTTTTTCTCTCTCGCTGCTCCGCTGTTCTTCAGCATATCTTGGAGTTTCGCGATGAGGCTTTCATCATTCTTCTGGCTCTTTAATAGTTTTAATATCTCTGACCTGAGTTCGTTATTTTCTATTTCGATTTCCTTCTGGTCATCAATTTCATCTATTATTTCTTCGTCTTCAGTGGTGTATTCTTCGGATTCTCTCGAAATTGCGTTTGTGGATTCGTTGATTATTTCTTGTTCTGTTTCCATTTCTTTGCTGTAGGCCCTGGTGTTGGGCCTATCTTTCTTAGACATTTTTAAGTTTTTTATTGAGTCAATTAACCATCCTCTGCTACCAGCTTGTTGCAATATTTTCAGGATCAGACTCAATAATATTAGTAAGAGTTAAAGGTTTAAATATATTTCCTTTTATTTACAATAGGCATTCTATATTCACTGAATATTCACAGATAGAAGCGAGGAAAAGGGTGTAGGTGGCTCCTTATATATACAATGGGTGGAGCTATAAGTGGGAGTGGTGAATTATGAATACATTAAGAAGTAAAGAATAAGTTAACCCCTGATACCCCGTTCATATATTATTTACACATTAGAGAATAAGGCATTTACATCTGACAAATTTGCCCCCCACTTCTTTGTGGCAGCCCCTCAAATACTGGAATACTACTATCCTGTCACCCCTAATTCTTCATATGTTTTAGTCTCCAGGCCTTTGATCATCTTAGTTGCTGTTCTTTGAACTTTTTCCAAAGTCTCAACATCTTTTGTGTAGTATGGTGACCAAAATTGGTGGCATGATAGCAGTGTTCCAATATTCGAGGGGCTACCACAAAGAAGAGGGGGTCAACTTATTTTCCAAAGCACTAAAAGGCCAGACAAGAAACAATGGATGGAAATTAATCAAGGAGAGAAGCAACCTGGCATTAAGGGGAAATTTGCGGACATGGAGAACAATTAACCAGCGGAACAGCTTGCCTCCAGAAGTTGTGGGTGCTCCATCACTGGAGGCTTTAAGAAGAGATTGGACAATGGTCTGAAATAGGTTCCTTCTTCAGCAGGGGGTTAGACTAGAAGACCTCCAAGGTCCCTTCCAACTCTGTTATTCTGTTAGTTCATGCGATGTTTCTGCTCTCAGTCCCAGTTTCTGCTGGTCCCGCTGTCTCCTGCTACTCGTGGCTGTTCTAGAGTAATTTTGCTTTTTTGCATTGCAACCAGGAGGGAATGCTACTTTTCATGCCTCATTACATTTGTCTCCGGCTTCGGGCACATTACGGCTGCATTGCCAGACTGTGGAATGCAAGCATTAGCCTTTGCAATGGTACTTAAAGAATTCCTTCGGCTGTTTTTTTTTTTTTTTCAGAGGATGGGGGGAGAATTATTTGCAGATCCATATGCTGTCTGTCTTATGGCTATTAAAGCTACACAGGAATCTCAGGCCGGAAACAGAAGTGTTATGTAGAGTAGTAATCATAGGCAAGAGGCCGACCAGGGCATAAAGTCTGGCTCAGGGTAATGTGTAGCTGAGTGATTGAGGATTTGAAGCATTTATAAAGCACCTTTGAAAATGCCAAGTCTTTCCGGGTTGACCTGCAAACATTTTAAAACCTTTGTAAAACTGAAAATTGATGGTGATTATACAGGATAACATTATAAACGAAGTAAGCATATATCTAGGGAACCACTGCTAGAGCAGAAATCACATTAGAGAGGGAGGAAGGAAGGAAGGAAGGAAGGAGGGAGGGAAGGAGGGAGGAGAGAGGGAGGGAGGGAGGGGGGAGGAAGGAAGGAAGGAAGGAAGGAAGGAAGGAAGGAGGGAGGGAGGGAGGGGGGAGGGAGGAAGGAAGGAAGGGAGGGAGGAGGAGGAGGGGGAGGAATGAAGGAGGGACGAAGGAAGGAAGGAGGGAGGGAGGGAGGAGAGAGGGAGGGAGGAGGAGGGGAGGGAGGGAAGGAGAAAGGAAGGAAGGAAAGAGGGAGGGAGGAAGGAAGGGAGGAAGGGAGGAAGGAAGGGAGGAGAGAGGGAGGGAGGAGGAGGGGAGGGAGGAAGGATGGATGGAGGGAGGGAGGGAGGGAGGGAAGGAGGAAGGAAGGAAGGAAGGAAGGAAGGAAGGAAGGAAGGAAGGAAGGAAGGAAGGAAGGAAGGAAATAAGGAAGGAAATACTGGGAAAATAGAAATATCCTCACCTGAAATTGAAATGTCAAGGAAAATAAAGTATTTTGAATAAAGTATTTCTGAATCATCCCCCACTCATCCTGCCCCCCCCTTCTACACTGGAAAACACACAGAACAGGGCCTCAAAAGGTTATTATATATTTTTTTTAGGATTCAGAGAAATTCCCATTGATCAGAATATAGAATAACAGAGTTGGAAGGGACCATGGAAGTCTTCTAGTCCAACCCATTTCTCAAGCAGGAG
Source organism: Pantherophis guttatus (assembly GCF_059756535.1). Taxonomy (NCBI): domain Eukaryota; kingdom Metazoa; phylum Chordata; class Lepidosauria; order Squamata; family Colubridae; genus Pantherophis; species Pantherophis guttatus. Next base: position 4,273,867 of record NC_142076.1, read on the forward strand.
ACCCTATCAGATTGAGGGTCCCAAATTGTCAAGGATTTTATAGATTACCGCTTGCGGGGGTGGGGGCAAAAGCCCTACTAAGCAGGTATATACAAAAGTATGAAGGCTATTGCTTAAAGCATTGTAAGCCGCCCTGAGTCTCCGGAGAAGAGCAGCATATAAATCGAATAAATAAATAAATAAATAAATAAATAAATAAATAAATAAGGGGAATTTTGGGAATTGAAGTCCACACATCTTAAAGGTGTTGAGGTTGAAAAACACGGCTTTAACACGAGGACAATTTGACTGCTTTATTTCAGAATAACAAGAGTTCAAGGGCTGCTCCATCTTCACTTCCTTGCAGTGGTCTAAATGAGAGGTTTAGAATGAGAATGCAGTTAGCATTGAAAGGCATCCTTTTCTGGGGGAAAAAATCACCTGGGCCTGATTCGTAGGTTTCATGCTTAATAACATCCAGACCGTGGCTTCCTAAATGCATTCATTTCCTTATTTGATTTCATTGCATGTCCAGGTGAGGCAAAGGCAAAAATAATAAAAATAAATGTTGCTTTTTCTGCCGGCAGAATCTTTCACAGAAAGGTCGGCAGTTCGGTGCTTCGAATCCCTAGTACAGGTCTCCTGCATGAGCAGGGGGTTGGACTGGATGACCTCCAAGGTCCCTTCCAACTCTGTTACTGATTTCCACCTACTTTGTCTTTCAGGAGCTTCCCTGGCGCCTTTGTTTTTATTTACGCCTTTCTCAAAATTTTATCGCCCAGCTTCAGTGACTCAGCAGAGATGAAAAAGTACAAATAAATAAGCAAGAAGACTGAGTCCAGAGCTTTTTGCTCACCATTTCTTCCATCTATTCTTAATTCTTTCCGATGAATCAAATGGAAAAAGGAAATAATTGACCAGAGATGTCTGTGAAAATTCTCAGTCATCCAAGTCACGGTTGTCCCAAAGATGCTTTTTAAAGAGGCAACTGGACTTTCTTTGTTTTTCCTTGAAGACATTTTGCTTCTCATCCAAGAAGCTTCTTCAGTTCCGACTGAATGGTGGAGAATGGAAGGATTTATATTCTTTGCAGTCATCTGGTCGTTAGCACTCTCTCTCCAAGAGACATTGAGGCCACTTGGAGATTTATCTGTGCCCATGGGGGGTCACCTGAATAGCGCAAATGGGTGTGGAAACTTCTTGGAACTGCTGAAAGGGATTGCGTTTTAAACAGGAGATAGATGGTTGAAGACAGCAAAGTCCACATTTTGGACAGAAAGGACCGCTGTGTCAGCACTTCAAGCTGCATTTACTCTAGTGCTGACATAAGAAGAAGAAGCGGAGGCATTTGGAAAGGGACGTTTGACTTTTCACCTACTTATTTTCCCTGGAGATAATATCCCCTAGGAGATGGGATGGGAGGGGGGAAATTCCTTTGAGTTGGAGTAGATTAGGGGTAGAATGACTTGGAAGATGGCCAATGAGTGCAGGGGAGTGGGGAACGGAAAGGGAGGGTTTGGGGTCTAGAAGTCAGTGTTGGCTTCGATGGAGTCGGGTTTAGAATGCCGTGCTTAATAAATAGGAGTATTTCTTCAAAGACTTTGTTTGAAATGCAGTTTATTTGAGACGACCTCGAAACTTGACACTCTGGTTTGAAAGAGGGGTCAAGAAGGCCATCTGTTTACTACCGATTCTGTGGGCGTGGCTTGGTGGGTGTGGCAGGGGAAGGATACTGCAAAATCCCCATTCCCACCCCACTCCAGGGGGAAGGATATTGCAAAATCCCCATTCCCACCCCACTCTGGGGCCAGTCTGAGGTGGTATTTGAAGGTTCTCCGAACTACTCAAAATTTCTGCTACCGGTTCTCCAGAACCTGTCAGAACCTGCTGAATAGCACCCCTGGGTGGCCGCCATTTTGACTTTGACACAAGAACATCCCCTGGACATCCCTGGGAAAAGGCACCCATTTCCTCTACCAACTCAGCTCCAGTGGTGGATTGCCCCTGGTTCGGACCGATTTGCAAGAACTGGTAGTAAAACCAGCGGGAGGTCCTGCCCACCGCCCTGGATGTTATCATCAGCGATTTGCGCATGCACAGAAGCAAGGCGTGCGCATTCGCTTCACCTGCGCGCACGCAATCCCATTGTAAACCGGTAGTAAAGGTAAGTAGAACCCACCTCTGCTCAGCTCCATTTCTCTTCAAAAAATGGAATGTCCATAAATCACTTTTCCCTGTGTAAAGGGAAGTTATTTAATACTTTATCTAACAGTGAGGTTAGATGGGCCAATTTGAGCCTCTTTTTCAAGTAATCATTTTAGGGCTCCCAGAGGGAGCAGAATGTTTTTACCTGTTTCTCGATTTAACAATACGTTAAAATGACAGGGCTAGCTGTAGGTGCTTTTTCAAGAGGCAACTGGACTTTCTGTTTTTTCTTTTGAAGACGTTTCGCTTCTCATCCAAGAAGCTTCTTCAGCTCTGACTGAATGGTGGGGAATGGAAGGATTTATATTCCTTGCAGACAGCTGGTCATTTGCATCCTTTTAGAGGGTCGTTGAGGCCACCTGGAGGTTTATCTGTGTCCTCAGGGTTACCTGAGTGGTGCAAAGAGCCTTCTTGGCTGCAGGATGTTTTCTTGTACTGTGTCAATATAAATCCTTCTGTTCCCCACCATCCAGTCAGGGGCTGAAGAAGCTTCTTGGATGAGAAGCGAAAAATCTTCCAAGAAAAACCAAGAAAGTCCAGTTGCCTCTTGAAAAAAGCATCTCTGGGACAACCATGACTTGGATGATTGAGAATCTCCATTGACATTCCAAGGGAATAGATAATTTTATTTCTAATTCGTTACAATTAACCGGAATAAAAACAACTCAGCAGTGATGACAGAATTAAAATATGTATCATAGCGATAAAAAAATAAATAAACGAAAACTTTAAAAACAAAAAGAGAGCGACCCAGATTGGATTCATCTACCACTAGCCCTGTCGTTATTATTAAATCGAGAGCCGGTAAAAACATTTGGATCCCTCTGGGGAATGAACCTTCTTTTTGGAGGTTGAGGCTTTATGGCCACCTGTTTACATGCTCCCCCATTAATGGGTTGGTTCCCATTATCTGACGGCTGTAACCAGGGGGACCTTTTATCAGGTTCGCCTGATTCGCCAGTTGCGGCCCTTTCTTGATCGGGATTCCCTGTGCACAGTCACTCACGCCCTCGTCAGCTCTCGCCTTGACTACTGCAACGCTCTCTACATGGGGCTCCCCTTGAGGAGCACCCGGAGGCTCCAGCTGGTCCAGAACGCAGCAGCGCGGGTAGTGACGGGAGCAGCATGGCACTCCCATGTAACACCGCTCCTGCGCGAGCTGCACTGGCTCCCGGTGGTCTTCCGGGTGCGCTTCAAGGTGTTGGTTATCACCTTTAAAGCGCTCCATGGCATAGGGCCTAGCTATCTTCGAGACCACCTGCTGCTACCGACGACCTCCCATCGACCCGTGCGCTCCCACAGAGAGGGCCTCCTCAGGGTGCCATCAGCCAAACAATGTAGGCAGGTGACCCCCAGGGGGAGAGCCTTCTCTGTGGGGCCACCTACCCTCTGGAATCAGTTGCCCCCAGAGATAAGGAGAATCCAAGACCTCAGTGCCTTCCGCCGTGCCCTTAAAACCCACTTTTTCCAGCAAGCCGGGCTGGTTTAGGAAGAAATTTTTTAAATTTTTTAAATGTTTAATTGGTTTGTGGTTTTTTAAATTTTTGGGCCAAATTTATATAGATTTTAATTGTTTTTAATATTTGTATTTCATGTTTTTAATTCTGGCTGTGCACCGCCCTGAGTCCTCAGGGAGAAGGGCGGTATATAAATTGAAAATAAAAAAATAAAAAAATAAAAAAAAACTAAGAGTGAATCAGATTGAACATGGGTAACATGGATTTCTTTGGTGCAGAAAGCAAAGAGTTAGGATTGGGCCTCAGCAGTGGTGAAATCAATTTTTTTTTACTACCAGTTCTGTTGGCGTGGCTTGGTTGGCATGGCAGGGGAAGGATACTGCAAAATCTCCATTCCAACCCCACTCTGGGGCCAGCCAGAGGTGGCATTTGCTGGTTCTCTGAACTACTCAAAATTTCCACTACCGCTTCTCCAGAACCTGTCAGAACCTGCTGGATTTCATTCTTGGGCCTCAGTCACACAGTCATGGCAGCCAACCTAGCTGGCTGGAGAACTGTGGGAGTTGAAGTTCACACATCTTAGGGGAAACACTGACGCAGAAATAAAAAAACACCCATCCATTCATGCACAGAAAAAATGTTTTGATGGCCCTTTTATGGGAGAGAGTGGCAAGCTCCACCAGCTTGTCTGCAGAGGAGAAGAGTTAGGGTCTTAGTCCCAGGTTGGGCAGCCTTTGTTTTATAAAACCCTGATGTTGGGCAGGGAGCAAACCTTGCCCAATGGGCAGGATCAATAGAGCTGGACTCACTCTCTCATACCCCTAAGCTCTATCAGGTCAGGTGGCCTCATTTGTCATTTCCTGGCACATCTGCCACGGAGCAGCTGCAGAACCTGAGCCGAGTCTGCGGAGGAAGTTGGAAGATTTGCATGGGGCCCGATGGATTAGGAAAATCTGGAAGCCGGACAGATAACACTCAAGTAACAGACTGGGAAACAGTCTGAGGGGAGAGAGAGGGGTGGGGTGGGGTGGGGAAGGAGTGAATGAAATAGATTAAACCCGTCTGCTTTCACTTATGCATGGAGAGGCATTTTCCAAGAAGTCGAACTTCTGTAGTTAGATAGGTAAAATCTGTGGCCACGCGCAAAACCTGCCTCTTTTGTAAAGCTGTAATGAACACATCCCTTTCCCAAAGCTGGACCTGTTGAATTTTTTCCCCTCTTTTAGGGATTTATTTCATCCTCAGCAAACTACAAAGGCTGAACGTAACAAGTCAATCTGCTGAGTTGGATCTTTAGATTCCCAGTTATCTCATTTAGCCAATACCACTCTCAGGCTGCTTTCTCTCACCTCACCCTCACATAAGGTATCAGGAGCTGCTGATTCAGTTCTACGGAGGAATTATGGAGTCTGTCATCTGCACCTCCATAACTGTCTGGTTTGGCTCTGCAACCCAACAAGACAGACACAGACTTCAGAGGATCATTAGAACTGCAGAAAAAACCATGGCTACCAACCCGCCTTCCATTGAGGACCTATATTCTACATGAGTCAAAAAGAGGGCTGTGATAATATTTACAGACCCTTCGCATCCTGCACATAAACTGTTTCAACTCCTACCCTCAAAACGATGCTATAGAGCACTGCACACCAGAACAACTAGACACAAGAACAGTTTTTTCTCGAATGCCATCACTCTGCTAAACAAATAATTCCCTCAACACTGTCAAACTATTTACTAAGTTTGCACTACTATTAATTTTCTCATCGTTCCCACCACCCATCTCCTTCCACTTATGACTGTATGACTGTAATTTTGTTGCTTGTATCCTTATGATTTATATTGATATTGTTTCCTGATTGCTTATTTGTACCCTATGACTATCATTAAGTGTTGTACCTTATGATTCTTGACAAATGTATCTTTTCCTTTATGTACACCGAGAGCGTATGCATCAAAGACAAATTCCTTGTGTGTCCAATCACACTTGGCCAATAAAAAATTCTATTCTATTCTATTCTATTCTATTCTATTCTATTCTATTCTATTCTATTCTATTCTATTCTATTCTATTCTATTCTATTCTATTCTATAAAAAACACACACCCCTCTCTCTCTGGGTGCAAAAACCGAATCCTGATCTCTCGCTCTCCTACAGACATAAACTCACACCCCTGCACACATGTGCACACCCACTCAACCCCCCCACTCCCCTCAGCAAGTCTTCTTTATATCTGTATTGCAAATCTGTAATCTCAGGACCACCGCTCTCAGCTGTGCTGGGGAATTGTATTTTATAGTGTAAAGTCACTCTAGCGAATTCCTTGAGTTCAGCCACTATCGCTTTTCTAACACCTGCTTTGGCACAAGTTTGGTTGTACATTTGGGCATCGTGGAAGGAATTGCACGCAATTATAAATCCCAAAGAGGGGAACACTCATTGTAAAATCACCCCCCACACACAAAAAAGAGAGAGCTGGTACACAAAGCTGCCTATAGACCAATCTCACCCTTTAGACTCCTACAAACGTCCATCAGAAAAGAACACAAGCCAAACTTTGGGGTGGGGGTGGGGTGCGTCCCTTCTTTGGGCCACAAATGGAAGCAGTTAAGTTACACGCAATATGTGGCCTAATTTTTGCTCTTATCAGAGAACCAAACCCTGGAGCCCCCAAATACATATACTTCCTTGAAACCTTCCAAGAGCTGCCACCAATTGTCATTAATAGGATTTTAATCAGTGGTGAAATTCAATTTTTTTTACTACCGGTTCTATGGGTGTGGCTTGGTGGGCATGGCAGGGGAAGGATACTGCAAAATCTCCATTCCCACCCCACTTTGGGGCCAGCCAGAGGTGGTATTTGCCGGTTCTCTGAACTACTAAAATTTTCCGCTAACGGTTCTCCAGAACCTGTCAGAACCTACTGGATTTCACCCCTGATTTTAATAGATTTGAAATAACAAGAAAACTCTTAAAAATGGGAGGAAATCCTATCAATTGCATGTAGGTAATTTACAGTTGCTTAAAATAATATTAAATCAAATGCATTTTTGTTCTAACCTCATCAGCTTTTTTTCCTACTGCCTGTGCGCATATAAGATTCTTATATCTCTGCCTATAAGTTCATCGTCAGATGGATTCATAACTGGCTGACCAACCACACTCAGTGGGTAATCCTCAATGGAGCTACATCTACATGGAGAGAAACATGCAGTGGGATAGCTCAAGTCTCTGTCTTAGGCCCAGTGCTCTTCAAGATCTTCATGATAGAAGAGGAACTCATTAAATTTCTAGATGACACCAAGCTAGGGGAAACTAGCCAACACTCCCTAAGATAGGCTCAAGATACAGAAGGATCTCGACAGACTTGAACACCGGGTCCTATCTAACAAAATGAAATTCAATGGTGAGAAAACAAAGACCCTACACTTAGGAAAGAAAAACCAAATGCACAGATATTGAATAGGTGGTACCTGGCTCAATACCGTAGTAGCAACTGTGAGAGGGATCTACATGTCCTAATGGGCCATCACTTGAGTATGAGCCAACAGTGTGCTGCAGCTGCCAAAAAGGCCAATGTGATCCTAGGCTTCATCAACAGAAGGACAGTCTCAAGATCACATGAAGTGATAGTACTGCTTCATACTGGACTGGAGAGACCACACTTGGAATATTGCATCCAGAATATTCTGGTCACCTTAGTACAGTGTTTCTCAACCTTGGTAGCTTGAAGATGGGTGGACTCTGGCTGGGGGATTCTGGGAGTTGAAGTCCACCCATCTTCAAGCTTTCAAGGTTGAGAAACACTGCCTTAGTATCAAAAGATGTTTAGACTCTACCATAGAGTTCAGAGAAGAGCAACAAAGATGATTAGGGGTCTGAAGGCTAAAACATATGATGAATGGTTTCAGGAACTAGGTACCGTATTTTTCGGAATATAAGACGCCCTGTTTTCCCCAAAAAAAGAGGGGGGAAATCTGGGTGCATCTTAAACTCCAAATGTAGCCCCGCCCAGCTTCTCAAACGGAAGTTTCAGAGGCTGAAAAAAGCATCAGAAAGGAAGCTTCAGAAAAGAAGCCCCCAAACAGAGCTTCAGAAAAAAAGCCCCCAAACAGAGGCTTTTTTTCTGAAGCTGTTTCAGAGGCAGAAAAAAGTTTTTTCTGAAACAGAGTTTCAGAAGTTTCAGAGGCAGAAAAAAAAAAAAAGCAAAAAAAAAGCAAGGCACAGAGCTCACAACCAAGGAACCTGTTGCTAAAATTCCCCTCTGGGAACAGCTGATTGGGGGTATTCCGGGAGGCTGATCCACCCACCAATCAGCTTTTTTCTTACTTTCCTCCCCAAAAACTAAGGTGTGTCTTATACTCCGAAAAATACAGTATATCAAGTTTAATGAAGAGAAGAACTAGTGGTGACATGATGGTAGTACTCCAAAATTTGAGAGGTTGTCAGAAAGAAGACAGGGTCCACCTATTTTCCAAAGGGCAATTGAGGGCAAGACAAGAAGTAACGGATGGAAATGTATCAAGGAGAAATTCAATCCTGAACTAAGGAGAAATTTCCTGACAGTGACAACAATGAGTGGAACGCTTGCCTCCAGAAGTTGTGGGTGCTCCATCACTGGAGGTTTTCAAGAAGAGACTTGACAGCCATTGCATATAGGGACTTTTGCATGGGCAGCAAGTTGGTCTAGAAGACCTCCAAAGTCTCTTCCAACTCTATTATTCTGTATTTTTTTTTCCTGATTGTGGAGATATCCTCATCACTTAAGCTTAGTGCTCAAACAATCCTTCCTTAGAGGACAAGGACTGCCTTCAAGCCCCAAAGGAAACATCTTCATTTCTGAAGAAACATCTTCAAAAAACCTTCAACTCCGTTAAACAAGATGGTGAGCCCTGCTCAGGAATAAAGTTCTGAAGATGTCAAACTTTTCTGATGTCCCCTCATTCAGCGATGACTCTGTCTGCTTTGAAGATCAGATCAGAATTGTTTAGAGATGCTGCCTAAATCTTGTTGAAATCTTGTTTCCTTAGCAATTGCTTTCTGGAATGTTTTTCTCAAGTTCCCAGGCTCATTTATAGCCCTGCTGTTTCCTTCTGATCTCCTATGCAATAGTTATCAGGAGAAGACCCTCTCCCCCTTTTCAAAGATCTGGCTCCTATGTGCCATTGAACTGGGGTGGTTAACTCTGGTGGTGGTTAGATTTTCAATAATAAATGCCCTGGGTTTCGGTTGTGCTGCAAATTGCTTTGTGAACTGGGATGTCGAAAGGTGGTATGTCACAGGAATGTGGAAATGGAATAGAAACATAAATAAAACCCCTTATTCGTGACTCCAGGGAATATATTTGGTGTCGTTTCAAGCGTTTGAAATCCACATTTCCTTGTTCCTTGTCTCCCAGGGTATCGAGTGGGAAGAAGAGAATCTTACCACCAAGAGAGATTGAGGGATATTTTCCCAGGCCACAAATCCACAAAAGATACCAGAAGAATTTATGAAGTAGTAGTTAAACTAATGTACTTGGAGTCCAAGATATACCATAGAACGAGCTTAATGCTCAAATGAGTTGTGTTTTGGGTAGAAAATTATCCACCGTTTGGTCTAGTCTGGCTTCTAACGTTTCCCCAAACCATGCCCTGATCAGCCTTCTCTCTTTCCATCCCATTTTTTCCTCTTTCTTGTGGCTGCACAACAAGATCCTTATTTAGAGATTTGCTGAAAAGCATAATACAAATATGTGGAAGTCTGATCAGTTGCTAAACATCAGAACTCGAGGATGGGGTGGGGGGGTGGGCTGGCAGAAAGGGGGTAATAATGCTCCATTGGGAGGGGAAAAAAAACAGATGGAGAGTCTAAAAGTATGGAGAAACTGCTTACATCTGTTCTCAGGCAGCAACTGTTGGCTGAAAGCTTACTCCGCTAGTAGAAAGTTGAATTAATACAACCAATTGCCAGATTATACTGTTATTGTTGTTTTTTAAAAAAAATCAATTTCTTCCAAATGACAGTGAGACCAATTAATCAGTGGAACAGCTTGCCTCCAGGAGTTGTGGGTGCTCCATCACTGGAGGTTTTCAAGAAGAGATTGGGTAGAATGGTATAGGACAGAGGTCGGCAACCTTAAACACTCAAAGAGCCACAAAGGTCCTAACCAGAAGCCCCCGTTCAATTCTGGAGCCGACCGGAAGTCCAGTTCCCCCACCATAGAGTCTCCTCTTACTGTGGCGCTCTTTTTCCTCTGCTGACCGGAAGTCCGGGTCCCCCACCATAGAGTCTCCTCCTAGCACGACATCCTTTTTCCTATACCTGCCCTAACCCAAAGCCCTATCAATTGTGGAGCCAACCAGCGACAGGGAGCCTTAGCAGAGGGATGAAAGAACCACATGCGGCTCCAGAGCCACAGGTTGCTGACCCCTGGTATAGGGTCTCCTGCTCAAGCAGGGGGTTAGACTAGAAGACCTCCAAGGTCCCTCCAACTCTGTTATTCTGTTAAATGTAGAGTTTGCAAAACTCATTGTCAAATCTGTTTCTGGAGGCAGAAAAAGTTCCTTACCTGAAAGACTTATGCAACAAAAAAGGGTTAAATGTTTTTAGGCATTTATTTCAGGATGTACGAGGACCTTCTACATCTGAGCAGTATGGTGGCAATACTGTTCCACCACATACTGGGTATGTGCCCAGGGTAGAGAGGACACATATATCTCATCTTTTGAACATGGGCATAAAGCCCCAAAGGAACTTTTTTCAAGAGGCAACTGGACATTCTTGTTTTTCTTTTTTTCAGTCATCTGGTCATTTGCATCCTTTCAGAGCAGTGTTTCTTAACCTTGGTAGCTTGACGATGGGTGGACTTCAACTCCCAGAATCCCCCAGCCAGCAGCGCTGGCTGGGGGATTCTGGGAGTTGAAGTCCACCCATCGTCAAGCTACCAAGGTTGAGAAACACTGTTTTAGAGAGTCATTGAGGCCACTTGGAGGTTTATCTGTGTCCTCGGGGTCACCTGAGTGGTGCAAATGGGTGTGGAGCCTCCTTGGAACTACTCAAAGGATCATGTTGTACACTGGAGAGAGATGATATGGTATCCCTCCCCCTCTGTTGAGAGAGGGCTGTTCAATTTTGACCTAGATGGCCTCTTTGAGCCTTCTTTCAAAACAGAGGGTCCAGATTCTTGGGGGCAATATGCTGACACTGGAAACCGCTTAGAGAGGGCTGTGAAAGCACTGTGAAATGGTATATAAGTCTAAGTGCTATTGCTATTTGTTTGAAATGGTATTTCCTGACCAGGATGTTGGATTAGAAGACCTCCAAGGTCCCTTCCAGCGTATTATTCTATGCTCAACTTTAAAAAGAAAGTTAGTTGTACTGTCAGTCCAGATAAAGAAAAGAGGTGACCCAAATCCGAGAAAATCAAATACCAAGGAGCCCAAGAAGAGAATTGATTTCTACTCTCAGATGGACTTTGAAATGAAGAAATCTTTCCTTCTGGAACCTCCAGAGTCCAAGACATCAGAGAATCCAGTGTTGGCATTATGCAAGAGATTTGCCCCTATATCTCCTTTCTCTGTGTCTAATTTTAGAAACCTCCATCAGGCTCTTACCTGATTTCTGTGGAGAGAGACTCTCTGTGTTTCTAAAAAGTAATGCCCCTACAGGTAGTCCTCAACTTACAACTATTCCTTATACAACAGTTCAAAGTTGTGATGGGGCTGAAAAGGTGACTCATGACCCATTCTCAAAGTTATGAGCCACAGTGGCACAGTGGTTAGAGTGAAGTACTGCAGGCTACTTCTGCTGCCTGCCGGCTGCTTGCAATTTGGCAGTTCAAATCTCACCAGGCTCAAGGTTGACTCAGCCTTGTGCTGACTCTGTAAACCGCTTAGAGAGGGCTGTAAAGCACTGTGAAGTGGTATATAAGTCTAAGTGCTATTGCTTCACATCTGCAGACTGCCAGCAGTTCGATCCTGATGAGCACAAGATTGACTCAGCCTTCCATCTTTTCCGAGGTCTGTAAAATGAGTACCTAGATTGTTGGGGGCCAGAGGCTGACTCTGTAAACTGCTTAGAGAGGGCTCTAAAGCACTGTGAAGCAGTATATAAGTCTAAGTGCTATTGCTATTGCTATAACCATCGTACCCTCCCCACAGTCATTGTGATTGTGATGTGGGCATTTGCCAACCCTTTATACAATGGTTGCAGCATTCTGATTTGCGACCTTCCCGGTCAGCTTTCACCAAGCAAAGTCAACTGAGGAAGTTGGATTGGCTTAACGGCCATGAGATCTGCTTAACCACTATGGTTAAAAAAATGATTTCTAAAGGTCTGGTCAAGCGGTGACTCGCTTAAGGACCGCATCATTCACGACCAAAATTCTGCTCTCAGTTGTGGTTGTAGAGCCAAGGATGACCTGTGTCTGATTATTTGATTCTCCATCTGTGGTATGAGGAGGGGATCTCAGTTTTACACATTTATTTTGGAGAAATGCAAGCCAGGACCATTTTCAGAAGTCAGCAATTTTCAACTGGAACAGCAGCCATTCTGAAAGGGCTAAGCCAGTGATGGCTAACCTTTTTTTCCTCGGGTGCCAAAAGTGCACGTGTGAGTTCCCACATCCATAATGAAATGCCTCCCTGCACGCCCCGCCCTGCCCCCTGCACATGCACACACAAACCTCCCGTGCTGCCCCTCCCCCCTGCGCAGGCATCGCGATCCCCCCCGCCCCCCATTTTGGGCCTAGCAGGCCTCCCTGAAGTCTCCAGGAAGGCGAAAATGGCCTCCACAGTCCCTCCGTAGCCAGAAATGGCCTGTTTCCAGACTTCCGGTATTTCCGGGAGGCCCGTTTTTCGCCCTCCGGAGGCTTTCCTGGAGCCTCCAGGAGGACGAAAATAGCCTCCCCCGGCCCTCTGGAGGCGGGAAACAGCCTGTTTCCAGACTTCTAGTAGGCCCATTTTTCGCCCTCCCAGAGCCTCCGTGTGAGCCCTATACTTACCTGACATCCAAAACGGGCCATGTGGAGACTCCTGGGAAGAGCGGGGTGGCATGGGCATGTGCGCGCGTCTCCCTCTACACAGCTGAGACCCAAAAGTCAGCTGGCCACTCTGGGGCCAGTCAGAGGTGGTATTTGCCAGTTCTCCAAACTACTCAAACTTTCTGCTACCAGTTCTCCAGAACCTGTCAGAACCTGCTGGATTTCATCCCTGCCCTTTACCATTCTGGACAAATGGCTATCCAATCTCTTCTTAAAAACCTCCAGTGATGGAGCACCTCTATCTTCTGGAGACAAGTTGTTCCACTGATTCATTGCTCTCACTGAACGGAAAATTTCTCCTTAATTTTAGGTTGGATCTCTCTTTGATAAACTTCCATTATAGATGGCATCTACCACCTGCTAGATTAGCTAAAATGTTTAAAAATATGCCTAGCAAATGTTGGAAATGGAACCAAAAAAAGGCACATTTGTGGTGGACTTGTGTCAACGTAAAAAAAAAAATGGGCAAAGATACACAGGTGGTTAGAAAAGATGATAGGGAAACATGTAGATTTTAAAGCTGAATTGTTTTTATTAGGTATAACATCAGAAAAACCTGATAAGAAAAGTATATATTTAATATTACATGTCTTAAGAGCAGCGAGGATTATTTTCACACAATACTGGAAAAATGAAGATATGCTGTGAGATGAAGAAATAGTTAAGAAGATACCAGATTGTGCAGAAATGGATAGATTGACATTGAAAATTAAACAGAAAGAAGACGTAGAATATTATCAAACATGGAATTTATTTTACCAATGGTTGGAAAAAAGGGATGGACATTGAGAATGTATTGTAATCTGTATTGTTAAACAAATTAAATAACCAGACAACACGATGCTTATTAAGCACCAAAAAAGGTATTTAATAGAAAAATAAATTAAAAAAATGAATTAAAAAAAGATAAACTTCCATCTGTAACTTCTTGTCCTGCCCTCAGGTGCTTTGGAGAATAGATTGACCCCATCTTCACTATGACAGCACCTCAAATATAGGAAGACTCCATCATTTCACCCCTAGTCCTTCTCTTCGTTAGACTACCATGTTTCCCCGAAAATAAGACCCTGATTTATATTTTTTGAACCCTGAAATAAGCTCTTGGCCTTATTTTCGGGGAGGTCTTATTATTTTGGTGTGCGTAGAGCAAGATAGGACTCCTCTTGCCGTCTTACCTGATTTCCAGCTCTGCGTTTAAATATTTTTGGGGCGGGCTTATTTTCGGGGGGAGGCTTATTTTAGCGCATGCGCTCAAAAGACCAATTGGGCTTATTATCAGGGGAGGTCTTATTTTTGGGGAAACAGAGTACATACTTCTCTTTGTTAGTCGTAAGCAGTGGTGGGATTCAGCCAGTTCGCACCACTTCGGGAGAACCGGTTAACAACTTTCTGAGCAGTTTGGCAAACTGGTTGTTGGAAGAAATCATTAGGGCAGAGACCTGGTTGTTAAATTACTTGAATCCCACCACTGGTCGTAAGGACCGTTCCCCTTTTCATGGCTTCCTGTTGAGGTCCAGTTGCCAAAAAATCCTTTTGGAGGTGGGTTTTCCTCCCTCACTTGTGACGTGGGTGGAGATGCGTGGGGTGGAGAGCAAACTTCAACCACTGAACAGTGAGGTAAGGATAAACCCCAAAACAGCATCTCAAATTACTGATGTGCAGCCAACTCAAGGATCTGACATCCAAGGGAATCAGGATAATCTATTTCACAACAGCTTAAAAGAAAAAGAAAAACCTTTGACCAGATTGTTCTGCTTGTGTTTACAGCTAAAAGGAAAAAAAAGAAAAAACTTTTGATGTACGGTCTTCTTAGGGTTGCCAGGTCTGCTTCCAAAAAATAGCGGACAAGCAGGGGCGGGGGCGGGGGGGGGGGGTTAAGTAGTAAAATTTTTTTTAAAAAATTTACAATTAAATTCTTACAAACATTTTAACACGTATTAAAATAATCACTTCAAAACTTTACTTAAAATTCAAAACATCAAATATATTATAATAATATGTAAAATATTAAATTACATTTTACTTTGCTGTCGTGTGTATTTTTTATTTGACTGCGCAGCTTTGATCAATTCTTTGTGTTTAAGGAATAATTCTTTAATTTCAGTACAACGTTGAGAAATATTAAAAAATATACAAAGTTCACTTCGAACTGATGGTACAAGCAGTCGGTTACGTTCGTCAGTCCACAAATTTTCCATGACGCAGAAAATTCGTTCAACGTTTGCATTTGATACCGGAATTGATGCACAATACTGGAACAGTTTCAGTAAACTCGGAGCTGGCTCTTTTTTGAAAAAGTACGTCCACTTATCAAGGGATGAATCGCCCTGCAGATGAACATAAACTTCTTGTAAGGCAGAAATTTCATCGAAGAGAGTGTTGGGTGGAAGTTCTTCTCGCCATGGTGATAATAACCAGACGTTCGTCATTTCTTCTAAAATTGGAGGATTATTGTGATCAATTAGATTGAAACAACTTAGCGTCTCATATACTGAATCGGTGAAATTATACCACTTTTCTAGGTATGCAATAGCTCTTTGATACACGTTGATGGCTTCTTTCTTGAACTTTTGCACGGCATTCTCAGGCAAATGTTTTTTACGTAAGGCAAATAAAACTTTCATTCCAAAAAACTGCTCATCGTATTTTTTTTGCAAAGAATCACGCAGTTTACACATGATAATGTGAAGATCACATGCAAGAATTTTCTTGCTTTCCAGCTTCAGTAGGGTGTCTTGCATTATTGACATGAAGAAGTGCGTGAAATATAAATACAATTCTGAAATTGTTGGTTCATCGTCCTTTGCGAGTTCATTTTCCTGATCCGAAATAAGGTTCCAGATTACCTTATGGCACTCATCAGATCCAAGAGAATTAAAATACGATTTTAGAGGTATCCAGTTTAAAAGAAGTCTTTCGACCGCTTTAAACAAACTTAACCAACGTGTTGGAACATGGCGCAAAACTTCATGGAATTCTGACTTGCAAAACTTACCTACCATTTCATCATAAAGCTTTTGAATAAAAAAAATGTCCACTATTTTGTGAAAAAAAATAGTGGACATAAGGTGAAAAAAGCGGACTGTCCGCTCAAATAGTGGACACCTGGCAACTCTAGGTCTTCTAAGAACTCCTGTTTACCTTGAGGGGGAAATGCTTTATTTTCAGGTAGTCCTCGATTTACAGTCACAATTGAGCCCGAAATTTATGTTGCTAAGTGAGACATTTGTTAAGTGAGTTTTGCCCCCATTTTACGGCCTTTCTTCCCACTGTTGTTAAATGAATCACTGCAGTTCTTAAGTTAGTAACACGGTTGTTAAGTGAATCTGGCTTCCCCGTTGACTTTGCTTGTCAGACGGTCGCAAAAGGTCTCAGAAAGTCACAAAACGTGACTCCGGGACACTGCGACCGTCAGAAATAGGAGCCAGTTGCCGAGCATTTGAATTTTGATCACGTGACCGTGGGAATGCTGCAAAGCAGTGATGAAATGTAAAATTTGTTACTACCAGTTCTGTGGGCGTGGCTTGGTGGGGGGGTAATGTGACTGGGTGGGCGTGGCCAACTTTTTTTTTTTTTACTTTTAAAAGCATTTTTTCTACAGCCTCAAGAGGTTGCAGAAAAAAATGCTTTGAAAAGACTCTGATCAGACAACTCAGCTGGGATCCTCAGAGGCTTTTAAAGACATTTTTTTTTCTACATCATCTTCGGCCAAAGAGGTTGTAGAAAAAAATGCTTTTAAAAGCCTCTGACGATCCCTGCTGAGCCGCGTGATCATCAGAGGCTTTTTAAAAAACTTTTAAAAGCATTTTTTCACCCAAAGAGGTTGTAGAAAAAATGCTTTTAAAATTAAAAAAAAAACCTCTGATGATTGTGTGGCTCAGCTAGGCATGGGGGGGGGGCACAGATTTTTGCTACTGGTTCTCCGAATCACCTGCTACCGGATCAGGGGATCTGGTCCTAACCAGGAGCATTTCATCCCTGCTGAAAAGGTCATAAGTGTGAAAAATGGTCTTAGGTCCCTTTTTTCCCAGTGTCGTCGTAACATTGAACTAGATGAACTGTTGTCTGAGAAGAGACTACCTGCATAAAGTTTACCTCTACATTTGATGAGGATCCATTAAATAATTCTCTTGTTAAAAATCCTTCTCCGCTAAAGTGTGTGTGTGTATACATCTGCTTCTACAACACAATGTCATATTGTCATTCCATTTCTTAAGAGGACTTTGGCAGGTTTTCGAAACATGGATTATTATTTTTTTTCCAGCACCACTTCTTTACAGAAACAAAAGGTTTGAACCGAGGATGTTTTAATGTACAGGATATGTCAGATATGAAACGGAGGAACAGTTGGCTGACACGCTGGGATCTGAGTCAAAATAAGACTTGGCTGCAAGCCGGCAAGGTCTCTGCTGGGAAACAGGAAGGGGGTGTGAACATTAGCTTATACAGTAATAACCTCATCAGAAACCTCTTAGAATGGCGCTCTTGCTGTCAAGAGAACTGAATCCCAACCAATTGCTCTTAGAAGCACGACAGGAACCAAAGACGTCATCTCATTGTACAGAGATACACACACATAAACATATACTTCTACGCATAGCAGGCATTTTATTATCTAATTTTGAATGAAGTTTTAACAAAGGAAGGATGAAGACAAACTAAATAGAAGAACCCAGAATAAAAGGGATGCAAGGGACGCGGTGGCTCAGTGGCTAAGACGCTGAGCTTGTCGATCAAACGGTCGGCAGTTCAGCGGTTGGAATCAGTGGTGGGTTCCAACCGGCTTTACTACCGGTTCTCTTTGTGCACATGCTTCATGCGCGATCACCACGCGCATGCTCGCTTAACTTGCATGCGCACCAAACTTGCACTGCGCGCAAGTGCGTTAGGTATCTGCCCAGCTGAGGTGCGGCAATCCATTCTGCCGCACCTATCAGCTGGGCTAAAAAAGAAGAAATAAAAGATAGGAATAACGCGGGGGCGGGCGGGAGGGCCCAGCTCCTGGACAAAGAGAACCGGTTCGGTGATGTCACATCATCACTGCTACCGGATCGGCCGAACCGGGCTGAACCAGGAAGAACCCACCACTGGTTTGAATCCCTAGTGCCGCGTAACGGGGTGAGCTCCCGCTCCTTGTCCCAGCTTCTGCCAACCTAGCAGTTCGAAAGCAGGTAAAAAATGCAAGGAGAAAAATAGGGACCACCTTTGGTGGGAAGGTAACAGCGTTCCCTGCGCCTTTGGCATTTAGTCATGCTGGTCACATGACCACGGAGACATCTTTGGACAGCGCTGGCTCTTCAGCTTTGAAATGGAGATGAGCACTGCCCCCTAGAGTCGGGAACAATGACCACATATCAAGGGTGAAATGCTCCCGGTTCAGACCGGATCGGGCGATTCAGTAGCGATTGTGGCAGATGGTTCAGATTCGGTAGCGATGGTGGCCAAGGCTCCACCCACCCATCCAGGTGTCATTACTTCCTGCTTTTAAAAGGTAAAAAAAAGGCTCTGATGATTGTGAGCACAGCTGTGATTGTCAGAGC
This sequence comes from Pantherophis guttatus, assembly GCF_059756535.1. Taxonomy (NCBI): domain Eukaryota; kingdom Metazoa; phylum Chordata; class Lepidosauria; order Squamata; family Colubridae; genus Pantherophis; species Pantherophis guttatus. Next base: position 4,292,071 of record NC_142076.1, read on the forward strand.
CTTTTTTTACCTTTTAAAAGCATTTTTTACAATCTATTCTGCCAAATAAGTTGTAAAATAATGCTTTAAAAAAGTAAAAAAAAAAAGTTGGCCAAGCCCACCCAGTCACATTACCCCCACCACCACCAAGCCACGCCCATGGAACCAGTTGTAACAAATTTTTCATTTCACCACTGCCACATATGTGCGAGGGGAACTTTACCTTTGTCTTTAAGGGATTGGAGAATAATAGGGTTGGAAGGAAGTCTTCTAGTCCAACCTCCTGCTCAAGCAGAAGACCCAATATTATTCCAGACAATGACTGTCTCTTCTTGCAAATCTCCAGTGATGGAGCACCCATCGCTTCCGGAGGGAAGCTGTTCCACTGGTTAATTGTCCTCACTGTTAGGAAGTTTCTCCTTTGTTCTAGGTTGCTTCTCTCCTGGATTAGTTTCCATCAATTGTTTATGGTCTTGTATTCAGGTGCTTTGGAGAATAGGTTGACCCCTTCCTTGTGGCAGCCCCTTATATATTGGAACATGTCTAACTGCTATCATGTCACCCCTAGCCCTTCTTTTCATTAGACTAGACCAGGGGTCTGCAACCTTAAACACTCAAAGAGCCATTTGGACCCATTTCCCACAGAAAAGAAAACACCGGGAGCCACAAAACCCTTCCTGTCCCTGACTATTTCTTGAGCAGCCACAAAACTAGCCTATGTAGTTGAATTAAATGTTTTGTTTTCTTCTGAAACTTTTCTTTTCTTGGATTTATCCATGGTTGGCCTACTGGGGATTGAAAAGCTCAATAAATCGCGCATCGGTGAGTGTTGTACATTGGCGGTTGTGATGCATATTTTGAGTGACAGGGAGCCACAGCAGACAGGTGAAAGAGCCACATGCAGCTCCAGAGCTGCAGGTTGTTGACTCCTGGACTAGACATTCCCAATTCCAGCAACCATTCTTCATATGTTTTAGCCTCCAATCCCCGATCATCTTTCTAGAGTCTCAACATCTTTTTTGTATTATGGCAACTAAAAATAGATGCAATATTCCAAGGGTGGCCTTACCAAGGCATCATAAAGTGGTATTAACACTTCATGTGATCTTGATTCTATCCCTCTGTTAATGGAGCCTAGGATGGTGTTGGCTTTTTGGGCAGCTGCAGCCCAGATGCTGCTCAGATGGGGCTTTCCTAAGATTTCCTTGAAATGGGGGACAGGAATCCTTGCCTTCTGCCCACTGAACATGTCACTGGCAGAGAGAAAATTCTTGGTTCAATCCTCTTCTAAATCACAAATGATCAGCCCCAAATGCAACCCCAAATCTAGATTCCTCTGAGTTGTGGTTTGCAAAAATGCCTTCTGCTAAGAGGTCTAAGAGAAGATGAGTAATGTCTGGATTCACATCTTTCAAAGTCCCAATCACAACAGGTGTAAAGGATGGATTTGGCAAAAGAGGCTGCTAGTGAATTTTATCATGACTACAAAAAAAGATGTTGAGACTCTAGAAAGAGTGCAGAGAAGAGCAATAAAGATGATTAGGGGACTGGAGGCTAAAACATATGAAGAACGGTTGCAGGAACTGGATATGTCTGGTTTAATGAAAAGAAGGACCAGGAAAGACATGTTAGCAGTCTTCCAATACCCAAATGGTTGCCATAAAGAAGAAGGGTGTTAACATGTTCTCCAAAGCACTTGAAGGCAGGACAAGAAGCAAAGGATGGATCAAGAATAGAATAGAATAGAATAGAATAGAATAGAATAGAATAGAATAGAATAGAATAGAATAGAATAGAATAGGAGGAATGAAGAATTTAGAATAGAATAGAATAGAATAGAATAGAATAGAATAGAATAGAATAGAATAGAAAATTAGACTAGACTACACTAGACTAGACTAGACTATAGACTAGAGTAGAGTAGAGTAGAGTAGAGTAGAGTAGAGTAGAGTAGAATAGAATAGAATAGAATAGAATAGAATAGAATAGAATAGAATAGAATGGGACCTTGGAGATCTTCTAGTCCAGCCCCCTGCTCAAGCAGGAGAGGCTATACCATTTCAGACAAGCGACTGTCTCATCTCTTCTTAAAAGCCTCCAGTGATGGAGCGCTCACAATTTCTAAAGGCAAGCTGTTCCATTGGTTAATTTTTCTGGCTGTTAGGAAGTTTCTTCTTAATTCCAGGTTGCTTCTCTCCTTGATTATTTTCCAATCATTGTTTCTTGTCCTGCCCTCTGGTGCTTTGGAGAATAATTTTAGCCCCTCTTCTTTGTGGCAGCCCCTCAAACACTGGAATCATGTCACCCCTAATTCTTCTTTTATTTAGACTAGCCAGACCCAAAACCTATTCCCAGAGCCATTCATAAGGGGCAACAATAGTACACAACTCCTGAATGAAACCTTTCTCAGGGGACATCATGCAGCTGGAGAATTATTTTGCTGACGATTGCTCCAGGATCGGATCTGTGGATTGTGGGTTTTTTTGGAAATGCATCGTCCTGCCTTTCCACCCCCACCCCCGCCAAATTAGCACGGCATCTTGGAGGGTCCTCCCCAAGGATCGTGCAGCTGGCTTCAGCAGCTGTCTGGTGCCTCTCTTGGTGAGGACGTCAGCTCGGAATAATGTAGTCAAGTAATCCTTGCCTCCACCTCCAAGACCTGACCTTAAATGGAGCAGAAAGACTTGGGGAAAAGATTGACTCAAATTGGCTGCCTGGTTCTAGTTATTTAAAAGTTTAACCCAGCATGAATGAACAGAATAACAGAGTTGGAAGGGACCTTGGAGATCTTCTAGTCCAACCCACAGATCAAGCAGGAAACCCTCTACCATTTCAGACAAATGGTTGTCCAATCTCTTCTTAAAAACTTCCAGTGTTGGAGCACCCACAACTTCTGGAGGCAAGCTGTTCCACTGATTAATTGTTCTAACTGTCAGGAAATTTCTCCCTATTTCCAGGTTGAATCTCTCCTTGTTCAGTTTCCATCCATTATTCCTTGTCTGGCCTTCAGGTGCCTTGGAAAACAGGTTGACCCCCTCCTCCCTGTGGCAGCCCCTCAAATATTGGAAGATGCTATCCTGTCTCCCCTGGTGTTGTGGTCTGCCAGCAGCCTGCAGAGTTGGTAGCAGAGTCGGACAGCGAGGAGGCTGAGGAAGAACATGGGCCAGTCCTCGAGTCTGGGGAAGACCCGACGAGGGCTCTGCGTCAGAGGTAGAAATGGGGCCAGGGCCATCTGGGAGTGATATGTGGACTCCGGAGCCCCCAGAGTCAGACAGCAGAGAGGCAGAGGAACAGGAGAAGCCTGTTCCTAGTGCACGCAAGCGCAGAGCTGCCAGAAGGCAAGAGCAGCTAAAGCAAAAGGGATGACTCAGGAATAAGGCCAGGAGATGATTGGCCCCTCCCATAAGGCTTAAAAGCAGTGGTGAAATCTAAAATTTGGTACTACCAATTCTGTGGGCGTGGCTTGGGAGGGTAATGTAACTGGGTGGGCATAGCCTTTTTTTTTTTTTTTACTTTTAAAACCATTTTTTCTACAACCTCTTTGGCGAAGAGGTTGTAAAAAATGCTTTCAAAAGCCTCTGATGATCCCAGCTAAGTTGCCTGATCGGCAGAGGCTTTTTGAAAAAAGATCAGGCAACTCAGCTGGGATCGTCAGAGGTATTTAAAAGAAAAAAAGGTTTTTTTCTTTTAAAAGCCTTTGACGATCCCAGCTGAGCCATGCGATCATCAGAGCCTTTTTTTTTTTTTTACTTTTAAGAGCATTTTTTCGGCCAAAAAGGTAGAAAAAATGCTTTTAAAAGTAAAAAAAAAAGCCTCTGATGATTGTGCGGCTCAGCTGGGCATGTGGGGGGGGGGGCAGGGATTTTTGCTACCGGTTCTCCGAAGCACCCGCCACCATTACTAGTGGATCGGGCAATCCAGTCCGAACCGGGAGCATTTCACCCCTGCTTAAAAGGGAAACAAAGGCACTTGGGCCTTTTGCAGGAAAGCAACGTTGCTAACTCTGTTTCCAGTCGGCATCTCTTGTTTGTTTCTGAACTTCGTGGGGCTTTGCCAAGTAAGGTCTTTGGCAGGGCGTCAAAGAAGATAAAGGTTGGTGATTCTCCCAAAGGATTTCTTCCGAACAACTTGTTTTGCAACTAATTGGGACTCAGCTGGGAATAAACGTAATTCTCAGCTGTTACAATAAAATAGGGTTTTTTGGGACTGATTATGTATTGTAATTCAGTAAGTCTAGGTCACAACACCTGGTCCTTCTCTTCACTAGACTAGCCATGCCCAGTTCCTACAAACATTCATCATATGTTTTAGCCTCCAGTCTCGTAATCATCTTTGTTGCTCTTCTCTGCACTCTTTCTAGAGTCACAACATCTTTTTTACATTGTAGTGATCAAAACTGGATGCAGTATGCCAAGTGTGGCCTTCCAAAGGTATTATAAAGCGGCATTAACACTTCACGTGATCTTGATTCTATTCCTCTCTTAATGCATTTTAGGATTAGAATTAATAGAGGATTCTAGACAGTTAGATGAAATAATTTTTTATTCCATTCCATTTCAGAAAATAAAGTGAAGCTCCCCAAATATTGGTGTTGGTTTTTTTTTGAAGTTATTGGAACTAGAATGTTAAGTCTTGGTGTCGTCAAGATGTGCTGGAGTAATACCTATGCTTCCCAGGCTCGATGTGAATTATGGGCTTTGTGATCCAAACGAATGAAGAGAGCACAATTTGACCTGACCCGAAGGCCTAACTCTAACTTTTGATCTGTTGGAAAGAGAAATTGTTCAGAGACGTTGGGAATCATGTTATCAACAACATTGCATTTCCATGTCATTTTAATGTAATCAAATATAGATGTTGCCTGTTTTCGCTATTTATTGGACTTTGGCCTCGGCTTTCAATGTGAACAGAACCAACTGCTAGAAGACTGAAGTCAGAGTCATCAACTTGAAAAAGGGGACATGAGAGAGAAGAATTTATTCTCTCCCATCTAGTTTATGCTAGATCTGATAAAAATTAACTCCAAGGTTTGTGTTTTATGACAAGTAGTCCTTGTCTTATGACCATAGATAAAGGTAAAGGTTCCCCTTGCACGTATGTGCTAGTCGTTCCCGACTCTAGGGGGCGGTGCTCATCTCCGTTTCAAAGCCGAAGAGCCAGCGCTGTCCAAAGATGTCTCCATGGTCATGTGGCCGGCATGACTCAATGCCAAAGGCACACGGAACGCTATTACCTTCCCACCAAAGGTGGTCCCTATTTTTCTCCTTGCATTTTTTACCTGCTTTCGAACTGCTAGGTTGGCAGAAGCTGGGACAAGGAGCGGGAGCTCACCCCGTTATGCAGCACTAGGGATTCGAACCGCTGAACTGCCAACCTTTCGATCGACAAGCTCAGCATCTTAGCCACTGAACCAAAATTTATATAGTTGAGGCCAAAATTTATGCTGCTAAATGACACATTTGCTAAGAAGGTCGCAAAAATGGATCGCATGACTTGAGGCACTGCGACCGTCATAAATATCAGCCAGTTGCCAAGCCTCTGAATTTTGATCACATGACCGTGGGGAATGCCGCAATGGTCGTAAGTGTGGAAAATGGTCATAAGTTGCTTTTTTCAGTGCCGTCGTAAATTTGAACAGTCAGTAAATGAACTGTTGTAAGTCGAGGACTACCTGTAAGCGAACAACAGTTCATTTAGTGGCTGAAGTCACAACGGCACTGAAAAAAGGGACTTATGACCCATTTTTCACACTTATGATTGTTGAAGCATCCCCACCATCACATGATTTACTTTCAGACACTGGACAACTGACTCACAGTTATGACGGTCGCATTGTCCCGGGGTCACACAATCCCCTTTTGTGACCTTCTTGACAAGCAAAATCAATGGGGAAACCAGAATTATTTAACAACCGTGTTACTAATTTAACAACCTCAGTGATTCACTTAACAACTGTGGCAAGAAAAGTCGTAAAATGGGACAAACTCCCTTAACAAATGTCTCACTTAACAACATACATTTTGGGCTCAATCATGGCCGCAATTCAAGGACTACCTGTATTTGGGCCAAAGGGTTGTTGTTGTTAGTTGTGAAGTTGTGTCCGACCCATCGCAACCCCATGGACCACGTTCCTCCAGGCCTTCCTGTCCTCTACCATCCTCTGGAGTCCATTTAAGCTCACGCCAACTGCTTCAGTGACTCCATCCAGCCACCTCGTTCTCTGCCGTCCCCTTCTTCTTTTGCCCTCCATCGTTCCCAGCATTAGGCTCTTCTCCAGGGAGTCCTTCCTTCTCATTAGGTGGCCAAAGTGTTTGAGTTTTATCTTCAGGATCTGGCCTTCTAAAGAGCAGTCAGGGTTGATCTCCTCTAGGACTGACCGGTTGGATCTCCTTGCAGTCCAAGGGACTCGCAGAGTCTTCTCCAGCACCAGAGTTCAAAGGCCTCCATTCTTTGGCGCTCAGCCTTCCTTATGGTCCAACTTTCACAGTCATACATTGCAACTGGGAAAACCATAGCCTTGACTCTACACACTTTTGTTGGCAGGGTGATGTCTCTGCTTTTTAGAATGCTGTCTAGATTTGCCATGGCTTTCCTCCCCAGGAGCAAGCGTCTTTTTAATTTCTTGGCTGCAGTCGTCCTTAAAATGCAAATAGCATTTTGGTGAAGCCATTTTTTTATGTTTGATGGTTTGCATAGACTGTTTGTCCTCTTTTGTTTTTCCTGTGACAAAAATGTATGAATATTAATTGCACGATACAATCAATACCACACCTGCTTTTTGCCAGCTTTTCTAGAACTTTCTATTTAGGACACCTTTCCAAACTGGATAAATAAATATGCTTTGCAATGTGAAATAAAATAGAATAGAAATAAAAATAGCTCACTGTTAAAACGAAACCAGTGTTTAATAACTCTTTATATGTAGATAGTCCTCAATGTACAACCAACAATGGGGTCCAGATTTTCTGTTGCTAAGTAAGGCAGTTGTTAAGCGAGCTTCACCCAATTTTACAATCTTCTTAGCCACCACAGCTGTTAAGCGAATCACTGCAGTTGTTAAGTGAAGCACCTGGTCGTTAAGCAAATCCAGCTCCCCCCATTGGCTTTGCTTGTTGGAATCCAGCTGGGAAGGTTGCAGATGATGATCAGATGACCCAAAGGATGCTGCACCCATTGTAAATACATCCGTATTGCTAAATGCCCAAATTTTGGATCATGTGAGTGTAGACATGCTGTGCTGGCCATAAGTCTGAGGACTGGCCATGACTGTACTTGCCATTATAACTTCAAACAGTCAGTAAATGAATGTTTGTAAGTTGTAAGTCAAGATCTACCTATATACTGTACCTTCTATTTCTACAACATCACAATGGCATCCTTTAGTTCTATTTCAGATTCTGTAATTACACTGAGAAGAGAAGAGAAGAGAAGAGTAGAGTAGAGTAGAGTAGAGTAGAGTAGAGTAGAGTAGAGTAGAGTAGAGTAGAGTAGAGTAGAGTAGAGTAGAATAAGAATAAGAGTAGAGTAGAGTAGAGTAGAGTAGAGTAGAGTAGAGTAGAGTAGAGTAGAATAAGAATAAGAATAAGAATAAGAATAAGAATAAGAATAAGAATAAGAATAAGAATAAGAATAAGAATAAGAATAAGAGTAGACTAGAGTAGACTAGACTAGACTAGACTAGACTAGACTAGAACAGAACAGAACAGAACAGAACAAAACAGAACAGAACAATTAAAATTGTTTAATTTGATTTTACTTTGTTTTTTAAATTTTGTATTTATGTATTTTTACTGTTTGGCTGTTCACCGCCCTGAGTCCTTCGGGAGCAGGGCGGTATATAAATCAAATAAATAATAATAATAGTAATAATAATAACAGAACAGAACAGAACAGTGCTATCATGTTGCCCCTAATTCTTCTTTTCTTTAGACTGGCCAGACTCAAATCCTGCAGCCATTCTTCATAAGTTTTAGTCTCCAGGCCTTTGATCATCTTCATTGCTCTTCTCTGCATTTTTTCCAAAGTCTCAACCTCTTTTAAGAGATCAGAAGGAACAAACTGAAATAAGGTATAGGAAAAGAGAAAAGGAGAGAGAAATCGTAGGAAGGAAAGGTTGCAGCTGGAAAAGAGCTAAGCCAGATTTGTGCTGAATCTATCAGCTAGCTTTCTACTCGCACCAGTCAAAGATTGCAATCTTGAGGGGATATTAAGGTGATTTTTTTTTAAAAAAAATATTTTCATTTGATTTCTTATGTAGGTTTTTACTCATTCTTTTTTTCTTTTTCATTTTTGTAGCAAAATGCAAAACCCTCAAAAGTCATGTGGTATCTCAAAAAAGGTATTTTTCAGGACAAATTTGAACATGAAACAAGCAGCTGAAATTCGTTGAACTTCAACAAATTCTCAAGGACTCAATATAGGCTGAATGTTATAATCACCTTATAGGATGCTTTAAAACAGTTCTTCCATTGCATGCGTGTCTGTGGTCACATCTGTGGGACATCTTTCTCTATATTTCACATTTCTTTCATCGCCCCACTTAATCTCCCTTCCAAAAACAATACTATTTTTTTTAAAAAAGAAAACAACTTTAAAAGAGCATGGACTCCTTCCGCAGCACATTAAGTGAATCACTGCAGATGTTCAGTTAGTAACACGGTTGTTAAGTGAATCTGGCTGGCTTCCCCTGTTGACTTTGCCTGTCAGAAGGTCGCAAAACAGGACACTGCAACCGTCATAAATAAGAATCAGTGGCCAGGCCTCTGAATTTTGATCACGTAATCATGGGGATGCTGCAATGGTCGTAAGTGTGAAAAACGGTCATAAGTCACTTTTTTTCAGTGCCGTTGTAACTTCTGCACTGTTGGAAAGAGTGCAGAGAAGAGCAACATTGACGATTAAGGGGCTGGAGACTAAAACATACGAAGAACGGTTGCAGGAATTGGATATGTCTAGTTTAATGAAAAGAAGAACCAGGGGTGACATCAGTGGTGGGTTGCCCTCGGTTCGCACCGGTTCTATAGAACTGGTAGTAAAACCAGCAGGAGGCTCCGCCCACCGACCCCAATATCATCAAAATGCTTCTGCGCATGCGGCCCCGTTGCGAACCGGTGGTAAAGGTAAGTAGAACCCACCCTTGGGTGACATGAAAGCAATCTTCCAATATCTCAGGGGCTGCCACAAAGAAGAGGAGGTCAATTAGGGGTGGGATTTATCTGGTTCGCACCGGTTCGCGTGAACCGGATGCTAATTTTACATCTGGTTCGCCGAATAGGTAGTTGCAAGAACTGGCTGGCCCCGCCCACCCCACCCCTCCCAGGAGTCTCTACACGGCCTGTTTTGGATGTCAGGTAAGTGCAGCGCCTGCATGGAGGCTCTGGGAGGGCAAAAAACGGGCCTCCCAGAAGTTCCAGAAGTCTGGAAAGCAGCCTGTTTCCAGCCTCCGGAAGGCCTCCAGAGCCCGGGGAAGCCATTTTTGCCCTCCCAGAGGCTCGAACAAAGCCTCTGGAGCTTGGGGAGGGTGAAAACAACCCCCCACTGTGGTGCAGGAGGCCAAGTAGGCCATGCCCACCATGGCCACACCCAACCAGTAACAAGGCAGACAATCGGTTGCTAAAACTTTTGACTCCTACCCCTGGGGTCAACCTATTTATTTTTATTCTATTTTATTTATTTGTCAAGTACATATTAGATAATATATATAAGTATAAGCATGAATTGAATACATAAAATGAAATACAATTAAAGGGAACATTAGGACAAGGATGGTAGGCACACTGGTGCTCTTATGCTCTTATGCACTCCAAAGCACCAGAAGGCAGGACAGGAAACAGTCATTAATGAACTGTTGTAAGTCGTGGACCTGTATTTAAGCAATGATTAACCCCCCCACCACCACCTCCTTATCGATACCCCCCCACACACAAGGTTGAGAATGCCAGCTAAATAAAATATCAGACATTTAAGATATGCTGACAAACCAGAAGAAATCAGTAGGGGTTTGATTTTTTTCCCCCCTTCATCTTTTTGCAGCCTAATTCTGCAACATGCGGTTGAAGTCTTTGGCACAACATGGTGAGATTTCAAGTCTAAAATACCACCCCCGCCAGGGTGCCGGATTGGAGGAAGTCAGCCGAAGGGCTCCATGAACAAAATCAGTTGAAGTGTTTTGCAAACATGTCCTGATAATGGATTTGCCAGTGGCTGAACTGGGTCACTCCCATGATGCTTCTTCTTAAGAGAGGCTTAGTCCTTATCAAACTTTTACCTCCTTGGCTATCTGGAACCATCCCTCACTCCAGCGTGGGATGAATGAGGACTGGCGCTCAGCCAGCCTTGAGTCCAATTAATCTCTCAGGCCGTTAAAAGCAGCAGGAATTAAAATTGGATGTGAGATTTCTGGCTTCAAGGAGAAAAGATGCCTATGGCTAGAGCTGTGAGCATGTGGCAAAATATGGCTTTCTCCATGTGCCTTTCACAAGCCAAGGGAACAAAACTCCCGCCCCAGTTGGTCAGTCAGTAGGACTCCCCCGGCATTGCCCCACAGGAGGAAATTCAAAGGCACAATTTTTAAAATATTAAGATGAAAGAGGAAGGGAGGGAGGGAGGGACGGATGAAGGAAGGGAAGAAAGAAGGGAGGGAGGGGGAGGAAAGGGAGGGAGGGAGGAAGGAAGGGAAGAAAAAAGGGAGGGAAGGAAGGAGAAAGTTAGTTCCAGAGAAAATTGTTGTTGTTAGTTGCGAAGTCGTGTCCAACCCATCGTGACTCCATGGACAACGTTCCTCCAGGCCTTCCTGTCCTCTACCATCCCCCAGAGTCCATTTAAGCTCACGCCGACTGCTTCAGTGACTCCATCCAGCCACCTCGTTCTCTGCCGTCCCCTTCTTCTTTTGCCCTCCATCGTTCCCAGCATTAGGCTCTTCTCCAGGGAGTCCTTCCTTCTCATTAGGTGGCCAAAGGATTTGAGTTTCCTCTTCAGGACCTGGCCTTCTAAAGAGCAGTCAGGGTTGATCTCCTCTAGGACTGACCAGTTGGATCGCCTTGCAGTCCAAGGGACTCGCAGGAGCCCCTCTCCAGCCCCTTCTCCAGCCCCAGAGTTCAAAGGCCTCCATTCTTTCGCGCTCAGCCTTCCTTATGGTCCAACTTTCACAGCCATACATTGCAACTGGGCAAACCATAACCTTGACTATACGCGCTTTTGTTGGCAGGGTGATGTCTCTGCTTTTTAGTATGCTGTCTAGATTTGCCACAGCTTTCCTCCCCAGGAGCAAGCGTCTTTTAATTTCTTGGCTGCAGTCCCCATCTGCGGTGATCTTGGAGCCCAGGAAAATAAAAGAGAAAATTCCTGAGAAAATAGATACATTTAAAGAATACTTCAAAGAAATTTCAGAGAATCCTAAAAAAATATCTTGAGTCTTCTGCTCCAGCTGAAGTTGGAAAAGTTACACACTGACGGATTCTAAATGTTTCTGTCTTGATGGATTTACACCTGCAAGATGCTTTAAGATTTCAGCAAGACTAAAACTACTTCAGAACTTATATTTATTATTTATTATTATTTATTTTATTTTATTCAATTTGTATCCCGCCCTTCTAGTGGACTCAGCACAGCCGGAACTAAAACACATACCAATACAAAATTTAAAATTTTTAAAAGAATTATATAACTGTGGCCCAAAATTTAAAACATTCAAACTAAAACCCATTGACAATTTAAAAGGCTAAAAAAAAGGGGGGGGAGGGTCACGCCAGCCTGCTTGATGGAAAAGAAAAGTTTTTAGGGCATGGCGAAAGACCCGGAGATCCGATATCCTTCTTATCTCCGGGGGCAAATCGTTCCAGAGGGCAGGAGCTGCCACAGAGAAGGCCCTCCCACTGGGGGTCGCCAGCCGACATTGCCTGGCTGACGGCACCCTGAGGAGTCCCTCTCTGTGGGAGCGTACTGGTCGGTGGGAGGCTATCCGCGGCAGAAGGCAGTCCCGCAAATACCCAGGTCCTATGCCATGGAGTGCTTTAAAGGTGGTGACCAACACCTTGAAGCACATCTGGAAGACCACTGGAAGCCAATGCAGCTCACGCTGACATATACTTCCCTCCTTAACCGTTTACTTAATTCTCTTGTGGAACTCATGAGATGTCAAAGTCCTTGCCCTGAAGACAAAGTCCTCTTAACAAAACGCAAATTGCAAAGTTCACAGAAAGTTGGCTGGATGACCCAGCCCGCTCGATGCTAAGGCGATGTCCTAGTGCACTGCCCAACCACAGTTTAATCCAGATTCACTACGGCGTAGTGTTTAAGTTGAGACCCAGGTGTGCTGCTTCCCTCTCAATCATGACATGTCAGCCTCTCAGCTCAAGAACCACATTGTGAGATGAGGTCAGCGGTGGATTACCAGAAGTGGAGAGACTCAGGTTCAGTTCCCCTCCGGCCAAGAACAGTAACAGTACAACAGAGTTGGAAGGGACCTTGGAGGTCTTCTAGTCTAACCCCCTGTGTCAGCACTTCAACCTGCATTTACTTTAGTGCTGACATAAGAAGGAGAAGGAAGGTGTCTGGAAAGGGAGGGTTGACTTTTCACCTACTTATTTTCCCTAGAGATAATATCCCCTAGGAGATGAGATGGGAGGGGGGAATTCCTTTGAGCTGGAGTAGATTAGTAGTAGAATGACTGAGAAGATGGCCAATGAGTGCAGGGGAGTGGGGAACGGAAAGGGAGGCTGGAAGTCAGTGTTGGCTTCGTTTGGAGTCAGGTTAGAATGTCATATTTAATAAATAGGAGTTTTTTCTTCAAAGACTTTGTTTGAAATGCATTTTATTCGAGACGACCTCGAAACTTGACACCCTGCTCAAGCAGGAGACCCTATACCAGTGATGGCTAACCTTTTTGCCATCGTGTGCCAAAAGTGGGGGGAGCACGGGGGGTCGTGCACACACATGCCCACACCCATAATTCAAAGCCCCCTGTGCCCCATGCATGTGCCCCCCCACTGCCCCTGTTTTTGGCACGTGATGGCCCGGTGGGCCCGGTAGCAGTGGTGGGTTGCTCCCGGTTTGCACCGGTTCTTGAGAGCTGGTAGCGGTGACGATATGACATCACCGAACCGGTTCTCTGTCTTCGGGAGCAGGGCCCTCCCGCCCGCCCCGGTGTTATGCCGACCTTATATTTCTTCTTTTTTCGCCCAGCTGAGAGGTGCGGCAGAGCGGATTGCCGCACCTCAGCTGGGCAGATTTGCAACGCGCTTGTGCAAAGCGCAAGTTTGGCGCGCAGGCGAGAAAAGTGAGCATGCGAACGGCAATCACGTGCAAAGCGCCTGACCGAAGAGGCAATTGTGCGCAAAGCGTGCGCACAAAGAGAACCAGTAGTAAAGCCGGTTAGAACCCACCCCTGCCCGGTAGGCCTGTTTTTCGCCCTCCCCAGGCTTCAGAGGCTTTCTAGGACCCTAGGGAGAGTGAAAATGGCCTTCCCCACCCCACTGGAGGGCCTCCGGAGGCCAGAAACCGCCAGTTTCCCGACTTCCAGTGGGCCAGGAAGGCCCACAAATCAGTTGGCCAGCGTTTGCATGTGTGCTGGAGCTGAGCTAGGGCAATGCTTGCTTGCCCACAGGTATGGCTCCGTGTGCCACCTGTGACACGTGGCAGTTAAGAAGCAAAAAAGATGGAGGCTGCCAGAAGACTGTTTCCAGTGGAGTATGAAGAGTTGATTGGACAATGTGATGAACTTGTGGATGTGGGGCAGGGCTGTGAACTGTTAGCTGGGTGGAGAAAACCTGGAAGCTTTCAGATTCGGGTTTTCCCAGATGTGCCAACATGACATCTCTAATAAATTGGAACTTTGAGGAACCTCAGGCCTCAGAGCCTTATTTTGCTGGGGGTGTTCCTTGGAACCTTGACATTATGCATGCCATAGGTTCGCCATCATGGCCCTATACCATTCCAGACAAGTGGCGGTCCAATCTCTTCTTTAAAATCCTCCATTGGTGGAGCAGCCACAACTTCTGAAGGCAACTCCTATTCCTCTGGTTAATTGTTCTCACTGTCAGGAAGCTTCTCCTTAATTCTAAGTTGCTTCTCTCCTTGATGAGTTGCCATCCATTGCTTCTTGTCCTGCCCTCAGGTGCTTTGGAGAATAGGTCGACCCCCTTACTGAAGCAGCTCACTGAGGTGCTTGGACCAATTCTTTATTCCAGTCTAACCTTCCTCATGGGGTCATCATGGGGTAAAACAGCCAAATAATGTAGGCTGGTGACCCCCAGGGGGAAGGCCTTCTCTGTGGGGGCACCTACCCTCTGGAACCAACTGCCCCCAGAGATAAGGAGAATCCAAGACCTCGGTGCCTTCCGCCGTGCCCTTAAAACTTTCTTTTTTCAGCAAGCCGGGCTGGCTTAACATTTTTAAATGTTTTTAATTAGTTTGTCATTGTTTTTTAATTACGGGGCCAAATTTATATATATATTTTTAATAGTATTTTAATGTTTGTAGTCTATGTTTTTATTTGGCTGTACACCGCCCTGAGTCCTCAGGGAGAAGGGCGGTATATAAATTTGATATACAAAAATAATTAAAAAAAATACGAAAGGATGAAGCACTTAATATCAGTTAAGCGGTCAATTAATGCATGTCATGTGGTTAATTTTCTTTTTCTGATATTGTCAGCAGCCATGTTCAGGTTTCCCATCTCTGCCCCTAAAGTGGAGTTGCACAACTTGAAATGCAGAATGCAATTTGAGGAGGGGGGGGGGGGCAGGAATCCTGCAGTTTTACAAAAACTTCAGGCACTGGACCGAAACCTGTCCTTTTGCACACCAGCCATTTCTTTCACTCCCCTCTCACCAAGTTTACCTCTTCCCCCATTGTCCTCCTTCTCTGGAGGCTTTCGGCCTCTCCTTTGGAAACTTGTAGGGAGAGGATAAATTTAGTTTAATCCTGCAAACAGGGCTGAAAAACCTATGTAGAGATTTCCTCCTTGGCTGCCTTTCTGATCTGCTCAAGCAGCCTTTCTCAGCCTTGGGAACTTCAAGGCACTGGCTGGGGAATTCTGGGAGCTGAAGTCCACGCAATCTAAAGTTGTTGTGGTCGAGAAACACGGTGCAAAATTAACACTTGATACAACCTACCATTTGATGGCAGCTGCAATCTTGCTCTTGACAGTTTGATCCTGGTGGCACAGTGGTTAGAATGCAGTACTGCAGGCTGATTCTGCTCACTGCCAGGAGTTCGATCTTGAGCGGCTCAAGGTTGACTCAGCCTTCCATCCTTCTGAGGTCAGTAAAATGAGGAGCCAGATTGTTGGGGGTCATAGGCTGACTCTGTAAACTGCTTAGAGAGGACTGTAAGCCGAGAAAAGTTGCAGCATTAAGACTATGGAGCAGTATATAAGTCTATTGCTTTCTCTTCCTCTTCCTCTCTCTCTCCCTCCCTCCTTCTCCCTCTCCCTCCTTCCCTCTCTCTTCCTCTCCCTTTGTCTCTCTCTCTTTCTCCTTCTCCCTCCCTCTCCTGCCATCCCTCCCTCTCCCCCACCCTCCCACTTTCCCTCCCTCTCCCTTCATCTCCCTCTCCCTTTCTCTCTCTCTCTCTCTCCTTCTACCTCCCTCTCCTGCCGTCCCTCCCTCTCCCCCACCCTCCCACTCTCCCTCCCTCCCCACAGCCTGGAGTTTGATCCTGACCGGCTCAAGGTGGACTCACCCTTCCTATACTTCTGTAGTTGGTAAAATCAGAACCCAACACTATGGAGTGCTATTGCTGTTGTTACAAATGCTACACATTTGCAGGCACCATTTTGAGGGGTTTTTTTCACCCCATTTTTATTCTTTACAGGATTTAATTCATGCTGGGCAGCTCTGTGGATTGTAATAGAATGCCGTCAATATGACTATCACTTTTGTCCTGATTTTGGGCCGTTAGGATAATATTAGTGGTTTTAAGGAATGAATTGATTGCCCCATCCCTCTGGAAGACTTAAAGAATCATTTTTGGCTCCTTGTTAGCCCTGACTCTAAATCTGAGCCTTTGCACCTGCTCGTGGGCACTTTCCTATTTATTGATATCATATTTTGGGGCTTGAATCTTAGAAATGAATTGGGATCTGTTTTGGAGACCAAGGCTTTCCAAGCTAGAAATCAATCTGATCTTGAAATCAATGTTTTGCAATTCTACAGAACAAAATCAATCAAATATCTTTACAACAATCCTGATGGTTCTTTATAATAAAAGAGGGCGGTAAAAAAAAAAGAGAAATAGTTTAACACAGGGGTCAGCAACCTGCAGCTCTGGAGCCGCAAGTGGCTCTTTCACCCCTCTGCGGTGGCTCCCTGACACTCAAAATATGCATCACAACCGCCAATATGTGACACCCACCGGCACGCGATTTCTTGAGCTTTTCAACCCCTGATAGGCTAACCATGAATAAATCCGAGAAAAGAAAAGTTTCAGAAGAAAACAGAATGTTTAATTCAACTACATACTGTATGCTAGTTTTGTGGCCGCTCAAGAAATGGTCAGGCACGGGAAGGGTTTTGTGGCTCTCGGTGTTTTCTTTCCTGTGGGAAACGGGTCCAAATGGCTCTTTGAATGCTTAAGGTTGTAGACCCCTGGTTTAACACAATGATTTGTTATCGAGGAAGGGGTGGGGTGGGGTAATAATCGGACAATAAAGCAACATCTCTAATTAAAAGTTTTGCGCAATTGTAAAACTTGTGAAGGTATTTGGCCACCTGATGTGTGAGTGTGGAGTTTAGCAACCCTTAAAAATGAATCGACATAAAATTTATCTGAACGGCCCTCATATTTGGAAAGGATTGGGGTGATCAGAACAAAACTCCTTTCTCCGCTGATAAGCAAATCCCAATTGCTTCTTTCTCATTCGTTGGAAACCAAAAAAAGAAGAATTAAAAAAAGAAGCGAGAGTCATCCATGCAGTTTTCACAAGAAACATCTCTCCCAGGGTATACAACCCCCCCTCCCAAATCTCCCCCATGCCCAGTCTTTGTCTATCTGCGGCCTCCGGGCCTCCCCGGCTCTGCTGCGATCTTCCCAGGTTGTCCCTCCATTTTGGAGACGACCAGAATCTTTGCGGCTGTCCTCAGAGAGACTAAACACCAGTCTCAGCCACCTCAGAGAAGCCTTCTGCTTCCCACCCTCGGCCCAGGGGACTCAACCCAATCAGCGAGGCAGACTCTTTCTGGAGCCTGAGGTTAGGAAGGCAACTGGCTTAATGATCAGTGTGCAAAATGGAAAGATTACATGCTGGATGAGTTGGCAACGAGACATGCAGTCTGAAAGAAATTAAGTTGCAGCGTATGAGGACTTTCTCTGGGCAAGTTAAGTTCCCTTTCACCTCGCCCCCCCACCTCCCTTCCTTGTCTTCCTTCCTTCCTTCCTTCCTTCCTTCCTTCCTTCCTTCCTTCCTTCCTTCCTTCCTTCCTTCCTTCCTTCCTTCCTTCATCCCTCCCTCCCTCCTTCCTCCCTCCCTCTCTCCTCCCTCCCTCCCTCCCTCTCTCCTTCCTTCCTTCCTTCCTTCCTTCCTTCCTCCCTCCCTCCCTCCCTCCCTCCCTCTCTCCTTCCTCCCTCCCTCCCTCCAGTGGTGAAATCCAAATTTTTTTAGTACTAGTTATGTGGGCATGGCTTGGTGGACATGGTGTGGCTTGGTGGGTGTGGCAAGGGAAAGATACTGCAAAATCTCCATTCCCACCCCACTCTGGGGCAAGCCAGAGATGGTATTTGCCAATTCTCCAGACTACTCAAAATTTCCACTGCCGGTTCTCCAGAACCTGTCAGAACCTGCTGGATTTTACCCTTGTCTCCCTCCCTCTTTTTCTCTCCTTCTTTCTCGTCCTCCCTCCCTCCAGATTTTAAGTCTTCATGCCCATCCCTAGTCTTGGAAAACCTGATATTCCAGAAAATAATGGTGTTTTTCAGGAGATAGTCAAGGATGTAATGGGCATATTTTTTGTTTCTATAAATTTTAGCAAGTTCAAGGAATGCTTCCCCGAGCAAGTTACCTTCCCCCCCTACCTCTCTCCATCCCTTCCTTATCTTTCATTTTTCCTTCCTTCTTTCCTTCTTTCCTTCTTTCCTCCTTTCCTCCATCCCTCCTTCCCTCCCTCCATCCTTTCCTTCCTTCCTCTTTCCTTCTCCTCCTTCTTTCTTGCCTTCATTCCCTTCTTCCCTCCAGATTTTAATCTTCATGCCCACCCCTAGTCTTGGAAAACCCAATTTTCCAGAAAATAATGGGTTTGGTTTTTTTCCCCCCCAGCAGATGGTCAAGGATGTAATGGGTATATTTTTTTTGTTTCTACAGATTTCAGCAAGTTCAAGGATCGCTCCCCCTCCTCGCAATAACTGACAGCCAAACCCACCACAACAGCTTGATCAGTCAGATGGAAGGGACGTGTCAAAAGAAGCGTTGCCCCCTCTGTTCCTTTTGCCAAATTATTTGTTGTCATGAGAATAAATTAGGTATCAAATTCTAAAACAATGGGGTGGTGACAGAAAGCTGGAACGGCAGAGCGGGGCGTTCCTTGGAGGTGAAGAGGCTGCATTTCCTGGATCCTGCTGGGATGGCATGAGAAGACTTCTTATCTGGTTGGTGGCGTGGAAGTCTGCAGTCCATCTGCCCAGCCAGGCTGTTAGGAAGTTAACTCCAATGAGTACAGCTCTGAAGTCAGCTAGAGTAGAGAAGGAGAGGCAGGCAGCGAACCAGACTTCCTGAGGTTGGTGTGGCAGGAGTTGGTACGTTCCAACAACTCTCAGCCTTGCACCCACTGAGGAAGCTGCCTGGATGGACAGTGAAACATCTCTGAAACTAAAAAAATTGGTCTAGTTCAATGATTCAACTGTGAGGAAGTTAGCACTCACCCAGTGGTGAAATCCAATTTTTTTTATTACCAGTTCTGTGGGCGTGGCTTGGTAGGCATGGTATGGCTTGGTGGGCGTGGCAGGGGAAGGATACTGCAAAATCTCCATTCGCATCCCACTCCACGGGAAGGATACTGCAAAATCCCCATTCCCTCCCCACTCCAGGGGAAGGATACTGCAAAATCTCCATTCCCACCCCACTCCAGGGGAAGGATATTGCAAAATCTCCATTTCCACCCCACTCCACGGGAAGGAAACTGCAAAATCTCCATTCCCACCCCACTCCAGGGGAAGGAAACTGCAAAATTTCCATTCCCACCCCACTCCAGGGGAAGGATACTGCAAAATCTCCATTCCCACCCCACTCTAGGGGAAGGATACTGCAAAATCTCCATTCCCACCCCACTCCACGGGAAGGATACTGCAAAATCCCCATTCCCTCCCCACTCCAGGGGAAGGATACTGCAAAATCTCCATTTCCAACCCACTCCACGGGAAGGATACTGCAAAATCCCCATTCCCTCCCCACTCCAGGGGAAGGATATGTTACAAGGAATGGTGGATCAGGCCCAATAAAGAGACTTGAGTCATCAGGTAAAATATATCTCCTTTTATTTGTAGGTTCATCACGTCATCTCTGGAATACATCAGGAACAACTGGAACATGGAGTAGTGTGCCCACCTTTTATACCTGTGGGCGGGGATTCAGGTAAGGAGGGGTCTATGGGAGGAGCTGACCAGGTGGGAGTCTGGGTTAACCCCTGCACTACTGCGCTATAGCTAATCCCTGGCACGGGCAGAGCATTTATGCCTGACAAATCCCCCTCTAAATGCCTGACCCGTGTCTGTAGGCCTGACTGACTGGTTGGTACTTTGGGGTGGATCTTGAGCTTAGAAACTAAGTGTGAGTGTTGCTTGCCCTGTAGTGGTTTTGTGAGTATGTCTGCGGTCTGTTCTTCTGTGTCGCAGTGTATGGCCTTTATGAAACCAATTCGGGAGAGCTGTCTAACGTGTTTGTACTTTATGTCAATGTGCCTTGACCTTTGCCCCACAGCGTCGGACATGGATATCTCTATGGCGGCTTTGTTATCTTCGTGGATATTTATTGGGTAAGCTGGTTCTCTCCACACGCTGGCGAGTAGGTCGTCGAACCAGATGAGATTGTTGGCGGCTTTGGAAAGGCATATATATTCAGCTTCAGTAGTCGAGGTTGCCACCAAGATTTGTTTGCCTGTGTACCAATGCACCGGACAGTTATTTAAGTAGAATATGTACCCAGATGTGCTTTTGCGGCCTTTGGCGTCTCCGGCCCAGTCAGCATCAGCGTAGCATGAGAGGATGGGTTCTTCGGATTTCTCAGGCTCTAGGGTCAAGCATGCATTGGCACTCTGTTTCAGGTATCTCAACACCCTTTTTACTGCATCCCAGTGGTATGTGGTGGGTTTGCTCACGTGCCTGGATAATAAATTGACGGATAGGGCAATGTCCGGTCTTGTCCAGTTAGCGATATAAAGGAGGGAGCCTATGATAGACCTGTATAGCGTGTTATCTCCAAATTCGGGTGATTCATCATGCATGTTTTTTAGGAAGTCCGCCTGCATGGGTGAATCACATCCTTTGGCGTCTGCCATGTTGCACTTATGGAGTAACTCTTCTATTTTCTCTTTCTGAGACAGTTGGAAACCTTTTGGCGTCTGGTTGACTTGTACCCCCAGGTATCGGTTTATCCTCCCAAGGTACTTTAGGGTGAAATGCTCGCTCAGCCTGCTGGCGAAGGTGTTGCGGTTGGCTTCGTGTTTGCTGATGTATAGAATGTCATCCACGTAAACTAGGATGTATTCTGGTGAGTCCCCCTCTTTCTTGGTGAAGAAACAGTTGTCAGCTATGGTCGCCGTGAATCCCATAGACTTCAGGGCCTCTACCAGGCATTCGTACCATCGTTTGCCTGATTGTTTTAGTCCATACAGGCTCTTGTGAAGTAACCAGGTGTCCCCTCTGTTGGTTTCTTTGCTGTGGGGGGCTCTGATGTATATCTCTTTGTCTAGATTGGCGTGCAGGTAGGCGGTCTGCACGTCGAACTGGTGCACCTCCAGCCCTAGTAAGGATGCAATGACCAAGGCACTTTTGACGCTCTCTGTCCTTACGGTGGGCGAATAGGTGTCTGTGTAGTCCTCCGGAAACCTTTGAGCAAACCCCTGGGCAACTAATCTTGCCTTGTATAGGCTTTGGCCCCCCTCTAAGTTTTTGACTTTGAATATCCACCGGGTGCCTATTGTGTTCTTGCCCTCTGGGACTTTGGTGGGGGTGTATACCTCCAGCTTCCTCAGGCTGTCCAGTTCTTTGGCCATGGCTAACTCCCATTTTGCCCTCTCCCCCTGGGGTAGTCTCAGTACCTCTTCGTAGGAGTTTGGCGTAATGTGGTTTGTGTGCACGTGCATCACGTAATCATTCAACCTCTTTGGCAGCTGGTTTCTGGTTGACCTGACAGGCCTGGTCGCTGCCTGCTCAGTGTCATGCAGATATCTGGCCTCTCTTTGTGTCAGTGATTCGACACTTATCTTGGGATGATTCTCTTTCCATCCCTCAACCTTGATGCCTTGGAGGTCGGGCTTGGGCCTGCTCCCTTGTTGTCTATTTGCTGTCTCGTTTTTGGTTTGGGTTTGCTCGATGGGACTATCCTCCCGCTCGGTGGGTACCTCGTTTAGGTGCAACCTGGACCAGTTGGCTTGCTCATGGAATGCCGCTGTTCTGGAGACCACAAACCTATTATTATTGTCTACAAATCTGAAGCCTTTGGTTCCTGGCTCGTATCCCATAAACCTGAGCCTTCTGGACACCTTATCCCCTTTCCTGCGTAACTGCTTGGGTATGTGGACGTCAGCCGTTACGCCGAACACATGTAGGTGTGCTATCTGTGGCTTCTTGTTATACATGACCTCGTAGGGTGTTTTATTTATCACACTGGACCATGTTCTATTTAATGTATAGTTAGAGTAGACCAGGGCTTCAGACCAGAAGTGTTGGCCAATGCCCGCGTCCTCTAGGGCGCACCTGACCATCGTTTGTAGCGTGGAGTTCCGTCGTTCTGCGACCCCGTTCTGAAAGGCGGAAAACGGGGACGACGTAAAGTGAATCACGCCTTTGGACCTGAGCCAATGTGAGAAGTCCTTAGATAAAAACTCAGACCCTCTGTCGGTCATGATCTGTTTGATCTGTTTGTTGTTTTGGGTTTCTACCCTTTTATAAAACTCTTTGAATTTTTGGAAGGCTTCATCCTTTTTTCTTAAGGTGTAGACGAAGCCATATCGACTATGGTCATCCACTATGGTGAGGAAGTACCTTTTTTTGTAATTTATGGATGGCCTTAGGGGCCCTACCAGGTCCATGTGTACTAAGTCGAATATTTGTTTGGCGGCGCGTAACGACTTCTTGGGTCTGGGTTTTACTTTTAGTTTTGAACACTTGCACACCGAGCACTCGAGGTAGTTTTCACAGTTTTTTATTATGGCACCCTCGGTACAATTTGCCATTTTTTGTATCACGGGAAAACTGGCGTGTCCAAGCTTGCGATGCAGCAGATGGGCACAGTCGTCATGCATTGGTTTGCCTATAGAGGGTCTCTTTTGTGTGTGTTTGTTGTGCTGTGTTTCTGGTGTCGTGTTATCGTCGTTATCTACCTCTCCCCCACCTATCTGTTCACCTTCAGACTTGCTTTGGTCAGTGTCTTCTGTGTTCTCTGAACTGGTGTTTATGCTGTGGGCGTGATTCTCATAGAAATTTATGTAGGGTAACCCTTGGTTAATGGTTACTCTCCCTATGTCCTTCCTGTTCTTGCTAACCTTCACATTCCCTTTTGTGAATATCATCTCAACCCCTGATTCCCTGCTGAGCTTTACTGCGGCCAGGATGTTGTGGGGTATTTCCGGGACTAGTAGTACCCCCTCTATTTTCCCTATGCCTGGTAACGTAATTGTCCCCTTGCCTGTTACTCTGACCTGGTTTTGATCAGCAACTTTGATAGAAAAATCCTCTCTCTTGAATGATGAGAGTAATTTCTGATTGTATGTGGTGTGGTTGGAAGCCCCCGAGTCTAGGAGCCAAGAGCTGGTGTCCGTGCCTTGGTGTGTGGTGTGTGTGTGCTCCCCTATCCCATATAGGGACCCTGTCCTGCTGTCGCGTGAGCTGTCCCTGTTTCCCTTCCTATCCCTGGGGATGGGTGAGTCTCTACGCCTATACCTTTCATCGGATGTGTGTCTTTCCGTTTGCCTGTACTTATGTTCTGGCCTGCCTCTTTCCCTATAGTTCTTGGGGCAGTCCCTTTTGATGTGTCCCTTTGACCCGCAGATGTAGCACTCGGGTGTGTTGTGTTGCTTCTCTTGGAAGACTACCCTCTTCTCACTCTTGTGTTCTCTGGGAGGGCCGGGGAGGCTCCTCCTCAGGTTGTCTTCTGCGATAAGCCTGTTGGATAGCCTCTCCACAGACAGCATCCCTAGGCTTACGGTGTCTAATTGTGTCAGGAAGTTATTCCATGAGTGGTCTAAAGAGTTGATTATCACACTCTTCATTATTTGGTCGGAAATAACTTCTCCCCTAAGGTGTAGCTCTGCCCTGGTACCGCTTAAGGACACTAGGTGCTCACTCATGGGGGTCCCTGGCCTAAGTCTGGCGGAAAAGAAGTCCTTGGAAATTTGTGTGGTGGTGGACACGCTCTCACTATAAAACAATCCAAACATTTTCCCTATAATTTCGGACACCGTGAGGTTATGGCCAATACAGTGGTAAATTGTGGGGGAAATACTGGCAATCAAAAGGTAGAATGCCTTATGGTGCATGCAGTCCAGCTCTAAAGTCCATGGTTTCTCTGGGGGGTCATTAATAAAATGTGACATGTTTTCTTTCAGAAACACCACCTGGAGCTGCTGTGACCACTCTAGGATATTGCCCCCATCCATCCTCAACTTGGGAAAGTCAACAGGTAAGTTCCCAGCACTAGTGGTAAAATTACTTACTGCTGGCTGCTGTCCATGGTTCCTTATGTCTCTATAGCAGCAGTAGGGCATGGGAACGCTTGCCGGTAGTTTAAAAGTCCCGCTTTGTAATTTTTTTCTTTTTTCTTCCTCTAGGCGGAAGAGCGCATGCGCGAAGTCCATTTCAGCTCCGCCGTCGCCGAGGAAGGACCTGTTCGTCGCGGCTCCGCTGTAGAGGCCTCTGCCGGTCGGGTAGGCCTCGGCCTCGGCCTTGGGGGTCCAGGTGTGTTCCGGAAGGTGTCGTTCGGCAGCTGCAGCTCCGGAATGAAGATCTCGGCGGCGCTGAGGATCCGGCGACGGTTGTAAGTAGCTGCCCCAATCCATGCGGTCCGGGGTGCGCGGCCTGGGCGATCGGGGGCGCGGTGTCCCTGGGGTGCGAAGGTGGGCTGGTGAATCGTCGCGGGCGTCGGTGGCTCTCGGGTGGGTGCTCCGCTGTCCCTCTCCTCGCCTTTCCTTCCGTATTGGCCTCTCCGGCCTCTCCTTGGTGATTTTGAGGCCTGGGCCGAAGGCGGCGGCGAGGGTCTTCATGGCCCTATCCACTTGCCGCTCGCTGGGGGTGTACCAGGGGTCGGAGTCGGATTCGGTTCCCTCTCCCTGGTCACTTTCATCGTTGTTTATGGTCCGGCATTTTTCGCGCGCCGGCCATTTTGAACTCTGTATGTTGATTGGTTGGGGGTCGGCCATCTTGTCCGACCACATGGACAAAGATGGCCGCCGTTTCAAATTTGGAGCGGGGCTTCGGGGCTCGGTGGCCGTTGGGGGTGCCCTTTTGGGCGATCCACTCACCGAGTCCCGCTCCTCAAGTTCGGAGTCCGAGCCCTCTTCGCTCCTTGCCACCTCGCGGTCGATTATGAAGCTCCGCAGGTCGGCAAGGAGGTTCTTGTCGCCGGCTCGTTCTTTCAGCGGCTGTAGGACGTCGAGTCGCAGCTTCTCTTCCTCTTGATCGTGGTGGTGGGCCCTTTTTCCTTTTCCGATCTCCCCCCTTTCTTCCGTCGCGGTGGTTTTGGGGGTAGTCGAGGCTCCTGCCTTTCCTGGCGAATCCGATGGGTTGCTTTCCCGTTGCTTCGGAGGTGTCGCCATTCTGCAGGTAGGTATGGGTCCTTGTTGTGTGGCTTGGGATCTTTGGGCCTTACCAACCATCCTCTGCTACCATTTTGTTACAAGGAATGGTGGATCAGGCCCAATAAAGAGACTTGAGTCATCAGGTAAAATATATCTCCTTTTATTTGTAGGTTCATCACGTCATCTCTGGAATACATCAGGAACAACTGGAACATGGAGTAGTGTGCCCACCTTTTATACCTGTGGGCGGGGATTCAGGTAAGGAGGGGTCTATGGGAGGAGCTGACCAGGTGGGAGTCTGGGTTAACCCCTGCACTACTGCGCTATAGCTAATCCCTGGCACGGGCAGAGCATTTATGCCTGACAGGATATTGCAAAATCTCCATTTCCACCCCACTCCACGGGAAGGATACTGCAAAATCTCCATTCCCACCCCACTCCAGGGGAAGGATACTGCAAAGTTTCCATTCCCACCCCACTCCAGGGGAAGGATACAGCAAAATCTCCATTCCCACCCCACTCCAGGGGAAGGATATTGCAAAATCTCCATTCCCACCCCATTCTGGGGCCAGCCAGAGGTGGTATTTGCCAGTTCTCTGAACTACTAAAATTTTCTGCTACCGGTTCTCCAGAACCTGTCAGAACCTGCTGGATTTCATCCTTGGGCCTCAGTCACACAGTCATGGTGGCCAACCTACCTGGCTGGAGAACTCTGGGAGTTAAAGTTCATACATCTTAGGGGAAACACTGACACAGAAATAAAAAAACACCCATCCATTCATGCACAGAAAAAATGTTTTGATTGATGAAGCTCCGCCAGCCCCGCCGCCTGTAGAGCCGCTTCGAAACGAAGAAGCGGCTCGAAAACTTCTAAATCCACAGGATTGAAGAAGGAGAGATCGCAGGGCACAGGTTGAGCCCCTGTAACCCCCCAGGGAAGTTTCTGGGGAGAGAACAGGCGTGGCTCCCTCCCAACCTGCTGGAACTCCGGGCGACGTGGGACGATTCTGCTTTTGCAGAACAAGCCGGCTGCAGGAAACTTAAAGCGAAAGAACCAGTTTTAATAAACAGCGAAACTACCTGAATCCTGAAATTTGGAAACGCAAGTATTAGCACTTTGTTGACTTTTCAATCTGAGAAAATGCGAGTGAGTGAAAGTGCTTTGAAAAAACATGGCGCCTAGCTTCAGAGTTAACGAGCCAGCGAGTGTGGATTGGTGAAGTTACTTTGTTTTGTTACAAAGTTTCCAAGTTGCTACTAAGCTGCCTTGCTTGTTATAAGAGAAACAACTGGGAAATTTTTTCCCTTTTCAATATTGGACTTTGCTTTATTTTAACCCTTATTTGATCAAATCTGGGGGACTTTTTTAGAAGTCTTTGTGCAGGAGGGAAAGGAAAAGGAACTTCCCTCTTTAGAAAAACTAGATCACGAGCCAGGATGGCTTCAAAGAAGCAGGAAGGGAAGGCATTAGGGGGGGGATCCCCCACACACAAACATCAAACGCAACTTCCCCCTGCTCAACAGCTACAAACTCAGAAAAAAGAATTTGATGTGGGAGATTTAAAAGAATTTATTTCTAAAACTCTGGATGACAAATTTCAAAAATCTCAACAGGAGATAGATGATAAACTTCAAAAATCACATCAGGAATTTATGCAGGAAATTAATGAAGTTAAAGACATGGTGAAACAGAATCAAAATAAGGTGACCAAAAAAATATCAGAAGTGGCGTCTGGCCTGGCAGAATTTATTGGGAAAGTTGATTTTAAAGTTGAAGAATTCAAATCAGAAGTTAATGTTAAGATGAAAGACAATGATTATAAAATTGATGAAGTTGACAATAAAATGCAGAGAATTGAAGATGAGATTGTTATGATACAATTCCGGGCGATGGAATTTGCCATACGGCTTCGGGGAATTCGAGAGGAGGAGAGACAGGACTTGAGACAGGTTTGCTCTGAAGCCTTGGCTAAGATTTTACAAGCTAATCCTGATTTGGTATTTCATAAAATAGATAAAATTTACAGAGTGAACTCTTGGGTGGCCAGACAAAGACAACTGCCTAGAGATGTGGTCATATACTTTACTGAGAGAGAAATTAGAAATGATATCCTGCAAAAATCTTTTCACACTTCTGTACAAGTGGGGGGCTCACGACTTGAAATTTTTAAAGAATTACCTCCTAAAATGCTGAAAGCTAGAAAAGAATTTGGTTTTCTTGTTAAGGAATTGAGAAATTTACAGATACCCTTCCGGTGGGACGCACCAGCTGGGATAATTTTTAGATATAAGGGAGAAGGATATCGGTTGAATACCGTGGAGAAGGCACAACACTTTTACAGTACTATTCTTAAGGAAAGAACACCATCTCCACGTACATCTACAGTTTTGGAGATTAAGGAGAGTGAAGAGAGGCAATTGAAAGAACAGTCTAAGCAGGAATTAGAAAACGTGCAAGGTGCAGAAGGAGGTTTTCTGAGTGAGCCCTTGTTGGATTCTTCTCCAATTTTGGATTTGATTCAGTTGACTGAAGTTAAAGATCAACGTATAACTAGAGCTCAATCCAAGCTACTTAAACAAAAGCAACAACAACAACAGGAAAGACAAGACAAGAAGGCAGTTAAGAGTACCGTACAAGAGAGTGGAGCTATGGGAGGAGCGAGATCGAAGCTCTCGGATGAACTTCAAATATTTTGCTCTGCGCTCCAGAAAGAGGCTGATGACCTTTAAGTGTCTATCTTGGAATGTCAATGGGTTGAATTCAGCACAGAAAAGGAAGAAATTATTTACATATTTGAAACAATTTAATAATGATATAATATGTTTACAAGAAACGCATATCACAACTCAAGATCAAAAATATTTGATAAACTCAAAACTAGGAGCACATTATATATCTTCAACTTCGCAGAAAAAGAATGGTGTGGTTATTTATGTAAATAAAAAATTAACAGCAAAAGTTATAGAAGCAGATCAAGATGGTAGGTTTGTAGCAATTGAATTGCTCACAGCAAATGGCCAAATTCTTTTGATTGGAATTTATGCTCCCAACCAACAACAGGATTATTTTTATAAGATGTTACATACTAAAATATTGCAATGGGACTACAGATCTATTTTAATTATGGGAGACTGGAATGGAGTAATTGATTCTAAACTAGATAAAAAGAGCTTGGCAAAGTCTAGAATTAGACTACCACAGACTTTTTTTGATATGAAAGAAGATATGGAATTAAAAGATGTTTGGAGAATACATAACCCAAATGAACTGGATTACACTTTCTTTTCTGATAGACATAGATCCTTTTCTAGGATTGATTTTATCCTGTTGTCAAATGATCTACTTGTTAAGACAAAAAGAACAAAGATTTTTCCAAGAACTCTGACTGACCATAGCCCTGTATGGATAGAAATTGAGATGGATAAGGTTGAGAGACGTTCTTGGAGATTAAATGAGAACTTGTTTAGATATGAAAAAAATACAATAGAACTTAAAAAGCATTTGAAAGAATTTTTTGAAATAAATTTGAATAAAGGTACCCCAATTGAAATTGTTTGGGACGCAAGTAAAGCTTATATGAGAGGGGTACTTATCTACATGAATTCTAAACATAGACTGTTCCGACAAAAGAAAAGATCTGAGTTGGAAATGGAAATAAAGAATAAAGAACAGTTACTTATTAAAAACCCAACAGATGAAAGAATACGAAGTGCTATAAAACTTTTGAAAGACCAATTTCAAATGCTTATGGCGGAACAAGTTGCAACAAGCTTACAATACGCGAAGCATAATACATTTTGCAACGCTAACAAACCGGGCAGATGGTTGGCTTACACATTGAGGAAAAAACAAAGTATACGGACTATTGATAGTATTGATATTGGAGGGAAAGAAATCTTTCAACAAAAACTAATTAAAGAAGCTTTTGTGGATTATTATACTAAACTATATGCCAAAGAGGAGGTGCAGAATGGACTTATAGAAAAATATTTAAAGGATAAGAGAGTCACAAAAATTACTGATCAACAAAAGGAAAGAATGAATTATCCTATAACAGAGGAGGAGATAACAGCAGCAATAAAACAGCTAAAAACAGCCAAAGCTCCTGGCACGGATGGTTTGACTGCAGTGTATTACAAAACTTTACAAGCTGAAATGGTGGGACAACTTAGAGATTTATTTTGCAATATTCAACAAGGGGGTAAAATACCCCCATCTTGGACAACTGCTTATATATCTTTGATACCAAAAGAACAAGTTGGTCCTAAAAAACCAGAGAACTACAGACCAATATCTCTTTTGAACACAGACTATAAAATTTATGCGAAGGTATTAGCCAACAGGTTGATGCCAGTAATCCAAAAGGTGATTCATGCGGACCAAGCAGGATTTATTGAGGGCAGATATATGAAGGACAATGTAAGGCAAGTAATAGACTTATTGGAATATCTTGATAAGAATAAACAGATTTCTGCAGTGCTGGTTTTTTTGGATGCGGAGAAGGCCTTTGATAGAGTGGATTGGAATTTTCTACTAAAGACTTTAAAAAAGATGGGCTTTGGGGACCAATTTATACAGGTGATCTCAGCAATTTATCAAGAGCAAAAAGCACAGATTATTATTAATGGAAGTTTGACGACAGAGTTTAAAATTGAAAAAGGAACAAGACAGGGATGTCCGTTGTCCCCACTTTTATTTATTTTAACATTGGAAGTCTTGCTAAATACAATACGGGACTCTAAAATTTTGAAAGGCATAATGATAAGGCAAGAGGATTATAGAATAAAGGCATTTGCAGATGATCTGGTGGTTACCCTATCACAACCAATGGAATCAACAATCCTGATGAACGACATTATACAAGACTATGGTAGAGTTTCAGGTTTTAGACTGAATTCAAAAAAGACTAAAATGATAGTCAAAAATATGACACAAGATCGTAAACATGAGCTTGAAAGGAGGGCAGGTTTCGAAATTGTACCTAAGGTAAAATATCTTGGAGTTCAGGTTGCAGAATCAAACATGAAATTGTTTCAAAATAACTATGAGGTGTTGTGGCGAGAGGTCCAGAAAGACATGGAGACTTGGAAAAAGCTGCAACTGTCTTTACTTGGAAGAATAGCAGCAGTTAAGATGAACATTTTGCCAAGATTTCTGTTTTTGTTTCAAATGATTCCGGTGCTTAAAAGTGATAAACAACTGAAAGTTTGGCAAACTGGACTTAATAAGTTTGTCTGGAACGAGAAAAAGCCGAGAGTGAAATTGAAAATTATGCAAGATGTTCCAGAAAGAGGAGGCCTTAAACTTCCAAACCTACAGTTATATTATGATGCAGCAGCTTTAACTTTAACAAGTGATTGGTTTGGAAGTAAAAAGGCTGGAATATTGAATGCAGAAAGTTTTGATCTTGAATTTGGATGGCATGCTTACCTATTTTATGATGACAAAGTTGATAAAGTATTTAAAAGTCATATACTTAGAGACTCTTTGATGAGAGTTTGGAAGAAGCACCGACTCAAATGGGATTATAAAATACCGCTATGGCTGGATCTTGGTCATACCTTGTGGAATACAAATATAATGTCACTCGGGGGGTTTTTATACAAAGAGGTTCTTTTTACAGATGCGGGCAGATGGCAGCTGAAGACATTGCAGACACTGTTGGACGAAGGGATTAATTTAACCTGGTTACAATATAATCAATTACAATTGAGATGGAAAGAGGACCAAAAAACTGGTATTATGTTGCATGAGGAAGAATTGGTTAGACATATAAGAGAGAAAGGTCCAATGCATATTAAAAGGCTTTATAATGTTTTGCTAGAAAGGGATTCAGAAACTGAATTAGTTAAAGATTGTATGATTAAGTGGGCACAAAATTTTGAAGAACCAGTGATGTTGGAAACATGGGAAAAAATTTGGGTTCAGAATGTTAAATTTACACAGTCGCAGAACCTGAGGGAAAATTTTTATAAAATGTTTTATAGATGGCATTTAGGTCCTAAAAAGTTGTCATGTATGTACCCTAATGTTCAGCCAAAATGTTGGAGATGCGAATGTTTGGATGCTACGTATTATCATGTTTGGTGGACCTGTAGGAAAGTTAAGGCTTTTTGGATAAAAATATGGTGGGTCATGCAGAATGTTTTGAAGAAAAAAATTCAATTTTCTCCACAATTGTTTTTATTGGGTATAGTTAAGGGTTTTACACGGGGTGAAATAAAACTAATATTGTATATGATAACAGCAGCAAGATTGTTGATAGGTAAATATTGGAAGAATGAAGTTTTGCCTACTATCGAGGAATGGACTTTGAAGATGGCAAGTTTTGCAGAGATGGCGAAGATCTCAGCATATTTAAAAGATTGTTCACAAGAGACTTATGAATGGGAATGGAAAAGGTGGATAGAATATGTTCAGAACAAATACCAAACTAGAAAGTATCAAATAGCTTTTATTTGAAAATAATGTATTAGAAATATCTTAATGTAAAGAGACAAAGAGGAAAAATTATATAGGGGGAGGGATGGGTTCAGGTTTATATATCAGTGTTATTAGTTATGAGTACATAATAGGGAAGTCTGGGGGGGAGGGTTAGGGAGGGTTAGGGAGGACGGGAAGTTTGGGGAGGGAGGTGGGGGGGTGAAAAAAAAGGGGTGAAAATGTAATTGTAAAACTTTTGCAATAAAAAAAAAAGAAAAAAAGAAAAAATGTTTTGATTCTCCAATTCTCTGGACTACTCAAAATTTCCGCTACCGGTTCTCCAGAACCTGTCAGAACCTGCTGGATTTCACCCCTGCACCCACCCCTCTCCTAGAAAAGTGAAATATTCTAGGAAATATTAAAAAGGCAGAATATTATACCTCCCTGGATGAGAAATGGAGAAACATGTTTTTTAGGCAGGAAGCAGACTCACTCTTAATAGCCCCTACCCTCCTCAATAGCCCACTTATCACTTAAGAGATAAAGAGATAGCTAGGTCTATTCATAGGCAAATGCCCTCACCCAGGATCCAACAAAGGTAGGATTAGCCCTCTACCCATCTAGGAACCGAACTCACCACATGGCACCGAACTCACCACATGGCAGATTGCATCACCCAGCAAGGCTCAACCAAGCTTGGGACTCAGGACAGCCTACAGAGTTGCCCCTGCATGGTTCCATGGGAGTCTGACAACCAATCAGAATACAAGCTCAAATTCCAAAGCCCAGAGAGGGCATAACACTCAGGCACTCTCCTCATCTCTTCCCCTTTTTTTTCTCTTTCACCCAACATCATCAAGGCATGTGATCCTGACCATCTTTCCAAGTGGTCTCCATGCTTCCAGTGTCTTTTTCCCTACTTGGAACTGAACCCAGATGGACATTTCTTCCAACACAACCATCA
Source organism: Pantherophis guttatus (assembly GCF_059756535.1). NCBI lineage: Eukaryota > Metazoa > Chordata > Lepidosauria > Squamata > Colubridae > Pantherophis > Pantherophis guttatus. Next base: position 4,324,379 of record NC_142076.1, read on the forward strand.
GACAATTTCAGACACCCTTCAGACTCCCCCTGGGGTTGGTCTTTTTCAGACAGCTTTTAGGAAGTGAGAAGCAGCTTGGTGGCTACACCCAGCTGACCTTGGCTGAGCTCAAAAAGAAGATAAACAGGGACAGACCAGTTAGTGCCCAGATGATAGATCACCAAAATATAGAAAATCCTTGCAGAAGAGAGAGAGAGAAAGACTTTATTTTTGTCCAGGACTAGCATATAGCAAGATCAAGCAGAGCAAATTACAAATTATCCATAGTAGGATACAAGGATAAATCACTTCTGTATGGCTTCCAAGGAAACTACATGGGATTTGCCCACAAACTCATCACATGTGCAGTCAACGAGGGAAATAGGAACCCTGAAATACTCAAGGATGAAGGAGAGGAGTTGGGGGATCATCTGCATCATGAAAGAGAGAAGGTAGTGGTGGATCTTACTTTAGAAAGCGTTAGTAAGACCACACCTAGAATACGGCATCCAGTTTTGGTCACCCTATTATAAAGAAGATGTTGAGACTCTGGAAAGAGTGCAGAGAAGAGCAACTGAGATGGTGAGAGGGCTGAAGATTAAAACATATGAAGAGTGATTATAGGAATTGGATATGTCTAGTCTAGTGAAAGGAAGGAACAGGGGAGACATGACAGCAGTCTTCCAATATTTGAGGGGCTGCCACAGAGAAGAGGGATCAACCTATTCTCCAAAGTACCAGAAGGCAAGACAAGAAGTAACAGAATGAAGCTCATCAAGGAGAGATTCAACCTAGAATTAAGGAGAAATTTCCTGACAGTGAGAACAATTAATCGGTGGAATGATTTACCTCCACAGGTTCTGAGTGCTCCATCACTAGATGTTTTTAAAAAGAGATTGGAAAGCCATTTATGCAGAATGGTGTAGAACCATGGTGGTGAACCTATGACACGCATGCCAGAGGTGGCACGCAGAGGCCTCTCTATTGGCACCCATGCCATCGCCCCAGGTCAGATCTCCGTGGCGTTTCTTTCGTGAGCTTCTGTTTCCCTGCAAACGACAAAACAGAAGCTCACGAAAGAAAAAGATCTTACCACTTACTGCACCGCTGGTGTTGGGATGCCCCGCTGGCCAGCTGGTCTTCAGGTCTCTGCTGCGCATGCACACATGTCCATGCATACACAAGGCCGTGCATGGCCGTGCATGTGCACATTTGTGCATGGCCATGTATGCGTGCATGTGCATGTCCACACATGTCTGCACATGCATGCCCATTCGTGCGCATGTGTACCTTTCAGTTTGGGCATGCGCGTGCGCAGTTCGCCATCACTGGTATAGAATCTCCTGCTTGTCAAGGGGTTGCACTAGAACAGTGGTCCCAGTGGTGGGTTGCCCCCGGTTCAGATTGGTTTGTAGGAACCGGTAGTAAAACCGGCGGGAGGCTCTGCCCACTGACCCAGACATCATCAGGAAGCTTCTGCATGCAGCCCCATTGCAAACGGGTAGTAAAGGTAAGTAGGACTCACCCCTGAGTGATCCCCAACCTTTGCAGCTTGGCAGCTTAGCAGAGGGAGAGTGTTGGGCCTGTGTACACATGCGCACACCTCTTGACTTCTGTGAGCGGCATGCCAGCAAGTTGAGCTGCACGCATCCTGCAGGATCCCCTATGTTGCCAAATTGCCTCTGGGCCACCAATAGCATTCGTACCAAATAAAAATAGTTAGTTGCAGTCCAGTACTTTTATGTGGGTGTGTTCAGAGGTGGGTTTCAGCAGGTTCTGACCAGTTCTGGAGAACCGGTAGCGGAAATTTTGAGTAGTTCGGAGAACCGGTAGTAAAAATTCTGACTAGCCCCGCCCCCATCTATTCTCTGCTTCCCAAGTCCCAGCTGATCGGGAGGAAATGGGGATTTTGCAGTATCCTTCACTGCCATGCCCACCAAGCCACACCCACCAAGCCACACCCACAGAACCGGTAGTAAAAACTTTTGAAACCCACCTCCGGGTGTGTCTATGGGCATATCTGCCTAATAAAGCACACTTTTTAGCACATGCTTGTTTTTACATCCTTTTATGTAAGTCTTGATGTGGCTGGTGTCTCCTGTATCCAACATCTTTCTTTTTTTCCACCCGGCAAAGATGGAAAGGAGAAAACAAAGCCACATTGACCAGCAATGATTAATTATTAATCCAGGGAAATAAACTCTCTGTTTTTCTTGAGAGCCATTTTGGGATCGTGGTTAAGGCAGCAGGCTAGAACCCAGGAGAATGTGAGTTGGACTTCCACCTTAGGCCCAAAGCTGGCTTGGTGACCTTTGGCCAGTCACTTTCTTTCGGCCCTAGAAAAGAGGCAATGGTTCGAATCCCTAGTCCAGGTCTCCTGTGTGACCAGGGGGTTGGACTAGATGACCCTCAAGGTCCCTTCCAACTCTGTTACTGTTACAAACTACTTCCAGAAAACCTTGATTGGATTAGTCCAAGCAGTCTCCAAGAATTGGCCATGATTCAATAAAAGGAAAAAGAAAGTTTTTCTAGCTAGTTCCCCAAATCCTTGGAAGTCTGTTGCAGGGCCCTATCTTGCTTTGCTTTTGCTTTTAATTTGAATTTTTTTAAAATAACCCAACCATAAGATTGTGTACATGTGTTTTAAAGTTCACCTGTTTTTTTTTTAATTATTCATTTCCGCCCCCCTTCTGCACTCCCAGGAAGAATTTAATTACCTCCTTTAGAAAGCCCAATGACAGTGCAACTGGTGCATGTCATTCATAGTTAGAGTATCGCTCAAAAATGCTGAAGCTTTTGGCTTTATCAAGCTTAAAAGCTTTCCTGGAACATGTTCAAAACTGCTGACTGAGCAAGATTAAACATTGCAATGTTTTTTTTTAAAAAAATCCTCATTTGGCAGTATTCTGGGCTTCCCCTGAGAGATCAAGTTTAATTCCAATGTAGTTGAAATTCTTTTTCTTTCTTTCTTTCTTTCTTTCTTTCTTTCTTTCTTTCTTTCTTTCTTCCTTCCTTCCTTCCTTTCTCTCTCTCTCTCTTTCTTTCTCTCTCTCTCTCCCTCCTTCCCTACCTTCATCTATCTCTATCATCTCTATCACTATCTCTCTATTTCTCTCTATATATATCTTCCATCTATCCCTCATCTCTCTCTCTCCATCCATATCTATCTATCTATCTATCTATCTATCTATCTATCTATCTAATCTATCATCTATTTATCTATATATCGTCTGTCTGTCTGTCTGTCTATCATCTCTCTCTCTCTCTTTCTATCATTTATCTATCTATCTATCATCTGTCTGTCTGTCTATCTATCCATCTATCTATCAATCTAATCTATCATCTATTTATCGATCATCTATTTATCGATCATCTATCTGTCTGTCTGTGTCTATCATCTCTCACTCTCTCTTTCTATCATTTATCTATCTATCATCTTTCTGTCTGTCTATCTATCATCGATCATCTCTCTCTCTCATCCACCTATCTATCTATCTATCTATCTATCTATCTATCTATCTATCTAGGACAGGCAATTGTTTAAATTCTTCATAGAAAACTCTTTTCTGGGCTTATAAAACATTGTCAGAAAGAATTCATCCAATGCAGCATGGATTATCCTTATTAAAGGTGGCATTAGATGTGAGAGAGTCAGATATCCTAATGCCTTTTGACAGTCATCTTAATGTCATACATAAAGCTGACATCCTCCAAACAAGAAAAAAAAATCAAGAACAGCCGATCCATGAGGGACTTTAAAGAAAACAACAACTTAAGTCACAACCATAGGATAGAAGCCTGGTCCCTATTTACATGCTTAACAGACTTGATTGACTGCTTATGGACCATCAACCTAGTGTCAACTCTCAGTAACAACCTTGATAGATTTTGTCCAGATGATCTGGCAACTTGATGCTCCAGATCTCCTAATGATGAACCCATTACCACTGTACCTATCCTCGTCTTTTCTTTTTTCCTATCTTTCTCAGCATTAGAACTTTCTCCAAAGAGCTGCAGATGCCTTTGAATATGTACCAGCCAGCAGTGGTACACATATTCACTCCAAATATCATACCAAGGAGAATTAGATCATAGAGTCATAGGAATGGAAGGGACCTCGGAGGACCCATAGTCCAACCCCCTGCCACCTTAAACCATCCCAGTCAACTGGTTGACTGATGTCCAGTCTATGTTTGAAAACCTCCAGTGATGGAGCACCCACAACTCCAGGAGGCCAGTTCTTCCCTTGATTAATTGTTCTCACTGTCAGAAAACGTCTCCTTACTTTGAGGCTGAATCTCTTTTTAACAAGCTTCCTGCCCATTACTTCTTGTCCTGCCCTCTGGTGCCCTAGAGAATAAATCAATCCCCTTTTTCTTTGTGACGGATCCTCAAGGATGGTTTTCATGTCCCCTCTGAGTATCATTCCTTGTGCAAGGAACTGTGTTGACATGCAGAACTAGATCAGTTGTCATACTACACTACTGAGACATTGTTTGCCTTTGGCTAAGAACTGGGTCCTTATCAGTGGTGGAATTCAATTTGTTTTTATTATCGGTTCTGTGGGCGTGGCTTGGTGGGCATGGCAGGGGAAGGATACTGCAAAATCCCCATTCCCTCCCCACTCCTGGGAGAAGGATATTGCAAAATCTCCATTCCCACCCCACTCCGGGGGGAGGATATTGCAAAATCTCCATTCCCACCCCACTTTGGGGCCAGCTAGAGGTGGTATTTGCCAGTTCTTCTAACTACTCAAAATTTCCACTACCGGTTCTCCAGAATAGCACCCCTGGTTCTTATGTCTTAGCATGGTGGGTAAAACAGGCCATTCTGACCTGAATGGGACCTTCAGGTTCCTACCCTTGGCCACGTCTCCTTCTCCTCCAGGCTTCCACCTCCACCCATTTACCTCCAGCTTTCCTCCTTGGTTGGCCCTCCCCCAGTCATTCGCCCTGGCCAATGGGTCTCCACCCTGCACCCTTCAGCCTGGCCCATTTGCCGAAACACCATTTGTCCCGGCCCTTTGGCCGCACAGGACAGTTGGTCACCAGTCAATTGGGTAGCCGGCAGAAGCCTGCCAGAGTGTGAGATCACAGGGGCTGTGGGTCTATGGGGGTTGTGCAGCAGCCAATTATGACTTGCCTGCTTAATAAAACATGATTAAACCTATCATGCTTAGCAGGACATGTGAAGGGAGCCCAAAACAGAATTGCATGAGAAGACGGCTTTCGGAAGGATCTCTGTCAAAGAAAGTTGACGTGCACATTCTATATGTTTACAGCCAAACACCAGGAGTCAAACCCTCATGCTTGCTCTGGTTTTATATTCTCTTGCCTTGGAAGTCTTCCAGGATGATGGGATTATGGACCAGCGAATGAAAGCTTCCTGCTTGGTGCCAAGGATGAAAACACAAAAGGCCCCTGTGTTCCATTCTTTGTCTACCCAGCATCCTTATTGTCATTCTTTCAGCGTTACTCACCAACAACAAGCCAAAACCTACAGGGGTAAGATAGCATCCTTCACATTCATTTCATGAGGGTTTGAAGTTACAGTGGCTCTGAAAAAAAAGTGACTTACAACTGGATATTGAATTTACCACCATTGCAGCATCCCTGCAGTTGAATGTTCACAATTCGATCACTTGGCAACCAGTGTTCATGTACAAGAGTTGCAGCCTTCCAGGGTCATCTAATTGCCATTTGCAATCTTCTGGCTTCCAACAAGCAAAATTAATGGGGCTTGTTGGATTTGCTCAACGACTGCGTGATTCACTTAATAGCTGTATGGTTTGCTCAATAGCGGTGACCAAAAAAAGTTCGTGAAATCAGGGATGACTCACTGATCAACTGCCTGGCTTACTCATGGAAATTGTGGTTCCAAATTTCATCATAGATCGAGGACTACTTATCCAGAACAAATAAATGAGAAGAAGAAGGAGAAGGAGAAGGAGAAGGAGAAGGAGAAGGAGAAGAAGAAGAAGAAGAAGAAGAAGAAGAAGAAGAAGAAGAAGAAGAAGAAGAAGAAGAAGAAGAAGAAGGAGAAGGAGAAGAAGAAGAAGAAGAAGAAGAAGAAGAAGAAGAAGAAGAAGAAGAAGAAGAAGAAGAAGAAGAAGAATTTAATATCTGTGGATCGTAAAATATATTTATTTACCTGCTCTTTACTTTGGGCACGGAAACAAAGAAGGCAAGGTTTTGGTTTTGTTCAAATATGTATGCAAAACAATATTTTCCCTTTCACTGACGCCCAGGGATTAAAGCACACAGTTATTTCATTTTTGCATTTCTCCTGATTTCACAGGAGAGTTCTTGGCTCAAGAAAAGACCAGGTTATATTTTCTTATATTCCACAAGGCATTTAAAATGGCTTTTATTTCTAATACTGCTGCTGTTTCTGTTGCAATGTTTTTAGGATCAGACTCAATAAAGATAATAAAGATTAGAGGTATATATATATTTCTCTTTATTCATAACAGGCATTCTATATTCACTGAATATTCACAGATAGAAGCGAGGGAAATGGTGAGGGTGGCTCCTTATATATACAAAGGGCGGAGTCAAGGATGGGAGTGGTGAATTATGAATACATTAGGAAACAAAGAATAAGTTAACCCCTGATATCCCATATATACATTATTTACACATTAGGGAATAAGGCATTTACATCTGACAAATCCCCCTCTAAATGCCGGTTCGCTATACAACACCAATTACATTCAGATTCAGGACAATATAAGACATATAATTTTGAAGTTAAATATTTGTGCTGTTTAGAAGGTAAAGGCTTCGTTAATATGTCAGCTAATTGTTCAGAGGTATCACAATGCACTGCTTTGATAAATCCATCTTGAGACAATTGTCTCACATGTTTAAACTTTATATCTATATGCCTGGATCTTTGTCCAATGGCATCGGATCTGGATATTTCAATGGCTGCTTTATTATCTTCATGCATAACAAAAGGTAAAGCAGGTTTTTTCCAGACATCTGAAATCAAATCATTAAACCATACAAGGTTATTTGCAGCTTTGGATAAACAAACATATTCCGCTTCTGTGGTTGAAGTGGCTACCAGTTCTTGTTTACCAGTGTACCAGTAAACTGGACAGTTATTTAATAGAAAAATATAACCAGAAGTGCTCTTTCTGCATGATATATCTCCAGCCCAATCCGCGTCTGCGTAACAAGTAAGTTTTGGTTCTTTGTCATTACTAGGTTCTAATACTAAACAAAAGTCTAATGTATTTTTTAGATATCTTAGAATTCTTTTGACAGCTTCCCAATGATACATAGTTGGTTTACTAACATGTCTGGACAATAAATTGAGAGGTAATGCAATATCTGGCCTGGTCCAATTAGATATATAAAGAAGTGAACCTATGACTGATCTATAAAATGTATTATCTTTGAATTCAGGGGAAGACTCATCAGTGTTTCTAAGGAAATCAGTTTGCATAGGAGTGTCACATGGTTTAGCATTGTTTAAATTGCATTTGTTTAGAAGTTCAATAATCTTATCTTTCTGAGTAAGTTTGAATCCCCTTCTAGTTTTGTTAATTTGTACACCAAGGTATTTGTTTACTTTACCTAGAGATTTCAACGAAAAATGTTCGTTTAGCTTATTTACAAAGGTTTCTCTTCTCTCCTTGTGTTTTCCTATATATAAAATATCATCTACATAAATTAACACGAATTCAATGTGATCATCACTTTTTTTTACAAAGAAACAGTTATCAGCGGTGGTAGCGTTAAAATCCATGGTCTTAAGTACTTTTACCAAACAATCATACCATCTTTTGCCAGATTGTTTTAACCCGTATAGACTCTTGTTCAATAGCCAGATTTCATTCTTATTAGTGTATTGACTGTGTGGTGCCCTTACATATATTTCCTTATCTAGTTTTGCGTGTAAGTACGCAGTCTGTATGTCATATTGAAATACATCAAGATTGAGTGCAGATGCCACTACCAGAGCTGTTTTAACACTCTCTGTTCTCACTGTGGGGGAGTATGTGTCAGTATAGTCCTCCGGATACTTTTGTGCATAACCTTGTGCAACTAATCTGGCTTTGTATAGAGTATTGCCTCCTTCTAGATTCTTAATTTTATAAATCCACCTAGTACCTATGATTGTTTTATCTTTAGGTGCAGTTGCAGGTGTGAATACATTTAATCCTTGCAAACTTTCCATCTCTTTTTTCATAGCTAGTTCCCATTTTTCTTTTTCTTCGTAAGGGAGTTTTAATACTTCCTCATATGTATTAGGTGTTATTTGTTCACCATCCATATGCATTATGTAATCTCTGTATTTACCTGGTATTTGATTTCTATTGTTTCTAATAGCTCTTTCAGGTTTGCTATGGTTGTCATGCAAATATCTTGCTTCCTTTTTTGTTAATGTGTCTGTCTTTATTTTGTGCTGACTATTTGTCCAAGTTCTGGTTTTGTTTGTACTTTTGTTGATATTTTGATTTTCTATTGTTCCTTCCTCACAAGATTTTGTATCTTTGCATTTATCTGGAAATATTTCATTAAGATGTAATTTAGACCAATTGGCTTGTTCATGGAACACAGCTGTTCTGGAGACTATAAATTTGTTACTATTATCAATAAATCTGTACCCTTTGGTGCCAGTTTCATATCCCATAAATCTTAATCTTCTGGATACGTTTTCTCCCTTTCTTCTCAACTGTTTAGGTATGTGTACGTCTGCAGTGACTCCAAATATGTGCATGTGTGCTATTTTGGGTTTCCTATTATACATCACCTCATATGGTGTTTTATTCACAATACTGGACCAGGTTCTATTTTGAGTGTAATTTGAATAATGTAAGGCTTCTGACCAAAATTGTTTGCCTAAACCAGCATCCTCTAATGTGCACCTAATCATGGTTTGTAGTGTGGAATTCTTTCTCTCTGCAATCCCGTTTTGGAATGCAGAAAATGGACTAGACGTGAAATGTAGCATTCCTCTATCCTTTAACCATTGGGAGAATTCTTTAGACATGAATTCACATCCCCTGTCTGTCATAATTTGTTTTATTCTGATATTATGTTGTGTTTCTATGCGTTTGTAGAATTCCTTAAATTTCTGAAAGGTTTCATCCTTGTGTTTTAATGTGTAAACAAAACCATAGCGACTGTAGTCATCTACTATTGTTAGGAAGTAACGTTTTCTATAAGTGATTGATGGAGTTAATGGACCAACTAAGTCCATATGTACTAAGTCAAAAATTTTGTTAGTTGATCTGTTGGATTTTTTTGGCCTGGGACTAGTTTTTAGTTTAGTGGATTTACATACTGAGCATTCCAAATAATTTTCACAATTTTTTATTTTGACACCTTCTGCGTGTTCAGTCATTTTTTGTACTACAGGAAAACTTGCATGTCCTAACTTCCTATGTAAGATGTGAGCACACTCATCATGAATTGGTTTACCTATTCTTGGTTTCTTCTCTTTGTGTGTATTTGTGTGATCATGAGATATTTTACATTCATCATTGTCACTGTTACTAACATTTTCATCATCTGCCTCAATACAATCTTCCATATTTGAATCAATGTTATGTAACCATCTTTCTTTTGTTACCAGATAGGGTAGGCCTCCTTTAATCATCACAGTGCCTACATTTGTTTTGTCCTTCTCTAAAGTTGCTTTCCCCTTTGAGAAAACTATATTGATGTCAGAATCTCTACTTAGTTTTATGACACTTAGTATGTTATGAGGTATTTCAGGAATTAACAATACCCCCTCTATTTTTCCTAGACCAGGCAATGTTATGTTTCCTCTGCCTAATACTTGAACTTTTTCTTGATTAGCTACCTTTATTACAAACTTATCTTCTGTAAATGAAGACAGAATATTTTTGTTATTAGTGGTGTGATTGGTTGCCCCAGAATCGATAAGCCAATTATTGTTCTCATTTTGTTGTGTTTTAGTGCTGTCTTGTTTATTTAGTCCATTCAGTGAACCAGATTTTCTCTCTTTTGAATTTTCTCTACCCCCTCTACTTTCTCTGTAATTTGGTGGGCTTCTATATTTATATCTATCTGTGGAAGACTGTCTATAATTATATCTGCTTCTATATTCTGGCCTATGTCTCTCCTTTGATATTTTGGGACAGTCTCTTCTATTGTGTTCCCTGGACCCACAATTATGGCATTTAAAAGCTTCGTTGTATTTTTCTTGGAAAGCTACCTTCCTAAAAGATTTGTGTTCTGTGTGATTGCTAGAACGATTTTTTCTTGAATTGTCTTCTGCTATCAATTTGTTAGATAGACTCTCTATGGATAAATATCCTAGATTGATGGTGTCTAAGTGTGACATAAAATTATCCCATGATGAATCAAGTGAATTGATAATAACACTTTTCATTGTTTGATCTGAAATCACTTCCCCCCTCAGATGCAGCTCAGCTCTTATTTTGTTTAGAGATATCAAATGCTCACTTATGGAAACCCCTGGTTTTACTCTGGAAGAAAAGAAATCCTTAGACATTCTTGTAGTGGTAGCTACACTGTCGCTGTGAAACAGATTAAACATGCATTGAATTATTTCTGAGACAGTTAGGTTTGGTTTGATACTATGATACATTGCAGGAGATACGCTAGATATTATTAAGAAGAATGCTCTATGGTGTAAACAATCTATTTTTAAAGTCCAAGGTCTTCTTGGAGGACTAGTGATAAAGAATAGTAAATTTTCTTTCATAAAGACAACCTGGAGCTGTTGATACCACTCTTGCAAATTAATGCCATCAACTCTAAGTTTTGGGAAGTCACTGGGTAAGTTTCCCACATTATTTTGTCCATTACTTACAACCTGAGGTAGTCCGTGATCTCGCAAGTGCAGGAAATCGCAAAACGGCATGGGGATGCTCGCAACGAGTCTGCGCGGTTCTCTGGCCAGTTCAAGTCTTTCCGGACCGTCTACGTGGTTTCGCACATGCGCGCTGCTCATTTCTTCTTTGGCATCGTCGTGGAAGGTTCTCTCCATTTCAGCTCGTTCGCTCTGCTCCTCTTCAGACGAGTCGGTCTCTGGCTCGGTTTTAGGAGTTCTGATGGCGGCGACTGTTCTTCTCTTTCTCTTGTGTGCGTTGGTATTTGATCCGGTCTGCGGCGTGGGGCGGAATCGGCATGGCTCTCTGGGCTCGGGCGTCGTCGCTCTCGAAGTCAGGATGGGAGCGTGTAGGTCTTGAGGTATCGGCTTGTTCTCTTGCTTCTTCGTTGGCGCTTTGGAAATTTTTAATTTTGGCCCAAATGCAGCAAAAAGCGTCTTCATTGCTGATTTTATTTGGGATTTGGTTAAATCGTCTTCGCTTTCTGATTCGGGTTCTTCTGGAGAATTCGAATCTTCCTTTTCACTTTCGTTGTCTGATAACGTTTTTCGCGCCAGAAATTTTGAACTGAACATTTTGATTGGCTCTGCTTCGCTCCCTTTGGAGGCTCGTTGAAACCAAGATGGCTGCCATTCAAAATTTCGCGCGGTATCACATCTTTTCTTTTTCATAATGACTTTCTCTGTAGTCATATCACTCACAGTTTTTTGGTCTTTGGGTTTCTCCTTGACGATGTTTTTCTCTCTCGCTGCTCCGCTGTTTTTCAGCATTTCTTGGAGATTCGCGATGAGACTTTCATCATTCTTCTGGCTTTTTAATAGCTTCAATATTTCTGACCTGAGTTCGTTATTTTCTATTTCGATTTCCTCCTGGTCATTATTTTCATTTATTAGTTCTTCTTCTTCTGTGGTGTACTCTTCGGATTCTCTCGAAATCGCGTTTGTGGATTCGTTGATTATTTCTTGTTCAGTTTCTATTTCTTTGCTGTAGGCCCTGGTGTTGGGCCTATCTTTCTTAGACATTTTTAAGTATTTATTGAGTCAATTAACCATCCTCTGCTACCAGCTTGTTGCAATGTTTTTAGGATCAGACTCAATAAAGATAATAAAGATTAGAGGTATATATATATTTCTCTTTATTCATAACAGGCATTCTATATTCACTGAATATTCACAGATAGAAGCGAGGGAAATGGTGAGGGTGGCTCCTTATATATACAAAGGGCGGAGTCAAGGATGGGAGTGGTGAATTATGAATACATTAGGAAACAAAGAATAAGTTAACCCCCGATATCCCATATATACATTATTTACACATTAGGGAATAAGGCATTTACATCTGACAGTTTCATTGTTTGGTCACTGCTCTGCTGCTTTTAATTTATTTGGCACTGATTTGCATTAGAAATGCTCTTATTTTATCTGATACTTTTAGGAAAAAACAACTTCACTTGTACTTTCAAGATGCATAGATGAAGTGAAATATAGATATTACCATTGCCCCTGTAATAATCACAATTATTTCAAAGCTGATGTAAAAGTGCACACTGGAAAATAAATATATCAAAATGTGGATTTTAGGTCAAAATATGAACATGTATTTTGTGAAACAGTGGCTATGTCACAACTTTCCTAACCAGGACAATTACTAGCTCAATATCTTCTCTGATACAATAGGCAAAGCTTGATTAATATTAACCTTTCTGGCTTAGTCTTTCAAATAACTTGGTTTAGTTAATTTATGATTCAGTGCAGGGGTGAAATCCAGCAGGTTTTGACAGGTTCTGGAGAACCGGTAGCGGAAATTTTGAGTAGTTTGGAGAAGCGGCAAATACCACCTCTGGCTGGCCCCAGAGTAGGATGGGAATGGAGATTTTGCAATATCCTTCCCCTGCCACGCCCACCAAACCATGTCCACCAAGCTACACCATGCCTACCAAGCCATGCCCACAGAACCGGTAGTAAAAAAAATTGAATTTCACGACTGGTTCAGTGTATTCTGCAAATCCAGAGAACAGGTTAATTAAATAACCAGATTAAAGAGATTTAATGAAGACAGTGAGTACATTTCAAAGAAGTGTTTCATCAAGTTGAAATAAAACCGACATGCTTTATCAGAAATAGGATGAAATAGACTTATAACCAAATACAGGTGAAACTCAAAAAATTAGAATATTGTGCAAAAGGTCATTTATTTCAGTAATGCAACTTAAAAGGTGAAACTAGTATATGAGATAGACTCATTACATTCAAAGCGAGATAGTTCAAGCCTTGATTTTTGATGATTATGGCTTACAGCTCATGAAAACCTCAAATTCACAATCTCAGAAAATTAGAATATTACATGAAATCAATAAAACAAGGATTGTACATAGAACAATATCGAATCTCTGAAAAGTATAAGCATGCATATGTACTCAGTACTTGGTTTGGGCCCCTTTTGCATCAATTATTGCCTCAATGCGGCGTGGCATGGATGCTATCAGCCTGTGGCACTGCTGAGGTGTTATGGAAGACCAGGATGCTTCAATAGCAGCCTTCAGCTCTTCTGCATTGTTCGGTCTCATGTCGCTCATCTTTCTCTTGGCAATGCCCCATAGATTCTCTATGGGGTTCAGGTCAGGCGAGTTTGTTGGCCAATCAAGCACAGTAATCCCATAGTCATTGAACCAGGTTTTGGTCCTTTTGGCAGTGTGGGCAGCTGCCAAGTCCTGCTGGAAAATGAAGTCAGCATCCCATAAAGCTCATTTGCGGAAGGAAGCATGAAGTGTTCCAAAATCTCCTGGTAGACGGCTGCATTGACCCTGGACTTAATGAAGCACAGTGGACCAACACCAGCAGATGACATGGCTCCCCAAATCAACACAGACTGTGGAAACTTCACACTGGACTTCAAGCATCTTGCAGTGTGTGCCTCTCCATTCTTCCTCCAGACTCTGGGTCCTTGGTTTCCAAATGAGATGCAAAAGTTGCTCTCATCAGAAAAGAGGACTTTGGACCACTGAGCAACAGACCAGTTCTTTTTGTCTTTAGCTCAGGTAAGACGCTTCTGATGTTTGTTATTCAGGAGCAGCTTGACAAGAGGAATACGACATTTGAAGCCCATGTCCAGGATCCGTCTGTGTGTGGTGGCTCTTGATGCACTGACTCCAGCCTCAGCCCACTCCTTGTGAAAGTCTCCAACACTTTTGAACGGCCTTTTCCTGACAATCCTCTCCAGGCTCCAGTCATCCCTGCTGCTTGTGCACCTTTTTCTTCCACACTTTTCCCTTCCACATAACTTTCTATTAATGTGATTTGATACAGCACTTTGGGAACATCCAACTTCTTTTGCAATTACCTTTTGAGGCTTTCCCTCCTTATGGAGGGTGTCAATGATGGTTTTCTGCACAACTGTCAGGTCAGCAGTCTTTCCCATGATTGTGATTCCTACTGAACCAGACCGAGAAACCATTTAAAGACTCAGGAACCCTTTGCAGGTGTTATGGCTTACTTAGCTGATTAGAGTGGGACACTTTGAGCCTAGAATATTGAACCTTTTCACAATATTCTAATTTTCTGAGATTGTGAATTTGGGGTTTTCATGAGCTGTAAGCCATAATCATCAAAAGTATGACAAATCAAGGCTTGAACTATCTCGCTTTGCATGTAATGAGTCTATCTCATATATTAGTTTCACCTTTTAAGTTGCATTACTGAAATAAATGAACTTTTGCCGATATTCTAATTTTTCGAGTTTCACCTGTGCATGCAAAAACCTGTATGTAAACTGATCTCTTCAGGACTGGTATGTATGTGTTACTGATTTCACTTCTTTGTATTTTGCTTTTAATATCTGAATCTGGTTCCAATAGTAAAAGAACAGGAGAGACGTTGATCAAAAGGAAAATGGAATTTACAGATAGGAAGACCCAGAATCTTCCGGTTAGAGAATTATAAAGCGGCCCAAGTAAGACCACTTTTATCATCCAATTCTGGTCTCCACAATATAAAAAAGATGTTGAGATTCTGGAAAGAGTGCAGAGAAGAGCAACAAAGGTGATTTGGGAGCTGGAAGCTAAAACATATGAAGGACATTTGCAGGAATTGGATAGGTCTAGTCTAGTGAAAAGAAGGACTAGGGGTGACATGATAACATTGTTCCAATATTTGAGGGGCTTCTGCAACAACGAGAAAATCAACCTATTTTCCACAGCACCAAAAGGCAAGATGAAAAATGATGGATGGAAACTAACCAAGGAGAAAAGCAACCTGGAACTAAGGAGAAATTTCCTAACAGTGAGAGCAATGGAACAACTTGCCTTCAGACATTGTGGGAGCTCCATCTCTGGAGGCTTTCAAAAAGAGACTGGACAGCCACGTCTGAAATAGTATACGATCCTCCGCTCAAGCAGGGGGTTGAACTAGAAGACCTCCAAGTTCCCTTCTAAGTCTATTATTCCTTGTTCTATGTTCATTTCAGTCTCTAGATCCAAGACTTCTCTGGGGAGGGATCAGAAGAGGAAGCTGTGCATGTGTGAGTGTGTGCATGTGTGATCTTGGGTATATGTCTCACATCATCCTTCACTCCACTGGCTTCCGCTAGAAGAGCCAAGGAGGGCCATTCTCCTCCATCACAGCTTCAAAACTGGGCTATGAGACTCACGTGTCTTCCAGGAATCTCCTCAGTATGTAGGAAGATGCCAGGTGGAGGTGCAGGAAAATAAACCCCGGTCGGTTATAAGCACAGAGGGAGAGACAGAATCAAGGCAATATCGTCTGTCTCTGGAATATTTAATCGCCACGCAGTTTGGGATGAGTTAAGTGCAAGCAAATACTCCTCGTTTTTTCAAGATTGGTTTCAAAAAGAATCTTTCCCTATAAACCATTGTTCCTGGTCTCGCCAGACCTCCTCTTCTTTGGGGCAGCCCCTTAAATATTGGAATAATGTCACTTCTTGAAAAACTATATTTCTACTGCCTGCAAAGGAATCAGCTAGCACTCAAGGACTAAAGTTTTCAACATAGAAATACCCTGTTTCCCCTAAAATAAGACATCCCCTGGTAATAAGCCCAATCGGGCTTTTGAGTGCATGCGCTAAAATAAGCCCACCCCCCACCCCCCACGAAAATAAGCTTTCCCCGAAAATATTTAAATGCATGCGCAGCCATTTCCTCTGATTAGCGTTAGGGAGACAGAGCTGGAAATCAGGTAAGATGGCAAGAGGAGCCCCGTCTTGCTCCACACACCCCAAAATAATAAGATCTCCCCGAAAATAAGGCCAAGCACTTATTTCAGGGTTCAAAAAAATATAAAACAGGGTCTTATTTTCGGGGAAACATGGTAGTAGTAATGGTACAATTACAACTACTACTAATAATAGCTACTACTACCACCACCACCACTTTGAAAACTTCCATTCAACTACCAGGATCCTATTATCATATGTGGTGGACATGCCTTAAAGCATAAAACTATTGGAATAAAATTAAATAAAAAATAGCATAAAACTATTGGAATAAAATTAAAACCTGAAGAAATGACACAATTACGTACTGAATTCAAACCAGAGTTGTTCCTGTTGAGTATCCTACCCGACAAAATTAAAAAGTAGGGTTGCCAGGTCTGCTTCCAAAAAATAGCGGACAAGCGGGGGTGGGTGGGGGTGTTAAGTAGTAAAAAAATAAAAACAATTTTTACAATTAAATTATATATTTTCTTACAAACATTTTAACACGTATTAAAATAATCACTTCAAAACTTTACTTAAAATTCAAAACATCAAATATATTATAATAATATGTAAAATATTAAATTACATTTTAATTTCATCATAAAGCTTTTGAATAAAAAAAATGTCCACTATTTTGTGAAAAAAAATAGTGAACATAATGTGAAAAAAGCGGACTGTCCACTCAAATAGTGGACACCTGGCAACACTATTAAAAAGGGATATATTTATTTGATTATACACGTAATAACAGCTGCAAGAATTGTTTATGCTCAAATTTGGAAGATAAAGTAATAAAAAAGATTTTAGATTGTGCAGAAATGAACCAATTAACTTTGTTGATTAAAGATAGGGAAGAATCAGAATACTTTAGAATATGGAATTATTTCTATTGTTGGTTGGAAAAGAGACATAAATGATTAATTTTATAACTATGTAAAAATTTGATGGCAAGAATATGGTTATAGGAATGAACTTTTATAGTGGTTTGGATGACGATTAAGATAGAAGAAACTGTTGGAACAAGAAGAATAAAAAGAACTGAAGAAGTCAACACTGAGATGTCACAGGGGAGGAATGATTGATGTAGTAAAGGTTTGCTTGTCTTAAAAAATAAAAAACTTAAGAAAAGAAAGAAAGAAAACTTCTGTTCTATACCCGGTGGAGCCCTCACTGGTGGATTATTAGTGTTGTCGAGGTATAGTTATAGTTATACGAGTGATGGGCTGCTGCCGGTCACCCACCCACCCCAGCTCTATTCCGTCCTATATAATCGCCAGTTTTTCGAAGCCACGCGCATGTACGGAAGGCGCGCACATGAGCGAAGCGAGGTGCGTGCATGCACGCTCACATTTTCGGTTCTGGGCAAACCGGTTGTTACAGTATATGACACCCACCTCTGGTTATACCATCATAAGGCTTCTTTGAAAACGGAAGGATTTAAAAAGGCTCTTCTGCTGTTTTTGGATTTTCAAAGTTACACCAAGTTCTTTGAAACTGTCAAGAGTTTTTATCATGCTTCCAAAAAAACTGATTGCCACAGCTTTGGGGGTTTTTTTTTTCCTCCTTTAAATCCCTCTTGTCACCCCCATTTCGTTCCCACCCCTACTTTCCCTTTGCAGAGAGAGAGGTTTCCACTTGATGGGTTTCCTTAGGGGCCAACAATTCCTTCCCTTCATCGGAGCCTTCCAGATGAATGGGGGCTTCCCAGGAATATCAGAAAACCAAACTCCACTCTGGCTGTTTGGGACAGCTCAGACCACGGTGAGATCATTTTACTGATGAGATCACCGAGTCTTTTCTGCTGATATTCAGCCAGGAATAGGAGGAAAGTCTAGAAGAGCAGAAGGAAGGTGGAGCTTTAAGCCCAGAAGAATCGGTGCCATGATCTTGGGTTGAAAATGTCCACTGATTGTCTAACTAGGATCAGGGGTGGAAATGATTGGTACATCATGAAAAAAAACCCTCCACACGGTAGAACAGTGATGGCTAACCACTTCCGAGTGCCCAAAGCTCGCACGTGTGCAAATGTGCATGCGTGCGCCTGAACCCCCCAAATGCAATGCTCGTGCACCCCCGCATGTGCCCCGTCCACACAAATGCATGTGCCCCCTGCATACCTCACACCCCCACACATGTGCGGGTGGCCCCCTACATGTGCCCCACCCCCACACATGCCCACATGGCCCCCGCACAACCCCTGCCGCCTGTGCATGCACAGCAGAGACCCGATGACCGGCTGGCTGGCGGGAGGCACAGGCGCATGCGTGGCGGAGCTGAACTGAGGCAATGGCTTGTGTGTCCACAGAGAGGGCGCTGCGTGTCACCTGTGGCACATGTGTCATAGGTTCACCATCATGGGACCATTCTTCATATGTTTTAGTCTTCAGGCTTTCATCATCCTAGTTGCTCTTCTCTGCACTTTTTCCAAAGTCTCAACTTCTGTTTTGTAATGGGGTGACCAAAACCAGATGTCATATTCCAGGTGTGGTCTTATTAAGGTTTTACAAAGCAGTACAAATACTTTGTTTTTCTCTTCTTTTATTCTTACCCAAATATTTTTAGCAGGATTTTCATACCATGATCCTTTTTTTAAAAATAATTTTTATTAAACATTTTTTTTAAGAACAAAAAAAAAATCTTTAATAAGCTTTCCTTTTCAACAAGTTCGCGTCGGTAAAGAATTTCTTACTCGTACATTTTTTTCTCCCTTATTCTAATGGCATAGGGCCAGGATACTTGCGAGACCACCTGCTGCTACCGATAACCTCCCACCGGCCAATACGCTCTCACAGAGAGGGCCTCCTCAGGGTGCCGTCGGCCAAGCAATGTCGGCTGGCGGCCCCCAGGGGGAGAGCCTTCTCTGTGGGGCCACCCGCCCTGTGGAATGAGCTACCTCCTGAAATACGACTGATCCCGGACCTCCGCACTTTCCGCAAGGCCCTGAAGATTTATTTATTCCAACAAGCCAGCCTAGCTTAAATGGTTTTAGTGGGGATTTTTAATCTTTTAATTTTATTGGTTTTGGGGTTTAAAAGTGGGAATTTTTTGATTTTGTAGATTTGGGATTTTAAATTGGTAATGCCGCTGATTTAATCTATTTTAGTTTTTTTCTTAACTTTTGTACTATATGTGTTTTAATTTCTGGCTGTCCACCGCCCTGAGTCTCCCTGGGGAGAAGGGCGGTATATAAGTTTAATTAAATAAATAAATAAATAATGTATCTTTTATACATATACTTCTAATATTAATTTAATTAATTAATTTAATTAATTTAATTTTCAGACCATGATCCTTGTTCAAGCGCCAAGGAAATCAGGAGATCCAGACAGTTCAAATGGGCATTAAGATTTATTGCAAGCTTAGGTTTTCTACAAGATTCTGACTCACTAACGGTCAAAGTAATTTGGCAGTAAATAAGAGTCAAAGGAATTTAAGGTGGGCTAGATTTAGATCTCTGGTAGGTGCAAAGGGACTTAAGACCCCTGACATATTTGACCCCTCCCTTGGGCTCAGCCTGGTCATCTCTTGCAATTCTGGATTTCTGTTCAAATGATTGAAAGTTAAATAACTGAATTCAGTAAATCCAACTAAGTGTTGTGTGAACTAGCCCTTTATATTAAGTCATCATATGGTCTATGTTGTGCATACTCTACGTCGGGGTGTCTAACTCGATTTCATTGAGGGCCACATCATTATTGGGTTTGACCTTGGGGACCAGGATAGGCATGGCCTATCATGTTGGGGGCGCCTGTGGTGGCTTGAGTCCTCTGCCTGAGAAAACGGGCTCCCGAGCTCCATTTTCGGCTGTTGTGGGTTTCTACTGGTTTGCCCCAGGTCGGGCGAACTGGCAGCGGCTTATTTAGACTTCAGGAAGGCATTTGACAAAGTAGACCACAGTAAGATAGAACAATATGAGATAGACAGCATCACCACCAGATGGATTTGCAACTCGCTGACCAACCGCACTCAGCAGGTAGTCCTCAATGAAACTACATCTACATGGATGGAAGCATGCCGTGAGGGACCTCAAGGTTCTGTCTTAGACCCAGTATTCTTCAACATCAATCAGAATAGAGATGGAAGGAACCTTGGAGGTTTTCTAGTCCAACCCCCTGCTCAAGGAGGAGACTCTATACAATTTGAGACAAGTGGCTGTCCAGTCTCTTCTTAAAAGCCTCCAGTGACGAAACGCTCACAACTTCTGAAGGTCAGATGTTCCGCTGGTTAATTGTTCTCACTGTTAGGAAGTTTCTCCTTAATTCCAGATTGCTTCTGTCCTCGCTTAGTTTCTATCCATTGTTTCTTGCCCTGCCCTCTGGTGCTTCGGAGAATAAGTCGAACCCCTCTTCTTTGTGGCAGCCCCTCAAATAATTGAGATACTGCTATTGTGTCACCCCTACTCCTTCTTTTCTCTAGACTGGCCATACCCAAATCTTGCAACCATTCTTCATATGTTTTAGTCTTCAGGCCTTTCATCATCCCAGTTGCTCTGTAGTTTTTCCAAAGTCTCAACATCGTTCATAAACCTTTATAAAGCGAAAAATACTGGACTAAGATACAAGGATGGCTACAAGAGATAATAAAATGTCAAATAGAACTAAACCCGGAAACATTTCTCCTGGAAATACTTAAAACAAAATTTGATAGAAAGATAAGATATTTGATTCTACACATATTAACAGCGGCAAGAATTGTGTTCGCGCAATACTGGAAGGAGCGCAATACACCACCAGAGGGATTGATCATTCAGAAGATATATATGAATGTGCCGAAATGGATAAACTTACCCTAGAACTAAAAGAAAAAGATGATTCGGAATTTTATGCAGTTTGGGAAAAATGGTATACTTGGATAGATAATAGAAATAAAAATTGGAAATATACATAAGGCTATTGAGGATTAGATATTGAATGTATATAATGCATATATTGTATGGAATGTTGATCCGAAGTATACAAAAATGACACAGTCTGTTGATTATGTACTAGAGTTGTATAAGGGAAAATTGTAATAAAAATTATTTTTTAAAAAAAACCCTTTATGTTTCATAAATGTCTTAACATGTTCATAAATGATCTAGATGAGGGGACAGAGGCGGGATTCATCAAAAATTGAGACGGACGCTCAGCCGGAGGAAATGCCTAACACTTTAGATGATAGACTCAAGATTCAAAAGAACCTTGACAGACTTGAACAATGGGCCCTAGCCAACAAAATGCATTTCTTTTCTGGATCTCATGGCAAGCCCGAATTCCTGATGGATCAGAACTATTCTCTCTTGCCCCCTTCCCTAGATCGCCGTTTTATTTTGAGTGCGAGGTGAACCAAACCCCACTGAAAAATATTGAAAATGTTTTGCCAGAATCGATAAGTCTTTCTGTGCTGCTACTGGCCTGCACCAGCTGTGATGCTTTCCAAGCCCGGGTGCAAGGGAAAAAAATGACTCTTAAGGAAAATAATCTGCCATCTGTCTGATAAAATGACATCCGTGCATGCACGTGAATACAGATATCCCCTCCCCACCAGCATCCTGGTTGCAGATAGGCACTCCCCAGGGCAGAGGGGAGAGGTCAGAGGTCAAGCTCATTAGCACACTCAGAATAAGTGATAACCAGGCAGGAAACACTGTTGCACAGCCGGCTCCAACTGCTCAGTGGTTTCTAGGCAGCTGCAATCTGCCTCCCCCTCCCCTAGACGAGGGGACGCTCATTCCCTCTTTGCACCAATTTTTTTTTCCACTCCCCTTTGTGCATCCCTTAGTGACATCCCTGTGGTTGCTAGGCAGGAGGATTGGATGGCAAGAGTGTTTTCTGCCCTCAGCCGGTTTGTAAGCAGGAGAGAGTAGAGGGAGAGAAGCAGGGAGATAGATAGACAAATGGGGGGGCTTTCAGACTGAGTAGCCAGTGGCTGAAAGCGAAAGAAAAAAAGTTGCAGGAAAACTGGAAAACTTACATTTTCGGGACAGCTTCCCCAGAGAGGAAAGAAGCAGCAGATGGAAAGGGAGGAGCACAAATTCGCTCTTCCTTGCCTTTGAAATTCACTCCAGATGAATTTATTTCCAGTTTGTGCCACTTCTGAATATTTATGGCTGTGGCTGCTTCCGAATTAATTTGCCATTTTCTCCTTTCCTTCCTTTCCCGTTCTTTTTTTTTTCCTGCTTGATCTTCTCTTCAGAAAATGTATGTAATAACAATAACAGAGTTGGAAGGGACCTTGGAGGTCATCTAGTCCAACCCCCTGTACTAGACCTGTACTAGGGATTCGAACCGCTGAACTGCCGACCTTTCTGATCGACAAGCTCAGTGTCTTAGCCACTGAGCCACCTAGTCAGGCTATGACAATGTAAACATTGTCGTTGCTACAATGCATATTTTCCTTCAAAAATCCATATTCACATCTGCATCTTGGTATATTCAAACAGCTATAAACAGTATGTTGCAAATTGGGAAAGAGATTTTAGCTGACTTTTGAAGATCCGTTGAATGAATTGCTTCCAGGTGCTGTTCAATGTGCCAGTTATTACTTTCTCCTTCTCCTTCTCCTCTTCCTTCTCCTCTTCCTTCCTACCTATCTTTAGTTTGGCACTGTAACTTTTTTAGATTGTAAGTCTCAGAACAGAGAGCCTTTCCTCTAATGGATCTGTAAACAGTTTTGAATTGAAGTGTGGAATCTCTTTTTAATGACAAGCAAATATTTGCTTCCGTACTAAAAGGTTTGAGTTAGAAATATAACGAAGAGGAATAGCCATAAGAAACAAAGAGAGAAGGCACTGGTGCTAATCTTTCCAAGGTGGAAGTGATGCTGTTGTACCTTTGCTTTTATGAACCTTTAGATAAAATGTTAATAAAGACCCAATCATCCAGGCCAAAAGTGGTCTAAAGGTTGAATGATGCCAACTGGATCAAACTTTGTTAATTTTTTTTTTTTTTTTTAATTTGATTTATATGCCGCCCTTCTCCGGAGACTCAGGGCGGCTTACAATGCGTTAAGCAATAGCCTTCATACTTTTGTATATTTTTACAAAGTCAGCTTATTGCCCCCACAACTGGGTCCTCAATTTACCTACCTTAGAAAGGATGGAAGGCTGAGTCAACCTTGAGCCTGGCAAGATTCGAACTTACTAATTGCAGACAGCTGGAGTTAAATTACAATGCATTAGTCTGCTGAGCTATCCAGGCTCCTGAGATGTTTCATTGCTTAGCAATGCAACTTCATCAGTCAGAACAAAATTAGTTAGGCAGAGAGTCAGAGAATCCTTAAAATGTACCAACCCTTGCCAAAATGGCTTGCAATAGGTCAATGAAACACCTTTGGCCTGGATGATTGAGTCTTCATTACAGAGATAGCTAAATTCATAGAATCTTTTACAGATTAACAGAGTTGGAAGGGACCTTGTAGGTCATGTAGTCCAACCCCCCACCCAAACGGGTGACCCTACACCATTTCTGACAGATGGCTGTCCAGTCTCTCCTTGAAAGCTTCCAGGGATGAAGCTCCCACAACATCTGAAGGCAACTTCTGTTCCATGGGTTGATTGTTCTCATTGTCAGGAAATTTCTCCTTGTTTCCAGGTTGAATCTCTCCTTTTCATCCATTATTCCTTGCTTGGCCTTCAGGTGCTTTGGAAAATAGCTTGACCCCCTCCTCTCTGTGGCAGCCCCTCAAATATTGGAAGATGCTACCATGTCTCCCCTGGTCCTTCTCTTCACTAGACTAGCCATGCCCAGTTCCTGCAACCGTTCATCATATGTTTTAGCCTCCAGTCCCCTAATCATCCTGGTTGCTCTTCTCTGCACTCTTTCTAGAGTCTCAAGTTCTCAACATTTTTTTTATAGTGTGGTGACCAAAACTGGATGCAGTATTCCAGGTGTGGTCTTACTAAGGTTTTATAGAGTGGAGTTAATACCTCACTTGATCTTGATTGTATCCCTCTGTTAATGCAATTTAGGATTCCATTGGCTTTTTTGGCTGCCAGTGCACACGGCTGGCTCCTATTTAGCTGGTTGTCCACTAAGACTCCAAGATCCCTCTCACAGTTACTGCTATTAAGCCTGGTTTCACCCAGTCTGTATGTGTACTCTTTGATTAAAGGAAAAAACAATATCTACATGTATTGTTGACTGGAAATGCCTTATAGACATTTTGCATAAAATGTAAAAATGCCCTTATTTCTACAAAGTAAAAGATAATTTTATAATGGTGCTTTTTATTCGCTGCACAGGAAATTGGAAATATCTTTTTCTTTTTATTCTTTCGTTCTGCACTTTTGCTTTTTTTTTCTTTCTTCCTTGCTTTACTGCTTGTAATTTTTATTAGCTTGTGTTCATTTTCTTTTCTTGTAAAATAAAAATTCCTATAAAGTTTTATTTTATTTTATTTTTTTAAAAAAGGCTAAGTGCAGTTCTGCAGTGCACATCCAAGAGCACCAGAAGAGTCCTACGGTGGATTCAGACCAAAAGTTCTTCTGTCACAGAATGGGCAGCCAGATTGCCCCAGGAAGTCAGTTCCTTCCTTTGTTGCTTATTGTAGTGCAGAGGTCTTTAAACTTGGCAGCTTTAAGACTTGTGGACTTCAACTTCCAGAATTCTCCAGCCAGCAAATCCCCAAACTCTGATTAAGAAACAAAACTCTAGTGCTAGAAAACTGGCTGCGTTCAAGTGAAATTGGGTGGGTGATGGGTGGCCTTTAGCCTGACATGAAACAAGCTTGAGGTTCTGAAGAAAACAGTTTGGATACTTCTGTTCTGATGGAGTTGAGTTTCTAAATCTGGCCCCATTGCAAATCAGCCTCTTCAAATTTCCACAATTGTATGTTCCTGCCTTGCCATCCCCTCCTCTCTAGGAAAGCTCCCTTCAAAAGCTCCCCTCACAGATCTGGGCACTGAGCTCTCTCCTCTAATTACCCTCATTCTTCACCAATCCCCCTTCCCCACTTTTCTGTCAATTGCTCTGCCAGCCCTCAGCGCACATGACTGCACAGGTGGGTTGAAACATAAAGGGAACTCTGTGTGGGGATGACTGCCAAATACTCTTCTTTTGATCTCCCAGGCCCTGCGATGCGATGTAAGAACCTTAGAATTATACAGTAACAAACAGAAATAATCTCATTAGCGATGAAATAGAATAGAATTCTTTATTGGCCAAGTGTGATTGGACACACAAGGACTGTGTCTTTGGTGTTTATGCTCTCAGTGTACATAAAATACATTCATCGAGAATAAAAAAGATACAACACTTAGCAATAGTCAAGGTTACTAATAGGCTATCAAATCACACTAGGAAACAAATAAAAACAATATAAATTGAAAGATACATGCAACAAGGTTATAGAAATAAGTGGGAAGAGATAGATACTAGGAAGGAAGAGAGGAATAATAGTAAGTCTTAGTAAATTATTTGACAGTGTTAAGGGAATTATTTATTTAGCACAGTGATGGCGTTCGGAGAAAAACCGTCCTTGTGTCTAGTTGTTCTGGTGTGCAGTGCTCTATGGTGTCATTTTGAAGGTAGGAGCTGAAACAGTTTATGTCCAGGATGTGAGGGGTCTGTAAATATTTTCACAGCCCTCTTTTTGACTCGTGCAGTATACAGGTCCTCAATGGAAGGCAGGTTGGTAGCCATTGTTTTTTCTGCGGTTCTAATTATCCTCTGAAGTCTGTGTCTGTCTTGTTGGGTTGCAGAGCCAAACCAGACAGTTATAGAGGTGCAGATGACAGACTCAATCATTCCTCTGTAGAACTGGATCAGCAGCTCTTTGGGCAGTTCAACAAAAGATCAATAAAAGACCTTGAGCTGCCACCCCAGTAGAAAACATAAAAATGGAGATGAAATGACCATTGCTTGAAAACGTCTTAAGAGCAGTGTTGGGGGGGAGAGAGAAGCTTTTTCTGCTTAAGATATTAACTTAATATCTGTGGAGATTCTCAGTCATCCTGGTCATGGTCGTCCCTTTTTCAAGAGCTAACTGGACTTTCTGATTTTTCTTTTCATTTCTTTGAAGGCATTTCACTTCTCGTCCAAGAAGCTTCTTCAACTCTGACTGGATGGTGGGGAATGGAAGGATTGATATTCCTTGCAGACAGCTGGTCATTTGCATCCTTTTAGAGAGTCGTTGAGGTCACTTGGAGGTTTATCTGTGTCCTCAGGGTCACCTGAGTGGTGCAAATGGGTGCGGAGCCTTCTTGGACCTGTTGAAAGGACTGTGTTGGAAATTGGAGAACAAACATATCAGGACTAGATTCAGCAGTCCATCTACACTTAAAAGTCACAGGCCACTCCTTTGAAGACAACAAAGTCCATATTTTGGACAGAGAGGACTTCTGGTTTGAAAGAGGGGTCAAAGAGGCCATCTATCTCAAAATTGAACAGCCCTCTCTCAACAGAGGGGGAGGGATATGACATCATCACCCGCACTTTCTGCTACTGGCTGAATTCCACCTCTGCACTAAAATGTTCTGAGTTAGGACTAGATACGTTATGTGAATCAGCCTTCATTGGGACAATTTTTAAAAAGTGGGGTTTGCCACAAAGAAGAGGGGGTCAAATTATTCTCCAAAGCACCAGAGGGCAGGACAAGAAACAATGGATGGAAACTAATTAAAGGGAGAACCAACCTAGAACTAAGGAGAAATTTCCTAAAGCTTAGAACAATTAACCAGTGGAACGGAAGTTGCCTTCAGAAGTTGTGGGAGCTCTATCTCTAGAGGCTAGACTGGACATCCATTTGTCTGAAATGGTGTAAGGTCTTCTGCTCGAACAAATGGTTGGACTAGAACAGGGGTCCCCAACTTTTCGGACCTCAGGGACCACTATATTCATAATTTTAAACCCCACGGACCACTAATATGATCTGCCTAATGACCGGCTGGGTGGGCGTGGCTAGGTAGTCATGTGACTGGGTGGTCATGGCCAACTTGATGGCCAACTCGATGTCACTCACTACTCGCCCCTCCCCTGCCAGCCAGTCCTCACCTCACCGCCCGGGCTCCTTAGGGCTCCAACAGGAAGCAGTTGCTGGAGTTAAGCAGCCACCACGAGAAAGAATTGGCAAAACAGCTGGCTCAGTTCAAATTGGATCTGACCGAGAAGGAGGCTCAGTAGAAGCACCTCGCTGAGGACTACAAGCATAGGCTTTC
The DNA here is from genome assembly GCF_059756535.1 of Pantherophis guttatus. Taxonomy (NCBI): domain Eukaryota; kingdom Metazoa; phylum Chordata; class Lepidosauria; order Squamata; family Colubridae; genus Pantherophis; species Pantherophis guttatus. The sequence goes on from NC_142076.1 coordinate 4,351,537, forward strand.
CAAGTAGAGGGAAGACCTGCGGGAATACAAGGCCAGGTACTGGCGCCTGGAGGCTCAGTGGGCCGAGATGATCAGCCAGTTCCAGGCCATGGTGCAGTCCCACTGGAACAAGGCCTTGCAGCTCCTTGCCACCAGCGGCACTTTCCTCCAGCCTTCGCCCAAAGCCCCACACCAGGAGGCTAAGAGTTGGAATTTCTACCTCCCTCCAACCCACACAAAAAATCCCCGAAGGGGGAGACTCTCTGCAGCAACACAAGCATTCATTGCACGTATCTGGCCCAGGGGCCGTAGTTTGAGGACCCCTGATTTAGTGCAATGTAAAAAAATGCAAATAATTTTTCTACGGACCACCAAAATTTTCTCGTGGACCACCGGTGGTCCACAGACCACCAGTTGGTGACCGCTGGACTAGAAGATCTCCAAGGTCCCTTCCAACATTGTTATTTTGTTTTACTGTTAAATATCATCTGGGAGTAAATCAATTGTGCTGTCCTTACCTGACTCCTGTTCTTGTCCCATCAGAATTTTTTATGGCAACCTAACTATGTTTAGCTGATGGTGGGCAAAACAGTATTGCAATTCTAGCCACCTGCCTGCTATTGTGCTAAGATGCCATGTAGCCGACAACCCTTCACACCTGGAGATCATTTGGAACAAGGATACAGCTATGAACCGTTCCCAGCATCTGTTTATCCAGGGGATCAAAGCTTTTGAATTAGTCCAGAAATAGATTCTGTATAAAATAAGGGGATATAACCTTCTTCGTTCATATGTAACAATGAGAAAAAGCTCAGGTGGTGTTCAGTGGTCCAAAAATAATAATCTCATTACAATAAGAAATTCTGGATGATGCCTTACAAATTATGAGGTGAAAGCTTTGAAGATTCCTTTTAAATGCCAAAGAGTGATGAAAATCTTGTGATGGCATTGGAATGATTTAAAGGTCAAGATGTAGAGAGCAAATGGAAGGAATATAATACTGGATTATTTGATCAGGGCTGAATTATTTGTTTCTTTGATATTTCTGGTAACTCCTAAGGGATTTTTTTTTTTCTGAACTAGGATTGAAAAATTGATGATTTCTGGGCGGTATATAGATAAAATCTAGTCCACAGAGAGAAGAGTGTTTTTATTTGCAACTTAAAAGAGGGTGAAAAGTTAGTTTTTGCTCCTGGTGGTGAAAGTTGTAACCTACTTTTCTTCGTTGCCTTTTTCTTTTCTCTTCTACTTTTTTCTGCACTTTCTGAATTTTTCCTTTTTTTTTCTTCTAGTTCAGCTTGTATTTGTTTTTACTATGTGCATTAAAAATTCAGTAAAATTATTAGCAGAAAATAATAATCTTGTGAGTGATATTTTTTTCTAATCTAAGAACTGTTGGCAGGCACGACGTTCTAAAGGAGATGAATTGATGATTTGCCAAAAGGTATTTTAAAAGTTTGCACGGAGACATGTTCTGAATCATGGATGTCTGGATTCACACCATGCTTGCTCATTCACTTTCAGCAGCACACACACACACGCACACACATGCACACGCACACACAAACACACATGTGCATACACACCGCCTGGCACCAAAGAGACTGTGATTTTTGATGTTGCTCAATTCCCAAGCTGGGTTTTATCAGCCACTGCTGACCTCCCCAAGAAGATTTTTGCATTTTGTTTGTTTTTGGCTGTACTCCAGCCCTAATCCTATTTTCATCAGCTTCTATCCCATTTAATGCAAGCTTCTGTAAGTCAGAATTAATTATGCTGGGCCTTCTCTGGGTCATGAGGGAAAGAAAACAGAGAAATTCTTTCTTGGAAAGAGGGAAGGGAAGGGAAGGGAAGGGAAGGGGAGGGAGGGAGGGAGGGAGGGAGGGAGGAAGGAAGGAAGGAAGGAAGGAAGGAAGGAAGGAAGGAAGGAAGGAAGGAAGGAAGGAAGGAAGATAAAACATAGAATATCAGAGTTGGAAGGGACCTTGGAAGTCTTTTATTCCAACCCCCTCCTGGAGCAAGAGACCTTATACCATTTCAGACAAATGGTTGTCCAATCTCTTCTTGAAAACCACCAGTGATGGAGCGCCCATGATTTCCGAAGGCAACTTCTGTTCCACTGGTTGATTGTCCTCACTGTTAGGAAGTTTCTCCTTAATTCCAGGTTGCTTTTCTTCTTGAATAATTTTCATCCATTGTTTCTTGTCTTGCCTTCTGGTGCTTTGGAAAATACTTCGACCCTCTCTTCTTTGTGGCAGCCCCTCAAATATTGGGACACTACTATTACCGTATTTTTTCAGAATATAAGACACAGCTTAGTTTTTGGGGAGGAAAATAAGAAAAAAGCTGATTGGCAGGTGGATTGGCCTCCCAGAATACCCCCAATCAGCTGTTCCCAGAGGTGAATTTTAGCAACAGGTTGGTTGGTTGTGAGCTCTGTGCCTTGCTTTTTTTTTTCTGCCTCTGAAACTTCTGAAACTCTGTTTCAGAAAAAACTTTCTTTTCTGCCTCTGAAAGCCTCCAAAACAGAGCTTCAGAAAAAAAAGCCTCTGAAGCTCTTCTTTGGAGGCTTTTTTTCTGAAGCTCTGTTTGGGGGCTTCTTTTCTGAAGCTTCTTTTCTGTTGCTTTTTTCAGCCTCTGAAACCTCCGTTTGAGAAGCTGGGCGGGGCTACATTCGGAGTATAAGAGGCACCCAGATTTTCACCCTCTTTTTCGCCCTCCCAGAACCTTCCGGGAGCCCTGTAGTTACCTGGTATCCAAAACAGGCTGCGCGGAGACTCCTGGGAGGGGAGGGGAGAGGCGGCATGGGTGGGGCCAGCTGAAAATCAGCTGGCTGCTGGGAGACGCGTGCCCATGTGCGGTGGAGCTGGCCTAGGGCAACTGCTTGCGTGCCCACAGAGATGGTTCCACAACGTGTGCCATAGGTTCACCATCATGGATATAGAGTCTCCTGCTTGAGCAGGGGGTTGGACTAGAAGACCTCCAAGGTCCCTTCCAGCTCTATTATGATTGATTGATTGATTGATTGATTGATTGATTGATTTGATTGACTTATCTCAGACATGGTCATTTCCTCCTTAAAAAAGAAGCCAGGGCAAAGATCAGGAACCTTCCAGAAACCCCTAAAATGGACTGCTAGAGAGAAATATTTGCAAGCCTCATTCTGGTGTCATAAAACTGGATCCCATTGCCTTTTCTGCATTCAAGTTATTTGCTTCATCTGTTAAAACAGTTTTGTCATGCTTCTTCCCACCTTCCTTGCCTTCTATTTTTGCCAGCTGAGGCAAAGTTCTGTAGACACTATGCAAGCCCTAAAAAATTTCATTAATGTCCCTTCTGAGGAGAAATCCAACCTACAGCAAGCCTCAGAGACTGCCCTCCAGCCAGTCTGTGGAAAAAGTGGATCTCCCTGGGTTGAATACCCTTTAACATTGATTCTTGGTTTATATGCAAAAACAAGCTCTTGATTTCAGAGGTCAAAGGAGCTCAGGCCAAATTACACCTTTGATGAATTTGGCCCAATTTTTTTTATTTTTTTTTTTGGTCCTTCATAGAATTCAGCACATAAATATATTCAACAAATAAAGCACTTCTAACCATTAACCTGTAAAATTCTGCCTGGTAAATTTCTCAGGTGTTCTACAAAAAGATTCTCCCTCAATCAAATTTGGAACTATTTCTTCTAATAATATACAAATATATTTTGAAGTGAACTTGTTTGAAATGCTGGAGAAGAATTAGCAGGTCAATGTGTCGATTGTAGCTCAGGGGTTGCAATGTGGGGTCCTTGGTGCTCTCTGAGCTTGGTTGTTTTTTTGTAGACATTTCATTACGTAACGTTATCAGTGCACTCATGCAAATGTATCTCATTGTTTAACATTATATATATATAGATTGCATACATTTTATATAAAATGTGGCATTAACACTGAAAATAGGACAGGGGCAGAGGTGGGTTTCAGCAGGTTCTGACTAGTTCTGGAGAACTGTAGTGGAAATTTTGAGTAGTTCGGAGACCCGGTAGTAAAAATTCTGACTGGCCCTTCCCCCATCTATTCTCCGCCTCCCGAGTCCCAGCTGATGGGGAGGAAATGGGGATTTTGCAGTATCCTTCATTGCCATGCCCACTAAGCCACACCCACAGAACCGGTAGTAAAAAAATTTGAAACCCACCATTGGACAGGGGAGAAGTTGATAGTGTAGAAAATGATGAATCTGGAGTGGTCGATGTGAAAAATGATCACTTGGACATTTTCAAAACAGATTTATTCCATTTTATTTGCTTGTCACAAGTTGAATCTCCCATATTTGGTATAGTCCTTCCTATTTCCCAAGTGGTTGTGGTTGATGGGAATTGTAGTCCAACACCTCCAAAGGACTGAAAAGACTGATCCAGCATTTACTGTCAGGTATAAATGCTCTGCCCGTGCCAGGGATCAGCTATAGCGCAGCAGTGCAGGGGTTAACCCAGACTCCCACCTGGTCAGCTCCTCCCATAGACCCCTCCTTACCTGAATCCCCGCCCACTGGTATAAAAGGTGGGCACACTCCTCCATGTCCCAGTTCCTGATGCATTCTAGTGACGATGTGATGAACCTACAAATAAAAGAGATATATTTTACCTGATGACTCAAGCCTCTTTATTGGGCCTGATCCACCATTCCTTGTAACAAAATGGTAGCAGAGGATGGTTGGTAAGGCCCAAAGATCCCAAGCCACAAAACAAGGACCCATACCTACCTGCAGAATGGCGACACCTCTGAAGCAACGGGAAAGCAACCCATCGGACTCGCCAGGGAAGGCAGGAACCTCAACCACCCCCAAAGCCACCGCGATGGAGGAAAGGGGGGAGATCGAAAGAGGGAAAAGGGCCCACCACCACGATCAAGAGGAAGAGAAGCTGCGACTCGACGTCCTGCAGCTGCTGAAAGAGCGAGCCGGCGACAAGAACCTCCTTGCCGACCTGCGGAGCTTCATAATCGACCGCGAGGTGGCAAGGAGCGAAGAGGGCTCGGACTCCGAACTCGAGGAGCTGGACTCGGTGAGTGGATCGCCCAAAAGGGCACCCCCAACGGCCACCGAGCCCCAAAGCCCCGCTCCAAATTTGAAACGGCGGCCATCTTTGTCCACGTGGTCGGACAAGATGGCCGACCCCCAACCAATCAACAAACAGAATTCAAAATGGCCGGCGCGCGAAAAATGCCGGACCATAAACAATGATGAAAGTGACCAGGGAGAGGGGACTGAGTCCGACTCCGACCCCTGGTACACCCCCAGCGAGCGGCAAGTGGATAGGGCCATGAAGACCCTCGCCGCCGCCTTCGGCCCAGGCCTCAAAATCACCAAAGAGAAGCCGGAGAGGCCAAAACAGAAGGGAAGGCGAGGAGAGGGGCAGCGGAACACCCACCCGAGAGCCACCGACGCCCGCGACGATTCGCCAGCCCACCTTCGCACCCCAGGGACACCGCGCCTCCGATCGCCCAGGCCGCGCACCCCGGACCGCATGGATTGGGGCAGCTACTTACAACCGTCGCCGGAGCCCCAGCACCACCAGGATCTCCATTCCGGAGGAGCAGCTGCTAGTCGACACCTTCCGGAACACACCTGGACCCCCAAGGCCGAGGCCGAGGCCTACCCGACCGGCAGAGGCCTCTATAGCGGAGCCGCGACGAACAGGTCCTTCCTCGGCGACGGCAGAGCTGAAATGGACTTCGCGCATGCGCTCTTCCGCCTAGAGGAAGAAAAAAGAAAAAAATTACAAAGCGGGACTTTTAAACTACCGGCAAGCGTTCCCATGCCCTACTGCTGCTATAGGGACATAAGGAACCATGGACAGCAGCCAGCAGTAAGTAATTTTACTACTAGTGCTGGGAACTTACCTGTTGACTTTCCCAAGTTGAGGATGGATGGGGGTAATATCCTAGAGTGGTCACAGCAGCTCCAGGTGGTGTTTCTGAAAGAAAACATGTCTCATTTTATTAATGACCCCCCTGAGAGACCATGGACTTTAGAGCTGGATTGCATGCACCATAAGGCATTCTACCTTTTAATTGCCAGTATTTCCCCCACAATTTACCACTGTATTGGCCATAACCTCACAGTATCCGAAATTATAGGGAAAATGTTTGGATTGTTTTATAGTGAGAGTGTGTCCACCACCACGCAAATTTCCAAGGACTTCTTTTCCGCCAGACTTAAGCCAGGGACCCCCATGAGTGAACACCTAGTGTCCTTAAGCGGTACCAGAGCAGAGCTACACCTTAGGGGAGAAGTTATTTCCGACCAAATCATGAAGAGTGTGATAATCAACTCTTTAGATCACTCATGGAATAACTTTCTGACACACCTAGACACCGTTAGCCTAGGGATGCTGTCTGTGGAGAGGCTATCCAACAGGCTCATCGCAGAAGACAATCTGAGGAGGAGCCGCCCCGGCCCTCCCAGAGAACACAAGAGTGAGAAGAGAGTAGTCTTCCAAGAGAAGCAACACAACACACCCGAGTGCTACATCTGCGGGTCAAGGGGACACATCAAAAGGGACTGCCCCAAGAACTATAGGGAGAGAGGCAGGCCAGAGCATAAGTACAGACAAACAGAAAGGCACACATCCGAAGAAAGGTATAGGCATAGAGACTCACCCATCCCCAGGGATAGGAAGGGAAACAGGGACAGCTCACGCGACAGCAGGACAGGGTCCCTATATGGGATAGGGGAGCACACACACACCACACACCAAGACAAAGACACCAGCTCTTGGCTCCTGGACTCAGGGGCCTCCAACCACACCACATACAATCAGAAACTACTCTCATCATTCAAGAGAGAGGATTTTTCTATCAAAGTTGCAGATCAAAACCAGGTCAGAGTAACAGGCAAAGGGACAATTACGTTACCAGGCGTAGGGAAAATAGAGGGGGTACTACTAGTCCCGGAGATACCCCACAACATCCTGGCCGCAGTAAAGCTTAGCAGGGAATCAGGGGTTGAGATGATATTCACAAAAGGCAACGTGAAGGTTAGCAAGGACGGGAAGGAGATAGGGAGAGTAACCATTAACCAAGGGTTACCCTACATAACTTTCTATGAGGACAGCCCACAGCATAAACACCAGTTCAGAGAACGCAGAAAACACTGACCAAGGCAGGGCTGAGGGTGAACAGGTAGGCGGGAGAGAGGTAGATAACGATGGCAACGCAACACCAGAAACACAACACAACAAACACACCCAAAGGAGACCCTCAATAGGCAAACCAATGCATGACAACTGTGCCCACCTGCTGCATCGCAAACTTGGACACGCCAGTTTTCCCGTGATACAAAAAATGGCTAATTGTACCGAGGGTGCCATAATAAAAAACTGTGAGAACTACCTCGAGTGCTCGGTGTGCAAGTGTTCAAAACTGAAGGTAAAACCCAGACCCAAGAAGTCGTTACGCGCCGCCAAACAAATATTCGACTTAGTACACATGGACCTGGTAGGGCCCCTAAGGCCATCCATAAATTATAAAAAAAGGTACTTCCTCACCATAGTGGATGACCATAGTCGATATGGCTTCGTCTACACCTTAAGAAAAAAGGATGAGGCCTTCCAAAAATTCAAAGAGTTTTATAAAAGGGTAGAAACCCAAAACAACAAACAGATCAAACAGATCATGACCGACAGGGGGTCTGAGTTTCTATCTAAGGACTTCTCACATTGGCTCAGGTCCAAAGGCGTGATTCACTTTACGTCGTCCCCGTTTTCCGCCTTTCAGAACGGGGTCGTAGAACGACGGAACTCCACGCTGCAAACGATGGTCAGGTGCGCCCTAGAGGACGCGGGCATTGGCCAACACTTCTGGTCTGAAGCCCTGGTCTACTCCAACTATACATTAAATAGAACATGGTCTAGTGTGATAGACAGAACACCCTACGAGGTCATGTATAACAAGAAGCCACAGATAGCACACCTACATGTGTTCGGTGTAACGGCTGATGTACACATACCCAAGCAGTTGCGCAAGAAAGGGGATAAGGTGTCCAGAAGGCTCAGGTTTATGGGATACGAGCCAGGAACCAAGGGCTTCAGGTTTGTGGACAACAATAATAGGTTTGTGATCTCTAGAACAGCGGCATTCCATGAACAAGCCAACTGGTCCAGATTACACCTAAATGAGGTACCCACCAAGCGGGAGGATAGTCCAATCGAGCAAACCCAAAACAAAAATGAGACAGTGAGTAGACAGGAAGGGAGCAGGCCCAAGCCCGACCTCCAAGGCATCAAGGTTGAGGGATGGAAAGAGAATCATCCCAAGATAAGTGTCGAATCACTGACACAAAGAGAGGCCAGATATCTGCATGACACTGAGCAGGCAGCAACCAGGCCGGTCAGGTCAACCAGAAACCAGCTGCCAAAAAGGTTGAATGATTACGTGATGCACGTACACACAAACCACGTTACGCCAAACTCCTACGAAGAGGTACTGAGACTACCCCAGGGGGAGAGGGCAAAGTGGGAGTTAGCCATGGCCAAGGAACTGGACAGCCTGAGGAAACTGGAGGTATACACCCCCACCAAAGTCCCAGAGGGCAAGAACACAATAGGCACCCGGTGGATATTCAAAGTCAAGAACTTAGAGGGGGGCCAAAGCCTATACAAGGCAAGATTAGTTGCCCAGGGGTTTGCTCAAAGGTTTCCGGAGGACTACACAGACACCTATTCGCCCACCGTAAGAACAGAGAACGTCAAAAGCGCCTTGGTCATCGCATCCTTGCTAGGGCTGGAAGTACACCAGTTCGACGTGCAGACCGCCTACCTGCACGCCAAACTAGACAAAGAGATATACATCAGAGCCCCCCACAGCAAAGAAACCAACAGAGGGGACACCTGGTTACTTCATAAGAGCCTGTATGGACTAAAACAATCAGGCAAACGATGGTACGAATGCCTGGTAGAGGCCCTGAAGTCTATGGGATTCACGGCGACCATAGCTGACAACTGTTTCTTCACCAGGAAAGAGGGGGACTCACCAGAATACATCCTAGTTTACGTGGATGACATTCTATACATCAGCAAACACGAAGCCAACCGCAACACCTTCGCCAGCAGGCTGAGCGAACATTTCACCCTAAAGTACCTTGGGAGAATAAACCGATACCTGGGAGTACAAGTCAACCAGACGCCAAAAGGTTTCCAACTGTCACAGAAAGAGAAGATAGAAGAGTTACTCCATAAGTGCAACATGGCAGACGCCAAGGGATGTGATTCACCCATGCAGGCGGACTTCCTAAAAAACATGCATGATGAATCACCCGAATTTGGAGACAACACGCTGTACAGGTCAATCATAGGCTCTCTCCTGTATATCGCTAACTGGACCAGACCGGACATTGCTCTATCCATTAATTTGCTATCCAGGCACGTGAGCAAACCCACCACATACCACTGGGACGCAGTGAAAAGGGTGTTAAGATACCTGAAACAGAGTGTCAATGCATGCTTAACCCTAGAGCCTGAAAAATCCGAAGAACCCATCCTCTCATGCTACGCCGATGCTGACTGGGCCGGAGACGCCAAAGGCCGCAAAAGCACATCTGGGTATATATTCTACTTAAATAACTGCCCGGTGCATTGGTACTCAGGCAAACAAATCCTGGTGGCAACTTCGACTACTGAAGCTGAATACATATGCCTCTCCAAAGCCGCCAACAACCTCATCTGGTTCGACGACCTACTTGCCAGCGTGTGGAGAGAACCAGCTTACCCAATAAATATCTACGAAGATAACAAAGCCGCCATAGAGAAATCTATGTCCGACGCTGTAGGGCAAAGGTCAAGACACATAGACATAAAGTACAAGCACGTTAGACAGCTATCCAGAATTGGTTTCATAAAGGCCATACACTGCGATACAGAAGAACAGACCGCAGACATACTCACGAAACCCCTACAGGGCAAGCAACACTCACACTTAGTTTCCAAGCTCAACATTCACCCCAGGGTACCAACTAGTCAGTCAGGCCTACAGACACGGGTCAGGCATTTAGAGGGGGATTTGTCAGGTATAAATGCTCTGCCCGTGCCAGGGATCAGCTATAGCGCAGCAGTGCAGGGGTTAACCCAGACTCCCACCTGGTCAGCTCCTCCCATAGACCCCTCCTTACCTGAATCCCCGCCCACTGGTATAAAAGGTGGGCACACTCCTCCATGTCCCAGTTCCTGATGCATTCTAGTGACGATGTGATGAACCTACAAATAAAAGAGATATATTTTACCTGATGACTCAAGCCTCTTTATTGGGCCTGATCCACCATTCCTTGTAACATTTACCGCCTGCTCTGAATCTCTGTTGGCTTTCGTGAGCATGAATGGCTATGGAACTTGATGGTCTGCAGCAAATCCAAGTATCAGCATTATTTCACAAAGATGCTGTCAGGTGTGCCTCCTTTCAATACTCAAGAAAGAAAAACCCCGACTCCATTTTCATAGAGAAAGGTATTTTTACTGAGTATGAACTGAATGCAACCAAAGAAAAGCAAGGTCTGAGGCAAAAGGCGCGAAAATCACATATAGAAAGAATCCCCAAAATCCTTCCCCCACCCGTCCAGTGAAAATTATCCAATCCACATTCCCCCCAGGGGTCATGTGAGGTGCAACCTCTGATGGTGCCATCCTCCTGCTATGCCACGATGGTCGACCTTGAGTTGTTATCAACTTCAAAGAAAACGCTGAAGAAAACTTTCTCTTCTCTTGTCCACTAGCTCACTTCCCCCCCCCAGACATTCCAATAGCTCCCCCCTAATAGGTCCCCCCTCCCCCGTTACAATGGCAGCCGAGCAAGCAAGCAATGAAAAAGCGGAGGCTGACAGATGCCTTGGGCTTTTTTCAAACTAAAAATGCTAAATGGTGCTTGCTTCACCTGGAGGTCCATCTACCCAAAGAGGTGGATAAAGGAAGATGGACTGATAGGGACCATCTGAGAGGGAACTGGGTAAATGGCTACTGGGCTACCTCAGCCATCTTGTAAATGGATGTTTTGGGACTGGCCATACCATCATTTCAGTCATTTTAGGGAAATGTTCACAACATGCCCTCCAAGTTCCAAAGTGAATTTTGAAATATACAGTCAAAAACAGTGTTTAAGCTTTCTTGGTTCAACTCTCTTTTCAGTACAAAAAGCCCCAGCGTAAATTTGAACCTTCAGGATTCTATGATTAAAAGGTAAAGGTTCCCCTCACACATACATGCTAGTCGTTCCCGACTCTAGGGGGCAGTGCTCATCTCTGTTTCAAAGCCAAAGAGCCAGCGCTGTCCAAAGACGTCTCCGTGGTCATGTGGCTGGCATGACTCAATGCCAAAGGTGCACAGAATGCTGTTACCTTCCCACCAAAAGTGGTTCCTATTTCTCTACTTGCATTTTTTACATGCTTTTGTACTGCTAGGTTGGGAGAAGCTGGGACAAGTAACAGGAGCTCATCCCGTTACACCGCACTAGGGATTCGAACCGCTGAACTGCCGACCTTTTGATCGACAAGCTCAGCATCTTAGCCACTGAGCCACCATGTCCCCTTCAGGACTCCATGATTAAAATGCCTTAATAATCATTATTAAAATATTAAATATTATTAAAAATGAAAAACACTGAAAACAATAAATATAAAATATACAAACCACACAGAGAGAGTTAAAAAGATCAACCACCATGGAGGGATCTCAAAATGTCTCTGGTTCCCTGGGACCCAAAGGTCTGGTGGTGACACAACCAGTTCTTGTGAGATTTCCAAAAGAATAAAAGGAATGGAGAATCAACTTCATCTTTGCAGTTGAGAACTTTCTCTGGCATTTAACTGAAAAGGGATCTCCATCCCTGAAGTTCTAATGTTCTTCTCTAACGAATCCAAGACCAAACCTTTAATCTTTCCTACGAAGCCAACTTTTTTTTAGGTGTCTGGAGAGAGAAGTTGGAAGAAAGATTTCTTTGGACTTCAAGGCCAGGAGGAAAAATGTGACAACTATCCCTAAAAAGGACACTTTACCTCATCAATGACAGGAGTACCATAGTAGAAAAGTATCTCAATGGAAGAATTATTGATTAGGTCTTCCTTTGAGATTTAATAGAGGTAATGCAGGAATTATCTTGACAGGTCTATAATGGTAAGGAAAATGGAAAGATAGAGAAGAAGAGAATGACCAAAAGCACAGTGGACAGACTCAAGTATATAGTCATGGAAGCACCATCGGAAGACCTGAAGGCCCAGATTAAGAACAGATCATCCTGGAGCATGTATCTATGTGCCGGGGTGGGCTTCAATAATTTTAGCAAGGGGTTCTCTGCCCTGTTGCTGGGTGGGTGTGGCCATGGTGGGTGTGGCCTAGTTGGCCTCCTGCACCATGGGGGGGGCTTTTTTGCCCTCCCCAGGCTCCGAAGGCTTTTCTTGAGTCTCTGGGAGGACGAAAATAGCCTCCCCAGGCTCCAGAGGCCCTCTGGAGGCCAGAAATGGTCCCGTTTCCAGCCTTCCCAAACTTCCGGTAGGTCCATTTTTTGCCCTCCCCGAGCTTCCATGCATGCCCTGCACTTACCTGCATCCAAAATGCGCCACATGGGGACTCCTGGGAGGGGTGGGGCAGGGTGGGCAGGGCCAGCCAGGAGCGGGATTTGGGGGGTCTCCGAACTGCACAGAATTGTAGCTAGAGGTTCTCCCGAACCCCCCAGCAGCCCACCCCTGTCTATGTGCTCATTAAGAGTTGATGCCAAGTTGATGTCACATAATCAATCAATCAACCAACCCATCAATGCATAGATTCATCTCCCTTGAAAAATTCATAATGCTAGGAAGGGTGGAAGGAAAGAGAAGTCGAGGACAACCAGAAGCCAGGTGGATGAACTCAGTTACAGTAGCATTGGGTGTGCTGCTGGAAGACCTGATGTGACCTGATGTTGCGGATCATCTTGGAGGTCTCTCTCTCTTTTTTTTAATATCTTTTTTTTATTGAAATTTTTTTTAAAAATTATTTCTTATACAGATAACATAAATGTACATTCTCTTATACATAATTACTCATACATATACATATTTTCTTAAAGAAAGCATACAAATAAGACATTTTTTTATAAATTATTTGTATAATAATTACAGTTCTGACTATTGTAACGCTCTCTACATGGGGCTCCCCTTGAGGAGCACTCGGAGGCTCCAACTGGCGCAGAGTGCGGCCGCATGGGTGGTAATGGGAGCGACATGGCGTTCCCATGTAACACCCCTCCTGCGCGAGCTGCACTGGCTCCCGGTGGTCTTCCGGGTGCGCTTCAAGGTTTTGGTTACCACCTTTAAAGCGCTCCATGGCTCAGGACCTGGGTACTTGCGGGACCGCCTTCTGCCACCAGTAGCCTCCCACCGGCCGGTACGCTCTCATAGAGAGGGACTCCTCCGGGTGCCGTTGGCCAAACAATGCCGACTGGCGGCCCCCAGGGGGAGAGCCTTCTCTGTGGGGGCACCTACTATCTGGAACGAGGTCCCCCCCGGAGATACGGAGGATCCCGGATCTACGCACCTTCCGCCGCGCTCTAAAGACTTTATTATTTCACCAGGTGGGCCTGGCCTAATTTTCTCTCCCTTTTATAAAAGATTTTTAATTTTTTAATATCTTTTAGTATTTTATATATTCAAATTTTAAAATTGGTTTTAAATTGATTGATTTTAATTTGTCTGGGCCAATACTATTTAATTTGATTTTAATTCTACTTTTAAATTTTGTATGTATGTATATGTATGTATGTGCACCGCCCTGAGTCCTTCGGGAGTAGGGCGGTATAGAAATAAAATAAAATAAAATAAAATAAATAAATAAATAAATTTTAGTTGCATTCTACTCTTTCTTTTCCCTCGTTTCACAACAAGCTTTCTTCTCCTTCTTCTTCCTTTCCCTTCCCTCCCTCCTCTCCTCTTCTACTTTCTCCCTCCTCCTTTCCTTCCTCTTTCCTACTTCTCCTTCCTTTCCCCCACTCCTCCCCTCTTTTCCCCCTTTCTCTCCTTCTCTCCTACTCCTCTCCCCTGCCCTTTCTTTCCCTCCTTTCCCCTTTCTTCCATTCCTCTCTCTCCCTCTCCTCTTCATACCCTCTATTCCTCTCTTGGAGGTCTCTCTTTATGGTTACTAAGAGTCAGCACTGACTTGGTGGCACACAGTGACTTAATCCATGTAGAAAATCAGGATGGTTGCCGAGAGGATCACCCCCTCACACACAGAAAACACCAACGTATTACTTGGTTATCTTGTCACTAAATACTGTAAGTGGAGGGAAAAAATCCATCTGGCTTTCCTTGCAATCCACTTCTTTGAAAGAAATTTCAAAAACAAATCTGTGTTTCCCCCAACTGAGAAAGAAGTGACATGGAAAATGGCAGAACATTTTTTTTTCCTGCTCAACTTTTAACTTTTACTCATTTAAAATGTTCTCTATCATTTGGCACTGCATTCTAGGAACAGCTGGTCTGATCATGTACAGTCAAGTAAAGAACTTGGAAGCTGGAAAGCTGAAAAGAGACCAATTCCGGCTCTGTGGTGCTGTGTCAGATTAGCGGGTGCAACTGCTTTGTTAAGTTGTAACTCTTTCGAATTCTGGGTACACGTATACATAGCAAGACCCCGTATATATGCCCCATCTGTTTCTCACTCTTGCAAACACTGATTTCACCTGGCAGGTTGGAAGCACATTGGAAAGTGCTTCAATCCTGCTGTCATTTTGTAGTTGCTTGCAGGGGTGGGATTCAGCCGGTTCGGATTGGTTTGGGTGGACCGGTAGTTACGGCCAGCGGCTGGGCCTGCCCACTTATTCCTGGCACTATCCTGTCTTATACAATTGCCATATTTTTGACGCAATGCGCATGTGCGCAAGGCACACATGTGTGTTAAGTGATGTGAAGCCCATCTCTGGATGCTTGTCTTATAGTAAAGGTATCCTGAGGGTATGGAGGAAAAAACTGTTGCTCATAAAAAAAAATAAACAGAGCTTCAGGAACGATGTGCCTGACTTTCACAGAGACAAGTAGACATAAGCCAACAGTTTCTCAGGAACTGACTCTCGAAAGGCGATTGCTAGGGGGAAAAAGGCCTGGTGGAGAAAATTCCATCAGGATTGAATGTTTTCCCTTGGAGTTTAACAGTATTTAACTGGGGACAGGATTGTACGAAGGGAAACAGGTGCTTAAGCCACCTCATGGCCAATCAGTACACCATCCTCCATGAAAGTGTTGGATGAAATATCCATCTGGTTCAGTTCCAAGCCGAGAGGAAGACACTGGAAACATGGAGGCTGATTGGAAAGATGGTTGAATGACCACCAAGCACATGGTTCTCTGCTGCAGCTGAACACATGGAGTTGAGAGTGAGGGGTATTTATACCTTCTACTGAGGCTTTGAACTTGAGCTTCCTGTTCCTGTGCAAGAACATGTATTCTATTGGCTGTTGTCAGACTCCCATGGTGCCACATACAAGTTCTAGGAGTTTGTCTGAGCCAAGCTTGGTTGAAGTTTGGCTGATGCAATGTCCTTAGGAGATTGTGCAATATAGTGAGCTCTGCTGCTAATGGATTAATCCTATTATGTTCTGAAGGGTCATGTTTTAATCCCATCACCCTGAAGCCGAAGGTTTTTTGTTTTGTAGATAGGCTGGCCCAGTCTTTAATGGGCACAAAATATCTGCTGGGGGGAGGGAGGTGGGGCTCTGAGTTTCTGTCTCCCTTAAGATTTTTTATTTCTCTTTTAGGGGAAATATTTTTCCTCCCTTTTTTTTTAATATTACTCAAAATATTAATTTGTAGGAGTAGCGTCCCACAAAAGTTTCTGTGCAATTCTTGTCTTCTTCAGAATACCGGTAATTTCAAAAGCCAATTTGCATTCATCAGACGGAATAAGGTCTGGCAGGAGAAACTGCCAGAGCCCAAAAATACACCATTCCAGGAAGCATGAAAAAGAAGCTTGCCCAGAGCTCTGGCAATACCACTAAATCCTGCCATTGGTAGGTTGGCAGTGAAAGAGACACAAAAGGGGTGGAATCACCACAAAGGTAACGCTTGGGGTTGCAAAGAATGGATTTTTTTCCCTCTGTGCAAAAGGCCAGAGAATCAAAGTCGGTAAGAGCATGGACACTAGCATTAGATGAAATGCAATCTGCATCTCATTATTTCCACCCCAA
This sequence comes from Pantherophis guttatus, assembly GCF_059756535.1. Taxonomy (NCBI): domain Eukaryota; kingdom Metazoa; phylum Chordata; class Lepidosauria; order Squamata; family Colubridae; genus Pantherophis; species Pantherophis guttatus. The sequence goes on from NC_142076.1 coordinate 4,367,688, forward strand.
ATTTTGCAAAACAAACCCAATTCTTTGCTCCATGACAAATGTGCCTTTCTGGCATTTGCCTAAAAGAGCAAAACAGCCTGAGGAAGAATGAAAGTAATTTTAATGAGTGTTAAAGAAAGGATTACTTGGGGAAAAATAAAACTCCCTCGATCATAGGAAGTTGCATTAGAGAGGCTCTGAAGGAGAGGCTGATGGTCCACCCTGAAATGGTTGGGGGCTATTTGTTTATTTCTTTTACTGGATTTCTGTTTCTAAGAGACACAGAGCAAGCTAACTGAGGTGCCAGCCATGATACTGCCACACACATCGCAGCATTGTGCTGCACCTGGAATAAGTCTGCATTACTATTAATCTTCTCATCGTTCCTATCACCCATCTCCTCCCACTTATGACTGTATGACTGTAACCTTGTTGCTGGTATCCTTACGATTTATATTGACTGTTTCCCTATGACTATCATTAAGTGTTGTACTTTATGATTCTTGATGAATGTATCTTTTCTTTTATTTACTCCGAGAGCATATGCACCAAGACAAATTCCTTGTGTGTCCAATCACACTTGGCCAATAAAGAATTCTCTTCTCTTCTCTTCTCTTCTCTCTCTTTTTTTTTTTTTAATTTGATTTATATGCCGCCCTTCTCCGAAGACTCAGGGCGGCTTACAATGTGCTCAGCAATAGCCTTCATCCTTTTGTATATTTATACAAAGTCAGCTTATTGCCCCCACAAACTGGGTCCTCATTTCACCTACCTTAGAAAGGATGGAAGGCTGAGTCAACCTTGAGCCTTGGCGAGATTCGAACCCTGCAGTAATTGCAGGCAGCTGGTCTTAATAACCAGCTTAATAACAGGGTGCCTTAAACCCCTGTACTACCAAGGCTCTTCTCTTTCTCTTCTCTTCTCTTCTTTCTCTACTTTCTCTTCTCTTCTCTTCTCTTCTCTTCTCTTCTCTTCTGCATCCAGTTTTGATCATCGCATTACAAAAAAGATGTTGAGGCTTTGGAAAGAGTGCAGAGAAAAGCAACTAGGATGATTAAAAGCCTGGAGACTAAAACATATGAAGAACAGTTGCAGGAACTGGATATGGCCAGTCTAGAGAAAAGAGGGATAATATGATAGCGGTCTTCCAGTGTTTGAGGGGCTGCCACAAAGAAGAGGGGGGATCAATTTATATTCTAAAGCACCAGAAGGCCAGAAAAGAAAACAATGGATGGAAACTAATCAAGGAGAGAAGCAACCTGGAATTAAGGAGAAGCTTCCTAACAATGAGAACAATTAACCTGTGAAAAAAACTTGCCTCCAGAAGTTGTGGGTGCTTCTTCACTGGAAGCTTTTAAGAAGAGACTGTTGTGGTCTGCCAGCAGCCTGAGGACCTGGCAGTGGAGTTGGACAGTGAGGAGGCTAGGGAGGACCATGGGCCAGTCCTGGAGGCTGGGGAAGGCCCAGATGAGGGCTCTGCATCGGAGGCAGAGATGGGGCCAGGGCCATCTGGGAGTGATGTGTGGACTCTGGAGCCTCCAGAGGCGGATAGCAGAGAGGCAGAGGAACAGGAGGAACCTGTTCCTAGTGCACGCATGAGAAGAGTTGCCAGAAGGCAAGAGCAACTAAAGCAAAAGGGACAACTCAGGAGTAAGGCCAGGAGATGATTGTCCCCTCCCATAAGGCTTAAAAGACCAGCAACGGCTCTTGGCCTCTTTGCCGGAAAACAACGTCAATAGATTTGTTTCTTGTCTTGCTGCATTTATTTCTTGTCGGTGTCTCCTGCTTCTGAACTTTTGCCAAGAAAAGTCTTTGGCAGGTTGCCAAAGTAGACCAAGGTTGGTGATAAGGCCAAAGAACTGTGTTATGAAGAATTTGTTTTGAATTAGTTTGGGCTACGCTGAGAATGAGTTAATTCTCAGCTGTTCTAATACAATCTGTTTGTTTAGAACTGATTGCGTCTGATAATACCTACTTGGGCCTGGGTCACAACAAAGGCTGGACAATCACTTCTCAAATTGTAGAGGGTCTTCTGTTTGAGCAGTGTGTTGGACTAGAAGACCTCTAAGCTCCCTTCCAGCTCTATTCTGTCCTGACCTCATAATCATTCTGGAAATGGCGCAAAGTCCATTCGCTTTTGCTCAGTGGCGTCACAACCCAGGAGACACCTGTTGCCCATCCCTGCAAAGTAGCTGGCCAGAAGATTATTTTAGTGGTAGAAACAGCAGAGCGGACAGGATTTGTAATGATTTACACACAGGTAACCCATAGCCTGCCATGCACTATGGCCTTCCCGTGCCCTCTACTACATAAGCATCTGTGGGTTTGCACAACAATTCACTAATTGTGTGCTAGCAGGTTCCCACTGCTATAAACATTTATAGACAATTGCATAACTGAACATGGGCGAACTCTGAAGGCAACCCAGCAATTTTAAAACCAGGGATTAGATCCTTAAACGATGCTTTAATTTTGATCCTTGGGTATGATTTTGCAAATATTTCATAGTCCTTAAATTCCGAGTTTACTGATGCTATGGCTAACTTGTTTGTTTATGTCATGTTGAGTGTGATGCCCTGATTAATGCTGAGAGGGGTTTTTTTTTGTTCTGATTTATTTTCAGATAATGCAGATGGGAACATTAACCTTTCTGCTTTTTTGTTTGTTTTTGAAAGCCCCCAACTTACTTCCAACCACTCTGCAGTTCATGATAGTTCGTCACTGGGCACCCCCAGAACCCAGCTTAAGCCCTAAAAAAGGATCAACATCATTTAACAAATAAAACCTTCCATCCTTTCAAAAGTAGGTGTCAAGTTTCGTTGCTATCTTAAATAAACTTCATTCTCAAACGCAAGGTCTCTAATGAATCTTTTTTTTATTTAAGAATAGGAGAACGACATCCCTGAACTCTGTGTGTAGCCAAAACTGGCACCTCCTTCCAAACCCCTCCCTTTCCGTTCCGCAACCCCAATGTCTCATTGGCCATCGTGCAGATCCGTCTCTTTGTCCCAAGCACTTTCTTTTCACAGGAATTTCCCCCCTCCCTCTGTCACCCAGGTAACGCTATCTACTGAAGAGCAGGGAACTAGGTAAAAGTTCATCTCAGCATTAAAGCAAGGCTTCTCCCTCTTTCATTCATTCATGTCAGCGCTGAAGGAGATCATAATTTGGAACACTGACAGTAGGTGAAATGAGGACCCAGATTGTGGGGACAATAAACTGACTTTGTATAAATATACAAAAGTATGAAGGCTATTGCTTAACGCATTGTAAGCCGCCCTGAGTCTCCGGAGAAGGGCGGCATATAAATTAAAGCAAAAACAAAAAAACAAAAACCCACTGAAATCTCACTCTCACCCGCCTGGCATCACTGCCAGCTGTGACATCAAAATTTATTTATAATGCAATTTATATGCCGCCCTATCTCTGAGGACTCAGGGCGATTCACAATGGTAAAAATGCACAGTTCCTCGTTAAAAGACAATATAAAATTAAAATTCCAATTTAAAACAATTTAAAATTCATTAAGACACCCCCCCATCAGTCCAGGCTGCGGAACAACCAGGTCTTCAAATCACGGCAGAATGAGCGAAGGTCAGGGGCCATCCAGAGCTCCAAAGGAAGTTGGTTCCAGAGGGTGGGTGCGCCCACAGAGAAAGCTCGCCCCCTGGGGGTCACCAGCCAACACTGTCTGGCCGACGGCACCCTGAGGAGGCCCTGTCTGTGGGAACGCACCGGGCGATTGGGAATTGTCGCTGGCTGCAGGAGGTCCGACAAATATCCCGGGCCTAGGCCATGAAGGGCTTTGTAGGTGATAACCAGCACCTTGAACCTCACCCAAAGGCCAACCGGTAGCCAATGCAAATTGCGCAGGAGGGGTAATATGGGAGTGTCGGGATGCTCCCATCACAACCCGCGTGGCCGCATTCTGCACCAGCTGAAGCCTTCGAGTGGTTTTCATGGGCAGCCCTAGGTAGAGACTGTTGCAGTAGTCAAGACGGGAGGTGATAATGATAGTCCCAAAGGTGCTTTTTCAAGAGGCAACTGGACTTTCTGGTTTTTCTTTGAAGATGTTTCGCTTCTCATCCAGGAAGCTTCTTTAGCTCTGAGAAGCTGAAGGAGAAGAAGCTTCTTGGATGATGAGCTGACGAAGCTTCTGGGTTGAAAAGCGAAACGTCTTCAAAGAAAAAACAGAAAGTCCAGTTGCCTCTTGAAAAAGCACCTTTGGGACAACCATGACCTGGAGGACGAAGAATCTCCAGAGACATCCAAATGATATCAGATGTATCCTGATACCATGGTGGAAATAACCTGCTTAGTTTCTTGTTGTAATGCATGTTATTTGCACCATGACACTAGCATACACATCTCATCCGCCCACTCACACACACACCCTTGCAAACCTCTTCCATGCTCATGACAGAACAATCCCCATTTTTCTCAGGATAACGAAGAGGGCATCACACCATTGTGATGCAAACTCTGCCCTTTTATACAGGTGTGTAAAGTCACAACAGAAATACCAAAGGATCAGAGCTTGCATTGTGACCACCTAATGTTCATTTCATCATTTGTCCCCTTTCATTTCTGTCAGAGGCTAAAACACATGATGAACGGTTGCAGGAACTGGGCCTGGCTAGTCTAGTGAAGAGAAGGACCAGGGGAGACAGGATAGCAGTCTTCTAATATTTGAGGGGCTGCCACAGAGAGGAGGGGGTCAACCTATTTTCCAAAGCACCTGAAGGCTAGACAAGGAATCATGGATGGAAACTGAACAAGGAGAGATTCAACCTGGAAATAAGGTGGAATTTTCTGACAGTGAGAACAATCAACCCATGGAACAGAAGTTGCCTTCGGAAGTTGTGGGATCTTCATCACTGAAAGTTTTCAAGAAGAGACTGGACTGCCATCTGTCAGTTATGATGTAGGGTCTCTTGTTTGGGTGGGGGGTTGGACTAGATGAGCTTCAAGGTCCCTTCCAACTCTGATAATCTGTATACTCCTGAACAGCTCTGCGTGCCAGTAAAAAGTTGGTTCTGATTTTTTTTTTCTTGGTGTTAACACACCGCACTTCCCAACCATTCCATTGACTAATTCCCAGTTTGCAGAAGAACTCGAACCATAAACCAACTGAACAGACTGGGATCCCACAGCCCACAATAATCCCAACACCTCACCAATACGATCACAACTTCTGAGTGCGCTCCACCAATGTAGCCCTTAGGAGTTTAGGCAGGTTGTGGGTGAACAAGACCTGAAAGGAAAGAAGGTTGAAAAAGGAACGTAGCTTGATGCCTGCTTCAGATGTCACCTAGAAGAAAACCCAGCTTTTTCTCTTCCCCAGTACTTTGAAGACTCTTCCTTGGCTTGAGAGGGGACGGGGAAATACATGAACCGACCTGCATCCCAGCTGCTGTGGGGCACCCCGTTTGTGTTGCATGCTTGACTTCAACTCAATGGACCTTTTCCCCAGCAAAACTTTTGGAGCTGGCGCCTGAATTCCCCGAGGTCAGCGACCTCTGGACCCCCACGAGATTTTGTGGCTGCTGGACTTCTGCGGTAATGAGGCTTTGCCGAAAACAGCTTGAGAAAGCAAGGGGCCAGCGACTTCCACACGATGTCTTCCTACCAGTCAGAAAAAGTTCTTCTCTGAAGAGATTGGCCTCTGGAACTGGGGGAGAAGATTTCTCCACCAGGAGAAGTAGAAAGTCCTGCAAGCAAAAACCGAATAAGACGGGTTCAAGTTTGAAACGATTTCAGGTCGGGGGCTTTTTTTTCTAATGGTTGTCAGGCCTGGAAGCCATCTTTTTCTTTGGATCTTCAGGCCTGCCACGTTTACTACTGTGGGAAATTGGGAGGGGGGAATTGTATGGAACTATATATAGTTATAATAACATTCCTTTCTCAGAGAGTCAAGGACGTCTTGCCCTGCACCTGGATGGCTGGAACTGGGAGGTACCTCCAGTTGGGACGGTGGATTGATTGGACCATGTGATGGACATGTGGGTGTTGGGCAGGGACTTGGACTTTCTTTTGGGTGGGGAAAACCCAGAAGCTTTCAGATTCGGGTTTTCCCAGGTGTGCCAATATGACGTCTCTAATAAAATGGAATTTTGAGGAACTTCTAGCCTCAGAATCTTCTTTCATTGGGGGTGTTACTTGGAACCCTGACATTGGTTTCCTTCCCCCTCCCCATCAGGAGAATTAAGGGCCAGGAGGAGAGATAATACAAAGAGCAGACATCCCAACCGCAGATGGCTACTATCCGGATGACAAAATTGGGAGTGTCATTGAGGAACAATTGGGCAGATGATCCTGTTATGTCCTTATAAGGACATCCAGATGCCCATCGAAGAATCCAGTCGAAGACCCAGCCCCCACGCTCCACCTATTCCACATAGACGACGATGCCAGCTGTCCAGTCTCATCCGCAGATGTGGCCGTTCACACCCAAAAGGACCACACACTCCACCAAGTGAAGTCCTGGATCCTCAGAGGGTGGCCATCGGAAAAGACGGAGGAGAGGTTCAGCCCGTTCGCCAGGAAACAGAAGGAGCTGTCCACCATCAAGGGCTGTCTGCTATGGGGAGACAGGGTGCTGATTCCAAGCACTCTGCAACGGCGGACGTTAGAGACTCTGCACAAAGGGCATCCGGGCATCGTCCGCATGAAGGCCCTGGCACGGAGTTACGTCTGGTGGCCGTCCATGGACAGAGACATTGAGCAATGGGTCTCCAGATGTGACCCGTGCCAAGAAGTTCGCCCAGCGCCGCCACAATCCGAAGTCGCGAAGTGGGAGACCCCCAGCAACCCCTGGTCGAGGATCCACATCGACTTCGCGGGTCCGATGCAGGGGCGACACCTCCTCATCGTGGTAGATGCCTTCTCCAAATGGCTCGAGGTGGTGCCCATGGCATCTACCACAACAGAAGCGACGATCCGAGCCCTGCGCCGTCTGTTCGCCACACATGGACTACCGGACGTGCTGGTCTCCGACAACGGCCCCCAGCTCACATCCCTGGCCATGGAGTCCTTCCTGGCAGGACTGGGCATCCGCCACACCCTGTCCGCCCCGTACAGGCCGGCCGGAAACGGACAAGCTGAACGCATGGTCAGACTCACCAAAGAAGCCCTCACCAAGATGGGCCCGGGAGACTGGCAAGAACGCATAGACAACTTCCTCCTCACCCAGCACATCACGCCACATGCCACCACCCACAAGAGCCCGGCCGAACTACTAATGGGCAGAAGGTTGAGGTCACCCCTGGACCGGCTGCACCCCCAATACAGCCCGGAAGTGACCGCAACCGCCAGCCGCCCGCTTCGCGCCTTCAGCAAGGGAGATTCAGTTTTCGCGCTGAATTTCAACGGCTCTCCTAAGTGGCTGAAGGGGAAGATTGCCAGCACAACCGGCCCCAAATCCTACACCGTCGAGTTGGAAGATGGACAGGTCTGCAGACGTCACATCGACCAACTCCGGAAAAGGTGGGGGGGAACACACGAAAACCAGCCTGACGAGGGAGGCCTACAACACCCAGACGAGGTAGGCCTCCAACACCCCGGCGAGATAGACCTACCACACCCAGATGAGGTAGGCCTACGACACCCCGGCGAGGTAGGCCTACGACACCCCGGCGAGGTAGGCCTACCACACCCCTGTGAGGCAGAGCAACGCCATCCCGATGAGGTCGGCCCGGCTCACTACCAGGTACTGTCACGTCGGCAGTCCAGCGAGGTAGACCGGGGCCAACCGCTCGGAAGATGGCAACACCAACCCAGCCAGGTGGGCACCCGGCACAGCAGGGCCAGGGACCACCAACCCAGGCCGCAAGTAGACCGGGACCTGCCCAGAGAAGGAGCAGCGCACCCCACCAGTGATGGCAGCCTACACCAGCCCAGCCAGGGAGACCGCAGTTCCAGGCGAGTAGACCGGGACCCAGCCAAGACGGGCACCCCACTACCCATGGGTGAGGGTGGCACATGACTCCCCGGCGAGAGGGACCCCCGCCCATCTCAGAGAACAGCCAGCGAACAACAACCCGACCCGGATGACCCCAGGCACCACCCGATGGTAGACCAGGGATTAGGGGAAAGGGAAAGCCAACAACAACCCGGCCAGGGAGACCTACACCACCCCGGCAGGGGAGACCTCCGCCGCCCTGCAGAGGTAGTCCCACAACAACATCCCGACCAGGTCAACCACCACCAACCAGACGGGGTAGACCAACGCCAGTCCAACCGAGGGGACCAACGCCACCCCTGCGAGGTCGGACAGCACAATGCAAGCCAGCACCACCCGCGACCGGCGGACCGGACCCGAGGGCACCAAGCGGAACCACCACCCAACCAGCAGCAGGCCGAACCGCGACCGAACCGCAGCGCCCAGGAGACCAGGGAAGAGCAAGCGACAGACTTACCGAGACTCAGACGCTCTTCCCGGGTCAGAACCGAGCAATCAAGACGAGGCGATAGATCCACAGGCCAGGAGGAAGACCAACAGAACCAGCCACCCAAGGTCTGCGGTCCGGCCAGTGGCGCTGGGGGTGACCCCGCTCACTCGACAGCCGAACCGAGCCCGGTTCCGGAGAGGGAACCAGGAGACGAAGGAGCCCCGTCCATCGAGGCCGGAGACGGAGAAGAAGTGAGACTGTGCAGGTCAGCTAGGGTGCCGAGGCGTCCTACGTACCTGCGCAATTACGTGACTTTTGTGAACGAGATTGACAGTTCGGACTAAGGGGGGAGGAGTGTTATGTCCTTATAAGGACATCCGCCCGGATTGGCTGCGAGCCATCGGGCGGGAGCCTGATCTAACAGATCCAATTCAAGTCCTGGTGCAGTTTGGAGCATTGGAATGAGGAAAACAATATTATGATTTAGAAAAAGGAATGGATGAGTTTGGCTGAGCAGCAGGACACCGGTGCCACACCGACGTAGCCCTGATTGCGTCCTCACAGTCCATTGGTTCACAAATGAACTCTCTGGGCTTGGTTCCTCTGACACTCAAAGCCACAAAAAGCTAAGGTTAACACTACCCCGGCGGATGCTTTGTGCAAACGCAGCTGCCTTGATTGAATGGGTAACAGAAAAACTCATCACAAGTTACCTTGACTAAACAGTATTCCCCATGCTTTCTTTAAACCAGTGTTTTTTAACCTTGACGAATTTAATACCACTCTATAAAGCCTTAGTAAGACCACGCCTAGAGTACTGCATCCAGTTTTGGTCCCCACACTATAAAAAAAGATGTTGAGACTCTAGAAAAAGTGCAGAGAAGAGCAACCAGGATGATGAGGGGACTGGAGGCTAAAACATATGATGAATGATTGCAGGAACTGGGCATGGCTACTCTAGTGAAGAGAAGGACCAGGGGAGACAGGATAGCAGTCTTCCAATATTTGAGGGGCTGCCAGAGAGAGGAAGGGGTCGAGCTATTTTCTAAAGCATCCGAAGGCAAGACAAGGAATAGTGGATGGAAGTTGATCAAGGAGAGATTCAACCTGGAAATAAAGAGAAATTTTCTGACAGTGAGACCAATGAAACAATGGAACAGAAGTTGGATTCAGAAGTTGTGGGAGCTTCATCACTGGAAGCTTTCAAGAAGAGACTGGACTGCCATCTGTCAGAAATGGTGTAGGGTCTCCTGCTTGGGTGGGGGGTTGGACTAGATGACCTATAAGGTCCCTTCCAACTCTGTTAATCTGTATCAGAAACATCTTAAAGTTGCCAAAGTTAACTCTAAACTGCTTAGAGAGGGCTGCAAAGCATTATGAAGCAGTATTTAAGCCTAAGCACTATTGCTGTTGCAGCGCTCACTGCCCTCGACATCCACAGGGGACTCACCAGGGTGGGATGGCCCACCCAACTCCCCTGGCCTGCACCCCTTCTTTTGGCCCAGAGACTCTGCAAGATTGTCTTTCCTGCTTGACGCCGCAGCTTCCTTGACTGCACCAGAACAGACGCCAACATGATCTCGGGCTGCCTCTGATCCTGTGACATGAGCCAGCCGGTGCTGAGAGCTGATTTCTCTGTGTGTCTTTTGCATGATCAGCCTGAGCGTTTCCAGCCAGCCTGATATTCCGACAGCCAAGCAGCTGTTTCGGGTGCCGTATCATATTCCGAGAAGCGACACGCTTGGTGGGTGACAGCCCAAAGAAAAGACTTATCCCCTGTCCCTCCCTCCCTCCCTCCCCCCTTAGCCCCCCCACCCCACATGTGCAGCAACAGGCCAGTTTGTAAAAATGTCAATTTTACACCTAATTTAAGAAGAGCTAGCAGGCCTAAGCATGTTTCCCAATGCAATCCCCATCCATCCTGAAAACCCAAGGAGCCATTTCCTTTTACCTTTGCTTTGACTCCAGGCATTTAACCCCTCCTACTCCTGAAATAGGAACGCGGTGGCTCAGTGGCTAAGATGCTGAGCTTGTCAATTAAGTCGAAAGGTCAGCAGTTCGGCGGTTCGAATCCCTAGTGCCACGTAACGGGGTGAGCTCCCATTACTTGTCCCAGCTTCTGCCAACCTAGCAGTTCGATAGAATAGAATAGAATTTTTTATTGGCCAAGTATGATTGGACAAACAAGGAATTTGTCTTGGTGCATACGCTCTCAGTGTACATAAAACAAAAGATAAGTTCATCAAGAATCATAAGGTACAACACTTAATGATAGTCATGGGGTACAAATAAGCAATCAGGAAACAATATCAACATAAAGTAGAGTGGAGTGGAGTGGAGTGGAGTGGAATGGAATGGAATGGAATGGAATGGAATGGAATGGAATGGAATTCTTTATTGGCCAAGTGTGATTGGACACACAAGGAATTTGTCTTTGATGCATACGCTCTCAGTGTACATAAAAGAAAAGATAAGTTCATCAAGAATCATAAGGTACAACACTTAATAATAGTCATAGGGTAGAAATAAGCAATCAGGAAACAGTATCAATATAAATTGTAAGGATACAAGCAACAAAATTATAGTCATACTGTTAGATCAGGAGCAGGAAATGAAGACGTGACCAGCTCGATACATTAAGTAACTTTATTAGCTACAAAGTATAAGACAAGACTGCTGGCGCGCTGCCGGAGCTCTCCTTATATTCGCTCCCGGCAGACGCACCGCCCCTTGACAGGGATTCAAATCTCCCGCCCGATGGCTAGCAGCCAATCAGGGCGGATGTCCTTATAAGGACATAACACTCCTCCCCCCTTAGTCCGGGAACTGGCAAACTTCGTTAACAAAAGTCATGTAGTCGCGCAGGTACGTAGGACGCCTCGGCACCCTAGCTGACCTGCGTAGTCCCACTTGTTCTCCGTCTCTGGCCTGGACGGACGGGGTTCTTTCGTCTCCTGGTTCCCTCCCTGGAACCGGGCTTGGTTCGGCTGTCGAGTGAGCGGGGTCACCCTCAGCGCCTCCGGCCGGACCGCAGACCTTGGATGGCTGGTTCTGGTGGTCTTCCTCCTGGCCTGTGGATCTATCGCCTCGTCTCGGTTGCTCGGTTCCGACCCAGGAAGAGCGTCTGAGTCTCGGTAAGTCTGTCGCTTGCTCCTCCCTGGTCTCCCGGGTGCTGCGGTTCGGTTGCGGTCCGGCTTGCTGCCGTCTGGGTGGTGGTTCCGCTCGGTGCCCTCGGGTTCGGTCCGCCGGCTGCGGGTTGTGCTGGCTTGCATTGTGCTGTTCGACCTCGCAGGGGTGGCGTCAGTCTACTCGGTTGGGCTGGCGTTGGTCTACCCGGTCTGGTTGGCGGTGGTCGACCTGGTCGGGGTGTTGTTGCGGGCCTACCTCTGCGGGGCGGCGGAGGTCTCCCCTGCCGGGGTGGTGCAGGTCTCCCTGGCCGGGTTGTTGTCGGCTTTCCCTTCCCCCTAGTCCCTGGTCTACCGCCGGTTGGTGCCTGGGGTCATCCAGGTCGGGTTGTTGTTTCCTGGCTGTCTCCTAAGATGGGCGGGGGTCCCCCTCGCCGGGGAGTCGTGTGCCACCCTCGCCCATGGGTAGAGGGGTGCCCGTCTTGGCTGGGTCCCGGTCTACTCGCCTGGAACTGCGGTCTCCCTGGCCGGGCTGGCGTAGGCTGCCGTCACTGGTGGGGTGCGCTGCTCCTTCTCCGGGCAGGTCCCGGTCTACTTGTGGGCTGGGTTGGTGGTCCCTGGCCCTGTTGTGCCGTGTGCCTACCTGGCTGGGTTGGTGTTGGCATCCCCCATGTGGCTGGCCCCGGTCTCCCTCGCTGGACTGCCGACGTGACAGTACCTGGTAGTGTGCTGGGCCGACCTCGTTGGGATGGCGTTGCTCTGCCTCGCAGGGGTGTGGCAGGCCTACCTCGTCGGGGTGTTGTAGGCCTACCTCGCCGGAGTGTTGTAGGCCTACCTCAACTGGGTGTGGTAGGTCTACCTCGCCGGGGTGTTGGAGGCCTACCTCGTCTGGGTGTTGTAGGCCTCCCTCGTCAGGCTGGTTTTCGTGTGTTCCCCCCCACCTTTTCCGGAGTTGGTCGATGTGACGTCTGCAGACCTGTCCATCTTCCAACTCGACGGTGTAGGATTTGGGGCCGGTTGTGCTGGCAATCTTCCCCTTCAGCCACTTAGGAGAGCCGTTGAAATTCAGCGCGAAAACTGAATCTCCGTTGCTGAAGGCGCGAAGCGGGCGGCTGGCGGTTGCGGTCACTTCCGGGCTGTATTGGGGGTGCAGCCGGTCCAAGGGTGACCTCAACCTTCTGCCCATCAGCAGTTCGGCCGGGCTCTTGTGGGTGGTGGCATGCGGCGTGATGTTCTGGGTGAGGAGGAAGTTGTCTATCCGTTCTTGCCAGTCTCCCGGGCCCATCTTGGTGAGTGCCTCTTTGGTGAGCCTCACCATGCGTTCAGCTTGTCCGTTTCCGGCCGGCCTGTACGGGGCGGACAGGGCGTGGCGGATGCCCAGTCCTGCCAGGAAGGACTCCATGGCCAGGGATGTGAGCTGGGGGCCGTTGTCGGAGACCAGCACATCCGGTAGTCCATGTGTGGCGAACAGACGGCGCAGGGCTCGGATCGTCGCTTCTGTTGTGGTAGATGCCATGGGTACCACCTCGAGCCACTTGGAGAAGGCATCTACCACGATGAGGAGGTGTCGCCCTTGCATCGGACCCGCGAAGTCGATGTGGATCCTCGACCAGGGGTTGCTGGGGGTCTCCCACTTCGCGACTTCGGATTGCAGCGGCGCTGGGCGAACTTCTTGGCACGGGTCACATCTGGAGACCCATTGTTCAATGTCTCTGTCCAGGGAGGGCCACCAGACGTAACTCCGTGCCAGGGCCTTCATGCGGACGATGCCCGGATGCCCTTTGTGCAAAGTCTCTAAGGTCCACCGTTGCAGAGTGCTTGGAATCAGCACCCTGTCTCCCCATAGAAGACAGCCCTTTATGGTGGACAGCTCCTTCTGCTTCCTGGCGAACGGGCTGAACCTTTCTTCCGTCTTTTCCGATGGCCACTCTCTGAGGATCCAGGACTTCACTTGGCGGAGTGTGGGGTCCTTTTGGGTGTGGACGGCCACATCTGCGGATGAGACTGGACAGCTGGCGTCGTCGTCTATGTGGAATAGGTGGAGCGTGGGGGCTGGGTCTTCGACTGGATTCTTCGATGGGCATCTGCTGAGCGCGTCGGCATTTCCTATGGCTGTGCCTGGCTGGTGCATGAGCCTATAGGAGTAGCCGGCTAGGAAGATGGCCCATCTCGTCATCCGCGGGGACATGAAGGTCGGGGTGGGTTGGTCACCTGCGAGGAGTCCCAGGAGTGGCTTGTGGTCGGTGACTACGGTGAAGCGTCTTCCGTAGAGGTATTCGTGGAAGCGCTTCACTCCTGCCACGATGGCCAGGGCTTCTTTGTCCAGCTGGCTGTAGTTCCGTTCTGCGCCGGACATGGTCTTCGAGAAGTAAGCGATCGGGGCTTCCGAGCCGTTGGGCAGTTCGTGGCTGGGAACTGCCCCCATCCCGTAAGATGACGCATCACAGGTCAGCTTGATGGGGAGCGTCTCGCTGTATTGGATGAGGACGCTCTTGGACGTCAATAGTCCTTTGATGGCCCGGAATGCTGCTTCCTCTTCCTGGCCCCACTTCCAGGAAGCCGCTTTCCCCAGCAGGCGGTGGAGTGGCTCAGCAACTGTGGCTTTCTGTTTTAAGAAAATGGCGTAGAAGTTGAGCAACCCAAGGAAAGCCTGAAGCTCCGTTTTGTTTTTTGGGCTTGGAGCTTCATGGATTGCTTCCACTTTTGATTTGGTGGGGTGGATGCCAGTGCTATCAATGAGATAGCCCAGGAACTCGACTTCCTGTACTCCTATGGTGCACTTGTCCCGCCTGACCCTCAAGCCCTTGGCCTTGAACCGCTGCAGGACAAGCCTGAGCCATTCAAGGAGTTGAGCTCTTGAGTCACCTGAGACAAGCACATCGTCGAAGTAAGGCACCACCCCTGGAACGCCTTGGAGAAGGCGTTCCATCATGGATTGGAAAATGCCTGGGGCAGCGCTGACTCCAAATTGGAGGCGGTTACATTTGAATGCCCCCCTGTGCATGACAATTGTTTGTGCCTCCGCCGTTTTTTCATCCACTGGCAGTTGCTGGTAAGCCTGGGCCAGGTCCAGTTTCGCGAAAATTGAGCCCGTTCCCAGGGAATGCAACAGATGTTGCACGACTGGGACTGGGTATGCACTTTGTGCCAACGCCTTGTTGATGGTACAACGGTAGTCGGCGCAGATGCGCACAGACCCATCATGCTTCAGTGGGGTCACAATGGGGGTCTCCCATGAGGCATGATCGATTGGTTCCAGAACGCCCTGGGCGATCAGCTTATCCAGCTGTTCGTCTACTTTCGGCCGCAGGGCAAACGGAACTCGGTGGGGCTTAAGCCTGATTGGGGTGATTCCCTTGTCCAGATTAAAGGAAATTGGCCTCCCCACAAATTTCCCCAGCTTACCATCGAAGACTTCTTTGAACTCTTCGAGGATGGTGTCGAGTTCGTCCCTATGGATTTCGTGGATGCCCTCAATGGAGAGCCCCAGCGGCTTAAACCACTCCACTCCTAACAGGTTCGGTCGGCTGTTCTCCACGATGGTGATGGGCAGCTCTCCGTTAAAGTCCTTGTATTTGATGTGGATGGTGGTTCTGCCCAGGATCCAAATGGGGTTTCCGTTGAAGTCCACAAGCCTTGACTTCAGGGTTTTCAGCTGGGTCTTCTTGCAGGATGGCTTCAGCTGCTGTAGGTGCTGCCAGTCCATGATGGAGTAGCGGATCCGGAGTCTACCTCCATCTTGCACGGTGACCCCTCTGCCAGCAGCATCACGTGGAACTTGGTGGTCCCCTCGTCGCTTGTGTGAGCGATGGTTGTCTGGTGCACCGTTCTGTTGCGGGGATATTCCTCCTCCCCGTGCCGGGACTGGATCGAGGACCGTTTGGATGTCCTCTGGTTATCTTTGCGATTCTCGCGGAATCGTGGTCTGGGTGGTTCCGGGGCTGGATCTGCTGCTCTGCAGGCCTCGGCGATGTGCCCCCTCTTCAGGCATCGGCGGCAGGTCACGTCCCTCCATCTGCAGGTTGCCCTGGGGTGGTCGCCTTTGCAACTGCCGCATCGTTCTCCCCAGTCGCCATGCTGTGGGTTTTCCCGCCTGGGGGTGGGCGGGAAACCTTGTAGACGGCCATTTCCTCCTCAGACTCCGTTTGTGTGGTTGAGTCATCTGAGGAGCTCAGGCCCGACTTGTAGATCTTGTGGATCCCTCTTGCTTTAACCATCGCGGCGGCTGCTTTCTCAGATGTTTCAGCCGCTGTTGCTTCATCGAGGACGTCTTTGAGTGGTATCCTCTTTCGGCTGAGGAACTTCTTCTGCAGTCCCACATCTCGCATTCCAAAGACAACGCGGTCACGGATGGCATTGTCCACGTTGTCGAACTCGCAGTTGGCAGCGATTTGGCGAAGCGCTGCCACGAATTCCTTGATGGATTCACCTTCCCGCTGGTTTCTCTGCTGGAAGGTGAACCTGTTTATGATTGGGGTGCCTGTGGGTGCATAGTGCTCCTGCAAGGCTTCTTGCAAGTCGTTCCAGGACATCTCCTCAATGTCCCTGGGTGCCACGAGGTCAATCGCCATCTCCAGGACGTCCGATCCGCAGTGAGCCAGGAAAAGGGCTCTTTTCCGCTCATCGTCGAGGTTCTGGTAGCCATTGCCTCGCAGGAACTGCCGGAATTGGACCATGTACGACCTCCACTTCTCTCGGGATGGATCGAATGGGTTCAGTGCGGCCATCGGAGCTTGCGGGGTTGCCATTCTGGAAGTCGCTGTGGTTTAGTGACTTCAGCTCGGTGGGCGATCGTGCCACGAGTCTTGCTCAGGTTCTCTTCTCTAGTCCTTCGGCGCCAGTGTTAGATCAGGCGCAGGAAATGAAGACGTGACCAGCTCGATACATTAAGTAACTTTATTAGCTACAAAGTATAAGACAAGACTGCTGGCGCGCTGCCGGAGCTCTCCTTATATTCGCTCCCGGCAGACGCACCGCCCCTTGACAGGGATTCAAATCTCCCGCCCGATGGCTAGCAGCCAATCAGGGCGGATGTCCTTATAAGGACATAACACATACAGTCATAAGTGGAAGGAGATGGGTGGTGGGAATGATGAGAAGATTAATAGTAGTGCAGCCTTAGTGAATAGTTTGACAGTGTTGAGGGAATTATTTGTTTAGCAGAGTGATGGCGTTCGGGAAAAAACTGTCCTTGTGTCTAGTTGTTCTGGTGTGCAGGTAAAAAACGCAAGTAGAAAAATAGGGACCACCTTTGGTGGGAAGGGAACAGCGTTCCGTGCGCCTTTGGCATTGAGTCTTGCCGGCCACATGACCACGGAGACGTCTTCGGACAGCACTGGCTCTTCGGCTTTGAAACAGAGATGAGTACCCGCCTCCTAGAGTCGGGAACGACTAACACATATGTGCGAGGGGAACCTTTACCTTTATTCCTGAAAAAAAAAACCAGCCAACCACATGTCAGTGAGTTTGTCCAGCCTGATACATTGGCACTGAGAAAAAGTGACTTATGACCGTTTTTCACACTTACGACCATTGCAGCATCCCTATGGTCACGCGATCAAAATTCAGACACTGGACAACTGACTCATACTTATGACGGTTGCAGTGCCCCGGGGTCACGTGATCCCATTTTACAACCTTCTGACATGCAAAGTCACTGGAGAAGCCAGATTGACTTAACAACTGTGCTACTCACTTAACAACTGCAGTGTTTCACTTAACAATTGTGGCAACAAAAGGTTGGAAAATGGGGCAAAATTCACTTAACAAGTCTCTCACTTAGCAACAGAAATTTTGTGTTCCATTGTGGTCGTAAGTCGAGGACTACCTGTATAGACATTCAGAAAGAAGCACCCTAAAATTGTTTTCTGATTGTTTTTTTTTAATTTTGATGAGTGTGGAAAAAGCAATAAATCAGGAAGTGGCAATGAATGAAGGCAAAGGCACATGGTATCCCAGGATAATGTTGCAGGATCTAATCTGGGTCGGTCACCAGGACCAAAGATTTGAGCTTTCGGATTCGTGCTGGAGCCCGTCCTCAAGGCACTTCTCTCTGTGTGCTTTGGGCTGTTCTCTGTGTGGTATGTATGTATATATGTATGTTTTCTATTTAGAATAGAATAAAATAGAATAACAGAGTTGGAAGGGACCTTGCAGGTCTTCTAGTCCAACCCCCTGCTTAGGGAGGAAACCCTACACCACTTCAGACATATGGCAGTCCAGTCTCATTTTGAAAGTCTCAAGTGATGAAGCTCCCACCACTTCTGAAGGCAACTTCTGTTCCACTGGTTGATTGTTCTCACTGTCAGGAAATTCCTCCTTATTTCCAGGTTGAATCTCTCCTTGTTCAGTTTCCATCCATTATTCCTTGTCTGGCCTTCAGGTGCTTTGGAGAATAGCTTGACCCCCTCCTCTCTGTGGCAGCCCCTCAAATATTGGAAGGCTGCTCTCCTGTCTCCCCTGGTCCTTCTCTTCACTAGACTAGCCAGGCCCAGTTCCTGCAACCGTTCTTCATATGTTTTAGCCTCCAGTCTTCTTATCACCCTGATTGCTCTTCTCTGCACTCTTTCCAGAGTCTCAAAATCTTTTTTATACACTGCTCAATAAAATAAAGGGAACACAAGCAGAAGACATCCGAGATCTGAATGAATGAAATAGTCTTATTAAATATTTTAATCATCTTTTCTGCACTGTTTCTAGAGTCTCAAGTTCAACATCTTTTTTACATCGTGTGCGACCATGTTTTTTATTTGTTTGTTTGTTTGTTTGTTTGTTTGTTTATATGTTTTATTTATACACTTTTCTTTGGTATACATAAAAACTCAATATTCACATTGACAGTGTGCTGTCTGGGTACAATTGATTTTGAGTAATGATAACAAAAATCTTCATGCTGCTATTTATAACGATTTTCATCATAACATATTAATAATAATAATACTTATCCTTAATTATTCACTTTACATTATTTAATTAACCATTCTTTTCAATTTTAAGTTTCTAACTTCTGCTTCTATTTTCTAGCCATTGATAAAATGTCCCCCGTATTAAAAAGTATTCCGTTTCCTCTTTATCCTTAATTTTCATTGTTCATCTACCCATCTCGGCACATTCTAATATTTTTTTATTACACTTTCCTCTGTAGGAATATCTTCATTTTTCCAATTTTGTGCATATACAATTCTCGCTGCTGTTAAAACATGTAAAATTAAGTATGTATTTCCTTTATTGTATTTTTCTGGTAATATACCCAACAAAAACAATTCTGGTTTTAAATCTATTTGTTGTTTTGTCATTTCTCCTAGCCATATTCGTATTTTTATCCAATATTTTTTAGCCTTTGGACACGTCCACCACATATGGTAATAAGAGCATGTAAAAACATGCTTTAAAAACATGTCCACCAAATGTTGGAAATGTAATCAGTTACTGGGCTCTTTGTAGTATTTATATAGTGGCTGTTGCATGTAACATTTAATACCCAGCCATCGACACCCCAATCCACATCTAAAAAGCTACACACAACAGCCAACATATAAATACTACACACAGAACAGCCCAAAGCTGACACAGAGAAGTTCCCTGAGGATGGGTTCCAATATGAGCTCAAAAACTTGAAAGACTGAAACTCTGGTCCCGGTGACAAACCCAGATTGGTTTCTGAAACATTATTCCAATATATAGTAGTGGCCAAAATTCTGGAAACCTTTTGGGAAAACTAGCTAATAACACCACTTTTTTAGAGAGTACTACCATAAAATTATATATCAATGGAAAGATAATTTAATCAAGAATGTAATGCAATAACTTTTATGAAGGATTTGCTATTAGAATAGCAGTTACAGTATAAAGAAGAAAAGTGAAACACGTAGAAAAAACGAGATATACAAAAATGATCACCATGTCAGTTAATACTTAGGTGGGTAACCTTTAGCATGAATGACGGCCTTACAACATCTTCCCATGGAGTGAACCAAGTCTTTTAGTTCTGCAGCTGTTATCATGCGAAACCGAGATTGAAGGGTTGCTTCTATTAACTGGGTTTTATTGCTGGGTCGCTTCTGACTAAGAAGTTTGTTTAATCGGCTCCATAGATTTTCAATGGGGTGAAGGTCTGGGCTATTCCCAGGCTATTCCAACAGTGGAATAGGATGATCTTGAAACACCAAAAAAAAAAAAAAAAAAAGTGGTGTTATTAGCCATCAAACCTCAAAAATACACTTTTCCTAGAAAGTTTCCACAATTTTGGCCACTACGGTACATGTATTTGCCTTAATTTGTGAGTTTTAACCTTCCCTAGATCTTCCATCCATATCTAGTCTGAGTTACCAAATTAAAAGAGGCAGAAATGGAGCAATTTCTACCTTCTTGTTTAAAACCAGCTGGTGCCAACCTTCACTCCTATGAAATATAAAGCATGAGTCACCTTCTCACTCTTCTCTTTCTGACAAAAATCTGGTGTTTGGCAAGGCCTTTCCTAATCACTCCTAGAACTTTGGTGTCCTGTGAAACCTCTAACCTAGGTTTACCCTCAGGATTTGATTTTCATTGGGTTTCAGAAGGAATTTCACCGCTAAGTTTTCGTTTTATCCCTCCCAAATGCCAAAGATGTAGAGGGAGATACTTTCTCCTCATGTGGAGACTTTCAGTCACGCCATCTGGGTCCTCAAGATTATCCACCAGATGTTGCTAAAAGATTATCTCAGCGTTCTTCAAAACAAAGTGCCGTTAGACACCCCATTAATATGCGGGCAATATTTTGTAGAGGAAGTTTTTTAATCACAGCCGTATCTGTAGAACTTTGGAATGAGCCCCTTTTCGTTTCTGGAAATTTTATAGGTGAGGGGAAACTTTCTGTCTCTCTCAATAAAATTGCAGAACCTGGTTTCCCTTTGTCCTTCTACCCATCCGATAATTGTTCATCCGCGATTGCTGGAAGGCATCTGGTTTCACAGTTCAATCAATGCAGGTGCATTTTCACCCTCTTGCACTCTGCTTTGGTGAAAATCTTTTAATATGGAATTGCTATCATGCTGACTTCCTCCACTTCCTCATTTACAGATATATGATGAATAACTTTAAATGGTCCTCGTTGTTCCATCTTCGGCCTGATTTTAGTGACTTCCAGGCAAGACGCCCCCCTCCCCCCATAGGGGGGCCCCACCCCTTCTTGAAGAAATCAAAGACCTCAATGCAAAAGAGCACAAAGCGATAGGATAATGGCAGGGAAAGTTCTTTTTGTTTCTCAAAAATAATTACAAGGTACGAGCTGAGTTGTTTAGCAGCCCATATCTGGAAGAAGAAGGAGGAGGAGGAGGAGGAGGAGGAGGAGGAGGAGGAGGAGGAGGAGGAGGAGGAGGAGGAGGAGGAGGAGGAGGAGAAGGAGAAGGAGAAGGAGGAGGAGGAGGAGAAGAAGAAGAAGAAGAAGAAGAAGGAGGAGGAGGAGGAGGAGGAGGAGGAGGAGGAGGAGGAGGAGGAGGAGGAGGAGGAGAATTTTAATTAATCCTCTTTAGGAAAACAAACAGCCCATCAACAGGCTGTGGATGGGTTGCTGTTGGCAGTCATTTGTCAATTACTATCAGAAAACCAACAGCCTGATGGTCCGTTTTTTGCCAGCAAGCAAGGAACAAATTGTTCTTTTTGCAGCATCCAGCAATGCACACCCATGTCACTACACATGCCCCACCTGCAACGGTGTCACGATGCAGGCAGCTAAGGGGGGGGGGGTCTTGCACAGGGACATCCCTGTGAGGTTGGGTTTCCATATCTTGTGTTGCCTTGCTGCAGACAACCCCAGAATTTTTCCCTATTTGGATGCTAGAAAAGCTGGCTCTTGGAGCCTAGATATACAGCATTTCAAGCAAGCCTGGGCACAGAAGGGAGACTGAACAAGGGGGAGGCCAGAAATCAATGTGAATTGGGCTGAGTGTCAGATGTAAATGCCTTATTCTCTAATGTGTAAATAATATATGAACGGGGTATCAGGGGTTAATTTATTCTTCACTTCTTAATGTATTCATAATTCACCACTCCCACTTATAGCTCCACCCATTGTATATATAAGGAGCCACCTACACCCTTTTCCTCGCTTCTATCTGTGAATATTCAGTGAATATAGAATGCCTATTGTAAATAAAAGGAAATATATTTAAACCTTTAACTCTTACTAATATTATTGAGTCTGATCCTGAAAATATTGCAACAAGCTGGTAGCAGAGGATGGTTAATTGACTCAATAAAAAACTTAAAAATGTCTAAGAAAGATAGGCCCAACACCAGGGCCTACAGCAAAGAAATGGAAACAGAACAAGAAATAATCAACGAATCCACAAACGCAATTTCGAGAGAATCCGAAGAATACACCACTGAAGACGAAGAAATAATAGATGAAATTGATGACCAGAAGGAAATCGAAATAGAGAATAACGAACTCAGGTCAGAGATATTAAAACTATTAAAGAGCCAGAAGAATGATGAAAGCCTCATCGCGAAACTCCAAGATATGCTGAAGAACAGCGGAGCAGCGAGAGAGAAAAACATCACTAATGAAAAGTCTAAAGACCCAAAAATAGTGAGTGATATGACTGCAGAGAAAGTCATTACGAAGAAGAAAAACGGTGATCCCGCGCGAAATTTTGAATGGCAGCCATCTTGGTTTCAACAGGCCTCCAGGGTGAGCGAAGCAGAGCCAATCAAAATGCTCAATTCAAAATTTCTGGCGCGAAAAACGTTATCAAACAACGAAAATGAAAAAGAAGATTCAAACTCCTCAGAAGAATCAGAATCAGAAAGTGAAGATGATTCAACAAACTCCCAAATAAAATCAGCAATGAAAACGCTTTTTGCTGCATTTGGGCCAAAACTAAAAATTAACAAACAGCTACCGAAGAAGCGAGCGAGCAAGCCGATGCTTAAAGACCTGCCCGCTCCCATCCTGACTACGAGAACGCCGACGCCCGAACCCAGAGAGCCCTGCCGGTACCGCCCTACGCCACAGACCGAAGCAAGCGCCAAAGCCCTCAGGGGAAGAGGAAGAGCAGCCGCCGTCATCAAGACTCCCAAAATCGAACCAGAGACCGATTCATCTGAAGAGGAGCAGAACGAGCGAGCCACAATGGAGAGAACCTTCCACGACGACTCCAAAGAAGAAATGGACAACGCGCATGCGCAAAACTACGCAGACGGTCCGGGAAGACGTGAACTGGCGAGGAGACCATGCAGACTCGTTGCGAGCATCCCCATGCCGTTTTGCAATTTTCTACACTTGCGAGACCACGGACTACCTCAGGTTGTAAGTAATGGACACAATAATGTCGGAAATTTACCCAGTGACTTCCCAAAGTTAAGGGTTGATGGCGTTAATTTGCAAGAATGGTATCAACAGCTCCAGGTTGTCTTTATGAAGGAAAACTTATTATTTTTTATCACTAGTCCCCCAAAAAGACCTTGGACTCTAAAAATAGATTGTTTACACCATAGAGCATTTTTCTTAATAATATCTAGTGTGTCTCCTGCAATGTATCATAGCATTAAGCCAAATCTGACTGTTTCAGAAATCATTCAATGCATGTTTAATTTGTTTCACAGTGACAGTGTAGCTACCACCACAAGGATGTCTAAAGATTTCTTTTCATCTAGGGTAAAACCAGGGGTTTCCATAAGTGAGCATTTAATATATTTAAACAAAATAAGAGCTGAGCTGCATTTGAGGGGGGAGGTGATTTCAGACCAAACAATGAAAAGTGTTATTATCAACTCACTTGATTCATCATGGGACAATTTTATGTCACATTTAGACACTATCAATCTAGGATATTTATCCATAGAAAGTCTATCCAATAAATTGATAGCAGAAGACAATTCAAGAAGGAATCGTTCTAGCAATCACACAGAACACAAACCATATAGGAAAGTAGCTTTCCAAGAAAAATATAATGAAACATTTAAATGCCACAATTGTGGATCCAGGGAACACAATAGAAGAGACTGTCCCAAAATTTCAAGAGAAAGGCATAGGTCAGAATATAGAAACAAATACAATTATAGACAGTCTTCCATAGATAGACATAGATATAGGAGCCCACCAAATTACAAAGAAAATAGAGGGGGCAGAGATAATTCAAAGGATAGAAAATCTGGCTCACTGAACGGGCTAAATAAACAAGACAACACTAACATACAGCAAAATGAGAACAATAATTGGCTTATTGATTCTGGAGCAACTAATCACATCACTAATAACAAAAATATAGTGTCTTCATTTGCAGAAGACAAATTTGTAATAAAGGTAGCTAACCAAGAAAAGGTGCAAGTATTAGGTAGAGGGAATGTAACCTTGCCTGGTCTAGGAAAAATAGAGGGGGTATTGCTAATACCTGAGATACCTCATAACATACTAAGTGCTATAAAACTAAGTAGAGATTCTGACATTAACATTGTTTTTTCAAAAGGAAAAGCGATTTTGGAGAAGAATAAAATAAATATAGGCACAGTGATGATTAAAGGAGGCCTACCTTATCTGATAACTAAGGAAAAATGGTTGCATAACATTGACTCAAATATGGAAGATTGTATTGAAGTAGATGATGAAAATATTAGCAATAGTGACAATGATGAGTGTAAAACATCTCATGATCACAAAGATGCACACAATGAAAAAAAACCAAAAATAGGTAAGCCAATTCATGATGAGTGTGCTCACATCTTACATAGGAAGTTAGGACATGCCAGTTTTCCTGTAGTACAAAAAATGACTGAACACGCAGAAGGTGTTAAAATAAAAAATTGTGAAAACTATTTGGAATGCTCAGTATGTAAATCTACAAAACTAAAAACTAGCCCCAGGCCAAGAAAATCTACTAGATCAACTAACAAAATTTTTGATTTAGTACACATGGACTTAGTTGGTCCATTAACTCCATCAATCACTTATAGAAAACGTTACTTCCTGACAATAGTGGACGATTATAGCCGCTATGGGTTTGTTTATACATTAAAACACAAAGATGAAACATTTCAAAAATTTAAAGAATTTTACAAACGCATAGAAACACAACACAACATCAAAATAAAACAAATTATGACAGATAGGGGATGCGAATTCATGTCTAAAGAATTCTCCCAATGGTTAAAAGACAAAGGAATGTTACATTACACATCTAGTCCATTTTCTGCGTTCCAGAACGGGATTGCAGAGAGGAAAAATTCCACATTACAAACCATGATTAGATGCACATTGGAAGATGCTGGCTTAAGCAAACAATTCTGGTCAGAAGCCTTACATTATTCAAATTACACACAAAATAGAACATGGTCCAGCATTGTAAATAAGACACCATATGAAGTGATGTATAATAGAAAACCAAAATTAGCACACATGCATATATTTGGAGTCACTGCAGACGTACACATACCTAAACAATTAAGAAGAAAGGGAGAAAACGTATCCAGAAGACTCAGATTTATGGGATATGAAACCGGTACTAAAGGGTACAGATTCATTGATAACAATAACAAATTTATAGTCTCCAGAACAGCTGTGTTCCATGAACAGGCTAACTGGTCTAAATTACATCTTAATGAAATATTTCCAAATAAATATAAAGGTACAAAATCTCATGAAGAAGGGATCATAGAAAAGCAAAATATCAACAAAAATAAGAACAAAACCAAAATTTGGACAAATAGCCAACACAAAATTAAGACAGACACATTAACAAAAAAGGAAGCAAGATATTTGCATGATAACGATAGTAAACCTGAAAAAACCATTAGAAACACCAGAAATCAAATGCCAAATAAATACAAGGATTACATAATGCATATGGATGGTGAGCCAACAACACCCAATACATATGAGGAAGTGTTAAAACTCCCTCGTGAAGAAAAGGAAAAATGGGAATTAGCGATGAAAAAAGAGATGGAAAGTTTACAAGGATTAAATGTATTTACACCTGCAATTGCACCTAAGGATAAAACAATTATTGGTACCAGGTGGATATATAAAATTAAGAACTTAGAGGGAGGCAATACTCTATACAAAGCTAGACTAGTTGCACAAGGTTATGCACAGAAATATCCGGAGGACTATACTGACACGTATTCCCCCACAGTTAGAACAGAGAGTGTCAAAACAGCTCTAGTGGTAGCATCAGCACTCAACCTTGATGTATTTCAATACGACATACAGACTGCGTATCTACACGCTAAACTAGATAAAGAAATATACGTAAGAGCACCTCACAGTCAATACACAAACAAAAATGAAATTTGGTTGTTAAACAAGAGTTTATACGGGTTAAAACAATCTGGTAAACGATGGTATGATTGTTTAGTGAAAGTACTTAGAACCATGGACTTCAACGCTACTACTGCTGATAACTGCTTTTTTGTCAAAAAGGATGATGATTACATTGAATTTGTATTGATTTATGTGGATGACATTTTATACATAGGAAAACATAAAGAGAGAAGAGAAACCTTTGTAACCAAACTAAATGAACATTTCTCGTTAAAATCTCTAGGTAAAGTAAACAAATATCTTGGTGTCCAAATTAATAAGACTAGAAGGGGATTCAAACTTACTCAGAGAGATAAGATTGTAGAACTTTTAAATAAATGCAATTTAAACAATGCCAAACCTTGTGATACTCCTATGCAAACTGATTTTCTAAGAAATACTGATGAATCTTCCCCCGAATTCAAGGATAACACATTTTATAGATCAATCATAGGTTCACTTCTTTATATATCTAATTGGACTAGACCAGATATCGCCTTACCACTCAATCTATTATCCAGACATGTCAGCAAACCAACAATGTATCACTGGGAAGCTGTTAAAAGAATTTTAAGATATCTGAAAAGTACACTAGACTTTTGCTTAATATTAGAACCTAAAGACAATAAAGAACCAAAGCTTACATGTTATGCAGATGCAGACTGGGCTGGAGACACCTCATGTAGAAAAAGTACATCTGGTTATATATTTCTCTTAAATGACTGTCCAGTTTACTGGTACACTGGTAAACAAGAACTAGTGGCCACTTCAACGACAGAAGCGGAATATGTTTGTTTATCCAAAGCTGCAAATAACCTTGTATGGTTTAATGATTTAATTTCAGATGTTTGGAAAAAACCTGTTTTGCCTTTTGTTATGCATGAAGATAATAAAGCAGCCATTGAAATATCTAGATCTGATGCCATTGGACAAAGGTCCAGACATATAGATATAAAATTTAAACATGTGAGACAATTATCTCAGGATGGATTTATTAAAGCAGTGCATTGTGATACCTCAGAACAATTAGCTGACATATTGACAAAGCCTTTACCTTCTAAGCAACACAAATATTTAACTTCTAAGTTATATGTATTGTATTGTCCTGAATCTGAATGTAATTGGTGTTGTATAACGAATCGGCATTTAGAGGGGGATTTGTCAGATGTAAATGCCTTATTCTCTAATATGTAAATAATATATGAACAGGGTATCAGGGGTTAACTTATTCTTCACTTCTTAATGTATTCATAATTCACCACTCCCACTTATAGCTCCACCCATTGTATATATAAGGAGCCACCTACACCCTTTTCCTCGCTTCTATCTGTGAATATTCAGTGAATATAGAATGCCTATTGTAAATAAAAGGAAATATATTTAAACCTTTAACTCTTACTAATATTATTGAGTCTGATCCTGAAAATATTGCAACACTGAGGGTATGAAATTCCATCCCAGGTACACAACCTGGGAGAGTTTGATGTTTCAGAGTCATGCAACGAGTGACTCTGGGACAGTGGTGAAATCCAAATTTTTTTACTACTGGTTCTGTGGGCGTGGCTTGATGGGTGTGGTGTGGCTTGGTCGGCGTGGCTTGGTGAGCGTGGCAGGGGAAGGATACTGCAAAATCTCCATTCCCACTCCACTCCAGGGGGAAGGATCTTGCAAAATCCCCATTCTCTCCCCACTCCTGGGGGAAGGATATTGCAAAATCTCCATTCCCACCCCACTCTGGGGCCAGCCAGAGGTGGTATTTGCCGGTTCTCCGAACTGCTCAAAATTTCCGTTCCAGGTTCTCCAGAATCTGTCAGAACCTGCTGGATTTCACCCCTGCTCTGGGGCCAGAATGAAATGCATGTATACTTACATTTCATGAATATTAATATTTGGAGCTAATGGGGAGCTAATGGAAGGACTCTCCACTCATGTGGTAAATTTCCCATTCTGTCACATGAAAATCTGAAAACTGGGAGATTTTTGCAGGCCGTACACAGTATATGGTCAGAAATGCTGAGGTGTGCTACAAACGTACTCTTACATAGAGGCAGAAACTTGATTGCCCAACTGTGACTGCCATTTTCATGACAACCTGTGGATGTGGCTGGACTACACTCAATGTTTTCAGAGACACAAGTGACTCCGGGGTCCCGTGTTGTCAGTCTCTGTTCCGTACATTCTAGTCATCATTCTTCTATTTTAGAATGCCTGAAAGAAGCATTTGTGGTTAATGGTGATAAGGGATATTCTTTATTTCAGATTACAGATTAACAGAGTTGGAAGGGACCTTGTAGGTCATCTAGTCCAACCCCCCACCCAAGCAGGAGACCCTACACCATTTCTGACCGATGGCAGTCCAGTCTCTTCTTGAAAGCTTCCAGTGATGAAGCTCCCAGAACTTTTGAAGGCAACTTCTGTTCCATGGGTTGATTGCTCTCACTGTCAGAAAATTTATCCTTAATTCTCTCCTTGATCAGTTTCCATCCATTATTCCTTGTCTGGCCTTCAGGTGCTTTGGAAAATAGCAACCCCTCAAATATTGGAACATCGCTATCATGTCTCCCCTGGTCCTTCTCTTCACTAGACTAGCCAGGCCCAGTTCCTGCAACCGTTCATCACATTTTAGCCTCAAGTCCCCTAATCATCTTACATACAAACACCAAAGTGGTAAGTCATAGATCATAAATCACAAGATACAAACAAGTGATACATCATAAGATACTAGAAAGAGAAGATAGTAGGAAACATAAGAAGATGAGAAATGATGAGAAATGAAACAGTGCTGTGGGAATTAAGTGTTCAGCACAGTGATGGCACGAGGAAAACAAAAATCTTTATATCTGGTTGTTTTGGCATGCATTGCCCTATAGTGGCGTCCTGAGGGGAGAAATTGAAATATTTCATGTCCAGGATGTGAGGGGTCTGTAGATACTTTCTCAGCCCTCTTTCTGGCTCATGCAGTATACAGGTCCTCAGTGGAAGGCAGGCTGGTTGCAATGGTTTTTTCCATGATCAATGAGATTTTCATATTTTGTTATTTTTAGTGGGAGAACTTGCCAATTTTCTTCATAAATGCAATGGAAGAAGACTGATATTTTTAAAAAGGTATTGAATGTGTTGTTCATCCAGATAGAAAGCTGAGGGTTCAGTTTTAAATATCCAGTGTTGACTATTTCTTTATTTTCTTTTATGTACACTGAGAGCGTATGCACCAAGACAAATTCCTTGTATGTTCTGTTCTGTTCTATTCTATTCTATTCTATTCTATTCTATTCTATTCTATTCTATTCTATTCTATTCTATTCTATTCCATTCCATTCCATTCCATTCCATTCCATTCCATTCCATTCTATTCCATATTTTCTATTCTATTCTATTCTATTCTATTCTATTCTATTCCATATTTTCTATTCTATTCTATTCTATTCTATTCTATTCTATTCTATTCTATTCTATTCCGTATTTTCTATTCTATTCTATTCTATTCTATTCTATTCTATTCTATTCCGTATTTTCTATTCTAGTCCAGTCTAGTCTAGTCTTTCCATGCCATTTGTTGTTCAGATCTAGGGTTTCCACCTCTTCAGTGTTTTTGTTAATGACATAGAAAAGGAATTTGGAGGAGTGGGGAGAGAGATGGCTACAAAATTTGCAGTTTTAACAAACTGCATAGGATAGCTAAAAGAAAGAAAGAAAACATTCAAAATGACCTTTGTAAGTTAGACGAACAGAATGAAAATAAGAGGATGAAATTGAATGAAAATAAATGTCAGTTCACATGAAAAGTTGAAGCAAATGCATAAATATAAGATGGGAGATACTTGACATGGTATCTGATTTAATGCATGAAAATGTTCTTGGTATGGTAACTGATTACATGCTGAGCAGAATTTCACAGTGCGATCTATTTTACTCCCAAAAGAGGCAAATGTAATTTCAGGCTGCATTGATGGAAACGAGAACAGTTTCCATATCACAGGAAATCGTTATTCCTCCAATGTTCTGCATTAATCAGGTCATGTTCTAAACCAGGGATGTTAAACTCAAGGCCTGTGGGCCGGATTCGGCCCATGGGGTGCTTAGATCTGGCCCTCAGGGCTGCCCTGGAAACACTGAAGGACCAACCACGGTGGCTCTGCTAGCAAAAATGGAGCTCGGTGGGTGGGGGGTGCCTGAGCTCCGTTTTCGCTTGCAGAGGGCTAGAACCTCAGGGTGCGACTGGACAATCTGGAACTGAACACACTCAAAACCGTAGAAATGGTGGTGGACTTTAAGAGAAACCCTCCCATACTACCACCTCTTACAATACTAGACAACACAGTTGTTCTGTCCCCGTCCCACACGCACACACACCAACAGACGTCCAAGAGTTAAAGACCAAACCAGCTGACAAAATCCTTTTCCTTATGATAACAGAACTTGGCAGCAACCTAGTGGCTGCCTGCCAAGAGTTTATTACTTACGAAGGGAAGAGATAACTTCTCTCCACTTCTGGTACATCAAAGTAAAATGCTCAATAATTACAGAGTAAATCAAGTCCAAAGATAATCCAGCAAAGTCTATAGCAAAAGTCCGGCAATGCAGAATGGCGTGGAAGCTTTCAGCTTTGTTCGGCACACGGCTTGACTGGCCACCACGCTCCCTTTTATACACTGTGGGGTGTGGTCCAGTGACTTAGCCTAACCTCGGGCATGCCTTTTCTTCTGTTGCGCGCACTTACCTCTACGATGCTGGCGTGGATCCAGCCAAGACTCATTACTCTCATCACTGTCCACCTGTGGCTGCGTGGATGTGCTTGGCCCCGGCCCTATCTCTTGCCCTTCAGCGGACACCAAAGGCATTGCCAAAGAGGAGGGTCCTGGAGAGGGAGGCCTTGCCAACTCCTCTCCTTCACTCTCGGTGTCTTCTCCTGCCGATGACACAGGCTCAGGTCACGGAGCCACAACAACAGTATCAACAGTAGAGACCTTCAAATTTCTAGGTTCTACCATATCGCTAGATCTAAAATGGACAGCTAACATCAAAAACATCATCAGAAAAGCACAACAAAGAATGTTCTTTCTGTGCCAACTCAGGAAGTTCAAACTGCCCAAGGAGCTGCTGATCCAGTTCTACAGAGGAATTATGGAGTCTGTCATCTGCACCTCTATAACTGTCTGGTTTGGCTCCGCAACCCAACAAGACAGACACAGACTTCAGAGGATAATTAGAACTGCAGAAAAAACAATTACTACCAACCTGCCTTCCATTGAGGACCTATATACTGCATGAGTCAAAAAGAGGGCTGTGAAAATATTTACAGACCCCTCACATCCTGGAAATAAACTGTTTCAACTCCGACCCTCAAAATGACACGATAGAGCACTGCATACCAGAACAACTAGACACAAGGACAGTTTTTTCTCCCAGGTCATCATTCTGCTAAACAAATAATTCCCTCAACACTGTCAAACTATTCACTAAGTCTGCATTACTATTAATCTTCTCATCGTTCCTATCACCCATCTCCTCCCACTTACAATTCTATGACTGTTGCTGTATCATTACAATTTATACTGATAGTTTCCTAGTATGATTTGATTGCTTATTTATACCCTATGGCTATCATTAAATGATATGATTCTTGACAAATATATGTTGTCTTTTTATGTACACTGAGAGCATATGCACCAAAGACAAATTCCTTGTATGTCCAATCACACTTGGCCAATAAAGAATTCTATCAAAACAAACTCAAAGCAAAACAAAACAAAAGGAGAAATGTTTCCCCTTTTGCAGGTGCCCCCCCCAACACAAGTGATGTTGATCTGGCCATGCCCCCCCCACCCTCAAACACAACCCTGATGCAGTCCTCAATGAAATCTAGATTGACACCCCTGTTCTAGACACTTCACTTTTCAGAAGAATTCAGGCAAGGTGGACAGGATGCAATGAAGGGTTAAGGAGTGGCTGTTTTGTTTCTTTCTTCCCCATGAGTCAGTCTTGGCTCCTGGCAATTGCTTGGAGAAGTATGTGGAGTTATCATGGCAACATTTTTCAGAAGTGGCTTGCTGTCTCCTTCTTCATAGGACTGAAGGAATTGACCCAAAGTCACCCAGTTTGTAGCCTGATACCTTTAACCACTACACCTGACTCCCCTTCAAGGGAAAGGACAGGAGGACTTAAATCTAAGGCTCAGCAGGAGAAGCTGAAGGAGCCAGATAGGTTTCCCCTTGAGAAGAAAAGGCAAAGGGAAAACACTAAAGGACTCTTCCAGCACCTGAAAGGACCCCCAGAAGAAGAAACCAATGCCAGACCTGCCTCAGCTTGGACCTTTAAGCAAGAACGATCCTTAACTCCATTTGTTGAGAAAGGTATAATTTAGTAAAGGGCAAGTGAAATACAATAGAGCAAAGCCAGAACTGAAAAGCGCGCGCCAAAATCCCCAAGTCTACATTTCCCTTCCTTGGGTGTCTCCTCCCGCTGGTCCCTGTTGTCCAATCGAATTCAGCAAGAACAATTAATCAGTGGAATAACTTGCGTCCTGATATTGTGGGTGCTCCATCACTGGCGGTTTTCAAAAATATAACCATTTGACCAGGATGGAATGATGTCTCATGCTTGAGCAGGGGATTGAATAGAAGTACTCCAAGATTCCTTCTACATTTTTCTTGTCCACTCCCAACCAGGGAAATCAATTCGCTGTGTGTTCCAGGGGTGAAATGCTACTGACCGGTTCGGGTGAATCGGTTGTAAAAAAATGCTACCAGTTCAGGCGAACCGATATTTCTGACAATCAGCTGGGCGACAATCAGCTGTGACATGTGATTTATATTAGCTAGAATCATCGGATTTCCTGCTTTCTAGCTAATCTAAATCCTGTGGCATAGTGGATTCCCCCCCCTCACTGTTCTACTTACCTTTGCAGACTCAGAAGGCTTCAAATTTTTCCTCTTTTAGTGCTGCACGGGCACACCTCAGACATAGTGCGTGCTCAGTAGCAGACTCACAGAACCAAAGGCAGACTTCAGAGGATATTTTACGAGAAGAGGCCTTCATTCCTCTAACCGCAATAAAATACCTGATGCCACCAGACTCCAAATTTTGGGCTTAGACAACTTAGAACTATGCCGACTTCAGTCTGACCTAAGCATAGTACATAAAATTATCTGCCACAATGTCCTTCCTGTCAATGACTACTTCAGCTTCAACCACAACAATACACGAGCAAATAATAGATACAAACTCAAGGTAAACCATTCCAAATTCAATTGCAGAAAATACGACTTCAGCAACAGAGTGGTCAATGCCTGGAATGCACTACCTGACTCTGTGGTTTCTTCCCCAAACCCCCAAAACTTTAACCTTAAACTGTCTACCGTTGACCTCACCCCATTCCTAAGAGGTCTGTAAGGGGCGTGCATAAGCGCAGCAGCGTGCCTACCGTCCCTGTCCTAATATTCCTTTTTACTCTTACTCTTTTCATGCATTCAAATTATGTTTATATTTTTACCTGTTATCTTATATATGCTTGACAAATAAACCTATGATTATATGATTATGATTTCACTACTGGTGTGTTCCAATATATTATTTAAAACATCTAGTCATAAATCTGCAAGAAAGTAAAGTAAAACACTTTGGTTTTCCATACATTTCGGCACACCTTTAAGAAGGAGAGCAAAGAGTAAAGAGCCTTGGTAGTACAGTGGTCTAAAGCACCCTGTTATTAAGACCAGCTGCCTGCAATTACTGCAGGTTCGAATCTCACCAGGCTCAAGGTTGACTCAGCCTTCCATCCTTTCTAAGGTGGGTAAATTGAGGACCCAGTTTGTGGGGGCAATAAGCTGACTTTGTATAAATATACAAAAGGATGAAGGCTATTGCTTAGCACATTGTAAGCCGCCCTGAGTCTCTGGAGAAGGGCGGCATATAAATCAAATTTAAAAAAAAAAAGAGGATTGGATATTGTTGATTGTTGTTTTCGCCATGGCAATGTGTTGGTCCTCCCTAGAAATACAGGTGAAAAGGACCTTAAGGCAGAAGGCTGTCTTGGGCAAAGTGTTGCTTCTGGCCAAAATTAAGCAGAACTGAGGTGTGTGCTGTAATTCCTTATTAGCCATCCTATTATCAGTACAATGCAGAAGGCTGGAATTAATTGGAGAGAGAGCATTAAATGCACCCTCAGCTTGGCACAAACACGGCAGAAAGCACTGCTTGATTGACCCCTCCCCCCCCATCAAGCCTCGCCTTGGAAGGAATTAAAGCTCTATTTTCTTTGACTTGTTTCTCTTCTGCGGCTCAGCGAGGTGGCTGCTCTGTGAGCACATTTTGTCCTGTTGGTTTGCCTCCCATCTGCCCGTTTCCCCCCTTGCTCTTCCCGATGAAAAATGCTTTGGGAAAGTTTGCAACCAACAACCAACACAGCAGCCAAAATGGGAGCTTGGCTTATAGTTTACTCTTAATACCAGGACTGTAAAAAAAAGGGGCGTGGGGAGTGGAGAAGAACAAAAGAACAATTTGATAAATATTAAATATATTGTATATAAATATGGGTAAAACATCCA
This sequence comes from Pantherophis guttatus, assembly GCF_059756535.1. Taxonomy (NCBI): domain Eukaryota; kingdom Metazoa; phylum Chordata; class Lepidosauria; order Squamata; family Colubridae; genus Pantherophis; species Pantherophis guttatus. The sequence goes on from NC_142076.1 coordinate 4,402,006, forward strand.
CATATATACAGTACCTACATATATAAGCCATCGAAATAGAGAAACACCCCCATAACATAAATAAACGCGATGATACCTCCCGCCTACTGGACATCTGGAAACTAGCCCTAGTCAACAGAACAGTCCCAGCCACGAAGATTAACACCAGACCCAAGATAACACATGACACCACCACCAATCATCCTCACCAGATTCAAACCCAAGCCCATCCCATAGACGAAATACAACCACCATCCAGAAGCCAGACCACGGTGGCATCACCAGCTGCTGCACCCCCCTCCGATCCCCACACAAAGTAAACTGACATACGCCATGAACACATGGCAAGACCTCAAACTCGGAGCCAAACCAAAGCCCGGGATGTGGCATCACAGCCATCTGCTCAGGACATTACACCAAAAAACTCAGGATATCACAACACTAGAACTCAGGATGTTAACACACAGCCCATTACCCAGGTCGTTAAAACACAAAAGACTAATGGGCACACATCAAGGACCTCACCCACACAGGATGTTACAAAACAGCTGACTAATCTGCAAACATCAACTCATCAAGATGTAACAACACAGGCAACCAACCCGCTCACAGCAACAAAGCCAGCACCCCACACCTCCCCACCAGTATTTATAGAGAGACGGCAGCTCCGATCACGCTTTCCTCACACAAGCACGAAGCCGAAGACACCAGCCTGAAGATGACAAGTGGGACCTCATCAAAACGTCGCCAAGATACTCTCAATCTTACACTGGAAAAGACCCGAATACACCAAAACTTGCCTACATATATAAATATATACATCATCATTCCAACCTTTGCTAGCCACTGCAAGATAAAGGCCTGTTCTGCAGGGTCTATGACAGTGATGGCTAACCTTTTTGCTAACCGTGTGCCAAAAGCAGAGGTAACGGGGAGGGGGTCGCGCACGTTTGTGTCCACACTCATAATTCAATGCGCCCTGCTCCCCTGCGCATGTGCACACAACCCCCCTGCGCTCCCCCTGCTTTTGGCACATGATGGCACAGTGGACCCGGTAGGCCTGTTTTTCGCCCTCCCCAGGCTCCAAAGCCTTTCTAGGAGCCTGGGGAGGGCAAAAACGGCCTTCCCCATCCCCTAGAGGCCCTCTGGAGGCCGGAAACAGCCTGTTTCCCAACTTCCGGGGGTCCAGAAGGCCCAAAATCAGTTGGCCGGCACACACATGCACGCTGGAATGACCTAGGGCAATGCTTGTGTGCCCACCGATATGGCTCCATGTGCCACCTGTGGCACACATGCCATAGGTTCGCCATGATGGGTCTATGACAATTCACCATGTCCAACTCGCCTTGGGTAACTCACAATGGTCAATTTGTCACAGCCAACTTATGAGTTAACCATGGTGAGTTGGTGGTAAATTGGCCGGAGCGAGCTGGCTGCAGTGAGTTGGCCCATTCCGTCTTCTGCATGTTTCTAATCCATGTGGTCCTGAGCTTCCTTTTGCCAGTTGGGCCTGCATACATGTCGTTGATCCATCTTGTTTTAGGTCTCTTTTGTGGACGCTTTTTATCAAATGGGATCCATTCTATGACCCCCTTGGTCCACCTGCCCTCAGTTCTTCTTGCTAGGCGACCAGCCCATTTCCATCTCCATTCTTTTACTCTCCTTACAATATTATATGCTTTCGTTGGCTCTCTAATCCATGTGCAGGATGACTTTCTATCTTGCCTTGTGATGCCAAAACTGTCTTTTCCCATGGCTCTTTGCTCCACTCGTAGCTTTTGAAACGATTGTGAGGTTAGTGGCCTTGTTTCACTGGCATATAGTAGAGCAGGTAGCACACACTGATCAAAAACTTTTCTCTTCAGGCAGAGGGAGAAGTTGTTCTTGGAAATTATGCCTAGCTTGCTGAATGCCTGCCAACCACATTTAACATGCCGTTTAATTTGCTTTTTGTATAATAATAATAATAATAATAATAATAATAATAATAATAATAATAATAATAATAATAATAATATTATTATTATTATTATTATTATTATTATTATTATTATTATTATTTTATTTCTATACCGCCCTTCTCCCGAAGGACTCAGGGCGGTGTACAGCCAATTTAAAAACACAGGACACAACAATGATTAAAAATTAAAATAATTAAATAGATTTGGCCGATTTAAAACCCCAAAAATTTAAAATACCCCAATTTAAAATTATTATGTTGATAGCCCTGCCTGGCAGAACAACAGGGTCTTCAGTGCGCAGCGAAATACCCGGAGGTTGGAAATCTTACGCAAAGCACCTTCCATTGAGATCTGTTGGCCAAGGTACACACACACACACACACACACACACACACACACACACACACACACACACACATGGACATGGTGACTCAGTGGCTAAGACGCTGAGTTTGTCGATTGAAAGGTCATCAGTTCAGCAGATTGAATCCCGAGTGCCGCTTAACGGGGTGAGCTTCCATTACTTGTCCCAGCTTCTGCCAACCTAGCAGTTCAAAAGCAGGTAAAAAATGCAAGTAGAAAAATAGGGACCACCTTTGGTGGGAAGGTAACAGCGTTCCATGCGCCTTTGGCGTTTAGTCATGCCGGCCACATGGTCCCATTGCTTGAACCAAAAGGTTTTTTTTTTCATTCTAATCCTAGATATGAAAATCATCTGATTTCCACCTCTGGGATTAGAATGCAAAAGTCTTTGCATTTGACGCCTTTGGCATTTCCATATGTAAGATTAGAATGCAAAAAGGCTTTAGTTCAGTCAGTGGGAGCCGCTTGGAACTCCAGAAAGCTTCCCTCCTAATAAGGCACTGAAAAGTAGCTTTAGATGGGGGCATGACTGGATTGTGACGAATATTAAATAGTAAAGATCTCCTGTCTTTATTCTCAGTCATTCTCTTTCCACGGGAAAATGTAGAATTGCTTTCAAAAGCTTCCAGAAAAGAGAGTTACAGAGAAATTCTAGTGGCCTCAACAAGGTGGCCATGATTTGCAGAAATGTCCTTGGTTCAAACTCCATTTTGCCTTCCTCTCTCCATCCCTCTGCAGCCTTCCTGGTTTCCTGCCCTTCAAGACCAGGAAAAGAACTCCACAGCAGGGAACTATTATTCATGTGAGGAAGGGTGGGACGATGCTCAGCAGTTAACATGTTAGGCTTGTCAGCTGGAAAGCCAGCAGCCCAGGTTTGAGACCCGGGCTCCGTGCGACAAGGTGAGCTCTCATCCTTGTCCCAGCTCCTGCCAACCTAGCAGTTTGAAAACATGAATGCGTGAGTAGATAAATAGGTACCACATCAGTGGGAAGGTAACAGCGCTCTGTGACGCCATGCTGGCCACATGACCGCAGAAATGTCTTCAGACAGCGCTGACTCAATGGCCTTCAAACAGAGATGAGCATTGTCCCCCTATAGTTAACAATAACTAGTGGAGGAAAATACCTTTTTTTACTCACATGAGTAGTTAATTTGCATTTGAATACAAATGTATCTGATTCCACATTCTCAAACCAAATGCTCCACAGACTAATGAAAAGAGATGAAGTCTACAAAACCCTGCACCATCACAAATGGTTACTCTTTAAAAGTGCTGGGGCACTTCTGTTTTGTTTTGAGTCAAGAACTGAAATACACCTTTCCTGATTTTGCAATGCATTTTGCCAACCGTAACCCAATGACTGTTCATAAAAACAATGTGTGATATTGGGTAAATCATTTGAAGAATACGGTGTAGGCTGGGTAAAATTGCAGAAGCAAATTGGAAATGGAGAAAACAGGAGGACCAAATGTATTTAAATTTTAGGGCTGAAAAACTTTAGAGGAACCTATTTGCGGAAGGAAGGAAGGAAGGAAAGAAGGAAGGAAGGAAGGAAGGAAGGGGGAGGGAGGGAGGGAGGAGGGAGGGAGAGAAGGGAGGGAAGGAGGAAGGAAGGAAGGAAGGAAGAAGAGAGGGAGGGAGGGAAGGAGGGAGGGAGGGAGGAAGGAAGGAAGAAGGAGAGAGGAAGAAGGGAGGGAAAGAGGAAGGAGGGAAGGAAGGAAGGAGGGAGGGAGGAAAAGGGGGAGGGAGGGAGGGAGGAGGGAGGGAGGGAGGGAGGAGGGAAGGAAGGAGGGAGGGAGGGAGGGAGGGGGAGAGAGAGGAAAAAATAAATAAAAAATAAAATAAAATAAATAATTTTATTTCTATACCGCCCTTCTCCCGAAGGACTCAGGGCGGTGTACAGCCTATTAAAAGCACAAAGACAGACATCAGTTAAAAATAATTAAAATTATTAAATAATTTCGGCTCAAATTTAAAACCCCAAAAATTTTAAACACCCAATTTAAAAATCATTACATTGATAGCCTGGCCTGGCGGAACAACAGGGTCTTCAGTGCGCAGCGAAACACCCGGAGGTTGGAGATCTTACGTATTTCCGGGGGCAGTTCATTCCACAGGGCTGGGGCTCCCACAGAGAAGGCCCTCCCCCTGGGCGTCGCCAGCCGACATAACTTGGCCGAAGGCACCCTGAGGAGACCCTCTCTGTGGGAGCGGACTGGCCGGTGGGAGGCTACTGGTGGCAGAAGTCGGTCTCGAAGATACCCAGGTCCTGTGCCATGGAGCTCTTTAAAGGTGGTAACCAACACCTTGAATCGCATCCGGAAGACCACTGGGAGCCGGTGAGCTCGCGCAGGAGGGGTGTCACGTGGGCACAACGGGTTGCGCCCATAACCACCCACGTGGCCGCATTCTGGACCAGTTGGAGCCTCCGAGTGCTCTTCAAGGGGAGCCCCATGTAGAGAGCATTACAATAGTCCAGCCGGGAGGTGACAAGGGTGTGAGTGACCGTGCGCAAGGCGTCCCGGTCCAGAAAGGGCTGCAACTGGTGAATCAGATGAACCTGATAAAAAGCCCCCCTGGCCACGGCTGTCATATGCTCTTCTAAAGACAGCCGTGCATCCAGGAGGACACCCAGATTATGAGCCCTCTCTGTGGGGGGCAGGGATTCACCCCCAATAGTCAGCGATGGCACCTGCTGACTATATCAGGACACTGGAAGCCAAAGCCACTCTGTCTTGGAAGAGGGGAGGGAGGGAGGGAGGAGGAGGGGAGGGGGGAAGGGGGGAGGGAGGGAGGGAGGAAGAGGGGGAGGGAGGGAAGAAGGAGGGAAGAAGGGAGGAAGAGGGGGAGGGAGGAAGGAAGGAGGGAAGAAAGGAGGGAGGGAAGGAAGGAAGAAAGAAAGGAAAGAGGGAGGGAGGGAGAGAGGAAGGAAGGAAAGGTTTGTCCATCTGTTCCTAAAGTATGGACAAATTACTTACAGTATTTGAACACTTAAGGCATAAGTGTTTATTTCATCAAGATGGGCATAAACCCTCCACCCCTTAGATATTTTTAGATATTTTTAATTGTAAATTGATTTTAGTTGGGGTGTTTTAAATTTAATTGGGCCAAAATTTGTCTAATTCTTTTTTAAAAATTTAAATTTTGTATGTGATGTTTTTATTCTTGGCTGTTCACCACCCTGAGTCCAGGAGAAGGGCAGTATAAAAATTTAATAAAATAAAATAAAATAAATAATAATAACCCTCCCCTCCCTACTCCCACACACCATGCTGCAAATTTTAGAAAAGTGAAAGTTGGCTGCTCTTTCATGACACCCACAATTTGTGCCTCCGTTATTCTAAACATTCTCTGGGGATCCTGGCTGAAAAGAGGATGCAATATGCCAAGGAATAGCAGGCAGGATGGTAAGGACTGGCCCAAAGTCACCCAGCTGGCTTTGTGCACAAGGGAAGACTAGAACTTGCAACCTTCTGGTTTCTAGCCTGGTACATTAACCACTTACACCAGCTGGCTCTCTTTTCTCTCTCTGTCCCTGGGCCAGTTTTTGTTTATAAGATTCTCAGGACTTGCTTAGACAACTCTTAATTGAGGTTGTCATTCATGATCTTGGATAAATGTCTTACCAATGTTGGAAGTCAAAGCAAGGCAAATTTAATTCCTCCTCCCAGTTGTCCTTATAGCTAGGGACCACTCTGCTGCCTGAGGATTCCATGGATCATGCGTGTTTCCACGAGTGCTATTTTAGGGCTTCACTTTCATTCAAATTTCTGACAGTGACAACAATCAACGAATGGAACAGAAGTTGCCTTCAGAAGTTGTGGGAGCTTCATCACTGGAAGCTTTCAAGAAGAGACTGGACTGCCATCGGTCACAAATGGTGTAGGGCCTCCTGCTTGGGCGGGGGGTTGGACTAGATGACCTCCAAGGTCCCTTCCAACTCTGTTAATCTGTAAAAATGCCCATTTGATGGGAAATCCCAACAAGAACCTGCTCCTAACATTTGAAAATTTTCCCTGTCCTTTCGGAATTCGGTTCAAAAGAGGAAGAGAAAGGAGGAACTTCAACTTCTCTTTTTGTAACCACAGATGAAAGGACAAGCATTTCTACTTCCCACTTCAATAAAATTAAAGTACTGATCTTGAATTCTTTGTGTGCTCCGATTTGAGGGAGATTTTTTTTTTTGTTCTTCCACGAGGAGCAAATTTCTCTGCTTTTCATATCATCTCCATATTCACGTCTACAAGTAATGTAAGATGTTTTACTAACTGTGACTACAAGCACTGGGCAAAATATTTTTCATTCCTTTTTCTCTCCCTCATTACAATGAAAGATTCAAAGAGATCAGGACAGACTTGAATACTAGGCCCTATCTAAGAACATGAAGAGGGATGCAGTGGCTGAGGGACGCGGTGGTTCAGTGGCTAAGACGCTGAGCTTGTCGATCGAAAGGTCGGCAGTTCAGCGGTTCGAATCCCTAGTGCTGCGTAACGGGGTGAGCTCCCGTTACTTGTCCCAGCTTCTGCTAACCTAGCAGTTCGAAAGCAGGTAAAAAATGCAAGTAGAAAAGTAGGGACCATCTTTGGTGGGAAAGTAACAGCGTTCTGTGTGCCTTTGGCGTTTAGTCATGCCAGCCACATGACCACGAAGACGTCTTTGGACAGCACTGGCTCTTCAGCTTTGAAACAGAGCTGAGCACTGCCGCTTAGAGTTGAGAACGACTAGTACATATGTGTAAGGAGAACATTTGCCTTTACCTTTAACAACATGAAATTCAATGTAGATAAAAGTAAGGCTTTACACTTAGGCAAGAAAAACCAACTATAGGTACAGTCTAGGTGAAGCTTGGCTTAATGCCAGGAATGGTAAGAGAGATCTTGGAGTCCTAGCGGACAATCACTTAAATATGAACCAACAGTTTGCAGCTGCAGCCAAAGAAGCCAATGCGATCCTAGGCGGCATTAAAAGACGGATAGAATCAAGATCACCTGAAGTACTAGTACTGCATTACAAAGCCTTAGTAACACCACACTTGGAATAAGTTTTGATCACCACAATATCAAAAAGATGTTGAGACTCTCAAGGGCTGAAAGAAACAGTTTTTATATCAATTCACTGGCATCTAAAAGTATCTGGAGTTTTGCAACCCGGATCTGGGAGCCCTGGTCTTACGGACAATTATAGCTGCCTTGAATCTTTCTTGGACTCTGCATCCCCTCCCTGATGGCGGAAGGAAGAGTTAATCTGAGGGCAGAAAGGAAAGGAAGCCATCTTTATTTCTAAATTAAAGAGTAATGGGAGGGAGGGAAAAGCCCCTCTTTTTCTGCACGAGTGCAAGATGTGGGCAGCCACTGGTGAGAAGAAGCGGAGTGAGAGAAGTTGAATGCTAATGAGTTGTCAGGGCTTACAAAGCTTTTGTCTCGCTTTATCCGGTCCCCAATAAAAGAATTAATTGGACAGAAAAATGGCAGGCTACCGAATGCACAACTAATTAAGGTGCCCTGAATACCCCAGCCAGGCACGTTGTGTGTGTATCGGGGGGGGGCAGGAATGCCAAACCGTCCCTTCGCCTGACGCTGGGTCTATATGAGGCCGTTGCATCAACCGGCGGATCCCTTTGGAAACCCAAGTCCACAAAGGACTTGAAGTCAGTGTGCTTCTGCTGTCCATGTTGCATTTACAGTAGTGGCCAAAATTATGGAAACCTTTTGGAAAGTGTATTTTCTAAAACTAGCTAATAATAACACCCCTTTTTTAGAGAGTACTACCATAAAATTATATATCAATGGAAAGATAATTTAATCAAGAATGTAATGCAATAACTTTTAGGAAGGATTTGCTATTAGAATAGCAGTTACAGTATAAAGAAGAAAAGTGAAACACGTAGAAAAAACGAGATATACAAAAATGATCCCCATGTCAGTTAATCCTTAGTTGGGTAACCTTTAGCATGAATGACGGCCTTACAATGGCTTCCCATGGAGTGAACCCAAGTCTTTGAGTTCTGCAGCTGTTATCATGTGAAACCAAGATTGAAGGATGGCTTCTATTAACTGGGTTTTATTGCTGGGTCGCTTCCGACTTAATAAGTTTCTTTTAGTCGAATCCATAGATTTTCAATTGGGTGAAGATCTGGGCTATTCCCAGGCCATTCCAGCAGTGGAATAGGATGATCTTGAAACTCCAAAAAAAAGTGGTGTTATTAGCCATCAAATCTTAAAAAAACACTTTTCCCAAAAGGTTTCCACAATTTTGGTCACTACTGTATGTGTTTATGCATGTATGTATTGGTGGGGGGGAGGGTTGTGCGTGTTAGCGAACAAGACTGTGCATCCCTCCAACCCCTTTCCAGGCTCAACATGGCTGTGGGGGAGGCAGAGCTGGGACTGTTACGAGGGATGGTGGATCAGGCCCAATGAAGAGACTTGAGTCATCAAGTAAAATATATCTCTTTTATTTGCAGGTTCATCACATCATCGCTTGGATACATCAGGAACTGGGACATGGGGGAGTGTGCCCACCTTTTATACCTGTGGGCGGGGATTCAGGTAAGGAGGGGTCTATGGGAGGAGCTGACCAGGTGGGAGTCTGGGTTAACCCCTGCACTACTGCGCTATAGCTGATCCCTGGCACGGGCAGAGCATTTATGCCTGACAAATTCCCCTCTAAATGCCTGACCCGTGTCTGTAGGCCTGACTGACTAGTTGGTACCCTGGGGTGAATGTTGAGCTTGGAAACTAAGTGTGAGTGTTGCTTGCCCTGTAGGGGTTTCATGAGTATGTCTGCGGTCTGTTCTTCTGTATCGCAGTGTATGGCCTTTATGAAACCAATTCTGGAGAGCTGTCTAACGTGCTTATACTTTATGTCTATGTGCCTTGACCTTTGCCCTACAGCGTCGGACATGGATATCTCTATGGCGGCTTTGTTATCTTCGTAGATATTTATTGGGTAAGCTGGTTCTCTCCACACGCTGGCAAGTAGGTTGTCGAACCAGATGAGGTTGTTGGCGGCTTTGGAGAGGCATATGTATTCAGCTTCAGTAGTCGAAGTTGCCACCAGGATTTGTTTGCCTGAGTACCAATGCACCGGGCAGTTATTTAAGTAGAATATGTACCCAGATGTGCTTTTGCGGCCTTTGGCGTCTCCGGCCCAGTCAGCATCAGCGTAGCATGAGAGGATGGGTTCTTCGGGTTTTTCAGGCTCTAGGGTTAAGCATGCATTGACACTCTGTTTCAGGTATCTTAGCACCCTTTTCACTGCGTCCCAGTGGTATGTGGTGGGTTTGCTCACGTGCCTGGATAGCAAATTAACGGATAGAGCAATGTCCGGTCTTGTCCAGTTAGCGATATACAGGAGGGAGCCTATGATTGACCTGTACAGCGTGTTGTCTCCAAATTCAGGTGATTCATCATGCATGTTTTTTAGGAAGTCCGCCTGCATGGGTGAATCACATCCCTTGGCGTCTGCCATGTTGCACTTATGGAGTAACTCTTCTATCTTCTCTTTCTGCGACAGTTGGAAACCTTTTGGCGTCTGGTTGACTTGTATCCCCAGGTATCGGTTTATCCTCCCAAGGTATTTTAGGGTGAAATGCTTGCTTAGCCTGCTGGCAAAGGTGTTGCGGTTGGCTTCGTGTTTGCTGATGTATAGAATGTCATCCACGTAAACTAGGATGTATTCTGGTGAGTCCCCCTCTTTCCTGGTGAAGAAACAGTTGTCAGCTATGGTCGCCGTGAATCCCATAGACTTCAGGGCCTCTACCAGGCATTCGTACCATCGTTTGCCTGATTGTTTTAGTCCATACAGGCTCTTATGGAGTAACCAGGTGTCCCCTCTGTTGGTTTCTTTGCTGTGGGGGGCTCTGATGTATATCTCTTTGTCTAGTTTGGCGTGCAGGTAGGCGGTCTGCACATCGAACTGGTGCACTTCCAGCCCTAGCAAGGATGCGATGACCAAGGTGCTTTTGACGCTCTCTGTTCTTACGGTGGGCGAATAGGTGTCTGTGTAGTCCTCCGGAAACCTTTGGGCAAACCCCTGGGCAACTAATCTTGCCTTGTATAGGCTTTGGCCGCCCTCTAGGTTCTTGACTTTGAATATCCACCGGGTGCCTATTGTGTTCTTGCCCTCTGGGACTTTGGTGGGGGTGTATACCTCCAGCTTCCTCAGGCTGTCCAGTTCTTTGGCCATGGCTAACTCCCACTTTGCCCTCTCCCCCTGGGGTAGTCTCAGTACCTCTTCGTAGGAGTTTGGCGTAACGTGGTTTGTGTGCACGTGCATCACGTAATCATTCAACCTTTTTGGCAGCTGGTTTCTGGTTGACCTGACAGGCCTGGTTGCTGCCTGCTCAGTGTCATGCAGATATCTGGCCTCTCTTTGTGTCAGTGATTCAACACTTATCTTGGGATGATTCTCTTTCCATCCCTCAACTTTGATGCCTTGGAGGTCGGGCTTGGGCCTGCTCCCTTCCTGTCTACTCGCTGTCTCGTTTTCGTTTTGGGTTTGCTCGATTGGACTATCCTCCCGCTCGGTGGGTACCTCATTTAGGTGTAATCTGGACCAGTTGGCTTGCTCATGGAATGCCGCTGTTCTAGAGATCACAAACCTATTATTACTGTCCACAAACCTGAAGCCCTTGGTTCCTGGCTCGTATCCCATAAACCTGAGCCTTCTGGACACCTTATCCCCTTTCTTGCGTAACTGCTTGGGTATGTGTACATCAGCCGTTACACCGAACACATGTAGGTGTGCTATCTGTGGCTTCTTGTTATACATGATCTCGTAGGGCGTTTTGCCTATCACACTGGACCATGTTCTATTTAATGTATAGTTGGAGTAGACCAGGGCTTCAGACCAGAAGTGTTGGCCAATGCCCGCGTCCTCTAAGGCGCACCTGACCATCGTTTGCAGTGTGCAGTTCCGTCGTTCTACGACCCCGTTCTGAAAGGCGGAAAACGGGGACGACGTAAAGTGAATCACGCCTTTGGACCTGAGCCAATGTGAGAAGTCCTTAGATAGAAACTCAGACCCTCTGTCGGTCATGATCTGTTTGATCTGTTTGTTGTTTTGGGTTTCTACTCTTTTATAAAACTCTTTGAATTTTTGGAAGGCCTCATCCTTTTTTCTTAATGTGTAGACGAAGCCATATCGACTATGGTCATCCACTATGGTGAGGAAGTACCTTTTCTTATAATTTATGGATGGCCTTAGGGGCCCTACCAGGTCCATGTGTACTAAGTCGAATATTTGGTTGGCGGCGCGTAACGACTTCTTGGGTCTGGGTTTTACCTTCAGTTTTGAACACTTGCACACCGAGCACTCGAGGTAGTTTTCACAGTTTTTTATTATGGCACCCTCGGTACAATTGGCCATTTTCTGTATCACGGGAAAACTGGCGTGTCCAAGCTTGCGATGCAGCAGATGGGCACAGTTGTCATGCATTGGTTTGCCTATTGATGGTCTCTTTTGGGTGTGTTTGTTGTGTTGTGTTTCTGGTGTCGTGTTACCATCGTTATCTACCTCTCTCCCGCCTATCTGTTCACCTTCAGTCCTGCCTTGGTCAGTGTCTTCTGCGTTCTCTGAACTGGTGTTTATGCTGTGGGCGTAATCCTCATAGAAAGTTATGTAGGGTAACCCTTGGTTAATGGTTACTCTTCCTATATCTTTCCCGTCCTTGCTAACCTTGACGTTGCCTTTTGTGAATATCATCTCAACCCCTGATTCCTTGCTAAGCTTTACTGCGGCCAGAATGTTGTGGGGTATCTCCGGGACTAATAGTACCCCCTCTATTTTCCCTACGCCTGGTAATGTAATGGTCCCTTTGCCTGTTACTCTAACCTGGTTTTGGTCTGCAACTTTGATAGAAAAATCCTCTCTCTTGAATGATGAGAGTAGTTTCTGATTGTATGTGGTGTGGTTGGAGGCCCCCGAGTCTAGGAGCCAAGAGCTGGTGTCTTTGTCTTGGTGTGTGGTGTGTGTGTGCTCCCCTATCCCATATAAGGACCCTGTCCTGCTGTCGCGTGAACTGTCCCTGTTTCCCCTCTTATCCCTGGGGATGGGTGAGTCTCTACGCCTATACCTTTCTTCGGATGTGTGCCTTTCTGTTTGTCTGTACCTATGCTCTGGCCTGCCTCTCTCCCTATAGTTCTTGGGGCAGTCCCTTTTGATGTGTCCCCTCGACCCGCAGATGTAGCACTCGGGGGTGTTATGTTGTTTCTCTTGGAAGACTACTCTCTTCTCACTTTTGTGTTCTCTGGGAGGGCCGGGGCGGCTCCTCCTCAGATTATCTTCTGCGATAAGCCTGTTGGATAGCCTCTCCACGGACAGCATCCCTAGACTGACGGTGTCTAAGTGTGTCAGGAAGTTATTCCATGAGTGATCTAAAGAGTTGATTATCACACTCTTCATGATTTGGTCGGAAATAACTTCTCCCCTAAGGTGTAGCTCTGCTCTGGTACCGCTTAAGGACACTAGGTGCTCACTCATGGGGGTCCCTGGTTTAAGTCTGGCGGAAAAGAAGTCTTTGGAAATTTGTGTGGTGGTGGACACACTCTCACTATAAAACAATCCAAACATTTTCCCTATAATTTCGGATACTGTGAGGTTATGGCCAATACAGTGGTAAATTGTGGGGGAAATACTGGCAATTAAAAGGTAGAATGCCTTATGGTGCATGCAATCCAGCTCTAAAGTCCATGGCCTCTCTGGGGGGTCATTAATAAAATGAGACATGTTTTCTTTCAGAAACACCACCTGGAGCTGCTGTGACCACTCTAGGATATTGCCCCCATCCATCCTCAACTTGGGAAAGTCTACTGGTAAGTTTCCAGCACTATTAGTAAAGTTACTTACTGCTGGCTGCTGTCCATGGTTCCTTATGTGCCTTATAGCAGCAGTAAGGCATGGGAACGCTTGCCGGTAGTTTAAAAGTCCCGCTTTGTAATTTTTTTCTTTTTTCTTCTTCTAGGCGGAAGAGCGCATGCGCGAAGTCCATTTCAGCTCCGCCGTCGCCGAGGAAGGACCTGTTCATCGCGGCTCCGCTGTAGAGGCCTCTGCCGGTCGGGTAGGCCTCGGCTTCGGACTTGGGGGTCCAGGTGTGCTTCTCCGGAGTGAAGATCCTGGCGGCGTTGAGGCTCCGGTGATGGCTGTAAGTAGCTGCCCCAGTCTGCGCGGTCCGGGGTGTGTGGCCTGGGCGATCGGAGGCGCGGTGTCCCTGGGGTGCGTAGGTGGGCTGACGGGCTGGCACGGGCGTCGGTGGCTCTCGGGTGGGTGCTTCGTTGCCCCTCTCCTCGCCTTCCCTTTTGTTTTGGCCTCTCCGGCTTCTCTTTTGTAATTTTGAGGCCTGGGCCGAAGGCGGCGGCAAGGGTCTTCATGGCCCTATCCACTTGCCGCTCGCTGGGGGTGTACCAGGGGTCAGAGTCGGATTCGGTCCCCTCTCCCCGGTCACTTTCCTCCTGGTTCATGGTCCGGCATTTTTCGCGCGCCGGCCATTTTGAACTCTTGCTTTCGATTGGTTGGAGGTCGGCCATCTTGTCCGAGCACGTGGACAAAGATGGCTGCCGTTTCAAATTTAGAGCGGGGCTTTGGGGCTCAGTGGCCGTTGGAAGTGCCCTCTTGGGCGATCCACTCACCGAGTCCAGCTCCTCGAGTTCTGAGTCCGAGCCTTCTTCGCTCCTTGCCGCCTCGCGATCGAGTATGAAGCTCCGCAGGTCGGTAAGGAGGTTTTTGTCGCCAGCTCTCTCCTTCAACAGCTGCAGGACGTAGAGTCGCAGCTCCTCTCCTTCTTGGTCGTCGTGGTGGCCCCTTTTCCCTTTCTGGATCTCCCCCTTTTCTTCCGTTGCGGTGGTTTTGGGGGTGGTTGAGGATCCTGCTTTCCCTGGCGTGTCCGGTGGGTTGCCTTCCCGTTGCTTCGGGGGTGTCGCCATTCTGCAGGTAGGTATGGGTCCTTGTCTTGTGGCTTGGGATCTTTGGGCCTTACCAACCATCCTCTGCTACCATTTTGTTACGAGGGATGGTGGATCAGGCCCAATGAAGAGACTTGAGTCATCAAGTAAAATATATCTCTTTTATTTGCAGGTTCATCACATCATCGCTTGGATACATCAGGAACTGGGACATGGGGGAGTGTGCCCACCTTTTATACCTGTGGGCAGGGATTCAGGTAAGGAGGGGTCTATGGGAGGAGCTGACCAGGTGGGAGTCTGGGTTAACCCCTGCACTACTGCGCTATAGCTGATCCCTGGCACGGGCAGAGCATTTATGCCTGACAGGGACTCCTTTTCTGACCCTGAAAATTGTAGCCTTTCTACATTCCGGTGGGAATTTAGGCACTGCAGAGCCTGCAGAGTCCCCGGGGTTGCTGATCTTGCTCAGCTCCGAAGCCTCCCTGGCAGTGGTGAAATGTAAATTTTGTTACTACCAGTTCTGTGGGTGTGGCTTGGTTGTGGGGGGTAATGTGACTGGGTGGACGTGGCCAACTTTTTTTTTTTACTTTACTTTTTTTACTTTACTTTTATTTGATTTATATACCGCCCTACTCCCGAAGGACTCAGGGCGGTGCACAGCCAACAATAAAATACATACATACAAAATTTAAAAAGCAGAAATAAAATCAAATTAAATAGTTTTGGCCCAGACAGATTAAAACCCCAATCAATTTAAAACAAATTTAAACATCTGAATATATAAAAATACTAAAAAATATTTAAAATTTTAAAAAATTTAAAAAGAGGGAGAAAATTAGGCCAGGCCTGCCTGTTGAAATAAAAAGGTCTTTAGAGCGCGGCAGTAGATGCGCAGATCCGGGATCCTCCGTATCTCCGGGGGGAGCTCGTTCCAGATAGTAGGTGCCCCCACAGAGAAGGCTCTTTTTACTTTTAAAAGCATTTTTTCTACAACCTCAGCTGAAGAGGTTGTAAAAAAAATGCTTTTAAAAGGATCTGACAATCCCAGCCTGATCGTCAGTGGCTTTTGTTTTCTTTTATTTATTTATTTGTTTATTTTTTTTATTTGTTTAAATTTCTATACCGCCCTTCTCCAAATAGGACTCAGGGCGGTGCACAGCCTAAGTAAAAACAAAGCATACAAAAATTTAAAAAACAGTATTAAAATAATTAGATATTCTGGCCGTAAATTAAAACAACCCAATTTAAAACCAATTTAAAATTTAGCTCAAGCCAGCCCAGCTAGTTGAAATAAATAAGTTTTCAGGGCCCGACGAAAAATCCGGAGGTCTGTTATTATACGTAACTCCGGGGGAAGGTTATTCCAGAGGGTGGGCGCCGTCACAGAGAAGGCTCTCCCCCTGGGGATCGCCAGCCGACATTATCTGGCGGACGGCACCGTGAGGAGGCCCACTCTGTGCGAGCGTACTGGCCGGTGGGAGGCTATTGGTGGCAGTAGGCGGTCTCGTAAGTACCCCGGCCCTAAGCCATGGAGCGCTTTAAAGGTGGTCACCAACACCTTGAAGCGCACCCGGAAGACTACCGGGAGCCAGTGCAGCTCGCGCAGGAGAGGTGTCACATGGGAGCGCCTCGTCGCCCCCATAATCCCCCGCGCAGCCGCATTCTGGACCAGCTGGAGCCTCCAGGTGCACCCCAGGGGGAGCCCCATGTAGAGAGCGTTGCAGTAGTCCAGGCGGGAAGTGACTAGTGCCTGAGTGACTGTGCGTAGAGAGTCCCAATCTAGAAAGGGGCGCAACTGGCGTATCAGGCGAACCTGATAAAAAGCCCCCCTGGCCACGGCCGTCAAATGGTCTTCTAAAGACAGCCGTGCGTCCAGGAGGACGCCCAAGTTGCGAGCCCTCTCCGTGGGGGCGAGTGATTCGCCCCCAATAGCCAGCGATGGCGTCAGCTGGCTATATCGGGACGCTGGAAGCCACAGCCACTCGGTCTTGGAGGGGTTGAGTCGGAGCCTGTTTCTCCCCATCCAGGCCCGCACGGCCTCCAGGCACTGGGACATCACTTCAAGGGCATCATTGGGGTGGCCTGGGGTGGAGATGTACAGCTGGGTGTCATCAGCGTACTGATGGAACTCCACCCCGAAGCCACGGATGATCTCACCCATTGGCTTTACATAAATGTTGAACAGAAGGGGCGAGAGGACCGACCCTTGTGGCACCCCACAAGCAAGGTGCCTCGGGGTCGACCGCTGCCCCCCCGTCAACACAGATTGCGACCGGTCAGAGAGGTAGGAGGAGAACCACCGCAGAACGGTGCCCCCCACCCCCAACCCCGCCAACCGGTGCAACATGATACCATGGTCGATGGTATCAAAAGCCGCTGAGAGGTCTAACAGGACCAGGATAGAGGAGCAACCCCTATCCCGAGCCCTCCAGAGATCATCCACCAACGCGACCAATGCCGTTTCCGTGCTGTGCCCAGGTCGGAAGCCGGACTGGAGCGGGTCTAGATAGACAGTTTCATCCAGGTACCGGGGAAGCTGTTGTGCTACCACACTCTCAACAACCTTCGCAACAAAGCGAAGGTTGGAGACTGGACGATAGTTAGCCAAAACAGCCGGATCCAGAGAGGGCTTCTTGAGGAGGGGCCTCACAACCGCTTCTTTCAAAGCGGCCGGCAGGACCCCCTCACTCAAAGAAGCGTTAACAATCTTCTGGAGCCAGCCTCGTGTCACCTCCCGGGAAGCCAGTACCAACCAGGAGGGACACGGGTCCAATAAACATGTGGTCGCATTCAGCCGTCCCAGGACCCTGTCCATGTCCTCGGGAGCCACAGGATCGAACTCCCCCCAGATAACACTCTCAAGACCTGCCTCAGTCATCCCATCCGGACATACCCAGTCAGAGGCCAGCCCTTCCCGAATCTGAGCGATTTTATCATACAGATACTGCACAAAGTCCTCAGCTCGGCCCTGCAAGGGGTCATCCCGCGCTTCCAGATGGAGGAGGGAGCGGGTCACCCTAAACAGGGCGGCCGGGCGATTATCTGATGACGCGATAAGAGCGGCAAAATAGCTAGATTTTGCCGCTTTTATTGCCACTAGGTAGGTCTTAATATGAGACCTCACCAGTGTTCGGTCGGATTCGGAGCGGCTGGTCCTCCAACTACTCTCCAGGCGTCTTTTCCGGCGCTTCATCTCCCTAAGCTCCTCGGAGAACCAAGGAGCTAGGTGAGTTCGGTGCCGGGTCAGAGGCCGCAAAGGCACGACACGGTTAAAAGCATTTGTAAAAAAAAATGCTTAAAAGGCTCTGACGATCAGGCAACTCGCCTGGGATCGTCAGAGCCTTTTAAAAGCATTTTTTCTACAACCTCTTTTTTTTTTTTTTTACTGTTAAAAGCATTTTTTTCAGCAGGAGAAAATATGCTTTTAAAAGTAAAAAAAAAAGCCTCTGATGATCGCGTGGCTCAGCTGGGCATGGGGGAGGGGCAAGGATTTTTGCTACCGGTTCTCCGAATCATCCGCCGCCATCATTACCAGATTGGGCGATCCAGTCCGAACCGGGAGCATTTCACCCCTGCTCCCTGGCCATTCGTCTGCCAATGGCCAGGACCCAGACTGGACTATCCTTCACACAGAGGATTTCCAGATGTAAAATTTCAAGCCATTCAAGGTGATGGGCAATTCCCTTTTTCTCCAACTATAGTTTGGCTGATTAGGAAGAAGGCATTTTGTTTTGTTTTTTTCTTTTAAGATGCTTGTTTTCATTAACCTCTAGGTTCAACATATCCCATGGTGCTCCTAATTCTGAACCTCACTTCTTTTTTCATTCTTAATGTTTGATGTGGTGGCACTGTGATTAGACTGCAACAATGCGTAACTCTGCCCACAACCTGGAGTTCAATCCTGATTAATATGAGTGGTGCAGTGGCTTAGAGGTGGAGCTCTCGGCTTATAATCAGGAGGCTATGAATTCGATCCTAGATAGAGACAGATATTTCTCTCTCTGGGCACGCTGAGAATGTGTCTGCTGAACAAAACTCTGCATTGGCAACAGGAAGGGCATCCGGCCAGTAAATACTCTGCTAGCTCCATTCAGTTGCCCAAACTCTACCCTGCAGGGGATTATGGGGTCATTAATAGAAGATGATTAGAAGTGTATAATATATTAGAAGGGAAGACCTTAGTAGTAAGATACAGCACAGAAAGAGCAGAACTGAAATATTCCAGGCTGCAGTGACATGGGGTATATAAAAAGGGGGGGAAATGTTTTTAGATAATTATGGTTTTTGATCTTCATAAAATTCCTAGTTAGACAAGAAAAACAGACAAATAGATAACTTATGAAGGCTAAAAGACTTGACAGTATTGTTTGTCTTATCAGACATGAAGCCATGGGCAGATTAACACTTGCCAACTGTGGACACTTAACATGAAAAATATGTCTTGACATCGTGCCAAGTACTGCCTTCGCCAGCACCATGAACATTCTGTGGAACTATTTTCTCCTGTGAAAGGAATTTCAGAGGAAAGTTTTGTAGAATAGAATGATAGAATCATAAAACAATAGAGTTGGAAGGGATCTTGTAGGTCATCTAGTCCAACCCCCCGCCCAAGCAGGAGATCCTGCATCATTTCTGACAGATGGCTGTCCAGTCTCTTCTTGAAAGCTTCCAGGGATGAAGCTCCCACAACTTCCGAAGGCAAGAAATTCCACTGGTTGATTGTTCTCACTGTCAGGAGATTTCTCCTTAGTTCCAGGTTGCTTCTCTCCTTGGTAAGTTTCCATCCATTGTTTCTCATCTTTCTTTTTGGTCCTTTGGTAAATAGTCATCTTTATGACAGCTTCTCAAATATTGGAACATTGCTATCATGTCACCCCAGGTCCTTCTTTTCACTAGAGTTGTTGTTATTAGTTGCGAAGTCGTGTCCGATCCATTGCGACCCCATGGACAACATTCCTCCAGGCCTTCCTGTCCTCTACCATCCTCTGGAGTCCATTTAAGCTCACGCTGACTGCTTCAGTGACTCCATCCAGCCACCTCGTTCTCTGCCGTCCCCTTCTTCTTTTGCCCTCAGTTGTTCCCAGCATTAGGCTCTTCTCCAGTGAGTCCTTCCTTCTCATTAGGTGGCCAAAATATTTGAGTTTCCTCTTCAGGATCTGGCCTTCTAAAGAGCAGTCAGGGTTGATCTCCTCTAGGACTGACCGGTTGGATCTCCTTGCAGTCCAAGGGACTCACAGAAGTCTTCTCCAGCACCAGAGTTCAAAGGCCTCCATTCTTTGGCGCTCAGCCTTCCTTATGGTCCAACTTTCACAGTCATACATTGCAACTGGGAAAACCATAGCCTTGACTGTACGCACTTTTGTTGGCAGGGTGATGTCTCTGCTTTTTAGTACGCTCTGTAGATTTTCACTAGGGTAAATATCTCATATCTCATGATTTGGAAACTCTTTCTTGAGCTGTATATATGTGACTTCTTACAGCACACCGGGGAACCTGGAAGAGATTCATCTGCCTGTATTTTGCAAATGCTTCAACGAAGTATCTGCATCTACCTTGATAACCGTCCTGCCTCACATCCCCTTCCCCAACTTGCCACACAAGAGTTTGGGACTGGATAGAGTTTCTCTTGTTTTACTTCTTTCTTTCTCTGCAGTGTATATTGGCTGAGTAAATCATGAGAACGCTTGAGAGCCGGGCAAGGATTCAAACCCATTTCACACCTGATGTCCCTCTGCTCCAAAGTGAGTTGCAGTAAGAACTGGTACTTCTCTATCTTCTGAATGTGAAATGCCCCCATTTCTAAACTGGACAAGCTTATTTCTTGGCTCAAAGCAAAGGTCACTTCGAGCCTAGACTTGCCTTCTAGCATACAGGTAGTCGTTGACTTACTACATTTCATTTAGTGACCGCTTGAAGTTACAACGGCATTGAAAAAAGTGCCTTTTGATATGACCGTTTTTCACACTTATGACCATTGCAGCATACCCCTTGGTCACATGATCAAAATTCAGACGCTTGACAACTGACTCATCTTTATTATTATTATTTTTATTATTATTTATTTGATTTGTATACCACCCTACTCCCGGAGGACTCAGGGTGGTGAACAGCCAAACAATAAAATACATAGATACAAAAAATTTAAAAAACCAGATAAAATCGAATTAAATAGTTTTGGCCCTGACAAATTAAAACACCCCAATAATTTAAAACAAATTAAAATTTACATATTAAAAAAGAGGGAAAGGATTAGGCCAAGCCCGCCTGGTGGAATAAAAAGGTCTTCACAGCGCGGCGGAAGGTGCGCTTATGACCGTTGCAGTAGCCATGTGATCCCCTTTTGCGACCTTCGGACAAGCAAAATCAATGGGGAAGCAGGATTCACTTGACGTCTAAGTTACTAACTTAACAATTCACTTAACAGCAACTGGGCTGAGAAAAATCATAAAATGGGGCAAAGCCCGCTGAACAAATGTCTCGCTTAGCAACAGAAATTTTGGCCTCAATTGTGGTCGTAAGCCGAGGACTACCTGTCTTGCATCAGATTCAGCCAAGCGCAAAGCTTTACATCCTGAAAAATGCCCTCTTAATGCCCTCTTAAGAAAGAACATATCTCTTTTGGCAACAGCTGAATATATCTCAAAAGGAGATGCAGCCCCAAGGCACAAAGAGGGCAGTAAGACTGGTACTCTTCTATCTTCTGAATATGACAATTACCCGGTGCCAAGGGTGAAATTCAAAATTTTTCCCTAACGGTTCTCTGAGTGTGGCTTGGTGGGTGTGGCAGGGGAAGGATACTGCAAAATCCCCATTCCCTCCCCACTCCTGGGGGAAGGATATTGCAAAATCTCCATTCCCACCCCACTCCTGGGGGAAGGGTATTGCAAAATCTCCATTCCCACCCCACTCCTGGGTGAAGGATATTGCAAAATCTCCATTCCCACCCCACTCTGGGGTTAGCCAGAGGCGGTTCTCCAAACTGCTCAAAATTTCTGCTACCGGTTCTCCAGAACCTGTCAGAACCTGCTGGATTTCACCCCTGCCCGGTGCCCACATTTCTAACCTTTAGCATGCTATTTCCCCAGTCTGGAGCCCTCTAGATCTGTTATCCTGATTGTATCATCCAGAATCACCTGTTTTCTTTTCTTTTTAAAAAATAAATGTTATTAATTTTCTATTAATTGCATTTCTTATTGCTTAATAAGGTTCGTGTTGCCCGAGTATTTAATTTGCTTAATAATACAGATTCCGTTCTTACTCTCCACCCCTTTTTCCAACCACTGGTAGAATAAATTCCATATTTGATAATATTCTGTGTCATCTTTCGGTTTGATTTTCAGTGTAAGTTTATCCATTTCTACACCATCTAGTACCGTGATGGCGAACCTATGGCACGTATGCCCGAGGTGGCACACAGAGCCATCTGTCCGGGCACGCGAGCTGTCGCCCAACTCACCAGCTGCGCATGCGTGTGCACCCCAGCTGGTGTTCGGGCCTCCGGTGTGCATGCGTGCAATTCAGAGGACCCAGCAGGTCTTCAGAGCTCTCCTGTGCATGCATGTGCATTTGCGTATGCGCGTGAGAGTACTTGCGTGCAGAGTACGCATGCACAGATGGTGTTCGCATATGTGCATTTGCGCACATGAAAACCATGTGCATGCACAGATGGTGCAATTGCACACACAGCACATGGGAGCCGCACAAAAGCAGTGCATATGCACAGATGGTGCGGTTGTGCATGCAGCGCACGGGGAGGAGCCACACATTAGTGCAGATGGCACACGCACGCGAAGCATGTACCTGTTCAGCACTCGGTGAGTAAAAGGTTTGCCACCGGGGTGAAATGCTCCCAGTTCGGACCGGATCGCCCGATCCGGTAGTGATGGAGGCGGGTGGTTCGGAGAACCGGTAGCAAAAATCCCTGCCCCCCCCCAATGCCCAGCTGAGCGCACAATCATCAGAGGCTTTTTTTTTACTTTTAAAAGCATTTTTTCTACAACCTTTTTGGCCGAAAAAATGCTTTTAAAAGTAAAAAAAAAAAAGCCTCTGATGATCACGCGACTCAGCTGGGATCCTCAAAGGCTTTTAAAAGCATTTTTTCTACAACCTCTTCAGAGGTTGTAGAAAAAATGCTTTTAAAAGGCTCTGACGATACCAGCTGAGTTGCCTGGTCGTCAGAGGCATTTAAAAGAAAAAAGGTCTCTGCCGATCAGGCAACTCAGCTGGGATCGTCAGAGCCTTTTGAAAGCATTTTTTTACAACCTCTTCGCCGAAAAAAATGGTTTTAAAAGTAAAAAAAAAAAATTGGCCATGCCCACCCAGTCACATAACCCCCCAAGCCACATCCACAGAACCGGTAGTAACAAATTTTAGATTTCACCACTCGTTTGCCATCACTGATCTAGTATCTTCTTAATTTTGTCTTTATCGTGCGATGTTTCTTCATCATTCCAATAGTGTGCAATGATAAACCTCACTTCTGTTAAAAACATCTAATACTAAATACATACTTTTCTTATCAATTTTTTTCTGATATCATCCCTAATAAAAACAGTTCACCTGTTTTCTGGACTTCCTCTTGGCTGTTCCTATTTTTATCTCAGCAGCCAAAATTCAACCCCAAACAAGGATGAATAGAAACGATTGATAGTGGAGGTTGGTTTTTTTCCCGGCTGGATCCTTTGACAGAGAAGTCTTTTATTCCAAGTTCTCTAATTTGAGAGCTCATAGAGGTAAGGGGGAGAACTAAGAAATGAATGAAAGGTAATTAAGATCGAGCAAATTTCCTCTTCCTTACTTCTTGGGACCTACCTGTAAACCTGAAATAAGTCATTGGGAGTTTTTGGGGAGGAACTAGAATTACTCTTTGCTGCTATTTAACAGTTGTATTGTTCATGGATTAAAGGTGAGCTGGAATAATGATTACGTCACCATTTCCCAGTTCAGAATGACCAAACATTTGCATTAATTATTTTCAGAATCAGATTAACAGATTAACAGAGTTGGAAGGGACCTTATAGGTCATCTAGTCTAACCCCCTGCTCAAACAGGAGACCCTACACCAGCGATGGCTAACCTTTTTGCCGTCGCATGTCAAAAGCAGGTGGTGTGTGGCCACACCCATAATTCAATGTGCCAAGCTCCCCCCACTTTTAGCGCATGATGGCATGGTGGAACCGGTACAGTGGTGGGTTCCTCCCGGTTCGGTCCAGTTCGGCTGAGCCGGTAGCGGTGATGATATGACGTCACCGAACCGATTCTCCCCCCCCCCGCCCTCCCACCCCCCCACCCACCTACGTTATTCTTACCTTTTATTTGGTCCCACCCCCAATCTATTGCTGCCTCCTGAGTCCCAGCTGATGACTAGAGGGAAAAAAACTGTTTAAACTCTTGCTGCGGGGCTTCAAAGGGCCGTCCTACAGCTGATCAGTGTTAAAAGCAAACAAATGAGTCGGGTCGTAAGTGCGAGGACCTTCCAGAAATGACTCTGACCAGCTAGCCACGCCCACCTAGTCACATGACCTCCAAGCCACACCCACAAAATAAGCCACGCCCACAGAACCGTTAGTAAAAAAATTTAGAACCCACCCCTGGCCCGGTAGGCCCATTTTTCGCCCTCCCCAGGCTCCTCTGGAGCCTGGAGTGGGCTAAAACAGCCTTCCCCAGCCCCTGGAGGCTTTCTAGGAGCCTGGGGAGGGCGAAAACAGCCTTCCCCAGCCCCTGGAGGCCGGAAATAGCCCATTTCCTGACTTCCAGAAGGCCCAAAAATCAGCTGGCTGTCATGCACATGCCGATATGCAGATATGGCTCCATGTGCCATAGGTTCACCATCGCGGCCTTACACCATTTCTGACAATCTTTTCTTGAAAGTCTCAAGTGATGAAGCTCCCACCACTTCTGAAGGCAACTTCTGTTCCATGGGTTGATTGTTCTCACTGTCAGAAAATTCCTCCTCATTTCTAGGTTGAATTTCTCCTTTTTTCACTTCTTAAAACTTCCAATAAATGTTGGTTGTAAGGTAAAAGCTACCAGAAGAGAGAACAAGAGCTGACTTTGTAAAATATACAAAAAGGATGAAGGCTATTGCTTAGCACATTGTAAGCCGCCCTGAGTCTCTGGAGAAGGGCGGCATATAAATCAAATAAAAAAAAAAACATGAAATACTGTAAAAACAGGTATTTTAAAAGAAATTTTTAATAGAGCCTTGCTGGTACAGTGGTCTAAGCACCCTGTTATTAACACAGCTGCCTGCAATTTACTGCTGGTTCAAATCTCTCCAAGGCTCAAGGTTGACTCAGCCTTCCATCCTTTCTAAGGTAGGTGAAATGAGGACCCAGTTTGTGGGGGCAATAAGCTGACTTTGTATAAATATACAAAAGTATGAAGGCTATTGCTTAACACATTGTAAGCCGCCCTGAGTCTCCGGAGAAGGGCGGCATATAAATCAAATTAAAAAGAAAAAAAATAGATTCCTTCCACATCCCAACAGTTAAAAGTTCAGAAATACTGTATATGTTATTAAAGATATCCAATTTGCTGAAATCACCCTAAATACAAAGAAAGGTTGTTTTATTTTGGATTGGGGGAAAAAAAGGAACTCTTCCTAAGATTTGGGTGCAATTTTATGGTATCTGGCAGAGTTCACTTCATAATTACTGCCTGAGAAAAATTATTCTATTTACTCTGCTCAAATGCCTGCTTCTATCCAATTTTTCAAGTAGGTGAAACATCCAAGTGTTTTGCAAGCAGTGCTTAACACTAAAGGTAAAGGTCGCATTGGTTGATGATCTCTGGAGGGCTCGGGACAGGGGTTTTTCCTCTGTCCTTGTCCTATTAGATCTCTCAGCGGCTTTTGATACCATCGACCATGGTATCATGCTGCGCCGTTAGAGCGGTTAGGAGTGGGAGGCACCGTGTTGCGGTGGTTCTCCTCCTTTCTCTCTGACCGGTCGCAGTTTATGTTGACAGGGGGGCAGAGGTCGACCTCGAAGTGCCTTGTGTGTGGGGTGCCGCAAGGGTCGGTCCTCTCGCCCCTTCTGTTCAACTTTTATGTGAAGCCGCTGGGTGAGATCATCCGTGGTTTCGGGGTGCAGTTCCACTAGTATGCTGATGACACTCAGCTGTACATCTCCACCCTGGACCACCCCATTGATGCCCTTGACGTGATGTCCCGGTGTCTGGAGGCCGTGCGGATCTGGATGGGGAGAAACAGGCTCAAGCTCAACCCATCCAAGACCGAGTGGCTGTGGCTCCCGGCGTCCCGATAGAGTCAGTTGGTGCCATCTTTGACTATTGGGGGCGAGTCGTTGGCCCCCATGGAGAGGGCTCGCAACTTAGGTGTCCTCCTGGATGCACGGCTGTCCTTAGAAGAACATGTGACAGCCATGGCCAGGGGGGCTTTTTATCAGGTTCGCCTGATCCGCCAGTTGCGTCCCTTTCTGGATCGGGGCTCCCTACGCATGGTCACTCATGCCCTCGTCACTTCCCGCTTGGACTAATGTAATGCTCTCTACATGGGGCTCCCCTTGAGGAGCACCTGGAGGCTCCAACTGGTCCAGAATGCAGCTGCGCAGGTGATTATGGGAGCGTCATGGCGCTCCCATATAACACCTCTGCTGCACGAGCTGCACTGGCTTCCGGTGGTCCTCCAGGTGCGATTCAAGATATTGGTTACCACCTTCAGAGCATTCCATGGCTTAGGACCTGAGTATTTACAAGACCGCCTGATTTTGAAAGGCATAATGATAAGGCAAGAGGATTATAGAATAAAGGCATTTGCAGATGATCTGGTGGTTACCCTATCACAACCAATGGAATCAACAATCCTGATGAACGACATTATACAAGACTATGGTAGAGTTTCAGGTTTTAGACTGAATTCAAAAAAGACTAAAATGATAGTCAAAAATATGACACAAGATCGTAAACATGAGCTTGAAAGGAGGGCAGGTTTCGAAATTGTACCTAAGGTAAAATATCTTGGAGTTCAGGTTGCAGAATCAAACATGAAATTGTTTCAAAATAACTATGAGGTGTTGTGGCGAGAGGTCCAGAAAGACATGGAGACTTGGAAAAAGCTGCAACTGTCTTTACTTGGAAGAATAGCAGCAGTTAAGATGAACATTTTGCCAAGATTTCTGTTTTTGTTTCAAATGATTCCGGTGCTTAAAAGTGATAAACAACTGAAAGTTTGGCAAACTGGACTTAATAAGTTTGTCTGGAACGAGAAAAAGCCGAGAGTGAAATTGAAAATTATGCAAGATGTTCCAGAAAGAGGAGGCCTTAAACTTCCAAACCTACAGTTATATTATGATGCAGCAGCTTTAACTTTAACAAGTGATTGGTTTGGAAGTAAAAAGGCTGGAATATTGAATGCAGAAAGTTTTGATCTTGAATTTGGATGGCATGCTTACCTATTTTATGATGACAAAGTTGATAAAGTATTTAAAAGTCATATACTTAGAGACTCTTTGATGAGAGTTTGGAAGAAGCACCGACTCAAATGGGATTATAAAATACCGCTATGGCTGGATCTTGGTCATACCTTGTGGAATACAAATATAATGTCACTCGGGGGGTTTTTATACAAAGAGGTTCTTTTTACAGATGCGGGCAGATGGCAGCTGAAGACATTGCAGACACTGTTGGACGAAGGGATTAATTTAACCTGGTTACAATATAATCAATTACAATTGAGATGGAAAGAGGACCAAAAAACTGGTATTATGTTGCATGAGGAAGAATTGGTTAGACATATAAGAGAGAAAGGTCCAATGCATATTAAAAGGCTTTATAATGTTTTGCTAGAAAGGGATTCAGAAACGGAATTAGTTAAAGATTGCATGATTAAGTGGGCACAAAATTTTGAAGAACCAGTGATGTTGGAAACATGGGAAAAAATTTGGGTTCAGAATGTTAAATTTACACAGTCGCAGAATCTGAGGGAAAATTTTTATAAAATGTTTTATAGATGGCATCTAGATCCTAAAAAGTTGTCATGTATGTACCCTAATGTTCAGCCAAAATGTTGGAGATGTGAATGTTTGGATGCTACGTATTATCATGTTTGGTGGACCTGTAGGAAAGTTAAGGCTTTTTGGATAAAAATTTGGTGGGTCATGCAGAATGTATTGAAGAAAAAAATTCAATTTTCTCCACAACTGTTTTTATTGGGCATAGTTAAGGGTTTTACATTGGGTGAAACAAAATTGATATTGTATATGATAACAGCAGCAAGATTGTTGATAGGTAAATATTGGAAGAATGAAGTTTTGCCTACTATCGAGGAATGGACTTCGAAGATGGCCAGTTTTGCAGAGATGGCGAAGATTTCAGCATATTTAAAAGATTGTTCACAAGAGACTTATGAATGGGAATGGAAAAGGTGGATAGAATATGTTCAGAACAAATATCAAATTAGAAAGTATCAAATAGCTTTTATTTGAAAACAATGTATTAGAAATATCTTAATGTAAAGAGACAAAGAGGGAAAATTATATAGGGGGAGGGATGGGTTCAGGTATATATATCAGTGTTATTAGTTATGAGTACATAATAGGGAAGTCCGGGGGGGGAGGGTTAGGGAGGGTTAGGGAGGACGGGAAGTTTGGGGAGGGAGGTGGGGGGTGAAAAAAAAAGGGTGAAAATGTAATTGTAAAACTTTTGCAATAAAAAAAAAAGACCGCCTTCTGCTACCAATAGCCTCCCACTGGCCAATTCGCTCCCACAGAGAGGGGTTCCTCCGGGTGCTGTCAGCCAAGCAATGTCAGCTGGTGACCCCCAGGGGGAGAGCCTTTTCTGTGGGGGCTCCTGCCTTCTGGAACGAATTGCCCCCCGAGATGCGGAGGATTCCCGACTTACGCATCTTCTGCCGGGCCCTCAAGACACTTTTATTCCAACAAGTCGGGCTGGTCTAATTTTTAAATTTTTTAATCGTTAACTCTTAATTTTTAAATGTCCAAAACGGGTAGTTTTATTTTAATTAGATATGGGCCAAATTATTTACTATTTCTTAAATTGTTTTTTAAATTTTATATCTGTGTGTTTTATTCTGGCTGTACACCGCCCTGAGTCCTTAAATTAAATAAATAAATAAATAAAAATAAATAAAGGTAAAGGTTCCCCTTGCACATATGTGCTAGTCATTCCCGACTCTAGAGGGCGGTGCTCCTCTCCGTTTCAAATCCGAAAGAGCCAGCGCTGTCCAAAGACGTCTCTGTGGTCATGTGGCCGGCATGACTCAACGCCAAAGGCGCACGGAACGCTGTTACCTTCCCACCAAAGGTGGTCCCTATTTTTCTACTTGCATTTTTTACCTGCTTTTGAACTGCTAGGTTGACAGAAGCTGGGACAAGTAACGGGAGCTCACCCCGTTACACAGCACTAGAGATTCGAACCGCTGAACTGCCGACCTTTCGATCGACAAGCTCAGCATCTTAGCCACTGAGCCACCGCGTCTCCCCCGCTTAACACTAAAACAATCCCCCAAAACCTTCAAAGTACAGGTAGACTTCAATTTATAACTACAACGGTAACTAGAATTTCCATTGCTTAGCAAGACAGTTGGTAAGTGAGCTGTGCCTCGTTTTGCAACCTTTTTTGGCCACGGTTGCTAAGCGAATCACTTCAGAAGTGAATTGCACGTTCGTTAAAGGAATCCAGCTCTCCCCAAGGAACCTGGCTGTGGATGTTGCAAATGGAAATCATAAATACAAACCAGTTGTCAAAAGTCCAAATGGGGGATGCTGCAACAGTCAGAAGTGAAAAGCGGTCGTAAAGTCATTTTTTTCAGTGCCGTTGTAACTTCCAAAGTTTGCTCAACAGATGGTTGTAAATCAAGGATTACCTGTACAGGTTTTTTAAATTAAATCCTGCTATTAGATTTAGATTAGATTAAGAATTAACAGAATTGGAAGGGATCTAGTCCAACCCCCCCACCCAAACAGGAGCCCTATGCCATGCCTGATAGATGGCAATCCAGTCTCTTCTTGAAAGCTTCCAGGGATGAAGCTCCTACAACTTCTGAAGGCAACTTCTGTGGGTGGATTGTTCTCACTGTCAGAAAATGTCTCATTATTTCTAGGTTGAATCTCTCCTTGTTTAGTTTCCATCCCTTATTCCTTGTCTGGCCTTCGGGTGCTTTGGAGAATAGCTGGACCCCCTCCTCTCTGTGGCAGCCCCTCAAATATTGGAAGACTGCTATCATGTCTCCCCTGGTCCTTCTCTTCACTAGACTAGTGATGCCCAGTTCCTGCAACCATTCTTCATATGTTTTAGCCTCCAGTCCCCTAATCATCCTGGTTGCTCTTCTCTGCACTCTTTCTAAACATCTTTTTTTGTGTGTGGTGACCAAAACTGGATGCAGTATTCTAGGTGTGGTCTTACTAAGGCTTTATAGATATCTAGAAAGCTTCCTTATAGGAACCAGGATGTTAGTTTGAGGGGATAACAGAACATAGATTTGGCAGAGGTGTTGGAACAGTGGCTTTCAATCACTGCCAAACCACAGGCACATCTGCAATGAGGGGGTCACAAAAAAGACACCCCTCGTCATGGCATGACAAAAACCCTCACCCCCTTTTTACATGCATCACATGGCATGAGTGAGGCATGTAAGAACAGGGCAGGGCTTCTAGTGCCTGGTTAAGGCCTGCACCTTCCCTCTTTTGAACCCCCACTGGTGTATTGAAGGCTAGGATTGCACAAAACACCGATGCCGAGCATCAGAGTTTAACTATTCTGGCTGAGATAAAATTATTTCCAAAGTTGGTCAGTTTAAATCTTCTGTTGGATTTTTCTTTTGTCATTCCGATCTGCTTGAAACTTTTCTTCTCTCATGTCTCCTTTGAGTTGAGCTGGACTCTTGGTGACTTCATGAGTGCCCAGCAAGGTGTTGTGGCCCGTCAGCGCCTGTACAGTTAGTAGCTGATTCAGATTCGGACAGTGAGGAGGCTGGTGAAGAAGATGTGGTGCCAGAGGCAGGGATTCAGCCAGGGCCTTCAGAACCTCCAGAAGCTCCTTTAAGTGAAGAGGAAGAAGAGGAGGAGCCTCTTCTCAATGCATGGACGCGCAGAGCTGCAAAAGGCAGGAGTGGCTCCTCAGGAGGAGGTCTCCTCGAGAGTAAAGCTTGGGGCTAATTGGCCACTCCCCTAGGCTATTTAAGGAGGAACGCTGATTGCAGCAAGCTGTAGGGAACAACTTTAGTTCAATCTCCTTCGCGTCTGGATTCTCTGCAAAATAGCTTCTGGGCTTTCTGCCAACCATAGTAAGATTGTGATTACTTTATCTTAGGATTCTTGTAGGCTGTTAAGAAAGTTTATTTAACAGCCTTTGTTTGAAAAAGACTGAGTTATTTTAGTAAATTAAGTTTTGTACAGACTTTGTGTGTGCTGCGTTCTTTGGAGTCCATAGCTGGGGCAGAACACAAGGAAGATTTCTTGGCAATAAAGTGTCTTTGAGGGAGGGGAGAATAGATTGAGGAACAATGTTCTCCACAGCTGCTCTATTCTTATGGCATAGTCCTCCCTCCCTCCCTCCCTCGTTTATATGACCTCCACACTCCCATGTTTCCATAAAGCAGATGACTTGCCTCTTGGTAAGAAAGCATTTGGAGATTAGGGATTGAGGCATGGATTGATTTAAACCCTTAGGAGACTTTTCCTTATTTTTATACTAAAAGTTATCTTATTTTATGAATTCTCTTAAGAGTGCTTAACCTCCCATGTCTCTGGAGCTGGGTACCTCAGCAAACAAACAAGAGGACAATGGTTTTTAATGACTCCTTCCATGTTATTGTTTTCAACTCTCAATCTAGCGTGCATCCCTTAGATTTCATGGTGGTTTCTTATTCAAGTAATAACCCTCATGATCCTTCAGCCTGGATGCCATCACCTTCTCTAATTACAAGCAGCTTCTTCTTCCAGGCTCCCTCACAAAGGCTGCTACCGTGGAGTCAGATTTAACAGCCATTTCAACCAACTTCTCTTATCAACCAAGAGAAAATAACTCTTGCATAAGATTCCATTTTTGCTTCGCCCAGAGTCACCCAGCCCGCTTTCATGCCTAAGGAGGGACTAGAACTCCCTGTCTCCTGGTGACTGGCACAAAGTCACCCAGCTGTCTTTCATGCCTAAAGCGGGACTAGATCTCAGATTTTCCTAGTTTCTAATCTGGTGCCCTCACCACTAGAATAGAATAACAAAGTTGGAAGGGACTTCGGAAGTCTTCTAGTCCAACCCCCTGCTTACGTAGGAAATCCTACGCCATTTCAGACAAATGGTTTACCTAACCTCTTCTTAAAAACTTTCAGTGATGAAGCATTCACAACTTCTGGAGGCAAGTTGTTCCATTGGTTAATTATTCTTACTATCAGGAAATTTCTCCTTAGTTCT
Source organism: Pantherophis guttatus (assembly GCF_059756535.1). Classification (NCBI taxonomy): domain Eukaryota; kingdom Metazoa; phylum Chordata; class Lepidosauria; order Squamata; family Colubridae; genus Pantherophis; species Pantherophis guttatus. The sequence continues at coordinate 4,433,601 of NC_142076.1, forward strand.
AGGGTGCTTCTCTCCCTGATTAGTTTCCACCCATTGCTTCTTCTCCTGCCCTCAGGTTCTTTGGAGTACAGGTTGTGACCCCCTCTTCTTTGTGGCAGCCCCTCAGATACTGGAAGACTGCTATCATGTTACCCCTTAGTCCTTCTTTTCACTAAAATAGACATTCTCAGTTCCAGCAACTGTTCTTTACATGTTTTATCCTTGAGTCCCCTAATCAGGGGTGAAATCCAGCAGGTTCTGACAGGTTCTGGAGAACCGGTAGCAGAAATTTTGAATAGTTCAGAGAACCGGCAAATACCACCTCTGGCTGGCCCCAGAGTGGGGTGGGAATGGAGATTTTGCAGTATCCTTCTCCCAGGAGTGGGGTGGGAATGGGGATTTTGCAGTATCCTTCCCCTGGAGTGGGGTGGGAATGGGGATTTTGCAGTATCTTTGCCCTGCCACACCCACCAAGCCACACCATGCCCACCAAACCACGCTTACGGAACCGGTAATAAAAAAAAATTGGATTTCACCACTGCCCCTAATCATCTTTGTTGTTCTTCTCTGCTCTTCTCTGACACTTTCTAGAGTCTCAACATCTTTTTTACATCATGACGACCAAAACTGGATGCAGGATTCCAAGTGTGGCCTTACCAAGGCCTTATAAAGTGGTAAAGTGGTATAGGTCAAGCTAATAGTCCAACAATTTCAGAGCAGATCAAACTCAAGAAATGCTCTGAAGACACATTTTGCTCATTTTGAATTCTAAACTTTGACAATGGTTTTGGGGCTTAATAAGAACCTACCTGGCCTTTCCCTTCCCTTTACAATAATTTGTCTTCTACCCAATTATAACAAAAGGTTTGCTAAACCCATACAACCCTCTTTGCTGGGGAAGTAAAGGCATTTTTTTTCCTTCCATGTTGGTTTTCTTTGCTTGAACAATTGAGACATTGAATGAACAGGCCAGTAACAGGGATAAAGGCTGTTTTTTTTTTAATTTTATCAAATAGATCTGTACAAAAGTTAGCATTAGTCAGAAGCCAGTGAACAAAAACAGATAAACTGACAACTTTTGAACTTTATACAGAAAAATAGATTGCATAAGTATTCCATCTTTAGCCCCCCCCTTTTGTGTTCCAAGCCCACCCAGTCCCACAAGTACACTTTTTTTAAAAGGAAAACGTGAAAACAAAAACCCAAGAATATGAAACATAGAAAAGATAAGCTAGATAATCTCTGAAAGTTTAAAGTTTTATAAAGATTTGTTTTTTCTTTTAAAAAGGCACAAAGTTACCATTAGAATAGATGGTTGTTATATGCTCAGCATACAAAGGAAAAGATAGCAACAGAATTATTAGCCTACACCTAAGGATTAACCAAAATGTAGTGGAGAATGTTAATTTTCACAGCTTTGATGAATAAGATCTGGTTCTTAAATAGGGCAATATTAAAAGTGAAACTCAAGGTGTAAATCCTGCTAAAGCTGGTATTTCTTTTTAAAAAGAATAAGCTGTAACCAATTTTTAAATTTTCAAAAATAATGTTGTAGTTTGAAATTGGCTTACAATGGGAGGTGAACCTATTCACTTTCCTTTTTTTCCATATCTGATTTCATACAAATTCATTCAAGATGGAGTTTATTTGCCCTAAATTCACATTTTGCCAGGACAGAGCAGAAATTCCAGTGAAGGAATCACAGTGCAAAATTCCAGGTTGCACCTGTTTCCTCCTGCAGGTGTCTGTGGAGATTCTCAGTCATCCAGGTCACAATTATCTTAATGGTACTTTTTCAAAAGGCAACAGGAGGAGGAGGAGGAGGAGGAGGAAGAGGAAGAAGAAGAGGAAGAAGAAGAAGAAGAGGAAGAAGAAGAAGAAGAAGAAGAAGAAGAAGAAGAAGAAGAAGAAGAAGAAGAAGAAGAAGAAGAAGAAGAAGAAGAAGAAGAAGAAGAAGAAGAAGAAGCTTCTTCATCAGTTCCGAACCAAGGAATCTTCTTGGATGAAAAGTGAAATGTTTCTGACTTTGGGTTTTACTGATTAGACTGATAGATCTTTATAAAAATGGCTTGTTCATAATATTATGAAAAAAAGCAAAAAGCTGTGATTTGATGTTAATGCTTTATTTTACTATTAAAGAGAGATCTGGAAGTCAATGCTTCTTTTTTCTTTCTTATCTTTCCTCACTTCTCTTTCCCCTCCCCCCCTACTGCTTTTCTAGTTCCTTTGTATTTTGTATAATACTTTATAATTGAATAAAAATGTTAATAGGAAAAAAAGCAAAATATCTTATTCTTCTCAAGGAAGAAAACAGTCCAGTTGCCTTTTGAGAAAGCATCTTTGAGACTCTTGAGGCGATTTTGCTTTCCTTGAGAAATTCTGGCAGAAAGCTCATCTCACACCTCACACCAGGTAAGATTTTTGCATTTTTCTTCCGATGGGCAACAGACCTTGCACAATATTTTTGCACGTGTGGAATTCCTAGCTGTGGAATTTGGCTTGCCAAGCTGGGTTATGCAAAGGCACTTTGGAGATGCCACTGTGGAGGTTCAAAACTGAGCTCGTTCAATTCGCTTGATAAAAATATCTATGCTGAATTCCATTAGTGCAAGCTTTGTTCCAGCCCCCTGTGATTTGATGGGCAATGGATGAGAAAGTGTTTAGAAAAGGTTAACTCCATGAACCCCCCTCTAAATTGATATTTAAAAAATAAAAATTTAGAAAGCACCAGTACATAGGCGCATAGCCTGTTTGTGGCTGGAAAACCATCAAGAGGAAAACATGTCATTTAACAAAATAAGAGTTGGAAGGGACCATGGAGGTCTTCTAGTCCAACCCCCTGCTTAGGCAGGAAACCCTATACCACTTCAGACAAATGGTTATCCAACCTCTTCTTTAAAACTTCCAGTGTTGGAGCACTCACAACTTCTGGAGGCAAGTTGTTCCACTGATTAATTGTTCTAACTGTCAGGAAATTCCTCCTTAGTTCTAAGATGCTTCTCTCCTTGATTAGTTTCCACCCATTACTTCTTGATGTGGAAAACCAAATACCAAGGTCACCCACTGACTCAGGAAAAGATGGAAAAAACAAGTCAGTGCCAGGAATTCATTTCCGCAACCCACAGGTGGCAACAGGTCTGCCAAAACCAGGATCAGACGGAGGTGGGCTCCCACTACATTCTAAGGCAGGGGTGTCAAACTCGCGACAACATGTTGTCGTCACGTGACGTATTGCACCTTCTCCCCCATTCGCTAAACTGGGGGTAGACGTGGCCAGCATGTGACGCATCCGGCCCACGGGCCTCGAGTTTGACACCCCTGTTCTGAGGCAATGTTTCTCAGCAATGTCAAGACACGTGGACTTCAACTCCCAGAATTCCCCAGGCGATTCTTCTTCTAACCAGGCTATGCAAAATCAACCATGTTTCTCCCAATTTACCAAGCCATAAATCAGAGGTCTTCAAACTTGGCAGCTTTAAGACTTGTGGACTTCAACTCCCAGAATTCTAGGAGTTGAAGTCCACAAGTCTTAAAGCTGCCAAGTTTGAAGACCCCTGCCGTAAATGATTATTTAGAAGCCATACAACTAAGCTCCGGTCATCAACTGGAAGAGCTACTATAGATGAGTGTTCTGTGATTCCAGTGGCAGTCTACCTTAAGTTCCAGATGTTGGAGATAAACAATATGGAGTGGCCATCACCTTCACAGCACCTGAAAGTGAATGTTAGCTAGAAGCAACTTGGCACATTTGTTGAAACCCAGTGGGAACTCTGCTATTTCTCCACCTCTTAGGTTCCTATATTATCATTGTTCTTTTGAAAGCATTTCTAATTTTCCTTTCTGACGGACCTTCAAATGCTGTTTTTTCTCTTTTTAATTAGTGTAATTGGGGAGATGGGAAAACTCCTCCACTACTTTATGCACTATAAAGTCTTTATTTAAATCTACCTCTTGCACAGAATTACTTCATTAATTAAAAGGACAAAAATTACACGGAACATAAATACATATTTAACAGATTTACTCTCAAACAATGACAAAAATATATATATATATATCAACGCACTTTTTAAGCTTCCCAACAAAAATGTTAATTTCTGCAAAAACCTTGCTCAGAACTTTCAACTAAAATTAAGAAATGCTGACATTAGTTGGTTGGGTGGTTGGTTGGTCCCAAAAGATTCTTGAATGGTCCCTCAGTATTAATTGAACACTTAGGATTTAAAACAAAAATCCTACGCGGGTTTTTGTGCAAGGCTGATCTGTCCCAAGTTTGCCACAAAACCTCAAGCACCATCTTCACCTCCATTTTTTTTCAGAGTCTTGGATTTAAAACCAAACTCATTGCAAAGTTCTCACCGAGGAGTTTGAATGGATCGTCCTTCATCTATTCAGGAGCATTCATTGGTCCGGATGTTATTTAATGTTATTTACGAGTCAGGATAAACAAAATAGAACTCTGCCTTGGAAAAAATCTAAGAGATTCTGGAGAGAATGCCCAGGCACACCGACAAAACGGGAGGCACTTCGGCACTATGAAATGATGCTCCATTAAGGTTCTTTGTTATTAATTATCATCACTTCTTCGCTCCGTCTTTGTTTCTGTGTAGTGCATACTTTTGAAGGCTGGTGGGGGAAAAGACCTCGAGAAACAGCTCCTTCCATATGCTCAAGGCCTTGTCAGGGTTGTGTAGACTGGCTGGTCCCAGTTCGCCGTGGGGCTGTGAGAAGGAGGGATGGACAGGCTGTTAAGGATAGGGGTGGCGTATGGCCGGCGAGAGGAATGGAAATACGGGTACTGGTAAATGCTGGAAGGGTAGCCCGAGTAGGGGTTGTAGTAGTTGGAACTCTGAAGATCTGTGTAGTCACACTGGGAGCTGGAGAAAGATCCAGTGGCTGAGCTCGGGGACACGGTGGTGGCACACGCCTGCGCAGTGTACGATCCGTAGTCCGAATGGGTTGGAGAGCTGTGAGGTTGGTCGCTGTAATGACTCGGGCTGAGCTGCTCAGTTTTGATGTGAGGCCTCTGCTGGCTGCTTTCACTGGAAGAAGGGGAGACAGATGCAGGACTCTTGTGAGCCCATACCTGGGAGGACCCACCGGTGCTGCCATTGGTCGGGTGAGAGTAAGAAGTCCCGTAAGATCCTGCAGTGGAGTTCTGCCCGTGGCTGGCTGGCATGGCAGAGTGGCCATTGAGTGGCAAGTACTGGTCAAATTCGTGAATGTCGAAAGCCTCCATGTTGTTGATGACCTCACTGCTCAACTCGGAGATGTCCACGTTGCTGAAATCAATGTTCTGCCGACCGCTTTCCATGAGGCGCCGGCCCTCGTGCTTCAACTCTTGCTTGCTCCCAGGGTGTAGGTCTGTCTTAGGGGTGGTAGGTGGGGTAGGAGGTCCATGGGGCTGCCCTAGAGAAAAGTGTATTGAAAACAAAGTCGTCATCATCTTCAAAGGGAAGATGGTTTAGCTTAAACACCAGCCCTGAAAGATGTATGGTGATTTTATTTAATAAAAATAGAGGAAACACGAAGTTGACCTGCAGGAAAGCAAAGGATCATCTGCTTTGGAAATCAACTTTGGAAATCCTGCTATCAAAATATGAGAGAAGCTTGGCTGCAGCCCAGCCCAGTCCCTTGTTTCTAGATGGACCCAGCTACCAGGAAAATGTCATTAAGCTGGCATGGTGAGGAGCAGGAGGGCCAGGCTTAATAACAGAGTTAGAAGGGACCTTGGAGGTCTTCTAGTCCAACCCCCTGCACAAGCAGGAGACCCTAAACTATTTCAGACAAATGGCTGTCCAGTCTCTTTTTTAAAAAAACCCCAATGTTGGGATACCCATAACTTCTGGAGGCAAGCTGTTCCATTGGTTAATTGTTCTCACTATTAGGAAAGTTCTCCTTAGCTCTAGATTACTGCTCTCCTTATTGGTTTCCATCCATTATTTCTTGTCTTGCTTTCAGGTGCTTTGGGAAATAGTTTGAGTCCTCTCTTCTTTGTGGCAGCCCCTCAAATATTGGAACACAGCTATATTTGAGGGACTAAGAAAAGGTAAGAAGTAATTGACAAGTTCACTTTCTGGTCAATGTGTGCTTCTGATGGGCCATACTCCTGTGACAAGCAACCCTTTGGCAGTGCACCTATAGTGTGAATTTAGAATTCCCGATGTGATAAACACAAAGAACGTGGGAGAGACCTCATAACTGGTTACTAAGTCTGCATTACTATTAATCTTCTCATCGTTCCTATCACCCATTTCCTCCCACTTATGACTGTATGACTGTAACCTTGTTGCTGGTATCCTTACGATTTATATTGACAATTTCTCTATGACTATCATTAAGTGTTGTACCTTATCATTCTTGACGAATGTATCTTTTCTTTTATGTACTTTATGTACTTTTATGAGAGCGTACGCACCAAGACAAATTCTTTGTGTGTCCAATCACACTTGGCCAATAAAGAATTCAAGTCTAGTCTAGTCTAGTCTAGTCTAGTCTAGTCTAGTCTACTCTACTCTACTCTACTCTACTCTACTCTACTCTATTCTACAAGGGTTGACTGTACAGTGTACTCATTAGAAAATGAGTGGAATATCCAAAGCTTTAACTTTTATCACTCCCACCTTTGGGCCACCTAGTTGTGTGGCCCAGCAATTTTAAGATGCGTGGACTTCAATTCCCAGAATACCCCAGCTGGCACTGAAGAGCACGCATCTTAAAATGGCTGAGGATGGGAGACACTGAGCTATCTCAAAACCGTCTCATCTGACAGGGAAAGGATTCTCTTACATTCAAGCAAGGGTCTCTCCAAACCAACCAGACATTAAGGATAACATCTGGCACCCCTGGCTTGCAAAGCAAGTGCTTTCCTAATAGCTTTCCCAACTCTGCAGGTCGATTTGGTAAACTACATATGCAGAAAGCTTTGGAAAAGCCATTCCGGGTGTAAGCAGCTGCAACGGAGAGAAACGGAAGCTACCAGGAAAACAAGTTGTCAAACCATTTAGCACAGCTGGAAGGACTATACCACACATCTGTCAGGACTATGTGACTTGATCAAGGCCTGATTTGACTTGTTTTGCAGAGTGAAACTGAGTGTGCCCTTTGATTCGATCAATGAAATTAGTCCAAATTTGTGAACGGCCAATTTGAGTGCGCCTATTGTTTTATGGTAGTTTTGTGTGTGTGTGTGTGTGTGTGTGTTTTTTTTTAATTGGTGTTTCTGTTTTTATGATGAAAACTGCCCGGAGTAAGAAGCCAATTTAACATAAATGGGATGCAAACACATGCCAACGTCCATCAAATCTTCACACTGATTCAAAGGTGCCAGACCAGAAGCCCCAAATCCATTCTGTGGATTTGAATGAAATGTAGGAGACATTCTAGGGAGGTTGGGAAAGGAATGCAAGGAAGGAGAGGCTGGAATCAAAAGACAAAAATGAGTTTATATCAGCAGTTCTTCTCATCAACAGCAACCCAGGTGGGGAGAAGCATTTCCAATCGTGCAAATGAACTCCTTATAAAGGGAGGCTGGGAAATTACTCTTGCAGGATCCAAGATTCTGCATTGGCCCCTAATTCTAGCATTTAAAGAGACTTTGTTGGAATCTGGCTAGTTAGATACAGATTAACAGAGTTGGAAGGGATCTTGTAAGTCATCTAGTCCACACCCCCGCCCAAGCAGGAGACCCTACACCATTTCTGACAGAGGGCAGTCCAGTCTCTTCTTGAAAGCCTCCAGTGATGAAGCTCCCACAACTTCCGAAGGCAACTTCTGTTCCATTGGTTGATTGCTCTCACTGTCAAAAAATTTGTCCTTATTTCCTGGTTGAACCTCTAGCTAGTTCTTGCTTGCTTTGTCTGGCGAAGCTGGGTGAATTTGGACAATGGCCTTTGAACTTAACTTTTTCATGGAAGCCTCACACATCCCTTATATCAGCCATCCCAAACCTTTCTGCCTTTGTGAACCAGCCATGGGGGGAGGGGCAGGGAAGGGATGGTTCCACGCAAGCAGTGGTCATGCACACTTGATTGTGCAGCTTCATTTTGCAAGGCCTGGTGGCGCAGCTGGCTAATAGCCTGTTATTAACATTCAGCTGCCTGCAATTACTGCAAGTTCCAATCTCACCAGGATCAAGGTTGACTCAGCCTTCCATCCTTTCTAAGGTAGGTGAAATGAGGACCCAGTTTGTGGGGGCAATAAGCTGACTTTGTATAAATATACAAAAGAATGAAGGCTATTGCTTAACGCATTGTAAGCCGCCCTGAGTCTCCGGAGAAAGGCGGCACATAAATCAAATTTAAAAAAAAAAGTGGTGGGTGCCCTTTTGTGCAAGTGGAGCTGCGTGCGGGAGTGTGCTTGCCCACCGCTTGTGTGGCCCAGTTCCAAATGGGCCACAACTCAGGGGCTGGGGACCCCTGCATAGAATAGAGTAGAGTAGAGTAGAATAGAATAGAGTAGAATAGAGTAGAGTAAAATAGAATACAGAGTAGAGTAGAGTAGAGTAGAGTAGAGTAGAGTAGAGTAGAGTAGAGTAGAGTAGAGTAGAGTATGGAAGGGAAGGGAAGGGAGGGGAGGGGAAGGGAGGGGAGGGGAGGAGGGAGGGGAGGGGAGGGGAGGGGAGGGGAGGGGAGGAGAGGAGAGGAGAGGAGAGGAGAGGAGAGGAGAGGAGAGGAGAGGAGAGGAGAGGAGAGGAGAGAAGAGAAGAGAAGAGTTGGATGGGACCTTGGAGGTCTTCTAGTCCAACCCCCTGCTTAGGCAGGAAACCCTACACCACTTCAGACAAATGGTTATCCAACATCTTCTTAAAAACTTCCAGTGTTGGAGCATTCACAACTTCTGGAGGCAAGTTGTTCCATTGGTTGATTGCTCTGACCGTTAGGAAATTTCTCCTTACTTCTAGGTTGCTACTCTCCTTGATTAGTTTCCATCCATCGCTTCTTGTCCTGCCCTCAGGTGCTTTGGAGAATAGCTTGACTCCCTCTTCTTTGGGGCAGCCCCTGAGATATTGGAACACTGCTATCATGAATGAATGAATGAATGAATGAATGAATGAATGAATGAATGAATGAATGAATGAATGAATGGCAATGATGCATTGCAACCTATTGTGACATGCACTCCTGCTGGTCCCAGAGTTATGCTTGATCTCTGGTTGCCATAGGGCAGGGATGGGAAACTATGGCCTTTTTATGACGTGGGCTTCAACTCCCAGAATTCCTGAGCCAGCCATGCTGGGCAACTCCCAGCATGGCTGGCTCAGGAATTCTGGGAGTTGAAGTCTCCAAGTCCACTAGTCATAAAAGGGCCATAATTTTCCCCATCCCTGCTGTAGGGTCTCCCACAGAATGCATAAAGACATGCCTTGGAGGGGGATTCCTGCTCCCAAGACCCCTTGGGAGAAGGAGACCCACGTGCAAGAGCTTTCCACAAACGTGTTCAGAGCTCACCAATTTCTGAACGCAAATATACTTTTAGCCTTCAGCTGTGGAACTGAGCATAGATCTCCAAGGCCTTGGCTTTATGCCCAGGAGCAGAAGCCAGGAATGGAAAAATCCCAGCTTTCTTGCAAAAAAAAACAAAAAAAAAACTGTGAGTAGAACAGAAGCAGAGAAGAAACTGCCAATTTTGTAGATGGGAAAAAGGGGGGATATTCACCGATTGTAGCCTATGTTGGCAAAGGCATCTGGGACAGCTCCAAAGAACAGCTGGGGGTCCATGGGACGCATCCTGCCACAGTTCTGCTCTGCACTGAGGAAGGAGAAAGGCTGCAGAGATCTCATGGAGAAGGACACCTACTCTATCAAGCATGATGGATGGATGAATTAATTAATGTTCCTATGGGATCTGGAACTGAGCTTTTCTTTTCCCAGGAACATCATCCCAAATTAGGAAATGCACCAAATAGGAGAACTTGAAATATGGGCAGAGGTGGAGAACCTCCAAAAATTCATGCTGTTTTTCTCCTGAGATGTCCAAGATAAAGCAAATTAAGGATTCTGGGTTCTGGATTTAATTAAGGATTCTGGGTTAAGGATTCTGCCTTGAACAAACTGTCAGATCTGCCATCTCCATCTTCTTTGCTTCTCTGGCATCCTGTCATAGGAAGGGGGAAGGAATTTGGAGTAGTAAAATGTGGGCCTGGGAATGAGAAAGTGAACAGGGAGGGGAGACACATTGACAAGAATCAGAAGTGCCAAACCAGAATAAACCAACATCCAAGGACACCTGGCCTGGGGACCGAATGTGAAACTGGATTGAGAGGCCCCAAGCTTCAAGCTGTCCCCAAAACATCTTCAAAGCATTCTATTGGACACTGATGGACTAGTCAAGTGGGGAGGGCCAGGGAAAGGTGAAAAACTGTAACCTTTGTGCGGGAATATTTAGATCTAGATTTACTTTCACTGCAGCCACTTAACTTTAGTAAAAGAACCTATCGCTTCAACCAAATGGAGTCGAGGGTCTTTCTTCCCTAAATGTCCAAGTTGGGGCAGGTCTGACACAAACCCTTTTCTTCTTCCCTCACCTGTGTGGTCACTGGGGTGATGCACTTCGCTCATCGAGCCCAGCCCTGAGTCTGATTTGTAGATCTGGGATCCTCCGTGATGGTTCAGCTCAGCTCCTGAATCTGAATCGCTCTGGCCAGCTTTGACACTTTTCCTCCGACGTGGCTGGTATTTGTAGTCTGGGTGATCCTTTTTATGTTGAACTCTCAATCGTTCAGCTTCTTCCACAAAGGGACGCTTCTCATTTTCACTCAGCAAGCTTAAAAGAGAGAGAGAGGGAAATTAAATGAGTCATTCATGTATGCCTTTAACCCAATTTAAGTCTAACACTCTTATGTAGTCTCCAAGTGGCCTAAAAACCCAAGTACAGTAGTGGCCAAAATTGTGGGGAACTTTTGGGAAAAGTGTATTTTCTAAAACTAGCTAATAATACCCTTTTATTTGGGAGTAGTACCATAAAATTATATATCAATGGAAAGATAATTTAATCAAGAATGTAATGCAATTTAGGAAGGATTTGCTATTAGAATAGCAGTTACGGTATAAAGAAGAAAAGTGAAACACGTAGAAAAAACGAAACATACAAAAATTATCACCATGTCAGTTAATACTTCGCTGGGTAACCTTTAGCATGAATTACAACCTTACAATGTCTTCCCATGGAGTAAACCAAGTCTTTGAGTTCTGCAGCTGTTATCATGTGAAACCAAGATTGAAGGGTTGCTTCTATTAACTGGGTTTTATTGATGGGTCGCTTCTGACTAACAAGTTCCTTTAGTCGGCTCCATAGATTTTCAATTGGGTTAAGGTCTGGGCTATTGCCAGGCCATTCCAATAGTGGAATAGGATTATCTTGAAACTCCGAAAAAGAAGTGGCGTTATGAGCCATCAAACCTCAAAAATACACTTTTCCTAAAAGGTTTCCACAATTTTGGCCACTGCTCTACATAATCAGTGCCTCTACATAATCAGTCCCCTGTTGGATCAGATCAAAGGGGCCATCTAATCCAGCAGTCTGTTCTCTCAGTGGTTAGATTTGGAAGATTCCACTGAATAGAATAGAATAGAATAGAATAGAATAGAATAGAATAGAATAGAATAGAATAGAATAGAATAGAATAGAATAGAATAATATTCTTTATTGGCCAAGTGTGATTGGACATACAAGGAATTTGTCTTTGGTGCATACGCTCTCAGTGTACATAAAAGAAAAGATACATTCGTCAAGAATCATAAGGTACAACGCTTAATGATAGTCATAGGGAAACAGTCAATATAAATTGTAAGGATACCAGCAACAAGATTACAGTCATACAGTCATAAGTGGGAGGAGATGGGTGATAGGAACGATGAGAAGATTAATAGTAATCTTATCCCATACTATCCCAGACAATGAACATACATGTATCTGTGGAGCTGAAGAGGTAGAAGATCTGGCTCATATTTGATTGCTTTTTGTATAAAGGGGCGAGAGATAAGTACCTTGATCCACATATTAACCATATGGCCCATATTAAAATAACATACCTCATGTGTGGCCAGAATTTGAAAGTGACATTTAATGCAGCATAATTTCTGACTGAAATGGTCTGACTGAGCTCAGCATATGTGGGCCTGATTGGGGTAGAATGCAGGGGTGATACAGAAATATTATTTTATGTTGTTTTATTCAATTTTACATATATATATTTACGTGAATAATTGGCAGTCTGGATTTTATTATAGATTTTAGTTGTTATTTATTATTTTATACTAGAATTTTTAATTGTATATTTACTGAGAGTTTTTATTTGTTCTGATCTCTGGTCTAAGACTGTAATAAACTGATTGATTGATTTACATATTTATGTATTCAATTATTGTATTTTATTCTGTAACTATGGTATTTTACCCTACTCTAATTTTAAATTGTTTGTATAGGATTTTATTGGTAACGTGTGTAAAAATCTTGTACGCTGATATGACCTACAGGCTAATCAATAAAATAAATTGATTAATCCAGAAGTCTATTCTCTCAGTGGCCAACCAACTGCACAAGGAAATCCACCAGTCTTTCAGCAATGGCCTTCAGAGGCAGTCCCACTGCCATCAAAGCTAAGAGCCATTGAGTGCCCCCAGAACTTCTATGAATCTGTTCAATCCTTTTTTTGAAGCTAACCAAACTTTTTGGTACAGCGAGCATCACATCTCGTGGTGACAAATTCCAAACTTGAATAAACCTGTGATGAGTCGTGTTGTTACGTATGTCCCAATTCTTCCATGATTCAACTGTATTAGTTGGTTCTAGTATCTGAAGAGAGGGAAAATAACTTCCCCTTTATCCAGTCCTCTTTATCCAGTCTACGTCTAATCTTATACAACTCTGTCATCTCATTCACCTCCTTTCTGCCACCTTTGTTCACAGGGAAGGTGTTCCATCCCCTTGATCACCTGAGTTGACCTCCTCTGACCTTCTCCAAGTTCCCTTATTATGTCTTTTACAAGATGCCCTGAGCAGAACTGTCAGAGTTTGTTGCAGCACACACAAGCAGACTATTAAGCAGGATTCAAAAACATCTTTATATACATTTTTGAATCCTGCTTAACCTTGTAGGTTTTTCCACGTTGTATAAAATATAACCTTGTAGGTTTTTCCACGTTATAGAGAAAGAAATATCAAGTACAGACACAGCACAAAATGGAGAAGGCAAAAGGCAAAATGGAGGAGGGAGAAGCTAGTGCTCTCAAGCTTATATACAGAACAGTTAAGCCACGCCCAGGCTCCAAACTGTCTCTTATGGCCCCATACAACAAATACTATGTTTCAGTTACCAAACAGCCCTCATTGGCTGACCTATTGCTATGCCCTATTCCAGTTCATGAATATACTCTGACAAGAACTGTGCATAATATTCCAGAGGTGGTCACGCTACTGATTCATCTAAGGGCATTATAATATTGGGTGATGGTAAGTGAGAATGATCTTGGGAGGACAGGGAGAAGAGATGCACCCAAGGAAACGGTCAGATGGTTGCAGCACACACAATCAGACAATTCAGCAGGATTCAATTTACATATAAGAAACTTCTTTATACAGCAGAATTCAGCATACAATATCAGGAACACAGAAGTAATATTCATAGAAGCAAATCATTACAGAGTAGAGAGATACAGAGACTAATATATTGTACAGAGGCTCCCATTACAGAGGCCAAACCAACTCTTATATACAGTTCAGCAAGTCTAAGCCACGCCCAGACTCCAAATTGTCTCTTATGGCCCCATACAAACAAATACTCTGTTTCAGTTTCCAAACAATCCCCATTGGCCGATCTGTTACCATGTCTATCCAAACAGTCCCCATTGGCTGACCTGTTGCCATGTCTGTTCCAGCTATGGATATTCATACTCTGACACATTATAATATTGGGTAATGGTAAGTGAGAATGACCCTGGGAGACAGGGAGAAGAGATGCACCCAAGGAAACGGTCAAATAAAAGGCAGCTTAGCCACCAGCAGGAATGGGAATGAGGCAAGAAGTAGAGTTGGTTTCCCTGGTTTTTTGGGCTGTAAAGGGGGATGGGATATACTTTTGAATTTGCACGATTCTGTTAATGTAACCTTACAAATAAAGCAGAATTAACTCATCTGGCCCTGTTTACTATTTGGCCTACCTGTTAGACCTGCCACAGGGTAAACCTCTAAATAGTAACAACCATTGACTCCATTCTTTGAGAAAGGTATAGTTTATTAGAAGTCAAGTAGCAATAATCCTTAGATTTATATACCGCTTCACAATGCATTACAGCTCTCTCTAAGCCAGTGGTGGGTTGCTACCAGTTTTCCCCGGTTCGGGCAAACCAGTAGCAGCAGTGGGAGGCTCCGCCCACCTGCCCAGACATCATCAAAAATGCTCTGGGCATGTGCAGAACCTTCTGTGCATGCGCAGAAGCACCCCCCGCGCGCGGAGCAAACTGGTAGCGAACCAGTAGCGGCGGAATTTGAAACCCACTACTGCTCTAAGCGCTTTACAGAGTCAGCCTTTTGCCCCCAACAATCTGGGTCCTCATTTTACCCACCTCAGAAGGATGGAAGGCTGAGTCAACCTTGAGCCTGGTGAGATGTGAACTGCCAAATTGCAGGCAGCCGGTAGGCAGCAGAAGTAGCCTGCAGGACTGCACTCTAACCACTGCGCCACTGTGGCAGTAATGCATAGTCAGAACCGAGAATCGTGCGGTAAAATCCCTACGTTCTACTTTTCTCTCCCTTAGCTGCCTCCCATCGCTGACCACACACACAAACCAATCAGATGAAGCGTTTGCCTCTATAGATACGTGAGTCCATTATTTCCTTCATTTTGAAGTATTGCTCGCCCTCAATGAGATCAGGAGGAGAAGGGGCTTCCTCCCCTGGTCACAATGGGGAGGATTTTGCTGGTTTAAGCAGACTACAGTGGAAGACCGGATGTACCCTCTTAAGGTTTTTTGGTCATTTAAGTTCAACCATTACCAGCTTCATAATTCTTACAATGGGGAAAGGACCTACAAGTTTTGCTCCCAGCTTTTTCGAGGGTTGTCTAGATTGTAGATACGTGGTGGACAAATACACCTCATCCCCTATTTCAATTTTTTTTCTGAGGGAGACCTCTTCTTGTCAGCATACTTCTTATACGTTTCTCTGGCTCCATCCAATGCCTTGTCAACTACCGGCCATGTAGCTTGCAGCAGTTTCACGCTAGATGGCAGCTGACATTACCTTATAAGGCTGATATATTAGCACCTCTCCTGTCAATATCATTTTAGAATAGAATAGAATAGAATAGAATAGAATGGAATGGAATGGAATGGAATGGAATGGAATGGAATGGAGTGGAGTGGAGTGGAGTGGAGTGGAGTGGAGTGGAGTGGAGTGGAGTGGAGTGGAGTGGAACCGAGGGGAAGGGAAGGGAAGGGAAGGGAAGGGAAGGGAAGGGAAGGAAAGGAAAGGAAAGGAAAGGAAAGGAAAGGAAAGGAAAGGAAAGGAAAGGAAAGGAAAGGAAAGGAAAGGAAAGGAAGTTTTTGCCCTCCCCGGCCCCCAGAAGCACTCTGCAGTGCTCTGCACGGCCCGAACCCTCTGCATGTCATGTTTTTGCCCTCCCCGGCCCTCAGAAGCACTCTGCAGGCCAAAAATGGGCACGTTTTTGGTGAAAACGGGATGCGCGGAGTGTTCGGGAGGCCAAAAAGGGGCCTGTTTTTGGCCTGCAAAGTGCTTCTGGAGCCCGGGGAGGGTGAAAATGGGATGTGCAGAGGCCAAAAACTACTTTTTTCTTGTTTTCTTCCTCTAAATCTAGGTGCATCTTATAGTCCCAAAAATATGGTAGTTGTTTAGCAGAGTGATGGCATGGTGGGACAGGGGGTGGGGAACTGTACTTGTGTCTAGTTGTTCTGGTGTGCAGTGCCCTATAGCAGGGGTGAAATACTACCGGTTCACACTGGTTCAGGAAAACTGATATGGGTGGTGGTGGGTGGTTTGGCGAACTGGTAGCAGCGGCAGTGCAAGGCTCCGCCCACCCACTCGGACGTCATTACTTCCTGGTTTTAACCAGGAAGTAACCTGTTTTTGACCCTCTGCGCATGCACAGAAGGCTTTGCGCATGCGCAGGGTCTAAAATTGCATGTGATTCGCGTGCCCGCACTTCCGAACCAGTAGGAAAGGTAAGTAGATTTCACCCCTGCTCTATAGCATCGTTTTGAGGGTATCCCATTTCTCATTATCCCAAGCACACAATTGGTCCTTTTTTACGTACAGGATACACACTGTGCTAATACCTTCATTGAACGTCGTATGTACCTTGAACTGTTTATCATTTCTCTAAAATCTTTCCCCATTGATGCCTGCAGGCTCTGATCTCATTCCGTTTGTATAAGTGATTAGAATTTTTGGCCCCAGGTAAATATGACGCAAGATCCCCATCTTTCTTCTCCATGGGATTTCAACTGTCTGCCCAAATAGGAAATTACCTCCGATGCTTAGCTCAATATTTTCATTTGATGAAAATAAGCAACTCACCAAGCTGGTGTTTCCGCTTCCCTTAACTCACTTTTAAAAACTTGAGATGTACTTCAAAGGCCCTCACACCAATTCCACATGGCCTACACATGGCCTATGTTTTACCCCATTCTCCAGTAGCACATAAAAAATATGGTCACCATTTTTTTTTGTTATATTGCTTTAATATTGATTTTTTTCATTAAAGATGGCGCCACTGATGGCAGCCTGGGTGAAATCCTCTCTAGTTGTAACTATGATTTATGATCTATGACCTATTACTTGCTGTTTATATGTACAGTATGAGCTTATGAACCAGAGACAAATTCCTTGTGTGTCCAATCACACAGCAATGAAGTATTCTATTTCTATTATTTCTATTTCTATTTCTATTATTTCTATTTCTATTTCTTCTATTACTTCTATTTCTATTTCTATTATTTCTATTATTTCTATTTCTATTTATTCTATTATTTCTACTTCTACTTCTACTTCTACTCCTATTCCTATATTACTCTACTCTACTCTACTCTACTCCATATTCTTTGTCAAATTACAGGACAAATTATATAACAAACAATAATATTAAAGATGGTTTCTAGAAAAATCAATGCTTACAGTTTTAAAAACTCAGAACTGTCAAAAGCATTTCAGAATCATAAATCGCTTCGCCTTTACAGAGCTAGAAGATAATATGCTGCCAGTAGCAAAAAATAAAGAAGCAATACAACCAAGGAGTATCTCAGCATGTATATGGTTCTATCTGAAATCAACAGAATTATTTAACTTCGGCTGGATTTTATGGCCAAGACTTAATTTTAGCCTTCCCCCCAACCCTGTACCAATCCAGATATGTTGTGAATGCCATGGCTGGAATTGTTGTGATTCCAACTGTTGCAACATCTGAAGAATATCAAACTGGGGAAGACCACCATAACCAACATTCTTTGGGATATAGCACAGATGTTTACTTTTTTGCTCCAGAAACTGACCTGGACTTGAGATCCCATAAATCAGGGCTGTCAAACTCACGGCCTGCGGGCTGGATGCGTCATGCACTGGCCACGCCCATACCCGGTTTAGCGAAGGGGGAAAAAGTCACGATACGTCACATGACGACACCGTGACAATGCGGGTTTGACACCCAAATAAAGCTCTAGTGACAACACTATCTCACTCCAACTTCACCCCAATTAAAGGACAGAATTGAAATGAAAACATTTGGACTGATGAGCCTTTTTCACATTTTCTATGAGCCGCGGTGGCGCAGTGGTTAGAGTGCAGTACTGCAGGCTACTTCTGCTGACTGCCGGCTGACTGCAATTTGGCAGATTGAATCTCACCAGGCTCAAGGTTGACTCAGCCTTCTGTCCTTCCGAGGTGGGTAAAATGAGGACTCAGATTGTTGGGGGCAATATGCTGACTCTGTAAACTGCTCAGAGAGGGCTGTAACAGCACTGTGAAGTGGTATATAAGTCTAAGTGCTATTGCTATTGCCTTTCCTTCCTTCCTTCCTTCCTTCCTTCCTCCCTCCCTCCCTCCTTCCTTCCTTCCTTCCTTCCCTTCCCTCCCTCCCTCCCTCCCTCCCTCCCTCCCAGAGGTTAGAATGCAGTATTGCAGGCTAACTCTGCTGACTGCCAGCAGTTTGATCCTGACCAACTCAAGGTTGACTCAGCCTTCCATCCTTCCGAGGTGGGTAAAATGAGGACCCAGATTGTTGGGGGCAAGAGGCTGACTCTGTAAACCGCTTAGAGAGAGCTGTAAAGCACCATGAAGCGGTATATAAGTCTAAGTGCTATTGCTATTGCCCTTCCTTCCTTCCTTCCTTCCTTCCTTCCTTCCTTTCCTTTCCTTTCCTTTCCTTTCCTTTCCTTCCTTCCCAGTGGTTAGAATGCAGTATTGCAGGCTAACTCTGCTAGCTGCCAGCAGTTTGACCTTGAGTGACCAGCTCAAGGTTGGCTCAGCCGTCCATTCTTCCGAGGTGGGTAAAATGAAGACCCAGATTGTTGGGGGGCAAGAGGCTGGCTCTGTAAACCGCTTAGAGAGGGCTGTAAGGCACTGTAAAGCGGTATGTAAGTCTAAATGCTATTGCTAAGTGCTATGCTTTAAGTGTTTTTAACACTTTTTAAAATGTTTATGACAAGTTCAAGAGAATTTTTTTCCTTTATAAATGAATAAAAATACCAGAATGGGCCACTATGGCCCATTTGCTGTAAGACAATTCAATAATTCCATTTAATGATTTAAAATAATTTTTAAAACTATTTTAATATTTGTCATTTGCATTTCATCCATCTGGTTCAGTTCCAAGCTGGGAGAAAGACACTGGAAATACCATGGAGGCTGATTGGAAAGAAAATTGATTTATTGATGAAGCAGAACCACCAGCCACATGCGATTCTGGGACAGCTGACAAAATGGAGTGGGTCAGTTTTATACCTTCTGGATTCCTATGGGGTCATGTAGGGGTCATGGCTGGCTCTATAGGCAAAAGGGGAATTGCAAATCCTAGTTCTGAGCTAATCATGTCAACTTTTGGCTTGTTGCTTATCTGGAGTTTCTATCTGGCCCAGTCTTTCTGAATGGATTACCAAATCTGCATTTCTAAAAGCTGGCCTCCTCAGTTTCTGCTTGAGGCAGGGAAACTGGGGCTGATTTCTGCCTCCTTTAAGAGCATGTTTCTCCATTTCTTCCTTTTGGGGAAATATAATATTCTGCTTCTTTTTAATATTTCCCCAAATATTTCATTCTTCGGGGGGGGGCTTCCCACACTATCTAGACCCTAAAAATACTGCAATAAAAAACTGAAGAACACATTTGTTTGCTCCGTTTCTCTTTAAAAGAAAGAGAGAGGTTACTGGCTACTTCTCAAATGTCCAAATCTTGAACCGGAGAGAAACTGGCTTGGCTACAATCCTGCAATCCTGTAGTTATTTACTAAGTCGAAGAACTGACTGAACTCAGCACAGGTTGTTTTGGACTCAAGGACCACAAGAACACAACCTTCAGTTTACATTTTTCAACAAGTGCATTAAATAAACAAGGATGTACTTCAGAGTGAGTCCTGGGGCAGGAACTAAGGTATATATTTTCTCTTCCAGACTTCAACACATAAATGTTTCACGTTAAACACATAAATTTCTCATTTTGTTTTGTTTTTAGTTTGTTTTGCTGGTCCTCTGCCAGCGAAAACGGAGCTCGGGGGGCCCCATGCGCGGCTCTCCCCAACTCCATTTTTGCTGGCAGAGGAACTGCGGGCTGGTCCTTTGCTGTTTCCAGGGTGGCCCCGTGGGTCAGCGCTAAGCACCCCACAGGCTGAATTCAGTCCGAGGGCCTTGAGTTTGACGCCCCTGGCCTAGTCCTTCTCTTCTTTAGGCTAAACATACCAAGTTTCCTTAGCTGTTTATCACATGGTTTAGCCTCCAGACTCCTTATCATCTTTGTTGCTCTTCTCTGTCCTGAACCAAACTGATTCCGAAATCAAAATGTATTGTGCTGTTATCCTTCACAAATATGCCACAGAAACTGCCTCACTTGCCATATTTATATCTCTCTCCCAGTGCAACTGTAATGCAGCAGTCCACCGGAGGTCTTTTGTAGGCAGCCCACGGAGCCACAAGAGCCGAGGTGGCACAGTGGTTAGAGTGCAGTACTGCAGGCTACTTCAGCTGACTGCCAGCTGCGGTTTAGCAGTTCAAATCTCACCAGGCTCAAAGCTGACTCAGCCTTCCGTCCTTCCGAGGTGGGTAAAATGAGGACACAGATTGTTGGGGGCAATAGGCTGACTCTGTAAACCACTTAGAGGGGGCTGTAAAAGCACCATGAAGCGGTATATAAGTCTAAGTATTATTGCTAATAAGTGTTATCACGGCAACCTGGTCTACCCAATTACAGGACGGAGCCTACTGCTTCCGCTTTTGCCTTTCAGCCCCACTCCAGGGGCCTTCGCAGGCAGTTGCTTTTGCAACAAACTTTTTTTGGGGTCATTTATATTTAAATAAGTCCCTTTAGTTCAGTGGTGAAATGTAAAATTTGTTATTACCGGTTCTGTGGGCATGGCTTGGTAGGAGGTAATGTGACTGGGTGGGCATGGCCAACTTTTTTTTTTTTACTTTTAAATGCATTTTTTCTACAACCTCTTCAGAGGTTGTAAAAAAATGCTTTTAAAAGCCTCTGACGATCCCAGCTGAGCCACACGATCATCAGAGGCTTTTTTTTTACTTTTAAAAGCATTTTTTCGGCCGAAGAGGTTGTAAAAAAATGCTTTTAAAAGCCTCTGATGATCCCAGCAGAGTTGCCTGATTGGCAGAGGCTTTTTTTCTTTTAAAAACATTTTTTCTACAACCTCTTCGGCCAAGGAAGTTGTAAAAAAAAATGCTTTTAAAAGCCTCTGATGATCCCAGCTGAGCCGCACGATCATCAGAGGCTTTTTTTTCTTTTTTACTTTTAAAAGCATTTTTTCGGCTGAAGAGGTTGTAGAAAAAATGCTTTTAAAAATAATTAAAAAAAGTCTCTGATGATTGCACTGCTCAGCTGGGCATGGGGGGGGGGCGCGCAGGGATTTTTGCTACTGGTTCTCCGAACCACCCACCGCCATTCGCTACTGGATCGGGCGATCCGGTCCGAACTGGGAGCATTTTACCCCTGCTTTAGTTCTTAATCGGTAAATATAAATTTGAGCCACGAGCATGTTTTCTTCACCTTTTGGCAGCCCTTGGAAAATCCCCAAAGATCCCTTCAAGAAAACTACCCCATTTAAAGATTTTTTAAAAAAAACCAAAAAAGAACCCAAAACCTTCCCCAGTCCCTTTGACAATCGTCTTCATGTGGGAGGGCGAGTTGCCCATTTCGGACGTTGACCTCAAACACCCTCTCCATTACAAAGCCCAACTGCACGTGTCTGAGCAGCATTTGCAAGCATTTGCAAGCAGCCAACACATTTTTAGGTTGTGCAGCCCCACAAAGGGAACAACAACAACAAACAAACAAAAAAAAAAAAAACCCACCAGCCTGGAGATTTCCGAACAGTATAATTCCTCAGTTTTAGAGTTCTTCAGCTCTAATCTTCAGCTTGGATGACAGGATAAAAAAAAATACAGTTCATTTAGTGACCGTTTTCAAACGGCACTGAAAAAAGTGACTTATGACCATTTTTCACGCTTCCCCATGGTCACTGATTAAAATTCAGACGTTTGGCAACTGTTCTCATATGAAGGTCGCAGGGTCTCGGGAATCATGTGATCCCATTTTGCGGCCTTCTGACAAACAAAGTCAATGAGGAAGCAAGGCTCACTTAACAACCGGGTTACTAACATAACCACTGTAGTGATTCAGTTAACGATGGTGGCAAGAAAAGTCGTAAAATGGGGCAAAATTCACTGAACAACTGGCCTCACTTAGCAACTGAAATTAGGTCTCCATTGTGGTCTACCTGTATTGCAATGTAACAGTAACAGAGTTGGAAGGGAGCTTGGAGGTCATTTAGTCCAACCCCCTACTCACCCAGGAGACCTGTACTGGGGATTTGAACCGCCGAACTTTCTGATCGACAAGCTCGGTGTCTTAGCCACTGAGCCACCTAGTCAGGCAATGTGTTTTATTCCTGCTGGAGCCGGGAGAAAAGCACTTGAAATGCATCTGTCTCAGTAGGAGAGGACGGAAAAAGAAAGTAAGAAGGAAAGAAGAGAGGGAGATGGCAGGATTGAGAAGAAAGATTGCTGTACAACAAAAAAGATGAAATGGAAGAAAGGCAACTCAGAACATATATAAATATATTAAGATAAAGAATGAATGGTTAAAAAATAAAAGAGAATAAATATGAAGAAGCAGGAAAATTAGAATTTAAGGGTGAATGAAGATGCTGTTCATATAAGTAAGCAAAGAAATATTGAGAGATGATTTTAAAAAAGAGAAAAAAGAAAATTGTGGCAAAAATTGTAATTGAGTAAAATGTATTTGAACTTGATAAATTGTATAAGATGAGATATGGCCAATATTCTGTTCAAAAAAGATGTGAGTGAATGTGGGGGGGGGGGTGTCAATAAAACTTGTTTTTTAAAAAAATGCATCTGTCTTTCAGAACAGCACACAGTCAGAACATTTGTATATCATTGCACTTTCGTTTCCTGCCATTTCACTTTTTATCATTTATTATAATGCTCCCCCCTCGAGGAATATCAGCACCGGGTATTATTTTTAACCTTTTCCAAAGCACAAACGTAGAAGTAAATGGGAACATCTGTAAGTTACGCTTTTGGGGTGGGGGGAATCGTGTTTGCTAACATTTTTCTCTTTTTGTTATTTCTCCTGTTCATATAAAACTTTTGGATTTGCTTTTTGATGGCTGAACTGAAATGAAAATGCTACGTTCAGCCAAACATGCTCAACCAACAACGGTTGCAGGAATGAGGTATATCTAACCTAGTGAAAGAAGGACCAGAGGTGACATGATAGCAGCCTTCCAATATTTGAGGGGTTGTCATAGAGAAGAGGGGGTTAATCAGGGGTGAAATGTAATTGCATTCTTAATTCACGTATCTACTCAGCAATAAACCCCGATGAGTCAGTCCAGGTCACAACTGAGACACATGCAAAATCGCACTGTTCGTGTTAGAAGGCAGCAAGGCTACCGTGTTTCCCCGAAAATAAGACCCTGTCTTATATTCTTTTGAACTCCAAAATAAGTGCTTAGCCTTATTTTCGGGGAGGTCTTATTATTTTGGGGCACATGGAGCAAGACGGGGCTCCTCTTACAGTCTTACCTGATTTCCAGTTCTGTCTTCCTAACCCTAACCAGAGGAAAGGGCGGGGACCAGTTGCGCATACATTTAAATATTTTCAGGGAGGGCTTATTTTTGGGGGGAGGCTTATTTTATCGCATGCTCTCAAAAGCCTGATTGGGCTTATTATCAGGGGAGGTCTTATTTTAGAGGAAACCGGGTAGGTAAAGAAAGGTGCTTTAAAATGTCTAAACAATACCAGTATCTGGGGTGTATCTTTCTTTGCTTACAAAATTTACATTTAGCTATCCTTTCCAGGAAACTGTTGGGGCATTTTTACAACAGGCAAATAAAATAGCAGATTAAATACACCCGAACAGTTGATTTCCATACGTTCATATCAGTTAGATCAGTGGTGAAATCTAAAATTTGTTACTACCGGTTCTGTGGGCGTGGCTTGGTGGGGGGGGGGTAATGTGACTGGGTGGGCGTGGCCAGTTTTTTTTTTTTTTTTACTTTTAAAACCATTTTTTCTACAACCTCTTCGGCGAAGAGGTTGTAAAAAAATGCTTCCAAAAGGGACTGACGATCGCAGCTGAGTTGCCTGATCGGCAGAGGCTTTTTTTCTTTTAAATCAGCTTGGATCGTCAGAGGCATTTAAAAGAAAAAGCCTTTGACGATCCCAGCTGAGCCGCACGATCATCAGAGCCTTTTTTTTTTACTTTTAAAAGCATTTTTTTGGCAGAAGAGGATGTAGAAAAAATGCTTTTAAAGGTTAAAAAAAAGCCTCTGGTGATTGTGCGGCTCAGTTGGGCATGGGGGGAGGGGCAGGGATTTTTGCTACCGGTTCTCCGAACCACCCGCCTCCATCGCTACCGGATCGGGCGATCCAGTCCAACCCAGGAGCATTTCACCCCTGAGTTAGATGCACTTGAATATGAAACACAATACCAAATCTGACCAACATAGCCTTTGTAAAGCATGTTAAACCCACCACTGCCTAGAAAACCAGCCTAGAGAACTGGGCATGGCGAGGACCACCTTGGCACAGACTGAAACCCAGGCCTCAATAAATACACTGTTCAAATTGCAGCTGAAAAAAATGCAAAGCGTGGATCAGAACATTTTTTTTTTCAATTCCACCTGCCCCCCACCCACCCAGCAGCAAAAGCCTGACCTGGCCCACCTCCCAGCTGAAAGAGGCAGATAAATGTTTAAAGGTTGGAGCAGATGAGGTGAAAGGGAATAACAACAACAGTAACAGAGTTGGAAGGGGCCTTGGAGGTCTTCTAGTCCAACCCCCTGCTCAAGCAGGAGATCCTATACCATTTCAGTCAAATGATTATCCAGTCTCTTCTTAAAAACCTCCAGTGATGGAGCACCTACAACTTCTGAAGGCAAAAGCTGTTCCACTGGTCAATTGTCCCGTAACATAGAATAACAGAGTTGGAAGGTAACCTCAGAGGTCATCTAGTCCAACCCCCTGCTCGAGCAAGAAGAGTCTATACCATTTCAGAGAAATGGCTGTCCAGCCCCTTCTTGTGATGGGGCATCCACAACATCTGGAGGCCAGCTGTTCCACTGGTTAATTGTCCTCACTGTAAGGAAGTTTCTCCTTAATTCCAGGTTGCTTCTCTCTTTGATTAGTTTCCATCCATTGTTTCTTGTCTTGCCTTCTGGTGCTTTGGAGAATAATTTGACCCCCCTCTTCTTTATGGCAGCCCCTCAAATACTGGAAGACTGCTATCATGTCATACCTAGTCCTTCTTTTCACTAGACTGATATACCCAATTCCTGCAATTGTTCTTCATATGTGGGAGAAAAGTTCTTAAATGACGCACCCCCATTTCATTCTGAACCCTTGGGGGGGGTGGAATCTATTTTCTGTATGTGCTTCATCTCAAAATGCCTTTCAAAAGCTCTGCTCCCATTAGGTCCCGCTGGTATTTCCTGGCATCTCTGGATGACACCATCCATCGTACTGTGGGCGATCCACGAAGACCACAAAATAAATGTTTCCAAGTTTTGTAAAAGGGTCCAAGATTCCCTGATTGATTGATTGATTTTGACACTATTTTCTGCAGAGTGATTTGAGTTGCCAGCAAAGACAGGGTTACAATTACTCAAATGCTTAAAAACTCTGCTAATACACTATTATTTTATTTTTTCTTATCCAACTACAGCCCCAAATGCTAGCAGGATTAATCTTAATTATGTATTAAGCATTTATCACTAGGTATTTTCTAGGCATGGGGAAAAAAAACAATTGATATAGTATGTTATAGTCAATTATGACACCAAAATATAAAATAAGGAGCTCCTAAACTAAAAAGGTCCATCGCATATAATATTCACTTCTATACATTCAAAAGGAAAAAAAAGGGAAGAAAACATTTATTTTAAAGCAATTTCACAAGAGCTCGTGAAGAATGTTTCAATGTTTTTTTTCAGAACTTTAAGTGACTCAGTGGACTGATGCAGGTCTATTCCAAAGAACTGGTGGGAAATAAGGAAAAACCCTCAGCTCTGCAGAGCAGCAGTTTGATTTGGGGTTAGCTGAGAAGGAAAAAGGAATTTATTTTAGTGCAACAGCATGTCTTCAGCCCAAAATGGCACTTTGTCATGCCGAAGAGAGGAGAGAGGAGGGGAGAGGAGAAGAGAGGGAAGAGGAGGAGAGAGGGAAGGGGAGAGGGGAGGGGAAAGGAAGGGAAGGGAGGAGAGGAGAGGAGAGGAGAGGAGAGGGAAAATGTGAGAGGAGAGGAAAGGGGAAGGGAAGGGAAGGGACGGGAAGGGAAGGAAAATGGGAGAGGAGAGGGGAGGGGAAGGGAAGGGAAGGGAGGGAAAATGGGAGAGGAGAGGAGAGGAGAGGAGAGGAGAGGAGAGGAGAGGAGAGGAGAGGAGAGGAGAGGAAAGCTTTATTGTCATTTTTTATGTGAACACACTGGCACACATTAAAAAATGAAATCATGATGCCTACTCTCTAAAGTTATGGACACACACACACACAAATATATATATATGGATATATCTCTCTATAGATAGATAGATAGATAGATAGAGATAGAGAGAGAGAGAGAGAGAGAGAGAGAGAGAGAGAGAGAGAGAGAGAGAGAGAGAGAGAGAGAGATGATATATATAGCAGAAAAAAGGAGTCTTGAGAGTTAACAAGGTTGATACTACATGGTACAAAGCTATTACAGCATCTAGTTGTTCTGCTTTGGTCATTATGAATCCTCCTTCCAGAAGGTAACAAGGAAAAAACGAAGAGGATGTGTGGCATCCCAGACAATCCTTCGGACCCTGGTCAAGCATGGCTTACATGCCATGTCCTGGATAGAAGGAAGTGAACCTCCAATAATCTTTTCTGCCGTCCTCACCACTCTCTGCAGGGACTTCCTGTCCCAAGCAGTAATACCTCCAAACCACACAGTAACACTATAGAGACTTGAATGTCAGAGTTTCTCTAAGTTCCCCTTGCACATATGTGCTAGTCGTTCCCGACTCTAGGGGGCGGTGCTCATCTCCATTTGAAAGCCGAAGAGCCAGTGCTGTCTGACGACGTCTCCATGGTCATGTGGCCGGCATGACTCAACACCAAAGGCGCACGGAATGCTGTTACCTTCCCACCAAAGGTGGTCCCTATTTTTTCTACTTCCATTTTTTACCTGCTTTCAAACTGCTAGGTTGGCAGAAGCTGGGGCAAGGAAAGGGAGCTCACCCCGTTATGCGGCACTAGGGATTCAATCCGCTAAACTGCCGACCTTTCGATCGACAAGCTCAGAGTTTATCTAGGGCGTAATAACTTCACTGACATTACTAAGGATTTGTGAGTGGGTGATTAGCACAGAAGACAGAAATGACAAAACGCACATTCAGAAAGAGACTTTCCATTCTCGCAAACACCATGTCTCTCTCTCTTGCACACACACACACACACACACAATACATTGTAAAATGAGCCACGTCGTTTCAGATTCATAAAAAAAAAAAACAAATGACAGTTGGATATATTCATTCTTTAATTCAATGGGAAAATAAAACACTTTTTGACTACCATCCTACATCAATTTGTTCTTGCTGGGAAAAAAGAAAAAACAAGAGGCATGCCCCCGTTTCTTGCCATCTCTCTCTCCAATCCGGTGCTTTCTGGTTGTGTTGACTTTAAGGTCCCAGGCCGGCTGAAGATGATAAAAAACCCACATCTCAAATATTTGTAAGGAGTCCGTGCTGTGAAAGGCTGAACTGTAATGACCCAATATAAATATTCTGGAGCCGTTGGACTGGGGCTAGGAAGAGAGGAGTCACTGACAAGGCCTTTGGCGGTCATGTCAGCTTCCCAAATAAATTTCTCCCCATTAGAGGGTCTACTCCAGGGGTCTCCAACCTTGGCAGCTTTAAGACTTGTGGACTTCAACTCCCAGAGTTCCTCAGCCAGCAAAGCTGGCTGAGAAACTCTGGGAGTTGAAGTCCACAAGTCTTAAAGCTGCCAAAGTTGGAGACCCCTGGTCCAGTGGAGTTCATTTTTTTTTACTACCGGTTCTGTGGGCGTGGCTTGGTGGGCGTGGCAAGGGAAGGATACTGCAAAGTCTCCATTCCCACCCCACTCTAGGGGAAGGATACTGCAAAATCCCCATTCCCTCCCCACTCCTGGGGGAAGGATACTGCAAAATCTCCATTCCCTCCCCACTCCAGGGGAAGGATACTGCAAAATCCCCATGCCCACTTCACTCCTGGGCGAAGGATACTGTAAAATCCCCATGCCCACCCCACTCCTGAGGGAAGGATACTGCAAAATCCCCATTCCCTCCCCACTCCTGGGGGAAGGATATTGCAAAATCTCCATTCCCACCCCACTCTGGGGCCAGCCAGAGGTGGCATTTGCCAGTTCTCCAAACTGCTCAAAATTTCTGCTACCGGATCTCCAGAACCTGTCAGAACCTGCTGGATTCCACCCCTTGCCCTGGTCTACTCTACACACACATTTATTTTGCAAGGGCTAAATTACGTTTATTTCAAAGAGAGTTTGGCATTCATAGCCTGCCTTAAAATACAGTGGCACAAAACTCCCCCGGATGCGTTCCGGCAGCTTCAAGGATTCATCCAGAAATTGCAAAAGTAGCTTCTATCAGGAAAACTAGTTGCAACTTGTGTCCTTCTTATTTTGTTGCCTATTGCCAGCCGCAAATTCGTTTTCATTTCCCGAAAACTGAAGCTCCCATCTTCCCAGCTGGCAGTAAGCCCAACTGAGGTCAATAAGGCCTATTCTGAGAAACTATACAGAATAGACCTCGACTTACGACCCACAAGGGAGCACCAAAATTGATGTTGCTAACCGAAATGTTTGTTCAGTGAGTTTTGCCCCATCTTTTGACCTTTCTTGCCACCGCTGTTAAGTGAATCACGGCTAATAACAGGGTTGTTATGTAAATCTGGCTTACCTCCAGTGACTTTGTCAGAAGGTCGCAAAAGGGGAACATGGGTCCCCAGGACCACTGCAACCGTCATAAATATGAGTCAGTTGCCAAGCGTCTGAATTTTGATCATGTGACTGTGGGGATGCTGCAATGTTCTAAGTGTCAAAAACTCATAAGTCATTTTTCTCAGTGCTGTTGCAACTTGCAACGATCACTAAATGGACCGTTGTAAGTCGAGGACTACCTATGTAGAAGAATCTTCCCTCAGGGGAAAGCTTAGCCATTGAAAAGGGTCCCTGGGGTCTTAAGAGCACTTTTAAGACCCCAAATTAAAACATCCCCATTCGACAGCTGTCTAGTTGTTTTTTCAACACATCCAGCAAAAAGAAGCCCACTAACCTTAGTGGCTAAGACACTGAGCTTGTCGATCGAAAGGTCGGCAGTTCAGCGGTTCGAATCCCAAGTGCCGCGTGATGGGGTGAGCTCCCGTGACTTGTCCCAGCTTCTGCCAACCTAGCAGTTCGAAAGCACGTAAAAAATGCAAGTAGAAAAATAGGGACCACCTTTGGTGGGAAGGGAACAACGTTCTGTGTGCCTTTGGCATTGAGTCATGCCGGCCACATGACCACGGAGACGTCTTCAGACAGCGCTGGCTCTTCAGCTTTGAAATGGAGATGAGCACCACCTCCTAGAGTCAGGAATGACTAGCACATATGTGCGAGGGAAACCTTTTCCTTTACCTTTTAACCTTCTGAATCACACAGAATTCTTTTTGCCATTAGTATTTTTTTTTCCTCAGTATCTGCTTTCTGGTAGCTCAAGGTCATTCTTCTGTGTTCCAAATTTGGGAATGATGAAAAGCAGGATCTTATCGAGCATTTCAGATTGAGAAAAAGGCTAGCCGGCTTGCCCAAGGCTACTTCTACCCACTGCCTTCAACCTCCCTTCGACTGAAGACATCTCTGGTCCTCCTAACATCTTTTCTCTGCTTTTCTTAGCCCCTCTCCCAGTTTTTCTGAATCTTGGTTAAGATGTGGGAGTCTGACCAGCCCAGAAGAGAGAGAAACAATGGCGTCTCACAGAACATAGAATAACAGAGTTGGAAGGTAACCTCAGAGGTCATCTAGTCCAACCCCCTGCTCAAGCAAGAAGAGTCTATGCCATTTCAGAGAAATGGCTGTCCAGTCCGTTCTTGTGATGGGGCATCCACAACTTCTGGTGGCAAGCTGTTCCACTGGTTGATTGTCCTCACCGTTAGGAAATTTCTCCTTAATTCCAGGTTGCTTCTCTCCTTGGTTAGTTTCCATCCATTGTTTCTCATCTTTCTTTTTGGTGCCTTTGGAGAATAGTTTGCCCCCTTTCATTTTTGGGGCAGCCCCTCAAATATTAGAACATTGCTATCATGTCACCGCAGGTCCTTCTTATCACTAGAGCTGACATCTCATATCTCATGATTTGGAAAACTTTTTTTAAAGTCGTATGTACGTGACTTCTTACGGCACACCGGGGAACCTGGAAGAGATTCATCTGCATGTATTTTGCAAATGCTTCAACAAAATATTTGCATCTACCTTGCTAACTGTCCTGTCTCGCATCCCCTTCCCCAATTTGCCACACAAGAGTTCGGGACTGAATAGAGTTTCTCTTGTTATACTTCTTTCTCTCTCTGCAGTGTGTAATGGCTGAGTAAATCGTGAGAACGCTTGAGATCCAGGCAAGGATTCAAACTCATTTCACACCTGATGTCCCTCTGCTCCAAAGTGAGTGGCAGTAAGACTAAGTGTTTTTTTTATCAGGGCAACCTGGTCTACCGAAATATGAGACGGAGCATACCGCTTCCATTTTTGGATGCTCCGTCCCATATTTGTGTAGACCAGGCTGCCTAATAAAAAATCTCTCCCCTGGTACAGCCGACAAAGCGAGGAGAATCTGTGGCTTAGAGGTTAACACATCTACCGGTACCTAATATGCCCTGGGTTCGAATCCCAGAAGGGTATAGCTAGCTGATGAGAGCTAATAGCTTGAAATAGATCTATACTAAAAAGGTAAAAGTTCCCCTCGCACATATGTGCTAGTCATTCCTGACTCTAGGAGGTGGTGCTCATCTCCATTTCAAAGCTGAAGAGCCAGCGCTGTCTGAAGACGTCTCCGTGGTCATGTGGCCGGCATGACTAAACGTCAAAGGCGCACCGAACGCTGTTCCCTTCCCACCAAAGGTGGTCCCTATTTTTCTACTTGCATTTTTTTACCTGCTTTCGAACTGCTAGGTTGGCAGAAGCTGGGAGAAGGAATGGGAGCTCACCCCGTTACGCGGGACTCGGGATTCAAACCGCTGAACTGCCCACCTTTCGATTGACAAGCTCAGCATCTTAGCCACTGAGCCACCATTAGATCTATACTAGTCTCCCTTTATTTCTTTGTCGGTAAATATAAATTTAACACAAAAAAAAAAATTGCAGTAAGACTGATACTTCTCTATCTTCTGAATGTGAAAAGGTCCCGGGGCCCCCATTTCTAAGCTGGACAAGCTTATTTCTTGGCTCAACGAAAAGGTCACTTTGAGCCTTAGAATTGCCTCCTAGCATATTGCATCAGCAAAGTACAAAGCTTTGCATCCAGAAAAAATCCCCTTTAATCTTTGGAAAGAACATGCCCTTTTGGCAACAGCCGAATTATGCCCCCAAAGGAGATGCAGTCCCAAAGCACAAAGACTTCCAATCTCACACAACAACTGGGGCTTTGCCAGGGCAAACGGTTCT
The DNA here is from genome assembly GCF_059756535.1 of Pantherophis guttatus. Lineage (NCBI taxonomy): Eukaryota > Metazoa > Chordata > Lepidosauria > Squamata > Colubridae > Pantherophis > Pantherophis guttatus. The sequence goes on from NC_142076.1 coordinate 4,464,984, forward strand.
ACCAAAAGCATTTCTTGATTTGTAACTACTAACTAGGAAGATGTAGGTTTATCATGCAACGGGATGTTGAGATGTATTTGTAAGTTGGGGTCCCACGTGATATTTTTCACTTTGAATTTCTCACCGACTAACCTCAGCAATATCACTTAAGCCATCAGACGATTTGGGGTTTTGGGCTTCTCGTCAGTGGTGAAATGTAAAATTTGTTACTACCGGTTCTGTGGGCGTAGCTTGGTAGGGGTAATGTGACTGGGTGGGCGTGGCCAACTTTTTTTTTTTTTTTTTTTTACTTTTAAAAACATTTTTCAACAACCTCTTCGGCCGAAGAGGCTGTAGAAAAAAATGCTTTTAAGAGCCTCTGATGATCCCAGCTGAGCTGCGCGATCATCATAGGCCTTTTTTTTTTTACTTTTAAAAGCATTTTTTCGGCCGAAGAGGTTGTAGTAAAAATGCTTTTAAAAGTAAAAAAAAAAAGCCTATGATGATCGCGCAGCTCAGCTGGGCATGGGGGGGGCAGGGATTTTTGCTACTGGTTCTCTGAACCACCCGCCCCCATCGCTACCGGATCGGGCAATCCGGTCCGAACCAAGAGCATTTCACCCCTACTTCTCGTATGTTCTCGACCGCAGATTGTAAAAACCGGTGTGACTCGTTCAACAAGTGATGGCGTATAGTGTATATGGACGAGGTCATTGCTGATCGTGCAGCAACCCAGCTTCACTGGAAATCACAAGCCAGGGTTGGAAGAGAAAACTGCAAACCGGGATGACCTGCCTGAATTCACACGTGCAGGGCAAGGGGCTCCGTGAACTGGTGGTAAAAGAAGCAACAACCACCCTATTAGTACCACTTTATAAAGCCTTGGTAAGGCCACACCTGGAAAACTGCATCCAGTTTGCATCCACCACATTACAAAAAAGAAAGTTGAGACTTGGGGAAAAGTGCAAAGAAGAGCAACTAAGAACGGTTGCAGGATTTGTTGTTTGGCTAGTCTAGAGAGAAGAAAGACTAGGGAGGATACAATAGCTGTCTTCCAGTATTTGAGAGGTTGCCACAAAGAGGAGGGGGTCAACTTATTTTCCAAAGCACCAGAGGGCAGGACAAGAAGCAACGGATGGAAACTGATCAAGGAGAGAAACAGCCTTGAATTGAGGAGAGATTTCCTAACAGTGAGGACAATTAATCAGTGAAACAACTTGCCTTCAGACATTGTGGTTGCTCCATCACTGGATGTTTTTAAGATGAGACTGGACAGCCATTTGTCTGAAATTGTATAGGGTCTCCTGCTGAGCAGGGGGCTGGACTAGAAGACCTCCAGGGTCCCTTCCAACTCTGATAACCTTCCTTCCTTCCTTCCTTCCTTCCTTCCTTCCTTCCTTCCTTCCTTCCTTCCTTCCTTCCTTCCTTTCCCTTCCCTTCCCTTCCCTTCCCTTCCTTTTCTTTTCAATTATGGGATGTTTTTAAATAGAGACTGGACAGTCACTTGTCTGAAATGTTGAAATGTCTCCTGCTAGAGCAGGGGGCTGGACTAGAAGACCTCCAAGGCCCCTTCCAGCTCTATTCTGATTCTAACCTTCTCTATCCTGCTCGAGGCAAATACACGCCTGTACAGATGGTCCCCGATTTACAGCGGCTGTTCAAAGTTACAACTGCACTGAAAAAAAGTGACTTTATTGCGCACTTAGAACCAGTGCAGCATGGTCCCCATGCAGTGATGGGATTCAGCCGGTTCGCACCACTTCGGGAGAACCGGTTGTAAACTTTCTGAGCAGTTTGGCAAACTGGTTGTTGGAAGAAATCATTACGGCAGAGACCTGGTTGTTAAATTACTTGAATCCCACCACTGTCCCCATGGTCACGTGATCAAAATCCGGACACTTGGCCACCGACTCATCTTTAGGACGGTCACAGTGTCTCAAGGGTCAAGGTGATTGACTCCCTTTTGTGACCTTCTGACAAAGTTAATGCGGCAGCCAGATTGACCGAAGAACCCGTGTTCCTAACATAACAACTGCAATGACTCACTTAACAATGACGGCAAGGAAGGTCGTAACATGGGGCAAAACTCGCTTGACAAATGTCTCGCTTAGCGACAGAGATTTAGGGCTCGGTTGTGGTCGTAAGTCAAGGATGACCTGTACTTCCATGCAGAGAATTAATTGGGGGGGGGAGCCTGGAATTTCCTCCAGCGGGAGCAAAAAAAATCTGCAAATTCTGTGCCTTCCAGAAAAAAGAGGATCGTGAATCAAACCATCTCTAGGAGGGAGCTGCGAGGCAAGGAATGCCTGAATAAAATATCCTCCGAATAGTGAACTCGCTGGGTGGCCTTCTGCTTTGCTCCAAGTCAGGCGAGATATAATGCACGCATAATAACAGGGGACGGGGGATGCTTTATGGCAGTGTTTCTCAACCTTGGTAGCTTGAAGATGGGTGGACTTCAACTCCCGGAATCTCCCAGCCAGCACTGCTGGCTGGGGGATTCTGGGAGTTGAAGTCCACCCACCTTCAAGCTTCCAAGGTTGAGAAACCCTGCTTTATGGCAATATTGGCTGGGTTCAGACAAGACGCCAAGCTGTGGCAGGCTTGAACTGCAGCGTGCAAGCAAGCCATATGGCTGCCTTGGCACATCATGCTCCATAAACAGAGCATGAAAAAAACCCCACCAGAGCTGGAGTCATGCAACATGCTTGTTTGAGATCAAAGGAAATGAGGAAGGTGGACAGAGATACAATAATCCCATGATCTGTCCTATCCTGTCCTAGCCAAATAATAACATTCTTTTAATCTTCCAGTTTGTTTGCTTCGTTTATGTAGCCGTCCATCTTATATATGCGGCTCTGGGCAGTCCGCAAAGTTAAAAACTAAAAACAAAACACATATAAATAAATTACACACACACACACACAAAAACCAACGGTAGCAAAAGCCAGGAAAAAATAAATTAAAGCAATTAAGGTACGTAAATTGAGGACCCAGTTGTGGGGGCAATAAGCTGACTTTGTATAAATATACAAAAGGATGAAGCTATTGCTTAGCGCATTGTAAGCCGCCCTGAGTCTCCAGAGAAGGGCGGCATATAAATCAAATTAAAAAAAAAATTAAAAACTATTGACCACAAACCTTGGGCCTAGGGAAAAACAGGAAGCATACCCCCTATGTATTTATTCATTTTGAATCTGCTCTGTGCTAAGGGGTTTCCTAGGTGGCTTGGAAATAATCCATTTTCAAAGAACACTAAAACAGTAAAATACTTCTACTGGGGGACAGGAAAAAAACAACAACAACCATTATTCCTATCCAAGGGAAGCCATTTAGTGTGTAAAAACAAAATCATTTCTTTCCGGGCTTGAAAAAGTTGTTTCAAAAAGTGAAGATACCGAAGGCCTCTGACTTTTTAATTTTAATGGTGTTTGAGTGACAGTGGCCCGAGAACTAAAAAGAACAGCGTTGTCATTGAACTGAAGCATACTGAACTGCACCAAAATGAGAGTTCTGCACCAAAAATTAAAAATAAAATAAAATACTAAAAACTGCAGAAACGGATAGATGAACACTTGAAATTAAAGAGAAGGAAGATACGAAATATTTTGAAATATGGGATTTGTCTTATCAATTTTTAACTAATAGAAACAGAAGTTAGAACGTTTAAAGTTATAGGAGAAGGGCTAACTTTAACACGAGGCCTTAGTATGATATGGTTATTATAAATATTAATTAGTATCAATCATTAATAAGTATCAATATGATGAAGAGGAAACACTGTTATTATATGATTACTACTAATGAATATTATGAAGATTGCTCAAATTAACTGTAACCAGACAACACACTGCTTATATAGACATTGAAACCGTTACTCTTTCTATACGTAGCAAAAATAAAATAAAAAATTAAATGAAAACAAAACACAACAAAACGACAGTTCTAACTATCCCATTCGTTTATTAGGGATAGTTTTAGCTCATTATCATTTGTCTAAACCTGGAAACTCAAATCTACCATATTTTTCAGACTATAAGACGCACCGGTGTATAAGACGCACCAAGATTTCGAAGAGGTAAGTAAGGGAAACAAAGTTTTTGCCCTCCCCAGCCCCCAGGAGCACTCTGCAGGCCTCCCAAACCCTCTGCATGCACCATTTTTCGCAAAAATGGGGGCGTTTTTGCCCTCCCCCAGCCCCCAGGAGCACTCTGCAGGCCTCCTAAACCTTCTGCATGCACTATTTTTTGCAAAAACTGGCAAAAAACGGGGGTGTGCAGAGGGTTTGGGAGGCTTGCAGAGTGCTCCTGAGGGCTGGGGGAGGGCAAAAATGCTGTTTTTGCAAAAATTGGGTGGAAAACGGGCCTGTTTTTTGCAAAAATAGGATTCTTGCATTGAATTATTATGAAAGCACATTTGTTCCTTGTCCCGAAGCAGGGCTTTGGGAGGCCAAAAATAGCTGTGTTCGGTGTATAAGATGCACCAACATTTCCACCCCCTTTTAGGGGGGGGGAAGGTGCGTTTTATACTCTGAAAAATAGGGTAATTTCTGACTGAGTTGCCAGGTTTAGGAAAAAGATGAGTTTCTAAAAACTTATATCAATAGAAATACACACACACACACACATTTTGGTTTGTACTTTGCAGGCAAAGAATACCGGCTGAAACCCGGTTTTCATAGGTCAGCCGGTATTCCTTTCCCTGCAAAGTACAAACCAGGCAATGGTAAACATAGGCCTTTTTCTGCCTACAGAGATCTGTTCCAATGTGCTACTTAAAATCTCAACCGGGCTTCCCTGTAACTCAAGAGCAAGGAAGGTTCGCAGCAAACCTTAGAAGCCAAGCTAATAGAAAATTCCAGAGGGGCAGCTGCTCTCAGCTAGCTCTAGCAAAACAAAGGAAGTCTTGTGGCACCTGGGGGGAAAAAAATTGCAGCCAGGCGTCAGTTTCTGGGGGCATCGAGTTCTAGTCCATGCAAACTTTTGCCACAATAAATACGTTGGACATTAAAGTATCCTTTTTCTCTAAGTAAAACTGACAACCGGCCACTGGGTTCCCCCCCCCCCCGCCAGAGGCAGCAAGAAAAGAGTTGTTTTAAAAAGCGATGGAGAAGAAGGATGAGCCAGAAGAACTCAAAAGGATCATAAAATCGTTCGTCTCTAAGGCGCCACAAACCGATTCGCGTGCGGTGCTTTAATTCCTGCGACTAAGAGCGTAGGTTGTCACATCTCTTTCATACGACATTTTACGCCTTGTGACACGTAGGTCACTTTTGAGGAGTTCAGGCTCCTCTTTCCCCATAAAATAAAACCGATGTTTATTCACACTGTCACTTGATTGGCAACAAGCTGGGAAGAGACCGGGAACAAGGGTCTCTGTATACCAGAGGTCTTCAAACTTGGCAGCTTTAAGACTTGTGGACTTTAACTCCCAGAATTCTCCAGCCAGCTATACTGGCTGAAGAATTCTGGGAGTTGAAGTCCACAAGTCTTAAAGCTGCCAAGTTTGAAGACTTCTGCTGTACACAGTACCAAACTGACTCTAACTTAGTGGACATCTATCCGTAACTCCCCAGCCAGAACAGTGGCTAAGATACTGAGCTTGTCGATCAGAAAAGTTGGCAGTTCGGGCGGTTCGAATCCCTAGTACAGGTTTCCTTGCGTGAGCAGGGGGTTGGACTAGATGACCTCCAGGGTCCCTTCCAACTCTGTTACTGTAAAAAGGCGGGATACTGAAATATTCTAGGAATTTGGCACTAGGGTGATGCTTTAATAAGGCTAAAAAGAAGGAAAAAGGAAAAGAAAGAACCCTTCCCGTCTCAATGCACCGTGTTTCCAGCTTTGGAAAATCAGCCGCCATTCAAGCATTTTACACACGAAGGGGGGACACCAAGGCTTGAAACAGCCACCTTTCTAACAGGTACACCCCAGCAGCCTCAAAGGCTCAGATCAGGGGAATATGGGGGGAGGGGCCTTAAAGTAAATCCCTTTGAACTTCAAGGAATGTCCCTGATTTGACCCTTCATTTCCTTCCAGCTGTCCTTCATTACCCTGGCTGCACTTCTGATTCTCTCCATGTGTTCCTTAAATTCAGGATTTAACCCCCAAAGAGAAGGGGGGGCTCAGAGACTTTAGCACCCCCCCCCACACACACAGTAGCCCTGAAAAGTCAGAACATGTCCAGGCTTGGATGTTGCAAGCCAATATTTGGAAAGCCCACCGTAAGAGCCAGATTCTGCATACACACTTATGTCTGGACTACATAACCCTCGTTCCTGTCTGACACCCACCCACCGCTGAAATCCAAGGGAGCTAATCCTAATTTTTCAGCTTTCCAAACACGCAGCTCCCCGCCTTCCTCAAACCGATACCCAACGGGCCAGGAATTGGCTGCAGATAAGAAACCAATTAAAGCGGAATCGGTTTTCAATTTTATTCAGACCAAAAAATAAAATAAAAATAAAATCCGATCACACCCCGCCCCCCCCCTCCAGGCTGCTCGTCTTGACAACTCGACCCAAACGCCACTTCTTCCTCTTCTTGAACCCAGGGTTTGAAATCCCCCTCGTGCCACTCCTCCCGACGCATGGGCTTCCCAAACAGATGGGGAAGGAGCTCCCATCGTCCACAGCCGACCACACATACACACGGCTTCTTTGCAAGGCAACGACCAACGAATTTGGTCCAAGGCATTCTCGGTGGATTAAGCGCCGATTCTTTAACGCTTGCAAGCTTCGGCTGGAGAAAGTCCCAGAACAGCGGCGAAAGCACAAAGCGCCGAACCTGACCTACCGCAAGCCCTCTCGGGGCTCCCGCAACCCTAACACGCAACCGGCAAGTCGAGTCCCCAAGTGGGAGAAATCGTTGTGTGTATCAGGCATTAAATAGCAACCCTGGACAGGGTTAACGTCTTAATAGCATTATGGGCCCTCGGTGCAAAGCAGGGTCCTGGGGCCCCTCTAGGACAACTCCTCACCGGAATAAAAATGTAAACGGTCGATAAAAAAATAACACACATATTTATTTGATCGGCACTTCCAACAAAATCGGTGTTGCAACATTTCAAAAACATGCCGTGCAGCAGCAACAAACTAATGAACACGATCAACATCGGAACAATTAATGCACGAGGCTTGAAAAACGCAATCAGATTCAGTTAAGCCATAATTCAGTTGCTGTATTTATACGATACTAGGTGCATGGAAGAGTTAACCTGCACAGGTGAGCCTGGAGCCCCTATGCTCGTGGGGGGCCCCATCAAGGCCCATGCCTTAAGACAGCCCCGATGTACTATGACTAATTTTACTAGTTTTATTTGTATTGGAATGTATGACACTCAGATGCCACACTGTTCACGCATTGATGTGATAGGTTTATAAAAAAAATCAATCAATCAATCAGTCAATCAATCAATCAATCAATCAATCATAAAAAGACAGCCCTGATCCCTGGGAAAGCAGCGGAGATCCACCGACCGAGCCAATCCGCCCTTCCCGGGGCCCGCAGCCACTCGCCCTCCCGATCCTATCCAAGGGCTGCCCGGTCAGCCGCCCCTTCCCGGCGATGGGGTAGGTAGGATCCGCGCCCGGCCACTCACCGCCAGAGTTTGCCCAGCGTCTTGCTGAGCTCGGCGTTGTGCAGATGCGGGTACTGGTCGGCCAGCTTCCTGCGCGCCGCTTGCGCCCAAACCATGAAGGCGTTCATGGGCCGCTTGACGTGGGGCTTGGCTTTCAGCGCCCCGTTGCCCCGCACCGGCATGGGCACCAGGCTCCAATCGTAGCCCTTCAGCACCTGCGAGACGGCGTCCCGGATGCAGGCGGGGAAGCGCTCGTCCACGTCGCCGGGTTCGCCCTTGGAGGATCGTGGCGCTGCCGCAGCCGCCGAAGAAGTCGGCGACGGACCTTCCGAGCCGGCTGGGGAGGAAGGCGAGTCGGAATCCGAATCCACGTGCGAGAGGGAGCTGGCGGTGCCGGCTGGGCTGCCCGGTGCCTCCAGGGCTTTGGTCTGCTCCTCGCTCATGTTGAGCATTGGCGGCGCGGGCAGGGCGAGCGGGGGACGCCGCCGGGCAGCAGCAGCAGCAGCAGCAGCAGCAGCAGCGCAGTCGGAGATCCGGGCTCAGCCACCAGGTGGGCGCCTTCTCCCGCTGCCCGGCTCCCGAGCGCCCAGCACCACCGCCGCCGCCGCCTCTTCTGCCGAGCGCCCAGGCGAACCCAACGCGCCGTCGCCGGAGCGCGCAACTTGCCCCAACGCGCCGCTCGATCCAAACGCTTCGACTCGCCGCGGCCAGCGACTTTTTTTGCTTCCCCGGCGGGGCGAGCCAACTCCGCCTCTTCCCTCTTTCCTATTGGCCAGCTGAGAACGGGCTACTCTACATAAAAGGCGGGGCTTCGGCTCTTCCCTCTCTCTCCCCCCCACCCCGCTTCTTAAAGCGACCCGGGAATTTAAAATAAATAAAATAATAAAATAAAATTAGAATAAAAAAATAAAATTAGAATAAAAAAATAAAATAAAAACAAAATAGAAAACAAAAAAATAAAATAAGATACAATAGAATTTTAAAATAAAATAACAATAAAAAATAAATATAATATTTATATAAAATATATAATCTTCTCATTGTTCCCACCACCCATCTCCTTCCACTTATGACTGTATGACTGTAATTTTGTTGCTTGGATCCTTACAATTTATATTGATATTGTTTACTTATTTGTTCCCTATGATTATCATTAAGTGTTGTACCTTATGATTCTTGATGAACGTATCTTTTCTTTTTATGTACATTGAGAGCATGTGCACCAAAGACAAATTCCTTGTGTGTCCAATCACACTTGGCCAATAAAAAATTCTATTCTATTCTATAAAATATATTTTATAAAATATAAAATAAAATCCGAGGGTGGAAAGTTGGCAGAGGATTTGCTTGCAGATTGCCTGGGTAGGAAATTGGGGTGGGGGTGGGGGTGGGGGTGGGGGTGGGGGGAGGAACTGTGAGTATAAAATCTGGGAGTACAGTATAAAGTACCGTAGTACTTATTTGGGGAGTAAATTTACTAGACCCCCTCTTTCCAATGTTGTGCTGTCCAGACGTGCTGGATCAACATGGAGCATGGGCATACATCCTCTGTTAAAGAGCTTTGCTAGATCGGACGGGGTTCCTGAAGTCTACCTAGGCGGCATGGGATCCACCCGGTGGCCAATCAAATTCTTTCCCAGGTTTGCTTTGTACATCTAGAATTGGACCTGGATTGGCCTGAGTTGGCCTGGAGCTTCCCCAATGGGACAGAATCAGAGGTGGGTTTCAGCAGGTTCTGACCAGTTCTGGAGAACCGGTAGTGAAAATTCTGACTTGCCCTGCTCCCATCTATTCTCTGCCTCCCGAGTCCCACCTAATGAGGAGGAAATGGGGATTTTGCAGTAACCTTCCCCTGCCACGCCCACCAAGCCACACCCACAGAACTGGTAGTAAAAAATTTTGAAACCCACTACTGGACAGAACGGTGTGTCTGACTAATTCAGGGAAATCAACAAGGAAACCCCAATCGTCCTTACACTCACAGGGTCCAGTGAGGCCTCCTGAGTCGCTTCAGGGTCCGGCGAACCTCGCCCTTCCCCGGAGATTCTCCCCTTCCCTTGCCAAAGCGGGAACTCATCTCTGCAAATGGCAATTGCTTTACTGCCACTGTCAAATTAGAGAAAGACGACCAGCTCGGTCCACAGCAATTTGGATCTGAGTAAAGGCCGGGGATGTGATTACGGCGCTGAGCAACGAAGGGTAATTACATTTACTCAACTGAGGCTCTAATATTCCCACGACACCCTGACTCCCGCTTAAGTAGACTTGGCTGACCGCGCTCTCCCAATTTTCCTTGGTTCGCACAAAACCCGCTGAATCACAAAACTCGCCACTTTAACCTGTGGTGGGAATAAACCAGGGGATCTCCTTACTCGATCGGAGTTGGGTGGGGTGGGCCCAACCGTAACAAGGGATTCGGAACCTCAACGTTCCTCTGCTACGTTCCCACCACCCAGGAGTGAAATCCAGCAGGTCCTGACAGGTTCTGGAGAACCGGTAGCGGAAATTTTGAGCAGTTCGGAGAACCGACAAACACCACCTCTGGCTGGCCCGAGAGTGGGGTGGGAATGGAGATTTTGCAGTATCCTTTCCCTGGAGTGGGGAGGGAATAGGGATTTTTCAGTATCCTTCCCCTGGAGTGGGGTGGGAATGGAGATTTTGCTGTATTCTTCCTTCCTGCCACGCCCACCAAGCCACACCACGCCCATCAAGCCACGCCCACAGAACCGGTAGTAAAATAATTGGTTTTCACCACTGCCACCACCCACTTACCCCCCACCAATTAACCAACTTAATCATTTGTTTGGATTCGCGGGATACCAGTAACAGAGTTGGAAGGGACTTCAGAGGTCATCTAGTCCAAACCCCCCCCCCCCGCTCACTCAGGGGACCTTGTACTAGGGATTCGAACCGCCGAACGCTTCGACCCACAAGCTCAGTGTCTTAACCACTGAGCCCTTGACTAAACACCCTCGAGCCAAAGGGAAGAAATCATTAGCTAGCGCCCGGTTAGGGATATTGTGGGAATGCAGTATCTCTTCGGGTTTTTTGTTTTGTTTTGTTTTGTTGTTGTTGTTGTTTTTTTTGCGAGTGCAGGTAGCTCTGGTTTGGCTGGCAGAGGAGGCTGATTTTCGGGGGAGAGGGGGGAGGGGAGGGGAGGAGAGGGAGGGCTCGGACTGGGACCTCGTTCAGCCCCAGGTGGCTGCGCTCCAGGTTTACTCTGGCATAAACTACGTTCGCCCAACATCAGCCTCGCTCCTGGCAGCGAAGGGCCAAGCAAGGGCGCGGAGCTCCGCTTTTCGCCGTTGATTCGGGTTCCGAGCACGATTAAAGACCTTCTGGGAAGTCGAGGAGGGTGGGTGGCTGGGATTCCTGGTGTGAATACTCATCCCCCATATTTCACCTATCCCCCTCGATCGCTAAACGGAGGCTCGTTATATAGGAATTGGATAATACCTGACTTTTTTTTCTCCCTCGGAGCAAGATGCATTTATCGATGTTCAGTAATTTTCTGACACCCCCCCCCCACAAGGCTGTGGGGGCTGTAGGGATTTGCGGTCTGTAAAACGAAGGGCGGGCGCCTCTTTGGAAAGAGAAATGGAACGGCCCTAGAATGGGGTAGTCTACCTGTAAGGGAGACTACCTTAAGGGCTCCGGGATTTTAGGCTAGCTAGCTTCTTACGCCCCGCTATTAAACCACAGCAACATTGCCACGATTCAAGGCCGTTTGGATTTAGTCTACAAGCCGTGGTTTAGCAAAGCGCACCTAAGCGCCGAGCCAGGCCGGTTGAAGGGGTGCCCAGACTGGGGCGGGGGGGAGATGGGTGGGTGGGGGCAAAGTCAGCTTCTGCCCCCCACCAGGCATCATCAGCCCAAAGACTGACAGGGGAAGGGAGAGATCTGGGGACAACGAACCCAACGGGGGAGGGAGGGGGACAGAAAAGGCAAGGCTCAATGTGTGATCTGTTTTCCATTTCTGCAGAAGCTTCGTCGGCTCGCCTTATCGAGCCACGATCTATTAAATAGGCCTCCCATGCCACAATGTTAGCTTAGCACGGATGTACCGGTTTAGAATAGAGTAGAGCTGCCTGGAAGGGATCTTGGAGGTCTTCTAGTCCAACCCCTTGCTCAAGCAGGAGAACCTATATACTATTTCATGTAAGTGACTGTCTCGTCTTTTCTTTAAAAAAAAGTTCCAGTGATGGAAAACAGGCGATTTTTGCCTCAATGGGCACCCAAGTTAAGATCCCGGCAGAGTTTCCGCAAGGCAAGAAACTCCCTTGCGGAATGAAAAGATTTATTTATTTATTTTATTTTAATTTGATTTATATGCCGCCCTTCTCCGGAGACTCAGGGCGGCTTACAAGGCGTTAAGCAGTAGCCTTCATACTTTTGTATATTTTATACAAAGTCAGCTTATTGCCCCCACAAACTGGGTCCTCATTTAACCTACCTTAGAAAGGATGGAAGGCTGAGTCAACCTTGAGCCTGGTGATGCAGAAAATCTTTTGCCGTACCTGACGTGCCTGGCTGCTCCTAGAACGCGCGAGACACAAACTAACCACATTTCAGCCCATGTGTTTATCGTGAGGGTTCAAAGGCTACCTGGCAAATATGGGTTTGGCCTTGGCAACCTGAACGGGGTATGCGTGTGCTCGATTAGGAAACAGCGAGGTACCCGTATTGTGTGAACCCAGCTTCCCACACTGTGGAAAAATGACAATGGCGTGCAATTTCCACCCGGCTATCTTTTTCCCGGTCCAAGTGGTGCTCCAGTTCGTTGTAGCAAATATTTTTTGGGGGATGGGGAAGAGACCAGGGGTGAAATCCAGCAGGTTCTGACAGGTTCAGGAGAACCGGTAGTGGAAATTTTGAGTAGTTCAGAGCACCGGCAAATGCCACCTCTGGCTGGCTCCAGAGTGGGATGGGAATGGGGATTTTGCAATATCCTTCCCCTGGAGTGGGGAGGGAATGGGGATTTTGCAGTATCCTTCCCCTGCCATGCCCACCAAGCCACGCCACCAAGCCACGCCCACAGAACCGGTAGTAAAAAACTTTGGATTTCACCACTGGGAGAGACCCCAATAGCTGCCTTCGCACAAGTTTGGGGGCGGGGGCTACCTTTGCCTCGCTGGGGGAGGAAGTGGTTGGCCGAAACTCGCTGAAAGAAAGTTGCGTGTCTTTCTAACCCGAGTGATTAATTCGGCCCCTGAAATAAACTTATTGTGGGAACGCAGCCGGCTTCCTTTCCTCTTCAGCATCCGTGCCTCTCTTAGGGCATAGAAGCCCGCAAGGGGCGGGGCGGGGCCGGGCTGGTCGCGAACCAAGAACGAGCCAACTAAGCCGCGCATGGGTTGCGGAGAGGGTAGAAAGCGAAGGCAAGGGGGCTCGTTGCTGCCGTTTCGGGGCTACCAACCTGAGGTTCGTATTGGCAAATCCAGCGCGGCGCCGCAGCGATCCTAAACTCCCACCTAGAGTGAGCGCACTATAGAATCCCAAGGAAGGAAGCGGGGGTCTGTTTCCCAACGCATCTCTCTTGCAAAGAAGCCCTTTGCTTGTCCTACCTCTCCCTAGCCGCAATCTCTGCTATTTATTTATTATTTATTTTATTCATTTTATTTACTTATTTTATTTATTTTATTTATTTGTTGAGTACGTATTAGATAATATATATAAGTATAAGCATGAATTGAATACATAGAATAGAATAGAATAGAATTCTTTATTGGCAAAATGTGATTGGACACACAAGGAATTTGTCTTTGGTGCATACGCTCTCAATGTACATAAAAGAAAAGATACGTTCATCAAGAATCATAAGGTACAACACTTAATGATAGTCATAGGGAACAAATAAGCAATCAGGAAACAATATCAATATAAATCGTAAGGATCCAAGCAACAAGGCTACAGTCATACAGTCAATCAATACAATTAAAGGGAACATTAGGACAGGGGCGGAAGGCATGCTGGTGCTCTTATGCACGCCCCTTACAGACCTCTTAGGAATGGGGAGAGGTCAACAGTAGACAGTCTAAGGTTAAAATTTTCGGGATTTTGGGATGAAACCTCAGAGTCAGGTAGTGCATTCCAGGCATTGACCACTCTGTTACTGAAGTCATATTTTCTGCAATCAAGTTTGGAGCGGTTTACCTTGAGTTTGTGTCTATTGTGTGCTCATATATTCTTGTGGTTGAAGTTGAAGTAGTCATTGACAGGTAGGACATTGTAGCAGATGATTTTATGAGCTATGCTTAGGTCAGTGATGGTTAATCTTTTTGGTGCCCGAACCCCCAAAATGCAATGGGAGCGCACCCCCTGCACATGCGCCCCACCCCCACGTATATGCACATGTCCCCTGCACATGCCCCCCAGCCCCCCACCCCCACCCAGTTTTGGCTTCCAGGTTGATGCAAGAGGCTTGCACCTGGAAAGCCTCCTGCACCAACCTGGAAGCCAAAACAGGGCATGGGGGCACTGCCTGAGGTCCCCCTGCACCCCATTTTGGGCCTGGAAAGCCTCCTGCACCAACCTGCACTTCCCCTGCATGCGTGGCAGACACCCAAAAACCAGTGGGTCGGTGGCAAGTGCGCGCGCATGCGTGTTGGAGCTGGGCTGGGGTGACTGCTGGCGTGCCCGCAGAGAGGGTTCTGCATGCCACCTGTGGCACGCGTTCCATAGGTTCGCCATCACAGGCTTAGGTCATACCGAAGGCGGCGTAGTTCTAAATTTTCTAAGCCCAGAATTTCAAGTCTGATGGCCTAAGGTATTTTGTTGCGAGCGGAGGAGTGGAGGACTCTTGTGAAATATTTCTGGACACACTCAATTGTATTCATGTCCGATATGCAGTGTGGGTTCCAGGCAGATGAGCTGTACCTTTGAATCTCCGATTGCATCTTGAGTTTCCTTTTGAGTTGGGCCCCCCATTTTTAAGAACCAGAAGGCCTTTGGGGGGGGGAGGCCCAAAGGTGCTTTTTCAAGAGGCAACTGGACTTTTCCGGTAAAGTCCAGAAAGTCCAGTTGCCTCTTAAAAAAGCACCTTTGGGACAACCAAGATCCCGATGACTGAGAATCTCCATAGACACTTTGGGGGGTAGGGTTCCCAATCAGATTTAGCAGCCAATTATACCTCTCCTATTTTGCAACAAGACAGTTATTATATTTTAATTCAAAGAATCTTCTGAGAACCAGAGCCTGGAAGAAAAACAGGTATCTATCTGGGCCATTTCGGTGCCCACAGGTGCCCACGGGTCTGGTAGCTCAGCAGACTAAAAGCATTAACACCAGCTGTCTGCAATTACTGCAGGTTCGAATCTCACCAGGCTCAAGGTTGACTCAGCCTTCCATCCTTTCTAAGGTAGATGAAATGAGGACCCAGTTTGTGGGGGCAATAAGCTGACTTTGTATAAATATGCAAAAGTATATTGCTTAACGCATTGTAAGCCGCCCTGAGTCTCCGGAGAAGGGTGGCATATAAATCAAATTAAAAAAAAACAAAACATTCTTCAGACGATCTCTGATTCTGACACAAATTTCCTTAAGTTTATTGATATGCTAGAGAAAAGGACAGCAACTAAATTCTATAAAAACAAAACAAGAACCAGCATAAAATTATGTTTTCAGGAAGAGACTACTAGACGGTTACTTGTCTGAAAGTTACTTCTCCTGCTTGAGCAGGGGGCTGGACTAGAAGACCTCCAAGGTCCCTTCCCTTCATTCTGTTCCGTTCCCTCCCATTCCCCTTTCCTATTCCAGTGATGGCGAACCTATGTAGCCATATCAGTGGGCATGTCAGCTCAGCTCTGGTGCACATGCGCGCGCTGGCCAGCTGATTTTCAGGCCTTCTGGGCTCATCAGAAGTAGGGAAACAGGCTGTTTCCTGCCTCTGGAGGGCCTGAGGGGGGTGGGGGTGGGGAAGGCCCATTTTTCTTTCTCACCTGGCTCCAGATCCTCTCTATGCATCTGGGGAGGGCGAAAACAGCCTTCCCCATCCCCTCGGAGGCCCTCCGGAGGCCTGAAATGGCCCATTTCCCAACTCCTGGTTGGACAGGAAGTGACATTTTTTGCTGTCCCCAGCCTCCAGAGACTCTCTAGGTCTAGGAGATAGAATAGGGTCTATTCTATTCTATTCTATTCTATTCTATTCTATTCTATTCTGTTCTGTTCTGTTCTGTTCTGTTCTGTTCTGTTCTGTTCTGTTCTATTCTATTCTATTCTATTCTATTCTATTCTATTCTATTCTATTCCATTCCATTCCATTCCATTCCATTCCATTCCATCCATACAACAGCACTGGAAAAAGTGACATCCAACTGACCGTCCCATTTCCAAACCTTTGCAGCAACCCTACAGTTCAGGAGCTTGGCAATTGTCACGCATTCACAATCGTTGTATTGTCTCATGGTCCTGGGATTGCTATTTCTGACCTTCCAACAGCCAAAGTCACTGGGGGAAGCTGACAAATTATCTTAACAACTGCAGTGATTCACTTAACAATCACGGCAAAAAATTGTCACAACATTGGGCACCATTCACTGAACAGCCATCTTGCTTAGTATAATGCTCTGTGAGGGAGATGAGCTGTTTAAAAATGTGATCAATGAATGAATAAATAAATAAATTTCCAGAAATGGTGTTGGGTCTCTTGCTTGGGCGGGAGTGGGGTGAGGTGGGGTGGACTAGATGACCTACAAGGTCCCTTCCGACTTTGTTAATCTGTTAAATCTGTTAAATGGAAGTTCTTGTCCCAAGACAGGTAAGTTAAAGACTACCTAAATTTCATTTTTATCCCACCTTTATTTGTACAACTCAAAGTAAGGTACTTAATGCTCTTCCCCCTTCCTACTTTCCCCAAAATAATAACCCTCCGAGTCAGGTTTGGACTGGTGGTCCAAAGTCACTCTGCTGCCTTTCACACTTAAGGGAGGACTAGAACCCCCAACCCCCCAATTTCTAGATCATCAGTTTCAGCATCACACCAAACTTTGAGAAACTGGAGATTTTTCTATTAATAAACCCCCCTCCAACCCTTTAAAATTATTTCCTTGAGATTGTTCCGCTGAAGCTGGAAAAAGCCCCTTGCCTTCCACAGAAAAGAGGAAATTTGTGGGCTAGATGCTTGGCAGAATTTGGTCGACCCCAAGGTCACTCTGCCCGTATGCCACTATGTGACTTTTACACAATTGGGTTAAGCAAATAAGGAAGGTGGCATTTAAGAAAAAGTGATTTTACTTTCAGTTTGAAGCATGCTATAAACCTTTCATTCAGGACTTTCAGTTGAAAGGAAAAGTCCCTCTCTGCATGATCGGAGCACATTGCTCTGTTTTACCGGTTCAACTCCAGGTCCCATGCTCCCCTGCTGACTTAGCCGCATCCATCTGCCTTTGAAAACGGCCATGCATTTGGCAAGAGGTCCCTGCACTGCGCAAAATGTGTCTCTCCACAAGGGCAACTCATTTCAGATTAACAGAGTTGGAAGGGACCTTGTAGGTCATCTAATCCAACCCCCCACCCAAGCAGAAGACCCTACACCATTTCTGAGAGATGGCTGTCCAGTCTCTTCTTGAAAGCCTCCAGTGATGAAGCTCCCACAACTTCTGAAGGCAACTTCTGTTCCATGGGTTGATTGTTCTCACAGTCAGAAATGTTCTTATTATTTCCAGGTTGAATCTCTCCTTGGTTATAAAATTTATTAGTTTTATAAATTAAATTTATTAATTTAATGAATAACAATTTATTTATTAATTTAAGATTAATTTGGGCCACTACTGTATGCTTTCCCCATCTCTCCCACCGTGCGCTCTCCAGATCACGGCTCTGGCTTCTCCTTCCCCCCAACCCCGTTGCAAAGCGAGCCTTGCAAGAGACACACACGGGCGTGGGGAAGCTTTTTTTTTTTTTTTTAATGTTATCTAATTCTGGGTTTTATTTAATTGACCAAACTAAGTAATAATTTTAATTAGCAATTTTATGATGTTTGTGTGTCTATATTTTTCTTGACTGTACACCGCCTTGAGTTCTATGGGAGAAAGGCGGTATAGAAATATAATAAACAAACAAACAAACAAACAAACAAATAAATAAATAAATAAGTAAGTAAGTAAGTAAGTAAACAAACAAACAAACAAACAAACAAGCAGCTCGCCTGCTCGTGGACCGAGCCTGGAAAGCCCGGGCGAAGCAATGCTTACGGGGGGGGGGGGTGGAGTGGAAAGACAGAAAAAAGGAGCGCAGGGCCGTCGCGCGCCCTCTCCCCTCCTTCTCACCCCCCTCCCCAACCCTCGCCAGCCCGGACAGCTCCGGCTGGCGCGCGCCTCCGCCAATGAGCGCGCGCTCCGTGGCCGTTCCCCTCGGCGCGCATGCGCCCCTCGGCCAGACCGGGAGGCATGGCTGCGAGCGCGGGGGAATTGAGGCGGCGGCGGGGGGGCCCGGCGGGAGACGCCCCCGACCCGCGGGAGCCGCGCGCCCCACCGGCGCCTTCTTTGCGCCCCGGCACCTTCTGGCTGACGCGGCTGGTGCTGCTGCGCGCCACCGCCTTCATTTACTGTAAGTGCCCGGCATGGGTGGGTGGGGGGCGGGCAGGGGTCCCTCCCTCTCCCCGGCGCCCCTCTTGCAGCCCAGCCTCCCCCCCACCCTCAACTGCAACCCCCCCCCCCCTTTCCCCGTTAATGGCTTCCCTCCCGGGACGGAGGAAGCGCCTCTCCACTTAGGTTGAAGGCTCAGTCTGGCCACTCTTGGCTCTCCTAAATTGGAGCCAATGTGGGCTGGGGATTATGGGGGTTTGGAATGGATGGCAACCCCCCCTCCCCACTTGGCTGGGGAGTCCTGGTGCAGCAGCTCATTGGCCAAGCTTGCCTCCAGAAGCTGTGGGGGCTCTCCATCACTGGAGTCCCAGAGTTGCTTTGGACTTTCAGGCAATTGGACTTTTCTTTCTTTCTTTCTTTCTTTCTTTCTTTCTTTCTTTCTTTCTTTCTTTCTTTCTTTCTTTCTTTCTTTCTTTCTTTCTTTCTTTCTTTCTTTCTTTCCCCCCTCTCTCTTTTCCTTCCTTCCTTCCTTCCTTCCTTCCTCCCTCCCTCCCTCCCTCTCTCTCTCTTTCTTTCTTTCTTGATTTTTGGGGTTTGATGAAATTTAAGGGCCTATCTTTGTAAATTAAGCCTTCCTCCCTCCCTCCCTCCCTCCTATCTTCTCTCTCTCTCTCTCACTTCCTTCCTTCCTTCCTTCCTTCCTTCCTTCCTTCCTTCCTTCCTTCCTTCTATCTTCTCTCTCTTTCTCTCTCCCTCTTTCTTTCTTTCTTTCTTTCTTTCTTTCTTTCTTTCTTTCTTTCTTTCTTTCTTTCTTTCTGTCTTTCGTTTGTCAAGCATGTATGAGAAAACAAGTATAAGTATAAACATAACATATAAACATATAAATGGGGATATTAGGACAGGGATGGTAGGCACGCTGGTACACTTATGCACGCCCCATTACAGACCTCTTAGGAATGGGATGAGGTCCACAGTAGACTAAGGGTGAAATTTTGGGGGTTTGAGGATATAACAACAGAGTCAGGTAGTGCATTCCAAGCATTGACCACTCTCTTGTTGAAGTCGTATTTTCTGCAATAGAGTTTGAAGTAGTTTACCTTAAGTTTGTATTTATTGTTTGCCCGTGCATTATTGCGGTTGAAGCTGAAGAAGTTGTTGAAAGGTAGGACCTCTTCTTGGGCTTTCTTGTTTTTTCTGTTGAAGACGTTTCGCTTCTCATCCAAGAAGCTTCTTCAGCTCTTGACAGGATGGTGGGGAATGGAAGGATTTATGTTCCTTGCAGACAGCTGGTCATTTGCATCCTTTAGAGGGAAAGTTTATCTGTGTCCTCAGGGTCACCTGAGTGGTGCAAATGGTTCCTGTAGTCTGCAATTTCCCCTCTGAAAATCCATTCCTACTCCCACACCATTCAAAAGGTGTTCATCCCAAATTGCATAGCTAAAAGTCCATAGAGATTCTCAGGTCATGGTTGTCCCATGACCTGGATTGTCCCAAATGGTTGTCCCAAATGACCAGCTCTACAAGGAATATAAATCCTTCCATTCCTCAGTATCCTGTCAGAGTTGAAGAAGCTTCTTGGATTAGGAGCGAAACGTCTTCAAAAGAAAAAACAAGAAAGTCCAGTTGCCTCCTGAAAAAAAGCACCTTGGGGACAGGCACACAGAAGTTTCTTGAGGATGGGCTCCAGCACGAATCTGAAAGCTCAGAAGACTAAATCTAAAAGTCTGCAGAGATTCTCCGTCATCCAGGTCATGGTTGTCCCAATGGTGCGTTTTTCAGGGTTTTTATTTTTTTGTAAGCTGCCCAGAGAGTGAGTGGGCAGTCATAAAAAATTCTTCAATAAATAAATAATATTATATATATTATGTATATTATAGTATTATAATGTATATATACTATATTACAATATACTGCAATATAATATACTACAATATCCTACACTATATACTATACTATACTATACTATACTATACTATACTATACTATACTATACTATACTATACTATACATAATTATAATGTAATTTAAAATAATATATAATATAAAATAATATGATATAAATAATATAGTATGTAATATATGTAATATAATAATGTAATATAATAAATCTAATATAATAATACAATACAATACAATACAATTAATATAATAATACAATACAGTACAATACAATACAATACAATACAATACAATACAATACAATACAATACAATACAGTACATCATGACTTGGGTGTTGCAGTCTGGTCTGCCTTGAAGGGCTGATCAGGATTAGCCACTGCAGGATGTAAGAGTTGCAGGTGACCTCAAACCAGCCAGTTATACTTCATTCAGTAATCATGGCTTAGCATAAGGGTTGAATCCAGACAGTGCTACCAGGAAGTGCTGATTGCACTTGAATGTCAAACTGGCAACCCTGCCAAGCTCTGCCATGATCAGCTGGTTGTAAGACATCTTTTTTGGGGGGCCAAAACTGTAGCAGTTTTTAACAACAACTTTTGTGTACCAACAAGGTGCTCTGTGTTGTTGTTTTTTTCTTGCAGCAATCCATGTTCTTATATATGAGTCTCGATGGCTCCCTGAGCATTAGCAGCAAATCTAGCTATCCGCAGTTTTGGCTCAGGGGAATAACCCTGGTGGAGATTTCACCGTATTGCCATGAACCCCCAGCCTCTTACTACATTTGGGTGCTGTTCGCTTTAAATCAGTGTTTCTCAAATTTGCCAGCTTTACGATGTGAGGACTTAAACTTCTGGAATTCTCCAGCCAGCAAGTCCAGGAGAATTGCCAAAGTTGTGAAACACAGCAAATTGAGCACAACGGTGACCAAACATAGTACAGTACAGGGAGTCCTTAACATACGACAATTAGGGCCAGAATTAATGTTACTAAGCAAGGCAGTTAAATGAATCATGCCCAGTTTTATGGCCCTTTTTGCTACCGTTAAGCCAATCACTGTACTCAAGTTTGGATCATTCTGATGGTCATAAGTTCAAAGACCGGTCATAAATAACGTTTTTTCAATACCATTGTAACTTTAAATGGTGATTAAATGAATGATTGTTAAGTCGACAACCTGTATATACACCTGAATAAAAATAACCTGACTTGTTTAAGTGGGATCTCTTTCATTGTGTAAGTTTTATAAAGATTTAAGGCTTGTGGCACTTGTTAAAATACACTTACAGACTTTGCAGTGGTAACTGTTGCTGTTTTCCACAAATATAAAGATCTTATAGAAACAAAAGCTAGGTTTGTTTTCAGCTATGAAAACTTGTAAACAGTGGGCTGCAGGCTAAGTGGGTTATTTTAGTTGTTTATTATGTTCTGTGTCTGAATATGTTGCATTTTTTCCCCATTTTGTGTCACTTTGGTGTGGAAATTCCTATGGCTGTGGACCCCAATAAGTTACTTTTGTAATCATTCCACCTAGGAAGCATCTTAAACTGCTTTGGCCAGTCTCTCTTTCTTAACTGCACTCATGCCCTAGTCCCGTGATGGCAAACCTATGGCACGCGTGCCACCTCTCTGCGGGCATGCGAGCCATCGCCCAGCTTAGCTCCACCCAGCATGCGTGTGTGCCTCCCGCTGGCCAGTTGATTTTTGGGTCTCTGCCATGCATGTGCGGGGGACGGGGCGCATGCGGGAGATGTGCACGCATGTGCAGGGGGCGAGGGGTCATGCTCGCATACGCGGGGGGAGTGCAGGACCCCCCGTGGCCCGTTTCAGGCCTAGCAGGCCTCCCTGGAGCCTCCTGGGACCAAAAAGAGGCCGCAGAGGGGGTTGCCGCACCCCCCTGCCCTGTTTCGGGCCTAGCAGGCCTCCCTGAGCCTCCTGGGACCAAAAATGGGCTACAGAGGGGATTGCCACATACCCCTGCCCTGTTTTGGGCCTAGCAGGCCTCCCTGCAGCCTCCTGGGACCAAAAACAGGTCACACGAACATTTGTGGGGGGAGCGTGGGGGGATCGCGCATGCATGTGCAGGGGGGCTGAGGGACGCAGGGGTCTCGCGTGCATGCACGTGGGGTAGGGGCAGAGGGGGGGGGTTCCTGTGCGCATTGCATTATGGATGTAGACACGTGCACATGCTGTTGCCTGCACACATTCGCACTTTCAGCATGCAGTGACAAAAAGGTTCATCATCACTACCCTAGTCACTCCCTGCCTTGACTATTGCAACACACTCTACATGGGGCTGCCCTTGAAGAGCATCCAGAAACTCCAGTTGGTGCAAAATGCAGCAGCTCACATGATTTTGTGTAGACCTCGGTGTGCACATGTATTACCTCTCCTGCGGGAGCTATATTGGTTGCTGATTTACTTCCCAGTGTAATTCAAGATGCTAGTTGTCACCTTTAAAGCCCTTCATGGCTTTGGACCAGGTTATCTGAGGGATCTTCTCTTACCGGTATTCCCACCTGAGCAGGGAGGCAAGGAATGTTGCGGATCTCATCCCCTAGGGAGTTAACACCTGGTGGGACCCAGAAGAAGGGCCTTCTCTGTGGTGGCTCCCTCTCTCTGGAACATCATCTCCCCAGAGATTAGAATGGCCCCCCACTCTAATACTCTTCCGGAAGGCACTGAAAACATCGTTCTGCCAGCAGGCCTGGGGAACCCAGAGTGGGATGGAGCCCATTAAATGGCTTGTGTGATGTGTTGTCGCTGGGTATATATATATCTATATAATATATATATTACAAACTACTCTAAAAATACGAGTTCCAGGTATATTAGTAAAAAAAGAAACAGACATACTGAACTCCGGAACTTAAGATTTTAAAATTTTAAAAGAATTAAAATTTTATTTAACTAAGCTTTCGTCAGCTATCAGAGTATTAAACTACCATTACAGAGATCTCTGCCTTTATATGCCATTAATCAATTTAGCCCTTGCGCGTTTAATAGGCCCTTCCAGCAACCTCCCTCTTGTAATCAGCTGTGTTGTTTTTGCTGTCGTCACGCTGGATGATGGAGGCTTAATTCCTACTGTTTCCTCCTTTCTAGCTTGCTTATCAGTGGTGGGGTGATGTTAGCCTGTCAACTATTGCACCTGTCAGCTATTGCAAATTGCAATATATATGTGTGTGTGTGTGTGTGTGTGTGTGTGTGTGTATGATTCTTGGGATAAAAATGGGAAACTAAATTAATTTTTTTTGCTAATATGATTTATTGGATTAGGGATTTTCTGTCTTCACTGTGAGTTGTATTGTGTTGGGGCAGAGGTGGATTCTACTTACCTTTACTACTGGTTCGCAGCGAGGCTGTGCGCGTGCTCTTCTGCGCATGCGCAGAAGCGTTTTGGTGGCGTCGGAGTCGGTGGGCAGGGCCTCCTGCTGGTTTTACTATCGGTTCTATAGAACCGGTGCGAACCGGGGGCAACCCACCACTGCGTTGGGAGTGTGTGCACTGAGGGAGCTCAACCAATCTCATTGTATATATGTTGTACGCTGACAATAAAGATTTGAAATTTGAAATTTAATCACTGGATGGGTGTCCTGTGCCTTTTAGAGGAATGCTTAAAACAGGATCATGTTGTCAGTACCAGAATTTTTCTACCTGTGGCTCAGAGATTGTCTCTGTAAGAGCCCACAGGTGGTCCTGGAAGGAAATGCAGTTAACACCCAGAAATACAGGTAGTCCTGGACTTAGGATCTCAACTGAGCCCAAAATTTACAGTGCGTGAAATATTTGTTAAGGGAGTCATGACATTTCTTGCCACAATTGAATCCCTGCAATTGTTAAGTTAGTTAACATGGTTGTTAAATGAATTTGGCTTCCCCATTGCCTTTGCTTGTCAGAGGTTTGCAAACATGACCTCGGGACATGGCAACCGTCATAAACATGAGTCAGTTGCCAAGCATCTGAATTTTGATCACACGACCCCAGGGATGCTGCAATGGTCATAAGTGTGAAAATGGTCATAAGTCACTTTTTTCAGTGCCGTTATAACTTTGAACGGTCATTAAACAAACTGTTGTAAGTTGAGGACTACCAGTAATGGTTTCACAGCTACGTTTCCTACAGGTGTAACATTGAAACTTTCCCAGAGATGGAAAACCTGCATGGATTTATTCGGGTGATGGAAACTTTATATTCTTTCTTGCCTTTTAAATAAGCTTTGGTTCGTGGCCTGAAATAACTTTTTTCTTCCGATCAGATTTGTGGTGCAGTCAATTTGAACCTGAAGGCATTTTTCTCTCTGTGTGTGTCTAAAATATGATTTGGTTTTCACGGCAAGCATTGTTGACTCTTGGGTTTTTTTTCCTCCCAGTGGTTTGATCTTCAAATGTAAGTTAAGGTGGTTTCCCCCCCACATTTTATGTTTTAAAAAAGAGCAGAGAAGGAAGGAGTGTGTGGCAGGAACGTTTTGCATTTCGCGTCGTTGAATCTTTACGGAGCATGGAGAATGTGATCCTTTCCTTCCTCTCCCCTGACAGATTGAAGCTGGGGTAGGAAGCACCAGAGTGGGGACAGGTCCAAGCCTGCCCATCAGAGCGTCCTGGAATTTTCAGGTAGCCCTCGATTTATGACCACAGTTGAGCCCAAAACTTATGTTGCTAAGTGAGACATTTGTTAAGCGACTTTTGCCCCATTTTATGATTTTCCTTGCCATAGTTGTTAAGTGAATCGCTGCAAGTTGTTGAGCGAGCGACCTGGTTGTTAAGTGGATTTGGTTTCCCCATTGATTTTGCTTTGTCAGAAGGTCGCAAAAGGGGATCGCATGTCCCTGGGGCGCAGCAGCCGTCAGAAATACGAACCAGTTTCCAAGCATCTGAATTTTAATCATGTGAATCGTAAGTGTGGAAAACGGTCATACCAAGTCATTTTTTTCAGGGCTGTTGTAGCTGTGAGCAGTCACTAAACAAGGTGTTGTAAGTCGAGAACTACCTGCAGTGCTCATTGGGAGAATGTCAAGGCTTAAGAGGGGCGAGGCTCTTTCTCCTGAAGTCCCCCTGCCCAGAGAAACATGAACCAGGAGGGAAGTGTCAGGTTGGGAAGACAGTTTCACCAGGAAATAAAGAAAGAACTGAAGAGTATAGGGCAGGGATTGCGAACCTATGGCACGTGCACCCGAAGTGGCACACAGAGCCATGTCGCGTGGCATGCCAGCCGTCGCCACAGCCCAGCTCCACTGTACATGCACACATGCCTCCCATCGGCCAGCTGGTCTTCAGGTCTCTGCTGTGCATGCGTGGGGGGCGTGGTGTATGTGGGGGACGCATGCAGGGCGCATGCATGGGGGGTGCTCACATTGCATTTTGGGGGGTTGGTACATGCATACCCCCCGTGCCCCGTTTTGGGCCTGTAAAGCCTCCTGCACTAACCTGGAAGCCAAAATGGGGCCTGGGGGCGGGGCATGGCTCATCTGTATTTTAAAACAGAAAACTACCTTTAGAAAGATTTTTACTCCAAAAGCATTTTATTAAAATAAATTTGATAAAAATAAAAAGTCTGATTTAAATAAAAAAAGTCCGATTTAAATAAAAAAAAATCTGACTTTTTAAAAAAAATATCATCGATTTTTATTCACATCCTTCAGGTCTTTTCCCTGAAACAATGCCATCTCATGGGACCCAGGATGCAGGCCTTCTCTGTGGTGGCCCCTGCTTTCTGGAATGATCTCTTCCCCTAAGACAGGGGTCTGCAACCTTAAACACTGAAGGAGCCATTTGGACCAGTTTCCCACCGAAAAGAAAACACCGGGAGCCACGAAACCCTTCCCGTGTCTGACTATTTTTTGAGCGGCCACAAAACTAGCATATGTAGTTGAATTAAATGTTCTGTTTTCTTCTGAAACTTTTCTTTTCTTGGATTTAACCATGGTTGGCCTAACGGAGGTTGAAAAGCTCAATAAACCGCGTGCCGGCAGGTGTCATACATTGGCAATTGTGACGCATATTTTGAGTGACAGGGAGCTGCAGCAGAGGGATGAAAGAGCCACATGCAGCTCCAGAGCTGCAGGTTGCTGACCCCTGCCCTAAGATATGGCAAGTCCCAATCCAGTTGGCTTTCGGAAGATCTATGAAAACTTGGCTTTTTCCTCCGGCCCTGGGCCCTGGATAATTGTAGTTCCCTTCTGCAGAGGAGGAATATGAAAATGAGTTCCTGGTTGCCCAGTAATGTTTTGGATTGTAATGTGGATTTTTTAAGCTTCTGTACTTCGGCAGCTCCCCCAAATGCTGGAGTTGCAATGTTGGGCAGCCATATCAGTTGTTTGAAGGAATTAATTCCACCAATGGGCTGCTGGAAAGAATCATGCCCTTTGAATGAAAAACAGAGGACTTTCGGCTAATTTTTTTACCTCACTAAAAATATTGTCATGACTGCTATCTGCCCTTAGATTTGGAGGAAGGCGAGATCAATTTGGATGAAGCTTTTATCCTCTTAGACCTCATTTATCCGATTAGATCTTGTTAAGAGGCACGCGATCTGCCTTCCACCTTTTTACCTCAATATTTTATTTATTCCCGAGGTTGCTTCTTGTTATTTTGGAAGAAAGACTTGGTGTCAGCATTGAAGTTTCTTTTGTGTAACCTGCATGTAAATACAATGTACACACTTTTTTTTTTCCCTTACCCATTTTGGCAATGTGTATTTTTCCCTAATTTGCTGTTCTCTTGTTTATGTTTGCACTTAAGCCTGGGGTCTAATTTGGACATTTTTGCAGCTGATGAGCAGTTTAGACGGGTAGGGCAGCAATTTTGAGGTAGGTTTTGATTGCCACTTGCAAGAAAATCTCCTTAGCAAATTGCCATGTTAATCAAAGTTAATTAGGTTGTGGAAGACATGACCCCCCTCTGCCATACCAAGGAAGTGAATTTTTATTTTTAAACAAGATGATTTTGAAGGAATTGAAATGAAGGAAGGTCCTGGGTTCAGTCGGATACCTTATGATGGGATGGCCAAAGGTTCCACATGGACAAGTGATGACGTTTCTAATATGAACAGATTACAGATGTCTCATTTCTTCTCCAAGGCTTATTGGCTGCTGATGGGGGTATGTTTTTAGTTGTTCTCCATTAAAAAAAACCTGCAAGTAACCACAGTTTGATTTCTCATGGGGTGCCAGTAAACCTAGCCCTGAGATATTTGAGAGGCCACAAAAGCTGAGTTCAGAGCTTTCATGCAGCCTCTTTGTTATTTATCCCTGCTTTTGATGACAGTTTTTTATTTATTCAGGCAGAAGATTTTAACTGATGCATTCAGGCAACCCTTCTTCCAAACTTAATTCAAGTGTGTGATTGTATATGTTCTCTTTATATGACTTCCTATAGCTTTTATCTATCTATCTATCTATCTATCTATCTATCTATCTATCTATCTGTCTACATATGTATACATATGTGTGTATCTGTATCTGTATGTATTGGGTCAGTTTAAAAGGGTAACCTGGTTAACGTAATTGATCACCTAAAGCAAATGGTACAATTATTGGATTGATTATAAGCATACTGATATGGGACTGTAAGAGTCAGTTTGGTGTAGTGGTTAAGGTACCAGGCTAGAAGTTGGAAAGTTGTGAATTCTAGTCTTTAGTTAGACTTGGAAGCCAGCTAGATCAGGGTTCACCAACCTTTTGGACCTCGGGGACCACTAAATTCATGATTTTAAATCCCGTGGACCACTAATATGATCTGCCTAATGACTGGTTGGGTGGGTGTGGCTAAGTGGCCATATGACCGGGTGGGTGTGGCCAACTCAATGTCACTCATATCAAGGAGTGCCTTGCCAGACTCTACTTGCCCCTCCCCTCCCAGCCACTCCTTGCCTCCCTGCCCAGGCTCCTTAGGGCCCCAACAGGAAGCAGTTGTTGGATCTAAGCAGCCACCATGAGAAAGAGTTGGCAAAACAGCTCAGTTCAAATTGGATCTGACCAAGAAGGAGGCTCAGCCGAAGCACCTCACTGAGGACTAGGAGCATAGGCTTTCCAAGCAGAGGGAAGACCTGCAGGACTGCAAGGCCAGGTACCAGGTACGCCTGGAGGCTCAGTGGGCTGAGATGGTCAGCCAGTTCCAGGCCATGATGCAGTCCCACTGGAACGAGGCCCTTCGGCTCTTCGCCATCAGTGGCACTTTCCTCCCGCCTTTGCCCAAAGCCCTGCACCAGGAGGCCGAAGCAGACCCCAAGTCGGAATTTCTGCCCCCCTCTGACCCACACAAAAAGACCCTGAAGGGGGAGATTCTCTGCAGCAACACAAAAGTTCATTGCGCGTGTCTGGCCCAGGGGCCGTAGTTTGAGGACCCCTGATTTAGTGCAATATAAAAAATGCAAATAATTTTTCTGCAGGCCGCCAAAATGTTCTTTTGGCGGCCCGCAGTTGGTGACCGCTGAGCTAGATGACCTTGAGCCAGTCCCTCTCCTTCAGCCCTAAGAAGGCAAGGACAAAGCAATTCTAAAAGTCTTGGCAATCTACAGATTGGACTGCATAATAAAATCCAATCTATGATTTACATACATCAAGTGCTCTTCTCACCTGTATATTCTCACCTGGGCCTTATCTAATGGGGACTTCCCCATTAAGGAGGTGAGGTGGACCTCTACAAAGGTAAAGCTTTTTATATGATGGCACCCCACATATGAAATGTCTTTGCCAGAGGCTCATGTGGTCCCCATATTCGCATCATTTTAGCACTGTATTCCCAGGTTTTTAAACAAGCTTTTTAATTGTCTTTAATTGGTGTCATTTTAGATTTTGAAAGTCTCTCTTGCTGCTGCTAGTTTATATGGTGTTTTCATTTTTCATTTCATTTTATTTTATTTTACTTATATAAGTTTTTACTCAAATGATACCTTTTAGAGCGTTTGATTGTAAACCGTCTCAAGAATTTGGGCAACTGGGTGGTTTAATTTTTTTTTTATAAACAATAAAAGTAAATACTGTACCTATATCACGGTTGGATTGCCACAATACAGAGTCACACCTGAATGAACCACATGCTTGCCTTTCTCTTGATTTTTGTCTGCAGCATGGGAGGTTCATCCTCTCAGGTAGATGGGGCCCAAACTATAACTAGACTTAAAGGTAAGACCAATGCCTTGGTTTTGGGTCGGATTCACGCATTATGCTAAGCCATGATTTAGATTTGATTTAGGTTACAGCAGTGGTGAAATGTAAAATTTGTTACGACCGGTTCTGTGGGCGTGGCTTGGTGGTGGTGGGGGTAATGTGACTGGGCGGGCGTGGCTAACTTTTTTTTTTTTTAACTTTTAAAAGCATTTTTTCTACAACCTCTTCAGCCGAAGAGGTTGCAGAAAAAAATGCTTTTAAAAGCCTCTGACGATCCCAGCTGAGCCGCACGATCATCAGAGGCTTTTTAAAAAACTTTTAAAAGCATTTTTTCAGCCGAAGAGGTTGTAGAAAAAATGCTTTTAAAAGTAAAAAAAAAGCCTCTTATGATTGCATGGCTCAGCTGGGCATGGGGGGGGGCGCAGGGATTTTTGCTACCGGTTCTCTGAACCACCCGCCTCCATCACTACTGGATCGGGTGATCCGGTCTGAACCGGGAGCATTTCACCCCTGGGTTACAGGACCTCACCTGTTGTGTTTTGCAAACTACAGTTGATGGCTTTGCATGTTCTGTGAACAATTATGATTTTTTTCAATAACCATGGTTAAATAAAGTGTCATTTTATCTGATAATCCAAACAAGATCGGTAAGTAGTACGTTGTAACGATAAATGAAATAGAGAACTGAAGATTTCAGAAAGTCCCAAAAAGTTACCTGCTCGGAAGACATTCCTGCATTTCCTGCTTTCAGTCAAGATAATTTAAAGGTAAAGACAGAATTGTAAAGCTGGATATGGGTTCAAAAATTACCATTTACCAAGGCATGAAATCTGTACCCTTACCCCTAAGCAATCCATAATCTTGATTAATTTCATAGTGGATGCAAAGTTGACTTGATCTTTGGTGGGGTTCAGCAAAGAAAGCATGACTTCTTGACTTCTCAACACTTTTTGAGGCCACAAACTATGATCTCCATCCAATAATAGGAGGAATTTGCTTTATCCTTGTCTCTCAGGTAGGTTTCTGATGGTTTTCTGTTGGAGATGATTGGCTTCCGTTGCTTCTCAAAATGGGAGCTTTTTGGTGGCATCCTCCACAAGTCTATTGCATCTTTGGTATTTCTCAATATCTGTATGGAATTGTTGGGGCAAATTTTCAGACCTGGAGTAAGATGCTGCTATTATGTTGATGGCAGCCAGATCTTTTTCTCCATTGACATCCTTACAGTGTGGCTCCCTTGAGTGCCTGTTTGCAGGCATTGATGTTTGGATGGAGCTGGTGATTGAAACCAAGCCTATACAAGACAGATGTGTTTGTTTCAGGGGTCACAATTCCAGAGAGGAGACAGACATTTGGTTTCCAACTTGAGCCAGCTGTGTCATTGATACAATCACAGTGGGACTAGGACTAGGACTAGGACTAGGACTAGGACTACTAAGACTAAGACTAAGACTAAGACTAAGACTAAGACTAAGACTAAGACTAAGACTAAGACTAAGACTAAGACTAAGACTAAGACTAAGACGGAATTGGATGACCTACAAGGTTCCTTTCAATTCTGTTATTCTATGTTGTTCAATTCCTACAGAGGTTCTACTGTTCAAACGTAGCTTGTTAATTTTTTGGATTCCTCCTCAACTATTGTTGTTGTTCCTTCCAGCTGTTGCCTTTCTGGTTGCCTACCATCAAAACAAAGCCCTTATTGGTGATCGAGGGCTTCTGCCATGCAAGCTGTACTTGGAGAGTGTGAAGCGCCATTTTAAGGGCAGAATAAACATGGAGACTTTAAGCTATGCCCCAACTCTGATCTGGTTCTTGGATTGGTCCAGTATGGACAGCATCCTTGATGCCTTCGCTCTCATTGGTTTGGCCATCTCGGCATTTGTCCTGGTCACTGGATGTGCCAACATGATTCTCATGACTGCTGTGTGGATCATCTACCTCTCCTTAATTAACGTGGGACAGATCTGGTAAGCCCTATTGTTTCTTATTTTTCTGCTTTAGAATAGCAGTAGCCTTAACAGACTTGTATACCTCCCCTTTGTGCTTTATAGCCCTCTCCAGGGGGTTTACAGAGTCAGCCTCTTGTCCCCCAACAATCTGGGTCCTCATTTTACCGACCTTGGAAGGATGGATGAGTCAACCTTGAGCCGGTCAGGATCGAACTCCAGATTGTGGGCAGACTCAGCCTGCAATGCTGCATTCTAACCACTGGGTCACCACAGATTCTGGAGAGTTGGCAAATTTCTCTGATGTGATATCCCCGTTTCCCTTCCTACCTTTAATTGTTTTAGATTTAGTTTGAATTTAAGTGGGAGAGCCAGTTTGGTGTAGTGGTTAAACGTGTAGTGTTTCTACCCACCAAGGTAGAAATAGAAGGTTGGGCATGAAGCCAGTTGGTGACCTTGGGCCAGGGGTTAAATCCTACCGGTTCGGACCGGTTCAGGCAAACCGCCAGGGATTTTGGGCGTCAGTTCGCCAAACTGGTAGTAATCATCCTCCTTGGCCCCACCCACGGCTGGCTGGTCGCCACTCATCTCATCCGGCCGCTCGATATTCCACAGAATTCAATGTTAAATGCAGCAGAGAGAATGCTAACTTTTCTCCCTCCATTCAGAACGGAGATGCTGCAGGCTGTCCCTTTAAGATAGTCCCCAGGCAGGAGGAGGCCAGGAGGGAACCATAAAGGGAGCAGCAACTCCCTTAGCATTCTCTCTGCTGCATTTAACATTAACATTGAATTTCACCCCTGCCTTGGGCCAGTCACTTTCTCTCAGGAAAGACGCAATGGCAAACCATTTCTGAAAAATCTTGCCAAGGAAACTGCAGGGACTTGTCCAGGCATTCTTTGGGAATCAGACACAATTGAAAAAAAAACCCAAAAACCTGAAATAGGAAGCTGATAGGTTGCAAAGCAACAGTTTCCATCTGAACCTGGGTATAAAGGCCTTTGAAATTCTCTCCTTGGACCTCTTCTTCCTCTGACCAAAAGCCAGAAGAAGAAACACAAAGTCCATCAGGCTGTTATGGTGGCTGCCCAGACTCTCCCTTGCTCAAATCTGTGAGCAGAGAATATGGGCAAGCCATTTAAATGAGTTTTTCCCCCCCAGGGGAAGGAGAGATTCTCCAATTAATTTCTCAAAGCTTGCCCTTCTCAAAGGGCAAGGCTCTTGGACATTTCTTCTGAGACCATCTCTTGAGAAGCAAAGAAGATGGGGAGAGCGATCTCAGGAAGGTGTCCTGAAACTTTTCACCCTAGCAGGAAATTTGCTGTAGAAGACCTTTGAGTAAATCCGAATGATAGAACAAAATAGAACTTATATGTTTCTTAATTTTATCCTGGCTTTTTGTTCAGGAGGTGGACTATCTAGCACTGCGTTTTTATTTTTAAAAAAAGGTGGACTGAGAGTTGCTGGCTTGCATAGGTGACATTGTATTTGTATAATATTTATATTATAAATATACTAACATTTAAATATATTTGTATAATGTATATATGGGATGAGAGCGAATATTTGACTCGAACTCATACCTAGAGGTTCTGTGGTCAAGGAAGGACTTGAATGTCTACGGAGATTCTCAGTCATCCAGGTCATGGTTGTCTCAAAAGTGCTTTTTCAAAAGGCAACTGGATTTTATTTTTCCTTGAAGACATTTTGCATCTCATCCAAGAAGCTTCTTCAGTTCTGACTGAAGAAATGAAGAAGCTTCTTGGATGAAACGTCTTCTAGGAGAAACAAAATCCAGTTGCCTTTTGAAAAAAAGCACCTTTGGACGGGACTTGAATCCAGATCTCCCCTCTTCAGGGGTGGGCTGCTGAGGGTTCGCAGGGGTTCGGGAGAACCACTAGCTAAGATTCTGTGCAGTTCGGAGAACCCCCAAATCCCACTCTTGGCTGGCCCCGCCCAACCCCTCCCCTCCCAGGAGTCTCCACCCAACCCATTTTGGATGCAGGTAAGTACAGGGCATGCACAGAGGCTCAGGGAGGACGAAAAACAGGCCTACTGGAAGTTCGGGCCTCCAGAGGGCCTCCAGAGCCTGGGGAGGCTGTTTTCATCCTCCCAGTGGCTCGAGGAAATCCTCCAGAGCCCAGGGAGGGCAAAAACGCCCCACACCATGGTGCAGGAGGCTGACTAGGCCACGCCCACCATGGCCACGCCAACCCAGCAACTGGGCAGAGAACCCCTTGCTAAAATTTTTGAAGTCCACCCCTGCCCCTCTTCCAACACCTTCCCCACTACTCCCCATTGGCTCTTTGTTCAGCAACTCTTTTGAGACATTTCTATTTCCAGGGAAGCTTCTATTCTCTCCACCAGTTGCATTTATGGTAAACTTCTCAATACCAGTGAGCAGCCTAGGAATATTCTGAGCAGTTTGCCTTTCAGTAAATCCAGTAAAACTTCATGACTGACTAAGCCCACTGCGGAGGAAATTTTGTGGTGCCAAAATTCCTGTTGGCTTACTGGCTTGGACCAATTGTCTGATCTGGTTCTAAAGAACCTTCGAAAGAATTGGAAGGAGAACACAGCTAAGAAAAGAAGAGGGGTTGCTTTCCTAGAAAAAGGGGGCAGTGGGTGGTTTTCAGCGAAAAGGTCTTAGCAACGTGCAAAAGAATTCAAAGTTGTGATGTAATGCAGGATTTGAGGATTTTCAAGTTACAGCTTGGAATGTCGGAGGGTTTGCTGCATTTCTCAGATACGTCTTCCTATAAACATGAGGATGTTTATTACATAGGAAATCAAGAAACGCCCTTCTGCATTGCAAAAACCAGTTTATAAATGTGAAGGCATAGGAGCTTCGGCTGTTCTCCTGGATGGGGAAGTGAAATGCCCTGAGTGAGTCACATCTTCCATAGAACTGATAGGCGCATCAAGCTCTTCCGTGGAGGGAGCAGCTTCTGAACAGAGAGTGTTACGCTCCCTTGACTGACTGCTGTGCACACTTGCTCTCCCAAACGGAGCTGAGTGTGTTGCTTGCAACCTTCTTTCTCGCGTGACATCTTTTGAAAAGCAGCTCCTTTCGTGCACACGGTTCACTCTAGCGCTGTGGGGTTTTTTTTTTTTTTTTTTAGAAATTGCTTTGGATATTTGAGACCGGATTGTTAGGCTAAGGTTACTTGGGGTAACCGCTCCCCTGCTCTGTTTGTGCAAAGTGGACGGAGTCAGGGTTAGACCAGGTAACTTATGGCAACTGGTAGCTTTAATGAGCAAGAGTTCATGGCAGTTTGATCAAGGGTGATGATAAGACAAGGAAGAGAAATTTCTCTTTTACCCCACTCTCCATTTATCTTCATTTTAGTGATAGCACAATATGGGAAAGAGCTGTGTGAAAGGATCCTGTTCCAGAGATTATTTGGTTGTGGTTATATTCGGTGTTCGTTTTTAAAAATAATTTAAATTCCCGGCAAGGGGTTAAGACTGTGTCATTATTGTTGTGTTTACACGGCAATGACAGTTGCTTAGAGAGATGGTTGTGGATGATGCAAATGGGACTTTGGGGTGACCATTAGTACAGTTTCCCCCTCCCCCCATCCTGATTGTAAACTCCAGTGGAAGTTGGACCTGTGGGTGGGTGGGTAGGTTCTAGGGAGAAATAATTTTACTTTTATCTTCCACAGTAGCTGGATATTCCCATGTTTGTTTTCTTTGAAAGCCCTTCTGACGAATCCTCTTGAGCCAGTTGTGCCTGATTCTTGAAATTGAAGTTTAGGAAAGTAAAGACCCTTGAGAGAAGCTTGACCCATGCTGACCACATGAAATAAAAGTTTTCCTTTTCCCAGGACATGTTTTGAAGTCCCAAAGTACCTCAGTGACTTTAGAAAGACTCATCCGGCGAGGTGGCAGCTCTCAAGCTGGTCTTGAAAAGTTAAGTGAGGTTTAGTCCAGCAGGGTCCTCGACGTAAGACTGATTATTCATTTAATGACCGATCAAAGTTACAATAGTGCTGAAAAAAATCCAGTCCAGTTAA
This sequence comes from Pantherophis guttatus, assembly GCF_059756535.1. Taxonomy (NCBI): domain Eukaryota; kingdom Metazoa; phylum Chordata; class Lepidosauria; order Squamata; family Colubridae; genus Pantherophis; species Pantherophis guttatus. The sequence continues at coordinate 4,500,036 of NC_142076.1, forward strand.
CAATCGGCCTAACCACCAACATGACTGCAATTCCGGCACTTGGCAGCTAGGTTGCATATACAGGTGGTTCTCGACTTACGGCCACAATTGAACCCAGAATTTCTCTTGTTATGTGAGACATTTGTTGAGTGAATTTTTGGGTCATTTTATGACCTTTCTTGCCACAGTTGTTAAGGGAATCACTGCCGTTTTTTTTTTTTAATTTTTCTTGTTGTAAATTGTAATATTTAATAAAATTACTTATTAAGGTGCAGTAGAGGCCATAACAGAGAAAGGTGAATTGGCCAAGATTACATTGTTTTATTAGTGGCACCTGGAGTGGAGAAGAAGTAGCTTTTAGAGAGAAAACTGTGAAGATGCAGTACAGGTAGTCCTTGACTTACAACCACAATTGAGCCCAAAATTTCTGTTGTTAAGCGAAACATTTGTTGAATGAGTTTTGTCCCATTTTACGACCTTTCTTGCCACGGTTGTTAAGTGAATTACTGCAGTTGACAAGTTAAGGTTGTTATATGAATCTGGCTTCCCCATTGACTTTCCTTGTTAGGAGGTCGCAAAAGGGACCCTGCAACCGTCATAAGTATGATTTCATTGTCAAGCATATGAATTTTGATCATGGGACCATGGGGAAGTTGCAACAGTCGTGGGAAAAATGGTCATAAGTCACTTTTTTCAGTGCCGTTGTAACTTGGAATGGTCACTAAACGAACTGTTGTAAGTCGAGGACTATCTGTATTCTAGAACAGGGGTCTTCAACCTTGGCCACTTTAAGACTTGTGGACTTGTGGACTTCAACTCCCAGCTTTGCTGGCTGAGGAACTCTGGGAGTTGAAGTCCACAAGTCTTAAAGTGGCCAAGGTTGGAGACCCCTGTTCTAGAAATCTTCCTTCTGGTTAGTGGTCACGGTGCACGAGCTGCTTTTCATTTTTGTTTTTAAGCCACAAGTCTACTGTTTCTGCTCATGATGTATCTGTTTACCTTGGTTCTCCTGCTCCTTAGATCCTCTTGTCAATCCTTTTGCAGGCTTATCTTGGATCACTTTCTCCAAACTTCCTCTCCCTTTGGCTAGACTCTGCCACCCACTCTGCTCACGGAAAGAGATCCAAGCCGGGGGAGACCCATCTCTTCTGCGGCTCTGGATGGGTTGGGGAACGGAATGAACCTTCTCTACTCCAAACCAGAAAGAGCCACAGCAAGATCTTGAAGTTGTCCACCCAGTTTGAGCTTCCCTCTTCCCGTGAATTGACCCCACCGTGTCCCTTCCAGAGGAGGAATTCTGGTTTGCTACTGATGTGCTGACCGGAAAGCAAGAGGGGTGGGGGCTCTCACGCAGACAGAAACATCTGGAGAGGTTTTCCTTGGCACCCAAATCCGTGCACCTGGATGGACATCTCAAGTCTTTTGTTTGCTAGCCTGTGCTGTGTCTTCCTTGTTGGAATCAAAACCTTCCGTTGTTGGACGGGCAGCATGAAGTTAGTAATGGGAAGCCAGTTCAAAGGTAGATAAATGGAGCTTCCCCCCTTTCATTTCTGCCAAGTGAGGAGCAATTTATTCTTTTTAAGTCCCTTATTTTAATTTTTAAACCATCTATCTGTTTGTTTTGGGGTAGGAGATTTCAGACACCAAACGCTGTTGATTTCACTGCAAGTTCTTTTCAACTTCCGTCCAACTGGCGAGAGGATGTTGGTGGGATTGTCCTGGTTTTTAATTTTTTAATCCTTCTTCTTTTTTTCCCTGGTCCAAAGGGAGACACTTCTGGTATGGTTGCATTTGTTTCCTTTAAAGGCCCGTCTCTAGCCTACAACTGTTTACATGTCTTCATATTTCCTTCTTCATTGTCTTGTTGTTAGTCGCAAAGTGTGTCCAACCCATCATGACCCCATGGACAACGTTCCTCCAGGCCTTCCTGTCCTCTACCATCCTCTGGAGTCCATTTAAGCTCACGCTGACTGCTTCAGTGACTCCATCAATCCACCTCGTTCTCTGCCGTCCCTTTCTTCTTTTGCCCTCCATCGTTCCCCAGCATTAGGCTCTTCTCCAGGGAGTCCTTCCTTCTCATTAGGTGGCCAAAGCATTTGAGTTTCCTCTTCAGGATCTGGCCTTCTAAAGAGCAGTCAGGGTTGATCTCCTCTAGGACTGACCGGTTGGATTGCCTTGCAGTCCAAGGGACTCACAGAAGTCTTCTCCAGCACCAGAGTTCAAAGGCCTCCATTCTTTGGCGCTCAGCCTTTCTTATGGTCCAACTTTCACAGCCGAACATTGCAACTGGGAAAACCATAGCCTTGACTGTACGCACTTTAGTTGGCAGGGTGATGTCTCTGCTTTTTAGTACGCTCTCTAGATTTGCCACAGCTTTCCTCCCCAGGAGCAAGCATCTTTTAATTTCTAGACTGCAGTTTTTCCCCATCTGCGGTGATCTTGGAGCCCAGGAAAATAAAATCTGCCACTACCTTCATTTCTTCCCCATCTATTTGCCATGAATTGAGAGGGCCGGGTGCCATGATCATGGTCTTCATTGTCTAGCCCAGGGGTCCTCAAACTTGGCAGCTTTAAGACTTGTGGACTTCAACTCCCAGAATTGAATTCAGAATTCAATTCAGAGCTGGGACTTCAACTCCCAGCTCTGCTGGCTGGAGAATTCTGGGACTTGAAGTCCACAAGTCTTAAAGCTACCAAGTTTGAAGACCTCTGGTCTAGCCTACAATATATATATATATATATATTGTATTATATATATATATATATTCATATATATATGAAAATTCCCCATTGCTTTGATCCCCAGAAGGAAAACACTCTCAATGTGCAGAGGGGCTTCTAATTTCCCTTCTCTAGAGTAACATCTTTTGTCTGTCTTGTGGGCCCTAAGAGTCCCCAGGAACTCTGTCTGTAAGCCTCCGTGCCCATCTACTGCAACCACCTGGTGTTATACAAGCCACAAAGTACAAAGGCCCAAGCTGCTCCCTTGAGCAAATAGATTTAGTGAGTTAAAGGAGCTGGAGCACCACAAATATGTCTCAGAAGACATGTTCAGGGAGAAAAGGATATGTTTTAAGATCCTTGGCATGGGAGAGAGGGTGTGAAGTGAGGTTTAGAACTATAGGAGTCAACTAGTAGAAGCTCAGGGTATAAAATTTATTATCTGGTTTCCCAAGGATGTGAATTGGACGTGCACCAAGGATTACTGTAATTTCTAGCTTTTCTGACACAACTTGAAAAACCATCAGGAGACAAAATGGGGTCACACTTACTCTACTCTCACCCTGCGTCCCTGAGAGAATTATGTATTATCTCATACAGTATACGGCCTTATCTGTTATAGGGTAATAATGAATACAGGTAGTCCTTTTTTAGCAATTGCCTCATACAGCAACTTTTTGCAGCAACAACAGTGACAAAAAAATAACTTTGCAACCAATTCTTACATTTATGACCTTCACAGGCAGAGCAAAGGAATGCTGAAAGTTAAGGAAAGCTGAATGTAAGATCATAATCCCAGTCACTTAGTGACCATTTTGTTTAATGATCAGATTAACAGATAACAGATTAACAGAGTTGGAAGGTACCTTGTAGGCAGTGGTGAAATGTAAAATTTGTTACTACCGGTTCTGTGGGCGTGGCTTGGTGGTGGTGGGGGTAATATGACTGAGTGGCCATTTTTTTTTTTTTACTTTTAAAACCATTTTTTCTACAACCTCTTCCACTAAAGAGGTTGTAAAAAAAAATGCTTTTAAAGCCTCTGACGATCCCAGCTGACTTGCCTGATCAGCAGAGGCTTTCTTTTTTTAAAAAAAGCCTCTGATGATCCCAGCTGAGCCGCGTGATGATCAGAGGCTTTTTTTTTTTACTTTTAAAAGCATTTTTTCGGCCAAAGAGGCTGTAGAAAAAAATGCTTTTAAAAATAAAAAAAAAAAGCCTCTGATGATTGCGCTGCTCACCTGGGCAAAGGGGGGGGGCAGGGATTTTTGCTACCGGTTCTCCTAACCACCCGCTACCGGATCGGGCGATCCGGTCCAAACCAGGAGCGTTTCACCCCTGCTTGTAGGTCATCTAGTCCAACCCCGCCCCCGCCCAAGCAGGAGACCCTACACGATTTCTGAGTGAAGACAGTCCAGTCTCTTGAAAGGTTCCAGTGATGAAGCTCCCACAACTTCTGAAGGCAACAGTTGGTTGATTGTTCTCACTGTCAGAAAATTTCTCCTTAATTCCAGGTTGAATCTCTCCTTGTTCAGTTTCCATCCATGATTCCTTGTCTGGCCTTCAGGTACCTTGGAAAAAAGCTCGACCCCCTCCTCTCTGTGGCAGCCCCTCAAATATTTGCAGACTGCTATCCTGTCTCCCCCGGTCCTTCTCTTCACTAGACTAGCCAGGCCCAGTTCCTGCAATCGTTCTTCATATGTTTTAGCCTCCAGTCCTCTTATCACCCTGATTGCTCTTCTCTGCACTCTTTCCAGAGTCTCAAAATCTTTTTTATACACTGCTCAAAAAAATAAAGGGAACACAAGCAGAAGACATCCGAGATCTGAATGAATGAAATAGCCTTATTAAATACTTCTTTGTTACATACAGTAGTTTGGTGTTCCCTTTAGTTGTTTGAGCAGTGTATAAACTACTGTATGTAAAGAACAAAGTATTTAATAAGGCTATTTCATTCATTCAGATCTCGGATGTCTTCTGCTTGTGTTCCCTTTATTTTTTTGAGCAGTATAGTTTGGTGACCAAAGCTGGATGCAATATTCTAGGTGTGGTCTTACTAAGGTTGACAAACCAATTGTGATTGCGAAATACCGACTACCTGTACAATTTGTGGATAAGCATGGGAATAACATCCTTATCCACAAATTGTACAGGTTGTTCTTATAACATATATTTAAAATATATGTGCTGAACATTGTTTATATTTAAAAACATTTCTAACTGAAGAAGACCCAGATCAACCCTTTTAAAAGCGTAATTCTTAGGACTGTTACTATTGTTCTTCTTCCAAAACCGATTTTTGTGTTTGTGTTCAGAAACTCCCTGCCAAGGGCACCTGTCTCACTTCCTCATTAATAACTTCCAGAAGGTGGGTAAATTACAGTAAATTCCTTTTCAGAAAGTGTGCACTTTCAATTAAATCTTCTGTTTTAATCTGGGCCCTTCAGTGTTTCAGTAGCTTGACTCCTGCTGCATTGTGTTTTTATGCTGCAGTTCTTTTGTTATGGGGTGATTTAAAGAAGTAGGAAGTTTTTAACGATTAAGGTAAGTATTAACATAAGCTGCCTAGACCTTTTTTGGGGATAAGAGGGCCTTTGCATGGATGGAATAGTTTCTAAGGCAGGGGTCCTCAACAGAGGTGGGTTTCAACAGGTTCTGACCAGTTCTGGAGAACCAGTAGCAGAAATTTTGAGTAGTTTGGAGAACCGGTAGTAAAAATTCTGACTGGCCCCACCCCCATCTATTCTCTGCCTCCCAAGTTCCAGCTGATTGGGAGGAAATGGGGATTTTGTAGCAACCTTCCCCTGGATTGGGGAGGGAATGGTGATTTTACAGTAACCTTACCCTGGAGTGGGTTGGGAATGGAGATTTTACAGTATCCTTCCCCTGCCACGTCCACCAAGCCATGCCATGCCCACCAAGCCACACCCACAGAACTGGTAGTAAAAAATTTTGGAACCCACCACTGGTCCTCAAACTACGGCCCGCGGGCCAGATATGGCCCGTTGAAGCCATTAATCCGGCCAGCGCAGAACCATGATGCTGCCCCGCCCACATCGCCCCGCCTACCCACCGGCCCCCACCTGCTTTCTGGAGGCCCGGGAGGCCAAAACGGGCCAGTTTTTTGCCTCCCCGGCTTCCAGAGAGGGAGAGAGGCACATACAAACACACACACATACACAGAAAAACAGAAGTCCCTCATACATACCCCAAGGCAGCCACATCCCTTCACTAACCTGCTTTCCACCCTTAGGAACAAAACAAATTAAAGTTTAATTTGTGTGTATTGTTTGGGCTGCTAAATTGGCCACGCCCACCCAGTCACATGACCACCTAGCCACACCCACCCAGCTGGTCCCTCCCCCCCAACAGTCTGAGGGACCATGAATTGGCCCCCTGTTTAAAAAGTTTGAGGACCGCTGTTCTAAGGCATTAGACCAGTGGTCTCCAACCTTGGCAACTTTAAGACTTGTGGACTTCAACTTCCAGAATTCCTCAGCCAGCAAAGTTGGCTGAGGAATTCTGGGAGTTGAAGTCCACAAGTCTTAAAGTTGCCAAGGTTGAAGACCCCTGCATTAGACCTTTCCATGGGATCACAGCAGGCCAGCCGAAATCAAACCTGGTTTTCCAGGTATCGCCAGCACTGCCATCTCAAGATGGGAAGAACCTACCTAGTGTGTTCTTCTCAAGATAGGTATCCAGTGGACCTTCATTTGGAGACATTGGGGAGCCTAGCATCCAGGGGTGAAATCCAGCAGGTTCTGACAGGTTCTGGAGAACCGGTAGCGGAAATTTTGAGTAGTTCGGAGAACCGGTAAATGCCACCTCTGGCTGGTCCCAGAGTGGGGTGGGAATGGAGATTTTTCAGTATCCTTCTCACAGGAATGGGGATTTTGCAATATCCTTCCCCCTGGAGTGGGGTGGGAATGGGGATTTTGCAGTATCCTTCCCCTGCTGCACCCACCAAGCCACGCCCACAGAACCGGTAGTAAAAAAAAATGGATTTCACCACTGCTAGCATCCATAATTATTTCTTGATTGTGGCTCCAGGTTGATACAGTAAGCTTTTTACCTGTGGCCGGATTAACAGCTACTCTGATAATTATTATTTTTTTAAGTTGGAACCAAACTCATCTAGAAAATATTTGCTTGATCCTGTCAAGGACAATAGGGTAGGACTGTTTGTTTGTGTTTTCTTGTTGATTATGGTGGCATTAAAGAAAAATCAGAAGAAAGAAACCACATTATTTGATGGCAGCAAATAATTTGCCAATCTGATGAACTTAGATAGAAGAACTTGCTTTTTTTTTTAAAGAGGTATTTTGCATTGTGCTTGTTATTTCCAAAAAAGCAACTTTGCATGATAAACAACAACATAATACTCCTTTCTTAAAATTGCATTTGCTTTGCTTCTTTGGCAATCTTGGAAAAACTTCCAAGATTTCTTTTGTTTAATCAGAAGACACCGAGTTGCCTTCTCCAGCCCTTTTCCTTCTAGTGGGAAAAAGAAAAAAAGATTTCTAGAAACTTAAACCCAAAGTTAAAGGATCCCGGGGGGTCCATCCTTCCTGTAGAGGAAGCAGATTTTGGCACCTCTTTCTGATATGAGTGGGGAGGGGGGAGAGGGCCGGAGGACCACGGGGTATCGATTTCAAAGACGGCTGTGTGTGCAGCCGATAGGACATATTAATGAAGCACAGATTAGTACCATGTGACTCAGTCACGGCGTTGTCAAGCAAGCAGCGCTAGTGAGGCTAATCAGAAGCATATTTTCGGTTCCCGAAATTGCATCTTAGTGATAGCTGATGTCAGAAGGGAGTAATTATCATCCCCGGCTTGATAATGAGGGTTTCACGGGGATCCTGGGCCGTGGACCTCGGCTTCGGAAAGATCAGATGCTGACGGGAAAGAAATCATCAGGCTACAGAAGAACCGAGAAGTCCCAACTTCAAATATGAATGTTTGGTTCCTCGTGTTCAGCGCTCTTTTTTAGATGGTTATCATCCTGATGATGATGATGATGACGAAACACTTAAACCAGTGTTTCTCCACTCTTGGCAAGTTTTAGATGTGTGGACTACAGCTCCCAGAATTCTCCAGCCAGCATGGGGGGTTCCAGCTAGGGAATCCTGGGAGCTTGAAGTCCACACATCATAAAGTTGCTATGGTTGAGACACAACTGCTCCAAGGAAAGTTGGTGTCCCGGGGGATCACGTCATCCCTTTTTGCGACCTATTATCCCTGCGATAAGGATAATATAAGCAACTACGGATAGTCCTCGATTTACGACCAAAATTTATGTCGCTAAGTGAGACATAAAGGAGGGGGGAATAACGTGACCCCCGGGACACTGCGACCGTCATAAATACGAACCAGTTGCCAAGTAGCTGAATGTAAATCCCATGACCATGGGGATGCTGCAATGGTCATAAGTGTGAAACGCGATCATAAGTCACTTTTTTCAGGGCCGTTGTAAGTTCAAATGGTCACTAAATGAACTGTTGTAAGTCGAGGACTATCTGTACTTCGCACGGCTGTACCCTCTTTCTCTTCTGCCATCCAAGCAGTGGTGGGTTGCCCCCGGTTCGGACTGGTTCACAAGAACCGGTAATAAAACTGGCGAGTGGCCCCGCCCACTGCCCCAGACGTTGTCATCGGCAATCTGCGCATCGCGCACGTGAGCGGAGCAACTGCACCAGGGATGGGTTCTACTTATCTTTACTGCTGGTTTGAAGTGGGGCTGCGTGCGCGCGCTCTTCTGCGCAAGCACAGAAGCGTTTTGATGATGTCAGGGTCGGTGGGCGGAGCCTCCCGCCGGTTTTACTACTGGTTCTATAGAATTGGTGTGAACCGGGGGCAACCCACCACTGAACTGCACGCGTGCGATCCCGTTGCGAACCGGTAGTAAAGGTAAGTAGAACCCATGCCTGCATCAAAGGAGTTCAAAGCAGAGCATCAGGAACTGACCTCTGGCCTTTTGATGGTTCCCCATTACTGCAGATTGCAGAGAAATTGGGTTGGGTGATTTCTCCACATTTCTTCAGGGGTAGCTGAGTTCTCAAGGGCGGGTCTCCCTCTTTGCAATAACAGCAGGCCTGTTGACGAACGAGGCCTCCGGGAACGTCCCTCCGGTCTCGAGTGTCCCACTGGGATTTAGAGGAAAACGGAGTATAACCTGCAGGCAGCTGGAGAGAGGATTTTTCAATGAAAAATAGAACCTTCACATCATCCTTAGAAAATGGTTCCCTCGTTGAATGTGAGAACCTCACCAGAAGAATTTTAAACAGGACTTCTTTCTCTCTTTTCTCCCTCCCCTCCCCCCCCACCGGAAAGCAGTTTCAGAAGCAAGATAGTTTTTGTCTTTCAAAAAGCCAAATATTTTTGCCTAGTGGTGAAATGCAATTTTTTTTACTACCGGTTCTGTGGGCATGGCTTGGTGGGCATGGCATGGGAAGGATACTGCAAAATCTCCATTCCCTCCCCATTCCTGGGGGAATGATATTGCAAAATCTCCATTCCCACCCCACTCCAGGGGGAAGTATATTGCAAAATCTCCATTCCCACCCCACTCCTGGAGGAAGGATATTGCAAAATCTCCATTCCCACCCCACCCTGGGGCCAACCAGAGGTGGCATTTGCCGGTTCTCTGAATTGCTCAAAATTTCTGCTACCGGTTCTCCACAATCTGTTAGAACCTGCTGAATTTCAGTCCTGCTTTTGCCTGATCCTAATTGGAATTGCCTGCTCTTCAAATAAAAAAGATGTTGAGACTCTAGAAAAAGTGTAGAGAAGAGCAACCAGGATGATTAGGGGACTGGAAGCTCAAACATATGAAAAACGGTTGCAGGAACTGGGCCTGGCTAGTCTAGTGAAGAGAAGGACCAGGGGAGACAGGATAGCAGTCTTCCAATATTTGAGGGGCTGCCACAGAGAGGAGGGGGTCAAGCTATTTTCCAAAGCACCCAAAGGCCAGACAAGGAATCATGGATGGAAACTGATCAAGGAGAGATTCAACCTAGAAATAAGACATCTTCTGACAGTGAGAACAATCAACCGATGGAAGAGAAGTTACCTTCAGACGTTGTGGGAGCTTCATCACCAGAAGCTTTCAAGAAGAAACTGGACTGCCATCTGTCAGAAATGGTGTAGGATCTTCTGCTTGGGCAGGAGGTTGGACTAGATGACCTACAAGGTCTCTTCCAACTCTGTTAATCTGTAAAAAGTTCTGTGTCTTAGAAGTGGGGAAACGGTGCAGTTGGCATTTCTGAGTGAAGAGTTGAGATAGTTCCTCCTGACATTAAGAGCCAGTGTGAATTTACCACTGTGTAACATCTGGGCAGCCAGAAATCGCTACCATTTCAATCTGTATTGAGATATCCACATTTATTTATTCACTTACTGTACTCTTGGCCTGCCTTATACCAGAAATTCTCTAAATCAATAGTTCAGCCCGTGGTGTTGCAAAGGCTTGAAGATAGTTTTGGGAAAATAATTTGACTCCCTCGTCTTTCGTCTCTTCCCCCTACACCACTACGACCACTCTGGGACTTCTGCTTGCTTAGCAGCAGCTGGAAACAGCTGTTAGAGATGCTTCTCATCCTTCCAGGCATCTTTCAGGTTAATAGGGAGTTATAACTTCATTTTTATTTTATTTTTTTGATTCAGTGATAGGGCTTCCAGTAGCTTCTCATGGAATCCGATTTGATTTTGGCTTTTCTCCGCACAGAGATCAGGAAATGGTCCCTGGTCTCCAAGGTTCCTGCCTTGGCTTTGTAAATAGCACTCTTTAATTCTGGGCAAGAGGGACAGACTGGACATTTGGGGCCAGAGAATGAGCTGGTGCTGTGGTCAGTGGAAGTGAGATCTCAGCCTAAAGAGGCAGCGGTGGGCTGCGGACGAGAATCTTGGAAAAATAAGCAACAGGAGAGAGAAACTGGGGATCAGGTGGTTTTGGCCGCAGTGTGAAAGAGGTTTGCTGTGGTCTCCTTGATCTGTGATCCACTCTGCAGGCTCCAGTTTCCTTTCCTCGTCCAGGTTCTTTTCCTGCGGGCAGAGTGCCAACATGGTGAAAGCAGCGTGGCAGCACAAGATACTGCATGCCCTTTTGTGTGTATATTGTCATGACAAAGGAGCAAAACAGCTTGCACTGCAATAGTTTTCTTTGACTGTTCTCGTTCTCCCCCCCCTCTCTCTCTCACACACCCCCCCCCACCTACACCTATCTAAGAATGAGAGGAGACAGTGAGCATCTTCTTTGAAAAAGATTTGATTTGATTATAAGATTGAAACATCCCTCTCCCTTTCCCTTTCTCTCCCTCCCTCCTCCTTTCACTCCCTCTCTTTACCTCTCTCTTTTTTTCTTTCTCCCTCTTCCTTTCTCTCCCTCTCCCTTTCACTCTCTCTCCCTTTCCCTCCTTTTCTCCCTTTCTCTCCCTTTCTCTCGCTCTCTCCCTTTCTGTCTCTCCCTGTCTCTCTCCCTCTCCCTTTCTCTTTCTCTCTCTCCCTCTCCCTTTATCTCTCTCACTTTCTCTTTCTCTTTCTTTCTCTTTCTGTTTCTCTCTCCCTCTCCCTTCCTCTTCCTTTCTCCCTCTCCCTTTCTCTCTCCCTTTCTGTCTGTCCCTTTCTCTCTCCCTCTCCCTTTCTTTCTCCCTCTCCCTTCCTCCCCCTTTCTCCCTCTCCCTTTCTCTCTCCCTGTCTCTCTCTCTCCCTCCCTCCCTTTCTCTCTCTCCCTCCTCCTTTCTCTCTCTCCCTCTCCATTTCTCTCTCTCTCCCCCTTCCTCTCTCTCTTTGTACAGTACACACACACATACAGCATACACCCACATATATATATATGTGCATATGGATATATGTGTAGATAACATACATCCACATGTATGCATTACATGTGTGTTAAAGGAATGGATAGAAACCTGAAAGTGTTGCTTTAATTATCTATGAGGACAGACTTGGTGAGGGGTCCAGGCCCTGAGCTGCTCTGAAAGAAGGACTGGCCATTTGTTGCTGGCCACAAGAGTAGATCTTGGCAGAAAATGAACATGGTAGAAAAGAGGAAAGAAGCTAGAGGGAAAGATCGAATGGCTGCAGGCTGAAGGAAGCATCACCCGTGAATGAAGAATAGGTGACTCTCTCCCAGCAGAATTAGCGGAAGATGGAGGCAAAGAAAGCGGCTGAGAAGCTGTTTGGAAGAGAATGAAAAGATTTTGATGTTGCTGAGGGCCAGAGAAGTTGTGGAATTACGCTAATCGGAAGCATGGAAGAGGTTACTAGGCGAACGAAGAAACAGAAGAGGCATAAAGGAAAAAAAAGCATATTTATTTATTTATTTATTTTGTCGCATTTCTATGCCGCCCAATTCCCAACGGACTCTGGGCGGCTTACAACAAAGAATCAAACAATGCAACAATATCCCATACAAAAGTTAAAAGAAGACATTGAAACATTAAAACATTAAAACATTAAAACATATACACTCCAATTTGTGGCCGGGTCTCGCAAGATCACTATAACGAGATCAACGGCCCCAGGCCTGCCGGAAGAGCCAGGTCTTCACCGCTTTGCGGAAGGCCAATAGGGTGGGGGCGGTCCGGACTTCAGGAGGTAACTGGTTCCAGAGAGCCAGGGCAGCCACAGAGAAGGCCCTCCCCCACGGGCCCGCCAGCCGACATTGTTTAGCTGATGGGACCCAGAGGAGACCGACTCTGGGATCTTACCGGTCGCTGGGAGCTAAGTGGTAGAAGGCGGTCTCAAAGATAGCCTGGCCCTGAGCCATGTAGGGCTTTAAAGGTAATAACCAACACCTTGAATTGTGCCCGGAGACCGATAGGGAGTCAGTGCAGTTCGCGGAGAATTGGTGTAATGTGGGTGTATCTAGGTGCACCCACTATAACTCGCGCGGCTGCATTCTGGACCAACTGTAGTCTCCGAACACTTTTCAGGGGTAGCCCCATGTAGAGCGCATATAAAGGAAATGCTGCATAAATTGGAATGGATAGGACCCTCATGGCGAACCTATGGCACGCGTGCCACAGGTGGCACGCGGAGCCATATCTGTGGGCACACAAGCATTGCCCTAGCTCATCATGCGCGTGCTGGCTAGCTGATTTTCGGGCCTTCTGGGCCCACTGGAAGTCAGAAAACAGGCTGTTTCCGGCCTCTGGAGGGCCTCTGGGGTGGTGGGGAAGGCTGTTTTTGCCCTCCCCAGGTTCCTAGAAAGCCTCTGGAGCCTGGGGAGGGCAAAAAACAGGCCTACCGGGCCCACCATCCCATAAGCAAGGGGAGCACGGGGGGGGGCGGTGTTGTGCGCACATGCATGGGGGGTGGAGTGCATTGAATTATGGGTGTGGGCATGCGTACGAGCGACCCCCCCTCACTCCCCCGCTTTTGGCACATGACGGCAAAAAGGTTAGCCATCACTGGTATAGGAGAAAAATATTGAATAGTATACATGCAGAAAGCTTTGATGTTAGAACTGGATTGGTTGGGGGTATGAATATTGTATACAGGAAGTCTTTCAATTTACGATCACAGTTGAGTCCAAAATTTCTGCTGTTAAGGGAGACATTTGTTCATTTTGCCCCATTTTACGACCTTTCTTGCCACAGTTGTTAAGTGAATCATCACAATTGATAAGTCAGTAACCCGGTTGTTAAGTGAATCCGACTTCCCCATCGACTTTGCTGGTCAGAAGGTCGCAAAAGGGGATCACATGACCCTGGGACACAGCGTCTGTCATAAATAGGAACCAGTTGCCAAGCATCTGAATTTCAATCACGTGACCATAAGGATGCTGCAACATTCGTAACTGTGAAAAATAGCACTAGCAATAGCACTTAGACTTATATGCCGCTTCACAGTGCTTTACAGTCCCCTCTAAGCGGTTTACAGAGTCAGCCTCTTGCCCCCAACAATCTGAGTCCTCATTTTACCCACCTCGGAAGGATGGAAGGCTGAGTCAACCTTGAGCTGGTCAGGATCGAACTCCTGGCTGTGGGCAGAGTCAGCCTGTAATACTGCATACTAACCATTGTGCACCATGGATGGATGGATGGATGGATGGAAGGAAGGAAGGAGAAAAGGAAGAACAATACCCATAGCACTTAGACTTATATACCGCTTCATGGTGCTTTACAGCCCTCTCTAAGCGGTTTACAGAATCAGCCTCTTTCCCCCAACAATCTGGGTCCTCATTTTACTGACCTCAGAAGAATGGAAGGCTGAGTCAACCTTGAGCCGGTCAGGATCGAACTCCTGGCAGTGGGCAGAGTCAGCCTGTAATACTGCATTCAAACCACTGCACCACCACGGTTCTTAGCAATAACAATAGCACTTAGACTTATATACTGCTTCATAGTGCTTTACAGCCTTAAGTGTCTGCCTTTTGTCCCCAACAATCTGTGTCCCCATTTTACCCACCTAGGAAGGAGGGAAGGCTGAGTCAACCTTGAGCCTGGTGAGATTTGAACTGCCAAACTGCAGGCAGCCGGCAGGCAGCAGAAGTACTGCGCTCTAACCACTGCACCACCAAGGCTCAAAAATGGTCATAAGAAATTTTTCATTGCTGTTGTAACTTTGAATGGTCACTAAATGAACTGTTGTAAGTCAAGGACTATCTGTATATACAATGCCATTTTTTTAATAAGAGCCTAAGTTATTCGCAATAAATTTTACATAGTCTGAATAATGCGAGGAGGAAAATTCAGAGATGGCGGGGGTTGTGATTGACAGGAAAAAGAGAGTGAACTTGTAAGTTATATATAAATGGCAAAAAAAACTAGAGCAAGTACACAAAACTGTGTGACATGGTAGAATGTTTACTAATGATGGGAAAGTAGATGGGTAAATTTTAAGATGTGCAAATGCTGATTGAAAGATTGTAGGAAATACGTGGTGGGTTGCAAGGAATAGATGTTTGTGGGGGAGAAAATGAAACTTTTCCTGTTTTATGATAGGGAATGTGAGAATTGGGAATGTCAGGTGTCTCATAGAAGGGAGTTGACTGTTGTGGGAATGTGATCCTGAAGAAGGCTGTGTGAAAGAACCAGATGAGGAGCAGTCGAAGGGTGCTGAATGAATAAGGATTGAAAGAAAAGGAGCTACGTTGAGATGTTTTGATGACATGCAGAGGACAAAAAAGTCACCAGACAAATAGACGAAGGAGTGAATGAATCAAGAGGAGAGTGAAGCTGGAGAAAGTTGCATTTGGAGTAGATCAGATTTTAAAAAAGAATTCAGAGATGTAAGGAGCAAGGTATGGAGCAATGAATAAATATGGTGGAAACCAAAGATGGTTTGCAACGATAGAAAGAAATGAGAGGGTACTTCAGAGTGAATGATGTTGTGGAAATTAATTTTAGCTGTGCTTTTCTCTCTTTATTTCTTTTGCTTGCTGTTTCTGAACTCCCTTTGCCCTTTGCATGATATTACTTACTTTAAAGCAGGGGTCTCCAACTGTGGCAACGTTAAACCTGGAGGACTTCAACTCCCAGAATTCCCCAGCCAGCTTTGCTGGAGACCCCTGCTTTAAAAGGTGACTTTTAACCAAGCCCCTCCTGGAGTTACCATGAAATTTGGCTGGTCCCTCTCATGCTTTTTTGCTCTGAGATTCCAACCTGTGCCCTCCCCGACTTCCTTCCAGCCCCCAACGGGGTTCAAAGCTCCCAACCCATCTACCCCCTCAGAAGCTGCCTTAGATGATGTCGCAACAAATGCTGTTTTAATGCCTGTACAATATTCAGTGGCATTTGATGGTCCACCTTCTATGCCAGTGCTTCTCAAACCTTGGCCAGCTTTAAGATATGTTGGTCATTCCCCAGCCAGCCAGGGGTGACGATTCACACATCTTTTAAACTGCCAAGGTTGGAAACACTCTGGTACACACTGCCATCCATGCAGTGGTGGGATTCAAATAATTTAACAACTGGTTCTCTGCCCGAATGACTGGCTGGGTGGGCGTGACCAGGGGGTGTGGCAGGCAGCACTCGGCCTCCCTACACCCCCCCGGGAGCAAAAACGGGCTGGGGGGGGACGCCCCGCCCCCCCTGCACCCCGTTTTGGGCCTAGGAGGCCTCCCTACACTTACCTAGGAGCCAAAATGGGACATAGGGACTCCTTAAAGGGGTGGGGCCAGCCAGCAATTTAACTACCGGTTCTTTCGAACCGGACTGAACCATTTGAATCCCACCACTGCATCCATGGCATTTTGCAGAAGACTCAGGAAGAATAGCAAAGGATGTTTTTTTTTCTTTCTTTCTGGGGAAGGACGCATAGAACCCCACTGCAAAATTTGAACAGATTGAAAGAAATACTTTCAGCCAAGTAGCTTTTTCGTCTATTAAAAATAGTTACACTGCTTGAACAATGGCGTTTCCTTTCCTAATCCTTTTTGGCACCCTTATAAAAGCATAAGCATCCAACTTAATCTTATCTGTATCAACTCTCAGCAAAGTTTCGGGTAAAATTTGTTCTGAATTCTTCCAAAGATGCTAAAAAAAACCAGTCCTGGGGCCATTTATTCATGTCCTTGCAAGTTTCCAGGAGATATTGTACATGGATTTTCTCAGAGACTACAAATATAGGGAATTGGGCCATTTGACCTTCTAACTTTGGCGGGCATCTCCTTTCCAGGTGTATTTCACTTTCCTGAGGCAGTTGGGGATTGAACTAAGTGGTTTTGCCATATCACTGCTTTCACCCACTTGGCAACAAATATTTTCTGGCCCTCTTCTGTTGGCTCCTTCTTAATTGTGGCCTGGGTAACTCTCACCCATCAAGAGTGAACATGCAATGGCTGATAATCACAAGGTTGCCTCTGAAATGGTATCAGCATCAAATGTCAATCAATTAAATGGCAATCGTTATGTTACAGAAGTGGTTACAGAAGTAAAGACATGTTAAGCAAAGAAGACAGTCTTCTTAGTAAGGATTTTTGAGAGTTTGGGGAAAGAAGAATTTGGTGGTGTGGGAACGCTGCGAAAAAACCTGTTAAAACAAAGCTTCATACACACTTTGATTTCAGAATATGTTCTTACTCAGTCTAGATATTTTTTTGTGGGCCATTCTTCTCTGAGGCCTGTTTCATTCTAAGAACTCCATAATCCCCAACCCCCCCAGTGGGCCAGTTTTTCATGGGGGTGGGGGCTTTTCTTAACTCCCCCTCCCAACATGCAAAGTATTGGATGTAGCTTCAGTCTTACAACTTTTTAAAGCTTGAAGCCATGTTTTAAGATTATTATTATTATTTATTTATTTAAATTTATTGGCCACTAAATAATAATTTAAAAAAAAACACCTTTTTTTAAAACTAAAGTCCCAGCACCAGCAAATTTGAGATTCTGCTGTAGGCATTTGGGCAGTGTTTTCATTTCTTCAAGTAGAGTATAGACTTGAATTGGATGGCAATGTAATTCTCTCACAGGCCTGTCCTATGTGTAAGAGTTTTGAAAATTTTAGAAACAAAACAAAAAGATTGACAACTGAGCAGAAAAGTTTAGCTTGGCTATCACAGAAAAAGAAAAAAAAACCCGGTAAGAGGTATGAGAAAGAGAATTCCTTCTTTATGGACTCCCCCACCTCTTGTGGACTCTCATCCCCCTTAACATTTTATGGGAGGAGCCTAAGAGCTATAATGGGCGGGAACAGTGGTGAGTGGGCGGGGCTAGGTAAAGCAAGCATTTACCAAGGTTTTAAGATTCGGTTGGAATTTTCTTTTTTCAATAGCCATAAAGAAGTCTTATGCTACCATTTTTGTGTGTGTCCTACCTCAAATTTTGATGGCACCGTTGCCTCGTAGGCCAAAAAGAAAGAAATTTTTCCACTTTAGAGACATTCTTTGCTGCCCTGCATTGAGAGGTGTTTTTACAGATACGTGCACAAAATGTTGGCTCTTCCAAAATATTCTAACTCTTTTCTTTCCTCCTGTTTATTTTGCAGGTATTCCTTTGGTAAGTGAATATAACTCAGAGCATCGCAAATAGTTGTTTTTTTCAATGCACTTTTCGGGTATGTAATCTTTTTTTAAATTACTCTATTTTTCCCCCCTTCCTTTCTAGAGAGAGGTGTGCCCGTGTCTTAAAGGCCCTAGTTTCTTATGTTACCTCCAAGTACTGCTAGAGCAGGCTCTTTCAGACTGTGTTCCATGAGAAACTGAAGGATTCTACAAGACTTAAAAAAAAAAAAAATCACTCAGATGCAGACAATTTGCTAACCCCAGGGCTTTGCCTCTTGACCTGTCACATGATGTTTCACATGTGAGGACTGGTCATAAGTCACTGTTTTCCATGCCAATATAACTTTGAACAATCCTTAAATGAAGGGTTATAAGTCAAGGACTACCAATCCTTAACCACTCCGCCCAGTCTCCAATTCTCAAAACTTTATAGCCTCATTTCTGGCAATTCCTTTTTATAAACATTTCGATCTCAAATAAATCTAATTGGACCTGCTTCCTTGAGCGTGACCTGAAATGAACGCGGACAAAACCGGTTTGTATCCCGCTCTTCTTATCCAAATTCTTTCCATTCTGATCAGACATATAAATTTAACACATGGTTAGAAGTAGTGGAATAGGTTTTTCCTTTTGAACTCATGATACATTGTCTTCTGATTGTTTATTATTTATTTTTGCATTGCACACAGAACGTGTCTCTGAGCCTTTAACAGATTAACGAAGTTGGAAGGGACCCTGTAGGACATATAGTCCAACCCCCCGAACAAGCAGTAGAACCTACACCATTTCTGACAAATGGCAGTCCAGTCTCTTCTTGAAAGCTTCTGGTGATGAAGCTCCCACAACTGCTGAAGGCAACTTCTCTTCCATTGGTTGATTGTTCTCACTGTCAGGAAATTCCTCCTTATTTCCAGGTTGCTTCTCTCCTTAATTAGTTTCCATCCATTATTCCTTGTCTGGCCTTCGGATGCTTTGGAAAATAGCTTGACCCCCTCCTCTCTGTGGCAGCCCCTCAGATATTGGAAGACTGCTATCCTGTCTCCTCTGGTCCTTCTCTTCCCTAGACTAGCCAGGCCCAGTTCCTGCAACCGTTCATCATATGTTATAGACTCCAGTCCCCTAATCATCCTGGTTGCTCTTCTCTGCACTCTTTCTAGAGTCTCAACATCTTTTTTATAGTGTGGTGACCACAACTGGATGCCGTATTCTAGGTGTGGTCTTACTAAGGCTTTATAGAGTGATATTAGTACCTCACGTGATCTTGACTGAATCCCTCTGTTAATGCAATTTAGGATTGCATTGGCTTTATTGGCTGCTGCCGCTGCATACTGCTGGCTCATGTTTAAAGGCACACTGCCTTCCTCATATTTGTGCCATGCTGGCTTCTTCAGGCTTGCGTCATCCAGATGCGTTGGTCAAAAGACTTGGTGGAGGCCAACACATCTGGAGGAGTAAAGGCTGCTCTTAAGAGCTTCGTTGACCCTCCAAAGAAAAGATCTGGGCTCCAATTCTCGCTTAGCTAAAATGCAGGCAATATTTTTTTCCCCTCCTTTATTCTCTTTTTTGGGGGGGATGTAGCTCCTGAATTGGGGATTAATCAGATGAAAAGACCATGAATTGCTTACTTTATTTATTTATTTATTTGCTGAGGAATGCCGGAAGCTCAAAATACAGTATTTTTTTTGTTCTATTAAAACTGTGGAGCTATGACATTTTGTTGTCCTCTGTTTGTTGTTATCCAAAAGCATTTAAATATTGCTGAGCTTTGCAAAATCCCATTCCAGACTTAGTAGCTTTCACTTCAAAGAATTGTCTTAACAGTTCCTGCAGTGATCTTTTGTATGTGCCAAAGGCTTCCTGTCTTTTCCCCCCCTCATATAAAAAGGTGGGGGGGAAGGCCTGGGGGTTGGCTCTTACTTCAAACCAAAAGCGCCGTTATAAATAGCATCTTAAAAAGTTTCGTAATGAAAAAAAATATATCTTAAGATAGAGGCACATGCATATCAGGGCATAAAACAGTAAGGCATTGTATAAAAATAATAATTTCTTGATTAGTTTGCCATGGAAGTGTTGCTAATTTTGCAGAGATTGTGAAAAAAAAATCAAGATGGAGGTGTGATTGAAGTCCCCATCTTTTTTTTTTTATGTGCACACAACACCTGTTAAGATCCAACCTGAAAATAAGGAGGAATTTCCTAATGGTGAGAATTATTAAAGAGTAGCCGGACTCCCTGAGTTGTGGATGCTCCCTCACTGAAGGTTTTCAAGAAGAGACTGGACAGCCATTTGTCCAGAATGGTATAGGGCCGTGATGGCAAACCTATGGCACGCCATATTGGTGGGCACGCGAGCGTTGCCTTAGCTCAGCTCCAGTGTGCATGCGTGCGCCGGCCAGGTGATTTTCGGGCCTTCCGGTCCTACTGGAAGTCGGCAAACGGGCCGTTTCTGGCCTTCGGAAGGCCTCTGGGCGGGTGGGGAAGGCCGTTTTTGCCCTCCCCAGGCTCCAAGAAAGCCTCTGGAGCCTGGGGAGGGCGAAAAACAGGCCTACCGGGCCCACTGTGCCATCGCATGCCAAAAGTGTAGGGAACTTGGGGGGTGGGCATTCGCACATGCAGGGGGGGGGCAGGGCACATTGAATTATGGGTGTGGGCATGCGTGTGCGCGACCCCCTCACGCTCCCCCTGCTTTTGGCACGCGACGACAAAAAGATTAGCCATCACTAGTATAGGGTCTCCTGCTTGACTAGGGGGTTGGACTAGGAGACCTCCAAGGTCCCTTCCAGCCCTGTGATTCTGTGGATCTAGAATGGCCATTCATTCCTTGGGTGTCCTCCCTCTGCCCTTATCTGGTCAGAGAGACTGTAGGACCACCATATCTGAGCTGCAATACCTGTAAAACCACTAGATGGTAGGAGAGAGCTGGATTTTTCTGTTAACCTTTGATGCCATCTAGTGGGCATGGATATTTCTACAACTCAAGTGTGAGAACTTTATGGAAAGTTAACATTAAGCTTTGATTACTGAAGACATTCTGTGGGTGAATGTGCAGCATTCAAAGTCACAAGGTATTAATGTGTCCTAAAATGAAAGCAAGGTGGAAAGTATCTCCAAAATTGATTGAAGGGACCACGGAGACCTTACTTACTTACTTACTTACTTACTTACTTACTTATTTATTTATTTGTCACATTTCTATGCCGCCCAACTCCTTAGGGACTCTGGGCGGCTTACAGCAAAAAAACAATGCGAACAATATCCCGTAAATTTTTTTTAAAAGAACATTAAAAACCCATACACTCTATTCCATGGCCGGGTCTTGCAAGATCGCCGTAGCGAGATCAAGGGCCCCAGGCCTGCCGGAAAAGCCAGGTCTTCACCATGTTGTGTATATGTTCTTGCAGGTTTCCGTCGCTGCTCTGCTGGGTGCTTTTTCCCCTCACTGTCCAATATAAATGGATCAAGAGAAGCAGAAAACGTTGCCCCAAAATGAAAAGATCTCATTGGCATTTAATGCAGGGCCAGGAAAAAGCTAGGAACACAGAATGCCCAATAATCCAATTTAAAAGAATGAATTAAAACTGCTTGGTTTTAGTCTCATTAATCTCATTGTCTCAATGAGGCCATTTATTTTTACAGTTTTTTTTTTTTTACAATTATACAATTGATTTTCTTAGATCGCTTGAAGAGTTTAAAAATACCAAGATGAAAAAACAAGGTTCCCCTTTCTCCAAACATGCAAATCTTTCTTTGCATATTTTTCTGTGGATGGTGGGGACCTGATCTTTCCCTGCCTGGCCCCCCTAATTGGACCATGGCTAGGAATCATGGATCTTGGAGTACCACTCAAGCAGCTGGACTCTTGTTTACATCACCTGTAAACAAATGAAAGGTACAGGGAATGTAGTATTTAAAATAGATTTTTTTAAAAAGTATTATGAAGGAGACAAGAAATCGATGCTAACTGAGCCTGCAGGAGAATGATCACTGTTGCTGGTCAGCCTTGGGCAATAGAGAGAAACACTTCAGGGTGTTGTTAGAACCTAGCGATAGGTTCAATAATAATGTTTGTTTGTTTTGTTTTATGTTTTATTAAATTTGTATACCGCCCTACTCCCGAAGGACTCAGGGCGGTGAACAGGCACAGAATAAAATACAGAAGTACAAAAGTTAGAAACAATTTAAAACCAAATTAAATAATTTAGCCCAAGACAATTAAAAATCCCAATAATTTAAAACAAATTAAAATTTCAGTTTAAAAATTTAAAAGAAAGGGGAGAAAATTAGGCCAGGCCGGCTTGCTGGAATAGGAGGGTCTTAAGAGCATGGCGGAAAGTGCGCAGATCCGGGATCCTCCGGATCTCCGGGGGGAGCTCATTCCAGATAGTGGGTGCCCCCACAGAGAAGGCCCTTCCCCTGGGGGCCGCCAGTCGACACTGCTTGGCTGACGGCACCCGGAGGAGCCCCTCTCTGTGAGAGCGTATCGGCCGGTGGGAGGCTGTTTGTGGTAGTAGGCGGTCCCGTAAATAATAATAATATTAATAATAATAATAATACGTGGCTTATGACTGAGCATATTCTGTGAATCATGATTAAGCAATGTCTTAATAGGTTGTGAAGATCAAAGCTAACTCCTCCATCGTTGTGGATCACCAGAGCATTTTGTGCTGGACTGGACAAAAGAAGGTTATATGGCTGGATTTCGAGGGTTTGATGAAATTGAAGAGCCTACCTTTGTGATTTCCCTCCCTCCCTCCCTCCCACATTTATTTATTTATCCTTCCTTCTTTCCTTCCTTCCTTTCTTTCTCCCTCCCTCCTCCTCCTCCCCTTTCTTTCCTTCCTTCCTTCCTTCCTTCCTTCCTTCCTTCCTTCCTTCCTTCCTTCCTTCCTTCCTTTCTTTCTTTCTTTCTTTCTTTCTTTCTTTCTTTCTTTCTTTCTTGATTTTGGGGGTTTGATGAAATTGAAGGGCCTACCTTTGTGATTTCCCTCCTTCCCTCCCTCCCTTCCACATTTATTATTTTTCCTTCCTTCCTTCCTTCCTTCCTTCCTTCCTTCCTTCCTTCCTTCCTTCCCTCCCTCCCTCCCTCCCTCCCTCCCTCCCTCCCTCCCTCCTTTCTTTTTCTTTCTTTTCCTTCCTTCCTCCCTCCCTTCCTCCTTTCCTGAATAGCAAGGTTGGAAGGGACCTTGGAAGTCTCCTAGTCCAACCCTCTGACCCTGTACCATTTCAGACAAATGACTGTCCAATCTCTTCTTAAAAGCCTCCAGTGATGGAGCTCCCACAATTTCTGAAGGCAACTTCTGTTCCACCGGGTAATTGCTCTCATTGTGAGGAAATTTCTTCTTGGTTCTAGAATAGAATAGAATAGAATAGAATAGAATAGAATAGAATAGAATAGAATAGAATAGAATAGAATAGAATAGAATAGAATAGAATAGAATAGAATAGAATAGAATTCTTTATTGGCCAAGTGTGATTGGACACACAAGGAATTTGTCTTTGGTGCATATGCTCTCAGTGTACATAAAAGAAAAGATACATTCATCAAGAATCATAAGGTACAACACTTAATGATAGTCATAGGACACTAAATAAGCAATCAAAACCATGCTAGGAAATTAAATAAAACAATATAAATCGTAAAGATACAAGCAACAAGGTTATAGTCGTGAGTAGAAAAGGAGATAGGTAATAGGAAGGATGAGAAGGTTAATAGTAGTGCAGACTTAGTGAATAGTTTGACAGTATTGAGGGAATTATTTGTTTGGCAGAGTGATGGTGTTCAGGAAAAAACTGTTCTTGTGTCTAATTGTTCTGGTGTGCAGTGCTCTATAGCGTCTTTTTGAGGGTCGGAGTTGAAACAGTTTATGTCCAGGATGCAAGGGGTCTGTAGATATTTTCACAGCCCTCTTTTTGACGCATGCAGTATACAGGTCCCCAATGGAAGGCAGGTTGGTAGCCATTGTTTTTTCTGCACTTCTAGTTATTCTAGTTTGGAGACATTAAAATAAGAAGACTCTGCTGTCAAGTGCTGAATACTGCATTTGATAGTCCCTATATATTTTGTAGTCTTCAGGGGTGCGTGCAAGGCTTTGGGGGGGGGTGTCGATCTTTGCGTGCTGGGGGAGAGTTTCCGCTGCTTTGGTTTTTGTAAAAGGCCCATGGCCTCGAGACAAGACTTCCTCTGCAGTGGCATCCATTGCCCAAAGCTGCAGCTAAATAGGTTTGTCACGCTTAGTTGCGCTGGGCTGCCCTGCCCCGTCCCCTGCAACCCGGTTTCCTCCGAGTGAGATCCTCCCAGAGGCCAGAGAAGGAGCTTAACAAAAAACACCTGTTTTAGAGGTTGCTTCAGCAGCTGTTGGCAGCATTTGGTGACTTCCTGGCTTGGCTGGGTCGTGAGAACATTTTCACCACCTTGAGAATTGCCACTGTTGTTGATTCTAGATCAGGGGTCTCCAACCTTGGCAACTTTAAGACTTGTGGACTTCAAAGCCAGCTTTCCTGGCTGAGGAACTCTGGGAATTGAAGTCCACAAGTCTTAAAGTTGCCAAGGTTGGAGACCCCTGTTCTAGATAGTCATGTTTACCAGGGCTTTGCTTTGCATCATTTTAGGGCAGGGATGGGGGAATTATGGCCCTTTCATGACTTGTGGACTTCAACTCCCAGAACAAGCAGTCCTGTCTTGAGTTACGACCATAATGGAGCCTGCCATACTGCAGACTAAACCATACGATGAACGGTTGCAGGAACTGGGCATGGCTAGTCTAGTGAAGAGAAGGACCAGGGGTGACATGATAGCAGTTTTCCAATATATAGATATATATGTGTGTGTGTGTGTGTGTGTGTATATCTATATATCTATATATCTATATATCTATATATCTATATATCTATATATCTATATATCTATATATATATCTATATCTATATATCTATATCTATATCTATATCTATATCTATATCTATATCTATATCTATCTATCTATATATATATATATATAAAAGTTTTTATTTTGCTTTCTCATAAGCACATTTACATGTACATTTACATGTACATGTACAGTCATTTCCATCATTTTTCATTCATCTATTCTTTTAACTTTCATTTTTAATTTTTACTTTTTGGGGGTTGCTCTTTTACCTTTTACCTTTACTCCAACCTTTCTTCTTCTCCTCCCCTTCTGTTCCTTCCTGTTTCTCCTCCTACTTCCTTCGTTCTTCCTTTCCTTCTCTTGCCTACTTCCCCTTCTCTTCCCCCACTCCTCTCATCTTCCCCCCTTCTGACCCTTCCTCTATCCCCTCCCTTTTCTTCCTCTCTTTTTCCCTTTCTTCTTTCTCCTCTTCTCTCCTCTCCTCTCTTCTCCTTTCCTCTCTCTCTACTCCTTCTAGTGAAGGGAAGGACCAGGGGAGACACGATATCAGTTTTCCAATATTTGAGGGGCTGCCACAGAGAGGAGGGGGTCAAGCTATTTTCCAAAGCACCTGAAGGCCAGACAAGGAATAATGGATGCAAACTGAACAAGGAGAGATTCAACCTGGAAATAAGGAGGAATTTTCTGACAGAGCAATCAACCGATGGAACAGAAGTTGCCTTTGGAAGTTGTGGGAGCTTCATCACCGGAAGCTTTCAAAAAGAGACTGGGCTGCCATCTGTCAGAAATGGTGTAGGCAGGGTCTCCTGCTTGGGTGGGAGGTTGGACTAGAAGACCTCCAAGATCCCTTCCAATTCTGTTAAAACTTGTTAAATCCTGCCCATCATTGTCAAAACTCATGACAGTTGTAAATTTGGACAGTCATGTGACTGATCTGATTTTACAATATTTTTTTTATTTGCGGCTGTCATTAAGCGAATACGGTTAAGCAAGCCACTTCACCGCTTGGCCAAAATTCAATTTATTTTCCAAGCTGTCACTTTGCCTCCCATCTGTTTGTGATGGAGGCAGATGTGGAGGGATGCCAGCTTGGGTCCACAGGTGTTTTGCGCCAGCGCTGGGAATCGGGCGCCCTTTGATACCTCCTGCTCTTAAATGCTTCCTCTGAAAAGGCTTAATGTGGGGTTTAACTGGCCCAATTGACAAGTTTTTATTCAAACCAATTTCCCTGCCTGTGGAGCAGACAATTGAGCCTGTGGCAGGGGTGAAATCCAGCAGGTTCTGACAGGTTCTGGAGAACCGGTAGCGGACATTTTGAGCAGTTCAGAGAACCGGCAAATACCACCTCTGGCTGGTCCCAGAGTGGGGTGGGAATGGGGATTTTGCAGTATCCTTTCCCTGCCACGCCCACCAAGCCATGCCCTTCAAGCCACACCACAGAACCGGTAGTAAAAAAAATTTGGATTTCACCACTGGCCTGTAGCCTCACGGCACTCAGTCGCCACTGGACCTTAGTGGTGCCCACTTAACTCTTTCCAAAAGTGCCTTGGCCCAAAAGAGGGTAGGGTCTTATATTTTCTACCTAATTTATTCTCTCGGCATCTTCACCCCCTCTCGGTTTCATTTGGCAGAACCTTGGGAGGTTAATGTAATTGGAAGTGGCTGCTTCTGGTTCCTTGGCTCAGGTTTCTTGCTGGACCTCAAGGTTGAATTTGCTTTTATCGGCTCTCATTCAAAACATCTGTGCAGGAGTGACGCTGTCATTGCTCTGGGCCTTCTCGACTTTCCCATAATATCCTGGGACCTAATTAGCTGTGCTGACGGGGGACTGTTTCAGCCCCACTCATCACTTTGGAGAAACCTGCTTAAAGACAAAGACATAGAAACAGAGAACCGAAGGAAAAGAGATCCAAGTAGCCAAGTAGGTTTGACTTAAAATGTTCAGGATCTTTATTATTAAGCCCAAGAAAGAAAAATCTCTGCAAGATTGGTAAACCGTTCCAAACTCGATTGCAGAAAATATGACTTCAGTAACAGAGTGGTCAGTGCCTGGAATGCACTACCTGACTCTGTACTTTCTTCCCCAAACCCCCAAAACTTTAACCTTAAACTGTCTACTCTTGACTTCACCCCATTCCTAAGAGGTCTGTAAGGGGCGTGCATAAGTGCTCCAGCGTGCCTACCGTCCCTGTTCTAATATTCCTTTTTACTTACTCTTTTCGTGTATTCAAATTATGTTTATACTTTTACCTGTTATCTTATATATGCTTGACAAATAAACTTATGGTTATGATTAAGATCCAAACTGGTCCAAAGACCAGAGGTTTAGTTTTCTGAGCTTTCGGACTCATGCTGGAGCCCATCCTCACGGAATTTCTCTCTACCAGAAGGTGTGCTTTGGGCTATTCTGTGCCTAGTATCTATGTGGTGCCTAGTTATGTGTGGCTTTCTAGTTGTTGATGGGGGTGTTAGCAGCTGGCTATTAACTCGTTGGTTGTTGTTTCCTTGTGCTGCCAAGTCCTCGGCTCCTAAGTACCTGACAGAATGGTGGTAAATCAGCATTCCTGTTGACTGACGAGGGCCCCGTTACCCAGGCTTCAATCATTTCCCTGGCTGTTTTTGTACCTACTTGGCCAACAGTCTTAAGTAGCTGTGAAATTGAAGGTGCAGTATACCCTTGTCCACTGCAATGTGAGGCTACCGATGAGTTTGGGTCTCCTGGTCTGACCACTCGCTTGTGTTCCTGCATTCTGGTAACATATTGCATATAATAGCCCCAAGTACATATTTTCCTAGAGAGAATTTCCCTGAGACTGGGTTCCAGCATGAGTCGGAAAGCTCAGAACTGCCGGGGCAGGACACTGGCTTTATTAAGACTCGTAGTGGTGCAGTGGTTAGAGTGCAGTACTGCAGGCTACTTCTGTTGACTGCTGGCTGCCTGCAATTTGGCAGTTTGAATCTCACTGGGCTCAAGGTTGACTCAGCCTTCCGTCCTTCTGAGGTGGGTAAAATGAGGACCCAGATTGTTGGGGGCAAGAGAATGACTCTGTAAACCGCTTAGAGAGGGCTATAAAAGCACTGTGAAGTCTATTGTTATTCTCCCACAAGTGTTTTTCAAATGGGGGGAGGATTTGATTTGTCCACTCTGCAGCCACAGCATGCATTCCTGTGCAGCGAGACAGGATCAACTTTTCAGCATTCCCATGGCCACAGGGGATTGTGGGAAAGCATCTGTATGGAGGGAGCTGGAATGGTACAACAGAATAACAGAATTGGAAGGGACCTTGGAGGTCTTCTAGTCCAACCCCCTGCTCAGGCAGGAAACCCTATGCCATTCTGAACAAAAGGCTGTCCAATTTCTTCTTAAAAACCTCCAGTGATGGAGCACCTACAACTTCTGGAGGCAAGTTGTTCCACTGATTAACTGTTCTCACTATTAGGAAGTTTCTCCTTAGTTCTAGGTTGCTTCTCTCCTTGATTAGTTTCCACCCATTGCTTCTTGTCCTGCCTTCAGGTGCTTTGGAGAATAGCTTGACTCCCTCTTCTTTGTGGCAGCCCCTGAGATATTGGAACACTGCTATCATGTCTCCCCTAGTCCTTCTTTTCACTAAAATAGCCATACCGAAGGCTGCCTGCTTTCAGGTTCTTGCTTGCTGCATCCCCAGCTGAGTAATTACATAGCTTGGAAATGACAACGTTAAGATTAATTTGAGTCATGCCCAGATTAGGGAGACTAAAGTGCTCCGTGGAAAGGAGGAGGAAGGGAATCGACTGGCCTCAGTCCCCTCCCTTCCCCGGATGTCTGTGTGTTCCAAGCAGGCTGTTGGGTTTTCTGGGAAGAAAGAGGTTTTTGAATCTCATCCCTTTTTCTCTCCAGCACGCCGGATGCTATGAGGGGGTGCATACTGAAAACTAGTAACTGCCCAGAAGCAAAATTGTAAGAAACGGGGAGAATTAGTTCTCCGGAAGCTGCTATTTGCTGGATGTGAAATTTCAGATTTAAAAAAAGACGGCCGTTCCAAAGGCAGGGAAGAAATCTTTGATCCTCCAGAACAGCAGTCACCAACTGGTGGTCCGTGAGAAAATTTTGGTGGTCCGCAGAAAAATTATTTGCATTTTTTATATTGCACTAAATCAGGGGTCCTCAAATGAACGTTTTTCTTGCTGCAGAGAGTCTCCCACTTCGGGGTCTTTTTGTGAGGATTGGAGGGGGGCAGAAATTCCGACTCGTGGTCTGTTTCAGCCTCCTGGTATGGGGCTTTGGTCGAAGGCTGCAGGAAAGTGCCACTAGTGACGAAGAGCCAGAAGGCCTTGTTCCAGTGGGACTGCCTCATGGCCTGGAACTGGCTGACCATCTCAGCCTGCTGAGCCTCCAGGCGCCGGTACTTGAACTCCTGCAGGTCTTCCCTCTGCTTGGAAAGCCCATGCTCCTAGTCCTCAGTGAGGTGCTTCTGCTGAGCCTCCTCGGTCAAATCCAATTTGAACTGAGCCAGCTGTTTTGCCAACTCTTTCTCGTGGTGGCTGCTTAGCTCCAACAACTGCTTCCTGTTGGGGCCCTAAGGAGCCCGCACAGGCAGGCGAGGAGGGGCTGGGAGGGGACAGGAGGGGCAAGTAGTGGCCAGCAAGGCACCCCTCGACGTGAGTAACATCAAGTTGGCCACACCCACCCAGTCACATGACCACCTAGCCACACCCACCCAACCGGTCTTTAAGCAGATCATATTAGTGGTCCCCGGGTTTAAAATTATGAATTTAGTGATCTGAAAGGTTGGTGATCCCTGCTCCAGAAGATACTCCAGGTCTCTGCATGAATCATTTTTGGAGGTAAAACTTCTTCTGATCCACAGACCTGCCTTTTAAAGTAGCATAAAATCGAAATGATATCGTGGTTCACGTCTCCTGCGTTGAGTTTTCATTAGACCTGTGCTGGACTGGGGAAAAAAAATCCCTTTTGGGTGGGAGAGGAGATTGAGGGGGCGGGTGGGTGGATGGATTTATCCAGGTTTCTTTGCACGGGCTTTTTGTTGTACTTTGTTGGAACAGACTCTGCTAATGTTGCCGCACCAGATTTGATAGTGTCCATTTTACTTTACGCGCTCGCATCTCACACCCGTTGCTTCTTCCTTATAAACGAGACTTCTTGTCTTCTCTCCAGCAAAATGAGGCTCGGTGCCATCATTCACAATAAGCATTCTCAAAACATTGTATGTCACGCTCGGTTGTCAGCTCGCAGTCAAGATAAATCCGCAGCTAAGCTTTCAATTATGTGCAACTTCACAGCTTTTATTCAGGAGGAGTTTGGTAGCACCTTTTCTGACAAATCTCACTTCATCAAGGGCATGGAGAGGCTCACTGTCGTGGGATGGAGGTGAGGGGGAGATGGAGGGGTTGACACACAGATGGATGGATGTAGATAGATAATTCATAAAAGTACCTTCTTGCTTAATAATGGCAGCGTGTTGAAAAGTCATGCTGTGGTGGCATAGTGGTTAAAGTGTAGTATTGCAGGCTGACTCTGCCCATAGCCAGGAGTTCAATCCTGACCGCCTTCCAGGGGTGAAATCCAGCAGGTTCTGATAGCTTCTGGAGAACCGGTAGCGGAAATTTTGAGCAGTTCGGAGAACCGGCAAATACCACCTCTGGCTAGCCCCAGAGTGGGGTGGGAATGGAGATTTTGCAATATCCTTTCCCCAGGAGTGGGAAGGGAATGGAGATTTTGCAGTATCCTTCCCCTAGAGTGGGGATGGAATGGGGATTTTGCAGTATCCTTCCCCTGCCACGCCCACCAAGCTATACCACACCCACCAAGTCACGCCCACAGTACGGTTAGTAAACAAATTTGGATTTCATCTTTCGCCTTCCATCCTTCTAAGGTGGTTAAAATGAGGACCCAGATTGTTGGGGGCAATAGGATGACTCTATAAACCTCTTAGAGAGGGCAGGAAAGCACTGTGAAGTGATATATAAATCTAAGTGCGATTGCTATTTACCTCTCTCTACTGGTAGCATCCCTCTATCTATGTACCTCTCTGTGTCTCGCTTTCTCTCTTGCCGTGGTAGTTCAGTGGTTAGAATGCAGTATTGCAGGCTGACTCTGCTGACTGCTAGGAGTTCAATCCTGACCAGTTCAAGGTGGACTCAGCTTTCCATCCTTCCGAGGTCGGTAAAATGAGGACCCAGATTATTTGGGGCAAGAGGCTGACTCTGTAAACCACTTAGAGAATGCTGTAAAGCACCATGAAGCGGTATATAAGTGCTATTGCGTTGATTGAGATCTTTGGACACAATGGCTTTTTAACACATTGCAGTTATGATCAAAAGGCTTTTGATTTCTGTTTTTTTGGATATGGTTATTAAGAGTACCGTAGACTGCCAAATCAGCCATTCAATTCTGGACCAAAAAGCGATTGTTTTCTTTCAAGATGAGCAACATCAACAGCAGAAACTATCATGGTTTCCTCCCATGATGGTGAAATTCTGATGAACTAGAAGACAATTTTGCTTGGTGTGATAGAAGGAAATGAAGACAGTACATCAAGAGATGGGTAGGGTCAAAGGGATTACTTGAATGCCCTGGGAAGATCTATGAGTTGTCATAAAAAGCAGGTCAAAATGAAGAGTGTTCATCCATGACAGTGAGAACGATCAATCGGTGGAAGGGCTTGCCTCCAGAAGTTGTGGGTACTCCATGCCTGGAGACTTTAAGAAGAGACTGGACAGCCATTTGTCCAGAATGGTGTAGGGTCTCCTGCTTGAGCAGGGGGTTGGGCTAGAAGACCTCCAAGGTCCCTATGTTCTGTCTGTGCAGGATTGTACTCCAATTCAGTGGCCCCTCTTAGTTTAGTTTCTTTTTCAGTGTTCTGTGCTTTAGTTTTAATCTTGACTTCTGGTTTAGTCCATTAAAATAAATCAACAAAACATACAATAAATAAAAGCCCAGAAATAAGAAAATAACTAATTCACCTCCAAAATAATACAATAGTTACATTTTAATTACGTTGCAAAAGCTTTTGGCATGGAGGAACCATAGTTTTCCAAAACACTAATCTTGCTTCAGTCCAGAACAAACACACCAGCGGAATATCTACTGCTTTAAAAATGATGAGCGAAACAGAAGGAAAGCAAAGATTTGAAACACCCTTATTTGGTGGAACTGCAAGCGAAGACTCTAAAATAATGTTTTTTAAACCTTTGCCAGTTTTTAGTACCTGTAAAAAACTCGAGCGAGATTATGAGATTCCTTCACACTTCAATCCTGAGGGATTCCAGGTGGGCATCAGAGGTGGGTTTCAGCAGGTTCTGACCAGTTCTGGAGAACCAGTAGCAGAAATTTTGAGTAGTTCGGAGAACCGGTAGTAAAAATTCTGACTGACCCGCCCCCATCTATTCTCTGCCTCCCAAATCCCAGCAGATCGGGAGGAAATGGGGATTTTGCAGTATGCTTCCCCTGCCACGCCCACCAAGCAACGTCCACCAATCCATGCCACGCCCACAGAACCGGTAGTAAAATTTGAAACCCACCACTGGTGGGCATGGAATTTGGTTTTCCCTGCTTATAGAAGTCATGCACATTTCCCCCATCAACTGATGGTGCCATTACTTTGACATCCATTATGCTCAGCAGCGCATGGAAGCCAGAACTGCTTCGTTTCAGAAGCAGTAAGTTAAGAAAACAACAACAGGATATTGATGCAAAATAGAGAAAGTGGGCTGTGGTCGGTGAACAGAATTTTGATTTAGATGGCTCTAGATAGATGCAGTGCCCTGATCCTTGGCATTTCTGGCAGAGGTCTTCAAATCACAGATTTTGGGTTCTGCCAGCGAGAGAAGATTGGGGAGGCCGCATGTAGTCAAAATGCAGGTCTCTTTAAAAGTGGGAGAGAAAAAAAATGCTTGTTTGGTACTTTAACTCCAGACTGTGCCAGGCTGTCAATTGGAGATGGGAAACTGTCCACTGAAGAATGCAAAAAACAATCAGCGGTATTGAAGCCAAAGAAAAAGTGCAAGGGCTTGTCTATTCTGATATGCTTTGGCTGATACCCAAACTCCCGGCTTTTTGTTGTTGTTGTTTGCTTCTGAATAAAAATAAGGGAGAAATCTGCCCATGGTATTGGATCTTGAAGCTGTCTTACCTGTGTTTGAAGCATCTCCGGGAATATGGGTGCGTCCCCGTTACTGATTTTATGGAATACCCAGAAGGTCATTCATTGCTCCATTCGCTCTTCCACGTGTTAAACATTTGGAGAGATGGTCATGCTACAAAAGGATCTGTTGCTACTTCCAGTTTCCACCAAAGAGAAGCATCTTCCTGTTCATTTCAGAAAAACAAAGAGTTAGAAGGGAGCTTGGAGGTCTTCTAGACTAACCTCCTGCCCAGGTTAGAAATCCTTAGACCTTCCTAGTCAACCTTTGCTTGAAGACTTCCAATGATGGAATGTGCGTGAGGCCAGATCCAAGATGTGGTAGCTGATTGTTCTACTGCTTAATAGCTGCAATAGGCAGGAAATCCCTGCTTATTTGAGTTTGAATCTTTCTTTGCGAAGTTTCCACCCATTGGTTCTTATTGTACCTTTGAGCCAGGGGTGAAATGCGCCCAGTTCGGACTGGATCACCTGATCCGGTAGCGATGGCAGCGGGTGGTTCGGAGAACTGGTAGTAAAAATCCCTGCAACCCCCCATGCCCAGCTGAGCCGCGTGATCATCAGAGGCTTTTTTTTTTTTTACTTTTAAAAGCTTTATTTTTTTTTTACAACCTCTTTGTCCGAAAAGATGCTTTTAAAAGTAAAAAAAACAAGCCTCTGATGATCACGCAGCTCAGCTGGGATCGTCAGAGGCTTCTAAAAGCATTTTTTTCTGCAACCTCTTAAGGTTGTAGAAAAAATGCTTTTAAAAGTAAAAAAAAAAAAGTTGGCCACGCCCACCCAGTCACATTACCCCCCAAGCCACGCCCACAGAACCGGTAATAACAAATTTTACATTTCACCTGTGCTTTGAGCACTAGGGAGTATAAAGCACCCTGCTTCCTGTGATGCCCCTTCAATTAATTGGAAGACTGCTATTGCATCTCACCTTAGCTGCCTTTCCCTTAAGCTAAATACACTCAGTTTTTAAAATTGTTTTTGTCATAAGATTTAACCTCCAAGCCCCTCATGTGCTTCATTAGGCAAGAAAAACCAAAAGTACACATATAAACTGGGGAAAACCAGGCTTAATAGCAGTGACTTTGAGAGGGACCTTGGAATCTTAGTGGACAACCAATTAAATATGAGCCAGCAGTGTGTGGTGGCAGCCAAAAAAGCCAACGTAATCCTAAATTGCATTAACAGAGGGATACAATCAAGATCAAAGGAGGTACTAATACCATTCTATAAAGCCTTAGTAAGGCCACACCTAGAATATTACATCCAGTTTTGGTCCCCACACTATAAAAAAGATGTTGAGACTCTAGAAAAAGTGCAGAGAAGAGCAACCAGGGTGATTAGGGGACTGGAGACTAAAACATACGATGAATGGTTGCAGGAACCGAGCATGGCCAGTCCAGTGAAGAGAAGGACCAGAGGAGACATGATAGCAGTCTTCCAATAACTTGAGGGGCTGCCACAAGGAGGAAGGAGTCAAGCTATTCTCCAAAGCACCAGAAGGTCAGACAAGGAATAAGGGATGGAAACTGAACAAAGAGAGATTCAACCTGGAAATAAGGAGGAATTTCCTGACAGTGAGAACAATCAACCAATGGAACAGAAGTTGCCTTCAGAAGTTGTGGGAGCTTCATCACTGGAGGCTTTCAAGAAGAGACTGGGCTGCCATCTGTCAGAAATGGTGTAGGATCTCCTGCTTGGGTGGGAGGTTGGACGATGACCTACAAGATCCCTTCCAACTCTGTTAATGCGTATCTATTGCTCTTCTGCATTTTTTCATTTCCTCAACACCTTGTTTGTATTGTGGCAACCAGACGTGGACACAGAGTTCCAGGTATGGCCTTACCATGGCAGCCTATTGTACGACTATCATGTTCCATGTTCTCAGCATTAAGTCTCTGTTGATGGAGCCCAAGATTGTTCTATGAGGAGACTTAGATCCTTCTCACTAGTACTAACCAAGGACCACTTATCAAAAGGGACCTTGGAGGTCTTCCAGTCCAACCCCCTGCTCAGGCAAGAGACCTATGCCACTGTGGACAAACAGTCTCTTCTTAAAAGCTTCCAGTGTTGAAGCACCCATAACTTCTGGAGGCAGATTGTTTGACTGATTAATTGTTCTCACTCATTAATTTCTCCTTAGTCCTAAATTGGCTTGATAAGTTTCCATCTATTACTTCTTGTCTTGTCGTCATGTGCTTTGGAGAATAGGTTGAACCCCTCAAAATCTGGATGACTGCAGTCATGTTACCCCTAGTCTTCTCTTCATTAAATTAGACATACAATTATAGTACAATTGTAAGTACAATTATAACTTTACATCTTACTTCTTACTCTGGTTACAGCATAACTCTCTTTTTATAATCTTCTATTCTGTCTAATCAAAGCCATAAATCATAAGTTCATTTTTTTTTTTGGTTTCATTCGAAAAATCTATTCAGACTTCTAGTCAGCAATAAACATAGATATTATCTTTTTTTTTTTCTGATAAAAGAAATCAATTTAGCCATCTCAGGAAGTTCCATTATCTTCACTAGCCATTCCTCGGTTGTTAGTAATGCTAAATTTCCCCAATATTGCGCATATAATAGTCTCACTGCAATTATCATCCATAAAAACCTAGTTCCATGACAACTTTAGCCTGTCTTTTGAGATGTTAATAATCCCCACTGGCTTTGTGTCATCTGCAAATCTGATGGAAGTGCCATTCTCTTCTCTCATACTTATATGCTGCATTGTGAATCACATACTTCCCTCCTGTATGGAGCACTGATAGAAAGCTGAATGAACTCTGAGGTTGCTGAAGTGGGCAGTGAAGTCATATCCTCTTCATCCTGTGATTTAGAGGAGGAATAATTGATGGGTTGGTTGGTTGGTTTCAGAAAATATATGCCCATGTTAAATTAATAATTCTGGGCCACTAACAAACAATGCACAGACAAAACTACATGATCAAACCTGTATAAAATCATGCCTCCACCCCTGTTGTCGCCTGTCAGCTGCCGGCCCTCCAGCAGCCAAATCAGAGGAGGAGGAGGCGTGGGAGTCAGGGTCAGCATCCTGAGAGCTCCAAGGGGGAAGAGGGAATGGAGCTGGCAGAGAGAGAGAGAGACAAAGGTGGAGCCTGGGCCGTCAGATGGAGAATGTCAGATGGAGAATCAACAGCCAACAGGTCTGGAGGTGGCTGATGAGGAAGAAGAGGAACAGCTGGGTCCAGTGCCTGACGCCCGAATGCGCAGAAGGCAGAGGAGAGGAGAGCAGTGGAAATCTATGGGCTGGTCCTTGGGAAGGAAGAGCCACCACTGCTAGCGAGGCGCCACCCTAGCTCTAGGGATAAAAGGCGGGGGGGGGGGGATGACGCCCGAATGCGCAGAAGGCAGAGGAGAGGAGAGCAGTGGAAATCTATGGGCTGGTCCTTGGGAAGGAAGAGCCACCACTGCTAGCGAGGCGCCACCCTAGCTCTAGGGATAAAAGGCGGGGGGGGGGGGGATGAATAGGTATGGCAGACAACTATTCATCTCCCTGCCGGACAGACTTGTTAGCCTGTGTTGAGAGGGAGAATTTTTGCTGGGGCTGCTGGTGCTCCTAATAAAGGAATCATTAATTTAACTACAGAGGGTTTGTCGTGTTTGGGGAGCTGGATCAGAACAACTCCAATCCAAGCAAGACTGCATTCTTAGCTGCTTTGTTCAAACCATACTTTGTGACATGGGGTGGGCCTTGTTGAGAGCAGAGGAGGTCCCAAGAAGGGATGGGTTATATTCTGTGAAGTCCCCTCCCCACCGGTCCTCAATTTCTAGGCTAACCTTCTCTTTGTAGCATCTGTGAGTCCACCAGGAAGGCCCTGGCAGTCTTTGTACAGAGATAGACTGCCTTTGTATAGCGAGGTTCAGCACCCATGCATTTTTATTGTTATCCCATCTCCTTCCACTTATGACTGTATAACTGTAACTCTGTTGCTGGTATCCTTACAATTTATATTGATATTGTTTCCTGATTGCTTATTTGTTCCCTATGACTATCATTAAGTGTTGTACCTTATGATTCTTGATGAATGTATCTTTTCTTTTATGTATACTGAGAGCATATGCACCAAGACAAATTCCTTGTGTGTCCAATTACACTTGGCCAATAAAGAATTCTATTCTATTCTATTCTATTCTATTCTATTCTATTCTATTCTATTCTATTCTATTCTATTCTATTCTATTCTATTCTATTCCTATTTTTATTTCTATTTCTATTTCTATTTCTATTCTAATAATTCTATTCTATTCTATTCTATTCTATTCTATTCTATTCTATTCTATTCTATTCTATTCTATTCTATTCTATTCTATTCCCTCCTCTTGCAATGAATGTGAGTTTGCCATATGCTCAAAAGCTGCCATGTATGAACAATCTTTACAGAATTCTTTATTGGCCAAGTGTGATTGGACACACAAGGAATTTGTCTCCGGCACATAAGCTCTCAGTGTGCATACAAAAAACAAAGTGATAAGTCATGGGTCATAAATCATAGTTACAATCATTAATCTTATGACTAATCACTTGACAACAAGTGATACGTCGTAAGAGACCGATAGGAGAAGGTAGTAGGAAAGATGAGAAGGTGAGAAGGATAAATAGCAGTGCAGCCTACTACATGGGTAACAGCCTACGACTAATTGTTGCTGTAACTTTGGGATAATAGGCACAGAGCTTTCTTAAGCTGAAGACTGCAGCTAACTAGGTGGGGTACTCTTATCCCCGATGAGCAAAAAACAAATTTGGAACGGATTCAGCAAGTATTTCAACAAGAGTTGCAATTACATTAATGATTCTTTGTATGATTGCTCCTATGTTTACTCTCTCCCATTGCAAATTGCAGTTTACCACGGCAAACTGTTTAGGGGGGGGCACAGGTTGGGTCCCCCAGCCTGAATCAGTGTGGGCTAAAAAACAAAATCCTGTGTGTTTGGCTGAGATTCCTTAACGTTAATTAGGCATCTAGACACACACGCACACATTTCTGCAAGAGCTTGAATAAAACGAAAAGCAAGGCTTGATTTTTGTAGCAGAGATCCAGTTTACTAAAACAGGAGTAGGCAACCTGCGGCTCTGGAGCCGCATGTGGCTCTTTCATCCCTCTGCTGCGGCTCCCTGTCGCCAGTCAGCTCCACAATATATTGATAATTGATATGGCTTTCATTTAGGACAGGTAGAGGAAAAAGGATGCCGTGCTAGGAGGAGACTCTATGGTGGGGGAACCGGACTTCCGGTTGGCTCCAGAATTGAATGGGGGGCTTCCGGTTAGGGCCTTTGTGGCTCTTTGAGTGTTTAAGGTTGCTGACCGCTGGCTTAAAAGAAAGGGGGTGGTTACGATCCTCTTAGAGGATTATCATCTTCTTCCCTAAGATAAGACCCTCTCCCCACACCCCACTTCCTCCTCTGCCTGGGCCCCTCTCCTTGTCTGCCAGAGGCAAATTTGCAGCTTCAGCACTTCCCAACAGCGGTTCGATCCCTGCCACAAACACATACGGCTTCTGCAAATCCTGGATGGGCTTGGACCGCTTCTGCCATGCTTTCCCTCCCTCCTTCCCACGCCCACCCCCAGCCTTCTGCGTTCCCTCTCTTCCAGGAGGTTAACTCCGTAGGCGGGCAGGCCTGGTTTGTCATTTTGAACCTCCATAAGGGGGGGTGGGGGTGGGGGAAAGGATAAGTGCGTAGGAGCAGAGACAATAACGGCTGATAGGGAGGCAAACTCAGCCCAATTTTTAACAGTCTGTTGTGAGATGAAAGTGGAAGCAGCTTCTCAAGGAACCCAACTCAAAGCTCGCTTTCCATTCTGTGCAAACCTTTTATGATATCTCAGCTGCCCTTTTCCTTTAACTCCCGTGTTTTTCAAACTTGAGAAGTTTTAAGAGGGGCAAACATCTATCCCCCAGAATTCTCCATGGCTGGCTAGGGAATTCTGGGAGTTGAAGTCCACCTGTCTTAAAGTTCCAAAGTTTGGGAAAAAAAACATTGGTTTTTAAACTGAAAAACGAAACCGTGCTCACATTCTTCCCCCCCTCTCCCCGCCCCCCCCCCAGCTTGTGCTGCTGTGGAAGAAGCATCTCAGTGGCTCGCCTGCTTTTTTTTTTTTTTTTATTGTAAAAGTTTTACAATTACATTTTCACCCCATTTTCACCCCTCTAACCCACCCCAAGCTCCCCAACCCATCCTCCCTAACCCCCCCTAACCCTCCCCTCCCCCCGGACTTCCATAGAGTGTACCCCATCATTATCCCCTTTATATAAAAAAAAAACCTTGAACTTTAATCCCCCCCCAACCCCCATATCATTTTTCATCTTCACATAGTTCAAATATTTCTATCTTAATGTAATATAATACTATCAATAAAAAGCTATTTGATACTTCCTAGTTTGATATTTGTTCTGCACATAATCTATCCACTTTTTCCATTCACATTCATAAGTCTCTTGTGAGCGGTCTTTTAAATATGCTGAAATCTTCGCCATCTCAGCGAAACTGGCCATCTTCAAAGTCCATTCTTGAACGGTGGGCAAAGCTTCATTTTTCCAATATTTACCTATCAACAATCTCGCTGCTGTAATCATATACAAAATCAACTTTGTTTCATCCACTGTAAAACCCTTAGCTATACCCAGTAAAAACAATTGTGGAGAAAATTGAATTTTTTTCTTCAAAACATTCTGCATAACCCACCAAATTTTTATCCAAAAAGCCTTAACTTTCTTACAGGTCCACCAAATATGAAAATATGTAGCATCTGTACAATCACACCTCCAACATTTTGGCTGAACATTAGGATACATACACGACAGTTTCTTAGGGTCTAGATGCCATCTATAAAACATTTTGTAAAAATTTTCCCTCAAATTCTGCGACTGTGTAAATTTAACATTCTGGACCCAAATTTTTTCCCATGTTTCCAACTTCACTGGTTCGCCTGCTTTTTGATTTGCTTGGGTTTCAACTCCCCCCCCCCCAATCCTTTATTAGCTTGTGCTGGGTTACATAATTGACATCCGAAAGATCAGCGTGGGCAAGATAATTGAAAAGTAGAGCTCTTTCATGGTGTAATTATGCATCCCCCACCCCAGCACGGCTTTAAAATTTGCTAATAATGAACGTTTGCTTCCTGCATCCTTTTCTCCTTCCCTCCAGGCTTTGTGGTTTTTTTACTGCAGCCAACTAGGTTCTTCCTTCCTTCCTTCCTTCCTTCCTTCCTTCCTTCCTTCCTTCCTTCCTTCCTTCCTTCCTTCCTTCCTTTCTTTCTTTCTTTCTTTCTTTCTTTCTTTCTTTCTTTCTTTCTTTTTCTTCCTTCCTTCCTTCCTTCCTTCCCTCCCTCCCTCCCTCCCTCCCTCCCACCTCCCTTCCTTCCTTCCTTCCTTTTTCTTTCTTTCTTTTTTCTTTCTTTTTTCTTTCTTTCTCCCTCCCTCCTTCCTTCCCTCTCTCTCTCCCTCCATCCCTCGTTTCTTCCTTCCTTCCCTCCTTCCTTTTTCTTTCTTTCTTTCTTTCTTTTTTCTTCCTTTTTTCTTTCTTTCTTTCTCCCTCCCTCTCTCCTCTCTCCTCCCTCCTCCCTCCTTCCTTTTTTCTTCTTTCTTTCTTTCTTTCTTTCTTTCTTTCTTTCTTTCTTTCTTTCTTTCTCTCTCCTTCCCTCCCTCCCTCCCTCCCTCTCTTCCTTCCCTCCTCCTTCCTTCCTTCCTTCCTTCCTTCCTTCCTTCCTTCCTTCCTTCCTTCCTTCCTTCTTTCTTCCTTTCTTCCTTGATTTTTGGGATTTAATGAAATTGAAGGGTCTACCTTCGTAAATTAAGCCTTCCTCCCTCCCTCCCTCTGCCTGCCTGCCTCCTGAGTGTGTTTTATATTTTTTTATATCTCGCAGCAGCATTTTAAAAGGGCAAAGAAGATTGCTGATTTGTGGGCTGTGATTTCAGCAGCAAGGAGTCTGGATTTCTGCAGCCGAACAGCGTATAGAACAAATACTTAAAATAGAGTCTGTCGATTGGCCAGTTTGCATGGATGCCCATGTAGTTTTCTCAAGATTGGGAAGGATCTTGAGAGACTTGAGCATTGGGCCCTAGCCAACAAGGTGCAGTTCAGTGGTGAGAAAAGTAAGGTTTTACACTTGGGCAAGAAAAGCCAGGCGCACAGGATAGGTGGCACCTGGCTCAACAGCAACAACTGTGAGAGGGATGTAAAAGTGGTAGTAGACAATCGCTTGAGCCAGAGCCAGCC
Source organism: Pantherophis guttatus (assembly GCF_059756535.1). Classification (NCBI taxonomy): domain Eukaryota; kingdom Metazoa; phylum Chordata; class Lepidosauria; order Squamata; family Colubridae; genus Pantherophis; species Pantherophis guttatus. The sequence continues at coordinate 4,540,930 of NC_142076.1, forward strand.
GTGTGCTGCAGCTGCCAAAAAAGCCAATGCAGTTCTAAGCTGCATCATCAGAGGGATAGCATCAAAGTCGCATGAAGTGATAATACCGTTCTATACTGCACGAGTGATACCACCCATGGAATTCTGCATCCGGTTCTGGTCCCCACTATTCAAAAAAAGATGCCGAGACCCTAGAAGACCCTTGCAAAGAAGAGCAACCAGGTTGATAAAGGGTCTGGAGGCTAAACTGTACGATGAATGGTTAAGGAGACTATGGCTCTTGGGTTCGGTTTTCAGAAACCCTCCCGTCCTCCTCTTCGTAGATCAGAACTCTTCCCTTTTTAAAAGGCAACTGGGATTTCTTTGTTTTTCCTTGAAGATGTTTCGCTTCTCAGCCGAAAGGCTTCTTCGGTTCAGTTCTTCCGGTTGCTTGGAAATGCAATAACAGAGTGATCTTTTAGATAGAATGACAGCCACCTACAGAACTAGAGAAAGGACATCCATTAAGTTTAAACTTTCTTTTTTTTTTTGGTGAAAAATTAACATCTTCCCTCCTGAGTTCTCTGTCAGTTGCTGCTTTGCTCCCAAAGATTGTGGGGGGGTGGGGTGGAGGTGGAAGGGGGAGAAGCATTAATTTATTGCGGTATTCACTTAGTTCTCGCCTTCCTGTCACCTAAGTAGTTTCTAATGACTACCCTGGAGAATAATTGGGAGCTTTTAAAAGTTTTGTGCTCAGTTTTTCCTCTTTCCTCTTGTGTCACATGTACTTTTTAAGACCCAGAAGATTCTGATCACATTTTTTGACTTTCGGTGCTTCTGGAAAAAAAAAAAGAGATTGATAAGTTTTTTGATTCCTGATTTTCCCTCCCCCCTCCCCAGTAGACTCTTTCTTCTCTCAACCTGGTACTTACGTAGCTTGCAGGTCTCATCCCCTTCCTGGAGTTTTTGACCTGGAGTCAACCTTTAGTGAGCGATTGATCTTGGAAAGCCTCCCTTTCACCCAATTTTGGTCACCATGTTATAAAAAAGTAGAATAGAATAGAATAACAGAGTTGGAAGGGACCTTGGAGGTCTTCTAGTCCAACCCCCTGCTTAGGCATGAAACCCTATACCATTTCAGACAAATTTTAGTTTACGTTTGTTAACTATTATACCCTGTATTTGCTCTGGGAAGTCTGGGGTGGGTAGGTGGGGGGTGTGGGCTTGGAGGGAGAGGGGGGATGAGGGGTGGGGGTGGGTGGAGGAGGGAAGGGGGGGAGGAGGGATGGAAAAAATTGTTGTAATACCTAAAACTTTTTAATTAAAAAAAAAAGATGTTGAGACTCTAGAAAGAGTGCAGAGAAGAGTAACAAAGATGATTAGGGGGCTGGAGGCTAAAACATATGAAGAACGGTTGCAGGAAATGGGTATGTCTAGTCTGATGAGAAGAAGGACCAGGGGAGACATGATAGCAGAGTTCCAATATCTCAGGGGCTGCCACAAAGAAGAGGGAGTCAAGCTATTCTCCAAAGCACGAGAGGGCAAGACAAGAAGCAATGGATGGAAACTAATCAAGGAGAGAAGCAACCTAGAACTAAGGAGAAATTTCCTGACAGTGAGAACAATTAATCAGCGGAACAATTTGCCTTCAGAAGTTGTAGGTGCTTCATTACTGGAGGCTTTTAAGAAGAGACTGGACAGCCACTTGTCTGAAATGGTATAAAGTCTCCTGCTTGAGCAGGAGGTTGGACTAGAAGACCTCCAAGTTCCCTTTCCAGCTCTATTCTGATTGATAGATTGATTCCGTAGGGTGGAGTTTATCTCTTGAGGCTCCAGCTGAGTTTGTCTGTTCAGCATGGCTGTGCGTTATCGAATGTTAACATGTATATTTGTAAAAGTTTGCATCCTGGGTGAGGAGGTGGGGCAGGAGAGCTGCCTGGGTTTTTCTCTGTTTGTCTTCTTGCAATATATCCAGGGAACTAAAAGAGTTCTATTTACTTGATTAGAATTCTTTATTTTTATATACAATAATCCCCCCCCTTTTTTTCTTCTTCTTTGAAACATGGCTCTTTTAGATACCCTTGCAGGAAACGGCAGAGCATGAATTCTTTTTCTCTTAAGAGCCTTCTGGAGCCTTCTTTTAATTATTTATTCTCTTTTAATTGCTTCCCATGAACAAGGCTGCTTCTCTTCCCCCCTCAGCCCCCACCCTCCCCAATGTTGCATTATATTGTGAAACACTATGATTTCTCAAATGTGTGTCCCATTGTGTTCGGTACTCCTGAATAAGAGTGTTTAGGTTTTTAGATTTAATTGCTATTTTAGGTGCTTCTGCCTTAATGTTAAATAGGTGGTGGGTGGCTTTAGCTCAGTGTTTCTCAACCTTGGAAGCTTGAAGATGGGTGGACTTCAATGGGAGATTCTGGGAGTTGAAGTCCACCCATCTCCAAGCTATCAAGGTTGAGAAACACTGCTTTAGCTGATTATGAGAATAGAATAGAATAGAATAGTTTAGTTTAGTTTAGTTTAGTTTAGTTTAGTTTAGTTTAGTTTAGTTTAGTTTAGTTTAGTTTAGTTTAGTTTAGTTTAGTTTAGTTGGAAGGGACCTTGGAGGTCTTCTAGTCCAACCCCCCACTTAGGCAGGAAACCCTATACCATTTCAGACAAATGGTTGTCCAATCTCTTCTGAAAAACTTCCGGTGATGGGGCATTCACAACTTCTGGAGGCCAGTTGTTCCACTGATTAATTGTTCTAACTGTCAGGAAGTTTCTCCTTAGTTCTAGATTGCTTCTCTCCTTGATTAGTTTCCACCCATTGCTTCTTGTCCTGCCCTCAGGTGCTTTGGAGAATAGCTTGACTCCCTCTTCTTTGTGGCAGCCCCTGAGATATTGGAACTCTGCTATCATGTCTCCCCTGGTCCTTTTTATACTATTGCATATTGTAGAAGCTTTGCAGAATTTAGTGACACAAATCTTTTCTTTTAGCCTGAATGTCGAATAATCCTCGTATTGTTTCTGTCAATTCTCCTTTCTGATCTTGGGCTGAAAATACCTTATTTCCAATGAAATGTCTTAATAAACGCAAGAGAGGGGAGGGGGGAAGACCAACTAAGGTCTGTCACAGCCCACAGTTGTTTGTAGTTGGATGTTGGTTGATCGGGTCTGGGGGGAGGACAGTGGGGGGGGGGTGGCGAATTGAAGGCGTTTGATTCGGAGCAAAAAAAAAAAAAAAAGGAATGCCATCAATGCGGGGACTCTCTCACATTTGTTTTTAAGCCGAAATACAAGGGAACAAAGAAGGAAGATGCCAGTTGGCATCTTCTTCTGCACCCGGTTCAGAGCACGTACCGAACATTTGGAACACGTGTGAGGCGGGCGCAGGCGTTGAAATGTGTCCCGGTTTTTTAATTTTATTCCCTCCAAAACGGCCTCCCTCTCCCCCCTTCTCTCTCTCTCTCTCGCCGGGATCACAGTAGCGGCCATTGTGCGCCCTGTGCAGCTGCTGAAATTTGACGAGATCCAAGCGGAGAAAACGGGAGCAGGTGGGCCAACAATGCGAGCCTGTCGTTCCCAGAAGTATCAGGATGCAGCCCCAGCCTCGCCAGCAGAAGCGCCCCCCCCCAGGGGGGGACAGGGTGGTGGGGGGAGAAGAGGGGGGGGACAGTTGAAGAAGAGGCCAGGAGGGCCCTTCTGGACCAGGCTGATTTTCCTGTCCCGCAGGGTGTGTGCGTGTGTGCATGTGTGTTTATGTGTGGGTGTGCACGCGTGCATGCATGCAGGCAGCCCTCGAGGTACAACGGTTTGTTTAGTGACCGTTTCAAAGTTACAACATAGCCCTGAAAAAAGAACCATTGTTCCACGCGGCCGATTTGCAGCATCCCCCACAATTCAGACACTTGGCAGCTGATTCATATTTATGACAGTCGCCGTATCCCGGGGTCACGGGATCCTGTTTTGCGACCTTTCTGACAAACAAAGCCATTGCGGAAGCCAGATTCACTTAACAACCGGGTTACCAACTTAACAACTGCACTGATTCACTGAACAACGGTGGCAAGACAGGTCGTAAAATGGGGCAAAACTCACTTAACGAATGTCTCACTTAACAACAGGGCTCAACTGTAGTGAGGACTATCTGTATTCTGCCTTTATTATTTTTTATGACTACTTCAAGGTGGCAGACACTCTTAATACTCCTTCCTTCTCCTATTTTCCCCATAACAACAACCTACCACCCCCCTGTGAGGTAGGTTAGGCTGACACAGAGAGAGAAAGTCTGGTCTAGAGTTACCCAGCTAGCTTTCAGGACTAACGCAGGACTGGAAATCAACATCTCCTGGTTTCTTGACGGTGCCTTAACCATGAGACCAAACGGACTCTCTTTTCACACAAGACATATTTCCCCACAACAACCCTGTGAGGTAGGATAGGCTGAGCCAGAGCGACCTTGCCGAAGTGGCCTCTGAGCTTCTGTGGCTGGAGTTGGGGAGAGCGGCCCAGCAGCTGGGGGCACCTGTCCAGTCCCTGAATCATGGCACTGGATTGGATTGACCCAACATTGTACCTCTAGGGCCACCAACCCTTTGGGTGCCCAAATTTTGCCCCCTTTTCCCCCGGGGGGATAGTTTCAGGAACAAAGCTGTGTTAGTTTGGGCTGAGAGCCCAGAGCACCAGGGGAGCAATTCCTCTGCCCCTAAAAAGGGTTGCCCCCATTCCCTTTTCTGGACCAGGGACTGGGCTGCAGTATACATGGTTGCATTGGGAGTCTCTACAACAAGCCACGATTGCATCATGGTAATTGTGTTTTGCATTATTGGGCAAATTAGCATCATGTTACCTAGCCCAAAAGGGGCGCAGTGGCTGAGGGGCTAAGATGCTGAGCTTGCTGATCGAAAGGTCGGCAGTTCAGCAATTTGAATCCCTAGTGCTGCGTAACAGGGTGAGCTCCCGTTACTTGTCCCAGCTTCTGCCAACCTAGCAATTCGAAAGCACGTAAAAAGTGCAAGTAGAAAAATAGGGACCACCTTTGGTGGGAAGGGAACAGCGTTCCGTGCGCCTTTGGTGTTGAGTCATGCCGGCCACATGACCACGGAGACGTCTTCGGACAATGCTGGCTCTCCGGCTTTGAAATGGAGACGAGCACCGCCCCCCTAGAGTCAGGAACAACTAGCAGATATGTGTGAGGGGAACCTTTACCTTTACCTTTTTACCTAGCCCAAAGTCCTATGATTGGCGTGATGAGGTCATGACCCTTGTGTTATCCTCCCTCTCCTGCAATAACCATGGATTGGGTGCTGTTTAAAAGATGCACCCCTCCCTCTTCCTTCTGGAGGGAGAGCTGCTGTTGAGAGCTGCCTCGGTGGGTCGTTTCGAATCTCCACTCTCCCCCTTAAAGGAATGAAACAGCTGGAGGAGCGCCCCTTGCCCCCAATTGGGCTGATCGGAAGAGATGTCCTGCCCCCACCTCCTTTCCCAGCTGCGTGGAGGAGCAGCCCCCTCCCCACCAACACACACTGGAAATAAAATCCTGGCACTGAGAGTAGTTGGAACCGACCCCAGAGTTTGGTGGTGCCAGGAATTCAGTTCTGGTGCCAGGCTAGCAGGTGGGGCGGCGAGGGCTGCGCTGGGCTGGAGGCCTGCCCAGCCCAAAAGGCTGATGAATTTCCCCTTCTTGGAATCCCAGGAGGTTCCCGTGTGGTTCGTGGGGGCAGAGGGTCAAGTGCCCCCCCCGTTCCCAAAGAGACAGTGGGCTAGGGGCCCCTTCCTCACTGCTCTATAACAGAAGAAAAGGGAAGCAGATCTGATCCAGCCCCTTCCCCTTCTGTTGGGACACCAATTTGGCAAACCCCCACCCCCTCAAATGACTCCAGAACAGCCCCCCTCCCACCACTGCCTTTTCTGGCTCAATTGAAAGAGAAACCATAATTGGGAGCAGGGATTAAGGATCCACATACTTTGTGCTTGGCTTCCCCACTCTGACGGACCCCAGAGGCACAAGTCCCTTTGTAGCCATGATGGTGAACCTATGGCCCACGTGCCACAGGTGGCACGCAGTGTCCTCTTTGATGGCACGTGAACCGTCGCCCCAGTTCAGCTCCGCAGCACATGCGCACATGCCTCCTGCTGGCCAGCTGGTCTTCAGGTCTCTGTTGTGCATGCGCGGTGCAAGGTGCATGTGGGGGGGCACGTGCGCATGGGCGGAGGGGCGTGCAAGGGGCGTGCACGCATGCAGGGGGGCAGGGGGCATGCAGGGGGCCATGCATGCATGCCCAGGGGCGAGGTGCATGCGGGGGTGCACACGAATGTGTGGGGCCCATGTGCGGGGTCCGTGTGTGCATTGCATTTTGGGAGTTTGGGAGCGTATGCACGCATTTGCACACATGCATGCACGCTTTGGGCACTCAGTCCAGAAAAGGTTAGCCATCACTGCTTTAGAGCCTGATGCATGCCTGCCCCCCAAAGACAGGCCTTCTGTGAACGGTGTGCACAGAACCCACACATGCGTTGATGGGCGGGGGGAGCATCCTGGCAGGGTCTCAGGCAGCTGAGAACAGGAGGGAGGGGGAGATGTGAGAAGGTGGGGAGGGGGAGTCACAGATGTTCCCCAGGAGACCCTGTGGAGGAATGTGAGAAGGGAAAGGAATAATTCGCCGTGGCAGCTCCAACATGTGCACTTGTGTCTTTGGACTCGACTTGCGGCGATTAGCATGTGAAAGGGCCGGAACAGTGGGGTTCTTGTGCAGCCTGGCTCAGATGCAGGAGACGGCCCTCCCTTCGGTGTTCGGAGCCCCACGGCCGGCCTTTTGCGTACCCTCCCCAGTACCCTCCCCCTTTCCTTTCCTTTCCTTTCCTTTCCTTTCCTTTCCTTTCCTTTCCTTTCCTTTCCTTTCCTTCCCTTCTCTTCCCTTCCCTTCCCTTCCCTTCCCTGTCCCTTCCCTTCCCTTCCCTTCCCTGTCCATTCCCTTCCCTTCTTCCCTTCCCTGTCCCTTCCCTTCCCTTCTTCCCTTCCCTTCTTCCCTTCCCTGTCCCTTCCCTTCCCTTCCCTTCTCTTCCCTTCTCTGTCCCTTCCCTTCCCTTCCCTTCCCTTCCCTTCCCTTCCCTTCCCTTCCCTTCCCTTTCCTGTCCCTTCCCTTCCCTGTCCCTTCCCTTCCCTGTCCCTTCCCTGTCCCTTCCCTTCCCTTCCCTGTCCGTTCCCTTCCCTTCCCTTCCCTTCCCGTCCCTTCCCTGTCCCTTCCCTTCCCTGTCCCTTCCCTTCCCTGTCCCTTCCCTTCCCTGTCCTTCCCTTGGCTGTCCCTTCCCTTCCCTTCCCTTCCCTTCCCTTCCCTTCCCTTCCCTTCCCTTCCCTTCCCTTCCCTTCCCTTCCTTTCCCTTCCCTTCCCTTCCCTTCCCGTCCCTGTCCCTTCCCTTCCCTGTCCCTTCCCTTCCCTGTCCCTTCCCTTGCCTGTCCCTTCCCTTCCCTGTCCCTTCCCTTCCCTGTCCCTTCCCTTCTCTTCCCTGTCCCTTCCCTTCCCTTCCTTTCCCTTCCCTTCCCTTCCCTTCCCTTCCCTGTCCCTTCCCTTCCCTTCCCTGTCCCTTCGCTGTCCCTTCCCTTCCCTGTCCCTTCCCTTCCCTGTCCCTTCCCTTCTCTTCCCTTCCCGTCCCTTTCCTTCCCTTCCCTTCTCTTCCCTGTCCCTTCCCTTCCCTTTCCTTCCCTTCCCTTCCCTTCCCTTCCCGTCCCTTCCCTTCCCTGTCCCTTCCCTTCCCTTCCCTTCCCTTCCCTGTCCCTTCCCTTCCCTTCTCTTCCCTTCCCTTCCCTGTCCCTTCCCTTCCCTTCCCTTCCCTTCCCTTCCCTTCCCTGTCCCTTCCCTTCCCTGTCCCTTCTCTTCCCTTCCCTTCCCTTCCCATCCCGTCCCGTCCATTCCCTTCCCTTCTTCCCTTCCCTTCTTCTTCCTTTCCTTTCCTTTCCTTTCCTTTCCTTTCCTTTCCTTTCCTTTCCTTTCCTTTCCTTTCCTTTCCTTTCCTTTCCTTTCCTTTCCCGTCCCTTCCCTGTCCCTTCCCTTCCCTTCTGTTCCCTTCCCTTCCCGTCCCTTCCCTGTCCCTTCCCTTCCCTTCTGTTCCCTTCCCTTCCCGTCCCTTCCCTGTCCCTTCCCTTCCCTTCCCTGTCCCTTCCCTTCCCTTCTCTTCCCTTCCCTTCCCTGTCCCTTCCCTTCCCTTCCCTTCTCTTCCCTTCTCTTCCCTGTCCCTTCCCTTCCCTTCCCTTCCCTTCCCTTCCCTGTCCCTTCCCTTCCCTGTCCCTTCCCTTCCCTTCCCTTCCCTTTCCTTCCCATCCCGTCCCGTCCATTCCCTTCCCTGTCCCTTCCCTTCCCTGTCCCTTCCCTTCCCTTCCCTTCCTTTCCCTTCCCTTCCCTTCTCTTCCCTGTCCCTTCCCTTCCCTGTCCCTTCCCTGTCCCTTCCCTGTCCCTTCCCTGTCCCTTCCCTGTCCCTTCCCTTCCCGTCCCGTCCCGTCCCTTCCCTTCCCTGTCCCTTCCCTGTCCCTTCCCTGTCCCTTCCCTTCCCTTCCCTTCCCTGTCCCTTCCCTTCCCTGTCCCTTCCCTGTCCCTTCCCTTCCCTGTCCCTTTCCTTCTCTTCCCTGTCCCTTCCCTTCTCTTCCCTGTCCCTTCCCTTCCCTGTCCCTTCCCTGTCCCTTCCCTTCCCTTCCCTTCCCTGTCCCTTCCCTGTCCCTTCCCTTCCCTGTCCCTTTCCTTCTCTTCCCTGTCCCTTCCCTTCTCTTCCCTGTCCCTTCCCTTCCCTGTCCCTTCCCTTCCCTTCCCTTCCCTGTCCCTTCCCTTCCCTGTCCCTTCCCTTCTCTTCCCTTCCCTTCTCTTCCCTGTCCCTTCCCTTCCCTTCCCTTCCCTTCCCTTCTCTTCCCTTCCCTTCCCTTCCCTTTCCTGTCCCTTCCCTTCCCTGTCCCTTCCCTTCCCTTCCCTTCCCTTCTCTTCCCTGTCCCTTCCCTTCCCTTCCCTTCCCTTCCCTTCCCTTCCCTGTCCCTTCCCTTCCCTGTCCCTTCCCTTCCCTTCCCTTCCCTTCTCTTCCCTGTCCCTTCCCTTCCCTTCCCTGTCCCTTCCCTTCCCTGTCCCTTCCCTTCCCTTCCCTTCCCTTCTCTTCCCTGTCCCTTCCCTTCCCTTCCCTTCCCTTCCCTTCTCTTCCCTTCCCTTCCCTTCCCTTTCCTGTCCCTTCCCTTCCCTGTCCCTTCCCTTCCCTTCCCTTCCCTTCCCTGTCCCTTCCCTTCCCTTCCCTGTCCCTTCCCTTCCCTTCCCTTCCCTTCCATTCCCTTCCCTTCCCTTCCCTGTCCCTTCCCTTCCCTGTCCCTTCCCTTCCCTTCCCTTCCCTTCTCTTCCCTGTCCCTTCCCTTCCCTTCCCTTCCCTTCCCTTCTCTTCCCTTCCCTTCCCTTCCCTTTCCTGTCCCTTCCCTTCCCTGTCCCTTCCCTTCCCTTCCCTTCCCTTCCCTGTCCCTTCCCTTCCCTTCCCTGTCCCTTCCCTTCCCTTCCCTTCCCTTCCCTGTCCCTTCCCTTCCCTTCCCTTCCCTTCCCTGTCCCTTCCCTTCCCTTCCCTGTCCCTTCCCTTCCCTTCCCTTCCCTTCTCTTCCCTTCCCTTCCCTTCCCTTCCCTGTCCCTTCCCTTCCCTGTCCCTTCCCTTCCCTTCCCTTCCCTTCTCTTCCCTGTCCCTTCCCTTCCCTTCCCTTCCCTTCCCTTCTCTTCCCTTCCCTTCCCTTCCCTTTCCTGTCCCTTCCCTTCCCTGTCCCTTCCCTTCCCTTCCCTTCCCTTCCCTGTCCCTTCCCTTCCCTTCCCTGTCCCTTCCCTTCCCTTCCCTTCCCTTCCCTGTCCCTTCCCTTCCCTTCCCTTCCCTTTCCTGTCCCTTCCCTTCCCTTCCCTGTCCCTTCCCTTCCCTGTCCCTTCCCTGTCCCTTCCCTTCCCTGTCCCTTCCCTTCCCTGTCCCTTCCCTGTCCCTTCCCTTCCCTGTCCCTTCCCTTCCCTGTCCCTTCCCTTCCCGTCCCTTCCCTGTCCCTTCCCTTCCCTTCCCTTCCCTGTCCCTTCCCTTCCCTGTCCCTTCCCTTCCCTTCCCTTCCCTTCTCTTCCCTGTCCCTTCCCTTCCCTGTCCCTTCCCTTTCCTTCTCTTCCCTTCCCTTCCCTTCCTTTTCCTGTCCCTTCCCTTCCCTGTCCCTTCCCTTCCCTGTCCCTTCCCTTCCATTCCCTGTCCCTTCCCTGTCCCTTCCCTTCCCTGTCCCTTCCCTTCCCTGTCCCTTCCCTTCCCTGTCCCTTCCCTTCCCTTCCCTTCCCGTCCCTTCCCTGTCCCTTCCCTTCCCTTCCCGTCCCTTCCCTGTCCCTTCCCTTCCCTTCCCTTCTCTTCCCTGTCCCTTCCCTTCTCTTCCCTGTCCCTTCCCTTCCCTGTCCCTTCCCTTCCCTTCCCTTCCCTTCCCTTCCCTTCCCTTCCCTGTCCCTTCCCTTCCCTTCCCTGTCCCTTCCCTTCCCTTCCCTTCCCTTCCATTCCCTGTCCATTCCCTTTCCTTCTTCCCTTCCCTGTCCCTTCCCTTCCCTTCCCTGTCCATTCCCTTCTCTTCTTCCCTTCCCTGTCCCTTCCCTTCCCTTCCCTTCCCTTCCCTGTCCCTTCCCTTCCCTGTCCCTTCCCTGTCCCTTCCCTTCCCTGTCCCTTCCCTGTCCCTTCCCTTCCCTGTCCCTTCCCTTCCCTGTCCCTTTCCTTCTCTTCCCTGTCCCTTCCCTTCCCTTCCCTGTCCCTTCCCTTCCCTCCTCTTCCCTGTCCCTTCCCTTCCCTTCCCTGTCCCTTCCCTTCCCTTCCCTGTCCCTTCCCTTCCCTGTCCCTTCCCTGTCCCTTCCCTTCCCTTCCCTGTCCCTTCCCTTCCCTTCCCTGTCCCTTCCCTTCCCTGTCCCTTCCCTTCCCTTCCCTGTCCCTTCCCTTCCCTTCCCTGTCCCTTCCCTTCCCTGTCCCTTCCCTGTCCCTTCCCTTCCCTTCCCTGTCCCTTCCCTTCCCTTCCCTGTCCCTTCCCTGTCCATTCCCTTTCCTTCTTCCCTTCCCTGTCCCTTCCCTTCCCTTCCCTGTCCATTCCCTTCTCTTCTTCCCTTCCCTGTCCCTTCCCTTCCCTTCCCTTCCCTGTCCCTTCCCTTCCCTGTCCCTTCCCTGTCCCTTCCCTTCCCTGTCCCTTCCCTGTCCCTTCCCTTCCCTGTCCCTTCCCTTCCCTGTCCCTTTCCTTCTCTTCCCTGTCCCTTCCCTTCCCTTCCCTGTCCCTTCCCTTCCCTCCTCTTCCCTGTCCCTTCCCTTCCCTTCCCTGTCCCTTCCCTTCCCTTCCCTGTCCCTTCCCTTCCCTTCCCTGTCCCTTCCCTTCCCTCCTCTTCCCTGTCCCTTCCCTTCCCTTCCCTGTCCCTTCCCTTCCCTTCCCTGTCCCTTCCCTTCCCTGTCCCTTCCCTGTCCCTTCCCTTCCCTGTCCCTTCCCTTCCCTGTCCCTTCCCTTCCCTGTCCCTTCCCTTCCCTTCCCTGTCCCTTCCCTTCCCTTCCCTGTCCCTTCCCTTCCCTGTCCCTTCCCTGTCCCTTCCCTTCCCTTCCCTGTCCCTTCCCTTCCCTTCCCTGTCCCTTCCCTTCCCTGTCCCTTCCCTTCTCTTCCCTGTCCCTTCCCTTCCCTTCCCTTCCCTTCCCTTCCCTTCCCTTCCCTGTCCCTTCCCTTCCCTTCCCTGTCCCTTCCCTTCCCTTCCCTGTCCCTTCCCTGTCCCTTCCCTTCTCTTCCCTTCCCGTCCCTTTCCTTCCCTTCCCTTCTCTTCCCTGTCCCTTCCCTTCCCTTCCCTTCCCTTCCCGTCCCTTCCCTTCCCTGTCCATTCCCTTCCCTTCTTCCCTTCCCTGTCCCTTCCCTTCCCTGTCCCTTCCCTTCCCTGTCCCTTCCCTGTCCCTTCCCTTCCCTGTCCCTTCCCTTCCCTGTCCCGTCCCTTCCCTGTCCCTTCCCTTCCCTGTCCCTTCCCTTCCCTTCCCTTCCCTTCTCTTCCCTTCTCCTCCCTTCCCTTCCCTTTCCTGTCCCTTCCCTTCCCTTCCCTGTCGCTTCCCTTCCCTTCCCTTCCCTTCCCTGTCCCTTCCCTGTCCCTTCCCTTCCCTGTCCCTTCCCTTCCATTCCCTGTCCCTTCCCTGTCCCTTCCCTGTCCCTTCCCTTCCCTTCCCTTCCCTTCCCTTCCCTGTCCCTTCCCTGTCCCTTCCCTGTCCCTTCCCTTCCCTTCCCTTCCATTCCCTGTCCCTTCCCTGTCCCTTCCCTGTCCCTTCCCTTCCCTGTCCCTTCCCTTCCCTTCCCTGTCCCTTCCCTGTCCCTTCCCTGTCCCTTCCCTTCCCTTCCCTGTCGCTTCCCTTCCCTTCCCTTCCCTTCCCGTCCCTTCCCTGTCCCTTCCCTTCCCTGTCCCTTCCCTGTCCCTTCCCTTCCATTCCCTGTCCCTTCCCTGTCCCTTCCCTGTCCCTTCCCTTCCCTGTCCCTTCCCTTCCCTTCCCTGTCCCTTCCCTGTCCCTTCCCTGTCCCTTCCCTTCCCTTCCCTGTCGCTTCCCTTCCCTTCCCTTCCCTTCCCGTCCCTTCCCTGTCCCTTCCCTTCCCTGTCCCTTCCCTTCCCTTCCCTGTCCCTTCCCTGTCCCTTCCCTTCCCTTCCCTTCCCTTCCCTGTCCCTTCCCTTCCCTTCCCTTCCCTGTCCCTTCCCTTCCCTTCCCTTCCCTTTCCTGTCCCTTCCCTTCCCTTCCCTGTCCCTTCCCTTCCCTTCCCTGTCCCTTCCCTGTCCCTTCCCTTCCCTGTCCCTTCCCTTCCCTGTCCCTTCCCTGTCCCTTCCCTTCCCTGTCCCTTCCCTTCCCTGTCCCTTCCCTTCCCGTCCCTTCCCTGTCCCTTCCCTTCCCTTCCCTTCCCTGTCCCTTCCCTTCCCTGTCCCTTCCCTTCCCTTCCCTGTCCCTTCCCTTCCCTTCCCTTCCCTTCCCTTCTCTTCCCTGTCCCTTCCCTTCCCTGTCCCTTCCCTTTCCTTCTCTTCCCTTCCCTTCCCTTCCCTTTCCTGTCCCTTCCCTTCCCTGTCCCTTCCCTTCCCTGTCCCTTCCCTTCCATTCCCTGTCCCTTCCCTGTCCCTTCCCTTCCCTGTCCCTTCCCTTCCCTTCCCTGTCCCTTCCCTGTCCCTTCCCTTCCCTGTCCCTTCCCTTCCCTGTCCCTTCCCTTCCCTTCCCTTCCCGTCCCTTCCCTGTCCCTTCCCTTCCCTTCCTTTCTCTTCCCTGTCCCTTCCCTTCTCTTCCCTGTCCCTTCCCTTCCCTGTCCCTTCCCTTCCCTTCCCTTCCCTGTCCCTTCCCTTCCCTTCCCTTCCCTGTCCCTTCCCTTCCCTTCCCTGTCCCTTCCCTGTCCCTTCCCTTCTCTTCCCTTCCCGTCCCTTTCCTTCCCTTCCCTTCTCTTCCCTGTCCCTTCCCTTCCCTTCCCTTCCCTTCCCGTCCCTTCCCTTCCCTGTCCATTCCCTTCCCTTCTTCCCTTCCCTGTCCCTTCCCTTCCCTGTCCCTTCCCTTCCCTGTCCCTTCCCTGTCCCTTCCCTTCCCTGTCCCTTCCCTTCCCTGTCCCGTCCCTTCCCTGTCCCTTCCCTGTCCCTTCCCTTCCCTGTCCCTTCCCTTCCCTTCCCTTCCCTTCTCTTCCCTTCTCCTCCCTTCCCTTCCCTTTCCTGTCCCTTCCCTTCCCTTCCCTGTCGCTTCCCTTCCCTTCCCTTCCCTTCCCTGTCCCTTCCCTGTCCCTTCCCTTCCCTGTCCCTTCCCTTCCCTGTCCCTTCCCTGTCCCTTCCCTGTCCCTTCCCTTCCCTTCCCTGTCGCTTCCCTTCCCTTCCCTTCCCTTCCCGTCCCTTCCCTGTCCCTTCCCTTCCCTGTCCCTTCCCTTCCCTTCCCTGTCCCTTCCCTGTCCCTTCCCTTCCCTTCCCTTCCCTGTCCCTTCCCTTCCCTTCCCTTCCCTGTCCCTTCCCTTCCCTTCCCTTCCCTTTCCTGTCCCTTCCCTTCCCTTCCCTGTCCCTTCCCTTCCCTTCCCTGTCCCTTCCCTGTCCCTTCCCTTCCCTGTCCCTTCCCTTCCCTGTCCCTTCCCTGTCCCTTCCCTTCCCTGTCCCTTCCCTTCCCTGTCCCTTCCCTTCCCGTCCCTTCCCTGTCCCTTCCCTTCCCTTCCCTTCCCTGTCCCTTCCCTTCCCTGTCCCTTCCCTTCCCTTCCCTGTCCCTTCCCTTCCCTTCCCTTCCCTTCCCTTCTCTTCCCTGTCCCTTCCCTTCCCTGTCCCTTCCCTTTCCTTCTCTTCCCTTCCCTTCCCTTCCCTTTCCTGTCCCTTCCCTTCCCTGTCCCTTCCCTTCCCTGTCCCTTCCCTTCCATTCCCTGTCCCTTCCCTGTCCCTTCCCTTCCCTGTCCCTTCCCTTCCCTTCCCTGTCCCTTCCCTGTCCCTTCCCTTCCCTGTCCCTTCCCTTCCCTGTCCCTTCCCTTCCCTTCCCTTCCCGTCCCTTCCCTGTCCCTTCCCTTCCCTTCCTTTCTCTTCCCTGTCCCTTCCCTTCTCTTCCCTGTCCCTTCCCTTCCCTGTCCCTTCCCTTCCCTTCCCTTCCCTTCCCTTCCCTGTCCCTTCCCTTCCCTTCCCTTCCCTTCCCTTCCCTTCCCTTCCCTGTCCCTTCCCTTCCCTGTCCCTTCCCTTCCCTTCCCTTCCCTTCCCTTCCCTGTCCCTTCCCTTCCCTGTCCCTTCCCTGTCCCTTCCCTTCCCTGTCCCTTTCCTTCTCTTCCCTGTCCCTTCCCTTCCCTTCCCTGTCCCTTCCCTTCCCTGTCCCTTCCCTTCCCTGTCCCTTCCCTTCTCTTCCCTGTCCCTTCCCTTCCCTTCCCTTCCTTTCCCTTCCCTTCCCTTCCCTTCCCTTCCCTGTCCCTTCCCTTCCCTTCCCTGTCCCTTCCCTTCCCTGTCCCTTCCCTTCTCTTCCCTTCCCGTCCCTTTCCTTCCCTTCCCTTCTCTTCCCTGTCCCTTCCCTTCCCTTTCCTTCCCTTCTCTTCCCTGTCCCTTCCCTTCCCTGTCCATTCCCTTCCCTTCTTCCCTTCCCTGTCCCTTCCCTTCCCTGTCCCTTCCCTTCCCTGTCCCTTCCCTGTCCCTTCCCTTCCCTGTCCCTTCCCTTCCCTGTCCCGTCCCTTCCCTGTCCCTTCCCTGTCCCTTCCCTTCCCTGTCCCTTCCCTTCCCTTCCCTTCCCTTCTCTTCCCTTCTCCCTTCCCTTCCCTTTCCTGTCCCTTCCCTTCCCTTCCCTGTCCCTTCCCTGTCCCTTCCCTTCCCTGTCCCTTCCCTGTCCCTTCCCTGTCCCTTCCCTTCCCTTCCCTGTCGCTTCCCTTCCCTTCCCTTCCCTTCCCTGTCCCTTCCCTTCCATTCCCTGTCCCTTCCCTTCCCTGTCCCTTCCCTGTCCCTTCCCTTCCCTTCCCTGTCCCTTCCCTTCCCTTCCCTTCCCTGTCCCTTCCCTTCCCTTCCCTTCCCTGTCCCTTCCCTTCCCTGTCCCTTCCCTTCCCTGTCCCTTCCCTTCCATTCCCTGTCCCTTCCCTTCCCTGTCCCTTCCCTGTCCCTTCCCTTCCCTTCCCTGTCCCTTCCCTTCCCTTCCCTGTCCCTTCCCTTCCCTTCCCTTCCCTGTCCCTTCCCTTCCCTTCCCTTCCCTTCCCTTCCCTGTCCCTTCCCTTCTCTTCCCTTCTCTGTCCCTTCTCTGTCCCTTCCCTTCCCTTCCCTTCTCTTCCCTTCCCTTCCCTTCCCTTCCCTTCCCTTCCCTTCCCTTCCCTTCCCTTTCCTGTCCCTTCCCTTCCCTGTCCCTTCCCTTCCCTGTCCCTTCCCTGTCCCTTCCCTTCCCTTCCCTGTCCGTTCCCTTCCCTTCCCTTCCCTTCCCGTCCCTTCCCTGTCCCTTCCCTTCCCTGTCCCTTCCCTTCCCTGTCCCTTCCCTTCCCTGTCCTTCCCTTGGCTGTCCCTTCCCTTCCCTTCCCTTCCCTTCCCTTCCCTTCCCTTCCTTTCCCTTCCCTTCCCTTCCCTTCCCTTCCCTTCCCTTCCCGTCCCTGTCCCTTCCCTTCCCTGTCCCTTCCCTTCCCTGTCCCTTCCCTTCCCTGTCCCTTCCCTTCCCTGTCCCTGTCCCTTCCCTGTCCCTTCCCTGTCCCTTCCCTTCCCTTCCCTGTCGCTTCCCTTCCCTTCCCTTCCCTTCCCGTCCCGTCCCTTCCCTGTCCCTTCCCTTCCCTGTCCCTTCCCTTCCCTGTCCCTTCCCTTCCCTTCCCTGTCCCTTCCCTGTCCCTTCCCTTCCCTTCCCTGTCCCTTCCCTTCCCTTCCCTTCCCTGTCCCTTCCCTTCCCTTCCCTTCCCTGTCCCTTCCCTTCCCTTCCCTTCCCTTCCCTGTCCCTTCCCTTCTCTTCCCTGTCGCTTCCCTTCCCTTCCCTTCCCTTCCCTTCCCTTCCCTGTCCCTTCCCTGTCCCTTCCCTTCCCTTCCCTGTCGCTTCCCTTCCCTTCCCTTCCCTTCCCGTCCCTTCCCTGTCCCTTCCCTTCCCTGTCCCTTCCCTTCCCTTCCCTGTCCCTTCCCTGTCCCTTCCCTTCCCTTCCCTTCCCTTCCCTTCCCTGTCCCTTCCCTTCCCTTCCCTTCCCTTTCCTGTCCCTTCCCTTCCCTGTCCCTTCCCTTCCCTTCCCTGTCCCTTCCCTGTCCCTTCCCTTCCCTGTCCCTTCCCTTCCCTGTCCCTTCCCTGTCCCTTCCCTTCCCTGTCCCTTCCCTTCCCTGTCCCTTCCCTTCCCGTCCCTTCCCTGTCCCTTCCCTTCCCTTCCCTTCCCTGTCCCTTCCCTTCCCTTCCCTTCCCTTCCCTGTCCCTTCCCTTCCCTTCCCTTCCCTGTCCCTTCCCTTCCCTTCCCTTCCCTGTCCCTTCCCTTCCCTTCCCTTCCCTTCCCTGTCCCTTCCCTTCCCTTCCCTTCCCTTCCCTTCCCTTCCCTTCCCTTCCCTTCCCTTCCCTTTCCTGTCCCTTCCCTTCCCTGTCCCTTCCCTTCCCTGTCCCTTCCCTTCCCTGTCCGTTCCCTTCCCTTCCCTTCCCTTCCCTTCCCGTCCCTTCCCTGTCCCTTCCCTTCCCTGTCCCTTCCCTTCCCTGTCCCTTCCCTTCCCTGTCCTTCCCTTGGCTGTCCCTTCCCTTCCCTTCCCTTCCCTTCCCTTCCCTTCCCTTCCCTTCCCTTCCCTTCCCTTCCCTTCCCTTCCCTTCCCTTCCCTTCCCGTCCCTGTCCCTTCCCTTCCCTGTCCCTTCCCTTCCCTGTCCCTTCCCTTCCCTGTCCCTTCCCTTCCCTGTCCCTTCCCTTCTCTTCCCTGTCCCTGTCCCTTCCCTTCCCTGTCCCTTCCCTGTCCCTTCCCTGTCCCTTCCCTTCCCTTCCCTGTCGCTTCCCTTCCCTTCCCTTCCCTTCCTGTCCCGTCCCTTCCCTGTCCCTTCCCTTCCCTGTCCCTTCCCTTCCCTGTCCCTTCCCTTCCCTGTCCCTTCCCTTCCATTCCCTGTCCCTTCCCTTCCCTTCCCTGTCCCTTCCCTGTCCCTTCCCTTCCCTTCCCTGTCCCTTCCCTTCCCTTCCCTTCCCTGTCCCTTCCCTTCCCTTCCCTTCCCTGTCCCTTCCCTTCCCTTCCCTTCCCTTCCCTGTCCCTTCCCTTCTCTTCCCTTCTCTGTCCCTTCTCTGTCCCTTCCCTTCCCTTCCCTTCTCTTCCCTTCCCTTCCCTTCCCTTCCCTTCCCTTCCCTTCCCTTCCCTTCCCTTCCCTTCCCTTTCCTGTCCGTTCCCTTCCCTTCCCTTCCCTTCCCGTCCCTTCCCTGTCCCTTCCCTTCCCTGTCCCTTCCCTTCCCTGTCCCTTCCCTTCCCTGTCCTTCCCTTGGCTGTCCCTTCCCTTCCCTTCCCTTCCCTTCCCTTCCCTTCCCTTCCCTTCCCTTCCCTTCCTTTCCCTTCCCTTCCCTTCCCTTCCCTTCCCTTCCCGTCCCTGTCCCTTCCCTTCCCTGTCCCTTCCCTTCCCTGTCCCTTCCCTTCCCTGTCCCTTCCCTTCTCTTCCCTGTCCCTTCCCTTCCCTTCCCTTCCTTTCCCTTCCCTTCCCTTCCCTTCCCTTCCCTGTCCCTTCCCTTCCCTTCCCTGTCCCTTCGCTGTCCCTTCCCTTCCCTGTCCCTTCCCTTCCCTGTCCCTTCCCTTCTCTTCCCTTCCCGTCCCTTTCCTTCCCTTCCCTTCTCTTCCCTGTCCCTTCCCTTCCCTTTCCTTCCCTTTCCTTCCCTTCCCTTCCCGTCCCTTCCCTTCCCTGTCCCTTCCCTTCCCTTCCCTTCCCTTCCCTTCCCTTCCCTTCCCTGTCCCTTCCCTTCCCTTCTCTTCCCTTCCCTTCCCTGTCCCTTCCCTTCCCTTCCCTTCCCTTCCCTTCCCTGTCCCTTCCCTTCCCTGTCCCTTCTCTTCCCTTCCCTTCCCATCCCGTCCCGTCCATTCCCTTCCCTTCTTCCCTTCCCTTCTTCTTCCTTTCCTTTCCTTTCCTTTCCTTTCCTTTCCTTTCCTTTCCTTTCCTTTCCTTTCCTTTCCTTTCCTTTCCTTTCCCGTCCCTTCCCTGTCCCTTCCCTTCCCTTCTGTTCCCTTCCCTTCCCGTCCCTTCCCTGTCCCTTCCCTTCCCTTCTGTTCCCTTCCCTTCCCGTGCCTTCCCTGTCCCTTCCCTTCCCTTCCCTGTCCCTTCCCTTCCCTTCCCTTCCCTTCCCTGTCCCTTCCCTTCCCTTCCCTTCTCTTCCCTTCTCTTCCCTGTCCCTTCCCTTCCCTTCCCTTCCCTTCCCTTCCCTTCCCTTCCCTTCCCTTCCCTTCCCTTCCCTGTCCCTTCCCTTCCCTGTCCCTTCCCTTCCCTTCCCTTCCCTTTCCTTCCCATCCCGTCCCGTCCATTCCCTTCCCTGTCCCTTCCCTTCCCTTCCCTTCTCTTCCCTGTCCCTTCCCTTCCCTGTCCCTTCCCTGTCCCTTCCCTGTCCCTTCCCTGTCCCTTCCCTTCCCTTCCCGTCCTGTCCCGTCCCTTCCCTTCCCTGTCCCTTCCCTGTCCCTTCCCTTCCCTTCCCTTCCCTGTCCCTTCCCTTCCCTGTCCCTTCCCTGTCCCTTCCCTTCCCTTCCCTTCCCTTCCTTTCCCTTCCCTTCCCTTCCCTTCCCTGTCCCTTCCCTTCCCTTCCCTGTCCCTTCCCTTCCCTGTCCCTTCCCTTCTCTTCCCTTCCCGTCCCTTTCCTTCCGTTCCCTTCTCTTCCCTGTCCCTTCCCTTCCCTTTCCTTCCCTTCCCGTCCCTTCCCTTCCCTGTCCATTCCCTTCCCTTCTTCCCTTCCCTGTCCCTTCCCTTCCCTGTCCCTTCCAATCCCTGTCCCTTCCCTGTCCCTTCCCTTCCCTGTCCCTTCCCTTCCCTGTCCCTTCCCTTCCCGTCCCTTCCCTGTCCCTTCCCTGTCCCTTCCCTGTCCCTTCCCTTCCCTGTCCCTTCCCTTCCCTTCCCTTCTCTTCCCTTCTCCTCCCTTCCCTTCCCTTTCCTGTCCCTTCCCTTCCCTTCCCTGTCGCTTCCCTTCCCTTCCCTTCCCTTCCCTGTCCCTTCCCTGTCCCTTCCCTTCCCTGTCCCTTCCCTTCCCTGTCCCTTCCCTGTCCCTTCCCTGTCCCTTCCCTTCCCTTCCCTGTCGCTTCCCTTCCCTTCCCTTCCCTTCCCGTCCCGTCCCTTCCCTGTCCCTTCCCTTCCCTGTCCCTTCCCTTCCCTGTCCCTTCCCTTCCCTGTCCCTTCCCTTCCCTGTCCCTTCCCTTCCCTGTCCCTTCCCTTCTCTTCCCTGTCCCTTCCCTTCCCTTCCCTTCCTTTCCCTTCCCTTCCCTTCTCTTCCCTTCCCGTCCCTTCCCTTCCCTGTCCATTCCCTTCCCTTCTTCCCTTCCCTTCCCTGTCCCTTCCCTTCCCTGTCCCTTCCCTTCCCTTCCCTGTCCCTTCCCTTCCCGTCTCTTCCCTGTCCCTTCCCTTCTCTTCCCTGTCCCTTCCCTTCCCTGTCCCTTCCCTGTCCCTTCCCTTCTCTTCCCTGTCCCTTTCCTTCCCTGTCCCTTCCCTTCTCTTCCCTGTCCCTTCCCTTCCCTTCCTTTCCCTTCCCTTCCCTTCCCTTCCCTTCCCTTCCCTTCCCTTCCCGTCCCGTCCCTTCCCTTCCCTTCCCTTCCCTTCTCTTCCCTTCCCTGTCCCTTCCCTTCCCTTCCCTTCCCTGTCCCTTCCCTTCCCTTCCCTGTCCATTCCCTTCCCTTCTTCCCTTCCCTGTCCCTTCCCTTCCCTTCCCTGTCCATTCCCTTCCCTTCTTTCCTTCCCTGTCCCTTCCCTTCCCTTCTCTTCCCTGTCCCTTCCCTTCCCTTCCCTTCTCTTCCCTGTCCCTTCCCTTCTCTTCCCTGTCCCTTCCCTTCCCTTCCCTTCCCTTCCCTTCCCTTCCCTTCTCTTCCCTTCCCTGTCCCTTCCCTTCCCTTCCCTTCCCTGTCTCTTCCCTTCCCTTCCCTTCCCTGTCCATTCCCTTCCCTTCTTCCCTTCCCTGTCCCTTCCCTTCCCTTCCCTGTCCATTCCCTTCCCTTCTTCCCTTCCCTGTCCCTTCCCTTCCCTTCCCTTCCCTTCCCTTCCCTGTCCCTTCCCTTCCCTTCTCTTCCCTTCTCTTCCCTGTCCCTTCCCTTCCCTTCCCTTCCCTTCCCTGTCCCTTCCCTTCCCTGTCCCTTCCCTTCCCTGTCCCTTCCCTTCCCTGTCCCTTCCCTGTCCCTTCCCTGTCCCTTCCCTTCCCTTCCCTGTCCCTTCCCTTCCCTTCCCTTCCCGTCCCTTTCCTGTCCCTTCCCTTCCCTGTCCCTTCCCTTCCCTGTCCCTTCCCTTCCCTGTCCCTTCCCTTCCCTGTCCCTTCCCTGTCCCTTCCCTGTCCCTCCCCTGTCCCTTCCCTGTCCCTTCCCTTCCCTGTCCCTTCCGTGTCCCTTCCCTTCCCTGTCCCTTTCCTTCTCTTCCCTGTCCCTTCCCTTCTCTTCCCTGTCCCTTCCCTTCCCTTCCCTTCCCTGTCCCTTCCCTTCCCTGTCCCTTCCCTTCCCTGTCCCTTCCCTTCCCTTCCCTTCCCTTCCCTTCTCTTCCCTGTCCCTTCCCTTCTCTTCCCTGTCCCTTCCCTTCCCTGTCCCTTCCCTTCTCTTCCCTGTCCCTTCCCTTCCCTTCCCTTCCTTTCCCTTCCCTTCCCTTCCCTTCCCTTCCCGTCCCTTCCCTGTCCCTTCCCTTCCCTGTCCCTTCTCTTCCCTTCCCTTCCCTTTCCTTCCCTTCCCGTCCCTTCCCTGTCCCTTCCCTTCCCTTCTGTTCCCTTCCCTGTCCCTTCCCTTCCCTTCCCTGTCCCTTCCCTTCCCTTCTCTTCCCTTCTCTTCCCTGTCCCTTCCCTTCCCTTCCCTTCCCTTCCTTTCCCTTCCCTTCCCTTCCTTTCCCTTCCCTGTCCCTTCCCTTCTCTTCCCTGTCCCTTCCCTTCCCTGTCCCTTCCCTTCTCTTCCCTGTCCCTTCCCTTCTCTTCCCTGTCCCTTCCCTTCCCTTCCCTTCCCTTCCCTTCCCTTCCCGTCCCTTCCCTTCCCTTCCCGTCCCTTCCCTTCCCTTCCATGTCCCTTCCCTTCCCTGTCCCTTCCCTTCCCTTCCCTTCCCTTCCCTTCCTTTCCCTTCCCTGTCCCTTCCCTTCTCTTCCCTGTCCCTTCCCTTCCCTGTCCCTTCCCTTCTCTTCCCTGTCCCTTCCCTTCTCTTCCCTGTCCCTTCCCTTCCCTTCCCTTCCCTTCCCTTCCCTTCCCGTCCCTTCCCTTCCCGTCCCTTCCCTTCCCTTCCATGTCCCTTCCCTTCCCTTCCCTTCCCTTCCCTTCCCTGTCCCTTCCCTTCCCTGTCCCTTCCCTTCCCTTCCCTTCCCTTCCCTTCCTTTCCCTTCCCTGTCCCTTCCCTTCTCTTCCCTGTCCCTTCCCTTCCCGTCCCTTCCCTTCCCTTCCCTTCCCGTCCCTTCCCTTCCCTTCCCGTCCCTTCCCTTCCCTTCCATGTCCCTTCCCTTCCCTTCCCTTCCCTTCCCTTCCCTGTCCATTCCCTTTCCTTCTTCCCTTCCCTGTCCCTTCCCTTCCCTTCCCTGTCCATTCCCTTCCCTTCCCTTCCCTTCCCTTCCCGTCCCTTCCCTTCCCTTCCCGTCCCTTCCCTTCCCTTCCATGTCCCTTCCCTTCCCTTCCCTTCCCTTCCCTTCCCTTCCCTGTCCCTTCCCTTCCCTGTCCCTTCCCTTCCCTTCCCTTCCCTTCCCTTCCCTTCCCTTCCCTTCCTTTCCCTTCCCTGTCCCTTCCCTTCTCTTCCCTGTCCCTTCCCTTCCCGTCCCTTCCCTTCCCTTCCCTTCCCTTCCCTGTCCCTTCCCTTCCCTGTCCCTTCCCTTCCCTTCCCTTCCCTTCCCTTCCTTTCCCTTCCCTGTCCCTTCCCTTCTCTTCCCTGTCCCTTCCCTTCCCTGTCCCTTCCCTTCTCTTCCCTGTCCCTTCCCTTCTCTTCCCTGTCCCTTCCCTTCCCTTCCCTTCCCTTCCCTTCCCTTCCCTTCCCTTCCCGTCCCTTCCCTTCCCTTCCCGTCCCTTCCCTTCCCTTCCATGTCCCTTCCCTTCCCTTCCCTTCCCTTCCCTGTCCATTCCCTTTCCTTCTTCCCTTCCCTGTCCCTTCCCTTCCCTTCCCTGTCCATTCCCTTCCCTTCTTCCCTTGGCTGTCCCTTCCCTTCCCTTCCCTTCCCTTCCCTTCCTTTCCCTTCCCTTCCCTTCCCTTCCCTTCCCTTCCCGTCCCTGTCCCTTCCCTTCCTTGTCCCTTCCCTTCCCTTCTCTTCCCTGTCCCTTCCCTTCCCTGTCCCTTCCCTTCCCTGTCCCTTCCCTTCTCTTCCCTGTCCCTTCCCTTCCCTTCCTTTCCCTTCCCTTCCCTTCCCTGTCCCTTCCCTTCCCTTCCCTGTCCCTTCCCTTCCCTGTCCCTTCCCTGTCCCTTCCCTGTCCCTTCCCTTCCCTGTCCCTTCCGTGTCCCTTCCCTTCCCTGTCCCTTTCCTTCTCTTCCCTGTCCCTTCCCTTCTCTTCCCTGTCCCTTCCCTTCCCTTCCCTTCCCTGTCCCTTCCCTTCCCTGTCCCTTCCCTTCCCTGTCCCTTCCCTTCCCTTCCCTTCCCTTCCCTTCTCTTCCCTGTCCCTTCCCTTCTCTTCCCTGTCCCTTCCCTTCCCTGTCCCTTCCCTTCTCTTCCCTGTCCCTTCCCTTCCCTTCCCTTCCTTTCCCTTCCCTTCCCTTCCCTTCCCTTCCCGTCCCTTCCCTGTCCCTTCCCTTCCCTGTCCCTTCTCTTCCCTTCCCTTCCCTTTCCTTCCCTTCCCGTCCCTTCCCTGTCCCTTCCCTTCCCTTCTGTTCCCTTCCCTGTCCCTTCCCTTCCCTTCCCTGTCCCTTCCCTTCCCTTCTCTTCCCTTCTCTTCCCTGTCCCTTCCCTTCCCTTCCCTTCCCTTCCTTTCCCTTCCCTTCCCTTCCTTTCCCTTCCCTGTCCCTTCCCTTCTCTTCCCTGTCCCTTCCCTTCCCTGTCCCTTCCCTTCTCTTCCCTGTCCCTTCCCTTCTCTTCCCTGTCCCTTCCCTTCCCTTCCCTTCCCTTCCCGTCCCTTCCCTTCCCTTCCCGTCCCTTCCCTTCCCTTCCATGTCCCTTCCCTTCCCTGTCCCTTCCCTTCCCTTCCCTTCCCTTCCCTTCCTTTCCCTTCCCTGTCCCTTCCCTTCTCTTCCCTGTCCCTTCCCTTCCCTGTCCCTTCCCTTCTCTTCCCTGTCCCTTCCCTTCTCTTCCCTGTCCCTTCCCTTCCCTTCCCTTCCCTTCCCTTCCCGTCCCTTCCCTTCCCTTCCCGTCCCTTCCCTTCCCTTCCATGTCCCTTCCCTTCCCTTCCCTTCCCTTCCCTTCCCTGTCCCTTCCCTTCCCTGTCCCTTCCCTTCCCTTCCCTTCCCTTCCCTTCCTTTCCCTTCCCTGTCCCTTCCCTTCTCTTCCCTGTCCCTTCCCTTCCCTGTCCCTTCCCTGTCCCTTCCCTTCCCTGTCCCTTCCGTGTCCCTTCCCTTCCCTGTCCCTTTCCTTCTCTTCCCTGTCCCTTCCCTTCTCTTCCCTGTCCCTTCCCTTCCCTTCCCTTCCCTTCCCTGTCCCTTCCCTTCCCTGTCCCTTCCCTTCCCTGTCCCTTCCCTTCCCTTCCCTTCTCTTCCCTGTCCCTTCCCTTCTCTTCCCTGTCCCTTCCCTTCCCTGTCCCTTCTCTTCCCTGTCCCTTCCCTTCCCTTCCCTTCCTTTCCCTTCCCTTCCCTTCCCTTCCCTTCCCTTCCCTTCCCGTCCCTTCCCTGTCCCTTCCCTTCCCTGTCCCTTCTCTTCCCTTCCCTTCCCTTCCCTTTCCTTCCCTTCCCGTCCCTTCCCTGTCCCTTCCCTTCCCTTCTGTTCCTTCCCTGTCCCTTCCCTTCCCTTCCCTGTCCCTTCCCTTCCCTTCTCTTCCCTTCTCTTCCCTGTCCCTTCCCTTCCCTTCCCTTCCCTTCCTTTCCCTTCCCTTCCCTTCCTTTCCCTTCCCTGTCCCTTCCCTTCTCTTCCCTGTCCCTTCCCTTCCCTGTCCCTTCCCTTCTCTTCCCTGTCCCTTCCCTTCTCTTCCCTGTCCCTTCCCTTCCCTTCCCTTCCCTTCCCGTCCCTTCCCTTCCCTTCCCGTCCCTTCCCTTCCCTTCCATGTCCCTTCCCTTCCCTGTCCCTTCCCTTCCCTTCCCTTCCCTTCCTTTCCCTTCCCTGTCCCTTCCCTTCTCTTCCCTGTCCCTTCCCTTCCCTGTCCCTTCCCTTCTCTTCCCTGTCCCTTCCCTTCTCTTCCCTGTCCCTTCCCTTCCCTTCCCTGTCCCTTCCCTTCCCTGTCCCTTCCCTGTCCCTTCCCTGTCCCTTCCCTTCCCTGTCCCTTCCGTGTCCCTTCCCTTCCCTGTCCCTTTCCTTCTCTTCCCTGTCCCTTCCCTTCTCTTCCCTGTCCCTTCCCTTCCCTTCCCTTCCCTGTCCCTTCCCTTCCCTGTCCCTTCCCTTCCCTGTCCCTTCCCTTCCCTTCCCTTCCCTTCTCTTCCCTGTCCCTTCCCTTCTCTTCCCTGTCCCTTCCCTTCCCTGTCCCTTCCCTTCTCTTCCCTGTCCCTTCCCTTCCCTTCCCTTCCTTTCCCTTCCCTTCCCTTCCCTTCCCGTCCCGTCCCTTCCCTGTCCCTTCCCTTCCCTGTCCCTTCTCTTCCCTTCCCTTCCCTTTCCTTCCCTTCCCGTCCCTTCCCTGTCCCTTCCCTTCCCTTCTGTTCCCTTCCCTGTCCCTTCCCTTCCCTTCCCTGTCCCTTCCCTTCCCTTCTCTTCCCTTCTCTTCCCTGTCCCTTCCCTTCCCTTCCCTTCCCTTCCTTTCCCTTCCCTTCCCTTCCTTTCCCTTCCCTGTCCCTTCCCTTCTCTTCCCTGTCCCTTCCCTTCCCTGTCCCTTCCCTTCTCTTCCCTGTCCCTTCCCTTCTCTTCCCTGTCCCTTCCCTTCCCTTCCCTTCCCTTCCCGTCCCTTCCCTTCCCTTCCCGTCCCTTCCCTTCCCTTCCATGTCTCTTCCCTTCCCTGTCCCTTCCCTTCCCTTCCCTTCCCTTCCCTTCCCTTCCCTTCCTTTCCCTTCCCTGTCCCTTCCCTTCTCTTCCCTGTCCCTTCCCTTCGCCGTCCCTTCCCTTCTCTTCCCTGTCCCTTCCCTTCTCTTCCCTGTCCCTTCCCTTCCCTTCCCTTCCCTTCCCGTCCCTTCCCTTCCCTTCCCGTCCCTTCCCTTCCCTTCCATGTCCCTTCCCTTCCCTTCCCTTCCCTTCCCTGTCCCTTCCCTTCCCTGTCCCTTCCCTTCCCTTCCCTTCCCTTCCTTTCCCTTCCCTGTCCCTTCCCTTCTCTTCCCTGTCCCTTCCCTTCCCGTCCCTTCCCTTCCCTTCCCTGTCCCTTCCCTTCCCTGTCCCTTCCCTTCCCTTCCCTTCCCTTCCCTTCCCTTCCCTTCCTTTCCCTTCCCTGTCCCTTCCCTTCTCTTCCCTGTCCCTTCCCTTCCCTTCCCTGTCCCTTCCCTTCTCTTCCCTGTCCCTTCCCTTCTCTTCCCTGTCCCTTCCCTTCCCTTCCCTTCCCGTCCCTTCCCTTCCCTTCCCGTCCCTTCCCTTCCCTTCCATGTCCCTTCCCTTCCCTTCCCTTCCCTTCCCTTCCCTGTCCATTCCCTTTCCTTCTTCCCTTCCCTGTCCCTTCCCTTCCCTTCCCTGTCCATTCCCTTCCCTTCTTCCCTTCCCTGTCCCTTCCCTTCCCTTCCCTTCTCTTCTCTTCCCTTCTCTTCCCTGTCCCTTCCCTTCCCTTCCCTTCTCTTCCCTTCCCTTCCCTTCCCTGTCCCTTCCCTTCCCTGTCCCTTCCCTTCCCTGTCCCTTCCCTTCCCTGTCCCTTCCCTGTCCCTTCCCTGTCCCTTCCCTTCCCTTCCCTTCCCTGTCCCTTCCCTTCCCTTCCCTTCCCGTCCCTTCCCTGTCCCTTCCCTTCCCTGTCCCTTCCCTGTCCCTTCCCTTCCCTGTCCCTTCCCTTCCCTGTCCCTTCCCTTCCCTGTCCCTTCCCTTCCCTTCCCTTCCCGTCCCGTCCCTTCCCTTCCCTGTCCCTTCCCTGTCCCTTCCCTTCCCTTCCCTTCCCTGTCCCTTCCCTTCCGTTCCCTGTCCCTTCCCTGTCCCTTCCCTTCCCTGTCCCTTTCCTTCTCTTCCCTGTCCCTTCCCTTCTCTTCCCTGTCCCTTCCCTTCCCTGTCCCTTCCCTGTCCCTTCCCTGTCCCTTCCCTTCCCTGTCCCTTCCCTATCCCTTCTCTTCCCTGTCCCTTCTCTTCCCTGTCCCTTCCCTTCTCTTCCCTGTCCCTTCCCTTCCCTGTCCCTTCCCTTCCCTTCCCTTCCCTGTCCCTTCCCTTCCCTTCCCTTCCCTTCCCTTCTCTTCCCTGTCCCTTCCCTTCCCTGTCCCTTCCCTTCCCTTCTCTTCCCTTCCCTTCCCTTCCCTTTCCTGTCCCTTCCCTTCCCTGTCCCTTCCCTTCCTTCCCTGTCCCTTCCCTGTCCCTTCCCTTCCCTGTCCCTTCCCTTCCCTTCCCTTCCCTTCTCTTCCCTTCCCTTCCCTTCCCTTCCCTTTCCTGTCCCTTCCCTTCCCTGTCCCTTCCCTGTCCCTTCCCTGTCCCTTTCCTTCTCTTCCCTGTCCCTTCCCTTCTCTTCCCTGTCCCTTCCCTTCCCTGTCCCTTCCCTGTCCCTTCCCTTCCCTGTCCCTTCCCTATCCCTTCTCTTCCCTGTCCCTTCTCTTCCCTGTCCCTTCCCTTCCCTTCCCTGTCCCTTCCCTTCCCTGTCCCTTCCCTTCCCTTCCCTTCCCTGTCCCTTCCCTTCCCTTCCCTTCCCTTCCCTTCCCTTCCCTTCTCTTCCCTGTCCCTTCCCTTCCCTGTCCCTTCCCTTCCCTTCTCTTCCCTGTCCCTTCCCTTCTCTTCCCTGTCCCTTCCCTTCCCTGTCCCTTCCCTTCTCTTCCCTGTCCCTTCCCTTCCCTTCCTTTCCCTTCCCTTCCCTTCCCTTCCCGTCCCGTCCCTTCCCTTCCCTTCCCTTCCCTTCCCTTCCCTGTCCCTTCCCTTCCCTTCCCTTCCCTTCCCTGTCCCTTCCCTTCCCTTCCCTTCCCTGTCCATTCCCTTCCCTTCTTCCCTTCCCTGTCCCTTCCCTTTCCTGTCCCTTCCCTTCCCTTCCCTTCTCTTCCCTGTCCCTTCCCTTCCCTGTCCCTTCCCTTCCCTTCTCTTCCCTGTCCCTTCCCTTCCCTGTCCCTTCCCTTCCCTGTCCCTTCCCTTCTCTTCCCTGTCCCTTCCCTTCCCTTCCCTTCCTTTCCCTTCCATTCCCTTCCCTTCCCGTCCCGTCCCTTCCCTTCCCTTCCCTTCCCTTCCCTTCCCTTCCCTTCCCTGTCCCTTCCCTTCCCTTCCCTGTCCCTTCCCTTCCCTTCCCTTCCCTGTCCCTTCCCTTCCCTTCCCTTCTCTTCCCTGTCCCTTCCCTTCCCTGTCCCTTCCCTTCCCTTCTCTTCCCTGTCCCTTCCCTTCCCTGTCCCTTCCCTTCCCTGTCCCTTCCCTTCTCTTCCCTGTCCCTTCCCTTCCCTTCCTTTCCCTTCCCTTCCCTTCCCTTCTCTTCCCTGTCCCTTCCCGTCCCTTCCCTTCCCTGTCCCTTCCCGTCCCTTCCCTTCCCTTCCCTTCCCTGTCCCTTCCCGTCCCTTCCCTTCCCTTCCCTTCCCTGTCCCTTCCCTTCCCTTCTCTTCCCTTCCCTTCCCTGTCCCTTCCCTTCCCTTCCCTTCCCTTCCCTTCCCTTCCCTTCCCTTCCCTGTCCCTTCCCTTCCCTTCCCTGTCCCTTCCCTGTCCCTTCCCTTCCCGGTCCCTTCCCTTCCCTTCCCTTCCCTTCCCTGTCCCTTCCCTTCCTTTCCCTGTCCATTCCCTACCCTTCTTCCCTTCCCTTCCCTTCCCTGTCCATTCCCTTCCCTTCTTCCCTTCCCTGTCCATTCCCTTCCCTGTCCCTTCCCTTCCCTTCCCTGTCCCTTCCCTTCCCTTCCCTTCCCTTCCCTTCCCTTCCCTGTCCATTCCCTTCCCTTCTTCCCTTCCCTGTCCCTTCCCTTCCCTTCCCTTCCCTGTCCCTTCCCTTCCCTTCCCTTCCCTGTCCATTCCCTTCCCTTCTTCCCTTCCCTGTCCCTTCCCTTCCCTGTCCCTTCCCTGTCCCTTCCCTTCCCTTCCCTGTCCCTTCCCTTCCCTGTCCCTTCCCTGTCCCTTCCCTTCCCTTCCCTTCCCGTCCCGTCCCGTCCCTTCCCTTCCCTGTCCCTTCCCTGTCCCTTCCCTTCCCTTCCCTTCCCTGTCCCTTCCCTCCCTTCCCTGTCCCTTCCCTGTCCCTTCCCTTCCCTGTCCCTTTCCTTCTCTTCCCTGTCCCTTCCCTTCTCTTCCCTGTCCCTTCCCTTCCCTGTCCCTTCCCTGTCCCTTCCCTTCCCTTCCCTGTCCCTTCCCTTCCCTGTCCCTTCCCTGTCCCTTCCCTTCTCTTCCCTTCCCTTCCCTTCCCTTTCCTGTCCCTTCCCTTCCCTTCCCTTCCCTGTCCCTTCCCTGTCCCTTCCCTTCCCTGTCCCTTCCCTTCCCTGTCCCTTCCCTTCCCTGTCCCTTCTCTTCCCTGTCCCTTCCCTTCTCTTCCCTGTCCCTTCCCTTCCCTGTCCCTTCCCTTCCCTTCCTGTCCCTTCCCTTCCCTTCCCTTCCCTTCCCTTCTCTTCCCTGTCCCTTCCCTTCCCTGTCCCTTTCCTTCTCTTCCCTGTCCCTTCCCTTCCCTTCCCTTCCCTTCCCTTCCCTTCTCTTCCCTGTCCCTTCCCTTCCCTGTCCCTTTCCTTCTCTTCCCTGTCCCTTCCCTTCCCTTCCCTTCCCTTCCCTTCCCTTCCCTTCCCTTCCCTTCCCTGTCCCTTCCCTTCCCTGTCCCTTCCCTTCCCTTCTCTTCCCTGTCCCTTCCCTTCCCTGTCCCTTCCCTTCCCTGTCCCTTCCCTTCTCTTCCCTGTCCCTTCCCTTCCCTTCCCTTCCCTTCCTTTCCCTTCCCTTCCCTTCCCTTCTCTTCCCTGTCCCTTCCCTGTCCCTTCCCTTCCCTGTCCCTTCCCTTCCCTTCCCGTCCCTTCCCTTCCCTTCTCTTCCCTGTCCCTTCCCTTCCCTTTCCTTCCCTTCCCTTCCCGTCCCTTCCCTTCCCTGTCCCTTCCCGTCCCTTCCTTTCCCTGTCCCTTCCCTTCCCTTCCCTTCCCTTCTCTTCCCTTCCCTTCCCTGTCCTTTCCCTGTCCCTTCCCTGTCCCTTCCCTTCCCTTCCCGTCCCTTCCTTTCCCTGTCCCTTCCCTTCCCTTCCCTTCCCTTCTCTTCCCTTCCCTTCCCTGTCCTTTCCCTGTCCCTTCCCTGTCCCTTCCCTTCCCTTCCCTTCCCTTCCCTTCCCTGTCCTTTCCCTGTCCCTTCCCTGTCCCTTCCCTTCCCTGTCCCTTCCCTTCCCTTCCCTGTCCCTTCCCTGTCCCTTCCCTTCCCTGTCCCTTCCCTTCCCTTCCCTGTCCCTTCCCTTCCCTTCCCTGTCCCTTCCCTGTCCCTTCCCTTCCCTGTCCCTTCCCTGTCCTTTCCCTGTCCCTTCCCTGTCCCTTCCCTTCCCTGTCCCTTCCCTTCCCTGTCCCTTCCCTGTCCCTTCCCTTCCCTTCCCTGTCCCTTCCCTTCCCTGTCCCTTCCCTTCCCTTCCCTGTCCCTTCCCTGTCCCTTCCCTTCCCTTCCCTTCCCTGTCCCTTCCCTTCCCTGTCCCTTCCCTGTCCCTTCCCTTCCCTTCCCGTCCCTTCCCTTCTCTTCCCTGTCCCTTCCCTTCCCTTTCCTTCCCTTCCCTTCCCTTCTCTTCCCTTCCCGTCCCTTCCCTTCTCTTCCCTGTCCCTTCCCTTCCCTTTCCTTCCCTTCCCTTCCCTTCTCTTCCCTTCCCGTCCCTTCCCTTCTCTTCCCTTCCCTTCCCTTCTTCCCTTCCCTTCCCTTCCCTTTCCTTCCCTTCCCTTCCCGTCCCTTCCCTTCCCTGTCCCTTCCCTTCCCTTCTTCCCTTCCCTGTCCCTTCCCTTCCCTTCTCTTCCCTTCTCTTCCCTTCCCTTCTCTTCCCTGTCCCTTCCCTTCCCTGTCCCTTCCCTTCCCTTCCCTTCCCTTCCCGTCCCTTCCCTTCCCTTCCCTTCTCTTCCTGTCGCTTCCCGTCCCTTCCCTTCCCTTCCCTTCCCTTCCCGTCCCTTCCCTTCCCTGTCCCTTCCCTTCCCTTCCCTTCCCTGTCCCTTCCCTTCCCTTCTCTTCCCTTCCCTTCCCTGTCCCTTCCCTTCCCTTCCCTTCCCTTCCCTTCCCTTCCCTGTCCCTTCCCTGTCCCTTCCCTTCCCTTCCCTTCCCTGTCCCTTCCCTTCCCTGTCCCTTCCCTGTCCCTTCCCTTCCCTTCCCTTCCCTTCCCTGTCCCTTCCCTGTCCCTTCCCTTCCCTTCTCTTCCCTTCCCTTCCCTGTCCCTTCCCTTCCCTGTCCCTTCCCTTCCCTTCCCTTCCCTTCCCTTCCCTTCCCTGTCCCTTCCCTTCCCTTCCCTTCCCTTCCCTTCCCTTCCCTGTCCCTTCCCTTCTCTTCCCTTCCCTTCCCTTCCCTTCTCTTCCCTTCCCTTCCCTGTCCCTTCCCTTCCCTGTCCCTTCCCTTCCCTTCCCTGTCCCTTCCCTGTCCCTTCCCTTCCCTTCCCTTCCCTGTCCCTTCCCTTCCCTTCCCTTCCCTTCCCTGTCCCTTCCCTTCCCTTCCCTTCCCTGTCCCTTCCCTTCCCTTCCCTTCCCTGTCCCTTCCCTTCCCTTCCCTTCCCTGTCCCTTCCCTGTCCCTTCCCTTCCCTTCCCTTCCCTGTCCCTTCCCTTCCCTTCCCTTCTCTTCCCTTCCCTTCCCTGTCCCTTCCCTTCCCTTCCCTTCCCTTCCCTGTCCCTTCCCTTCCCTTCCCTTCCCTGTCCCTTCCCTTCCCTTCCCTGTCCCTTCCCTGTCCCTTCCCTTCCCTTCCCTTCCCTTCCCTTCTCTTCCCTTCCCTTCCCTGTCCCTTCCCTTCCCTGTCCCTTCCCTTCCCTGTCCCTTCCCTGTCCCTTCCCTTCCCTTCCCTTCCCTTCCCTGTCCCTTCTCTTCCCTTCCCTTCCCTTCCCTTTCCTGTCCCTTCCCTTCCCTTCCCTTCCCTTCCCTGTCCCTTCCCTTCCCTTCCCTTCCCTGTCCCTTCCCTTCCCTTCCCTTCCCTGTCCCTTCCCTTCCCTTCCCTTCCCTGTCCCTTCCCTTCCCTTCCCTGTCCCTTCCCTGTCCCTTCCCTTCCCTTCCCTTCCCTTCCCTTCCCTGTCCCTTCCCTTCCCTTCTCTTCCCTTCCCTTCCCTGTCCCTTCCCTTCCCTGTCCCTTCCCTTCCCTTCCCTGTCCCTTCCCTGTCCCTTCCCTGTCCCTTCCCTTCCCTTCCCTTCCCTGTCCCTTCCCTGTCCCTTCCCTTCCCTTCCCTTCCCTTCCCTTCCCTGTCCCTTCCCTTCCTTTCCCTGTCCATTCCCTTCCCTTCTTCCCTTCCCTTCCCTTCCCTGTCGATTCCCTTCCCTTCTTCCCTTCCCTGTCCCTTCCCTTCCCTGTCCCTTCCCTGTCCCTTCCCTTCCCA